>NC_083696.1:14547500-15797500 GCF_033118175.1 Dama dama
GTTCTGGAACCACAGCGGTGATGATAATGAACATTTATCGAGTGTTTACTACACGCCAGGCACTCTTCTAAATATTTTGTTTATTAACATGTTAACTCAGTTTTTTTTTTTTTAACAGCCATAGTTTTTATCCTCAGATGAGGAAACACAGGCACAAAGAGGTTAGGAATTTTTCCCAGTGTCACATAAGCAGTAAGAAGAGGGATCAGGCCTAGATCCTTGGCAGTCTGATTTCACAGCCTAAGTCAGGAGTCCACACACTTTTTCTGTGAAGGGCTAGATAGTAAATATTTTCCCTTCGTGGGCCATCTGGTCTCTGTCGCAACTTCTCAGCTCTGCTGTTGTAGCAAAAAGCAGCCATAGACAGTCCACGGCTGTGTTCCAATACCACTGTCTTTGTCGACACTGAAATTTGAATTTTATAGAATGTTTATGAGTTATGAAATATTTTGTTGATTTCTTTTCAACCATTTAAAAAATGTAAAACCATCTGTACCTCACAAACCATGCAAGTCAGGTCTTGGGCTACAGTTTGTTGATCCCTGGCCTAAGTTGTGCTGGCTTCTCCATTAGTGAATAAGGATGAACTGCTATCCTAGTGGGCGAGCCATGCAGACTTAAACCCCTCTAGAGAATCCCTCATCTACGCATGTGCTGCTGGCTTTGTGTGAATCTCTACTTCTCATCCTCCATCCCCCTGTTGTCTAACTCATGTGTGCCTTCCAGATGCCAGCTTAGCCTCTATCTCTTTCCCTGACACTCATCTATCTCATGCCCAGCCCCTCCTTGTTCCCGGCATTCTGTCTTCTCTGTCACAGCACACTTACAGTCACCTAGTTACCCATCTGCTTCGGGAGGACCACGGGTCCCACCTACCCCAGCTTCCCTGGATTCTGTTTGGATCCTTGGCGCTGGCAGACACAAACCACAAGTAGTAGAATTAACTTTTAGGTGAAGGAGTCTCAAGAAAGATCAATGAAGAAGGGAACTTTCAACCTTTGGGTTGAGCAAAGGAGTTCTCCAAGCCAATAAGATGAGGAAGTTTGCTCTGGAGAAAAGAATGAACTGTGTGTGACAAAATGCAGGGATGAGGAAAATAATGCAAATAGGGGTGTTCAAGGAATCACCAGGGGCTGGCAGAACTGCCAAAGGGAAAAGATGAGGCAGAGAGCGTCTGTATCACCAAAGCGCGGATCCCCACGGGACAGTTTAAGGGCAGTGAGCTTGGGAGTGACACGCTCAGACTTGGGCTCCAGAGCAGAGGTCAGGAAACTAGGGCCCATGGACCAATTCCAGCCCAAGATCCCACAGTGAAGAGGGAGCTGGAGAAGAATTTCAGGGATGTGTGAGATCCAGTCTGTGTTCTTTCCCTCCACCACACTGCTCTTCCCCATCTGGAGATCTAGACATGGACTGGGGCTGGCTAGATGTCTCGGGGACCCTGCCAACCTAAACCCAATCCCAGCTGCCCCTGACGGACTTCTTTGGAGGAGAAGTGAGAGATGACTGGTGTAAGACTGTCCAGTCTTGCTCCTTAGTGCGTCAATGGTGTGTAAACTCGAAGCTCATGGCCTGTGTGCCAGTGATCTTGCCATGATCTTTGGTCATGCACCTATTTCTCCTTGAGTCTTTTGTCCTAATCTAAGCATGGGCTACATCCTCTTGAAGGACCCTCATCATGATAAGATTCCGAACTTTGGAAGGATTCCACATGCCATATTAAAATACCTGTGGCTCAACAATTTACAAGCGATGGAAGTCCTGGAAATGGAGGAAGCAGAAAAGACATCACTCTCACCCTCAAGGTACAGCAGTGAGCAATGATCCAGGGCTTTAGGAAGGAAAAGAGGATCCACACCAGATTAGTTCTGAGGGGAGGGAGCTTGTTAAGGGGATTTAAAGTCTACTGTCTTAATAGTCCTTTGTAGTTCTTTGGCGCCTGGCTTTTCTTGAAGCTCAAAGTATTTTGCAAACATTAGCTCATTAATACCGCCAGCAGCCTTGTGAAGTGGGTAGTGTGAATGTCTTATCCCCACTTGGGATTCTTGAATTTGAGGGGAAAAGGGGTTCTGACTGGTGACTAGTGCCTAGTTGAAGAGAAGCCCCAGGGGCTGGACTAAATTTAATACTCATGTTTGTTTCTCATTCTACCAGAAGGACAGTGGATGGTGAGAGAAGAATTAGCCAAATCTGGGTACCAGCTCAAACTAGGCTTCTCCAGTGTTGTGAATTTGGACAAGTCCCTCAACTTCTGTAAAACTGAGTTCTCCCTTGGGAAAGGAGGGCTGATGATAAGAACTATAAATGTAATGTTGTTGTTGTTGTACCAAGTTGTGTCTGACCCTTTTGTGAATCTATGGACTATAGCCCACCAGGCTCCTCTGTCCATGGGATTTCCCAAGCAAGAATACTGGAGTGGGTTGCCATTTCCTTATCCAGGGGATCTTCCTGACCCAGGGATCAAACCCTTATCTCCTGCAGCTCCCACCTTGGCAGGCGGCTTCTTTACAACTGAGCCACCAGCTGCTGCTGCTAGGTCGCTTCAGTCATGTCCGACTCTGTGTGACCCCATAGGGAAGCTGGTAAATATAAAATGCATGTGAAAGTCATTTGATTATTGAAGTTTCAATCAACAGCTCTAAGATACTTTTATTAAAGCTCACTATACATGTGGCTCAACACTATATGGGCTGTGTGTTCTGATGAGTGCTCTCTGAGGTGGGTGAGCGGAAGCAAGCAGGAGGTCCTAGAGACTGCACTGTCTTGGGCTTATGCAGAAAAACCAGCCAACCAGCCTGAGTAGAGTTGTCTTGAGATAAAACCAAACAAGGGGATTCACAGGAAAGGAGGATGATAGATGGTTAGAAGTTCATTTCACCTAGGAGCGTTGGAAGGTTTGAGCAGGGAATCAACCTAGACAGATCTGCCGTGTGAAGATTAACTGTGATACCAGCACAGAGATCCAAGGACAGCAATGGTATCAGCAACTGATGGGCAAGATAATCCACTGTGGCATGGGAAGAAAATTTTTATAACATATCCTTGCTATTTCCTAATTTTCATCCTTTGAAAAATTTACTTTTAGACATGACTTTTGTGTATATGTTTTAAAGGCAAATATATTTTTAAAATATGATATTTATGTGTAAAAATTAACATTAAAAGCAAAATTTTTACTGATAGGGGCACGTGATCTGAAGTTTGGAGCCTACTCACTGCTTTAGAAGGGCATGACCAAATGCAGAATTCCATCTGAAAGTTCTTTTTGACATTCATGGTGAGCTAGTAGAAGCCTGGATATAATAGTGGCTTAAGTGGAAACCAAAAGGAAAGAATATCAGGAACCTATCATACAGGAAGAAGAGGCAGGACTTAGTCATCTGGAGACATAAAGAACAAGAGAAGAAGAGGCAAAGTTCTTCTCACTAGAGAAGAAGGAAGAGGCAAAGTTGGTGGTGAGATTTCAATCCTTTTTTTTTTTTTAATATAACATTTATTTTAATTGGAGGCTAATTATTTTACAATATTGTAGTGGTTTTGCCATACATTGACTTGAATCCGCCCTGGCTGTACTTCCCCATCCTGAACCCCTGCTTCCACCTCCCTCCCCATCCCATCCCTCTGGGTCATCCCAGTGCACCAGCCCCGAGCACCCTGTCTCATGCATCAAACCTGGACTGGTGATCCATTTCACATATGGTAATATACATGTTTCAATGCATTCTCCCAAATCATCCCACCCTCGCCCTCACCCACAGAATCCTTGGCCAAGAGAATGCTGGCACTACCAAAGAAAATGAGGAAGGTCAGAAAGGAGACCTGATGGAGGGAAAGGTGAGCAGTTCTGCCTTGACTAATGGGATTTTAAGGTAAGGCAAGAGAAACTGAGGGACCGGAGATGTGAGGCTGGGGCTTGTAAGAGAGCCCCAGCTAAAGGTGAAGGAGCTCAGTGTGGAGATGAGTGGAGACTGGGATCCCCTAGAGACGCGGGTGGGCAGCAAGGAGTTGGTCCAAAAGGAGATGTTCTCATCCCCAACCAAATTCAGTCATAAGCAAGCCTACTGTCAGAGGCCAGCGATCATTTCACGTGGTCACAAGTTTATACACTCATAGAACACCAGAGACTGAATGGCCCTTCGAGACTACCTAGCTTATGGTTGACTTGGTCTAAGTAAATTTTTTAAATCACAATCTTAATTGACCCCAAATGTGTCAGTGAGAATTCTTAGTTGCAAACAACAGAATCCACTCTGGTTAATTTAAGCAGAAAACAGATTTATTAAAAGATACTTAAAAGGATATCAAAATTCTTAGAAAATCTCAAGAAACAAATTCGTGGCTGTGCTTCCAGGAACAGTGTTCAAAACCACAATACAATGGATTATTGTTTGGCAGAAGAAAGAAATGAAGTACAGATCCTGGCTATGACATCAACAAACCTTGGAAACTTCATGCCAAGTGAGAGAAGCCAGTCACAAAGGACCACATATTGTATGATTCCATTTATATGAAATGTCCAGAATAGGCAAATAGAAAGTTGATTCATAGTTGTTTAGGGCGGGGGGGCATGGTGGGGAGGGTGGGAAGTTGGAAAGTGACCGCTAAGAGATATGAAGTTCCTTGGAGGACTGATAAAAATGCTCTAAAACTTTAAATGAGTGAATTGTATGATATGTGAATATATCTCAAAAAATTGTCACATACGCACATGCACTCCACAGAAAGGCTGATGAGAAGAGGATTATTACTGCCACCACTACCAATGCCAAATACAAGATGCCAAGAACTTAGCTTTAGCACAGCCTCCACTTTCAGCATTGCTGGTGCCAGCCCTGCCTCAGAGACTCAGTCAAGCAAGCACTGGCTCCCCTGAAGATTTTGGACCTCTGTCACCATTCACATGAGTCCATGTGATGCCTAGGAAGATTCCATTGCTTCGGAATGCTCACTTCCAATGTGAAATCCTCTTTGGATGTATCCAACTGATGAAGCCAAGAATACACTGTGACCTAACTGCCAGGTTCTCTGAAAATTGGATTTCTGATCACTACATGGGGAATCAGGAGAATGTCCCAAGAGAGGCTAGTTGAAAGATGGTGTGGAGGGAGGGATGAATAGGCGGAGCACAGAATATTTCTAGGGCAGTGAAACTACTCTGTATAATGATGGCTACATGTCTTTATACAATTTGTCAAAAACCATAAAAGGTACAACACTGAGACTGAACAGTAATGTGGATTCTGAACTTTGTGTGATAACTGTGTGTCAGTGCAGATCCACCATCTCTAACAAGTGTGCCATTCTGAAAGGGGATGTTGATAATGGGGGAGTTTATGCGTGTTGAGGGCAGGAGGTCATGGGAAGGTCATGGGAAATCTCTGTACCTTTTGCTCAATTTTACTGTGAATCTAAAACTGCTCTAAAAAATAAAGCCTATTTTTTGTTTTTTTTTAAAAAAGCTGAGTGACAGCCACAAATATAATTAACATCCACTGTTAAATTATATTGGGCTTGCCTGGTGGCTCTGACAGTAAAGAATCTGCCTGCAATACAGGAGACCTGGATTTGACCTCTGGGTTGGGAAGATCCCCTGGAGAAGGGAAGGGCAACCCACTCTAGTATTCTTGCCTGGGAAATCCCATGGACAGAGGAGCCTGGCTGCCTATGGGGTCACAGATTCGGACACGACTGAGGGAATAACATTAACATTAAAATATACTATAGAGTTTCAGAATAACACTTAATGGAACTTGATAATTTTAAGGTCTCCCCTAAGTGTATTGTTTTAAAACTCTAGAAATGAAAAGCAGCCATGTTATGTATAAAGAATGGCAGGAGTGCTAAGGGGGAATGCACAGGCTTTAGAGTCTGGGTTTGAATTCAGGCCCGCCCCTTATCAGCTGTCTGATCTCTGTCAGTCACTTAACTTCACTGAGGCTCACCTGAAAAGTGACAACAGCAATGCCTACTTCCCAGGGTTTTATTTCTAAGACTAAGGCAATGGATGCTAAATAAATCTTAGCTTCTGCCAGTGAAGTGAAGAAGTGAAGTGAAAGTCACTCAGTTGTGTCTGACTCTTTGTGACCCCATGGGCTGTACAGTCCATGGAATTCTCCAGGCCAGAATACTGGAGTGAGCAGCCTTTCCCTTCTCCAGGGGATCTTCCCAACCCAAGGATCGAACCCAGGTCTCCCACATTGCAGGCAGATTCCTTACCAACTGAGCTACCAGGGAAGCCCCCCGCCAAAGGGAAAACAAATTATGAAATGTAATTTGTAATTACATTTGTAAAATTTAATTATTTCTGTCAATTTGTATTAGATTACACTCAACTGTTATCCTGATTCTTATGTTTTCATAATTTTTAAAAGCTAAACTATTACTATATTTTATGCTTGAAAGTGAAAGTTGCTCAGTTATTTCCAAGTCTTTGCTACCCCCATGGACTATACAGTCCATGGAATTCTCCAGGCCAGAATACTAGAGTGGGTAGACTTTCCCTTCTCCAGGGGAATCTTCCCAACCCGGGGATCGAACCCAGGTCTCCTGCATTGCAGGTAGATTCTTTACCAGCTGAACCACCACAGAAGCCTGCAGAAGAGAACTCTAATTAGTAGCCAAAATATCATCTCATGGACCACCAGCTCCAGGAGTGGCACTGGACTCCTCATGACCTACTCATCCTGTTACGGCATTCCAGGTCCCAACTCTGGTGACAGAAAGATAAGGGGGGAACTTCACATATTTTCCAGAAACTTCCAGATTCAATTCACTTTGCAGGGTTTGTCTCTCAATGCATGAGGCCCAAGTTCCATGTGGCTCTGGGGTTATTTAAAGCAGGATGAAAGTGAAAGTGTTAGTCACTCAGTCGTGTCGACTCTGTTACTCAGTGGACTTTAGCCCACCAGGCTCCTCTGTCGATAGAATTCTCCAGGCAAGAATACTAGAGTGGGTAGCCATTCCCTTTTCCAGGGGATCTTCCTGACCCAGGGACCCAACCCAGCTCTTAACACATTGCAGGCAGATTCTTTACCGTCTGAGCTACCAGAGGAGTAGGATAAGTCAAGCTTATTGATTCCCTAGCTAGTATCCTTAGCATTCTCCAGGCACCCTGTCAAATCTGACCCTTACAAAACTCATTTGCCATAGGTTAATAAATAACCAATAGAAATGCTAAATATTTCAGGGGCTCCTAGTAGTGATATTCCATCTCTTCTGATTTTGTGTTCTGAATCTTTCTGATGCTTAGAACTTTCTTAGTTTCTGATGGCTTCGTTGGTAGGCCTTCTTACAACAAGTCATGACCACCTTACTATTTTGGCAGTATTTGAGGATGACTTAGCATGAAATGCTAAAGTGTTAGGAGTCATTCAAATAGCCATAAAGACAAAAAACATTGTCCCACAACAGAGCACGAAAATAATTTGATGTGTCTCCATCTGACTCAGCCTCTCAGAAACACATTCTTGATGTATTTGACCACATCATTGACTTTCTCACTGTCTTCTGGGTGACAGTGATTTCCTTCGCTCTTAAATTCACATTCCTTGGTTTGTCAGTTAAGGCCTTTTACAGCAGGGCCTTACCTGCTTCTTTAACTCTATCTCCTACTTCCTGTCAGTCACATCCACGCTGTGATTCAGTCACATCAAACCTCTGGCTTTTTCCTAACCCAGGTAATCTTATCTCAGTCTTATCTCCTCACTCGGGTACACAGTTCCCTCTGCACAAAATTCTCTTTCCTTCTTCTTTACCCTAAGACCCACTTAACCCTAACTCTTCTGGAAGACTTCCTGTCTTCTTTAGGGAAAAGCAGAGGCTCTCTCCGGTTTCTTTCGAAAGCACAGAGGCTTCACTCAATAGTCAGTTCACAAACATTGGTGGAGGGCCTCGTATAGTAAACTCTGCACTGTATTCCCACAATCCCTATACTTACAGCTATTACAGCAAGAGTCACACTAGGTATCATTATTTGTTTACCCGTCTGGAAGGTGCAGCCTGGCGACAGACGGCCATGTGGATTGTTTGGTTAAGACAATGGCACTATTTCCTCTTCCTCCAGACCCACCCAACTACAGTGACCGCTGCCCTCTGTCTCTGAGCCCAGCCCAGAACACCAAGGGCCTTGGTTCCAGCCTCAGAGAATCCTAGGGAAGGCCACATACTGGTCCACTGCCTACCAGCCCTGTACCTCTCCCTTATGCATTAGTCTGGCCCACACGACTAGGTTTCTATCTCAGTCCCTCTGACAAGCATGCTATTTCACTGTTGCCATGGAATCTATGTGTCTGGATTTTTCTACTTTACCACTAGTGGTAAAGACTTGTTCCAGGGAGCCCCAGTGGTGAAGTGGTCCTGTTTGCCACATGTTGGTGATTAAGAACCTTTCAGCTGATATTGTAACTGCCTATTCCAAGGGCTTGTGCCCCTGTGTTGAATGGAATGTCACACCTGGCATGCCTGGCCCTCTCTCCCCACATGCTGACTTGAACTTCCCTCCTGGACTAGCATGTCCCTCTGGACTGGAGAGTCTGCCCTTAGATGTTCCTTCCAGCTGGGAAGGTGGGCTGCCATTTTAGCCCCTACCTTGCCCAGGCAGCCTTTTCTTCCCTGACAAACTTAACTCAATAAGGACAAATAGAAACGTGTATGCTGAAGATATGCCATGCCCCAGGGAGAAGCCAAGATAACAGGAAAAAGGGGTGATTAAAATAGCCACAGAGAAAGACTTAGGTGGTATTCCATTAAAAGGATAGGGAAAACATAAGAAAAGGGAAGTGTGTAATTAAGTATGAGAACTCTAAAAGAGCCAAAATATCAAGATCTTTGAATGTAAAAATGAAAAAAAAAAAAAGGCACTTGGGTTGCTTTCATGTCTTGTCTATAGTAAATATTGCTGCTATGAACATTACAATACATGCATGCTTTTGAATTAGACTTTTGTTTTCTGCAGATATATACAGGACTGGAATTGGTAGATCATGGGTTTCCCTGGTGGCTCAGATGGAAAAGAATCTGACTGCAGTGCAGGAGACCCAAGTTTAATCCCTGGATCAGGAGGATTCCCTGGAAAAAGGAATGGCTACCCACTTCAGTATTCTTGCCTAGAGAATTCACATGGACAGAGGAGCCTGGTGGTCTATAGTCCATGGGATCGCAAAGAGTCGAACATGGCTGAGTAACTAACACACACACACACACACACACACGGTATTTCAAATTTTAACTTTTTTTAAGGAAATTCCATACTGTTCTCCATAGTGACTGCACCAATTTACATTCCCACCAACAGCATATGAAGGTTCTCTTTTCTCTACATCCTACAGATAATATTTATTATTTATAGGCTTTTTGATGATAGCCAGTCTGACAATGTGAAGTAATACCTCACTGTGTTTTTGATTTGCTCATCTCTAATAATTAGTGATGTTGAGCATTTTTAACGTGCCTGTTGGTCTTCTACCCATTTTTTGATTAGGTTGCTTGCTTTTTTGGCATTGAATTGTATGAGTTGTGTGTATATTTTGAATATTAGCCCGCTACCCGCATCATTTGCAGATATTTTTTCCACCATTCCATAGGCTGTCTTTTCATTTCACTGATGGCTTCTTTTGCCGTTCAAAACATTTTAAGCTTGATTAGGTAAAAAAAAAAAAAAAAAAAAAATGACATGAAGAAATGAAGTAACTTGCCTTGAGACTAGAAACTGAAAGAATGCTCATCAATAGGGAAATGGTTGAGTAAATCATGATTTCTCTTAGCTGTGAACTAACAGTCATTGTAAAGAATAAACTCAAACTATAGCAGTTGAGTTAGGAAGGGATTTTTCTAGAGGCCACGTTGAGTGAGAAAAGCCAGATACAGGTAAGTGTGTATAATGTGATCCCGCATTTGTTTACTGATGAAATAAACCTCTTATCTGTATATGTGCATATATATTCACCAGCATAGTATGGTTCCATTTCAGGAAAAAAAAAATAGAGCCCTATGCATGTGTCTTCATATTTGATTGTGTCTGAATGAGAAAAGAGAAAATGATGGAAGGATTGACATTGGTTTGTTGACCTTGGCTATCTCAAAAGGAAGAGAGAGATTAATGTGGGCAAAGAGAGCTTTGGGGCATTGGTCTTGTGATAAACATGTGTTGCTTTCATAATATGAAACCGTCAAATGAAGAAAATTATTTATAAGAAATAAATATTACCCACAGTTACATGTGGCCCACATAGCTTCACCTCAGTGTTAAATTGTGAAAAATGAAAGAGTGGTTTACACTTCAATGGTCCCCCTCTGCCATGCACTACACCTGGCTTGAATCCATAAAGGACTTTCACAGCCCATTTGTTTCTGGGATATTCTCAGCTTCACTGTTATGTAGGATCATTTATATTTTAATTATGATTTTTCCAGACATTATAGGTCACATGTTAAGGCCAGGCAGAAGGCACCAAGTGAAAGTGAAGTGTTAATCGCTCAACTGTGTCCAACTCTTTGCGACCCCATGGACTGTAGCCCACCAGGCTCCTCTGTCCATGGAATTCTCCAGGCAAGAATTCTGGAATGGGTTGCCATTCCCTTTTCCAGGGGATCTTCCTGATCCAGAGATCAAAGCCAGGTATCCTGCATTGCAGGAAGATTCTTACCATCTGAGCCATCAGGGGAGTTGAGAGAGAAGACTAAATAGCAGTTCAGAGTTTTGGACTCCAAATTCAGTGCTATAATGTTGAGGGTCTAAAATTGTGTAACATAGAAACACATTTTAAAAGACCAATTTTTAAAAATCTGCAAGAACCAACCTAATGAATATATTGACAACTTCTATAGGTACAAAGCGTCATTATTTTAATTAGCCCTTAGCTTCCCTTTTGCCTATCATTAGGGTACGATGCCATCAGTTACGTGAGTAGTGGGTCCTTGATTAGAGCCTGACACATTCATTCAACAAACATTTACTGAGCACCTAATACATGCCCAGCACTCAGTTGGGTGCTGGCTCAGCCTTATAATCTGAACAAACAAGCTTCCCACGGGCATTTGGCCAGGAGTGATTAGTACATGCCTATACCATTCATCCTTTTAAAATTAAAGAGACTATTTTATTAAACATGAAAGTTTAGGAAACATTAAAGGCTTTTTATTTCAGAAGGACTCTGAATCAGAAAATACTTAAAAGAAATAAGCACCACTTAGAGAAATATAGACTATAAATAAGTCCAGCATGAATGAGCATGATGAATGGCGACTAGAACTAGCATTTTGAGTGCACGCTATTGCCAGACACTTTACATGTGTCATTATAATAAGTGCTCACAATAACCCTATATGGAGGGAACTGTTATTATTAAGTTTGCCAGAGAGGAGACTGTAGCTCAAGAAGATGTGAAGGAATGTTCCCAAGGTCATAGAGAAAGCTTTAGTGCCAGGATTCTAGTATAGACATGCCTGAACTGCAGACATCATGGATTTCTTTTACTACTTTGCCCCACTGGCAAAGGAGACTGTTCCTCTTAAGAGCTCATCAGGTTTCCAAGGCCAAGGTGAAACAGTGGTTAAGTGTCCCCATCACCTGGGCCACGTGTACCAGCTAGTGGTCCCTTGTTAACACTAGAATAGTAACAGTAACATTTACTGATACCCCATCACCTGCCAGGCTCCATTCTCGACACAGTTCTATTTTCTTTACACAGATCATTTCCAACCCTCACTGACAACGTGTCCTCCTTGCTTCTTCACCTGTCAGCTACAGCCTCCTTCAGTACAGTCATCAGAAGAGTCTTTTTAAAACTCAGATCAGATCAGTTCTCTCTTCTGATCCAAATGCTCAAATGGCTTGTAGGTCTTACACATTCTCCCCATCTCCTTTGACTTCATGTCTCAGTTCGCTCCCTTTACTCTCTTGCCACTTGCCCTTTTATTGTGTGAACTTGGTATCCTAACTGATCTGATTTTTTTTTTCTGATCTGATTTTTTAAATTAAATTTTAAAAATATTTTTTAAAAATTTGGTTAGAAAATTGTGGTGTTAGTGGTAAAGAATCTGCTTGCCAAAGCAGGAGACATAAAAGACTCAAGTTCAGGAAGACTCAAGTTCAGGAATTTTAAAAATATTTTTTAAAAATTTGGTTAGAAAATTGTGGTGTTAGTGGTAAAGAATCTGCTTGCCAAAGCAGGAGACATAAAAGACTCAAGTTCAGGAACATCCCCTGGAGAAGGAAATGGTACCCCACTCAAGTATTCTTGCTTGGAAAATTCCATGCACAGAGGACCCTAGAGGGCTATGGTCCATGGGGGTCACAAAAGAATCAGGCACAACTGAACAATTGAGCACACATACACTCTGCAGTTTTAAGCCTCCTTGCCATTCCACAAACACTCAGGGACATCCCAGTGCTAAGGCCTCTGCACTTGCTATTCCCTCTGCCTGGAACACTTTCCAGCAGATATCCAAGCCTCTGCCCTTCTTACCAGCTTCAGGTCTTTGTTCCAATGTCATCTTCTCAATGAGCTCCCCCCACCACCTCACTGACTGCTTTATTTAAGACTGCATACTCCCTCTTCTCAGATATGCAGATGACACCACCGTTATGGCAGAAAATGAAGAAGAACTAAAGAGACTCTTGATGAAAGTGAAAGAGGAGAGTGAAAAAGCTGGCTTAAAGCTCAACATTCAGAAAACTAAGATCATGCCATCTGGTCCCATCACTTCATGGGAAATAGATGAGGAAACAGTGGCTGACTTTATTTTTCTGGGCTCCAAAATTACTGCAGATGGTTACTGCAGCCATGAAATTAAAAGATGCTTACTCCTTGGAAGGAAAGTTCTGACCAACCTAGATAGCATATTAAAAAGCAGACACATTACTTTGCCAACAAAGGTCCATCTAGTCAAGGCTATGGATTTTCCAGTAGTCCTGTATGGATGTGAGAGTTGGACTACAAAGACAGCTGAGCACAGAAGAATTGATGCTTTTGAACTGTGGTGTTGGAAAAGACTCTTGAGAGTCCCTTGGACTGCAAGGAGATCCAACCAGTCCATCCTAAAGGAGATCAGTCCTGAGTGTTCATTGGAAGGACTGATTGATGTTGAAGCTGAATCTCCAATACTTCGGCCACCTAATGCAAAGAACTGTCTCATTTGAAAAGACCCTGATGCTGGGAAGGATTGAGGGCAGGAGGAGAGGGGGATGACAGAGGATGAGATGGTTGGACGGCATCACCAAATCAATGAACATGAATTTGGGTAAACTCTTAGAGTTGGTGATGGACAGGGAGGCCTGGTGTGCTGCAGTCCACGGGGTTGCAAAGAGTCAGACACGACTGAGCAACTGAACTGAACTGAACTGTACTCTCTTCCTAGTACCCATATTCCTGCTCCCAGAATTTTCTCCAACATCACTAGTCACCTTATATAACATTTGCTTACTGTGTTCTTCCCTGCCTGTTACCCTCTTCTAGAATGTAAGAACCATCAGGGCAGACGTGTTTGTTTAATGTGTTCCCTGAAGTATTCCCATCACTTACAGCAAAGCCTGCCATATAGCAGACAGTCAGTTGACACTGCAGAACTGAGAGATAAACTCTCTCCCCAACCCCGTAAGGATGACTGTAATTATTCTGTTCAGAAACTCACCATCAGTCTTTTATGTACCAAGTCAACCACTGGAAAGTGACAAGAGCTGGGATTTGAAAATACCATGTCTGCCCCACAGGGAGGAGAGTAAAGAAGAGGAGGTACTCTTGTACACTCTCCCAGACTGGACTCTGGTTCTTTTTACATGTGTGTGTGCTCAGTAGCTCAGTCATGTCTGACTGTTTTGCGACCCCATGGACTGTAGTCCACCAGGCTCCTCTGTCTGTGGAATTTTCCAGGCAAGAATACCAGAATGGGTATTTCTCCCTCCAGGGGATCCTCCTGGCCCAGGGATCAAACTCACATTTCCTAGGTCTCCTGCCTTGACAGGCAGATTCCTTACCACTGCACCACCTGGGACGCCCTCTTTATATATACTTAATGGTAAATATGAAAATTGACAGGTGTTATAACATCAGCTCTGCTGGAGAAGTTCCTGTTTTCCCAACATAAAGTGCTGCAGTTAAGGCCAGCACACATCCCCATTCTCCCTCTGATATTAAACACCCCAGGGCAGTGAGGACTGACATTGATCACTATAAGGCAAAAAGCCAGCACAGCCTCCAGGAGATCACACCTGTGCTTCTTTTTATACATGCATCATGGGCCTTCCCTTTCTGAGGCCCTGCGCTTGGTCCTGAGACCACATTATTGAAGCCAACAACTGCTTCCAGGGCATTGACATTCTTATAGGGGGACAGACACACAATGAATGCCATGTAAGTGTGGTTTGAGAGGGAGAGGAGCAAACAGCTGATGGATCTCAGTTCTGGAAGGCTCCTACAGAAGATAACACTTAAGTCAATGAGGTTCCCCTTGAAGCGCATGGATTGGCAGGACTTAAGAGGGCTAAATTAGGCTCTGAGCCTGCAACCTCCAAAGAGGAAATGCAGCAACTCCTACACTGTGTGTACCTAGAACAAATTGCTGAGCAGCAGGTGGCCTAGAGGTACTTGTTGCAAACTAGGGGTTAATGATTAGCTAGGCCCAGAGTGTCTGCCCTGCCCTGTCCTAAGCTCAAGGAATTCCTAACAGCAACTGCAATATCCATTATGAGTTGAACTAGGGGCCAAGCCCTATACTATACTTTTCATTTGTTATCTAATTTAATTGTTGCAATAACTATTTCACAAACAAGGAAACCCAGGTTCACAGAAGTGAAAGGCTTTATGTAAAAGCCTTGGAGCTGAAGGCAGTATGAGAATCCGGGATTTAGGTTTCAAAATCCAGTACTCTTTCCAGAATACAAGGCACTTCTGGCTTCTGTTTAATGCTGACATTGCTCTTATTCTCAGCTGGGAGACCAGTGTCTTGGGGAAGTTGAAGCGGCATCCGCTACCATAGGGCAAAACAATGACGAATAGAATTTTGTGGTGAGGGTGACTTAGGATCCAGTTTCAACTCTCATTAACTCCACTTGTAACCTCGGGGAAATCGCTTTACTTTCCTGGAGACGTAGGTTTTCCTTCTAGAAAAAGGATGCCATGGTAGTATTGTGGGGCTTCAGTGGAATGAAGTCCACGACATACCCCGAACCTAGTAGGCAGTCAACCAAGCATCACCTCTCTTCTGGAGAACTCTGCTGAGGCTTCTTGGCCAAAGTTCCGCTTTGGGAAACAAGTGAAGATGGACAGTGACCACGTGTACATGAGTTGTCATCGTGTCCTCCTTGACCTTTTTTTTTTTTTTTTTTTTTTTTTGCTGTAAAGAGAGAAATTAAGCACTATCTGGGTTCTATCATTCTTGAAAACAAACTACACACTTATGGTTAGAATGTTCTTCACACTTCCCCAAGTCACAACAGATATATTAGGAGTGTGGACCACTGCCCAATCCTGCCTCCAAATTAAGCTGAGTTCTTGATTTCATGACAAGATTGTCAGCCATCCACTGCAAACTCTTCACAGCCGAAGGTGTCTGACCCTGAGTAACTACTAAGGGAATAAGGTGATTTCCTGCATAGGAAATATAGTGTGAGCCCCACTGTAATTACGATGGAAACCATGAGGTGTAATTACCAAACAGGCTGCACAGATGACATCTGTTGGCACTGTCAGGCCAGTCTGTGTACTTGTTGTCAAGCAGCAGCTGGCAAGTCCTTTTATCACATGAAGGCTATTGATCAATTGGGATTGATTCTAATTGATCCGATTTAAAAAAAAAAAAACTTTTTTCTTTTTAAATGAATGTCGATTGTAAGAAATTGTAAGAAATAATACAGGGGGATTTCTAATGCACCTTTTACCCTATTTCCCTCAGTGGTAACATCTTGAAAAGCCATGGTGCGGTATCATCTCTAGGATATTGACTTTGATACGGTCAAGATACAGAACGTTTCCACCACTACAAGGATCCCTCACGTGGCCCTTTTATAGCGTACTCACTTCCTTCTTGCCTCCACCCCTTTTAGAATCCTGGCCAAGCACTGATCTGTTCTCCAGTTCTACAATTTTTTCATTTCAAGAATGTTAGATAAATGGAATCAAACAGTGTATATGACCTTTAGCACTGGCTTTTTCACTCACTGTGATACTCCAGAGGATTCACCCACACTGTTGCATATATAAGGAGTTTATCCTTCTTGGGTTGTGGTCCATGGTGTGGTTGTTCCACAGCTTGTTTAACCACTCACCTGTTGAAGGATAATTGGGTTGTTTCCAGTTTGGCACTATTATGAGTAAAGCTGCTATGAACATTTGTCTACAGGTTTTTGGGTAAACATGGGTCTTCATTTCCCTGAGAAAAGCACCCAGGAGTGCTGAAATATATGGTCTTGGCATATTAGGTTTTTTAAAAATTGCCAAACTGTTTGTCAGTCTGTCTGTACTGTTTTACATTCTCACCAGCAAAATGTGAGTGACTAATATCTTCACATATATGTATCCCTTTTATTTCCTTCTTTGTATATCCCTTTTATTCCCCTCCCCCTTTATTTTGCTTTCTTGTGCTGGCTAGAACCCCCGCACTGTAAATGTTTTATAAAATGATTTGAGAAGCATTTCCTCCTCTTCTATTTTCTGGAGGATGTTGTATTTAACTGGGGTTAATTCTTCAAATGTTTGGTAAAATTCTCCAGTGAAACTATTTGATCCTGGAGATTTTTTTTTTCTTTTTTAGTGTCTAACTTACAAATTCAATTTCCTTAATAGCTGTAAGGCTACTAAAATTGTCTGTTTCATACTGAGTGAGCTGTGGTGCTTTGTCTTTTCATCTTGTTATTTTCATGGTCTGTAATGTTACACTGTTTCATTCCTGATCCTGATTATTTGAATCTTCTTCTTTCCCCCACCCCCCGCCAGTTTTGCTAAAATTTTTGCCAATTTTATTCATCTTTCCAAAGAACTAGCTCTTTATTTCATTGATTTTCTCTATCATTTTTTTCCGCTTTCAATTTCTTTTGTTTCTGCAATTGTCTTTGTTATCTACCTACTTCTACTTGCTTTGAACTTATTTTGCTTATTTTTCTTTAGATTATTGATCTGAGCCTTTTTCCCTTTTCTAATTTATACATCAGTGTTATAAGTTTTCATTTCAGTACTGTTTTAGCTGTGTCCCACAAATTTTGATATGTTGCATTTCCATTTGCACTCAGTTCAATGTATTTTTAAAAATTTCTCTTGAGGGTTCTTCTTTGACCCCTGGATTATTTAGAAGTGTGTAGCTTAGTTTCAAAGTATTTGGAGATTTTCCTCTAATCTTTCTGTCATTGACTTCTACTTTGAGTCCATAAGATTTCTGTTGTTTTAAGTTTTTTGAGGTTTGTATTATGGTCTAGGATATATTTTGCATATGTTCTGTGAGCCCTTGAAAGGACTGTATATTGTTCTATAAAACACATTCATTTCAAGGGTTCACAGAACATACACAGAATATATCCCAGGCCATAATGCACATCTCAAGTGTCAATTGCATCACGTTGATTGATGATATTTTTGCAAAGTGTAGGATTCTGTGTTGACACTTCTCCTTCCAGGGTGCTAACAACATGAATGTTAAGTCTTTTGTCATCTCCCAGAGATTCTGTTCAATTTTTTTTTCCAGTCTATTTTTCTTCTGTTGTTTAGAATAGAGATGATTTTGCTTCTTCCTTTTCAATGTAGATGCTTTTTATTCCTTTTTTTTGGGGGGGGGGGGGATCTAATTTCTCTGGTTGGGACATCCAGTACATGAGCTATCAAGAAATAAAGGAATATTCATATGAGGGATTGAATAAAGCTGGAAACTCAGAAAGACTGGTAGAGCCCTGGAATCAAGTTTCACTTCAAAGGCTGATGAATGTGAACATTATTTTGCTTCCTTGTGGTGAATGAATGAAGGAAATAAGTCTAGGGTTCTAAGGAGTCTAATAAGAATCCATGAAGTTGGATTTCCAGATGTCTACAACCTCATTGTAATGGTAAGCTAGATATCAACTTGGTTTCTACTGCCTCAAAGAGGACCACAAAGATAACTGCACATCGCACATTTTGGTAGAAAGTAAAGTGGTAACAACTCTCTTAAGTATTCATAATCACAGCCCTCCCATGTGTTATATCCTTACACAGGCTAATTCCTACATGGAATTGTCTTCAATAACAGCTTTAAACTCTAAAAGCCTTAAGAATTAATGCCTATCTGCACCATAGGTTTTCTCAAAGGAATCAAGGCAAATAGTTGAAAGAATACAACAACCGAAAAGCAAACTTTCTTGAGAAATGTTTTCCTTTTCCCCATCTCTCAGTCTTTTCCCGTCATTCCTAACCTGTGTATTTCAATGCCATGCTGTTTTTACCCCTTCATCATTACACTGACCATTGGGCTCTCCCATCCTGACATTTGACCAGCAGTGACCATCAAAATTTCTCTCACCATACACAAGATATGCTGAGCCGATGCAGGTTAACCAGAGAATCCCAAGGCTCCATGTTCCTGGTCCTCCTTCCTTCCACTTAGAGGGAAGAACACAGAGTTGTTAGTAAAGTGAATTTCTTCTCTATGATTCTTAAATTGTTTTTTTAATATGTGGGAGCCATTTCTTTTTTAAATTAATTTATTTTTAATTGAAAGATAATTACAGTATTGTGTTGGTTTCTGCCATACATCAGCATGGATCAGTCATAGGTATACATATGTCCCCTCCCTCTTGAGCTTCCCTCCCAGCTCCCACCCCATCCCCCTCCTCCAGTTTGTCACTTGCAATCTATTTTACATATGTTAGTGCAATATGTCAGAGAGGGCAATGGCAACCCACTCCAGTACTCTTGCCTGGAAAAGCCCATGGACAGAGGAGCCTGGTAGGCTGCAGTCCACGGGGTCGCTACGAGTGGGATACAACCAAGCAACTTCACTTTCACTTTTCACTTTCATGCATTGGAGAAGGAAAGGGCAACCCACTCCAGTGTTCTTGCCTGGATAATCCCAGGGACGGGGAGCCTGGTGGGCTGCGGTCTATGGGGTCGCACAGAGTCGGACACGACTGAAGCAGCAGCAGCAGTGGAATATATATATATTTTTAATGTGGACAATTTTTAAAGTTTTTATTGAATTTGTTATAATATCACTTATGTTTTATGTTTCGGATTTTTTTTTTTTTTTTGGCCATGAGACACATGGGGTCTTAGCTGCCTGACCAAGGATCAAACTCACATCAAGTGAAAAGGTTGGAAAGTGAAGTCTTAACCACTGGACCACCAGGGAAGTCCCTGATTCTTCAATTTTTATACTGAATACAATTTCCATTCTATTCTACCACAAGCACCTAAGCCATCATATTAGTTAAATAACCCATACATACCATTCGCCATACAGACAGAACCACACTCTCTACTAACTGTACAGACAGAACCACGCTGCTGCCGACATTTAAGACAAATTTGTGTACATCCTTGAGCAGTCTGTTGAGGGAAAATAAGGTCTACAACCATGAAGGGAAGGGACATTTACACCAGGGTTCTTTGTGTGGGAGGGAGAAATATGTCATTGTGAAATGCTTTGCTGTGTAAGACTAGTTCATGCAAAGCAACTATCCCAACCTCTGTCACTCTGTGAGAATTCCAGGGTACCAGGAAATGTCCTGTCCAGGAATACCAGCAACTATAAGGCATAGTAATTATCTCTGCAGTACTCACCGGATGTTTCATCCCCAGGATTATAAAAGTTCTCATGGCTGTAATCAGGTAGCTTCACAGTGACCCAGAAGCACCCCCTCATATGCTTCCTTTCTCTGGAGTCACCGATACACTAAGACAGCCAAACACAAAAGTGTGATTTTGCCACACAAACATCACACAAAGTGACCTGAATGTCATGCAAATTGGACTACCTATATTGAGAGTCTACTCATACAATTCTTGCAATAGCATGTGAATTGGCTGCTCTATAGGCATTTTACATATAAGCAACTTAAGGCTTCAACAGGCTAAGTAACTTGTCTCAAACTAGACATCCAGTAAATGTCATATCAAACCTTAGACTCTGTTTCTCTGACTCTTAAGTACTGTGTTCTTTCCACTGACCAACCTGGGAATCAAAGCAGGAGAGAAATTCCGTCCCCTGCAAGTGGGAAAACTGTGAAGCAACAAGGTTGTGGACTTGGTTCAGGGCAATCAACTTTTCTCTGTCCAAGTGGCCTAAACTCTAAATCCCAGGAGAGTTTAGCCAAATTGGTTACAATCGCAACCGAGTAAAAATTTGTGGATGGCTAACACCAACTCGATGAACATGAGTTTGAGTAAACTCCGAGAGTTGATGATGGACAGGGAGGCCTGGCGTGCTGTGATTCATGGGGTCGGACACGACTGAGCGACTGAACTGAACTGAACAAAATTAATAATTAGTAAGAACATCTGTATGACATTTCTGCATTTTAAATTTCCCTTTCATGGTTATTATCTACTTTGCATTTCCAGAATAAAACAGGATGTGTTTCACCATCCTCACTCTACAAATAAGCACACGTAGAGTCAGAGCGGGAGCATGCAGTGATCGCCCAGGATCACACAACTGCTAAGGGAGACTAGAACAGGAACCCGGGGTCTCTGACTTCAAGCTCAGTGTACTTCCTGCTGCCTAGAAATAAACCCAGACTCTCCCTAATGCTTCAGACTTTATTTTAAAGCCCTTAACTTCTTGAGGGGCAGTGAGGGGAAGACCATACATTCATATCTTCCCAGCTGAGTCTATGTCGTCATCTCTCTCCCTGTTGCTCACCTGGCTTCTCATTCATTTCCTTCTCTACAATACATGCCACATGAGCAATACCAAATGCTTGATCTCTCTGTTGCACTTCCTCAGTCACTCACCTAGGTAAGATGCAGAAGCTGAAGTCCCACTCATGGAGCTTGTGTAGACATTTATTGGTTGTCCCCATCATCCATCCCTTAATCACCTCTTCCTAACTCTGCCCTGAATTCCCCCAATAAAGTGTTTTGAGTGGAATTAACCCTGAATGCTGACTCCCTGGAAATACCATCAAAATAAAGTGGATAAGACAAAGCTGAGTATATTTTTTATCAAGGTAAGGGAGAATCTACCATGAGAGAGTCGCACTAACATCACAGGGGCAGTGTTAGGATGCTTATAAGATTCTGGAGTCTGGTTTAAGATAAGCTTTAAATGGGGAGGCTTAATTAGGATTAGACAAGGATCATGGTATAAGAGGTTGAGACTGGTAGACAATCAAGTGTTTTGAGGCAGAGTTTCAAAGAGTCTTGGAGAACAGACAGTCATTTGATGCTGTATTGAAAATTCAAAGTTCGGTGTCCATTTAAACTGTGTTTCTTTACTTGTTTGTTTATAAAGACTAGGTAAGAATTTCCTGAAATGAACAATAAAGTCACCTGAAACTTTTCTCTTTCTGGGCAAAAGTTCCCTATTAAGGTGAAACTACGTTGTGAATACTCACATTAGTCATATTAGAGAAGACAGTCGAATAATAAAGTCAAATTAACATGGATAGTAAGCATGTGGATGTGTATGGATTTGACTCTGGATCCATTCACAGAAGGTTACACTGACTGACTTAAATAAATCAACAAATTCCATCCCCCTGATCACAGCGACTGGTTCAGCAGTGGGCTCAAAAACCAAATCAGGCCAGTGGGGACCAATGGAGACTTACCAGGGAGCTATATGCAAAGCACACTTCCTATTATCTACTGAATTTGAACCTTGGAGTTGGTAGCCCCACAAGTTGCTGTCAGTGATCTTGCAAAAAGTCTTCTTGGAAGAGAGCCAATGCTAAGGAAGAAGGACTGAGAAAAAAAGAAGCCAGATCCTCTCTAATTACTCATCTGAGCTGTTGAGTCAAACCTTGAAGCCTTGAAGGAACTGTATGCAATTTTGTAAGCAGTGTATTTCCTTTATACACTAAGCCACTTGAAGTGAAGATCTTCTATTATTAAAGATCTCCTATTACTTACAATGCAAAGTCCCAAGGCCTGCCACATAGTTGTTAATAAACAGTAACACTAGCCAAGGCAACTCTAGCTATGACTTTGCAACTAGCCAGTTGTGTGACCCATGTAAGTTATTAATCTTCTCTGGGCATCTTATTCTCCATCTATTATATTTTGGGGACCATCTGTTTGTTTTTAAACCCACAGTCAACTCCTAAATTTCATTATTTGTGCATTATCTTTCTACAAACTCTGAATGAATTAAACTGGAAAGAAACCTCCCTTTGTGCCTTGCCGCGTGACTCAACAAGCCAGCCCCAGACGGATGATATACTAGTATTTGATACCAGCCTGGGTTCTTGGCTGTGATAACAAACAGGGCTCTGAGATAACCAATTGGTCATTACTGAGCAGATTCCAAGTAGCAGGTCAGATTTGGGAAGCAGGTTGGATAAATATTAGCCTTTATCACAACTCAAACAATCCCAACTGCCAAACCAAAGAGTTCTTGGGGAGGAATTGTGTTCCCTCTTCCTCTTTGGAGAACCAGAAATCACAATGTGATTTTTGTCACACTGCCCTGCAGATAACTCTCTTTTCTAGCCAGTAAATAAAGGTGGGCACCACCCTATGTGTTTAAAGGTATTGCATGCCTACTCTCACTTCTCCTTCAGGTAAAGAGGAGCAGGGTTGTTTAACAAGAGGTGGGTTTGCCTCTAGCCGACCCAAGAACTCTAGTCATAAGAAAGCCAGTTTGAAGAGTCTGAAGGATTATTCAAAGATACTGCAAACACACCCAGGAGAAAGCAATTTCTACCTTTATGTTCATGGCAGAATTCCTTTCCAAATTTCAAAAGCTGTGTCAATACAGACCATGGGTGTTGGAGACCTGAAGCGATCATCTGGGGGATTCAAGTCAAAATGTTTTTCCCTAAATTATTCGATTGTGAAAAGAGAATTTCCCTTCTGAATTACTTAGACAATCATCTTAACTTTAATAGCTCATATTTGTACGTTTCTTTATAGTTTTCAAAGTACAGCCCAGATGTCTTGTTCAAGGGACCCGAACACCTGTAACAATAGTCTGTCTAAGTGACAGTGAGATGAATTTAATGCCACAGTGGTATTGTGGACCCTGGCAAGTCTTCAGCCTAGTAATGGAGCTGGTGTCTAGGTTTTACTGGGAAAAGACAGCAAGAGAGAGGGAGAGGGAGAGAGAGAGAAAGAATGTGTATCTGTGTATGTGACACAAACTTAACATTTTTCGGCCCAGAGTGTCTAATAATCCTTTTGGATGGCAGTCAGCTTTGGGCCATAAATCACCAGGCCCATCATTCCTTTAGGGAAATATTTGTAACCAGCCTTGGGTTGGAAGGAATATAAATTTTCTGGAAGCCTGAAAAAGATGAAAAAGCATTGCTTTTCTGGTTATTCATGCAGAGTGAGTAGCCCCTCTCCCTCTTGAAATAAAACAGGGCCCTCAACCTCCCATGCGTCACTCTAGATTTCTGGAAAGGATAATATGTCAGGGCTCAGGAGTTAGGCACCCCCAGCTGCCTCTCCCTGTGGGATTGGTGACCAGAAGCCCTCCCGGAATGGAGCTTGTCAGGAGCAGAGGAGCGAGTCTGAGCTAAATGAGAAGCCATATAGTGCTCAGTATGGCAAGAGAAAGGGCCATTTCAAGACGTACCCCTCTCCAGCCAGAACCCCTGAGACTGAGAGCATGAGCAGGGAGACAGTGAGAGGGTTCAGACCTTGAGAGGCCACCTGTGTCCCCCAAACAGGCAACAGGCTAGGGATCCAGACCAGCTTTGTTACTGCTGGCTCTGCAACCGCAAGAGTGTTACCGTTCCTCTCTATGTTCAGAGTCATCATACATAACATAGTAAAGTGGACTGGTCCAGCTTGGAGATCTAGTCCATTGAGAAATCTTTACAAATCAATTCAATTTAGTGCACAATCAGTGAACACTACTTGAGTGCCCGGCCCTGGACTCGGGGCTAGAGTCATGCATGAGTGCTGCTCCTAGGGCCTGCCTTCAAAAAACTCCCATTTTAGTGCGTGAAACAGACCAAAAACTGGCCTACAATTGGAAAAATGGACAGAAGATACAGGGAAAAGGAAAGAGATTGCAGGAAGTCGATGGGAGGGGGCGGTGGAGGGAGTGATTAACATTTGAAAAGTAGGGACAGGGAGGTTGGGGAAACTTTGGTGGGGAGGAAAGATAATGAACTGGACTTTGAAGGACCAGGCAGAAGGACCAGCAGGAATAAAGTCAACGGGGAGAAAAGCATGGAGTGTGTAAAAGAAGGAAGAAAGTCCCTCTGTAGCCGGAGAACCCTAGAAGGGTCCCCATGTCAAGGGCCATGTCTTCCTTCTTTGTCCTGGGTCACCAGGGCCTTCCCCTTTTCATGACATTCAGCTGGAGGGCTGAAGTGGAGCCAGCTGAGCTTTCTGTACTGGGCTTGCGGAAACTTGCTGTGGGTGCTATGCTGTTGTGTCAGACTCTTTGCAAACCCCTGGGCTGTAGCCCGCCAGGCTCCTCTGTCCGTGGTTCTCCAGGCAAGACTACTGGAGTGGGTTGCCATTTCCTCCTCCAGGGGATCTTTCTGAACCAGGGATTGAACCCGCGTCTCTGGCACTGGCACATGGATTATTTACCTCCGCGCCACCAAGCTGGGGGTTAGTGGGCAAGGAGCAAGGCTGCCTATAGCGCCACCACTGGAGAGTAGAGGTAGGACAGCAGGAGTGGCTTTTAAATCCTTGTTATTTTACTTAGCTTCATTCTATAAATACCCGCAATTTACATAAACTGATTCAACTCCATATGTGTGGTTTTCTCCCCCTCTTCTTCTTTCTGGTTTGGTTTCCTCATCTCTCTCTCCTCTCCCTGCCAGCACTATCTCTTGCCTCTGCAATCCCTTCCCCCAGGGACCCCCTTTTAACAAGATGAGTCAGGGCCCTTACAGGGAACAGATGGCACATTCATACAGACTATTCAAGGAGATTTTATTAAAGAGACAGATTTAAAAGTGTGAGTTGGGTCAGGAAAAGCTAGCAAAAGATGATGAAGCAAGAGCAGATAGGCTTCTAAGCCTGAAGGGCCAAAAATACAGATTGTAAAACAAAGAAAAAAGTCATCAGGAGGTCCCCCACCAGGCACCGGGGTCTTCAGTGAAGGAGTGGCACCTACCTGCAGCCACCACCACTGGCCGGAACAAAGCCTGGGGAATATCCCTTGACCTCACACTCCTCCATCTTTCTTGTCTTGCGCTGGTACGCCCCATATCAAACCAATTGGAAGCTGAAGGGTATACTGCTCTATAGCCATAGTCCATCAAGGTCAGGGTCGAGGGCACAGAGCTGGTTGGGGAAGGTAGGGGATGGATGTGGGAGACAAACAGAAAAACCCAGCATAACCTAATACACATTCTTCCAGAGATTTCTCTGCAGACATTTAATTCTCTTTACTGTTGCTTTAGTCTCTAAGTCCTGTTTGATTCTTTGCAACCCCATGGGCTGTAGCCCACCAGCCTCCTCTGTCCATGGGATTTCCCAGGCAAGAATACTGCAGTGGGTTGCTGTTCCCGTCCCCAAGATATCTTCCTGACCCAGGGATCAAACCCTCATCTCTTGTGTCTCCTGCATTGGCAAGCGGAATCTTTACCACTGAGCTACCAGGGAAGTCCCCATTTAATTCTCTAAATACTATATATTCATATATATCATACATGAGATTTTTATCCTTGTTTTTTAATGAAAAAAGGCAGTATATTGCCCCACTTTTGCTTATTTTGCTTTTTTTCATTCAATAATAGCTCATAGAACAGCCCTCCAATTCATCTTCTGGAACTTCATTCATTCTTTATTCTTCTTTTAAATAGCTGCAAAATATCCCATGAGATTAAAGTGTGATTAATTGCTCAGTAATTCTTTTATTTTCCAGTTATTTTGCCAGTATAAGCATCACGGCAAAAAAAAAAAAAAAAATCTGCATATTCTTGCCATTATGTTTTAGTGTTTTCTCTATGCTATAAATTCCCAGAATGGAGATGACTTGGTTTAAGAATATATTTGAGAATCTCTGTACCTTCTTAATTTTGTTGTAAACCTAAAACTGCTTTTTTTAAAAATTGTCTTTAAGAAAAGAGCATATTTTAGTATGTATATGTATTTTAAATAGAAAGTATCAGAATAGCACGCTGTAACTTTCTCAAGTGCTCAAGAAGAGCAGGCAAAGAGGGGAAATAAATCTAGCGACTCCGTTCATGTGTCACCTTCTCCAGGAGGCCATCCTTGATCTCCCTCCTCCATCCTCTTTGTTGCCACTGTTCCTGGCCTACTCTTCCTTGTCCATACCCCCACTGCATTCCAAAGACCAGAAACTTTCTGAGGTTAGGAAATTTGTTTGAGCCAACTGTGAACCTCTGCCATCTAGCAATGGAGTCTGCAAGATGTTAGAGTCTCCATGTTTATACATGAAAGAATGAGTGAACTAAACAAAGGTGACAAGAGCCTTCCAGTCTCTTCTCTGCCTTTCCAGGGTGGGGAAATGAGGAGGACTGAGTTTCTACAAAAGCATGCCGTTGAGTGGAACATTCTCTGTGGTCCACTTCTTGTGTCCTGAACCTGACAGATAAGTTGCCAGTGGTAAGGAACAGACCTCAGATGTGAAAGAAAAATATGAGATGACCCCCAAGTGTAGATGAGACCTTTCCCCCATACATGGTGCTTTCCTCCTTCTCAAGAAGGGAAGAGAAAAACAAGACTGCAGCTCATTAAAAAAGCTTTGGGATGACCTCTCATAGTAAAGCAGAGATCCCAGTGACAATAAGGAGAGCCTTCTTTCAGCAACTTCCGTTCGGTTTCATTAACTCCCTTCCTGCCCTCAGGTTACTCCCTGCAGACCCACTGTCTCAGTCCACCAGCTGGTAAGGGTGTCGGCAGAAGCCATTCTTCTCCGAGTTGATGCTTTCAGAAAAAATAAAAGGGAATGACAAAATTAACAATGAACATTCTGCTTCTAAGAAATATAAAAGATTGTTTTGAATGTTTTGGTATGTTTCCTTTTTGTGTGTGTGAATTTTAATGTTTGCCTTTCTGGTTTCTCCAGAAAACCTGGCTACGTTGTGTTCTCCTGGAAAATGCATCTGTCCTTGCCCGAAACTAGCATTGCAGGGCTCAGTGGATCTGAATTGAGGGTGCTGTGTGGGGGGGTGGGGAAGCTAACTGAGAACAGCTATAGGGACTGACTTGTAGAGGACTGACTCATGGGGCCAGGACTTGGCCTCCACCACCTTGGGTTCCTCAGGTCCCCAGAGAGGTGATGTTGGGGAGAAGCAGAGAGAAGAGACTGGATGTGCTTCCATCACTAATGGGTGCTGTTAGAGAACATTGGTAGGACAGGATGTTCACCTGGACCCACGTTGAGTGGAGGTCATATACGCACATGTTTAGAGTTGGCATTGGGGTATCATAAGATGGCAGGGATGGATGCTTTGCCAGAAGGGGCTGGAGGCAGTCAGAGGGAGAATCTGGAATCTAGTCAACCAGGAAAACCAAGATCAGAGTCAGGGAAGAAAGATCACATTCTAGCCCAGGCTTTCTCAGTGTCAACATGTTTCTCATTTTGGACTGTAATCTAATCTCAGCAGTGGCACCCCATCAGGTTTGCTGTTGTTTAGTGAGTAAGTTGTGTACAACTCTTTGCGACTCCACGGACTGCAGCCCACCAGGCTCCTCTGTCCATGTGATTCTCCAGGCAAGAATACTGGAGTTGGTTGACATTTCCTTCTCCAGGGGAACTTCCCTACCCAAGGGATCAAACCCCCATTTCCTGCATTGCAGGCAGATTCTTTACCACTGAGCCCCCTGGGAAGCCCCCATCAGGTTTACCAAGTTCTATTTGTTAGAAGCAAGGCCCTAAGTTTAGGGGAGGGTTTTATATAGCATGAATACCTAGAGGTGCGGTTCGTGATAAGCCACTGCAGAAGCTGCCCGCCACAAGGAGTTATCAGGGCACCCTGAGCTTCAGAATCATTGCCACTAGGAAAAATTTACTCCTGTCTCGAGGTGTGGACAGCGGGGGGCAGACTGACAGCATAAAGACGAGCTATGAGTTCTGGCTCCTTCCGTGTGAGTCCTGCGCCGTCCCTCTCTCTGACTCACAGCCACTGTAGCATTCATAGCGTTAGTGTTACACTTTATCTCTCCTACTTGCCAGTGTCCCAGGCCTGGGACAGAGTCGGTGCTCCAGGACTCTTATATGTGAAACGGAACCTACACTTGCCATCTGCTGTGCTAGCACTTTGCCCATTGGACTAGGCTTTCCTTGATAAGAAAATTTCCTACTGGGATGAAGTGGTATTGGATGCCAAATAGAGGGGGCTTAACATCTACATCTACTTCTGCTTTATTGACTATGCCAAAGCCTTTGACTGTGTGGATCACAATGAACTGTGGAAAATTCTTCAAGAGATGGAAATAACAGATCACCTGACCTGCCTCCTGAGACACCTGTATGCAGTCCAAGAAGAATCAGTTAGAACTGGACATGGAACAATAGACTGGTTCCAAATCGGGAAAGGAGTACATCAAGGCTGTATATTGTCACCCTGCTTATTTAACTTACATGCAGAGTACATCATGAGAAATGCTGGACTGGATGAAGCACAAGCTGAAATCAAGATTGCCGGGAGAAATACCAATAACCTCAGATATGCAGATGACACTACCCTTATGGAAGAAAGTGAAGAAGAACTAAAGAGCCTCTTGATGAAAGTGAAAGAGGAGAGTGAAAAAGTTGGCTTAAAGCTCAACATTCAGAAAACTAAGATCATGGCATCCGGTCCCATCACTTCATGGCAAATAGATGGGGAAACAGTGGCTGACTTTATTTTTCTGGGCTCCAAAATCACTGCAGATGGTGACTGCAGCCATAAAATTAAAAGACGCTTACTCCTTGGAAGGAAAGTTATGACCAACCTAGAGAGCATATTAAAAAGCAGAGACATTACTTTTTCAACAAAAGTCCATCTAGTCAAGGCTATGGATTTTCCAGTAGTCATGTATGGATGTGAGAGTTGGACTACAAAGACAGCTGAGCACAGAAGAATTGATGCTTTTGAACTGTGGTGTTGGAGAAGACTCTTGAGAGTCCCTTGAACTGCAAGGAGATCCAACCAGTCAATCATAAAGATCAGTCTTGAATAGTCATTGGAAGGACTGATGCTGAAACTGAAACTCCAATACTTTGGCCACCGAATGCAAAGAGCTGACTCATTTGAAAAGACCCTGTTGCTGGGAAGGATTGAGGGCAGGAGGAGAAGGGGACAACAGAGGATGAGATGGTTGGATGGCATCACCAACTCAATGGACATGGGTTTGGGTGGACTTGGGGAGTTGGTGATGGACAGGGAGGCCTGGTGTGCTGTGGTTCATGGATTCACAAAGAGTCAGACATGACTGAGTGACTGAACCGAACTGAACTGAACTGAAAATCACTGCAGATGGCGACGTCAGCCACGAAATTTAAATACGCTTACTCCTTGGAAGAAAAGTTATGACCAACCTAGACAGCATATTGAAAAACAGAGACATTACTTTGCCGACAAGGGTCCATCTAGTCAAGGCTATGGTTTTTCCAGTAGTCATGTGTGGATGTGAGAGTTGGACTATAAAGAAAACTGAATGCCAAAGAATTGATGCTTTTGAACTGTGGTATTGGAAAAGACTCTTGAATGTGCCCTGGACTGCAAGGAGATCAAACCAGTCAATCATAAAGATCAGTCTTGAATAGTCATTGGAAGGACTGATGCTGAAACTGAAACTCCAATACTTTGGCCACTTGATGTGAGGAACTGACTCATTGGAAAAAGACCCTGGTGCTGGGAAAGATTGAAGGCAGGAGGAGAAGGGGACAACAGAGGATGAGATGGTTGGATGGCATCACTGACTTGATGGACATGAATTTGAGTAAGCTCTGGGAGTTGGTAATGGACAGGGAAGCCTGGCATGCTGCAGTCCGTGGGATCGCAAAAGAGTCAGATACGACTGAGCAACTGAACTGAACTGAAGCAGAGAAAAGTGTTGAGTCTTAGGTAGAGCACTAATGGCTTGGCCTTTCCTGCATAGAACAGAGAGAACATAAATACTGAACAGGAGTGACTGCATTATTGGGATAACTTCTACTCTCAAAGAAGTAAATGTTCAATGTCCAAGTGGTTTTGTTTTGCTTTGTTGTTTTTTTTTTTTTTGGCGGGGCGGGGGAGGAAGTTTTCTATACTTGGAGTTTTATGTAGGGCTGAAAAAGGACCTGTTTAAAGAATTACCTTCCCCCATCATGGTAGATACTTCCAACCTTCACATTACTCTTCTTATATTTAAAAAGGTTGGAAAGCCAATTAGAATCCCTCATGGACTTTGAAAGAAAGAAGTGAAGCAGGGGTCATTTCTTTGGCTCCTGGCCGTCTCTACTGTTAGGGAAGTTTTATTTTCTTGCAGTGGGTTGCAGTGTCTATTCTCCAGGGTTCTGGGTGTTGGCAGATAGTGGTGGTGGTACTGGTTTCTGGGTCTGACTTCTGGTGCCAGCTTGCAGCTTTGGGCAGCTGTTCTCCTGTTCCCTGCTATGGTGGTGGCTCCATCCAAGGTCTCCCCAACACAGTGGCACCCTCAGAAGTACTAGCTCCTCTGGTGATGAGTTTTATATTACTTAGCTTAGAGCCTGCTCTTTCAGCCGTTAAAACTATTTGGTAAGCACACAATCTGCCATGTGCTCAGTCACATCTGACTCTTTGCGACCCCATGGACTGGAGCCCACCAAGCTCTTCTGTCCATGGGATTCTCCAGGCAAGAAGACTGGAGTGGGTTGACATTTCCTCCTCCAGGGGATCTTCCCAACCCAGGGACTGAACCCATGTCTCCTGCATCTTCTGCATTGGCAGACGAATTCTTTACCACTGAGCCACCTGGGAAGCTCCTAAGCACACAACTGTTCATATTAAATCCTATTCTGCTTAAAATACCTACAGGGATTTCTGATTCTAAACCAATTGCTATGTATTTTGTCAACTGAAATCCACCATTTTAAAAACTTCTCTTTGGAACTCAAAGCCATTAACTTGTCAACATCTCCTACATACACATAAACAGAAAGAATTCTAGGAAGTCCAGAGCTTCGGGTGATAGTCCAGACCCCAAACTAGCTTATTTCCTTCAGTTCAGTTCAGTCGCTCAGTTGTGTCCGACTCTTTGCTACCCCATGAACCACAGCAGGCCAGGCCTCCCTGTCCATCACCAACTCCCCAAGTCCACCCAAACCCATGTCCATTGAATCAGTGATGCCATCCAACCACCTCATGTTCTGTCTTCCCCTTCTCCTCCTGCCTTCAATCTTTCCCAGCATCAGGGTCTTTTCCAATGAGTCAGCTCTTCGCATCAAGTAGCCAAAGGATTGGAGTTTCAGCTTCAGCATCAGTCCTTCCAATGAACACTCAGGACTGATCAGCTTTAGGATGGACTGGTTGGATCTCCTTGCAGTTCAAGGGACTCTCAAGTGTCTTCTCCAACACCACAGTTCAAAAGCATCAATTCTTCTGTGTTCAGGTTTCTTTATAGTTCAACTCTCACATCCACACATGACTACAGGAAAAACCATAGCCTTGACTAGACGGACCTTTGTTGAAAAAGTAATGTCTCTGCTTTTTAATATGCTATCTAGGTTGGTCATAACTTTCCTTCCAAGGAGTAAGCATCTTTTAATTTTATGACTGCAGTCACCATCTACAGTGATTTTGGAGTCCCAAAAAATAAAGTCTGTCACTGTTCCCCCATCTATTTGCCATGAAGTGATGGGACCGGATGCCATGATCTTAGTTTTCTGAATGTTGAGCTTTAAGCCAACTTTTTCACTCTCCTCTTTCACTTTCATCAAGAGACTCTTTAGTTCTTCTTCACTTTCTTCCATAAGGGTAGTGTCATCTGCATATCTGAGGTTATTGGTATTTCTCCCAGCAATCTTGATTCCAGCTTGTGCTTCCTCCAGCCTAGCATTTTTCTTAATGTACTCTGCATATAAGTTAAATAAGCAGGGTGACAATATAGAGCCTTGCTATACTCCTTTTCCTATTTGGAACCAGTCTGTTGTTCCATGTCCAGTTCTAACTATTGACTCCTGACCTGCATACAGATTTCTCAAGAGACAGGTCAGGTGGTCTGGTATTCTTATCTCCTTCAGCATTTTCCAGTTTATTGTGATCCATACAGTCAAAGGCTTTGGCATAGTCAATAAAGTAGAAATAGATGTTTTTCTGGAACTCTCTTGCTTTTTCGATGATCCAGTGGATGTTGGCAATTTGATCCCTGGTTCCTCTGCCTTTTCTAAAACCAACTTGAACATCTGGAAGTTCATGGTTCACGTATTGCTAAAGCCTGGCTTGGAGAATTTTGAGCATTACTTTACTAACGTGTGAGATGAGTGCAATTGTGCGGTAGTTTGAGCTTTCTTTGGGACTTTCCTTTATGGCTTGTGGAATGATTTTCACCAGGCAGAGAGGGCATTGTGATGCACTCCAAACTTCAGGCACCATCCCAGCCCTCCTCTTCCTTGGATGTAAAAGCATCCTGGAGAGCCTGAGCCCATGCCCTAGGGGGTCAACTTCTCCCTTTGTCCATACAGTGGACTGTGTGAAGCTAGTTCCATTTTCAGATGTGGGAAGGAATTGTCCTGTATAGGAAAGCAGCAAAATCAATCAGCTAGAGCAACTCAATCTCCATTTTCACTGAAGACAAAGTTGTGTCCCAAGTTTCTTAGGACACTTGAAAATACTAAGAATGGACATAAAAGTTTAGCTGTCTTAGGGAGTCAATGAGTTCAATGGCTTAAGTGGTATAGAACATGCCTGCAATGTAGGAGACACAGGAGACTTGGGTTTCCTCCCTGGGTCGGGAAGATCCCCTGGCGGAGGAAATGACAACGTGGTCCAGTATTCTTGCCTGGGAAATCCCGTGGGCAGAGGAGCCTTGTGGGCTACAGTCCATAGGGTCACAAAGAGTCAGCCACGACTGAGCACACACACACAAGTCTTAGAGAAAGGACCAGTGGAAACGGCTTCTAAGCCAGGTGCAACACTTAGAAGATATGTAATCTTGCAAATACCATTCAACTTCTCTGGACCTCAGTCTTTCATCTGTAAAATGGAGCCAGCACTTTGCAGCGTTAGTGCAAAGGGTAAATATAATTATATTCTGCTTGCTAGTAAATGTTAAATAATGGCAGTTCCTCTCTCAATCCCATCCTATAAGAATGTAACCAATGACAGAATCAGGTTCTCATAACATGCAAGAGTTGGAAGGGGCCAGCATGGTTACTGGCAGAGAGTTGGCAGGCAATAAATGTTTGTTGAACTAATGAATTAATTGCTGAAGGATGTAATTTAATAATTTTACAACCCTCTGTGAAAGTCAGAAACTTGGGGCAACTTGCCAAAGTCACATAACTAATTGGTGACAGGACCAAGGATCAACATACAGCCCTCAATTCCCAATCAGTCTTCTCTGCCCAGATTCATATTTTTATAAAGCCATATCCAGTTCTCAAAATGATTTGTAGGCAAAATAGCACTGATTTATGGAAAGCAAATCATAAATTATTCTCAAATACTCATTTCTCAGCATCTGAGACCCATTTTACATAGAGCAGGAATTCAGATTTCCTATTGAAAAATCACTTCAGGGACCAAGGATTACGCAGCCTACTTCCCAACAGCTAATGTTTCCCAAATCTCCACATCCCACTCTACATAAGATGCTGAGAGTGAGGCAGGGAGGAAAGCCTTGGATGCTGGGCTGTGGAGGGCAGGGAAGGAAGCCCCTTGCACTGTGTACTCTTAACAATTGCTCAGAAATCTTCTCCTTTCAGGAAGTGAGAGGACTGAATCTGAGGTCTGTACAAGGACGTCCTTAGTGATACAAAAATATTATGAGTCGGCAACCTGAACTACTATGATTCACAGCAGAAAGTCCCATTAAGCAAATGAAACCACTGAGCGAGAAAGAAGAGACAGCTGAATATGAGAAGCAGCTCGGAGGAATCATGAGGTTCAGAGAACGGGCAACTCTGGAGAAAATTGCTATTGATTTAAGTGAAAACAGTCCAGAAGTTTAGGAATAACAGAATCGTTGAACTGGCTTATTTCTCTGGTCTGTACTGCACATATCTCTTCTTCCTGCAACTCCCCAGGCAGATTCTTCTCGTGGATGAATTAGGCCGGGTGAAGAGAACAGGATTGTTGCCCACAATTTTTTCAGCATATCTAGTTGATTTATCTGTTGATACCACTGTGTTATGGCAGTTAAAACACTGCAACATTAGAACAAGCTGGAACAGACTTCGGGCATTCATAAAAGCCATATGAAAACCACATGCAGGAGACGTGGGAGAACCGGTCCAGATAAGAAGTGCATGCAAACATTTGCAATTCTTTGCTCAAATCTGAAGTAAGACGAGTGCTTGGCTGCAGAATTGTAAACACCACAGTGGAATTTGGGAATCATCACCGTGTCGAAGCCTGGAGACGGAGATGATTCCGCTTTGGGACAAGTGAATGGCCAAAGCCAGTGGGATCAACAGCCCTTCATTCTCCTACTATAAGGACTCTACTTGACAACAGGAAGATTTTAACTTTCCTCATTTGCAGTCCCTCCCTCTTTGAATCTGTGCCTTTTAGGGAGAAGTTGGAGACTTTTAGTCATTCTCTGGCTAAAAAACTGGATTTTTCCTAAAGAGGCATTGTGGATGGATCTGGTGTCAGAGATTGGAGCTAGAATTTGCTAGTTCCTAGGTGTGTGACCTTGGGTACGAATATAAACCTTTCTTCTAATTTCTTGTCTTCAAAACGATTGTGATAATCACTGACATACTTCAAGAAGAGAATGCGGAAATGTTTCTACAACTCAACAAGGATGCTCGGACTCAGTTCAGAGCTCCTGAAACTTGTGTAATATGTATAAACTCCTTCAGATGGTGGGAAAAAAACCTCCTCATAGAACCCAAAGAAAATAACCTCAGACATGGGATATGGTCTCTAAGATTCTCAAACTGAAGCAATGAATGGCTCATTTTATGTACTAAAAAAAAAAAAAAACCCTTGCATTTCAAATGAATCATTAGTATTATTTAAAGCAGTTTTTAATGTATAATGGGTAAAATTATTTTGAAGAACATCATTAAAACAAAAATGAACATGTGTAAAACTATGTAACCATGGGCTAAGAATGAACCACAAATCAGTCCTTTTTTTTTTTGAGAAACACTGGCAAGGCAATTCAGAAGTCAGAAGTCAGATTTTAATCCTGGCTTTGCCATTTACTAGCTGTGTGATTTGGGGCAGGGAACCTAATCTCTTCTAAAGCCTCAATTTCCTCAAGGTACTGATTAAAGGCGAGAAAACCTCCTGGAATCCTACTCTGAAAACAAAATCATAAGGGAAAGGAATTCTAGTCAGGGGGTCTTAAAGTCAAGGGTCAGGACCAGCGGTGCAAGGTCGGACACACCCTTTACCCTCTTGGAGCCTCAGTTTCCTTCTGGAGGAAAGAGAGTGATAACCTCTGGGGAGTTTATCTATCTTTCCGAGCTGCCAGGAGGATCAAAGTGTTTATGTGAAGTAGCCTGCCCGGCAAACAGGGAAGCACCAACCAGGACAGAACTTCTCCTGGAAACAGGACGCTTCGACACTGCTCAAGGCTTAAAAACCATCATCCCTATCTGGAAAATCGAATCCATCTTGAGGTTAGAGTTCTGGTTTATGATCCTCTGCATCTCGAGCCAGAAATGAGCTCAGCCGAAAGTGCCATTAACTACCCGCTGCTGGGGTGGGTTCACTGTCAAGATCCTTTTTATCAGTCAGCTGGCTGTGAAAAGCCAGATAATGCTTAAATACAGCCATTACCCAGAGAGCCCGCAGCTCTGCTTCCCAGGGCTCTGGCACAGCCTGCCCCTCTCAGGACAGGGCAAAATTCTTCTAAGGTCATTAATGAATTCTCTTCTCCCTCCCCGGCTGCCCTGCAATCCAGTAGAGCCAGAAGGAGTAAGTGGAAGCAAGGGGCATCCCTGAGTGGTTTACCTACTCCCTGTCTATCCTTCCTCCCCTCACTTTTTCCTCCCCTCCCCTAACCCAGAATCCCATATGATGATGAGTTAGTCTTTATAGAAAAGAGCCCAGAACAGTCTCTTTCCAGCCTTCTAGAAATCATCGGGGAAGATCAGCTAATATTCAGCACAAGTTAATTCAGGTATCTCCTCTGTGCCAGGAGCTGGGCCAGAGACTTTCTCATTGACATTCTCTCTGGTTCCTATTCACAGACAGCCTGACATGTTAGAATTATTATTCCCATATCACAGCCAAGAGATAAGGGAGAAACTGACTCTCTCTGCACAGGCTCATCCAAGCATCATGCTGTTGGTCCATAGCGTCTGCTCTGGCTGTTATCATTATGACTGTGGCCACTCAAAGAAGGACCCCTGGATGGTAGGAGGATGGTCCTAATCCCAGCACCACCCCAAACAGGGGTGTGCCCTTGGACCTTCCCCTTAACCTGCTCTGAGCCACAGTTTCCTCCTGTTTGACTTCCGCCTCTGTGTTTGTGCAGATTAACTGAGACAATACATGTGTATTCTCCTACAGCGCAGGGCATCTAACCCCTGGGAAGGTTGTTGCTAAAGTCAAAGAGAACATTGTAAGCCCTTTACTCAGACACTAAGTCATCTTCTGAAAGAGGCAGGCATCCTGCTGGTATCAGTGAAGAACTGAAGAGGCTGCCCAGAGTGTGACCTAGTTACTGAAGTCCAGCCTGACCGTATCCACCTGCCTAATACAGGACAACCTGAGGTCAGGACTGTGATGGTCTGCTGTGATCACAAGAACTGTGAGAGTGAGTTCACGTCTCTGTCTGGCTGCTGTGCCTTCTAGCTGTGTGAACCTAGAAGGGCGCCAGCTCTACGAACCTCAGTCTCTTTTCTAAAATAGAACTGATAGTTGCCTCCTTACCTCTCAGAGCTGTTGTAAAGATTAAGTAAGAGAAAATGTGTGAACACACTGGCACAGTGCCCAGAACATCAGGGAAGTTCAAGAGGGTGCTTATTCCTTCATGCGTTAGTCTTGAAAACTTGGTTTGATTTGCATACATTGTACCACTGCTTTTCACGTGGGAGCATCCCACTGGGGCATAGAACCAGAAGGGCTCTGCTTCCCATGTGCAAATCTATGGGGAAAACTTTGTCAGAACTGCTGCTGGGGAATAGTGTCTGTCCCTAGGGAAAGTATTGAGAGATCACCAGTAGGTATTCTGAATCTGACTCCAAAAGTGTAAGAAACCCAAGAACACTGCCAATTTTAGCAGACTATTCAGATACCTGCTCTTGCTATGATTAATAACCAAGTTTCATTTGGATGGCAAAGCAATAGCACTTTGCAAAGGCAATTCCATAACTGCCAGAAACTGCTATCCTGGTGCTGAGTTGGGTCTCACTATTTGGCTCATCTGGCTAGTAGCAGCTGGCTGCCTACTGTCCTCTGCCCTAGGTATGGAGCAGACATCAGCCAGATGAGTTGACTGACCTAAGTGATACAATCATTAAGTCCAGGGAAGAGCTTCTTCTCGGAGCTATACTTGCTTCTCTGCTCATTTCTCTTTTCGCTTTCCAGTCAAATTGTGACTCTAAAAGGCAGGCAGAATTTTACCCATATAAAGAACACAATTCTATTTCCTGATCCCCAGACTTAAGGTTTTGATTGCAATTCCAAGTTCCACATGTTCCTTTTCAGTACTCTGTTTTTGGCTCATCTGAATGTTTGAACAAAAAATCAGAGTGAAAGCAAATGGATCAGAGAATCTCAAGAGAAGCATAATATGCTGTTGGAGAATAGTTGAAAAGTGGAATTTTTGAGGTGAGGAATAAAGAGGTGGCAATTAAGAAGCTTGAAAGAAAGGTAGAATTTGAAAATGTAGAAATGGAAGGGAAGTGTATTCTGGGGCTAATGGAAAAACATGCACAAACCCATGGAAGCAAAACACTCAAAGGATTTTAAAGAGTAAGGAGTTTGAATGTATACATGAGTCCCTTCATTGTTCACCTAAAACTGTCAGAACACTGTTCATTGGTTATACACCAATACAAAATAAAAAGTTAAAAAAAAAAAGAGAGTAAAGAGTTTGATATATGTGGTACACCCTGTATACATATAACATTTTTGTGCCCTTGTGCAAGAAAGACAGTCATTTTATAGTAGATTTTGGGTAAAGAACAAGCTTTCTTTTTCTCCTTGATACATGGGCAGATTCTACTTTCCCATCACCCCTGTAATTAGGAAGGGATATCTGATTAGTTCTAGCCAATGAGCTGTGTATAGAAATGGTAAGTGTCAATTCCTGGCCAGAGAAATTGCCAGTTCAGTAATATCCAGCACCTTTGCCCCTGCCATGTCAACAGAAAAGGTTTTATTTTCCAAATAGTATAGCTACCACATAGTGAAGGCTGCTTACATATGGATTAGTGAATTGTTATGTGGAATGGAAGTGGCTCTGAAAAGTTTCTGGATCTTATGTGTGCTTTTCATAAACAAGAATCATCTCTGGGGTTAAGCTATTGAGATTTGGGAAGTGTTTGTTATGGCAGCATAACCTAGTTTATCCTGACTAATACAAAGCATTGCAGAAAACATACCATGAGTTCTGAAGACACATCTTGACCTAATACATTTACTTGCTTTTCTGAGGCTCCCAATCCTAAGCAACCTTAAGGTCAGAGAAAGAGATAGCTATTTCATTTGTACCAGACATCTGGCATTCATAGATGCTGTCCTCATTCCAGACAGAATTTGTTCAAGATAGCAACACAGAGAGGGCTTTGTGGCCTTATTTTGATGCAAAGATTAGGGAAAATTTTGTTGACAACCCCTAAAACTACACTGAGAATTGGATAACTGAAACAATGACCTCATAACAGCTCTTCACAGTAATAATTACTACCATTTAGTAAATTACTCAAATTCCAATGTGTTAATGGACTCCTTACAGCCTTGGCCAATTTCACCCTTACACTAATCCTACAACATTTAGATTTTATCCCCACTTTACAGATAAGAAAACAGGCTCAGAGAAGGAACGTAACTTGCCCAAGTTCACCAAATTCAATTAGAGGAGAGCTAAGACCCAAACACAGACATATCTGACTTTAAACCATTTCAGGGAGGCTATCTTGTCTATGAAAGCTCACAGGAAGGATAGATAAAAATATAATCTTATCCAGAATTGTTCATCTTTATTCTAACAAGGAGGAAAAAATTGAAATGTGGCAGAGACAGATCATACTCTCTAAATATTCATTTCTTCCTCTACATTCACAGTCTCTCCAGCAATTATTCTGGGGTAATGTGACTGATTTTGACCAATGAACTATGAGCAAATGTGACATGTGTTATTTGCAGGCTGAGATAGTTAAAAGCCAGTGTTTCTTTTATCCTTCTTTGCCCCTACTTACCTGGGAGGTCACATAGTCCAACTGGTGTGACTACAGAATGGAGGAGAGCCTCTAAACCTTCATGTGATTTTATGCACAGGAGAAGTAAGCCCAAAGATGCAAAGCCAGGCAAACTGCCTTGTGGAGACTTGTTTTGTTCTTAGGGGACCACAGGTAAATAGAAACTAATGGTTCATGACACATTTTGATCACTGATCTTTGCACGGCCCACTTTTATTTCATTCACTATCTAATTAGCTATTTTAAATATCACACGTATTCATGAAACCACTTCTCAGAACTTGAACTAGAACCTTGACAATAATATTCATCTAGCTACGAAGTCCTTTGATCAACTCCTTTCCCTTCCTTCCCTCATATATAATAACCATCACCCTAAATCCTGTATTCTTCATTCCTTTGCTTTCCTTAACATACTGCTTTATTGTATCCATGAATAGGAAGGAGAGATAAGAAAGCCTTCTTCAATGAACAATGCGAAGAAGTAGAGGAAAACAATAGAATGGGAAAGACTAGAGATCTCTTCAAAAAAGTTGGAGATATCAAAGGAACATTTCATGCAAAGATGGGCATAATAAATGACAGAAATGGTAAGGACCTAACAGAGACAGAAGAGATTAGGAAGAGGTGGCAAGAAAATACTAAAGAACCATACAAAAAGGTCTCAATGACTGGGATAACCATGATGGTATGGTCACTCACCTAGAGCCAGACATCCTGGAGTGTGAAGTCAAGTGGGTCTTAGGAAGCATTACTACAAACAAAGCTAGTAGATGTGGTGGAATTCCAGCTGAGCTATTTCCAAATCCTCAAAGATGATGCTGTTAAAGTGCTTCATTCAATGGTGGTTTAGTCACTAAGTTGTGTCTGACTCTTGTGACCTCATGGACCACAGCCTGCCAGGCTCCTCTGTCCATGGGATTCCCCAGGCAAGAATCCGGGAGTGGGTTGTCATTTCCTTCTCCAGGAGATCTTCCCAACCCAGGAACTGAACCTGGGTCTCCTGCATTGCAGACAGATTCTCTACCAACTGAGCTACTGCACTCAATATGTCAGCAAATTTGGAAAACTCAGCAGAGGCCATAGGACTGGAAAAGGTTAGTTCCCATTCCAATCCCAAAAAAGGGCAGTGCCAAAGAATGTGCAAACTACTGGACAATTGCACTCATATCACATGTTAGTATGGTTATACTCAAAATCCTTCAAGCTAGGCTTCAGCAGTATGTGAACTGATAAATTCCAGATGTACAAACTGGGTTTAGAAAAGGCAGAGGAACCAGAGATCAAATTGCTAACATTCACTGGATCACAGAGGACACAAGGGAATTCCAGAAAAGCACACACTTCTGCTCCTTCATTGACTATGCTTGACTACATGAAAGCCTATTATTGTGTGGATCACAACAAACTGGGGAAAATTCTTCAAGAGATGGAAATATCAGATCACCTCACCTGTTTTCCTGAAAAACCTTTATGCAGGTCAAGAAACAACTGTTAGTACCTTACATGGAGCAACAGACTGTTTCAAAATTAGGAAAGGAGTACACCAAGGCTGAATATTGTCACTTTGCTTATTTAACTTATATGCAGAGTACCTCATGTGAAATGCTGGGCTAGATGAAGCACAAGCTGGAATCAAGATTGCCAAGAGAAATATCAACAACCTCAGATATGCAGGCAATACAATTCTAATGACAGTGAAGAGGAAGTAAAGAGGCTGTTGATGAGGGTGAAAGAGTAAAGTGAAAAAGCTGGCTTAAAATTCAACATTAAAAAAACTAAGATCATGGCACCTGGTCCCATCACTTTATGGCAAACAGAAGAGGAAAAAGTGGAAGCAGAGACAGATTTTATTTTCTTGGTCCCTAAAATCACTATGGACAGTGGCTGCAGCCATGAGATTAAAAGACACTTGCTCCTTAGAAGGAAAGCTATGACAAGACTAGACAGCATATTAAAAAACATAGACATCTCTTTGCCAACAAAGCTATTGTTTTCCCAGTAGTCATGTACAGATGTGAGAGTTGGACCATAAAGAAGACTGAGCACCAAAGAATTGATGCTTTTGAATTGTGGTGATGGAGAAGACTCTTGAGAGTCCCTTGGACTATAGGGAGATCCAACCAGTCAATCCTAATGGAAATCAACCCTGAATATTTACTGGAAGGACTGATGCTGAAGCTGAAACTCCAATACTTTGGCCACCTGATGCAAAGAACCAACTCATTGGAAAAGACCTTGAATGCTGGGGCTGCCGTCTATGGGGTTGCACAGAGTCGCACATGACTGAAGCGACTTAGCGGCAGCAGCTGGGAAACATTGAAGGCAAAATGAAAAGGGGGCGGCAGAGGATGAGATGGTTAGATAGCATCACCAACTCGATGGACATGAATTTGAGCAAACTCAGGGAAATAGTGAAGGACAGGGAAACCCGGCATGCTACAGTCCATGGGTCACAGTTGGCAATGACTAAGTGGCTGAACAATAACAATGTGCATTCCTAAAAACCCTATGTGTGTGTGTGTGTGTGTGTGTGTGTGTAGTCCTTGTTTTCCTATCTATATAACAGTTGTTATGAAAATTAAATCAGATGATGCAAGCTGAGTGCTAAGAACAGGTCTTGAAGTAAAATAGATGCTCATTTAAACTCTAGGTTTCTTTTCTTTTAATTTATATTTATTTATTTATTTAGGCTGTGCTGGGTCTTTGTTACTGTGCTCAGGCTTTCTCTAGTTGCAGCAGGTGGCTACTCTCTAGTTCTGGTGCACGGGTTTCTCATTGCAGTGGAGCATGGATTCTAGAGTACTAGGCTACAGTAGTTGTGGTTCACAGGCTTAGTTACTCTGCAGCATGTGGAATCTTCCCAAACCAGAGATCAAACCCATGTCCCTTGCATTGCAAAGCAGATTCTTATCTGCTGGACCACCAGGGAAGCCCTTTGGTTTCCCTTTTTGTCTTTCCTTGGTAGTTATCTCAGAGACATTTTGGCAGAAGAGTAGAGTCACAACATGATTTGAAATATCTAAAAACCATTATGCAACTTACCAAAGCAACTGCTAAAAGGGCAGAATCCATATCAGAAGGAAAAAGACTTCAGGGCTGAGAAGGCTTTTGGCTTTCTAGATGTTTGTTTTGGCAAAGGCAGAAACTCTAATTTCTTGCCTGGTTAAAGAGCAGAAGCTCATCAGGAACTGATGGTCACCACACCTCCTTCTGGATAACGGGGCAGCTGGTCAGTGACGTCAAGTAGCATCTTTCGGTACCACCAAGTTAGCCCTCATGAGAGTCCAGGAAGAGACGTCAGCTTTACACTGAAAGGAGACACATTTTTAAACGTGGGAGGGGAGATGCCGCAAGAGAAAGTAGCTTAGAAGAGGGGGAAGATTCCCTAAGACTTATTTCAGATGACAATAAATAGTAAGTTATTCCAAGGAGGAACATAAATATTGGGAGAAGCTAAGGATGCCAACTACCTGCCCTATGGATTATCCAGTGAGCTTACCCTAAAAGCAAGGCAGACGAGAACTGCCAAATATGAGAGAATAGAGTAGATCCGAGGGACTCCTACAAGGAATACTGCTGTTTTAAAGAGAGAGCTCTCCAGTGGATGTAGCAGAGTCAGACCAACCATCTAGCAAGAAAGTTGCAGAGAAGAAGCCGACTATCAAAGGAAGTTGGGGAAAGGGTAGAATGGGATATCCAAAGGACTTTAACATCCCTTTCAATCTGACTATCTAACTTGATGAAAGACCTAAGATGATTTTCATAAAAGTCCAAAAGTTTTTGGCCCAATCCTAACCATAATGTTGGGTTCCCAGGTGGCTCAGTGGTAAAGAATCCATCTGCCAATGCAGGAGACATATGAGATGCAGGTTCAATCTCTGGATCGAGAAGATGCCCTGGAGGAGGAAATGGCAACCCACTCCAGTATTCTTGCCTGAAAAATCCCACAGACAGAGGAACCTGGCAGGCTACAGTCCACAGGGTTGAAAAGAGTTGGACACAACTTAGTGACCGAGCACAAACACACACACACACACACACACACACACACACACATACACAACTCCCTGCTCCCTGGTCAATACAGGGCACTAAAAGGTGTGATTCTCACAAGTTGTCTTGTAATAACCCTTCACGTTTGCATTGGGGTTTGCAGCTGATGAAACTCTTCACTTGCTCTATTTATTGTGATCCTCTCAATTGTCCCATGAATGACATACTTCACAAAGATCCAAGAGGCAACGCGAATTACCCCAAATGACTAATAAGTGCCGTATCCTCCTGGCATCAAGCGGTGTTCTTTCCACTGCATCTCAGCCGCCTCCCTGCCGATCCAGGGGTTGGGCAAATGCCCAAACTCCAAAGCCCAGCTCTGACATCTACTTACTCCTCCTCACGTGGCTTAGGCATAATGATATTGTTTATCCAGCTCAGCTCCTGCCAAGGTGCCCAGTGCAATGTTCCTGCTCACATAGAGGAGTCGCTAACCCCCAGTCCCACCCTTTCCTCTGCAGATTCCTTCCTGGAGAAACACTGGACTCTGGAGAAACCTGAACTGCTCAACCCCTCCAGGGCTCACTAATGAGTTGTTTTAAGCTGTGTGTGAGCTCAACGTTCAGGAAACCCAGGAGCTCCGCAATCACAGTGCAGGCAGGAGGTACCGCCCATCTCAGCGCGCCTGCCCTTCGCTCAGATGTTACCACCTGTTTTGAGTGGCACTTCCACCCGCCCTCAGCCATCCCTCCTTGGGCAGGGATCCCATCAGATTTTACAAGCCGGGCAGGGTCAGGCCTGGTGAAAACGCAAATGGGAATGCCCAGAACAACAAAGGCAGCAGGCGGTTTCCCTCGGGAGATGAGGGTGAGCCAAGCCACGTGCTGGCAGTTCAGTTCTGGGGAGATGACGAGCAGGACAGTGGCAGACCCCAATAAGATGGCCCACCTGAGGGCAGATTGATCAGAATTAGCCCAGAGACTACAAGGAGAATTTCAGTAAAAAAAGATTTTAGTTTCGATGATTTCTAAAGAGCTGGATTACCAGGATGGAGGCTTGTGAGTTGCAACTATTTCTAGACAGGGGTGGGCAAACTTTCTCTGGAAAGGGCCAATAGTAAATATTTTAGGCTTTGTGCAACCGATGGTCTTTATTGCAACTATTCACCCTGCTACTATAGTGGGAAAGCAGGAATCCACCATAAGTAAATAAATGAGCATGGCTGTGTCCCAGCAAAATCTTATTTATGGACACTGAAATATCATTTGCATATAATTTTCCCATGTCACGGAATAGTCTTTTTTGATTTTTTAAAAACCATTTTAAAATGTAAAAACCATTCTTAGCTCATAGGCTGTAGAAAACATGGACTGGATTTGACTTGTTTGGGTGGTGTTTTCTCAAACTCTGTTCTGTGGAAATGCTTCTCAAACTATGGATACGTATGTGATAAAGGACCAATTTTTCTTTTAATTGCCAAGTTTTCTGAGTTAGATTCTTCTTGTAATTGATATCAAAATTGGTTGCTGGAAGAAAGGAAAAGAAAGCAAAAGGGCTCTAAAACACAAGTCTACCGACAATTGATACCACTGTTTCTAGTACATACTCTCAATGTCTGAACTTGACTCACTAAGGACTGGACCGGAAGAGTATATGACCCACACTTTGGGAGACCCAGTAAATCTTAAGTAGCCGTTGTGTTGATCTAAAAATCAGCTAGCGCACCAATTATTTAAATGATCATCTAGTGTTTTTGAACTCCTTAAAGTTTATGGTTTTCAGACAAAAGCCAACAACCCCCCTTCAGTCTTGTTTTCCTGTTCGTAATGAGTAATGAGTTTATGTGCTCAGTCATGTCTGACTTTGCGGCCCCGTGGACTATAGCCCACCCAGCTCCTCGATCTATAGGATTTTCTTAGGGAATCTTTTATTGCCCTATCCTGAGTTGGCGAAAGCACACCCATCGAGGAGTTATAACTCTGTATAGTAAATACATTGTAAAGTGTAAACACTACTATCAGTATTTCTCTGGCTCTGCTCCTAACCTCTCAGTCCCCTTCAAATTCCCACCGACCATCTGGGAGGTCGTCTGTTGAGTCTGTCCAGTGTCCTGTGGTCTGCTGCCCACTTCTCGCCTCCTCTGAGGTCTGGGTTCAGACATCTGCACAGCTTCTCCCATTATCACACATGTGACAGCGTGATGGTTACTCGTGCCTCCTCTCTAGAGATTACCATGCTGTTCGTCTCTTAAGCTGCCATGTCTACCTTACTCTGGACCATTCCTAATGTGCTCCTCCCACCTCCCCAAGCAGAGAAAGTCATAGATACCAATGCCCTGTGGCTCATCTTTCCACAGGAATCACAAAGACCAGCCTTGTACATTTTCACCCAACTGTGCTTCAGCCCCATCTCCCTAGGCTGCCCCAGAGGTGGTCTCAGTGGCAGCGGCTAAGCTGTGTTTAGAACCCCCTTCTCTCCAGCCTCAGACTACTCAATTTGTACCAATCTTCGGGACCTATTCTCTTTCCTGATGCATCCATTTTAACTGTGCAGTTTAATGAGTTTTGACAAAATGCACATACGATAAAGATGCACTTCCATCAACCCATAAAGTCCCCCTCTGCCCCGTCGCCATCAGTTCCTAGTTCTGCTTCTGGCCCCAGGCAGCTCCTGATCTGTTTCCCACTGATATACATTATTTTTTACCAGCCCTAGAGTTTAAGGTGGATGGAATCATATAATTTATATTCTTTTGTGGAAGGCTTCTTTTACCCAGCATAATGTTTTTGAGGTTCACGCATGATTTTGCTTCCATCAGTGGTTTGTTTCTTTTTATTACAAAGTAGAGTTCCATTATATGAATATATGATGATTTGTTTATTCATTCACCAATTAACATCTGTATAGTTTCCAATTTTGAGGTCTTCTGGCTAAAACTGGTATGAACATTCATTTATAAGCCTGAAGTAAAAATAATGCTTTCATTTCTTTTGAAAGTGGAATTGCTGAGTTGTATAGTAAATGTATGTTTAACTTTGTAAAAAGCTACCACAGAATTTTCCAACATCAGTTAATCATTTTACATTTCCACCAGAACCATGAAAGAATTTCCATTTGCTCCAAAACTCACCAACGCTTACTACTGTTGGTCTTTTTAACTTTAATAGATTTGTAGAGTTCTCTTATTGAAGCTTTGATTTGCATATTTCGGATGATTGATGTTAATGTTTTATGCTTATTGGTCATCCTCATATCTAATTTTGTAAAAATCTGTTAAAAGCTTTTGCACTTTTAAAATTTGGTCCATTTGTCTTGTTACTGAGTTGTGAGATAGATAAATAAATAGACAGATAATAGATAGATGGTATGTATGTATGTGTTAGTCACTAAGTAGTGTCCAGCTCTTTGCTACCCTGTGAAAGTAGCTCACCAGGCTCCTCTGTCTATGGAATTCTCTAGGCAAGAATACTGGAGTGGGTAGCCATTCCCTTCTGCAGAGGATCTTCTCAACTGAGGGATCAAACCTGGGTCTCCTGCATTACAGACAGATTCTTTACCATCTGAGTCACCAGGGAAGCCAATAGATAGATAGGTAGGTAGGTAGGTAGATAGATAGATAGATAGATAGATAGATAGATAGATAGATATCCTACCCATAAGTCCTTTTTCAGATGTAGTTTGTACAAAAAAGTTTTCTCCAATGTGTGGTATGATTTTTCATTTTATTAATGGTGCCTTGTAACAAAAAGATTTTTATGAACTATAAGTTTCCATGTTTTCTGTAATGCTTAACACTTCTTTACTATCCTCTCTAAGAAATTTTTACCCATACCAAGATTAAAAACATTTTCTCTAATGTGTTTTTCCTAGACGAGTTCTCAGATTAATTTTTAATTGTTGTGTGAGGTAAGAATCAAAGTTTATTCTTTTTAATGTGGCTATCCAATTATTCCAGTGCCATTTATTGAGAATATTATCCTCTCCCCACTGAATTTCCTTGTTGAAAATCAGTCAACCATATATCAATATGTTCTTTTTCAAAATTGTCCTGACTGGTCTAGATTTTTGCATTTTTAAATAAATCTTAGAGTTGAATAAAATTAAAATGTGACACTTTTATTGATTATGTTCAATCAATAGATCAGTTTTGAGAGAACTGAAATACTATATTGATTCTTCCAACCAAGGAGTATGATATATCTCTTGATTTTTTTTTTATCTTCTTTCATTTCTATCAGCAGTTCTTGGTAGATTTCAATGTAGACGTCATCCATGTATTTTGTTAAATTTACTGCTGTATTTATTGTTATAGTTATGCTATACATTTATAAAAGATTTTCAGTATAAGTTTGAAAATAGTGATGACATCCTTACGTTGTTCTCAGCCTTAAGAGGGAAAGCGTCTAATCTTTCACAATTCATTATGATGTATTAGGTTTCTATACATGGTCATTTTCAGATTGAAAAACTTATCTTCTAGTCCTAATTTGCTGAGAGGTTTTACAGTCATAAATGTGTTGAATTTGTTATCAAAATTTTCTGCATCTACTGAGAATATAGATATTATTTTTATGTTAAATGCAATTTGTTGGTTTTTTATTATTAAACCAATCTTCAGTTCAGTTCAGTTCAGTTCAGTCGCTCAGTCATGTCCAACTCTTTGCAACCCCATGAACTACAGCACGCCAGTCTTCTCTGTCCATCACCAACTCCCAGAGTTTACCCAAACTCATGTCCATTGAGTCGGTGATGCCATCCAACCATCTCATCCTCTGTCATCCCCTTCTCCTCCTGCCCTCAATCTTTCCCAGCATCAGGGTCTTTTCAAATGAGTTAGCTCTTCACATCAGGTGGCCCATATATTGGAGTTTCAGCTTCAGCATCAGTCCTTCCAATGAACACTCAGGACTGATCTCCTTTAGGATGAACTGGTTGGATCTCCTTGGAGTTCAAGGGACTTTCAAGTGTCTTCTCCAACACCACAGTTCAAAAGCATCAATTCTTCTGTGCTCAGCTGTCTTTGTAGTCCAACTCTCACATCCACACATGACTACTAGAAAACTCATAGCCTTGACTAGATGGACCTTTGTTGAAAAAGTAATGTCTCTGCTTTTTAATATGCTGTCTAGGTTGGTCATAACTTTCCTTCCAAGGAGTAAGCATCTTTTAATTTTATGGCTGCAATCACTATCTGCAGTGATTTTGGAGGCCCCCCCCCCCCCCAAATTAGTCAACCACTGTTTCCCCATCTATTTGCCATGAAGTGATGGGGCCAGATGCCATGATCTTAGTTTTCTGAATGTTGAGCTTTAAGCCAACTTTTTCACTCTCCTCTTTCACTTTCATCAAGAGGCTCTTTAGTTCTTCTTCACTTTCTGCCATAAGGGTAGCGTCATCTGCATATCTGAGGTTATTGATATTTCTCCCAGCAATCTTGATTCCAACTTGTGCTTCATCCAGTTCAGCGTTTCTCATGATGTACTCTGCATATAAGTTAAATAAGCAGGGTGACAATATACAGCCTTGACGGACTCCTTTCCTATTTGGAACCAGTCTGTTGTTCCATGTCCAGTTCTAACTATTGACTCCCGACCTGCATACAGATTTCTCAAGAGGCAGGTCAGGTAGTCTGATATTCCCATCTCTTGAAGAATTTTCCACAGTTTATTGTGATCCACACAGTCAAAGGTTTTGGCATAGTCAATAAAGCAGAAATAGATGTTTCTCTGGAATTCTCTTGCTGTTTTGATGATCCATCGGATGTTGGCAATTTGATCTCTTGTTCCTCTGCCTTGTCTAAAATCAGCTTGAACATCTGGAAGTTCACGTATTGCTGAAGCCTGGCTTGGAGAATTTTGACCATTACTTTACTAGCATGTGATATGAGTGCAATTGTGCAGTAGTTTGAGCATTCTTTGGCATTGTCTTTCTTTGGGATTGGAATGAAAACTGACCTTTTCCAGTCCTGTGGCCACTGCTGAGTTTTCCAAATTTGCTGGCATATTGAGTGCAGCCCTTTCACAGCATCATCTTTTAGGATTTGAAATAGCCCAACTGGAATTCCATCACCTCCACTAGCTTTGTTCGTAGTGGTGCTTCCTAAGGCCCACCTGACTTTGCATTCCAGGATGTCTGGCTCTAGATGAGTGATCATACCATCATGATTATCTGGGTCGTGAAGATCTTTTTTTGTACAGTTCTTCTGTGTATTCTTGCCACCTCTTCTTAATATCTTCTGCTTCTGGTAGGTCCATACCATTTCTGTCCTTTATTGAGCCCATCTTTGCATGAAATATTCCCTTGGTATCTCTAATTTTCTTGACAAGATCTCTAGTCTTTCTCATTCTATTATTTTCCTATATTTCTTTGCACTGATCACTGAGGAAGGCTTTCTTATCTCTACCTTGAACTTAGCCTAGTGGGGCTCATTTCAGTCTTCTTCCCTCCAAAACTCTGAGATAATAAATCTGTGCATTTTAAGCCATTATGTTTTAGCAATTTGTCACAGAAACAATAAAAAAGTGACATTGCTGTTGTTCAGTCACCCAGTCATGTCCGATGCTTTGCAACCCTATGGACTGCAGCTTGCCTGGCTTCCCTGTCCTTCACTATCTCCTGCAATTTGCTCAAACTCATGTCCATTAAGTTGGTGATGCCATCTAACCATCTTGTCCTCTGTCACATCCTCCCCACGGGTCACAGCCTGGTCATGGGGAAGGGTCTTGTCTAACTCAAAGAAGCAAAGAGCCATGCCATGCAGGTCCACCCAAGATGACAGGTCACAGTGGAGAGTTCAGACAAAATGTGATCCACTGGAGGAGGGAATGGCCAAGCATTCCAGTATTCTTGCCTCAAGAACCCTATGCCCAGCATGGAAAGGCGAAAAAGTGATAGAGTGTATTATTAATTTGTCCACTTTATCTGAGCCATCAAATTTATTTCCATAAAATTGTTTATAACATAAACTTTTCAGCAGTTGAATATTCTTAGAATCTATACAGACAGGCTCTCTTTTATTGCTGATTTGATCATTTCTGTCCTCATTTGAGTCTGAAGTTTATTAATTCTACTAATCTTTTCAAAGAACAAGGTTTTAATTTAGTTTTTGCTATTTTTAGTCTGATACTATTTATTTACTTCTATTCTGACTTTTATTATTTCCTTTATTCAGCATATTTTGGATTAAATATGTTCTTTTTTTCATTTCTTAAAAATGGAAGTTTACATAATTAGTTTCAGTTCAGTTCAGTTCAGTTCAGTCGCTCAGTCATGTCTGACTCTTTGTGACCCCATGAATCGCAGCACGCCAGGCCTCCCTGTCCATCACCAACTCCTGGAGCTTACTCAAACTCATGTCCATCGAGTCAGTGATGCCATCCAACCATCTCATGCTCTGTCATCCCCTTCTCTTCCTGCCCCCAATCCCTCCCACCATCAGGATCTTTTCCAATGAGTCAATCCTTCGCATGAGGTGGCCAAAGTATTGGAGTTTCAGCTTCAGCATCAGTCCTTCCAATGAACACCCAGGACTGATCTCCTTTAGGATGGACTGGTTGGATCTCCTTGCAGTCCAAGGGACTCTCAAGAGTCTTCTCCAACACCACAGTTCAAAAGCATCAATTTTTCAGCGCTCAGCTTTCTTCACAGTCCAACTCTCTCATCCATACATGACAACTGGAAAAACCATAGCCTTGACTAAACAGACCTTTGTTGGCAAAGTAATGTCTCTGCTTTTTAATATGGTCTCTAGGTTGGTCATAACTTTCCTTCCAAGGAGTAAGCATCTTTTAATTTCATAGCTGCTGTCACCATCTAGAGTGATTTTGAAGCCCCCCAAAATAAAGTCTGACACTGCTTCTACTGTTTCCCCATCTATTTGCCATGAAGTGATGGGACCAGATGCCATGATCTTAGTTTTCTAAATTAGTTTAGACCTTGTTAAAAGACAATTTTCCATGGATATCTCATGTTTCTACATATTTTACAAGCAGAAGCACTAACTGTCCTGGTCTGGACCATCCTTTTGGGGATGTTTGTATGGTAAACAGTTGTGGAGAATATAGTGCCTCTTGCCAAAGCAAAAGACAGGTGTATTTACTCTTTGATATGATAAATATAATGTGTGTCTCTCTGGGGCATAGGCTACTAACCATTATAAAAGATTCGAGTTTCCTAATCGTGGTTTCGTCTCCTATAATGTAACTCACTGCATGTTCAGGAGTTATCTGGCCTTTTTTTTAAATCACCCTGTGGGAACTGGGGCTCAGGGAATCATCACAAATACTGATATTCTGGCTGCTGCTATTTCCGTTTATAGAGTCCTCTGTCTCTGACTCAGGAGTGTTGTGTCTTGTACCAGCAAGCACTGATGAGACCCTGAAAGCTGGTTTGTTAGCGTGCAAGTAGGGAAAAATCTCAAACCACTTATAGCACTTATGGTTGGTCTTCTTTTCAATATAAACATTTAAAGCTATTAATTTTTTTTGAAGTATTGCTTCAACTGAATCCCACAAACACTGGGTTTTTGGAATTGTAGTTTAGTTCAAAATACACCAAAAAGGCTCATAGGCATGAATGTATATGAGCTTTCCTGTCTACATCCAAATATAAATTGTAGAGTAGAAGTGTTTTAAGAGATGAGACAAGAAGGGGAGTCAGGCGCTCAGTCATGGAGGCTAAGTGGCTTGCACTTCATCTTTGGAGCAGTGGAAAGATTTTGGTACAGAAGTGTGACTTTGCCAGGTGAGCGTTTGAGAAGGATGAGTCTTGAACTGGGTGATATGTGATAGCAGGGATCCCTGGTGGAAGACATTGTCACTTTGAGGGTTAGAAAGCACATATAGAAGAAACAGCTTAGACTTGTCATTGGTATACTTTTTGTATTACTTACATCAATCTATTATTTAATTTCTCCAAATAGCCTCTGAGGTAGTTATGAATTTCCCCATTTTTAGGTAAAGAAACTGAGATTTAGAGAAGTTTGGCAACTTGCCTCGAAGGTCAAAACTAACAGTTTTATGGAACCAATATTTGAAACAAGATCTGTCTCACTCCCAAATCTTGTTCCTCTGCACCCGCCTGCGCTCACAAAGCATTGTCCTCCCCCTCACAATTTTCTTATTCCTTTTCAAGTTGTGCCCTTCACAATCTATCTGACAACAAAAATGAATTCCTAGAATCCTAAGTACAATTACAAAACTAAAAAGATACATTGGTTACTGCCAATCAGTATCTCTCAAGGGAAAAAAAAAATATTGTGTAATGTTTGCCAATTTCCAGGGTATAAATATTTCTAGCATGGCTGACTTAAGCTACCAATTATATGCAATTGTATCACTGAGTGCAAAGTTAGAAAGAGATGCACACAACCAGATGTCACAAGCTAATACCAGATAGATCAGCTCACCATCACCTTCAGCCAGGACCTCAGCATTCCACAAAGCACTATGGAATAAGAGAGGATGACATACCCTGTTTTCAAATTTGTTTGCTCATTGATTACAGTTTATTTGGAAGACAAACATGCTTAGTTAATAGAACATTTGGTAACCTTTTTTAATAATTTGTGCTAAAAGTCAGCTAGGGAAAAGGGAGAGATGAACAGATCAATATACTATATAATCTCCAGTGATATAATCTCCAATTGGGTACAATCCTAAGAGGAAGCAAAAGAGTAATAAATATCAGGCTGTAAGTTCAGTTCAGTTCAGTTGCTCAATCATGTCCGACTCTTTGCAACTCCATGGACTGTAGCACGCCAGGCTTCCCTGTCCACCACCAACTCCGGGAGCTTGCTCTAACTCATGTCCATCGAGTTGGTGATGCCATCCAACCATCTAATCCTCTGTCATCCCCTTCTCCTCCTGCCTTCAAATTTTCCCAGCATCAGAGTCTTTTCCAATTAGTTAGTTCTTCACATCAGATGGCCAAAGCATCAGCATCAGTCCTTCCAATGAATATTCAAGACTGAGTTCCTTTAGGATGGACTGGTTTGATCCCCTTGCAGTCCAAGGGACTCTCAAGAGTCTTCTCCAACACCACAGTTCAAAAACATCAATTATTTGGCATTCAGCTTTCTTTATGGTCCAACTCACATCCATACATGACTATCGGAAAAACCATAAATCGGACTAGATGGACCTTTGTCGGCAAAGTAATGTCTCTGCTTTTTAATATGCTGTCTAGGTTAGTCATAGCTTTCTTCCAAGAAGCAAGCGTCTTTTAATTTCATGACTGAGGTCACCATCTGCAGTGATTTTGGAGCCCCAAAAATAAAGTCTGTCACTGTTTCCATTGTTTCCCCAATGATTAGCCATAAAGTGATGGGACCAGATGCCATGATCTTAGTTTTCTGAATGTTGAGCTTTAAGCCAACTTTTTCACTCTCCTTTTTCACTTTCATCAAGAGACTCTTTAGTTCTTCTTTGCTTTCTGCCCCATAAGGATGGTAGCATCTCCATATCTGAGGTTATTAATATTTCTCCAGGCAATCTTGATTCCATCTTGTGTTTCATCCAGCCAGTATTTCATGTGATGTACTCTACATATAAGTTAAGTAAGCAGGGTGATAATATAGAGCCTTGACATACTCCTTTCCCTATTTAGAACCAGTCTGTTGTTCCATGTCCGGTTCTAACTGTTGCTTCTTGACTTGCATACAGATTTCTCAGGAGGCAGATAAGGTGGTCTGTTCCCATCTCTTGAAGAATTTTCCACAGTTTGTTTTGATCCACACAGTTAAAGGCTTTAGCGTAATCAGTAAAGCAGAAATAGATGTTTTACTGGAACTCTCTTGCTTTTTTGATGATCCAACAAATATTGGCAATTTGATCTCTGGCTCCTCTGCCTTTTCTAAATCCAGCTTGAACATCTGGAAGTTTATGGTTCACATTACTGTTGAAGACTGGCTTGGAGAATTTTGAGCATTACTTCACTAGCATGTGAGATGAGTGAAATTGTATAGTAGTTCGAACATTCTTTGGCATTACCTTTCTTTGGGATTGGAATGGTAAATTTGCCCATAATTTTGATGAGTAATCCCACCGTAGGAGTTTACCTAAGCCACTATCTCTATTGGTGCAGAAACCAAGTGTTAGGAGTATTCACTGCAGTGTTACCTACAAAAGTAAACAAAGGAGTTAATGGAACACTTACCAACTCTCTCAATATCCAATGAAATATAACAGTTAAGTGTTAAAACTTGTTTGCAGTAAGCAGAATAATGACCACCCAACAATGTCCCTGGCTTCCCTGGTGGCTCAGACAATTAAGAATCTGCCCACAATGTGGAAGACCCAGGTTCAATCCCTGGATTGGGAAGATCCCCTGGAGAAGGCAATGGCAACCCACTCCAGCATTCCTGCCTAGAGACTCAGGCCACTTTACATTTGATTGCAGCCTGTGTGGCCCAGAATTCTAACCTCAAATCTGTGAGATAGTGTGTGTGTGTGTGTGTGTGTATATATATATATATATATATATATATATATATATATATATATATAATTTCTGTTTTTTTAAGCTTCTAAATTTGCAGGAATAGAAACCTAATCCAATACTCTTCATCTATGTGAGGTAATTACACTCATATTTTACAATGATTATTGTAAAGATCTTGTAGTAACTCAGAGAGCACTTTGTGAGATGATGCAGATGGAAAAATAAAGATTGTTCCATGAATTCCTCATAATCTCTAACATTAAAAATAAAAGTGTATGAAAAAATATATATATATACAAGTGAAGACCAGGACAAAAAAAGAATATGCAAAGACAGAAATACTTAGGCCTTAGAGAGAGATACTTCTTTCTTTAAGGGTTTAAGCATCCCTTCTTAGAAGAACTTGCATGGATCTCCCAGACAAGAAGGTCCTCACTTTTTCCAGCAAACTGGCATCCCTCAAGGGACCACAGTACTCAGGAGCTGCAGCTGAATCTCTGACACCTTTTCTCCAGCTACAGAAACAATGAAGTCATTGATAGAGCCTCCTCAATGCTAAGTTTTTCTGTGATCTTTTCTTGCTTAAACCCTTGGTACCTGCTACCACCTGGCAAACAGTCACAGGTCCTAAAAAAAAAGGGGGGGGCATAAACACACAAATGAATATGAAAAGAGAGCTTGGAAAAGGATAATCAAGTTGCCTTTAGCAGTTATTTTTCATTTGTGGTGGTGATTTTTTCTATTGCCTGCTGACTGTATTTTCAAGTCTGGAACTTGTCTGTTTGAATTGATAGGGGCTTCCCTGGTGGTTCAGATGGTAAAGAATCTGCCTGCAATGCAGGAGACCTGGGTTCAATCCCTGGGTCAGGAAGATCCCTGGAGAAGGGCATCGCAATTCACTGCAGTATTCTTGTCTGCAAAATTCCATGGACAGAGGAACCTGGCGGGCCACAGTCCCTGGGGTGGCAAAGAGTCAGACACACTACCTTGAATTGATAGATTCAACCACCTTTCACCTTCCCGGGAGAAGAGCATGACCCAGCAGCTTATCTGCAATCCTGGTTGCCATACAAACACCGGTGGTCTCCCCACCCGACCCCAGATGCTTCAGGAAGGAAGCGAGGAATAGTAGGTACAAACTGTGTTAGCATATTATGTTCTGAGGTGAACAGAATTCAATGTAACTGAAAAAAAATTTTAATTTACACAAACTAATTTAAAGATCACATGTGCTCCCCACCCAGCTGGTGACTGGAAGAGGGTGTCGTATGATGCTGCAAACCATGCTGGCTCGAGTGCTTGTCATTGGAATAATATCTTGAAAAATGACAAAGGCAAATGGTGTCCACTGCTGGATCTAATGGCAGCTTCCTGGAAGCAGCCAGTTTCACTTCCAAGTCAGAATTTTAGAGTGATGTGGGCACATCATCCATGTCTGGAAGAGCATGATCAGGAAAGCAATGATTACTAACATCTTATGGACCCAGCATTTGGCTCAGCCCTTGGCTTATCTCACGAATATGACCATTGAACAGATGGAAAAACTGAGGAACAGAGGCAGAGATGTGACTTAGTCAGAGTCAGACATACAGCTCTGTCTATGCCTGATACTTCCTTTCAGACACCAAGAAAGGGAGGGGTCAAGAAATTATGTCCTTTAAGACGACCCAGATCACTGGGGCTGTCGCCTCTGGAGCAGGGACAACAAAAAACCACATGAAGAAGCCTCAGATTTCAGCAGGGCTGCCCTGAGGACAAACAAAACCGAATTCTTCAAAAAGAAAAAAAACGAATTCTTCCATGTGGGTCTAGAAAACTAGTAAGATTTGGTGGTGGGGCTGGAAAAGACAGAAAAATACCTTCCAGCAAAGACAGTTAGCCCCATATGCAATGGGAGTGAGGGACTGAGTCCCCATCAGTGGAGGGTCAAGCCAGGCCTGCTCCTGCGGCTCCCAGGGTCATACCACTAAAGGTGGGTTTCTGCCTTCACTGGGCAGCACCTCCCACCTCAAAGATTCCGTGAGCTGGTGGGTTGTGATTCCTCATTATGTCTACAGTTTAAGGGAAAGGAAACTAGCATTTCTGAAGCCCTCCTCTGGGCCAAGTAATATACCAGGCCTTCCTTATATGTCATCACGTTTCATCCCCAACCACCGATTCTCACCTGCTAGCCAGTCAGCGAGGCCGACCTCATGAGCCCCATGTCTACTACAGATTCAAGTGGATTCCAATCAAAATTTGCAATGCTCAGTTCTATGGCAAGTGCCAGACGAAGAGGGTTGGAGACTGAAGCCATCACCCTGGCCACTAGCTCTCCAGAATGACCTGCTTCCTGGCTTATGCTCAGCAAAGGGCCATTCTCACTTCCAGGAGAAGGTCCACTAAACCCAGTAGGCAGATAAAGAGAGGGAGGGAGATTAGTCCAAATGGGAGGACAGTTTTGCCTAGCCAGGGGATAAAGATGTTGAAGCTCTGTTTTTGCTTTGGTTTGTAGGATTAGTACTGTGTGTGTGTAACTAATTTATTCAGAAGAAGATAAAAGTTATCTTCTCTAATAGGCAAGTCTTCCTCTGGCTAAAATGACAGAGGGATACAGACAATTCCTGAGACAGTCTCTCTCTCTCTCTCCAGTGGGCTGGCAGACCGGGCTCTCCTTCTCGTCTTCATGCCTGCCTCTCCACTGGCAGCTGGCCTGGTGGCACGCTGGACACACAGCCAAATGGCCGAAGAGAGTGGAGGGAAATTGTTGGTGTGGAAAGAACCTCTGTATGGATGCACAGAGTCATGTGAAAGTGAGATGGGGAGGGATGGGGGAGGCATGGGGTGGAAAGAGAGGGTAAGAAAGCAGCAGAAGGCGGGATGGATGAGACAGTGATGGGGTCAAGGAGTGGAGAGCGACAGGAGAGGAAAAGCAAGGAGACCTGCTTCCAGATAAGACACTTACAGCGGGAGGGGTCGCAGTTGGTTTCTTATGCTGGTCTAACAGCAGGCAAGGGGATCTTGTTATAGCCTTTCTACGCCAGAGAAAATCAAGTATCAGCCTCACATTCTAGAGGCATGCATTGAACCCTCCATTCCCTTGAGCCCTCATTGCATGCTGCTCATGGATGGCACCTGGATTTGAGATCTGGAGGTACTTGGTACTCACCCAAGGACCTAACACAGAGACTTCAAAATCCTGCTTTCACTAGGCATTGGTGACATTCATTCTAGCACATTGCAGCAATAAGGGCATTCTAGTCAATGGATTCCAAGGGTGACGGCCCCACTCTCAGGGTAAGCCCCCTCAGGAATGGAGGCCTGGGGAGGTACATCAAACCATCCTCACTGAAGAAGCTATCTTAAACTTACCCATCCACCACACTTGCTCAGATGTCATGCTCAACAAGTAGATTTCTGATTATATACTTCTGCGTCACCTCATTCCAAAACAGCAGTCACCAATATGGCTGTCGGAAAAATCTTAGAAGAGTGTAATGATGTGCTTCACTTTGCTGTGTCAACTCGGGTCATGTGGAACTAGGTTTCCCAGAATCTCCTTCAGAGTATGGTTCCAAGAGAAACGGCGCAAAGGAAGAACTTGCGTGGGATGTGGGAGACCAGGGTGAAGTAGCAGCTGTCACTTTCAGAAGTGAATTGTGAGCAGATGGGTGCAGACCGACAGGCACAGAGGAGCCCGGTGGGCCCCCCTCCTCCTAAGCTCCCTGGATCCATGTCCACCTGCTCCTCTGCAGACTCATCACAGATACTGGGCTACAAAGTCACAGACGTGGTGGTTGTACAGAGGTCACGGCCATATCACCCACACCGTACCCACAGCTCATGGGCAACTGGCGGGAAGTGCCATGACTGAAGAAAAAGTGACATTCCAAAGGTTTTGAAAACACAGAGGAGCTGTTCATTAGCATGTAGTAGATTTTTTTTTTTTTGCATATTGCTCTTTTATTGAAGTATAGCTGATTTATAATATAGTATTTCAGGTGTACAACATGATGATTCAGTATTTTTATAGAAGCCATTCAGATGGCTAACAGGCACATGAAAAGATGCTCAGCATCACTAAATATTAGAGACATGCAAATCAAAGCAAAGAGGTGTCCCCTCACACCTGTCAAAAAACCTACAAATGATGAATGTTTGTGAGCATGTTCCTCCACTGTTGGTAGGAACATAAATGTGTGCAGCAGTTTCCTGAAACAACTGAAAATAGGAAACAGCAATTCTACTCCTGGGTATATATCCAGAAAAAAACAAAAACACTGATTTGGAAAGATACATGCACCCCAGTGTTTATAGCAGCAATATTATAATATTCATGATATGGAAGCAACCTAAGTACCTATCAACAGATGAATGGATTAAAAAAGATGTGGGGTATATGTATCATCAGTTAAGTTCAGTTCAGTCTCTCAGTCATGTCCGACTCTTTGTGATCCCATGAATCGCAACATGCCAGGCCTCTCAGTCCATCACAAACTCCCGGAGTTTACTCAAACACATGTCCATCAAGTCGGTGATGCCATCCAGCCATCTCATGCTCTGTCATCCCCTTCTCCTCCTGCCCCCAATCCCTCCCAGCATCAGGGTCTTTTCCAGTGAGTCAGCTCTTCGCATGAGGTGGCCAAAGTATTGGAGTTTCAGCTTCAGCATCAGTCCTTCCAAAGAACACCCAGGACTGATCTGCTTTAGGATGGACTGATTGGATCTTCCTGCAGTTCAAGGGACTCTCAAGAGCCTTCTCCAACACCACAGTTCAAAAGCATCAATTTTTCAGTGCTCAGCTTTCTTCACAGTCCAACTCTCACATCCATACATGACCACTGGGAAAACCATAGCCTTGACTAGACGGACCTTTGCTGGCAAAGTAATGTCTCTGCTTTTTAATATGGTCTCTAGGTTGGTCATAACTTTCCTTCCAAGGAGTAAGCATCTTTCAATGTCATGGCTGTAATCACCATCATATGTATATATATATATATATATATATATATATATATATATATATATATATATGTAATGGAATACTACTCAGTCATGAAAAAGAATGAAATTATGCCATTTGCCGTACCATGGGTAAACCTAGAGAATATTATGCTAGTGAAACAAGTCAGACAGAGAAAGATGAATGCTGTATGATATCACTTCTTTGTACTGGATATTTTTCAAAATAATTGGAGAAAACAAATCTTAGGAATACTATTGATAACTGATCTAGTATTTAGAGTGATTTGTAAGCAGATCAGCAAACTTCCAGGTTTCAAAAGTTGACAATAACGCCCCTAACACAGAAGCAGTATAGACTCCAGGTGTAATAATGATGACGTCCACAGAGAAGGGTCAATCAACTCTGTACAACAAAGAAGGAAAACTTGCACACAACCTCTGTCAACTCTAAACAGCTGATCCTACCTGGCTAAGACTTTTTAATCCATCCCTAACTGAGGAGGAATATAGAAGAAAATATCTCTACCCCGTCTTTTATTTTATTTTTGGCGGGGCTGGGTCTGTGCTGCTGCACGAGGGCTTTTTCTAGCTGCAGCGAGCAGGGGCCACTCTAGTTGTGGTGCATGGGCTTATCATTGTGGTGTCTTGGCTTGTTGTGGAACACAGGCTCTAGGCTTGCAGGCTCAGCAGTTGCGGCACACAGGCTTCGTTGCACCTTGGCATGTGGGATCTTCCTGGACCAAGGATCGAATCTGCATGCCCTGCATTGGCAGGCAGATTCTTAACCACTGGACCAGCAGGGAAGTCCCCCCATTTTTCAAATGTGTGGTGCATGATGCATACACGTCTATTGTGGAGATGAGGAAGCATGGTGCACTGCCTACCTGCATGGATGCTGGGGCAGATTTTCTGGCTCACATCCTGCCTCTGCCCCTTACAAGCTCAATGTTGTTGAGTGGCTCAGTCATGTCCGGCGCTTTGTGACGCTATGGACTGTAGCCCCTCAGGCTTCTCTGTCCTGGGGATTCTCCAGGCAAGAATACTGGAGAGGGTTGCCATGCCCTCCTCCAGGGGATCTTCCTGACCCAGGGATGGAACCGGAGTCTCTTACATATCCTGCATTGTCAGGCGGGTTTTTTACCACTAGCACCACCTGGGAAGTCCCTCTCTCTCCATACCTACATCTAAGAATTGCGACAAATAGGTGTCACTCTCCTGGCAATTGCTGACAGGGGCATGGTGCTTAGGGCAAGCAAACCCTGGAAAGGCATCTCCCTACAGAATTTTGCTTGCAAAGACAGACTCCTGACTCCCCGGTTGGCATTAAGTCCTTCAGTGGAATCACTGAGTCCCTCCAAATAATTTCTCTGGGTGTTCTGCCAAGGCCTGGTTTGAAAGACCGCTTTGCTCACCCAGTGGGTTCTGACTATGGGTCCAACATAGCTGGCAGGAATTGCAGGCTCATTCCTCTCATTTACTGTCAAAGTCCAACCAGTTCTCTTGGGAATCTTAGCAAATCCATCAACACTCTCTTTCCTGCCGTGGGGCAAGGGCAGGTCGTTCTTCTTAGCTCAAAGCTGTGTGTTTTCACCTGATGATCCCCCTCCTAGTTGTTATAATATCCTTTCTCTGTCGGCTGTCAAGGCCAGGTGATGGTCTTCCTAAGTAGCACCGAGGCCTGCTGAGCCCCTTCGTCTGCTTGTTCTGTATCAGGTCCTAAGAAAAGTGCGGAGGTGTTTAAGCAGTAAGGAATGTGAAATCGGAGTGGCCCTGTCCTGCCCTGGACCCTCTGCCTCCTTGGCAATTCATCTCCCTGGCCTGTATACCCCAGAGGCATTTGGAAAGAAGTGGGATGGAGGAAAAGATGCCAGCCATATTTTGTGTGCCCCCTTGTCACAAACAGGCAGCTGGAAGTTGTCGGCATTCACATGTGAAAACTTCAATTTCACAAACTGCCTTAAGCTCATACATGGGCATGTACTCACTGGCAAGCATGACAGCCCTCCCCAAGGCCCCAGTGCCTGCTGACTGCCTTGGTCTACTTGTTCTGTATTAGGTTCCAAGGAAAGTGCAGAGGCGGTTCTTTTTGGGATCCTAATAATTGATGATGCTTTACCTCAGAAGAGTTCACGGAACACCTCCTCGGTCAAGCCTCAGAGAGGCAGAAATAAATCAGACACAGCACCACCAATACCCCCCACCCTGCTCTCCACCCAGGAGACATGCGCAAACAGATGAACCACAAGACAAGCTGGCGGATGCAAGAAGCAGAAGCCCAGTGTGACGGAAGTGGAGGAGCCTCCATCCATATTGGGGGTCAGAGGAGGCTTCCTGATGAAGGCTAGCGAGCCTGCTGGGGCTCCAGGCAGAGATTTCCAGGAGTCTAGTGGCTGCCAGTTGCTAAGCGCAGAAGAATTAATGCTTTTGAACTGTGCTGTTGGAGAAGACTCTTGAGAGCCCCTTGGACTGCAAGGCGATCCAACCAGTCCATCCTAAAGGAGATCAGTCCTGGGTGTTCACTGGAAGGACTGATGCTGAAGCTGAAACTCCAATACTTTGGCCACCTCATGCGAAGAGTTGACTCATTGGAAATGACCCTGATGCTGGGAGGGATTGGGGGCAGGAGGAGAAGGGGACGACAGAGGATGAGATGGTTGGATGGCATCACCGACTCAATGGACATGAGTTTGGGTAAACTCCAGGAGTTGGTGATGGACAGGGAGGCCTGGTGTGTTGCGATTCATGGGATCACAAAGAGTCGGACACGACTAAGCGACTGAACTGAACTGAACTGAAGTGGATCCATCAGCCTGCTGCTTCACCAGGAGATTTCGGCTGAAGATAAAGATGAAGGAGTCCTCTGCATATTGATGGTCACTGGAATGAAAGGAACTGAAGGCAGACTTGGGCCAGTTAGAATAAGAAGAGGAGGCAGCCTGAGTGAAGCCTTTAGTCCAAACACAGAATAGTGTTCAGGAGATAGCTGTGGACTGATTACAAGTGTATGAGTGGATGGGTGGTGAGGTCACAGAGGAGCCCTGCTGGGCCTTGCATTGCTTTCCAGGAAACAGCCTTGGGGCAAGAAAGAGGCCTGAACCCCCTCTGCTCCTTCTGCCAGCCCCCTTCCCTGGGCCAAGACAACAGCTCTGGGCTGGTCACCCCTCGGGTCAGCTCAGCACCCTCCTCTTGCCCCTCTTTCAGGTTCACCAGACACCACTTTGCTGGCAAAGGTCTGTATGGTCAAAGCTATGGCTTTTCCAGTAGTCATGTATGAATGTGAGAGTTGGACTATAGAGAAGGCTGAGCAATGAAGAACTGATGCTTTTGGACTGTGGTGTTGGAGAAGACTCTTGAGAGTCCCTTGGACAGAAAGGAGATCAAACCAGTCAATCCTAAAGGAAACCAACCCTGAATATTCATTGGAAAGACTGATGTTGAAGCTGAAACTCCAGTCTTTGGCCACCTGTTGCAAAGAGCGAACTCATGGGAAAAGACCCTGATGCTGGGAAAGATTGAGGGCAGGAGGAGAAGAGGGTGATAGAGGATGAGTTGGTTAGATGGCATCAATGACTCAGTGGACATGAGTTTGAGCAAACTCAGGGAGATTGTTGAGGACAGGGAAGCCTGGCGTGCTGCAGTCCATGGGGTCTCAAAGAGTTGGATATGACTGAGCAATTGAATGACAATAACCATTTACAACCATGCTATCAAGCAGACAGAGAGTCTGGTCTCAGGTTCCCCTGTGACAGGAACCTCTGTGCCGTGGTGACCGAGCTCTCAATAGAGCTCAGAGCTCAGCTATCCCAGAGGTTCAGGAATGAGAACTACTTCTCCATTCCAAGCAGCCCCCTGAGACCTAATTCCTTGTCACAGGAAAGAGGAAGAGCAGGCTCTGTCCTCCCACTGGGTCTGTCCCTGCTGGGCTGTGGGCCCCTTGGGGTGAGAAATTTTCCTGCTCCTCCTTGGATGCCCAGAGCCCACTGGGAGGTGCTCAGTGGCTGTGGGGTCTTTGCTAGAGGTGCCCAGAGTCACAGTAATGGCATGGATTCCATACAACACAGACAAGAGGATGCGGGAAGTTGAGAATTATGCTCCCCTCCCCAACAGAAGATTTCTTTTCCTGGGATGACTCTGGAGATACAGCATTTGCAAGTGTTTGATGCTTAAAACAGAACACTCAAAAGAGTACTAATATAAACACCCACCTGCTTTTCCAAGGACATAAAATAGCTTTTAGAATGACACAAAGCCTTCTTTCCGTGCATATTTTGTTCCATAGAGCACTTCCTAAATGAGTTGATGAATCTGGGTCCAGAAATTCTATCATGTGACTTAACCTGCTTTTTTCTTTTTTTCTATCGACTCTGATTGCAGCTAAAACATTCCAGGGAAACTTGCTTTCCAAAACTTACACTTCTCCAGAGAGGCAGAAAATAGCTTGCTTTCAAATCCACTGTAAAGGTTTCACTTAAAAAATAAAATAAAATAGAACCAAACACTCCTGGCATCTAATCTGACTACAAATTGAAAACTATACTAGTATTTACATGACTTGGGGTTTTACTAGGAAAGAGTTGCCCGGAATTAATAATATGATGTTTAGCTGGAATGGAATTCTAGCTCTCCATCTCTCCAGACTCCAGGGCAATGAGAACACCCTGTCCATGCTCTGGGCCTCCATGGACTCATTCAAGAATGAGACACAAATGAGATGTTTAGGACATAAATGAGAACACAGTCGCTAAGGATTTGACATTACAGATTTACACAGATAAGGCCTAGGTGCTTTCCCACACCCCTGGTTCTGGGATATCATTGGTCCCACGATACAAAAATGGGGACACTGAGGCTTGGATGAAGTAAGTCTCTTGCCTAGGAGAACCACACAGTCAGTAAGGGAACAAGAATTTGCATCTGAGTTGACCTTCATTCGTCAGATGCTTTGATTCACCCAGCTGACTTGATGGTCTTCAATGAGTGTGTGTGTGTGTGAGAGAGAGAGAGAGAAAGAAAGAAAGAAAGAGAGAGAGAGATTTTGCTTCCTCAGGGACATTTGGCCTTGTCTGGAGATATTTTTCGTTGTTACAATCATGGTGGAAGGAAGGTGCTACCGGCATCTAATGTGTGTGTGTGTGTATGTGTGTGTGCATGTGTGTATGTGTGTACGTGTGTGTGTACATGTGTGTGCGCGCACACGTGTGTACGTGTGTGAATGCACGTGTATGTATGTGTGTATATGTGTGCGTGTGTATGTGTGTGCATGCGTGTGTGTAAGTGTGTGCGTGTGTACATGTGTGCGCGTGTGTATACATGTGTGTGCGCGTGTGTGTGTGTGTGTATGTGTGCTATTGCTCAGTTATGTCCAACTCTTTAAGACTCCACGAACTGTAACTCCCTCTGGCTCCTCTGTCCATAGGACTTTCTAGGCAAGAATACTGGAGTGGGCTGCCATGTCCTCCTCCAGGGGATCTCCCTGACCTAGGGATCGAAACCTCATCTCCTGTGTCTCCGGCTTTGGCAGGTGGATTCCTTACCACCAGCACCTCCTGGGAAGCCCCCGGCATCTAATAAGCAGAGGTTAAGGATGCAGCTAAACACCCCACAGAGCACAGAAGCACCCCCACAGCAAAAGAATGATCCAACCTCGGATCTCTGAGATTAGAAATCCTGAGCTGACTCTAAGTGCTGGGTGAACACTCAAGCTAGAGGTGTTTTTGAAGGACAGATACAGATGCTTGTTCCCACAGTCACTCCAGGAAGATGAGAATTCCTTGATAATTGACAAGTTCTGTCATCAGTAGAAAAGCTTAGCTACATTTTTTCATGAAAATTATTTAAGGGAAAGTGTCACTCAGTCGTGTCTGATTCTTTGCGACCCCATGGACTTGTAGCCCACCAGGCTTCTCTGTCCATGGAATTCTCGAGGCAAGAATACTGGAGTGGGTTGCCATTCCTTTCTCCAGGGGATCTTCCCGACTCAGGGATCGAACGCAGGTCTCCTACATTGCAGGCGGATGCTTTACCATCTGAGCCACTAGGGAGAGGTGGCTAGTTTTGATTGAAATATTTGGGGAAGAAATAATTGGGCTATTTCCTTTTCCTTTCTCTGAATCACAACGGATCTTTACGGTTTCGGGGACATTTGAAACTTTCCTAGGGAGCCCCTGAGCAGAGTGGGAAGTCAGGAGCACCAGTTCACAGTGTAGCATAGAGGCCTCTGTGTTCGGGTGAGAGATGGAGTTTCGAGTTGCTTCTTTTTGGAATCACCCCTCAGAAGTCCCAGTAGACAGAGCTCGCTGAGTTGGGGTATTTAGCAGGAGTGGGCTTGACAGATTAAAAAAAGAGACAATGAGAGAGCACACGTCCGCAATCACTGGAACTACACCCAAGAAGTTTCCAGAAGTAGGAAATGCAAAGATGTCAGGAGTCGATAAGTCATGGAACTGGATTGAAAGGAGGAAGCAGGAAAGAATGAACAAGAGCTCGTTGTGAACACGGCCACGTCTTGTCGTCTGGGGGTCCATCTGTTTATTTCAGAGGCTCCAGGTGAGATAAAAATCAGATGAATGCGTTTATAATCCCACTTTGACTCTGAGAAAGTCTCTAGGTCTCCCCCCTAAAACCCTGGCCTTCTGCGTAACCTGAAAGAAAGAAAAGTTCCACAGTGTGAGGCAGAAACCATCGCGCTGACCCTCCTATGCCAGCACCGGTGGGGAGAGGGGCAGCCACGTGCTCTCGTTCAGCCAGCTGTGGCCCTTGTGAGCACTTACCCACTGCAAAGGCCAGTCCTCAGCTTCCTGCCTCCGCATATGGAGACCACGGACTGGAAGGAAGACAGAAAGGACACGATGTACCTCAGGCTGTGTCTCCGCAGAGACTCAAGGCCATTGCATTCCAAGCCACACCGGGCCTGCAGACCCTGGGCAGAAGCTGGTTTGTGCCACACTGCACTTAGCTCGTGCTCTCCAATTTCATCATTTCTGGCTCAACATGGGCCTGCAATTTTCATTTTTTTATGGGCTTAAGTAATCTATTGCAAATGTCATCAGCAGGCTGTAATGCATTCTTGCTGAGGAAACTGTTCTTTTTCTTCAGTAACTTGCTGGTGGATATGCTTGGCTGGGTAACTGTTTTACATTAGCTATAATGGTGTTTACATTGGATGCACCAATGTTTAAATCACTGGACATATTTGTTATTAGTAGGGAGGCAGTGGCATTGTTTAGTCCGAGTATCAGGGTTGGGGTGGGGGTGGGGGTCGCTTCTATTAGTATTGATAATATTTTACAAGGGACCTTGTAGGGATGTTTATAATAATAGCAACGCTGTTTATCTTACCAGGATTATGTTGAAGCAACTTTAATTGTATTCGTATTAAACATATCAGTGTTAGAACTGATGTAATGTGTTTAGCATTAATATGAAGGTTGCTAAGTTGGGGGCTTTTGCGATAGAATTAAAGGGCCAGGAAGACAATGGGACATATGGAAAGCATTTGGGGGGTTTCTGTTCTTGTCTAACAAGAAGGATTAGTGCGCTTGCCGAAATACAGTATAAGATGTACAGTGGGCTGGAACGCCAGCATGTGTTTTCCTTACGATCGTGTTCTCTTGGCTTGAGTGCGCGCGATTTCTCTGGAGTTCTTGCTCCTCACAAGTTCCACCAAAGCCCAAATGTCAGGGATACTTCAGATGCTTTGCAGCTGGCTGTCGCACCCAGAGATGTTTCAAAATGGATTTTGTAATGGCTTATAAAAGTCCCACATTGTGCACGGGCGGTTATTGAGTGTGATATAGTGTGCACAAGAATGTTCCAAATTCCCTCCGCGCTACATCCATCAATCTGGCTCTATTAGGGTTGGCAGGATAATGGCTGGAGGGAGGCTGTGGACTTTATCTTCAGCTGAAAGAAGCGTCCTAATTATCTACTCATCAGCGCTACCCCATTCCTGGCTCGGGGAGACCCCTGCCAGCTCAGGCCCCGAAATTCCAGATCGTGACAGTCACCAGCCAGGCCCACGAAGGCCGAGATCCGAGATTGTGTCCAGCCCAGCTGGGGAATCGCGGTCCCAACAAATCCTGGAAATCCATTCTCACTCCCCAGCTGGAGGCACCGTCCAGTTAACCCATCACGCCTCAGCTTCCTGCTCCTCCTGCTTCCAGTCCAGTTCCGGCCGAGGCTCAGATCCAGTGAAGGCAAGTCAGGAGCCCTGGTTTTCTGTGACATGGGGACAACATCTGCACCTCCTCCCTCCAAAGGCTGTTGGGAGGATTAAATGGGGAACATGTGACAGCATTTAGCAGAGTAACAGAGCACATCGTGCACTTATTATTGGCCAAACAGAAAACCTAGCGGAGCATTAGGACTTTACAGGAAATGAATGATTTTCTTGACAAGAGACATGTCCGTTTTCTATTAATAGTAGGATACTCAAATAATACTTATAAAGAAATTTCTTCTTGGGACTTCCCTGGCAGTCCAGTGGTTAAGACTTCACCTTTCAATGCAGGGGGTGCAGGTTCGATCCCTGGTCTGGGAGCTAAGATTTCACATGACTCGTGGCCAAAACACCAAACAAAAAACAGAAACAATATTGTAATAAATTCAATTTAGACTTTAAAAATGGTCCACATCAAAAAAGTCTTTAAAAAAAATAAATTTCTTCCTTACCCATTACTCTTCACAAGTATTATCCTGTAAACTTGTATTATTATTATCATTTTCCTCCCTATTTAATTGGTGAGGAACGTAAGGCTCAGAGAGATGAGATGACTTGCCTCTTTGCTCCTTGATTATCTCCTGAACGCCTATGCTCTGGCCATTCAGGATGCACAGATAAGGGTCCCTACCCCCACTGCAGTTACCAAGTGGCTTGCTGCTGCTGCTGCTGCTAAGTCACTTCAGTCGTGTCTGATTCTATGTGACCCCATAGACAGCAGCCCACCAGGCTCCACCGTTCCTGGGATTCTCCAGGCAAGAACACTGGAGCAGGTTGCCAAGTGGCTTAGAGAGGCGTAAATACACAGGTTCACCAGCTCCACATGTCTTTCCCTTCTGAAGCCACCATGCGGCCTCCTTCCCAGAAAGTTCCATGGATGTCTGCAGATGTGAGACGGGATTAGGAGAAGCATGTGGATAAATAATCATAACGTGAGGCACAAAGGACTGAGGAGCCATGAGAGACAGTGTGGTGGGATTTAAGATAAGAGAGAGAGGCTGATTGGTAAGAGGCAAAGGCCTTGTGGAGGAGGTAGAATTTGAGCTGTGCCTGGGAAATCAGTAGGATTTGAACATGCAAAGGGAGAGAAGGGCATTATGGGCAGAAGGGATGGAGTGAGCAAAGAATCAGGGCTGCAGGAGGAACAAGCAGGGAATAGAGGTAGTTCCCCTTGAATTCCAGTGATAGGTATGGAAAAGGATATGGCAGAAGATCCCATTAACTGCTGAGGTGTGCTGAACAGGCTTTTGCCTTCAAGAAATGGGGAGCCACAGAAGGTTTTAGAGCGGGAACATGACCCACGTGATCTGCGTATACTCAGTCGCTCATTTCTGTCCGACTCTTTGGGGCCCCACGGACTATAGCCTGCCAGGCTCCTCTGTCCACGGGATTTTCCAGACAAGAATACTGGGTTGCCACTTCTCACTCCAGAGTATCTTCCTATTCCAGGGATCAAACCTGCGTCTTTTGCATTCGCAGGTGGGTTCTTTACCACTAGCGCTGCCTGGGAAGCCCTGGGTGTTCAGAGGTTTAACTGAAAGCTGTGGATGAAACAGGTGTTAGGAAGAGGGGCAGGCTGACCAATGACACAGCAATTCAGGCTAAGAGAAGGGGAGTCTTTTTTTTTTTTTTTTAATTTTTTTTTTTATTAGTTGGAGGCCAATCACTTCACAACATTTCAGTGGGTTTTGTCATACATTGATATGAATCAGCCATGGATTTACACATATTCCCCATCCCGATCCCCCCTCCCACCTCCCTCTCCACCCGATTCCTCTGGGTCTTCCCAGTGCACCAGGCGGGAGCACTTGTCTCATGCATCCCACCTGGGCTGGTGCTCTGTTTCACCATAGATAGTATACATGCTGTTCTTTTGAAAAAGGGGAGTCTTTGAACAGGGAAGAGTAGAAAGGGGCAGAGAATATCCTTCCAGAAAGGCCAGATGGTCGAAATATGACCACATACGGCTCTCTCCTCCCCGTGCCCCTTGGGCTGCAGGGCAAGCCCTGTGCCAGCCAGGTTCAGCCCCGCTTGTGTTTCCTGAGTACTAGTGGGTGGTGTCTTCGTGTCTCACCTTAGATACAGGCTTTAGAAAATGTAGTAGTTTTCTCAAGCTGCCGCAGACTAGCTAGCTTAAACAACAGAAATGTATTTTTGCAAAGTCCTGGAGGCTACAAGTCCAAGATCAAGGCGACAGCAGAACTGGTTTCTTCTGAGGCCTCTCTTCTTGGCTTGTGGATGGGCATCTTCCCTCTGTACCTGTCTGTGTCCAAAATTCCTCCTTTATAAGGACACCAGTGATGCTGGATGAGGACTCAACCTAACGGCCTCATGTTAACTTAATCACCTCTTTAAGGACCATGTCTCCAAGTATAGTCAGATTCTGAGATACCGGGGGTTAAGACCTCAACAAAATTTGAGAACACACAATTCAGCCCGTCACAGAGGAACTTGTAGATTCCCACCCCCCCCCCCCCACATGCTTAGTGTCCTGTGAGCCCATTCCAATCCAGACTGAAATCAGGCAATTTCCTGGACTCTCCCCTGTGGTCCAAGAAGAACTCCCCTCTCCCCAGCAGCAGACAGAGCCAGGAACGGGTGGTGGGTGAGCTCTGCAGCCAGCCTGCCCGGGTTCAAGTCACAGCTCTGCCACTCAACACCTGCATGACCTTGCAGGGATTACTTACTGTCTTTGTGCCCGGATTTCCTCATTTACCAAGTGGAGTCAGTAGTAATCGCCACCTGATAGGCTTGTTATGAGGGCTGACTGAATGGACGTATGTATAAAGATCTTAGATGGTGCCTGGTACATAATAAATGATCAACCTGTCTCAGTTGTGACACCCATTAACACACAGGGTCCCAGCTGGGTTGAGGTGTAGAAAGAGAAAGCAAATTGCCGTAAGACGCAAGGAACTCAAACCGAGGCTCTGTAACAACCTGCTGCTGCTGCTGCTGCTAAGTCGCTTCAGTCGTGTCCGACTCTGTGTGACCCCATAGAGGCAGCCCGCCAGGCTCCCCCGTCCCTGGGATTCTCCAGGCAAGAACACTGGAGGGGGTTGCCATAACCTAGAGGGGTGGAAAAGGGTGAGAGGTGGGAGGGAGATTCAGGGGGGAGGGGAGTTTTGTACACCTATGGCTGATTCATGTTGATGTATGATAGAAATCAAATCAATATTGTACAGCAATCATCAATCAATTAAAAATAAATGAATATAATTATGTTTTAAAAAGAGAGAGAGAAAGCAATGGGTCAAGAAAGGTTTTACTGAGGAAAAATAAGGTCTACGAGCTTTTATCTGCATATTACAAAGACCACAGGCATGTGTGCCTTTATTCTCCAAAAGGCTGTAGACACACACAAAAAGTCCAAAACCTTGCCTTGGGTTCATTATTCAACATACCTTGAGTGCCTAGTAGCACAGACCCGGCTCTGGGCAAGGAGAGAGAGCTGGGTCCTGGTAAGGGGTAGCACAGGAAGGGAAGCCTGAGACCTGACCACACGGTTTATTAATGCAAATCCATCCCGGCCTGGGTGGAGGGAGGGCGGAAGGGGGTTGGGGGGACGCAGGTGGTGAGTGACTATGTGACACAGCAAGTCAAACGCTGCCCTATAGGGGTGTCCCCGCAGGGCTGGGACCAAGGGTAAGGCAAGCAAACACTGACCTCAGGCACGGGGTTTAATGGGGTTGGGGGAGGTGCTAAAATTCAGTAATAAGATAAAAACAATGTTTTAAGCAAGTCTCTTTAAAAATCAAGGTTAATTTAATGCAAAAAACAAATTCATGATGAACAAAATATCAAAATTTTAAACAGAGACAAGATCTGATCTGGCCTTGTGTGATGACCTTGCTCACCTAACCTTGATCCTGATGACAGGTTTCTTCCCGAGTCCAACCTTATTCTCTAGGACTTTGGCCTAAGTCTTTGCCTTAAGCCCCTCCTCTTCTGGGGGTAGAGATAGTCTGGCTATTTCTGAGATATGGAACATGAGGGATTTGTCTCACTTCATCTGTAAAATGGGTCTAGCACCATCTACATCACAAGGTTATTGTGAGGCTTAAGATAAAAAGGTCTGCATGTGTTATAGCCCCTAGTTCAGTGCTCAGAGCATAGTCAGCACTCAAGAAATGCTTCCTGGCGCTAGAGGAATCATTTTACATCAGTTTTAATTTTTATGTGCAGACACTGAGTGGGAAAGTTGATGTCTAAATTCAGTAGAACATCTTCATAAATGGTACAATGTAATTGAAATACCCTGTAAGGATTTGTGTATTGAAATGAAGTCGGAAATGGAAAAACAAATATATCTTAACACATATGTATGGAATCTGAAAAACTTAGTATAGATGATCTTATTTACAAAACAGAGTAGAGACAGACATAGAGAATAATCATATGGATACCAAGGGGGGAAAGGGGAAGGCAATGGGACAAATTGGGAGATTGGGATTGATGTACATACATTACCATGTATAAAATAGATAGCTAATGAGAACTTACCATAAAGCACAGTGAGCTCTACTCAATGCTCCGTGGTGACATAAATGGGAAGGAAATCCAAAAAAGAGGGGATACGTGTATACATGTGGCTGATTCACTTCACTGCACAGCAAAAGCTATCACAATATTGTCAAGCAACTATACTCCAATAAAAATTTGTTTTAATTTAGAAAGAAAAAATTTAATCATAAGGTGAACTTGTAAAACTTATAAAAGTAATAGATATTTGAAAAGAATGTATTTGTAAGAATGCAAGCTTATTGTATGGAACGTGACCATAATATCAGGAAGTACAATTTTTAGAAAATGGAATGCAGGCGTTAAATTTGGACCTTAGGAGGAGAAAACATGTACATCTATGACAAATCTAAGTGGCCCCTTCAGACCCACCAAACCTCGGTACAATCAGAGCACCATTTTATGGAGAAGACAGGTGAGGGTCTGAAAAGCTCTGTACCCTGTGCCACCTTGCACAGAACATCAAGCAGTGCCAGGAACAGTGGCCAAGCAGAAGGCCGGCTTAGTATATCTGAGCAGCAGAGTCATGCCTGGGTCCTCCCTGGGGTGACGTGGTGCTCCGTGTGGGGTTGATGCTAATTCTGGGAGCCAGCATGGAGGGAGCATGGTACATCCTGGGGAGTCACAACAGGATAGCATACCAAGAGGGGTCTAGCTCCAAGTTGCTGAGATCTGACTGCTACCGACCAACACTGCCACCCCAGCACAGGGTGGACATGCCTCCTGCATGCCCAGGAGGGTCCTAGTTTACCCTAGCTGTCCTGGCGTGACTGTTAGTAGCTCACAATTTTACTATCAAACATGTCCTTTTGTGGATGTAAACCTTAACCATCACCCGACTTATCTCAGGCGGAAGACCTTGAGCCACGGAATTTCCTCCTCCCCCACTAAATACTTTGCACCTGAATGAAAGCTTCCCAAGAGCCAGCTCGGGGTCTGCTCTCTGTTCCCCCAGTGGTGGCCCAGAGCCCGCCTCGGAGCAGACATGCTGAGAATAATTTGTTGACTGGAATGAAGCTGAGTAAGCCAGGTGACTTATCTGCTCTGCTGCGGAGCCAGCCTTCCCGGAGCTCCCCATAAAGGCAGTCATTCCCCAGCACTGACTCTTCCAGGGAAAGGACAAGTGTCTCCGGAGGCCCCGTGCTAGGCGTGAGTCAGAGAGGAAAGCAGAAGCGAGAGCTGGCCAGAAGCACAAGCTCTCCCAAGCCTGGGCCCGGGGGGGAACAGGAGGCATGCCCTGCTGACCAGGAGCGGGATCCCACTCTTTCCACTACGAGGGGGGACTCCAGCTGTGTTCCTCAGGCCCCTGCAGGAGCCCCAGGCCCCTGCACTAATGGAGAGGCGCTAATGCGTGGCTTCCTCCATCAGCCACTCGGTGGAGAAAACCACGCTGTGTGAGGAATGTGGGACTGAGAGGCAACAGCGGGTCCCGGGCTGGGGAGAGGACGTGACGGGCATCCCTCTGTGACCAAGTCCGGGCTTCCTAGATCTTTCTTCCATTTCCCTCAGATGCTCCCCTCGAATGTGAAGTCCCCCTTAGAGAACATCCTCCCAGGTTGGGGTTTTGCCTCTCCCCTCAGCTCTGAAGGGAGCCTGCCTTCGTCTCTTGGTTCACCATTACGCTCTTTTCCCAACCTCTCCTCAAGGCCATCTTTCCTTACGTCGGTGGTTTCCAGACTGAGTGCATCAGAGTCACCTGGAGCGCCTGATCAGTACAGATCACCGTCTCCCCAGACCCAGAGTTCCTGGTCAGTAGGTCCAGGTGGAACCCAAGACCTTGCATTCCTAACAAGTCCCCAGGTGCTACTGCTGCTTGTTCAGAGAACACACGTGGAGAACCAGAGCTCTTGACTTTCTCTGCGAAAAGGCCTGCTCCCTGGGTCTGGAAGATCCCCTGGAGGAGGGAATGGCTCCAGTATTCCCCACTCCAGTATTCTTGCCTGGAGATTTCCATGGACAGAGGAGCCTGGTGGGCTACAGTCCATGGGGTCACAAAGAGTCAACACGACTGAGCGACTCACTCAGCAGCTGGACCGTTTTCTAAAACAGCAACCTTCCTTCTGGCCACGGGTTATCATCAGCTGAGGAGCTTGTAAAAGGTCCCACAGTTCAGTCCACACCCTGGATCAATTACATTTGGATCTGTCAATGGGATCTGTACAGTGGGACCTAGGCCATCACCACGTTCAAGTCTGCTCGGGGGATTCCGAAGTGCGATCAAGGTTAAGAATACTGCTCTCAAGCCTATTTTTTGTGAACCTGAATTTCCTCAGCCCTTCTGCCGACCACAGCTGTCCTTTTAAAGTGAATCAACTGAGTCCCCTTCCTCCTCCCAAGTTCTCAGCACAATTGTTCCCTCATTGCAAAGTCTCCTCACATTTAATCCATCTACATGGGGTGATGGGTGAGGACTGGCAGGATCTTCACTTGTGACACCTTCAAACAATATTCTTTAAAAGTTTGTTTAGTGTTTATTTAATGGGAATGATGAGAAAATGATTGCTTCTTAATACAAGTTATATTCAGAAACAGCTTCTTCGAATCATTTGCTCCCATGGTCAAAAGATGGTGAATGTTCTTTAAAAAAAAACAAAAGCAAAAGAGAGAAATTCTCATTTTTCTGTGGTTCTGGCCCTCCCTTCAGTTGTCTTTTGTGATTTTCTGAATCAAAGACTTCTTGGGAGGACTCATAAAGTGCTTATATTTAGATAGCGAAATGAATCACTAACATAACGAGCACCATATCGACACACTCTTCATTTCCAGTCTCAGCTGACAGCTCTTGCCCGAGCATGACACAGAAATATGCAGCTGAACGAGGCATTTGCTGGCAAGGCTTTTTTTTTTTTTTAAGCTCCCACTCAAAGACATTTTGTACTTGGGTGAGAGAGGGCCCAATTTACATGTTGCCAATTATGTAAAGTGTTATACAGAGTTTCTAAATAAACTGGCTCCATGTTTCCAATCCATTCCCAGGAAATTTGGCCTGCAAAGGATCGGTGCCCTGGGAGATGGTCCAGCTGGCCTTTCCTTCAATCTGCTTTCGTTTCCAAGTCGTTCTTTCCATCACAAGCATTCATAGAGGTGGATACAGTAACCAAGTCGGCTCACCAGAGGGATGGCTCTCAACAAAAATTAAGGGAGAGAAAGTTGCATCTCACAGAAGCTGTCACCAATGTCCAGTGCAACTGAGAGGCCAGATAAGATGAGACTTTAGAGATATGGAGGGTAAAGATCCATTGATTTGAAGAATGAATGGCATGAGTGAATGGCATGAAAGAGTGGGACAGTTAGTTTGGAAAAAGTTCCTTTTTTGTGTGGATTTTTTAAATATTTATTTTAACTTTTTAAAATTTATTTTAATTTTAATTTTTTATTATTTTTATTTCTCTATATATTATTTTTAATTTTTAAAAAAATTACAAAAAAGCTCTTTTGAAAGTTTGGCTTAGGAGAGGAAGAAGGAGATGAGAAAGCTAGAAAGAAGACAAAGCCCAAGGGGAATTTGGTTTATTTGGTTTTTATACCTGCTTTCTAAAATAAAAGAGACTTGAATTCATCTTTACAGGTTGCAGGAAAACTGGTACAAGCTAAGAGATGAATGTACAGTAAAGAGGATGCTGGTAACAAATGGCATTTTGTCACTCAAGAGATGATGAGGATGAGAGGCTCTGGGTGAAGTTTACCAAATGTTTGCTTTGCTTGCTACCTTTGTATTCCATTTCTGCCTTTTTTGTTCTCATGTGCCAAGGAGTACTTGGTCTCTAACAAACTCCCGAGAAGGTACACATTACTAGGTAACAGAGGGGTTGGCCACAGGGAAAGGGGCTTCTGGGTAGACGATCGGGTTATAATGGCAAATATAACAACCAGGTTTCTAAAATTCTGTTTGGTTGTTTTTAGTTTTTGTTAGTTTTGTCTTTTCCTTTTTTTATACTGAGTTAAAACATTCAATAAAGTATACTAATCTCATATAGAGTCTGTTGAATTTTTACATACATATACACTGACATAAGTGCCCCAGATCAAGATATAGAACACTCCCAAGCACCCCAGAAGACTCTTATACCCTCTACCGTCAACACCCACCCCCGATGACAACTGTTGAGACTGCAGGCACTACCAATTAAGTCTCCTATTCTTGGACTTCATATAAATGAAATTACATATAAATGGCTTCTTTTGTTCCCCATAATGTCTGTGAGATTCATCCATGCCTGGTGAGTGTCATTATTTTGTTCACTTATTCATTGCTGGCAAGTATTCTATTCTATGAAAACATTGCCATCTATGTAGCCATTCTTCTATTGGTAGACATTTGATTGCTTCTGGTTGGGGACTCTTATGAATAATGGTGCTGTTGAACATTGTAGAACGTCTTTGGTGGTCTTATGCACTTTTTTCTCTGTGTGGTAATTATGGGATTGGGGTGAGTGGGTCTTAGGTTCGTGTATGTCTAGCTGCAGGAAATAAGAACAGGATGATTTGAGGTTGTGGGGCTTCCTGTGACCCACAGGATGAGGGCTTTATAAGCAGTGGGACCTTCCATTCTATTGCCCGAGTCTTCTTCTCTGAACTTATCTCTCACCATGGCCCTCCTGCCTGTCCAGAGGCCATTGAATATTGTACATTTCCCTCAACATTCTTCGTTATCTGCTGTCTCCATGCCTATTCTCTGTCCATCTCCTCTCTGTGTGATGTGTTCTGCCTCTTTTCCTTGTAGAGAACTCCTGTTTACCCCAAAGACTCTAGGCAAAAATTACTCCATCCCCAGATCTTTCCCTTTTCCCTTCTCCCTGTCAATAACATTTTTTGTTTGAGCCCACTGGTCTCCTGTGCTTATGTTGATTAGCTCCAATCACTGTGTTGAGATTACTTGGATATAAGATGTGACCTCCTGCAAGGCAAGGCCTGCATCCTGGTCATTGTTGTGTTCTCAACTCATGCGTAGGACCTCAAACTCAGAAGGGTCTTAAAAAATATTTTTCAGATTTAATATGTGAACAGGAATTTTTTGTTTTTGTTTTTGTTTTTAGAGAAGATGGCCTACTTTTTCCTCTCCCAAGACACAACAGTAAGAGATGAACCATCCAGTTCTCTAACATTTCTAGTGAAATTACTGGTCATACCTGCAACAAACAGGGAAAATGAAAGTGAACAAGTGACAAGCTCTAAAAGTTATGCTGGTGATTCAGACTTTATGTCCCAGAATACCAAACACTTGGATACTAAGCTTTTGTGTCTTTTTTTTTTGGCAAGCTATGCAGATGTTTCCAAACATCCAGATGTTCTCCCTGATATAACCCAAACAACTCTGTGTCACATTTTATTAAGCGATTTAGTACTGTGGAGACACAGCTTGCATTGAGTTGAAATTTCAGTAAAGATCGAGCCAAGGGCAGGAACTTTGACTTACTCACGCTCCTCTAGAAAAGACCTGTGAGATGTGGCCCAGAGATAAATCCAGAAGAGAAACCTAAGACGTGCAAAGTCGTCAAAATCCAACCATTCCAGAGAGTCCCAGGTCAGTGTGTTTCCACCGATCCACACAGGTACATGAAGGAGCCTCCCAGCTCACTGCTCTGATCCTTCTTGGCCATGCTGGATAGCAGCAGCCTCCTCCATATATTCCAAGTGCTTGAGACCTCTCAGCCTCAGCTTACACTTGTTCCTTTCTCTACAATGTGCGGGCATGTTCAGTCACTTCAGTCTTGTCTGACTCTTTTCAACTCTATGGATTGTAGCCTGCCAGTTTCCTCTGTCCACGGGATTTTCCAGACAAGAATACTGTAGTGGGTTGCTGTGCCCTCCCCCAGGGGCTCTTCCCAACCCGGGAATCAAACCTGTGTCTCCCATGTCTCCTGCATTGCAGGCGGATTCTTTACCCACTGAGCCACTTGGGAAGCCTGTTTCTCTGCAGGGCGTTTTCCCAATTCCTAACCAGCCCAGCCTTTCCCTCTCCACAGATGACACTGATCTTATATTCTCTTCTTTCAGTCTCATCTCCCTCCAAATCCTCCTAAGAGTCAACTTAGAAACCTGTTCCCTGAAGAAAGTGATCTCATGTTCCCTAGATGACAAGTTCTCCCACCACTGTCTGCTCTCTCTGGGGGATTTACTTGGCATTTTCTACATTTATAGCATGGCTTTCTATGCACAGATTACCACCTCCCACAAATGTAAGCACTCTAAAGGGATGATCTGTATCTGCTGTATATTGAGGGCCCCAAAACTGATTAAAATATTAATTGAATGGAACAGTTTCCGTGTATGACAGTTAGTAGATGCTCAGCCATGTCCAACTCCCTGTGACTCCATGGACTGTAGCCCCTGCCAGGCTCCTCTGTCCATGGGATTCTCCAGGAAAATGGGTTGCCATTTCCTATTCCAGGTGGAGAAGGAAATGGCAACACGTTCCAGTATTCTTGTCTGGGAAATCCCATTGATGGAGGAGCTTGGCTGACTACAATCCATGGGATCGCACCCAGGGATCAAACCCACATCTCTTGTGTCCCCTACATTGGCAGGCAGATTCTTTACCAGCTGCACCACCTGGAAAGCCCTTCCGTGTGTGATTTATAGTTATAATCTGGATGTCCTAAACCGAGGGAATAGAGGAATGGGCTCTGGATTAGGAGTCAGGCTGACCTGAGTTCCACACTCATCTGCCACCACCTAGCTCTATGTCTTTAGATAAGTCCGCTCATCCCTCTGGGCCTTAGTTTTCCCCTCCGTGAAGCAGCAATGTTTTTAAACCTGTTGTGAGAGGATAACTGTTAAGGCAGTTAAACTCAGTGCCCAATGACATCAACATTTCTCTTTCCTATGCAGAGTTAGGGATGAGTGAATATTGGGGGGGTAACGCTTTCTTTGTTCATTGAGACACACCTTCACTGTACAAATTTGTCAGAGAAGCAGGACACAGCAGAACCAACTGTGCCTTTGTGTGGAGGCCTGGGATTCAAGCTGACTTATTTCTATATCCCCAGTGCCCTTCCTGGCCTGGCACACAAAGGCTTTAGGTCAATGTTGAGTGAATGAATGAAGGTCTTTATCCAGTTGAGGTTCAGAAGAAAGCCAAGGACATGTTCTAAGGACTGGGGACAGGGAAGGAAGCTGATCTTTTAGAACTGAAGTGTCAGATCGGGGAATAGCTATCAGCCAGGCTGAAAAACTGAGTTCCCGGAGAATTAGACCAGGGCTTTGTAAATCATGCCTGGGTTTCGTTTAGGGTCCCTCCTTAAGCCCAGGACATGGTTGAGTCTCTTACTGGGAATCACGGGGCTCCGGCTGTTAGGAAAGGCAGGATGGGCCCTTCAGGAGCCTGGCTGAGTATCTCTTGAGGGCAAGTCAGCTGCCTGTTTCCTGCAGGTCCTCTGAGCTCTCTGGCTTCCCTGGGTCTCTGCCTGTCTCCTGAGCAGGGCTTCCTGCCCTCTCACCCTTCATCCCTTCTCTCTCCCTCCCTCTCCTTTAGCTCCTTGATCATGCAATGGCGGGTTACACAAAAGCCGCAAATTCCAAGCTATATGTAGCATAGAGCGGCTGTTTGTCCCAAAATACCACGTCGCTGACTACAGCAAACACAAATTACAAGCTTTATCTAATCACAGTTATGGGACCCGTCATTTTTGGTTTCCAAAAATGACTGCGAGTGGCGTGCTTCTGCAGCTGGTGGTGGCACCGACTTGGGTTTCGGATCTGAAGTGCACACAGATGCACAGGGAGATGGGCATCCTGAGTGACCGATTCAGAAAGGGAAATAGGACAGGGAAGAGAGGAAGTACAACTCACCAGATCAACAAACTCCGCTGCTGGCGACCTCAAAAATAAATGATTTAAAATCTCCGCGTTGCATCGCCGCCGCACCCCTAAGGTTATCAGCCCTCATCTCCCTGGCATCTGGTTTCCTAACTTAACAGGTGACACCAGAGTCATTCTTGAGTGGCCACGCTGGAGAGTGGAGGAAGTGAGGCTTGCTCGGAAATCACTGATGTCTTTTGGGGGTCGAGTTTGTTTGTTTTCTTTGCTTATCTCTTCATCAGGAGGTAGAGCAGAGGAAAGCACGCTGGGCTTGGAGTCTGGACCCTGGGTTGGCTTGTGACCATGACCTGGGTCACATCTCCCAGTGACCTTTTGAATCGAGGGAGGCTGATCACACCGCCCAGCTCCCCGGGGCTGACAGGAGGGTAAGATGAAGGCGTGTGTGGAAGTGCCAGCCGCCCATTGGGCACATCTCGGCCTGGCTGAAAGGGATGGGCCGCTGGCTGGGAGCTGCATTCTCTTTTTGCGCCATTTCATCATAACCATCACGGCTGCTTCTTATGCCCACGGGTGTGGGCTTTCGCTCGCAAGCAACAGGCAGGAGGGGCCCAGCTCCTCTCCTCTCCTGAGGGATGACCTGGGACTGTGATTCAGAGCGTCAAACAGGGCTGCTCAGACTCACCCAGTGTTCCACTGAGATTCTAGGGCACATATGTGCACGCTCGGAAGGAAAGCACTCTCTCTCTTAGTGAGCTTTATATAGGCCAAAGACATGCTTGAGCGAAGCTCTCGTTAAAGCGTAAAAACACTGAGGAAAGCACAGCTCTATAAATATCTGCATTCCTCCACACCAGACAGAAATCGCACCATGCCACCGTCTCCAGAGGACGTGAGGTCCCACAGCACGCCTCCCCGGCAGCCGAGGTCTGACGTCCCCTGGCCAGCAGAGGGGAGAAGGTGAATGGACAGTTCCACCCTAGGCTGAAATAAGAACAGTGAAACAATGAACAGTCCGAACTCAAGCTGACTTTCACTTCCCTAAACTATAAATAATCCAGTGCCTTTTTTTCCCCTTGACTTCAATTTCACGTTAGTCCTTCTCATGAATGGGTCTTTTAAGAGAAAGAACTAGAATTTGAGCATCAAATTCTAGCTGGGTAATGCTGGAAAATTCAGCGCTCCCCCTCACTCTGAAAAGAGAGGATGTTGGATAAGGCCTCTGGACTCCTTTAAGCTCCAGCACTCTATTCTACGGAGGAGGCCAATCTGTCTTAGGAAGCAGGTTGGAATAAGAATCTTACACAAAGGAAGATGGTTATTTTTTCCTGCCATGGTACCTTTTGCAGCAAATTCAGTCTCCCAGTTCCTCCAATAAATGAGTAATCATAGTTTACTGTGAGCTGTGCTTAGTCGCTCAGTCATGTCCAACTCTTTGCAACCCCATGGACTGTAGCCTGCCAGACGCCTCTGTCCATGGGGATTCTCTAAGCAAAATTACTGGAGTGGGTTGCTATGCCCTCCTCCAGGGGATCTTCCCAACCCAGGGATCGAACTGAGGTCTCTCTCATTGCAGGCTTTATCATCTGAGCCACCAGGGAAGCCCTTGTAGCTTACTAGAGATCATCATTTCTCAGCCTCTACCACATTGGAAAAGGGATAGAACTCTGGAACTGAGGCAATTGAAGCACCAGCCACAGTGCTGAAGGTAGTCAATTTCTGACTTCAAAGCAGAAACCCTGGAAGAAATCATAGTAACAATAAAAATTAGCATTTGTAGAGTCTCTACTATGTGTTACACAACATACTTGAGGGTTTCACACCCTTCATTTCATTTCACCCTCGGAACAATCCTATGATGTAGGTGTTTCTATTACCATTTTATCAACAATGAAACTGAGATTTAGAGATAAAGTAACTTGCTTAGAGTATTTCTTTCTGTCTTCTGACTGCTAGGAAGTTCAAGGTTAACCATGGTCAAGTACAAGTGCACAGATGTTTGTGCTTGTGATTTTGTCATTCCCAACTCCCTTTTTCCTCCAGCCCTATATTCCTGTTTTCTTTCTCCCTCCCCCCTCTTACAACTCATTTCTGCATTTCTCTTATGGTATAAAGTAACATTCAGTTCTTCTTGGAAAAGAGAGAGGTACAAATAAATGGAAGAGCAACAGCTGGGCATTGATTCAGGCAAGATGAGAACGCAGGTCCCACAAGATGAGAGAGGAGTTTGGGGGAGAACAGATATATGTACATGTATATGTATGAATGAGTCCGTTTGCGGTCCACCTGAAACTATCACAACATTGTTAATCAGCTATACTCCAATACAAAACAAAAAGTTTAAGAAAAGAAATCTCAAGTCCCAAATACCTGTTGTTCAGTCACTACATTGTGTCCAATTCTTTGCAACCCCATAAACTGCAGCAAGCCAGGCTCCCTGTCCTTCACTATCTCCCAGAGTTTGCTCTAACTCATGTCCATCTCATCCTCTGTTGCCGCCTTCTCTTCCTGCCCTCAATCTTTCCCAGCATCAGGGTCTTTTCCAATGAGTCGGCTCTTAGCATCAGGAGGCTAAAGTATAGGAGCTTCAGCTTTAGCATCAGCCCTTCCAATGAATATTCAGGGTTGATTTCCTTTAGGATTCACTGGTTTGATCTTGCTGTCCAAGGAACTCTCAAGAGTCTTCTCCAGCACCAGTTTGAAAACATCAATTCTTTGTTGCTCAGCCTTCTTTATGATTCAGCTCTCACATTTGTATATGACTACTGGAAAAACCATAGTTTTGACTATACAGACTAATGTCGGCAAAGTGATGTCTCTGCTTTTTAATACACTGTTTAGGTTTGTCATAGCTTTTCTTCTAAGGAGGCAAGCATCTTTGAATTTCATGGCTGCAGTCACCATCTGCAGTGATTTTGGAGCCTAAGAAAATGAAGTCTCTCACAGTTTCCATTTTTCCGCCATCTATTTGCAAGAAGTGATAGGACCGGTTGCCATGATCTTAGCTTTTTGACTGTTGAATTTCAAGACAGCTTTTGAGTGAGTTCCATCTCACATGTTCTCTGCTCCTGAAGGGGCTGTTTGCCTAGAGGTGTGCATTTACACATCCTCCAGAGGTCCAAAAAGACTCCCAGACTGAAACTACCACTGGATGCTTAAGTTCTAGCTGAGGATGAGATGAGAAGTGCAGAGGGGGAAGTCCAACCTGGAATCTTCTTGTGGAAGAACTCTGCTCTTTTGGTGAGATGTTCAGAGGATGGAGACCTGAAAATGAGATCCTTGAGGGAGAAAACCAAGAGTAGGTCTTGACTATTGGTAGAGGCAAACCTTTACATGGCTCAGGGAACTGAAAGACTAGCATCTCTTTAAGGAACACAGTTATGGCTTTCAGAAACTGTAAGCCTGTGTCTACCCGGAAAATCCCTAAGAACCTGAATAGAACCATCCCCCCAATGATATAAGAGCTTCACAATGGGGTGGAGTGAAAGATAAAAGGGTAATAATCTATAACATCATTTTTGCATGTCAGCAGGAAATACTTATGGAAGTGTAAAGGGGCAAAGACATCCATTTATAAGACATAAAAATCAGGGGGAAGCTGAAGATGGTCCAATGAAGCTACAGATTGTGGCTGGGAGAAAATAAAAAGGAAATGAAAATTAAGTGTCCAAATTGTGGCGGGCATTGTGCTGTGTGTTTCACATCCCTTCCCTTGTTAATAGTAATGACACCCCTCTGAGTAAAGTTCTATCATCTCCATGTGGGTAAGGGGGAGTAAGGGTCAGGGTGGTTCAGTAACCTGGACAAGCTGGTAGGAGGCAGGACCGAGTTCATACCCAGGCTCAGGCTCATTGTGAAGCCCAGTTCTTTATGCCCAGCTACACCAGTTAGAAGGGATGACTCAAGTTCAGGTTCAATGATCACCCAATAATGGTTGTTTATCTTAAGTGGACACTAACCCAAATATCAAATGGCCTATTTTTAGAACTTGCAAATTAAAGATCATAGGAAATATAAATGCATGAGAACACATATACAAAATAAAATACTGGAAAAATAATCAGTAATAGATGGAGATATACTAAGAATTAAACCAAGTCACAAAGCAGCAATAATAAAAATCCACAGGGATTCTCTGATGGTCCAATTGTTAGGACTCTGTGATTCCACTGCAGAGGGCATGGGTTGGTCCTAGTCAGGACCAAAAAATAAATACATAAATACATGAAAATTTAAAATGTACAATATTCAAAAAGTAAAGAACATGTATTTTTATGACAGAGAAAAGTACATAGGATTATTTAGTATATAATCAAGTAAGCATCAATGGGGACAACTAATTCTTATTTAATCAGTAATTTTATGTAGCTGGATTACAGTTTGGAGATAATTTAGATTACACTTTATATGATGTGAAAAAATAAACTCCAAATGGATTAAAAAGTGAACTATTGAATTAAGCCATAGAAATAATGGAAGTAAAATAGAATATTTTTTATAATTTAAAAAATTATTTGTTTATTTATTTGTGGCTGTGCTGGGACTCCGTTGCTGAGCACAGACTTTCTCTAGTTATGATGGGCAGTGGCCACTCTTTCGCTGCAGAGTTTGGGCTTCTCATTGTGACGGCTTCTCTTGTTGCAGAGTTCAGGCTCCAGGGCATATGGGCTTTACCAGTTGTGGTCCATGGGCTTAGTTGCGTCACAGCATGTGGAAATCTTCCCAGACCAGGAATAAAACCCATGTCCTCTGCATTAGCAGGCGAATTTTAATCACTGGACCACCAGGGAAACACCTAAAACAGAATATTTAATCATAAGTTTAGAGGAGTGTTTATTTCATAAATAGCAAATAAAAGTACAACTTTCAAAGGAAGAAAAAATTCAACTCTATAACCACAACTTCTCCTCAAAAAAAATGTCTCTTCAATAAAAACAAATGCCATTAGAATAAAAGGAAAGCTATTTATTTCTAAAAATATAGCACAGATGGCTTCATTTAATACTTCTGATGCATATAAATAGCTAACACAATCAGGACCCAATAGAATAACGGATAAATATCAATTAACACAAGGGCAACATGGAGAAAATAAATTTATTTCCATCCCCAGAAAAAAAATGTAGTAAAGCACAATTTGATACATATTTTCTGCTGGCACTGTATTTTGGTTTCCTTTTAGAAAACAGTACAATAATATGTAACAAAATCTCTAACACGATTTGTACTCAATAAATCTACCATAGAAATTTATCCAAAGGAAATAATCTCCCCCAAATCAAAATTTGTAACATATTTCATTTCATTGTATCTAGGTAGAAGCTTGATGTTAGCTGAACCTATTGTGGTCATCATTTCACAGTATATCAAAACACTATGCTGTACACCTTAAACTTATATCATGATATGTGTCAGTTATTTCTCAATGAAGCTGGAAAATAAATTCTAAACACAAAGATGTTCTTTATAACGTTATCTAGATGAGTAAAAAAGACAAAAACATAATTGAGATTAATGACCTAAAAAAGTGAAATGGTGAAATGGTTGTGGTATAATGACCGGATGGAATATTAGGCCTACAATATAAGATGATGTAACAACAATATTGGTGGGGGAAGGGCAGTCATAAGCGTGAGTGTGGACAGAGGCCTCAAATACATACACGTGTATGTGCATGCAAGAGTGCTGGCAGGGGCCATGGAAAAAGGGAAGTTTTATGAAGGAGGGATGTGATGAATATTTTCCATATTTTGAATTCCCCTCAATGTTGTTCTGTGAAGCTTTAACCGTAATTTGAAATCTGGTTTTAAAACAAGGCATTACTGAGGACCCAAGGGACACCTAGCAACGTGCTACAGATATTTCAGAAGAATGTTTCGGCACCTTGCTGACAGGAGATATTATTGTTGCTTAGTCACTAAGTTGTGTCCGACTCTTGCAACCCTTTGGACAGTAGCCCACCAGGCTCCTCTGTCCATGGGATTTCCCAAGCAAGAATACTGGAATGGATTACCATATCCTCTTCCAGGGGATCTTCCCAACCCAGAGATCAAACCCTGTGTTACAGGCAGATTCTTTACCGTCTGAGCCACCAGAGAAGCCTGCCAGGAGATGTAGTCCACCTGTATTTACTACAGGTAAGAGTGTAGCTCCTGGGACAGGAAGATAGTCTAGAAAGACTCCCAGTCCCTTGCGGCAGCACGAGTCTATGTTAGTTACCCGGGGCTGCTATAACAGAGGTCCACAGACTGGGAGGCTTTGGCAACAGAAGCTTCTTCTGTGGCAGTTCTGGAGGCTAGAAGTCTAAGGCCAAGGTGTCAGCAGGGCCAGGATCCTCTGGACTCTCTGGATAGATCCTTCCTGTCTCTTCCTGACACCTGATGGGGCCCCACAATCCTTGGTGATCCTTGGCTTGCAGCTGCATCACTCCAATCTCTGCCTCTGTCATCACATGGCATTGGCTGTTTGACTTCATATTACCTTGCAAGGACACCAGTCATACTGGGTTAAGGGTCCACCCTAATGCAGTATGACTTTGCCTTGACTTGACTAATTGTACCCACAATGTCTGATGCCCAAATAAAATCACATTCCATAAGGTACTGGGAGTGAGAATTTTCCACACGTCATTTTTGGGAACACAATTCAACAGTGTCTAAGCCCATGAGCTTTCAAATCTGACCTGCCTCATCTCCAAAATCCCCAGATGATTTTGAGTCTTCTTCCTGCAATTCTCTCCATTTTCCCATCAATCTGATATGAGCAGGAAGTAGGAGAATAAAAGTTAAATTCAGGAATTCTCTGACCCTGTGCTTCCAACACAGGGGGCACAGGCTCGATCCCTGGTGGGGGAACAAAGATTCTGCCTGCCTCACAGAGCAGCCAAAAAAATTTATTTTAATTAAATTTCACAGTAGCCGTTTGGGGGAGTGGGTCAGCATTTTACACCCAACCACAGACACTTCTTGCCGGAATTGCCTTGAATGGGAGATGTGGGTTAAACAAGTACTGACCTCAAGGAGGATTTTCAGATGAGCTCTCTGACTTGGGGGCTGAGGACTATTGGGTTCCATGTTGTGTTCCATGGTGCTCTATTAGTCTTGTCACTTGGGCTCAGCAAGACTTAAAGTGTGCGTGGAATTCACCCAAGGTATACGGCTATTGGGACTGGCTTCTGTCACCCTTAGCTTGGGGGACTTTGGAGGCCTCGTTGTGGGACAAAAGGCAGCAAAGGGTCATCACAATGTGGCCTGGCACGTGCAGAGGCAGAAGCAAAGCAAATCTGGGGGACACGCCCAGATTCAGAAAGCCAAAGAGTGTTCAGCGAAAACATAGAATCATTTAGGGATGACTTAAATAACAACTAGGGGCAATTCACAATGTTCGAGATAAACTTTAAAAGGCTTCCAGAAGGAGATTCTTGAGCTCTGATGGAAATAAAGTTCCTACACTATAATCTGTGCAGTTTCCCTTTACTGATAAGATCAAGTCCAAACACTGTTGCATGCCCTCATGGTTTGTCCTCAACCAACCCCTCTCGCCTCATATTTCACATAAACCTCAGTGCTAGCTTGACGTTTCCTACACTGACCTTCTTATTTAGTACACCCATTGCTTTGCCCAAGGACTCACCTGGAGAAGGGAGCAGCTGACACTCTGAGATTCTACGGTTCCAGCTCAAAGAGCCCTCCGTTACACTGGCCTGTGATCATTCTCTACATTTTCTCCACTCAGCCATCAAGCCCATTCAATATTTAGCCAGCCATTGAATATGTTTTTATTCATTCATTCATTTACTCTTCCCAGGATGACTCTGTAGAATTCTTACCACCCTGTCCTAGCTCCTGGAGGTTGCAGGCAGTCCTTGATGTTCTGTAGCCTTGCAGCTGCATCACTTCAGCCTCTGCCATCAAAAGGTGTTCATTTCTGCCATTTCTGTGTGTCTCTGTTTCTCTGTCCTGGTGGCTCAGAAGTTAAAGCATCTGCCTGGAATGTGGGAGACCTGGGTTCGATCCCTGAGTTTGGAAGATCTCCTGGAGAAGGAAATGGCAACCCACTCCAGTACTCTTGCCTGGAGAATCCCATGGAGGTAGGAGCCTGGTAGGCTGTAGTCCATGGGGTTGAAAAGAGTCAGACACAATTGAGAGACTTCACTTCTTTCTCCTTGGGTTAAAGATACCAGTCCTTGGGTTAGTGAGTGAAGTTGCTCAGTCGTGTCTGACTCTTTGCGACCCCATGGACTGTAGCCTACCACACTCCTCCGTCCATGGGATTTTCCAGGCAAGAGTACTGGAGTGGGTTGCCATTTCCTTCTCCAGAGGATCTTCCTGACCCTGGGATTGAACCCAGGTCTCCCGCATTGTAGGCACAGATGCTTTACATCTGAGCCACACCCTAATTCAGCACGACTTCATCTTCACTCTGTTTTTTTTTCTTCAGTTGAGGTGTAATTGACATACCCTTGAATACCTGTTGACAGCTGACAGTGTGCCAGGGACCACGTGTTGCAGGTGAGGAACCAGTGGATGGTGGATGGATCATGGAGTTCAGCTTGTGGATAAAAAGTTGAAGTTTGACTGAAGAGCTCTATGGGGTTGAAATAAGGGACGGTTACAGACCCCATACAGTCAAGGCTGTATATTGTCACCTTGATTATTTAACTTAACTGCACAGTACGTCATGAGAAATGCTGGACTGGATGAAGCATAAGCTGGAATCAAGATTGCCAGGAGAAATATCAATAACCTCAGATATGCAGATGACACCACCCTTATGGCAGAAAGTGAAGAAGAACTAAAAAGCCTCTTGATGAAAGTGAAAGAGGAGAGTGAAAAAGTTGGCTTAAAGCTCAACATTCAGAAAACTAAGATCATAGCATCTGATCCCATCACTTCATGGGAAATAGATGGGGAAACAGTGGAAAAAGTGACAGACTTTATTTTTTTGGGCTCCAAGATCACTGCAGATGGGGACTGCAGCCATGAAATTAAAAGACACTTGCTCCTTGGAAGAAAAGCTATGACCAACCTAGACAGTATATTAAAAGGCAGAGACATTATTTTGTCAACCAAAGTCCATCTAGTCAAAGCTATGGTTTTTCCAGTAGTCATGTATGGATGTGAGAGTTGGACTATAAAGAAAGAAGAGCACCGAAGAACTGATGCTCCAACTGTGGAGTTGGAGAAGACTCTTGTGAGACACTTGGACAGCAAGGAGATCCAACCAGTCCATCCTAAAGGAAATCAACCCTGAATATTCATTGGAAGGACTGATGCCGAAGCTTAAACTCCAATACTTTGGCCACCTGATGCAGAGAACTGACTCTTTGGAAAAGACTCTGATGCTGGGAAAGATTGAAGGCGGGAGGAGAGGGGGATGACAGAGGATGAGATGGTTGGATGGCATCACTGACTCAATGGACATGAGTCTCAGTAAACTCCAGGAGTTGGTGATGGACAGGGAGGCCTGGCATGCTGCAGTCCATGGGGTTACAAAGAGTCAGACGTGACAGCTACTGAACTGAACTGAACTGATAGACCCCCATGCTCGTTCCATGACAGTGGGCATTTGGAAGCTCCATTAGGACAGCAGCATAGCTCTTTATTCCCAGAGCAGCCTGTCCCCTCTGCGTGGACTGCTGCAACCTGCATACAAGAGGTACCCTTGGGATGGGAATTCTCACACCTCAGCTGAGAGTCCGAGAACAGAAGGTCTTCATGGGCCCAGCCTGTCCCCATCTGCAGCAGTGGCCACACCAGGTGGCCCGAAGAGGAACACAAAACCTCTGAGAGCAGCCTCCCCATCCTCCCATGGGAAGCCCCGAGTCCCTTCCCCAGGGATACAGGCACCCCAAGTGCTTTGCCTTTGGCAGCTAGCAAGCATCACTTCTAGAGCTAGGAGCCAGGTTCCGGTCCCCTGAGCCCAGTTCTAATGAGAGAAATATTCCAACTTCAAAAGCACCGGGGAAAGTTACTCATCATCCCTGGTCCTTGTCGGGCCGCCCTGTGATTCTGTTAGATTAGAACTTTTATTTCCTCCTCGCTCCTCTATTTTTGATTGCATATACTTCCTCTATTTGCTGCCCCAATGGTCCAAGCCACCCCCTACAGATCACTTCCACAAGAGAAATAAGCAGAGGTAAGTGAACCACTTCTTCCTTGGTTCTCCCGCAGGGTTCTCCCTTCCCTTCACCACTGCAAGAGCCACAGCTTGTGGGGACTGCCAGGTTCCTTGTCTCTTGGGCCCCTTGGACTGTGAGCTTCCCAGGGCAGGGACCCTGCCTGCTTCTTCTCTGCCCACCGAGGAGAGACCCGTGTGTACGGCACATCTAGGTACTCATTGCATGCATAGAATAAGACAAAGTTGATTATGCCCCTGTGTTCTGATGTTTACCTTGATTTCTTAGCGTCTCTCTAGTTAGTGTCAGTTGCTCAGTTGTGTCCGACGCTTTGCGACCCCATAGACTGTAGCCTATCAGGCTCCTCTGTCCAAGGAATTCTCCAGGCAAGAATACTGGAGTGGGTAGCCATTCCCTTCTCCAGGGGATCTTCCTGACCCAAGGATCAAACCTCAGTCTCCAGCATTGCTGGTAGATTCTTTACCATCTGAACCACCAGGGAAGCCCAGAGTGTCTCTGGATAAATACAAATGGAAAAAAAAGTTATATTCTAATGTCTCTTGCTGTTCTCCCCAAGCTGCAGACTTTTCTATTTCCAGACCTGTGTTTAGAGGAACAAACTGTTGCACACTGAATGAATGAGAAGGACAAGACTGGAGCATCTTTTAGAGTTCAATTCAACCAACCCTCCATGACCAGAGGGCTTCCCAGGTGGCTCAGATAGTAAAGAATCTGCCTGCAATGCAGGAGACATGAGTTCATTCCCTAGGCCAGGAAGATCCCCCGGAGAAGGGGCATGGCAACCTACTCCAGTATTTTTGCCTGGAGAATTCCGTACAGAGGGGCCTGATGGGCTATAGTCCTTGGGGTTGCAAAGAGTCAGACACGACTGAGCAACTAACACATTCAGTTCACTTCTATGACCAGATGGACCCTGAGACTCAAGCTCTGGCAGTGAGTCCCTGGCAGACACAGGAGGAAAATGCAAGTCTGGATTCACAGGCACAGTGTCTCCTTCCACACACCACCTCCTTTCTCAAATCTGTTCAAAGATGTCCAAAATGTAGAGGGTCGGGGTGGAGGGCCATCTTCTCACTGGGTACTCAGCCAGTCCCTCCCTCCCTCCCCATCTGTATGCTTGGCAGTGCCCAGGTGTGTCACCGGCTCTACCCAGGATGCAAGTGATTTCCCAACAGGACCAAACAATGTTTGTGAAGGACATCTGAAAAATTGTCAGGAGCACATGTACGAATGAATGCAGAGAGCTCAGTCTTGCCAGCCTCTTTGCTTCCCTGGCCCAGGGCCACCCCAAGTTGGTGCTTCTTCCTAGCCCAGGAGGCAGAGAGAAACCTGAAGTTCCCGCAGGGAGTTGGGCCACAAATGCAGAGGAACACTTTCTTCACTGATATTTCAAGACTATTTCACAATCGCCAAACCGCCAGCCACATGCAATCACTGACCAAAAAGCAAAAAGTGCAAGTTTGGATTGTGTGTGTGTATGTATTAAAACACAAATAATAAGGTTTGAAGGAAAGTCAGACAGCCAACAGAATTCCTTGTGATGGCGCTGTGGGTTTTGGCCGTGTTTAAGGCGGGAAGAAGAGAGGCTTATTTCAGACAAGAGCTATTTGTTCAATCACCAGATTTGGTGAGAAAAAAAATCTCCCTAAGGCAAACACAGAATGTGATATACAAGGACAGAATTGTGTTCTTTAAACACAAATAAATGTTAAATTAACAGAAAAGCTGGAACTAGTATTGTTTTTACCTTTTGCATTGAATATTTTGGGTGCTATGATGTCACAGGTTGAAACATCAAAAAAGGAAGATTTCATCAAGTTAACAATACCAAAATGTTAACCAAGTTTTTTTCTGTTATTGTTCATTTGGTTCAGTTTTTTGCTAAAGGAATAGAGAGGACAATGTACCTCTGAGGGAGGGTTGCCAAGTAAAATACCAGGCATTCAGATAAATACTTTTCCAGCTCCATGCAATCACTGACCAAAAAGCAAATACAACAAATATACAACAAAAAGCAAATATACAACAAATACTTTTTTGAGTGTAATGATATCCCAAATATCACATGGAATATACTTATACAAAAAAAATAATAATACTTGATATATATGTGAAATTTAAATTGAACTGAGTAGCCTATATTTTTACTTGCTAAATCTGGACTCTTACTGCCAAGCCACCAGCCAGTAAGCACGGGTACCTTATTTTGGAAGACTGCAGAGTTCTCTGTGCCTCCTACAATATCTTTTCCCTCAACATCAGGCCTGGAAGCTGATCAAGTCCAAAGTCCTCATTTTACAGATAAGAAAACTGAGGTCGGAGAAAGGAAGTGACTTGCTCAAGGTCACACGGACATTCAGTGTTACAACCACAGCACAAATCCAGGCTCAGTGACCAGGTTGATTTACCACAAATGACAGAGGCTCGAGTCACCAAAGGGATGTCTACAAAGATCACCCAAAGTTCCAACCACTCCAGGATCAACTGAATATAAGAATGATTTATCTAAGGCTCTCAGGCTTATTCTCTTGGAAATGTTACACTAAAAACTGGAGAATTATGAATTTCAGCACATTCATATGCCCAGAACCTTTGATTCAAGTGAAATTGTACATGAAATACAGCATATAAAATAAAGTGATGCTAAAACTGCTATGCTTGGGACTTCCCTGTTGGTCCAGTGGTTAAGACTCTGTGCTTCCAGTGTAGGGGGTATGGGTTTGATCCCTGGTCAGGGAACCAAGATCCCACGTGCTGTGAAAAGTGGCTAAAATATATAAACTAAAATTTTAAAACTGCTATGCTTGAATCAGGGTTAGGGTAATGGTAGGGTAATGGCCTTTATGCACCTCCCTTTCTCTGCCAAAACATCCCCAAAGGACATGTAGATTCTCTTGGGTTCCATCAAGCACCAGGAAATGACCACTAGTGTGCAGAATCAAGCACAGGCTTCGGATTCAAAATCACCACCACTAAGCCAGGAAGATAAAGAACATTACAGCATCCTAACACATATATATGGAATTTAGAAAGATGATAACGATAACCCTATATGCAAAACAGAAAAAGAGACACAGAAGTACAGAACAGACTTTTGAACTCTGTGGGAGAAGGTGAGGGTGGAATGTTTCGAAAGAACAGCATGTATATTATCTATGGTGAAACAGATCACCAGCCCAGGTGGGATGCATGAGACAAGTGCTCGGGCCTGGTGCACTGGGAAGACCCAGAGGAATCGGGTGGAGAGGGAGGTGGGAGGGGGGATCGGGATGGGGAATACGTGTAACTCTATGGCTGATTCATATCAATGTGTGACAAAACCCACTGAAATGTTGTGAAGTAATTAGCCTCCAACTAATAGAAAAATAAATAAATAAAATAAAATAAAATACCCAGAAAAACAAAAAACAAAAAACAAAATCACTACCACTGTGCTTGGGTCAAACACCAACTTCACTGAGTCTCAGTTTCCGCATCACTCAAGTAGAGAAAATAACAGCTGCTAACACCAAGATGGCACAGCCTGCACTAAATTTTATGTAAGTGCATCAGATGCTGTGGAGGCTTCTGAGGTGGCACTAGTGGTAAAGAGCCCGCCTCTGATGCAGGAGACATAAGAGATGCAGTTTCGATCTTTGGGTGGGGAAGATCCTCTGGAGAAGGAAATGGCAACCCACTCCAGTATTCTTGTCTAGAGAATCCCATGGACAGAAGAGCCTGGTGGGCCTCAGTTCATGGGGTCTCAAAGAGTCAGCCACTACTGAAGCCACTTAGCACGCACGCACAACAGATACTGTTACATTTAAATAAGTGCGTCAGATACTGGAAGGCAGTATACCAGGAAGAGTTCATCCAGGTGTTTGCTTTTTTGTCAATGAAAGGAAAATTAGTAGAAAATTGGGTGGACTTTTCATTAGCCCTATTTTTATCAACTTGTCAATCCATTCATTTACCATTTTTCACTATTACTCCTGAGAACTTAGGGATAGATTCTGGCAGGTCTACAGTGGCTCTAAATAATGGATTCTAAAGTGTTGAACAGATTATGACCACAGTGTCCATGAAGGCTGGCCAGGGAAACAAAAGCTAAAGTTACAATGGATCTTTGGTCTTCCTGGACAGCCAGGATCACATTCCCTGTCTGGAAACTCAGCTGCTACTACCCCTTGACCCTCTGGTGCCTCAAGTGAGTTTGTCCAAAGTTCCTGGTTTCTGGGAAGACATTTGCATGTACTAAGAACATCTGGTACATACATAACACAAGACTGGGGCCCGGAAGAAGGCCACCCTCTGACTGGTCTGCCAAGGGGGCTTTGCCCAGAACCATGTCTAGTGATGCTACGCCTGTACCTTCCCTCCCTGCTCTCTGGCCATGTGCTTCCCATCCCACCCCAGGCTGAGACCTCTTGGACTTTATCCTTCTTCATTTCCAGTCACCATCTGTCATCCCCAAGCATTCTAGATTCTAGGCCCTTGCTTCCTAGGAACACCACCTTAGGGAACTCCTGAGAAGCAAGAACCCAGGAGCGTTGCCTTGGCCTAGGATGGTAAATACTTTGTGTATCCTCAGGCTGGTCAAGTCTTCTCTTTGTGCTTTGGTTTCCACAAAAGCACAAAAGGTTGGGAGAACGTGAAAACAATGGGCATGTGCAGAACAATTTGTAAAACCTTCTTCAGATATCAGATTTATATTTCTACCAGGGAGTTGAGGATTTAATCCACTCTATATTCTCCCTTCCTAATGCCGGTAGAAAGTAACTGATCTATAAATACATGATCTCATAGCAGTGAATTCTTGATGCTAGTCAGATTAAAATATTTGTTGAAATACATTTAAAAAGATGGATGTTTTAAATCATCTGTCTCTTGGATGCTCTGAGTAATTAAATCTGCCCTTTTCTGCAGTACCCCAGTAGGCATGTTTTTTTCCACAGGGAAAGTTTCATGGTCAGAGTGTCTTCTCTGGTGTGAATTTCTAGTACAAATGAGAAAAACATAAAGGATTGTATTTCATTTGGCAGCAGAAGCAGTGGGGCTGGGGTAGCCCGGGCCCCAGTGGGATTGGGAGGAGGTATCATTGTGGGTGAAATTGTTTCTCCTCAGTAGGTCAATTAGCCAGGACTTGATCAGACGGAGAATAAAAAGAGATTTATCTAGAAGCCTCTACTGAACGTCCTCTGCCTGGCTCACCACAGCTTACATCTCTTACAAAGCCATCCCTTACATATGAGGAGTCCCTGAGTGTTTTTCTCAGGGCACATTTACATTCAAAGGTAAGAAAAAATACAACTCCAATGGCCTCAGTATTTTCCAGTGCACCACACAGATCTGCTCTTCTACACATACTTGTAGGCGTGGGACGGGAGAGTTCACGAGGAAACTTGGAGGCAGGGCCACGTGAGATGACTGTTTGCAAATTCTTCGAATTTTGAGGTTGAGGAACCGGATTCACAGAAATATCACTCTTTTAGCAGACGGTAAAGGGGCACTCGTGAGAAAACATTGTGAAAGCAAAGGAGAAACAGAGAACAAGGAGAAACCTTGGTCTTGTGTAAGCATTTCCATTTCAGATTCTTCAACTGTCCTGAGAGGGGACCTCATCCCATCCCACACTCCTGTCTGAGTGTCACTTCATTCTCCCATCAAATGTCAGAGGGCTTTGACCTCCTAGAGCTAGAAGCCTGTCCAGGATGGCCTTGGCCATGGTGCCTCCCCGCATGCATGTTTGGAAGTTTAGAAAGAGTTCTTCCCATCCATGAACTTGCTTTCTCTTCTCTGTCACCCTGGAAGTAAACATGTGATCACACCCACACTTCAGATAAGAAGACCAGCCATAGCCTGCCTGCACAAGAAGGAAAAAGCCCATTTGCAATTATGAAATAATGTTTGAACTACTTTAGGGATAAACGGAGTGAAGAAATTTCCTGTCACATTTATGCTTTTGGAAAATAGCATTTCCAGAGAGTAAGCAGAACCAAAACTAAGTATTAATTGCCTAATAACCACGGTTTTAACTGGATGGAATTTTATGAGATGCCCAAATGGGTCACACCATGTTTCTAGGCGAAAGGACTGCAAAATTGTCATTTTGATTTGTTTTTCTCAAAAGATTCTAGTCCTTTCAATAATATTTATTAATGGGATGGGTAGGAAATGGAAAGCAAGGCCAAAAGGATGCTTAAATTCCTCAGAATTAGAGAAACGTGACATATAAATCGGAGTTCCCTCACCACCCACCGAAGTCTGTCTTGTTTAGGGAATAGAGTCATTTTTCTCCATTAAGCCGGCTCTATTGAAAATGTCAGCATGGAATTGCAGCCACTGTAGGCAAGCCTGCGTTGTAAGTGCCTGCAAATAAATTGTTCTGAGCTGAGGCACTTCTTCTTGGAACAGAATGGGGAGGCTGTGTGGTCGCCCGGCCCCAGTGTGGGTGCAGGCTCGGGGCATGGATCTCTCCAGAACACTAGAATCGCCTAAGTGCTTATCCGCCCCCTCGTTCTACAGATGAGGAAACAGGGGTTGAGAGGCTGAAAGGCCTTCACTGGCCAAGGCAACTCCGTGCTTATCCATGCCCTCGTTCTACAGATGAGGAAACGGGGGTTGAGAGGCTGAAAGGCATGTGTGCATGTGTGTATGTGTGTGTGTTTTGAGGTGAGAAGCCAGGACCAGATAAGGATTCTTTGGGAGGTGAAGTCTAAAATGGGTCTCCCATGGCCAGCAGAGGGTACATGGGTAAAACGGAGAGAGGGATGGTATGTTTGTTCAAAGAGAATAAATACGAAGTGCGAGAAGTCTGGGTGTTTGAAGGGGTTGCAGAGAATTCAGTTTGTCTTGGAAGTGAGTGGAGATTGGGAGAGAGAGGGCAGGAGCCAGATTACAGACTTCTACATTCAGGCTAACTGCCTCTGCCTGCTGACTACTGGAGAATGTGGACAAATCCCCCCAGACAGCCATCCTTATCCTGGGGAGCTTACCTGCTCTCAGCTGCCTCCTGTCCATCAGGAGACCTCTCAGATCTCTACCTCCATCTAGATCTCCCGCTGGTGGCCCCCACTCATCTCACACCATCTGAAATCCCATAGGAATAGAAGAACAAGCTACCAGACATCAAGGGTGAAGAGAGAGAGAAGGAGTGGGCATTCCCACACCTTTGGGAGAGTCATGGTGGACACTGGGCACCCCTTCTTCCTGTCATTTTTTTTAATCCACAGTCTCAGGAAGGTGGAAGCCAAGGGGACCCCCATGAACACCAGTCCTGCGTGACTGACCCTACTGTGAGCAGGATGGTCATGCCATGGAAGGCATCACCACTCAATGCCCGCATCATTGGGGTTGGGCCACCAGTGAAAGATACAAGGAGTTATCCGGAGCTGAGGGTTGCTCACCACTCCAGGATGGCCCCCGTTTAAAGAAAGGTCTTCAGAAATAGACCCGTCCTGCTGACTTGAGGAACAGCAACATAGTATTGCTCTCTGTCTTTGATAACTTGAAATTTTTGAGTGGAAGGTGTTTGATTGCTTTGGGAAAAGTTAGAAATAGCCCGTCATTACATTGGTTCCATCCACGGCTGGAGCTGGCTAGTCCTGGCTCACAAGAGCAGAAGGTGCACGTCAGTTCTCAACTCCATGGTCAATGATGTCAACTTGGTGGCTTGTGGTCAATCCTGGCGGGAGTATTTGCACCACGTTGCTGTTGATCATTTGCTCAGTCTTGTCTGACTCTTTGCAACCCCATGGACTGCAGCACACCAGGCTTCACTATCTCCCAGAGTTTGCTCAAATTCATGTCCATTGAGTCAGTGATGCCATCCAACCATCTCATTCTCTGTCGCCCCCTTCTCCTCTTGCCCTTAATCTTTCCCAGCATCAGGGTCTTTTCCAGTTAGTAAGCTCTTTGCATCAGGTGGCCAGAGTACTGGAGCTTCAGCTTCAGCATCAGACCTTCCAATGAATATTCAGGGCTGATTTCCTTTAGGATTAACTGGCTTGATCTCCTTTCTGTCCAAGGGATTCTTAAGAGTCTTCTGCAGCACCACAGTTAGAAAGCATCAGTGCTTCAGCTCTCAGCCTTCTTTAGGGTCCAATTCTCACATCTATACATGACTACTGGGAAAACAATAGGTTTGACTATACAGACCATGGATAGCAGCAAATACTTCTAACTAACACTGATTTCACCTCATATACACACAAAACCAACACTCAGAGCAGAAAACTAACTTCTTTATACAAGTGACCTACAGAATTCCAGTACCTTGGAATGGCCTGAAAAAAGTGTGAAACATCACACCTTTAACAAGCACTTACCTGACAACCTTCAAACAAATACAATTTTTAAGTTGTTTTATTTTTGACTCCAGAAGAAGGATTCTTTCCAGAGTACAGTAACAGGAGACCTGAATTTGGACCTGGAAGGTTTAAGTCTGAGCATCACCATCGATTAGGTACACATGCTCTCGGGTTAGTCTTTGAGCCTCAGTTTCTTCATCTCGAAAATGAGGTTGCCAAATGTCTTCCCACCCTGATCATGAGGACTGAACAAACTAATAGACATTAAATATAAGGATTCTGGACAAGCAACAGACAGTCAGTAAATAACAGGGGCTAGAAAATATGGAAACTTCTTGCCAATTGAATGAAGAGTTCCTTTCTTTCTTTACGGGGAATTCCATCCCCCCGGGTGAATTCAATGTTGCTCCAGTATTCACTTGGCATTTTGATCTCCAGGGGCCACTGTGATCCACGCCTGTTCGGCAGAAGAGCTGTGAGGGCAAGTCAGAGAGCCTCCGCTGCCTCGTTCTGCCCTCTTGGCTGGTGGTGCTGGCGATGACTCCCTTGGGTTGGCAAGCATGTGAGGGAAAGCAGAGTGCGTCATGCTGGCATATTGATTATTTTGAAATAAATCTACTTAAGAGACAGCTGGTCAAGGACACTCTGACCCTTCTTCATCCTCCTTAAAGCAGGGAATAAACCTTCCCTGTAAAAGGTACTTTCCCTGCCCAGGGAAGAAGAGAGACAGCCTTCTCATCAGAGACAGGGAACTTAGGGCGGAGAAAGCTGTATAAACAACCTTTGTTACATCACTAATTCAGTGTCTCAAGCCCAAACCCCTTGGTCTTGTCAACTCTTCACAAATATATTGTTTCTTTGTCTAAAAGCTGCCTGCTTTGGTCACTTCTTTGAGTCTCATATTTTTCCAGACTCCCATACATATGAAATTAATTTTTTTCTCCTGTTCTGTTTTATGTTGGTTTAATTCTTAGATAAGCAAAAAAAAAAAAAAAAAAAAACAACCTAGAAGGAAGAAGAGAACAGTTTTTCTTACCTACACATGACAGCTCTGGAAACTTTTCTAGCTGTAACATCTTTGATCCCTGGGAATCCAGGCTCATGAAGAAACAAATCTTATTAACTGTGCCATGCACACACTTTCTTCCCTTAAGATCTCTGGAGAAAGAAGCGTCTGTTGCTGAGAGTCTTAAAAGAATGAGCACTGGCAGACGGTCTGAGGGCAGTGTTCTCATTACTGCTGCTGTGTAACAAAGTATTCCAACACTTGGTGCCTTAAAATTTTTGTTTATGCAGATTCTGTGGGTTGGGGACTTGGAACAGACTTGAACCTGTTTCCCAATATCTGAAGATTCGGTTGGGAAAACTCAAAGGCTGGGGGTGACTTCGCAGCTAGAGACCAGAATCAGCTGCAAGCGTCTGCACTCACAAGTCTGACTGTCGGCAAGGATCTCAGCGGGTGCCGGTCAGAGAACACATTCTCTTGTGACCTGAGCTTCCCCACAGCTTGGAAGCCTTGGGTTTCCTAAATGTCAGCTCAGGACTCCAAAAGCAAAGTGTCCAGGTGCAAAGGTGGGGGCCTACCTCCCTTCCCAGCCCCAACCTTTGATGACCTGGCCTTCAGCAATTACTCAGATCACTTCTGCAGCATTCCATTCCTTCTGAGCAAGTTGGGAGCCCTGCCCAGATTCAAGAGGAGAGTGATTAGACTCCACCTCTTTTTGTTTTTTTTCTTTTTAATTTATCTTGGCTGCATCTGGTCCTAGTTGTGGCACACAGCATCTTCAGTCTTCATTGCAGCAGACTGGATCTTTAGTTGCAGCATGAGAACTCTTCATTGCGGCATGTGGGATCTAGTTCCCTGACCAGGAATCGAACCCTGGCCCCCTGCATTGGGAACACAGAGTCTTAGCCACTGGACTGCCAGAGAAATCCCTAGACTCCATCTCTTGATGGGGAAGTGGCAAAGCTCTAGAAGAGCGTATGGAATGGGAGGTATAGTTGCCACCAGTGTTGGAAAACACAATCAATTGCAGGGAGCAATCACTATTTCTCATGAGAGGCCTTTACCTTCCCATCTGTATACTGTGGACAGCTACAGCTTGGGTGTCTGCCCTTGGTCTTTATAGGGGTCTGCTCCTCTCTAAGCCCAAGGCAGGGTCATTTCTTCATGATGTTCCCATTAAAAGGATTTTGCAAGCAGCTTGGGGGCCAACTGCATGACTTGTTCGTTTGGAATCTCCCATCCACATGCTGCTCCTGGCACAGAGCAAAACCTGAAAGTGTTTATTGAACTGGGATTTTTAGGTTATTCAGATCATATGGAATCTATTGATAATAATTTTAATAAATGTTTAGGCAGTGTTTCCTATGTGGCAGGCACCACTCGAAGTGTAGAGATATTATCTTATTTAACCCTCCAAGAAGTTAGAGAGGTAGTGACTAGTGTTATCCCCATTTTACAGAGAAGGAAACTGAGGCACAGGAAGGTTTAATGACTTGGGCACAAGGTCACTCAGCTAATAAGTGGCAAAGCCAAGGTTTGAGCCCAGCAGCTTCATTCCTAGGGCCTATATTCGTAATCATTACACCAGACTATCTCCTGAGGCATGGGGAGCCTTGGTCAAATTAAACAGGATGTTTAGGATCAATGGCGATTCTGCGACCTCCTTGAGTGTATGTAAAAAAGTTCTTGTCCCTTTCCAGGTGTTCACGCCTCTACCAGTAACTCAAAGGGGCTAGACTAGATTTCTCAGAACTCCCAGTCTGCTATGTAGATGATGTCTTCATAGGGGGACTAACGCAAAAGCTGAACCTTTTGTGAAACAAACTTTTATGGTGCTCTAGACAGAGCATAATGAGGACTTTCAAAGGTTATTGAGGACCCAAATTCCTGGGACTAAAAAATGCTGTAAACCAGAATACAGAATTCATTTCAAGTCGTCCATCCTAGGAATGCACACCAGATGCAGTGTCAGCCAGGGGCTGTCACAATGAATGGGACAGACTTCCCGGGGCAGGTGAGCAGGAGCCTGCTGACCACAGCACAGAACAAGGAGCTGCAAGGGTGTGAGGGAGATGAGCGCGATCCTCAGGGCGCCATGAGTGGGCAGAACCCTGGGGTCTGGCTTTGAGAGGAAGATCCCAAAGTGCATGATTCTCATTTTGTGATCCTGGCCAGCTCGGAGACTTTGTCTTCTGGGTTTGCTCAGAGCACTGCAAGGGAATGTCCTGGGATGCAGGCAGAGTTCCAGCCCACGCTGTCTCTTCTTGACACGAGGTGCTCACCCGGCCTGCTCCTTGCCAGGCCAGTGAAGACCTTCAGGGTAGATAGGGTAGATGACCCCAGAGTGATATTTTGAACCCTTTCTCATTTCAGTACTGCAAAACCAGTGCCAAATCAGAAACCCATTTCTCTCCTCCAAACGGCCATCACCGGGTGCTTTCCATTTAAGAAAGGGATCCAAAGAGGGCTGCGAGGGGCTAGGGAGGTGGGCCAACAGTAGAGAAGCAACAGGCCACGAAGAGGCTACAAATTGGCTCCCGCCAGCCAGCCGGGTTGCCTGCAGTTGGCTCTGGTGCCTGAACTGACTGCCCCATCAAAAGCCAGCGGAGGGGAGAGCCGGTGAAAGGTAAATGCCTTCCATTTGTTCTGCTCTGTGGTGCTATTAGTAGCACACGGAAAGAATTTGGGTGTCAGATTTTTATCCCGAAAGCCTCACTCAGATAACGGGGCATTTTGCTTACATAGCAATCTTCTTCTGATAGGATTTCCCTCATGTTTTTAAAGCTCTCCTGCCTCATGCCTCACCTAAGCACAGCTTTGATTTCTTTTTTCTGCTTCCTTTCTGTCTCCCCGCTTGGCAACAATGACGGGCACCGTTTTCTGAGCTCCTACTGTGCAGAGCACCCTCCCCACACTTGGGAATTCTGAACAACCCTGTGGAGATCACAATCATTGTCCCCCCCCTCCCCCCTGTAGATGAGTCTCTGCAGATTCAGAGAAGCAAAGTCACTGACCCAAGGGCACACAGCTGTTGGGTGGCAGACCAAGAGAGGGTCCTGCTTGAAACCACGAGGGCCCACCCCACCGTTATGCGCCATCCCCTAAGTGCTTCAGAAACTAAGTCACTAGACCCTTGGCATTTCACACAAGTTGCTCCAATGTATAATCTCTGCTTAATCACTCACTACAGATGCGTTAATATTGGTTTGGGGGCAATTTCAAGTCATTCTGGAAATTTCTCTAAAGCATGTTTGATTGTCCCTGAAAAGGGCATATTTATAAGATGAATGTAGAAACAGAGATTTGTGGCCATTGCTGTTCTTTCTGCTGTTGTTTAATATATAGTTGGGTGGGGGGGGTGTTGATGATCCTCTTGTTGTTTTATTTGGTATCACGGAGAACTTGCTGCATCTACTTCAAGGGAATAAAATGATACCAGAATAGATTTATGGAAAACGAAAACAGGAACTGGCCAAGTCAACTGCTATTTCACAATTATTTGCTAAAAGAGTTTGCAACACTCAGATTTAGTTGCTTTATTACTTTTTGTTGTTGTTCTGTTTCAAATGAATGATTAGTCTGAATTTAAGACATTTTGAACTTGCTAGAATGCCACGTGCCCGGGGACGGGTGTTGGGGGTGTTGGGGAGGGTAGGAGAACTCTATGAAAAAATCCAAGTATTAGAAACTTGGTGAGATCTTCTCTGCTCCAGTTTCCCCTAAATTGGGAAGCTGATTTCTCTGTAACCTCAAGGAGCCTGAGCTGCCTCTTTAGAGAACAGAAAAAACAATATCCCCTTTTAAAGAGAAGCTGCTCCAGCCAAGGTGTAGGGACTGCCCATCTGCTTGTCTGTGGACAAAGGCTGGTGAGCCTTTGAGAACCTTGGTGTCATCTCTGAGCCTAACGCCATCTTTACCAAAACAGCTGCTGAGAGACTAATCTGTCCCGTGTGAGACAAGGATGTGAAAGAGCTTTACATTCCACACAGTGGAATTCTGCACAGCCTCATGAAGGGCAGTGCTCCTTACAGCCATCGTCAGGATCCAGAATCTAACTTGATGAGTAGGCACAGCCCTCACAGCACATCCCGTGTTTCAGTGAAACAGTTTCAACAGAACTAATTCTTATCTGATCCTGGCAAATGTTCCTTTTTATGAGTGACTCCAGGAGTTCGAGTTGACTCAGTCAAGGACTTGGCTTAAACTACCTTTGATACTGAAGGTGGGGGTTGAGGGGGGGAGCGGCGGGATGCGGGGGAGGGGGGTGAACAAGTCAGTTTGTCATTCATTCATTCAACAAAACTTCTTTTACAAAGAAACTCAAACAGAAGCCTTCCCATAAGGAAGAACTTAAGCATTTTTAGAGGCAACATTTACACAGGCTTTTCACATGTTAAATATTCATTTACCAAGACTGGGTGGGAAATTGCTCTGCAAACTGTTAAGGTTACAGAAAGGTGAGGCACTCACTTTATAAATCATTTTGACCTCCTCTTTAAAGCAGCTCCCAGAGATGCCTCTCATTCACCTTTGGTTCACCTAATTTAGGTGTGCATAAGGAGTTTTAAATTGCCAGGCATATTTTAAAGTTATGTACCATATGTATCTGTGACTTATCTATTTTCAGCGTAGGCTTTGTCTAGTTCTTTCTCTAACTAAGATTTTACAGTGAATGGAGACAGAGTGGAGGGCAGGATGAGCAAAGGGCTTTTCCAGTACAGATGCGTGTGAGTGTATGTGTCCAGTCATGTCTGATTCTTTGTGACCCCATGAAATGTAGCCCACCAGGCTCCTGTCCATGAGATTTTCCCTGCAAGAATACTGGAGTGGGTTGCCACTTCCTCCTCCAGAGGATCATCCCAACCCAGGGATCGAACCCACGTCTCCTGCGTCTCTTGCATTGGCAGGCAGATTCTTTACCACTGTGCTGCCTGAGAAGCCCAGTGCAGGTACCTAGAAACAAATGATTTGCCTCTTTTGCAAAGACCTGAGTTTCCTGGGGCGGGGGTGTGGGGTGGGGTGGGGGTGAGGAGGGGCAGGGGATGGGACCGGGCAAGGGTGACTTTCTAGGGGGCTGATCCTTCTGAGGCTTGAATCTTCTTAAAGGATTGGGCTCTCCCAGTCCCCCCCTGACTTGTTCCACCTTTGCTTGCACAGATCATGCCTTTTTAGGGGGTGTTTGCTAGGTCTCTGGAGCACCATGAGCTTTCTCCCCACCCTATCTGATTCCTGAGTGGGGAAGAGATGCACTGGGAAGAGTTTTCGAGCAAGTGAAACCACACACCTCAGATGGGATTCGAACCCAGGGATCGAAACTCAGATTGTGAATTGAACCCACTTTTTTTTTCCAGGCAAGGCTTTATTGGGGCCCCTGCTGCAGCAGAGGGGTGTGAGAATCAGACCCACTGTCTTTTAATTAAAATTGCACACCTGGCCCCAGGACTGAACCAAGCTCAAGTTCTTTATGTCTCAGTGCAGAAGGAATTGAGCGAGAGGCAAAGTGATAGGTAAGAAGTGGATTTACTTAGGAAGTTCCATAGATATTCCATAGACAGAATGCAGTCTGTCTCAAAATGTGAGAGCGGCCTGAAATATGGGCTCCTTGGTGACTCAGTGGTAAAGAATCTGCCTGCCAATGCAGGAGACATGGGTTTGATCCTTGGGTCAAGAAGATCCCCTGGAGGAGGAAATGGCAACCTATTCCAGTATTCTTGCCTGGAATATCCCATGGGCACACCAGGGAGCTTGGCAGGCTACAGCCCATGGGGTCACAAGAGTTGTATGTGAGTTGGCGACTAAACAACAACTTTGTATGGGCTGGGTAATGTCATAGGCTAATAAGAGGGAGGATTATTCTGACTATTTAGGGAAGGGGTGGAGATTTCCAGGAATTGGACCACTGCCCTTTTGACCTTTTATGGTCAACCTAAGATTGAAGGCAGGAGGAAAAGGGGACGACAGAGGATGAAATGGTTGGATGACATCACCAATTCGATGGACATGAATTTGAGCAAGCTCTGGGGGTTGGTGATGGATAGGGAAGCCTGGCGTGCTGCAGTCCATACGGTCGCAAAGAGTCAGACACGACCGAGCGACTGATCTGAACTGAGGAAATGTCATGGCATCTGTAGGTGTGCCATTTAGCTGATATGTCACGGTGAGCAGATGCTGAGGCTCAAGGCCCCCTGGACGTCGACTCTTCTGCCATCTTGTACCTAATCGATTCTCATCAGTTTTTGTCATATCCTCAATGGCTGTCATTCTTTTAAAGGTCATGTCCCTGCCCGCTTCCCTCCTATTTCACAAGTAGATGCTAGGATGACCTGCTCTTCATACGGGTACCCCCAGAGTTTGGGGAAAAGCTCTTTCTGGAAAGGACATTGAGAACTGAGGTAGCCAGAATATAAAGAGGATGCACAGCTTTCTCAGGTTTAGCAGGAGACAAAGGACACAAAAGAAAAAGAGCACATGCTCCTTGGGATTATGTAGCAAGGTGCTTACACTGAGCTTGTCGCAGTTGGCTTCGCAGTTCAAGCCAGTTAACCCCCATAAGGCTCAGTTTCTTCATCTGTAAAATGGAGAGGCTAACAACTCCTACAGGTTTACTGGGAAGACTAAATAAAGTAACTACTCTCTGTAAAGTAACAAGCACTCTATCTTTGAAGAAGAGTGAGCCTAAAAAGAATGGTTAACACTGTGGCTGATCATAGGTGCGGTCCGAAACGCTAATGCAAGCACGCAACACCTTGAGCCGCTGGTCTCTTCCAAAGCAGGGGAGGTGAGGGTACATGAGCACCCTGCTCATGCAGAAAGCTTCCTGCTCTGACCCTTTCCTCCCATTCCTTGCTTGTCTTCTCAACTTCAAAGCTGGTTCAGGGCACCATCTGCCTCCCACACCAGGAGTCGTCCCCCTGTCTTCTTTCTACCCTCGCTGCCAAGTTCTTGTCTGAAGGTTATCAGACAGGGGCCCCCACCATTGTTCTCAATGAGCCCGTCTCATGCCCCACAGGGGTACCCTACCTCAAGCCCATCTCTCTCTCTCCTCAGCTGGAATACTACCCCATCTCTGGTCTCTGTTCCCTGCCCCTTCTCCTACCCCATACCCTCCATCTCAACAACCCACAGATCTTATCAAGCCTCCTGTCTATAACCTCTGGATTGGGGTTCACATACCCCATGGGTGGTCAGGCTGATCTACTGAGTGCAGAAGGACAAACATAGGAACTTGATTTACACATACTTTATATCTCATTTGTTTTCCTTCCTATTTGTGAGTATATTTTACATTTTGAGCTAACATTTATGGGGTACTTAATATGTGCAGAATCCCCTTGAATTTATCCTATGAACTCAGACAGTCATCACAGCAACCCTGAGTTATCATCTCCACTTTAAAGATGGGGAAATTCAGGCACAGCTCTGTTAAGTAACTTAGTTGAGGTCACACAGCCAACAAGGGGCTGAACTTGTACTCTTAAAATTATTCCAATAAATATATATTAATTGGCTAAAATACTAAAAATAGGTTATATTTTTTTAAATTTAATTTAATGCTTTTAAATCGAAGTATAGTTGGGACTTCCCTGGTGGCTCAGAGGTTAAACCATCTGCCTGCAATGCGGAAAACCTGGGTTCAATCCCTGGGTCGGGAAGATCCCCTGGAGAAGGAAATGGCAGCCCACTCCAGTATTCTTGCCTGGAGAATCCCATGGACAGAGGAGCCTGGCAGGCCACAGTCCTTGGGGTGGCAAAGAGTCGGACACGACTGAGCGACTTCACTTTCACTTTATAATTGATTTACAATGTTGCATTAGTTTCAGGTATATAGCCCAGTGATTCTGTGTGAACAGCACATTCTTTTTTAGATTCCTTTCCCTTATACGTTAACACAGAATATTAACTAGAGTTCCCTGTGCTATACAGTAGGTCCTTGTTGGTTATCCATGTTATAAATAGTAATGTGTGCATAGTTAGTTGGAGCTGACTTCACTTCAGTAATAGTCAGTCAGTCGCTCAGTCGTGTCCGACTCTGCGACACCCCCCCCCCCCCGCCCCCCCGCCAGGATACTGTCCGTGGAATTTTCCAGGCAAGAATACTGGAGTGAGTTTCCATTTCTTATTTCAAGGGCTCTTCCCAACCCAGGGATCGAACACATGTCTCTTGCATCTCCTGCACTGGCAGGTGGATTTTTTACCACTGCGCCACGTGGGAAGCCCCAGTGGGTGTATGTTAATCTTAAATTCCTCATTTATCTCTCCCCTCCCTTTCCCTTTTGGTAACCATAAGTTTGTTTTCTGTGTCTCCGGTTGTACAATTTTAAAAGTCTGGACTAGATCTGTACTCTGTATCTTGGCCTTGCAGGGCTATTCTGATCTGGCTGCTGCCTCCCTCTGCCCTCTTCTTTCTGAGCGCTTCCCTCTCTTTGCAGGAACACCAGGCTTCAGGACTCCAGATCTTGACTGGAGCTGTTAGCTCTGTCTGAATGCCCTTCCCTCCAGACCTGTCAGCACAGGTGAGATTCCAAATGAAGGGGAAAATGTGTGCTTTAATGGGAAACTTTGTATTGTTTAAAGGACGTCTTCCAGGTTATCTGATTGATTTCATGGGAGCTCATTTACAACTCCGGAATTGTAGATAACTGATTGCAATGCAAACGAATTCTTGTTTTTAGACATGTAAATTCTGTCCTGTCCACAGGGGTGCAATTGACTTCTCTCTGGACTGTGAGAGAAGCTAGTTTCGCCTCTATTTGCACATTCATTGCCATGTTCCTCATCTGTACCCATGTCAGTTCTCTGGATTCTCCTTTTGAACTGGTTGTAAAATCTGCTTGGTGCCCTCACTGATCAATGAAATAAAAGAAATCTTCGGCCCATATCTACTTTCTACTTGGATGAAAGTCATGATGCTATCCTTGTCTGAAACTATCCTTTAGTAACAGTGAACTCTGACCCCGAGCCTGTCTCATTCATTCACTGAAAACCTACTCAGGTGTTAAGTCCTTGGGATCAGGGATGAGTCAAACACCATCCCCACCACCTACTGACTCCAAGTCAGGCTAGAAGGAGAAGGCATAAGGACATGGAAACTGTAATCAAAGTGAGGACCTGAACCTCTACTGGCAACACAGAGAAAGTTTCCTGAGAATCAAGGTAAAAATTAATGCAATGAACTAATCCCATTACAACAAATACTAAAATTCCATCCCCCTAGATTGGACAAAATACAATGCTATGCTGAATATTATTTGCATTAAGTGAAGTAAACCTTGGCAACATCTGGTTTCTCATGAGATAGGTTAGTAATGATATTTGGCCAGCCCTTGGCTTGAAATAATAACTATACTTGAAATAATACTATATCCTTTTCCAAAGAACATAGTTTAATGTTTCCAAATCCCCAGGACAAAACTGATTAGTCAGATTTATTCAAACAACAGTCAATCATCAAACAGTCATCCCCATGGAAAGGAAAATACATACCTACACAACAATGGGACTCTAAAGCTTTCCTGACACAAGACAAAAGGAATGGGAACATGTGTGAATCTGAAATTAAAGCTAAGACAGGCATACATGTAACTGAGCTTTGGATTGGTTATCCATATACAAGCTTATCTCTTCACAAGTCAACTGATTTTATTCATCTTGGTATTCAAAGTGTCTTGTGCAATTAATCTATCCATTCATTCATCCATCATTCATTCTAAAATCTTCACTGAATGCCTGCTTGGATCTATAGGCCCTCAAGGGGACACATGATGAAAAAACAGACTCAGCTCCTGTTCTCAGTCTTGTGGCTATAGATGGGGGAGGGCCCACAGGTAAATACCCATAGAGCAATTAAAATAAAAAATTATTTGACTGTGCTGGGTCCTAGTTGCAGCATGCAGTATCTTTTGGCTGCAGTGTGTAGGATCTAATTCCTTGACCAGGGATAGAACCTGGGTCCCATCCATTGAGAGCACAGAGTCTTAACCACTGTACCACCAGGGAAGTCCCAATAGTGCAATTTAATTCGTGCTACAGTATAAGTTATATTCAAAGTTTTATTAAAAGGAAGGAGATGGGAAGGGTGAAGGAGGCAGGGAGAACTTGTGAAACAGAAGGTGTTTTGAGGAGGCCAAGAAGCATCCACCAAAGGAGACACATAAGACGGGGCTGGGCTAGACAAATCCAGAATGACAGGTCACTCTCACTTCCAAGAGTATGTGCATCAAGAGTGTTGTTAAAGTATAATCTTCACAAAGCTAAAAACATGACTTTCCTACAGATATAAAACGGTGTCCAACCTAGAGGGGTGGGATGGTGTGGGAGGTAGAAGGGAGGTTCAAGAGAGAAAGGATGTATGTATACCGATGGCTAATTCAGGTTGATGTATGGCAGAAACCAAGAGGATGTTGTAGAGCAATCATCCTCCAATTAAAAATAAATAAATTTTAAAAATTAAAAATAAATAAATAGAATAATCAATAAGGGCCTACTGCATAGCACAGGGAACTCTCCTCAAGACTCTGTAATAACCTATATGGGAAAATAGTCTGAGAAAGAGTAGATATATGTCTGTGTATACCTGAATTACTTTGTTGTACACCTGAAACTAACACACATTGCAAATTATTTATACTCCAATGTAAAATTTAAAAATAAAAAAAAAACCCCAACAGTGTCCAAAATGTTTTTCAATTCTTTCATTAATAAGATACAAAAACCAGTTCAAATGAGAATTCAAGGAACTAGGTATTTGTAGGCAATTTAATCAAAAAACATCCCAGATTGAATATAAAATTGGCTAATAAGCAGTAACTTTTTGATTGTTGACAGAGGGGGTCCTGACCTTGCTGAACCCTATCCGTGGTTCAGTGAGCTGGGCTAAATGTCCTACTAAAGACCTGTCAGTCATGGAATTGTGGGCCTGTCCAATCAAGCTTGAGATGATCCTGCAAGGATAATGTTAGATGACAAATGGTCTTATCCACACTTGTTTTGGGGATTCCTTTTTCCTATATCTTATGTATGGGGTGTGGTGGAAGTTTGTAGAAAAGCAGTATGTAGGCGGTTGGTGTTTGGAGGAAGAGAGCATTCATATTTTAAGGTCCATGGTATCACAGTATCATAAAAATTATCTGAAATGTGAAACTGGCAAGACAGTTTACTGGCAGTTTTTCAATGTAGTTTGGGGCTTTGACCTTTATTAGCTTTCTATTGATGAAGCTATTTTAAATCTGTAAGGGCTGAAGTTAACGTGTAGATTTTTTCTTTTTGTGTTTTCTTTTCTTTTTTTTTTTTGGTAGAGATGCAAAATTTCTGACAGTATTAAGCTCACATAGTCCACGCTGCGATGACCTTTGTGGTGTATCAGTGGTAGTGGGTTTACCCAGTTTGGGCTTCTTTCTGGTCAGTTGTAGCAGCAGTGGTAGGACCAGCAGGATGACGTAATTCACCAAATCCCACTGAGCTCACTCCTCCCCCGCACTTTGAGACATTCACCCAGCACAAAAGGAGAAAGAAGCTGGTGGGTGTTTTCAGGAAACAAGAAGTTTGTTATGACAGACAAGTAGTCTGGGGGCTGGCGGGGATGGAGCAAAGGGGTCTGAAGAAATCAGTGAGCTGTGTTAAGGAGAGCGCACGTTCTCCATTCTAGACTCGACTGAAAAGCACACGTAACCTGCAGAGGGTCTGAGCCACAGAAGGACACCGTCTAGCATGAGTGCTCCAAAGACTGGAGTCAAAGAATGCAGCAGGAGGCCCAGGAATTGTTCAGAGCTGGATGAGGAGGGCGCAGGCATTTCAGAGAAATATCGAAGTGGCAGGATTTACCGAGTTGGTAACGAATCATGTGAGGAGTAAAAAGAGAAGAAAAGTCAAGAATCTCTGTTAGTTTTCTAATTTGAGTGTCTGCAATAAGGTGTACCATTTTAGAAAATTAATTAAAAGCAAGTTTAGGAAAGAGGGTTGAAGATGGTGAATCTATTCCTTGAGATAGTGGGCACCGGGTAGGAGCTGACAATCTCAATGAACAAGATAAAATGCACGCAGCCCTTGGGGGTTTTTGTTTTCCATGATGGGCCAGCCTCGCAATAACATGACATGCACCCTTGAAAGTGTTAATAGAAGCGACATCCTCTGAGGCTCACACAACAATTCTGGCATAACGAGAGGCTTCTCTCATCCTTGTAGCCAATCATTTGTGAGGATCTGAATAACTTCTTGTGTGTTGGGGGTGTGCTGGGATGAAGTTACTCAGACATGTTCTTCATTTTCTGAAAGTTCATTGTATCTGAGAAGTGAATGACAACAGATGAGCTGGGCGGTGGGGAGGGGACTTGAGAGTCCCAAGAAGGAGCCCCCCTCCCACCCCTGCTTGCACACAGCTACTCCCTCTGGGGACCCAGGGCCAGCTGGTCACAGGGTTTCTGTGCAGCCTTCGTCTGATAAGAAGTCACTCACAGGAGGAAGGGGAGAAAGTAACTAAAAATAAAGTGGTTTCTGATGCGAGTGTTTTGCAACCTTCTTCGGGTCATTTTAAGGAACAAGACCCTGTGTTCTTGTAGGAAGAACTTGGAAATCAGCAGCCATAGATGATCTGAGTCATGAAATGTTTAAGGCCTGGACCAGGCTTCTAGAAATCCTTCAGACATTGCTTCTGTCTAAAAAGAAGAGAAAACATAATTTTCCTTTTCCTTTCTCTCTTCTCCGTCTCTCTCCATCCACCAACCACCCCCAGTCTCCCTCTCATATTCTCTTCCTCCCACACACTCCCATCCTCCTCTCACTCTCAACCCTTTCTCTCTGAAATGCAGGTGCTGAGAAATAAATTGATTTGATGTCTTTACTCCCTGGTCAATAATAGCATGATGTCACCATGGGATCAGGTTCAGGTACAAGGTCTCAAGCCTTTTTAAGGCTGCATATCTTTCCCAAAAGCCTTTGTTGGAGGGAGGCCAGATTCCCTAATTATCTGTCTCTCAACCTGTCAAAGGCTGCCCCATCCTTCTCCCAGGTGGATACGACCCCCCTTGCTTGAGGCTCACATAGCACTTGACCTGCGTATCTCTTTCTGTTTCTTATAGCAGCAGCCTGCATGGATACTAAGTTTCACTGTTGTGGCCTAGTGCCTGCCACAGTTCCAGGAACACGGCAGGTGCTGGGAGTCTTTGCTGGATGCAGGAATTTGCCAGCGGATCCTCAGTACCTATCATGGTGCTGACTACTTAGTAGGCTCTCAACAGTCGTTGGCTAAATGTACGAACATAAATTCATCCCTAGCGGCTCAGTGGTCAAGAATCTACCTACCAATGCAGGAGATGTGGGTTCAATCCCTGGGTTGGGACGATCTCATGAAGAAGGAATTGGCAACCCACTCCAGTATTCTTTCATGGGAAATCCCATGGACAGAGGAGCCTGGTGGGCTATAGTCCATGGGGGTCACAAAGGCACTGGACATAACTTAGTGACTAAACAACAACAACATGAACATAAGGGCATCTTTTCTCTCTGATTGACAGGTATTAGGCGAGCCACTGCTCTATGATTCCTGTTCTTTCCCCACCCCATCCCCACCCATGAGCCAAATTTAGCACTTTGTACATGGCTAGTGCTGGGCACATATTTAAAAAAAAATTTTTTTTCATATTTATTTTGCTTATTTATTTAGCTCACTGGGTCTTAGTCGTGGCATGCAGGATCTTTGATCTTCGTTGCAGCATGCAAACTCTTAGTTTTGGCATGTAGGATCTAGTTCCCTGACCAGAGACTGAACTCAGGCTCCCTGCATTGGGAGCGCAGATTCTTAGCCACTGGACTACCAGGACAGTCCCTGGGCATGTGTTCTTAAAGTTATTTTGACGAGGAACTCTCTGTACTATTTTCACAATTTTCATGTAAGTCTAAAGTACAAATTTATTTTAAAAATTAATTTGATCTTCCTTTGGAAATTTTCTTCTACCAGTAAACCACCAGAACACTTTGGGAGTTCTTTTTATAGCTCTTTTCATTGACAACCCTGCCTTTTATTTCACAATTTACATAGATTTATTTGAAAGACATTTATATCATCATGTGCCAAGAGCCACTCTGGGTCCTTTGTAAATATAACTCATTGAATCTTTATGACAGCCCTGTGGTATAGTTATAAATAGTACAATTCTTTGTCTACAAATAAAGCATTGAGGCATAGAGAAGTTAGGTAGCAGTCATCAAGAGGCGCAAAGCCACATGAGTCTGGTCATCTTAGGATGTTCTTCCTTCCCTGGGTCTTCTTTACTCATGAACTGAGAGATGGTCTTGTTCCACTCAGCCTAAAGAACCCTGTGCTTGAAGTTCCATCACTGGAGGTGACAACATCACACAGCTCAGAGAGAAAGGTCCCTTTGTTTTCTTTCCCTGGACCCTTCCTGAAAGAAAGGAAGACCACTGTTTCCATCAGTGTGCATGTGAAGTCAACTTCATGTCCACCCTCAGCTGCTGAGACCAGGTCAAAGCCAGCCAAGCCGCCAAGTCACCTTGTTGGTATGTGCAAGAGCCTAGCTCTTCTTCACACCACATAGGATATGTTGTTCTAACTTTCTGAGTCAGCCCATCCATTCCCAAATGTTTTACCTACTCCTTTTATGCTGACCACTCTCTCCAATTTCTGTCTCCAGGCACCTGGGCCTGCATATCCCTCTGCCTTGTTGGGTACCTGAAACTGCCATCCCCTTGGTCACCCACAATTCCTCAGTACCCCCTGCACATCCTCCCACCTCTTTCCAACCTGTAGCCATTGTTCTCCTTTCCCTCTTGCTGAAATAAACTCTACTTCCTGGCCTATCTGGTGGATTCCTACCTATTTTTTCATAACTCATCCCCAAATATCTCCTCCTCTTGGAAATCTCCCTTGATATCACTAGAAGTCGCCTCTGGGGCCCCACTGACTATCAAGGTCACGGATTCACCATACTGCAAGCTTATTTCCAAGTCTAGTCTTAAATGATTCTGCACAACTTTTCTCAATTTTTTTTTTAAATTGACAAACATTTATATAACTGAACTGCACAGATCTTAAGTGTATAATTAATTGGAGAAAAGAGAGAGAATGTGTGATCAGTTGTGTCCAACTCTTTGCAACGCCATGGACTGTAGCCCCTGGGGCTCCTCTGTCCATGGGATTTCTCAGCAAGGAGACTGGAGTGGGTTGCCATTTTCTTCTCCAGGGGATCTTCCCAACCCAGGGATCAAACTCGCTTCTTCTGTGTCTCCTGCATTGGCAGGCAGGTTCTTTACCACTGAGCCACCTGATGAGCCTGCATTTTTAACAATGCAGATGCTCATGAAATAAAGACATCAATCAAGATTCAGAGCATTACCAGTAGCCTGAAACATTTCCTCATGCCTCTTCCCCATCTCTGCCCTCACAGGCGCCATTGCCAATATCTCTCACTGAAGATTCAACCTGTGATCTTCAATTTCATATAAATGGAATTATACAGTATTGCTTTCTTTTTGTCTAGCTTCTTTCATTCAGCATGTTTTTGAGATTAATCCTTATTTTATATGTCATTTATTCTTTTTTATTGCTGAGCAGTATTCCATTAAATGAAGATACCATACATTCCTCCATTCTTCTGTTGATGGACTTTTGGGTTCTTGCCAACTCTGAGGTGCTATAAACAAAGCTGTTGAAAGCAGTCATTTACAAGTGTTTTGTAAAACATAGGTTTTTATTTTTGGGTAAATATTCTTTCAAAGTGTCTGATCTTCCTGGGACCAACTTATCATTTTCCCTCTTACACATTTTCAGTGTCTCCATGTCTTAAAGGCCCAAGGCTTTTAAGGACCACCTTCACAATAAGTCTATGAAAAAGCCACAATTAACCCCAAAACTCAGAGGAGCCAACAGACTTGCCCAGAGAGTTGCCCAAGGGACAAAACAGGACAAGAAGAGAGACCTCTAGACTCAGATCCCTACCTCTTTCCTTTCTGACAAAGATATGTTGCCAACAGGAGGTATATTTAGGAATCTCCTTCAAGTTAGCCCATTTTTCCTCCCACCAGTGTTTCAGGGCCCTTATATGAGCCCAGAATTCGAGGGTCCACAAAGGGTAGGAACCTCAAGTTCAGAACCCTTTTTATTTTTGCTTTGTCTTCTTGTTACCCTGGTAAATAAGTATCAACTGAACTGCTCTGGATATTCCAGTATTCTTTGATAACCATGCCCTGGAGAAGAGAAGAGAGATATTTGAGGCATTTAGATATAATTCTCATGGTGCTGGAGTCAATTCAATGAAAACTTTTTTTTAAAGACAATTTTTTTTTAATTTTTATTGATTTATTTATTTTGAAAGTGCTGGATCCTGGTTGCTGTGCTCCAGTTTCTAGTTGGGCGAGCGGGGGCTACTCTTTATTGTGGTGGCCTCTCTTGTTGCAGAACATGGGCTCTAGGTGCATGGGTTTCGGTAGTTGTGGCTAATGGCCTTAGCTGCTCCAAGGCAAGGATCTTCCCAGACCAGGGATCGAACCCATTTCCCCTGCATTGGCAGGCAAATTCTTATCCACTTCGCCACCAGGGAAGTCCTCAGTGAAAACTTGTGTCTATTTTACACTAGATGCAGAGAACATGAGAATGACTAAGGGCTAGTCTGAGTTACAGGGAACTCACAGCCTAGTGAGATAGATACATGAGCAATATTGCAAACAAGCAAGGCCTTGGCACCAACTGTTGATTGTGGGCGAGACCCACTTTCTAGAGAAATTGAGATTGGAAGCTTTCTTGGAGGTAACAGCACTTGCGTCAACCCTTGAAAATTGACTAATTAGATTTCTATGCTTGGAAATGTATGAGCCAAGTCTTAAAGGTGGAAGAAGAGTACAATTAACATTTTATTGATTGGTGGATTTTTGCAGAAACGAATGCCTGTAGCCTGCAATTTGTTATGTAAATGAATATCAATAATGTTCAGGTAACAAAAGGCATATTAATTAATACGGATTATGAATTCGTCTCCAGTCAAATAGTTGTTAACAAGGCAGTGCCCAGGAGAATGTGGCTGGAGACTAAGGCTCATTCAAGGCCATCGTGAGTGACTGACTGGGGTGAAGGTGGCTGGTTGGAACTGGGTCACCAAGGGCCCCCGTGCTAGATTGCATGGAGTTTGCCTTTCCCTGATGGGGATCAGTAAATAGACCCAGGTTTAAGAGAATGCTGGAGCATTGAGAAGACAGACTGTGGAGGAGGAGGAAAGAGAAAGCGTCATCAGATGAGATATGTTGCAGGCCTACATGTGGAGCAGGGATAGTGGGGGACAGACAGAGAGTGAGACTCGGCAGAGCAAGAGGGATGTCTTTGAGGACAACGTTAGCAGAGCAGAAAAGAAAGGGGCTCCAAAGCCAGATCTACGGATGGCAGCCCAAAGGGCAGAAGTACTCACACTGGAAAATGGCAGCACATGACCAGTGAAGGACAAACTTGAGACAAGCAGTGCTTTGGGGGAAATTGGCAAGAACAAGCAAGTCTAGTGCACTGTGTCACAGGCTCCGAAGCCAACACACCTGACATGGTTGGTCAGAATGTTGTTTGCTTTTGTTTGTGTTCGGTTTTTGCTTTGTTTTGTTTATGTCTGTTTCAGGCAAACAGCAGTGCAGACTCCTAGGAGCAGAAACAAAGGGAATGTCTCTGAAGGCTTAATCAGCCACTGCAACAGAAATTAAAATCAGGAAGAGGGGCTCTTCCCCTCTTCTCCTAGTGGAAATGGGGCTTCCAAGGAATTGGGCCTGAGCTTCTGTGTTGCCCTCTAACTGGGAGACCCCAAGCACACCATTGTCCACCTTCCCTACTTTCATCAGCCCAGTTCCTGCCTTACCATCCTTACCAGCTGGTTTTGAAGATCAAATAGTACTGTAAATTTGGTTCTTCTCTCTTTGTTTCTTAATGAGTCTTGCTAATGGTTTGTCAATTTTGTTTATTTTTTCAAAAAACCAGCTTTTAGCTTTGTTGATTTTTGCTATGGTCTCTTTAGTTTCTATTGCATTTATTTCTGCCCTGATTTTTAAGATTTCTTTCCTTCTGCTAACCCTGGGGTTCTTATTAGAAATGAAAATGGAGAGATCACAACAGACAACACTGAAATACAAAGGATCATAAGAGACTACTACCAGCAGCTCTATGCCAATAAAATGGACAACTTGGATGAAATGGACAAATTCTTAGAAAAGTATAACTTTCCAAAACTGAACCAGGAAGAAATAGAAGATCTTAACAGACCCATCACAGGCAAGGAAATCAAAACTGTAATCAAAAATCTTCCAGCAAACAAAAGCCCAGGACCAGATGGCTTCACAGCTGAATTCTACCAAAAATTTAGAGAAGAGCTAACACCTATCTTACTCAAACTCTTCCAGAAAATTGCAGATGAAGGTAAGCTTCCAAACTCATTCTATGAGGCCACCATCACCCTAATTCCAAAACCAGACAAAGATGCCACAAAAAAAGAAAACTACAGGCCAATATCACTGATGAACATAGATGCAAAAATCCTTAACAAAATTCTAGCAAACAGAATCCAACAACATATTTAAAAAATCATACACCGTGACCAAGTGGGCTTTATCCCAGGAATGCAAGGATTCTTTAATATCCACAAATCAATCAATGTAATACACCACATTAACAAATTGAAAGATAAAAACCATATGATTATCTCAATAGATGCAGAGAAAGCATTTGACAAAATTCAACACTCATTTATGATTAAAACTTTCCAAAAAGCAGGAATAGAAGGAACATACCTCAACATAATAAAAGCTATATATGACAAACCCACAGCAAGCATCACCCTCAATGGTGAAAAATTGAAAGCATTTCCCCTGAAATCAGGAACAAGACAAGGGTGCCCACTCTCACCACTACTATTCAACATAGTGTTGGAAGTTTTGGCCACAGCAATCAGAGCAGAAAAAGAAGTAAAAGGAATCCAGATAGGAAAAGAAGAAGTGAAACTCTCACTGTTTGCAGATGACATGATCCTCTACATAAAAAACCCTAAAGACTCTTCCAGAAAATTACTAGAGCTAATCAATGAATATAGTAAAGTTGCAGGATATAAAATTAACACACAGAAATCCCTTGCATTCCTATATACTAACAATGAAAAAACAGAAAGAGAAATTAAGGAAACAATACCATTCACCATTGCAACAAAAAGAATAAAATACTTAGGAGTATATCTACCTAAAGAAACAAAAGACCTATACATAGAAAACTATAAAACACTGATGAAAGAAATCAAAGAGGACACAAACAGATGGAGAAACATACCGTGTTCATGGATTGGAAGAATCAATATTGTCAAAATGGCTATTCTACCCAAAGCAATCTATAGACTCAATGCAATCCCTATCAAGCTACCAACGGTATTTTTCACAGAACTAGACCAAAGAATTTCACAATTTGTATGGAAATACAAAAAACCTCGAATAGCCAAAGTAATCTTGAGAAAGAAGAATGGAACTGGAGGAATCAACCTGCCTGACTTCAGACTCTACTACAAAGCCACAGTCATCAAGACAGTATGGTACTGGCACAAAGACATGGAACAGAATAGAAAGCCCAGAGATAAATCCACGAACCTATGGACACCTTATCTTTGACAAAGGAGGCAAGGATATACAATGGAAAAAAGACAACCTCTTTAACAAGTGGTGCTGGGAAAACTGGTCAACCACTTGTAAAAGAATGAAACTAGAACACTTTCTAACACCATACACAAAAATAAACTCAAAATGGATTAAAGATCTAAATGTAAGACCAGAAACTATAAAACTCCTAGAGGAGAACATAGGCAAAACACTCTCTGACATAAATCACAGCAAGATCCTCTATGACCCACCTCCCAGAATATTGGAAATAAAAGCAAAACTAAACAAATGGGACCTAATGAAACTTAAAAGCTTTTGCACTACAAAGGAAACTATAAGTAAGGTGAAAAGACAGCCCTCAGATTGGGAGAAAATAATAGCAAATGAAGAAACAAAGGGTTAATCTCAAAAATATACAAGCAACTCCTGAAGCTCAATTCCAGAAAAATAAATGACCCAATCAAAAAATGGGCCAAAGAACTAAACAGACATTTCTCCAAAGAAGACATACAGATGGCTAACAAACACATGAAAAGATGCTCAACATCACTCATTATTAGAGAAATGCAAATCAAAACCACAATGAGGTACCATTACACGCCAGTCAGGATGGCTGCTATCCAAAAGTCTACAAGCAATAAATGCTGGAGAGTGTGTGGAGAAAAGGGAACCCTCTCACACTGTTGGTGGGAATGCAAACTAGTACAGCCACTATGGAAAACAGTGTGGAGATTTCTTAAAAAACTGGAAATAGAACTGCCCAGCAATCCTACTTCTGGGCATACACACTGAGGAAACCAGATCTGAAAGAGACACGTGCACCCCAATGTTCATCGCAGCACTGTTTATAATAGCCAGGACATGGAAGCAACCTAGATGCCCATCAGCAGATGAATGGATAAGGAAGCTGTGGTACATATACACCATGGAATATTACTCAGCTGTTAAAAAGAATTCATTTGAATCAGTCCTAATGAGATGGATGAAACTGGAGCCCATTATACAGAGTGAAGTAAGCCAGAAAGATAAAGAACATTACAGCATACTAACACATATATATGGAATTTAGAAAGATGGTAACAATAACCCTATATGCAAAACAGAAAAAGAGACACAGAAGTACAGAACAGACTTCTGAACTCGGTGGGAGAAGGTGAGGGTGGGATGTTTCAAAAGAACAGCATGTATACTATCTATGGTGAAACAGATCACCAGCCCAGGTGGGATGCATGAGACAAGTGCTCGGGCCTGGTGCACTGGGAAGACCCAGAGGAATCAGGTGGAGAAGGGAGGTGGGAAGGGGGATCGGGATGGGGAATATGTGTAAATCTATGGCTGATTCATATCAATGTATGACAAAACCCACTGAAATGTTGTGAAGTAATTAGCCTCCAACTAATAAAAACAAAAACAAAACAAAAATAGTACTGTAAATGAATGAAGTTTATGAAGAAGTAGTGCCATGCTTAGTCATTTCGGCCGTGTCCAACTCTTTGTGACCCCATGGACTTTAGCCTGCCAGGCTTCTCTGTCCATGGGATTCTCCAGGCAAGAATACTGGAGTGGGTTGCCATGTCCTCCTCCAGAGAATCTTCCCCACCCGGGGATTGAACCTGCATCTCTTAAGTCTCCTGCATTGGCACCTAAGCTCTTTACCACTAGTGTCACCTGGGAAGCCATGAAAATGTAGAGTGCTATTCAAATAGGAGACAATCTCACTGATTTTACCGTTTTGGTATGCCGTCTGCCAGGAAGAAAGAGGTCCTAATGTCACCACCCCTTTACACCAGCACCTAGAAAAGGTAAAACTATCACTGGCCAGATCTTGTTTGGCCCAAGAAAATGTAAATGTCATCGCCCCCAAAAGGATGATGCATTGCATAGCATTGTTTCTAAGTAGTAATTTCCCACGAAGAAGAACAATGCCACTTGGCTTGAGGGTTTTTAGCAAGACTTACTTATTTTTTCCTCTTAAAGAACTTCTAAGGATTTCTGGAAGTACCAAATCATCCTTGAATCCTTTCATTTCCTACTAATTATCCACAAAAGTACTTGTGACTAACATAATAGGCTACAACATCCTGAATAGATTCAAGCATTCATTTGGACAAATGTGTCTGGGTGACCAAGGCAGAGCAGGGAGCATGAAGCCAAAGGGATTTCAGAGGCGCCCTGTCCTGTCCTCATGTAGGATCCCCACCTAAATGGTCTTCTGACATAGGGGTCTTTTTCAAAGGGGGCAAACTTACCGTGGAGAAATAAAACCAGATTAGGTAGGTGCTGAGGCTGGAAGGTTCTTGGCTGTGTCTGCACCACACACTTGTTGAGTCCATCCCCTACCCCACCATCACGACCCCCCATAAGAGCCTGTGGTCCGTGCACATGGGAATTAAACAAGGTGCCCACGCTCCAGGAGCTTGCAGACTTTCTCAGGGTTACTGAAAAGCAAGTTGTTGACTGTGCATATATGTGAAGATGCTTCAGTCGTGTCCGACTCTTGTGACCCCATGGACTGTAGCCCTGCCAGGCGCCTCTGTCCATGAGATTCTCCAGGCATGAATAATGGAGTGGGTTGCCAGGCCAGGGGATCTCTCCAACCGAGAGATCGAGCCTGCGTCTCTTATTTTGGTAGGTTCTTTGCCACTTGTGCCACATGGGAAGCCTCAGCTGTTGACTATCTCTGCTCAGAAGAGCCTTTGTTGGAACTTCCAGTTTGATTTCATTATCTGCCTATGAGAATGTGACTTCATTACAATATCAGTTCAATAAAATTATTCTGTCACTTTGTGCCAGACATACTGCCGTAGGCCCTGGGGAAACAGGATGTAGTAAACTGCCCTTGCCCCAGGGTATACTTACAGCCTAGTGTATGAAATTGACTGGGTTCAAGAGGAAGAAGGGACCCGACAAGTGAGTGGATAAAGAAGATGTGATATATATACAATGAAATAATGATATATTTCCAAAGAAATAATACTCAGCCATAAAAAAATATGAAATAATTCAATTTATGGAAACATGGATGGACCTAAAGATAATCATACTAAATGAAGTAAGTCAGACAGAGAAAGGCAGATATATGATATCAATTATATGTGAAATCTAAAAAAAAATGATATAAATGAACTTATTAACAAAACAGAAATAGATTCACAGACATAGAAAACAAGCTTGTGGCTGCCAAAGGGGAAAGCTGGGGAAGGGATAAATTTGGGGTTTGGAGTTAACATATACACACTACTACACATAAAATGGACAAACAACAAGGACCTACTATATAACACAGGGAACTAAGTACATCTGAAACTAACACAACATTGTGAATTAACTATACTTTAATTTAAAACATGGTTAAAATTTTTTTAAGACTGTAGGATGGGACCATTGAAAACCCTGTCTATTTGCAAATTCACACTTATTGAATGACACATGTCTAACATGTTTTTTCCATTTGTTTGTTTTTAGAAATCATGGTTACTCTTCTGTCAACCCGGAATGAAACAGGAATTGAGAACGAATCAGGTTAACCTGACCCATGTGTATAGAGATGCTGGACTTGTAGAACTCCTCAGATCTGCACAGGAGCCAGGATGTTCTGTCCTGCAGCCTATGGTGGTCAGATCAACCTGAATCCATCGGAAAGCTGACTCTCCTCAGCCAACTCAGCAGAGGCTTCAAGTTACAGCACAGGGGAAGGCAGAGTACAAAGTAACACTATGATACAGAAGAGTTTGGTGAGAGCTGAGGAAAAAAAAAAATCATTTAAAGTGAGCATTGGGCAAAGCCTTGCAAACTCCTAGGGAACATGCACAGGGGAATCCTTCTCAGGGCTGAATTGGTGACCAGACCAATTTTACCCTCCCTTAAAAAAAACTGGCATTGATTAGCGCGTGTGACTGAATGAGCTATTTGGAGCTTTAGGTTTCATTCCAAGAAACTGGCAGCGTCTCTCACCACTGATCTCCCTAAATTGATGGATGGTAGCAATTATACAGAGTTATTTATGTAATGTGTTGTAATAGCAGCACACGTTAGCTGTCACTTTGACCCAGACACCCCCTGCCCAATTATAAAGAAACCCTATCACAGAACTGCCTTCAACAAGGGCCTGGGAAGAGAGGGAAAAAAAAAAAATCTCTTCATTCCACCTCCCACCTCTCACGGAAATGGAAACTTTGAAGCTGTTAGAGGAAATAGCGTCCCTTCTGTAGGGATACTTAACAAGTATGGTTCAGTATTAATTTGTCTTTGTGGTTTATCAGTCCATCCAGGCACTTACCCCTGCTGGACCTTGGAGCAAGTGAAGATGAAAGAAAATTGAACGCCATTCTTTTACTCAATGAGTATTTCATGACTGCAGGAAATGCAGAATTCTAGTCTGGTCTCGAGAATGCAAAGGTGAATGCAAAGCGCTCCTGGGCTCCGGAAGCTCGGTGCCTGGTGTCTCCAAGATAAGCAATAACAGGCATAATAATCACGGCTCTCATTTATTGAGCACCTGCTGTGTACCAGGCCTTGCATTAGATGCTTTAACACACAATCTCACAACCTCCGGTGAGGCCATCTCCTCTCTGGTCCTCCTGCCTTCAATCACTGATTTCTTTGTTCTTCCTTGAACATCTAGGTGTGCTTCCACCTCAGGGTCTTGCACCATTTCCTCTCTCTGAACTGTCCTTCACCCAGAAATCCACGTCTCATTTGCTCACTCATGCAGGATTTTGTTCAAATATCCCTTTATCTGGTGGGCCCTTCCTGACCACCAGCATCTTCGCCCTTTCACATTTATTTGTCTTCATAGCACTTAACACTTCTAACAAATTCGAGATTCCTTTGAAACTGACCAAGAATCAGATAGTGGTACAGTCACACAAGATTTCTATGTGATAAAAACTACTGAATCATGCATTTTAAGTGGGTGAATTTTATAGTGTGTGTATTATATCGCAATACGGCTATCTAACAAACAAAGTAATAAACTAAAGAGACTTTAGTGTCTCTTCCTCTGTCTCTCAGAGGCAAGCAGGACTTTCCCCAGTTTTATTCTTGGGGCTAAAAGAAGCATCAAGCAGAATCGTCATTCAATAAATATTTGCTGAATGAATGAACTTATGAGAAAGAATTTTGAAAAAAGCATTGATTTGCCACAAGTATGTTAGTATTTTATTTTTTCCCCATCAGTGAAGATTGGTTTCTCCTAGAAGTTAGATCAGAATAACTCCTGGCACCTTTTGTCTGCTTCTCAAAGAATTTGCTGGGCTTCTAGATTCCTTTTTTTTTTTTTTCCCAGTCAATTGCAGACTCATCAAACTAAGAAAAGAACACTTAACTGATATACTTTTCTAGATTCACACTAGATTCATACACTGGCTCTGCCATTTGTAGTGCATGTCCTCAGTGAAATCACTTTTTTTAACCTCAGTTCTCACATCTGTAAAATGGGGATGATAAAATCTTATACTGAGTTCTTATGAAGATTGAATAACAGAACATACATGGACTATCCTAGTTGCTTCTGGGTATATCAATATAATAAACAACCAAGAAGCTAAAGCACCTTGAGGATATTCAGATTTAATCCTAGGGTGCAAAATTTCACAAAAAAAGAAAAGAAAATCCCACATCTCAAGACAAATGAACCTAGATTTTAAAGCAACAAGAAAATGCCATGACTGCCCTTCTGCTGGGTGTCTAGTTTCATGCCCACCTCACCTCCTGTCATCATGAATGCAGACTTCTTGACTTCTACACCATGGGCATTGATCAGCACAGCAGAGTGGAGGAAGTGCTGGCTGCCCTAGGTTTGAACCTAGGAACTGCTTCTTTGTAACATTGAGCAAGACCCTTGATTGTTGATTCTCAATTTCCATTCCATAGGAATCCCATGCAGTTCTCCTCTCTCCATCCCCTCTTGTTGATTCAAGGTGGGATGAAGTAACAGACGTGCAAATACAGCTCACATTCCTAATAATCGAAGTGCCTTATATTCCCTACCCCTGCTCACCAGATGTCGGCTTTAAGGACTGTTCAGAAAGGCTTTCTTCCATTCATTCCTTCAAGCATTCAATGTTTAATGGGTACCTCCTCTACTGAGCTTTGAGGAAGCATGGATTTATAAGACAGACTTGATGGTGTAATACTCCCCTTGCAGAGCACAGAGTCTGCAAAACCCTGGGTGAAACAACCCTCTCCTCTGCCTTTGGGACACATTCCAATGAGAAGCAGTGAGACTTGGGCTCCAGGGCTTCCCTGGTGCCTCAGTGGTAAAGAATCCACCTGCCAATGCAGGAGACATGGGTTCAACCCACAGTCCGGGAAGATCCCACATTCTGTGAAACGACTAAGTTTGTGCACCACAACTAGTAAGCCTGTGCTCCAGAGCCCAGGAACCGCAACTGCTGAGTGCATGGGCCGTAGCTACTGAGGTCTGACTGCCCCAGAGCTCATGCAATGAGAAGACTACAAAGAAGAGTAGCTCCCACTGGCCGCACCTAGAGGAAAGCCCACAAAGCCACAAAGACCCAGTACAGCCAAAAATAAAATAAATAAATAAATGCTTAAAAAAAAAAAAAAAAAAACTTGGGCTACAAAACAGCAGCAAGCAGCCCTTTAGTCCTCCCCCTCCTTCCTTCTGCAGGGTCCCAGAGCTCTAGGGGTCGAAATTCCTAAAAGGAAGAACGTTTAGTCTCTCCCCCTGATCACACAAATGAACTAAGGCAAACCCTCTCTTTAGCTTCCAAGAGTTCTGGATTCCTTGAAAAGATAAAATCTGACTCCTGGCCCCAAAGACCAATGGTACAAGATGTTGGATTGCCATTAGCCCCAGTATCAGAGGAGCATCAGATAAATCATCCACACTTGAAGATAGTATCCTGCTATTATTGGGATGATATGTGGATGGTACATGGATGTACCATTTCAGTGAACTTTCTCTGCAACACTTAGATTTTCATTCCAAGAAGGGAGCTAGTCCATCTTCCATGGACCAGTAGCTTCATTGGAAACAAAGGTATTAATCAGTGATTTAAAACTTGGAGTAGGAGAATTCCATGGCAGTCCAGTGGTTAGGACTGGATTTCACTGCCAAGGACACAGGTTCAATCCCTGACCAGGGAACTTCCATCCCACAACCAGTGATCTGGCAAAGAAAAAACAACAGCAAACAAACAGAAAACAAGTAATGTGAAATCTCTAAAAATAAATAAGTAAAGCTTGGAGGAGAATGGGCAGCATATTAAAAAGCAGAGACATCATTTTGCTGACAAATGTCTGTATAGTCAAAGCTATGGTTTTTCCAGTAGTTATGTATGGATCTAAGAACTGGACCATAAAGAAGGCTGAACACTGAAGAACTGATGCTTTCAAACTGTAGTGTTGCAGAAGACTCTTAAGAGTCCCTTGGACTGCAAGGAGATTAAACCAGTCAATCCTAAAGGAAATCAGCCCTGAATATTCATTGGAGGGACTGATCCTGAAGCTGAAGCTCCAGTATTTTAGCCACCTGATGCAAAGATCCAATTCATTGGAAAAGACTCTGATGCTGGGAAAGATTGAGGGCAGGAGAGAAGGTGGCAACAGAGGATGAGATGGTTGGATGGTATCACTGACTCAATGGACATGAATTTGAGCAAACTTCAGGGGACAGTGAAGGACAGGGAAGCCTGGAGTACTGCAGTTCATGGGCTCACCAAGAGTTGGACATGACTTAGTGACTGAACAGCAATAGAATGAGCAGAACTCGACTCCCTGACTCACCTTGTAAAGAATTTCCTGTGCAAATATCAGGGCACTCTTATTGCTTGTCCTTAATCACAATTTGGTGAAGGAACACATCCCTCCTTTCAAGAGATGCTGCCTGTACTGTGCTGGAGAAAGAAACAGCCCATCCCTGATCCTTGTCATCAGCTTTGTCTTTTTGGCCTTGAAAGATGCCTTCACCGGCTGTCACGAGGCTCCACCGCTGTGTAGCATCGTGTGCCTATAAATGTGGGTGCTTAGATCTGCTTTCAGGATGTGTGATTACACTGTATGGAATAAAACATTTGTCACATGGCTCGATTTCTCTGTTAAAAAACACCAAATTCTTTCATATCTAATAACATTATTTTATAGCATCTTACCATGTGCATTATCTCACTTAATTTTTATAACAATCCTGTGAGGTAGGTATAATCCTTTTGATAGAGGAAAAAACCAAGACCTAGTAATTTTATAAGGAATAAAATCAAATCCAGGTCCTCAGATTTCAAATCTAGTGTTTTCCATCTAGTCCTCACGGTCTTGCAACATTTTCCTGGAGCCACTGTGGAAATTAAACATATACATGTAATATGTGTGCATGTGTGCTCAGGCACTTCAGACATGTCCGATTCTTTGAGACACTATGAACTGTAGCCTGCAAGGCTCCTCTGTCCATGGGATTCTCCAGGCAAGAATACTGGAGTGGGTTGTCATGCCCTCCTCCAGGGGGTCTTCCCGACCCAGGGATCGAACCCATGTCTCCTGCTTTGTAGGCAAATTCTTTACCTGCTGAGCCACCTGGGAAGCCCTGCATATATTATGTGTGTATGTGTGTGTAATTGCTTTTATTTTATGGGCAATAATGAGAAACCATTTGGCCGTAAAGCAACAGAGAACAGAACTCATTTCTTTTCTCTGTATAACCCTTTTGCAGTAATCCTGGATATTTAAAGCAGTTTTAACGACTTGAACTTACTGTAGAATGTTCAGCCTCCATCTGAATAGTGTGGGCTCTGTTTACTATACCTGTAAGTCAATCACAGCAAGACTGAGAGAGCAAACCCTGGGGAGGAAAAGGCTCTGGGACTCCCAGTCACAGGCAGAACCATGCATGAAGGGCAAGCTTACTTAAGGAGCTCCCAAAGAGCCAGCCAAGCTTCAGTGGGGTGTAACAGTATAATATGCACACACATTTTCTCTTTCTTCATGGGTTTAGGCAATAGATGGGTTCTAAAGAGTTGCATGAAATCACGTGTTCATCACATCACTCAATACATAGTTTTAACAGGGATAGTCTTTTGGGGAGAAATACCTAATTGCCTTTTCTCCCCTTCTGACTCCACACTTCTTTGTTCATGATCTTCCTTCTATTCACATCTGTTCCTTTTTTGAGCTATCTTTCTTGAAACATTGGCTCCCAAATTTCCTAGAATACATGGTTGTAGAAGACTAAAACCAGAAGATTTTGAAGTTATCATGTTTCTGGTTTAGAAATTTTAACCAAGTTTACTCAGGAAGTCAGTGTTTGGAACACTCTACTGAGATTCAGCCCAGAGAAGAACATCACCCACAGGTTTCAAAGCTCATGGACAGAAGAACTCAGGCACCAGATATTCTGACCCTCTAAACCAAACTGCAAAGTCTGGAGAGTCTGGAGAGATCTGCTGGAGAACGGGCTTACCGACAGCCCCTGTGAATACTCCTTGTCTTCCCACTTCCCAAACACACTGTGGTCAAGCCTCAGGAGCAAAGATTAAGGAAAACCATGCCAAAGAAGAAAAGGAAATGCCCACTGCCCAACCCTCCAGCCTCATCTTACTACTAAGGAGCATCACACTGCGGGGTTGTGGGTGGCCTGAGCCCCCAGCATTCCTCCAGCTGATGCCTGGAAACTTCAGAGCGAGTGCGGCATGGGGTTGAGGACATAGGCTTGAAACTGAATCTCTTCAGTCTGAATTCCAGCTCCAGCACTTATTAGCTATTTGACCTTTAGGATAAAAACAGTGTCAACCTCACAGTGAAGATTAAATGAATTAGCCTGTGTAAAGTGCTTGGAAGAGTGCCCAGGACATAGTAGGTCCTTCATAAATGTGGAAGCAGAGTAAGGTAGAGTGGTTCCAAGGAAGTTGGGGTGGATCCCAAAGATTTGTCTACTGAGAGATTCCTCCTTGTCCCCCCAGACTGACTCTACTCTTAGAAGACACCCTCCCTTGTGTTAATCCACCACTAGGAAGTCCTTTGTAGGGGGCTGTGGGGGTGGGGTGGGAGGGAATGACTCCTTAAGTCCCTGTTGTGTTTTCATCCTTGTAAATTCCCTCACCCCATACTCTACAGCTGACTAAGGCCCTCTTTCCCACTCCAGTCTCCTGATCCAACTTGACTGAGAGTTCAGTGAAGCTTTCTCCACTTTCCAACCTGAAACTATCATTTAATTTTCTTCAAATAGTCCAGGACTACGGTGATGAAAAAAAGGAAGGCATTTCAAAAACACTTCGTGTCTTTCTGCTAAGAAAGACAACAAAATTCAACATGCACACACTTGTCTCTATTTAAAATCTCTTCCGTCGTATATCTGAAAACTGTGACAGCTTTTCCTGCTCAATATTTAAAAGCAGCTTAATCCCTCTTTCTAAAGAAAAGCTTCCCTAAGGACCAGCAATTCACTGCAGTGTCAAAATGAGGTGAAATAAGAAAATAGTTCCAACTGGCAATACTTCCTCTCAACATAATGTTTGCTACCCAGGAAAGAGTGGCGAAAAGAACATGGATTGAAAATCAAAAGACTTGTCTTTTCAGATCATTGTTTCCTCTCTGTTTGACTTGCTGTGTGACACTGGATGTGGAACTCTCTCTCTGGGACCCCACTTTGCAGTTTCAAACTCGGGGCTTAAAGTGCAGCAACGATCTTTTCTTCCCGCCTCCCTCATTTCCTTTCTATCTTCCTTCTCTTCCTCTCTTCCCATCTTCCTCTTCTCCTTTCCCTTCTTCTCCTTTTTATTCTTCTATTTTTCTTCCTATTTTTTATTTCAAGTAGTAGAAATCCCCTTCCTCCCAGTAAATGAACTTTCATCCACTTGGCCAATATCTTAAACATGAAGATGGAGTTGCCCTTTTGATGGTCTTCCCCGTGCCTTCGGGAGTGCATTGGTAGCTAACTAACCAGCAACTTATGTCTCCTTAGAACCTAGGTTTTTTTTAGAAGAAAGGAAAAAAAATCACTGAATTATAGGATAAGAAACCACACAGTATAGTGCAAGGTGCATCCATTTTGGAATAAGACTTCAGTCCAAATTCCTACTCATGCCTGCTCTTACCAGGTCACAACTATAAAAGAGTCATTGTACATGAGTTACTCCTTGAAACCTCATCATCTGTAAAATGGGAATGAGGATTCAAGGGAAGGCTGTATTAAAGGATGAGTTAAATTACTAATAGGGGCTCAATAAATATTGAGAAGACCAAATGTTCCACCCAACACCTGTAATCCTGGAATCATGACTAATAGCACACCCTTTCACTCTCAAAAGGTTCTGGTTTGGACAATAAATCATATGACTATTAATCTCCTAAAGTCACCTCTCCAGTTTTGATTCTGGGGCTCTCAAAACATGCATGAGTCTATTGGTTGAGTCTTAGAATCCCACAAGGGACCACAGACAACTTGTTAATGTTAAGGCATGAGGATGTGGCTGGTGTCACGGCAGAGGTAGGCGGGCAGCTCACAGACATAGAGGAAACTTTTGTGTGATGCTTTTCTGCTTCAGCAGGGGAAGGGTCCCCTCAACCCAATAACTGGCAAATTCCACAAGCGCCCACATTTGGAGTCAAGAGTGGACAGGAGTTCTGAAGGAAGCCAGTTTTCCAGGAAAGCCAGCCTTCGCTCGTATTTAGAGGATGTGTGTTTGGAGTCAGCCAACTCTTATTCGTTTCATGTCTCCTGCAATTCTGGTGTTTCCTTTCCTTGCTGAACACAGACATGAACTATTCACTCACACTGTTGGGAAATAGAACACTTGAATTATAAACTCAGAGCTGGGACTAAGCGAACACTGACCTTAAGAGTGTATTCTGATATACAGACAACGTGCGTGGGCACGGGGATTTTGTGTGATTGTGTGTGTTTGTGGTTACGAGTAAGTAAATCCATTACCAGCCAACAAACACTTGTGGACTTTGTGTGTGTGTGTGTTGTTGATTCTGTTCCCAAGCCATTGGCTTATTTGTAGAACTGAATAGTTTGTTCATGGAAAGTGACCCACTTCAGAACTGTGTTTCAGGCTTCTACAACAGCCTTGAGAACAAGAGAGCAAACACAAGTGGCACTTATCACTCGGGCCGGCTCCACAAACACTACTTTGGAGTGTTAACCGCCTTTAATAAAGACTCTCACTGGTGTTGGTTAAACAAACAGGCAGTAACGTGAGGAAGGCCCTCAGTGGCCCATCTCCATATTGACTAGTTGTTATCCTACTGGCCTCTGCTGACACTTTGGCACATTCCCGCCCCAGCACTTTCTGATGAGAACCAGTGGTATTCGCTACCTAGGAAATAGAGGTCTTATTGTTTAAACCTCTACTGAAACAGGTGGCTGTCAACAGACATTGTGCCACTTTCAAATGTTAGAGGTAATCTGGGGATGGAATTTGAATGTTTAAATATTATCATTTCTGGGATAGTTTCATTACTGATAGTGTGAGTGGGGCAGAAAGTTTAGAAAAACCAATGATCCTTAGTATCTGTGAACAGCTAAGTCATCTCCTTGGGAGGGAGGAGAGGGGAGGGATGGGCAATATAAAGCTTTTTGTGCAAATCACTGGGCCACTTTAGAATTGGATCTACAGTTAGAGCTGGGCTGCTATTAGTTCTGTCTTAAGTTAACTGGAATTTAAGCAAGGATGATGTAAACTGTCTGTACTCCTCTTTTTCCACAATCAGTAAAAGCCCTCCCATTCTCCCAGGTCCACCTCAAATAGCACTCATCTCTTCTAGCAAATTTTTTCCCTCATGCATCCCTCCTCTAGCCCTATCAGGGGAAATTATCTTTTCTCCTCCGAATTCCCACAATACAAATTTCAGCTGCATATGAGTCACTAGAGTTGTTTACAAACAAGGGAGGTACCTTTCTACTCCAACAACTGGAAATCCTGTTTCCAGTTTTGAATCCCTTGAAAGTGAAAGTGAAAGTCTCTCAGTCGTTTCTGACTCTTTTCGACCTTTTGGACTGTAGCCTGCCAGGCTCCTCTGTCCACGGAATTCTCCAGGCAAGAATATTGGAGTGGGCTGCCATTCCCAGCTCCAGCAGATCTTCCCAACCCAGGGATGAAACCCGGGTCTCCTACATTGCAGGCAGACTCTTTACTGTCTGAGCCATGAGGGAAACCTGAATAAAGCTCTCTAAGTGACTTGTATAGGCAGACAGAGCTGAGAACCAACCACTGCTTTTCTCCAAAGAGATTCTAATTCCATTATCTGGAGTAGGCTCCAGGAATTTTAATTTTTTTTTTTTTTCTGTAGGAATTTTAATTTTTTTTTTTTCTGTAGGAATTTTAATTCTTAACCAGCATCTTGGGGTTTGTTCCCAGTTCACGTTTGAGAAATACTGCTATGGCCCTTGGGCTCTAAATGGGGCCTAATAACTAACAGCTTAACATTGCTTTATAAGGCATGTAAATCTTGGAAACTGAAGGATTCTTTGGTCTTCTAAGCATCACAATGCTGTCATCATATACAAGAGTGGAGGTAAAAGCTAAGGCAGACGTGAATTGTTCTGTTCATGGAAGAGAGAGGCTGAACATGTAGGGGTAAGGAGGGGGAGTGGGAGTGGGAGAGGAGAATGGGGGAGGAAAGTGGGGTGGACAAGGCTGAGGAAGAGAAAGCAGGAAACCCACGACTGGGGCACGTGACCACATCCCAAAACCAACGCTGAGGGATAAAGATACTTCAGGAGAATGAGTGAGTGCAAGTTGCACAATCTTTGTGATCCCCATGGACTGTAGCCAGGCTCTTCTGTCCAAGGAATTCTCCAGGCAAGAATACTGGAGTAGGTTGCCATTCCCTTCTCCCGGGGATCTTCCCAACCCAGGGATTGAACTGAAGTCTCCTGCATTGCAGGGAGATTCTTTACTGTCTGAGCCATCAGGGAAGCCCTAATTTGTCAACTGTTTGCTCCAAGACATGCAAAGCAATCTCCGTCTTCCATCTCCCATTATAAACCTTGAGTAAAGAGGTACTGGGGACCTTTTCCCATGTCGGCAAAGGTAGCAACAGGGAGACACTCGAAGAAGCAGAGTAAGAGGAGTAAGGACTGCTCACATCTGGCTGACACGTGTGCGCCTCATCGTTACATGAAACAGGTGTTCAGCAAGTATTTGCAAAACAAATGAAATAACTACTGGGAAAAAGTTGAGAAGGAATACCCATGGTTTCTACCACCACAGAGGACCGGCTAGGGTAGAAAGAGAAATGAAGTGGCCTTTGCCTTACCTTACCAGTTTGCAAAGGCAAATCCTAACTTCCTCAACTTCAAGTTAACACAATACACGAGCATCTGCCAAGAAAGAGCAAGCAAGTTCAAAGCATCTAGTGCCAAAGAACCATCCATGTGACATTAGCTTGGCTATTGTTATTGTTTTGGAAAATTTGGGCAAGAAAAATTAAAGGAGGCAACTGAAAATACACAGAGGAAACTTACCACATTCCACATATCCTGGTGTGCGTGGCACTGACCTAAAAGCAAGCTGAGCATGAGACGTCCATACAACCCAGCTGGTTGAGTGAAATTTTGCCCTGGGTCCCATCTGTTCTAAGCCAAAGTGACAGATATAGCCTGGGGCTTCTACTCACAGTTCAGATTCACACAGCTCAGCAGCCACTCTTCCTTCTTCTGCAAGTCATGTTACTTGGCTTGGAAGCTATATTTATCTCTGAACTGACAGAATTCACCTTGCTGACCTTAGAACAACTGTCCTAGGACTAGCACTGACTCAGAGAGGGAGACCTAAGCAAGAACCAGAAGCAAGTACTTTCGTTCTCTAGGGCTGTCGAGGTGGGGTAGATATCCTTTGTTTCTGTCAGTCCAACACCCCTCCTGACTTTGGACAACTCTCTTCTTCATTCTGTGTCATCCCCAGCTGAGCTGCCAATCTCCACACCCACCAGTATCCCCTTCCTGACCACAGGGTAGGTCATGTGACTCCAGAGTAGCCAATCACAATGCTCTGGGCCCCTAGCAACAGTGGTTGATCCAGGTGTAGTTGTCTGTTCTAAGCGAGGCCACTCAAAGTCTTACCTGGATTGCTAAATGGGTAGCAACCGGGAAAACATGTGAATCTGGTGACCAGAGTCGGTCCTTGGGCTGGAGCCAATAACGAGAAGGACATTGAGCTAAGGGGCAGTGAGAGGCTGGGCCCTGGCGTCACTGCTGGAACCCCTGAATCCAGCTGTACCTGAAGGTAGGTCATCTTGGGACTTGACCAGCTTGTGAAATTTCATTTTGCTTGTTCATTTATGCTTAGGTTAATTTTAATTTGGGTTTCTGTAACTTATAACGGAAAATATTATTAATGAACATAAGTGAATATAAAATGGTTATATTCAAGTTACTTTCATGAAGCAAAATGGAATCATCTCTTTGGTTATTGGTTGAACACCCATTCAGAGCCAAGACTTATACCAAGACAGGAAATGTATACCTCGTTTGGATGTCCCACTTAGCACATGTAGAACTGAGACTTGGAGAGGTTGCTTGTTGTTGACAAAGATCACTGAGCTTATCAGTGGAGGAGGGGGTATCCTCATCTACACTCAGCTAACATTCACTTTACTCCATGCTCCCAAAGGGAGCATGGATAGGGCCATCTAGTTATTGGGGATTAATAAACAACTCTTTCATGCTTATTTAGTTAGCAGAATGCCAGGACTTCTCTGTGAAGCTAAGCCATCAGTGCAGTGCCTTTTGTCCTACACAAGGCTCTGAGTTTCCCAACCAAACTCTTGAGGGAAGCAGAGCCCAGCCTAGAAACCCAATGGCCACTGTACTGGTCAAATGGGCTGCCTGTGCCACACCCCCAAGCCACCAGAAGAGGCTTACTCTGCAATTAGCACTTGCTGGCTGAGAGCTGGAGGGGAAACAAACACCAAGATGGTGAGTTTCATCTAGGACCAGCCACTTTCTTGGTCCACAGTGAGCTCATTCAGCCTCTCCTGAAGTGGAGAAGCAGAGGAGTTGAGACAGTTCTGATACATAAAAAAAAAAAAAAAAAAAAATGAAGTGAGCATAACCAGGTTCATCCCTGACCCCATATGTGACTAACTCTGTCCATCCTCCCTCTCCTACTTCCCCTTGGAAGTGGCAGGGGAATCACAGCCTAAGAAACACATTCCAAAGGCTCATTAATGAGGTTTTGCTTTGCTTGAATGTCAAATCCCATTTCCAGTTTTGAAAAATGCATGATTCCCCCTATTTAAATTCTCATTCTGAGTTTTGAAAGTGCATAAACATAGCCTGGACTTCCCAGGTGGGCTCAATGATAAAGACTCTGTCTGCCAATGCAGAAGATGCAGGTTCAATCCCTGGGTCGGGAAGATCCCCTGGAGGAGGAAATGACAACTCACTCCAGTATGCTTGCCGAGGAAAACCCATGGACAGAAAAGCCTGGTAGGCTACAGTCCATGAGGTCACAAAGAGTTGGACATGACTGAGCTACTAAACAACAACAACATTGCCCAGCACCACCATTCATTGCCTCTGTGACTCTGGGCAGGCTGCATAGTCTCTCCAAGCCTTAGTTGCCTCTTCTGAAAAATGGGTTTGATGCTACCTACCCAAAACTTATCACAAGAATTTAACAAGGTGATTGCCATCACTCCCCCTGGTGCCTGGCAGGTGGTGAGGTCACCGTAATGGTAAATATTGGCAGGGTTTCTCCTAAGTACTCACAGGAACAAACTTCATGTGTACCGGAAACTGGCTTCTCTGCCTCATTCTGAGTTGCTGCCTCTTAAATAGCCAACTTCTTCCAAATGAGGCAGGAAGTGAGTGACAGCTTTTCCCGTTTGCCGTATTCCATGACCCTAGAATCCCCGCAAATAATTGCTGGCTAAATAATTGTGTGGGAATAATATTGTCTGTCTTACAGCTGATGCAAGGACTACATGGCTCATAAGAAGGAGGTCAAGAAATGATGGCTATTGACAATTATTTAGAGTAATTTACTTGAAAATATAACAGATTTCTCTCCTCTGTATAGAAGGAACAGGAAAAGAAATATGACTTGAGCATTTAAGTGCTAGCTCTAAACTAAAGTGTTTGAGGTCCCTAGTGTTATGCCAATTTCACAGAAGGGGAAACTGGGCCCAGGGAAGGATAAGGGACTTTTATCCAAGATCCCAAAGCTGAGTAAGAGGCATGGACCAGTTGCATCTGATTCCAAAGCTACATTCTTTCCCCACCACCTTGCCTCTCCTGGACCCTGCTTGTGGGCAACCTACCCCATCCACACACAGTACTCCACAGTCAGAGGCTCTGAATATTAGCTGTCAAGGCTCCAGCTCCAACTCACATCCAGGCCCTTTCCTTGGCTGTGAAGCTGACAGCCTGTTTACAGGACACAGGTCTGGGATGGCACAGGCTCAGGGCCTGTTTGTCTGCTTCTGCCTTCTCCTCTCACCCAGACCTTGGGTGAGTCAGGTATGGTCATATCCACGGACGGTTTGTGCTGAGCTCACTCCAGCTTAGGGAAGGTGTCTGAAGCCCTTAAGGTCACTGGGTGAAAGTGCCAAAGCAGACAGACAGATGACCTCTTGCCTCCTTGCCGGAGGGAGCTGTTTGTTGAGTAAAGAGTTCAAGAGCATCCTCTCCAAGTCCCAAACAGTCCTGAATCACCACTCCCACTTTCCAACCACAGATGTTTTCTTGCTCACAGCCAGGTTCCAAATGAGGCAGGCCCTGCCGGATGGAGCCCTAGAAGAGACTGCGATGCTTCCCTTGGCGGCGGGGGAATGTGAATTCGACATGTTGTTTTCACCAATCTAAACCCGACATCCTGGTCCTTAGCCCAGTCCCGCCTCAGAATTCCCCCTTCTACAGCACAGATGGCTACATGCTCCCAAAGATTCCTGCACCACCTCCTCTCCATAGGGTGGAATTACCACCGGAACATGGCTGCCCTGTCGGTGATGCCATTTCCCATCATACCCTGCTTCTGGTGGGGGTCATGTGACCACTTCTCACCAAAGAGCATGTGGTGTGTTTCTCTCCTGGAACACTACGTGCCTTCTTTACCCTCATCGCAGACAGAAAGAAACCACAGGAAGAAGGAGCTTGGGTTCCTGACTCACCATGTGGAAGGTTTCTGAGACTAGGAACACCCATGGAGATGGAATGGTGATTGAGAAATAAACCTTTATTATTTTGAAGCCACTGAAAAATTCAGATTTACTGTTAAAGCAACTAACATTACTCTCGTGAGCAACCTCCAGGGTTGAGATAGTAGAATCTACTCTGGACACTTGATCTCAGTGATAAATTTCACACTTCCTTGTGCACCTTCCTGCCATTTACTGCTTTTAACTCCCCTGATAGAACCTTCCCTGTTCTATCACAGGTCCAAACCTTACCCATCTTGTACTAATGTCAATACAACCACTTCTAGAAATCCTTTCCTGAAATCTACAACTGGGACTTCTGTCTCCCTCTCCTGAGCTCTGGCAGCAAGACTTCTTAAGGCCATGATAGCTTTGAAACCTGTTGATTCATTACTTGATCCCAGGTCTTATCTCCCCTCCAAGTTCCTTAGAAAAAGAACTCCACCTGCTTCAGCTATGCCTTCTCCATTTCAAGTATTGAATAGAATCATGCCTGGTACCTGGCTTCCCTGGTAGCTCAGCTGGTAAAGAATCCTCCTGCATTGCAGGAGACCCTGGTTCAATTCCTGGGTTGGAAAGATCCCACTTAAGGAATAGGTTACCTACTCCTGTATTCTTGGGCTTCCCTGGTGGCTCAGATGGCAAAGAATCTGCTTGCAATGCAGCAGACCTGGGTTTGCTCCCTGGGTTGGGAAGATACCCTGGAGGAGGGCATGGCAGCCCACTCCAGTATTCTTGCCTGGAGAATCCCCATGGACAGAGGAGCCTGGCAGGCTACACAGTCCATGGGGTTGCAAAGAGTCAGACATGACTGAGCTACTAAGCATAGCACATGCCTGGTACAAAGGTGGTATTTGGAAAGTTTACTAAGTTAATTCAAAATTGTAAGTCAAGGAAAGACTCAAAAAAGGCAGATGATAAGAAGGAGTCTTCGAGTATATCACAATGAGGTAACAAATAAACACTGACACTCTGTTTAACATAATACAATGTCACCTCTGACTCTACTCCAAGACCCTCAGGGGTCAGGCAGCTCCCCAGGGCAGAGCTCCTCCAGTCCATGAGGTAGGATCCAGTTTCCTCCCATCCCAAGTCCTTTGCTTCTAACTGTGCGAATATGGTTGCAAGATCATGGAAATCTGCCCGGGACATTTTATAGGTAGGCTGGAATTGGTGTACCCTCTCAGTGTGTGAACTGTTGTGTATGAAACCAACAGAACTGGCATCTTTTCAGAGCATGTTGAAACACAGAATCGTGGGCCCTTCCCCAGACCTACTGAATCAATCTGCATTTTTATAGGATTCCTGGGTGATGGATATGCCGATTACAGTGTGAAAAGCACTAGTGAACATCATTTCTGCCCACATTCCACTGGCAGGAATTCAATCTCAAGACCAAATCAATTGCAAGGAAAGCTCAAAAAATTTCCCTACCCTGATGCCTAGAAAAGGGAAGGTGGATTTTGCTATATGCTGTGTGGAATAGCATCATGTAAGAAAGAAAGGGTCCATTCCCACCTGCAGGTCAGTTAAGTCTGTATGTTAGTCACCTGCTCTGCAATAGCCGGGGATGGTTGGAGCGTCTATGCCTGGCTGAATAAGGGACAGGCTGTTTCAAGATGGCAGAATCTAGCAGAAGGGCAGAGACTGCCAACCTATCTGGAGAGAGATGGAAGCCCGGTGAAAAGTCACATTAAAAAAACCTCTCAGCTAATGACATTGAAAGAGCATTTAAGCAGTTAGTGTACCCTGAAGGAAAGAGCTCCCCCGTGCTCCCACCAGTGGTCATTCAACCAGTGCAAAAGGCAGTAAGCAGCCACAGCTGCAAGCTGAAACAAGTCATTGTTCATTTTCTGTGAAGTTTGACCTGTTAGATGCAACTGTTCTCACGGTTTCCATTGGTCACTGTTTCTCATTGGTTCTCATTGTTCTTATTAGTTGAAATTTATTTTAATTATCCTGTGACTCTGTTTTTTCAAGAACACAAGGATTTGAGGTCCACATACTTTCATCTTTTCTTTATGATTGGTTAATTAAGCAGTGCTGAGTGGAGCATGAGACATGGAAGAAATGTTTAAAAATCCTTTTCATGTAAATATGTAGACCACTTAAGAAAACTCAGAGGTCCTTTGTAATATTTGTTCTTGATGGTGTTTTACTTGGGGAATGATGGTAAGCCAGCTCTGATCTTTTTAAGTTTTAAAGCATTTCATTAAAATTTTAAAAAGAAAACAGAAAATTATTTCATAATAAGATTAGCTTCCATGTGCTAGACATGGAAAAAAATCAACCCTGAAACAATCAAAATTTCTCCATCAACACTGAGTGTATAACTTTTACAGCAGAACATCTCTTGTTCAAATATAATGTATTTTTATTTTTAAAACAAAGGGAAATGAATTATCTAGAAACTCATTAGGAGAAAAGAAATCCTTAAAAAATATGTATCATGAAAAACATTTCTAGTGCTGAATATAAATTAGCATTTCATATTCACTCATGATTTTTTTTTTTTTTGTCTTTATTCAATTTGTTACTGTATTGCTTCTGTCATTTATATTTTGGTTTTTTGGCCATGAGACATGTGGGATCCCAGCTTTCTGACCAGGGATTGAACCCTTACCCACTGCATTGGAAGGCAAATTCTTAACCACTGGACTACCAGGGAAGTCCCTCACTTGTGTGATTTAACTTTAGGAATCAATATGGTGTTACATAATTCATGAGTGAGCTTCTAGTGTGAATGAGTAATGTACATATGTATGCCATCAATTATGGGGAAATGCTTGCATTGCTAAAGGTCCATATGTCTTTTTCTCTTCCTTTTGCTTTCATTTCTCTTCCTTGTGCTTTCGTTCGAGGCTAGACCACCTCTTTAGACAAACCATCCCTCTTATGGCTTCAATAGCCCAGTTGGTGACTCCCAAGTCTTCCTCTTGAATCCACCCTGCTCTTGAACTTTATACTTACATGGCCAATTCTATGTTGGACACTTAGTTCCAGGTGACCTAAGCCAAATGAAACTACCTTGGTTGTCTATCTTGTTAGTTTAACAGTTAGGTAATTGGCAGTGGACTTAGGTAAATAACCTTAGTAAATACCTAAATTAACTTTTCCTTGATGACTATCTGCAAAAGACGAGGTAGGCAAAGAATTATCTTCTTTCCATGGTCTTTTCTGCTTCTCTGATTCTAATGAGCATCCTAAAGTGAAATGTTAGTCCTGCATAATAAAAAGATAAAATCTAAAGATAAGTAAAATTTCTAAGTTAGGAAGTAGAGAGAAAGTATGGAGAAAATACTTCAAAGAATCTCCTCAATACCTCTTGAAAGAGGTGTTAATAACCCAGTTTACAATAAGAAAACTAGACTCATTGAGATTAGAAAGTTCTAGCACTGGGATTCATAGTCATGTCTATTTGGCTCCAAAATCAGCATTCTCTGTATGGTCCACAGTAACACACACAAATGTTCTCTCTGCATCTAAGGCCCTGAGTTTGCACTAGATTCTAAGAATATTTATGGCTACATTAATGCTGGCTTCACAGTGACTCTCAGTCTCCATCATCTTCTGCTTCAAGTCCCCCCGAGTTACCTGGGATCTCACCTGTGCTGAGCACATAATGTGTGCAAGCCTGGGCCTTAGTATCAGTTCACCTTCATGATCCTCCTAGTAAGTGGGTATTGTTCCTCCCTCCCATTTCCAGAGGGGGAAATTTCCTCAGAGAAGTGAAATCACACCTCAAGTCACATAGCTGGATGAGGTGGATTTCAGATTTGAATCTACAGCTGTTGGATCACAAAATGATTGCTATGACTAATTGGAGGACCGTCAAAGAATGGTGACCATATAAACAGAAAAAAAATATCTAGCAGTTCAGTACCTTCTTGATGATGACTGGTGAGATCTATCTCAGGCCACTTTCCCTCTCCTGGCCATAGTCTTCACATCTGTAGAAGAGAAGCCTACTTGCTGTGGGGTTATCAAATGATCAAATCCATTATTAACTAATCAAATCAAAGGAGTCACCACAAGCATTAAAAACAAGACGAAGAAAAAAAAATCAGAGTAAAGATGGATATTGTTTCTTGACAAATACATACACTCATGCCCACACACAAGCATATATAGGTGTGTATGTGTGTGTGTGCGTGTGTGTGCGTGTGCACTAGGTCATGACATGAGGCCAATTTGCCATTGTCACTGTCAATTTGTTGCTGTCAGGAGGTTGAAAATTACTGCTTTAAGGTACCCTTCAGACCAGGCACCTTGGACTGAGTTAGTTCTGACCATTTTTTAGTGCAAACCCACTAGGTTCCTGGATACTCTGTAGACCAAGAGACAAAGGAAAGCCTTAGAACCAGAGAGACATGGATTTGAATTTGAACTCTTCCACTTCTGACTTTACACCCTTGGGCAAATCATGTCATCTCTTTGGGCTGCAGTTTCATCATCTATAGAATTCAAGCAGTAATGCCTGTCTTATAGGATAATAATGAGACTTAAAAGAAAATGCAAATACTTAGCAGAATTCATAGCACATAGTAACGCTCAAAATATGTTAATTACAACCATTATTATTAACCTAAGTATTTTATTATGACCATTATCATTATTTTCAAATTACATTGAAATCGTTTATTTATACATCTCTTCCTAGACTAGACTTACAAAGAAATCCCAGGTATTCTTTGTCATTATATTTTCCAAGCACATTTTATTCAGCGCAAACTGATTATGCAGACAGTACCTCCAAAGTTAGCACTCAAACCAGAAGATATAAAAACCACTTCCCACAGCCTCCCACAAATTTATGATAGAACTTTCATTCAGTTAAGGGCTCTTTGAAAAGACAATGTGGTCTTGAAAAGTGGTAACAGTAACAAAGATTAAGCACAGTTAGGCATTTTATCCTTACAGCATGAGCTCACCCACATCATTTTATTTCAATTTCACAGCTTCACTGCAGGGGAAATAGTCAATATCATTTTGCTGTCCCACTACACAGACATGGATACTAAAGCTCAAAGAAGCAGAATGACTTACCCAGTGCCATAGAACCAGAAATACTGACTTCAAGCCATATGTTCTTTCACTTGTATCAGTGACTTCTTAAAAACTTGAGTTAAATTAACATAGACTATTACATTAGTTTCAGGTGAATAACACAATAACTCAGTATTATTATACATCATGACCTGATCACAGCAATAATACCAGTTATCATCCATCACCATACAAACTTGTTACAATATTATTGACTACATTCCCTACATGTACACTATATGCCCATGATTTTATACCTGGAAGCTTGTACTTCTTAATCCCCTTCACTTTTTTTAATCTCCCCACTCCTTCCCCTCTAGCAACCCATTAGTTTCTTTTCTCTGCATTTATGAGTCTGTTTCTGTTTTGTTTAGTTGGTTTGTTTTTCAGACTCCAAATGTAAGTGAAATCATGTGATGTTTGTTTTTTCCTGTCTGACTTAGTGTAAATAAACTTCCAGCTTTATCCATGTTACAACATATGGCAAAATATCATTCTTCTTATGGGTGAGTAACATTCCATTGTACCTGTATCTTGTGCATGTGTGTGTGCTCAGCTGCTTCAGTTGTGAACAACTCTGCAACCCCGTGGACTGTAGCCCGCCAGGCTCCTCAGCCCATGGGATTCTCCAGGCAAGAAAACTGGAATGTGTTTCCATACCCTTCTCTAGGGAATTTTCCTGACCCAGGGATCAAACCCACATCTCCTACCTTGCAGGCAGATTCTTTAGTAACTGAGCCACCAGGGAAACCCCTATATACCATGTCTTCTTAAATATTAGGATGTATGCAAGAATAACCAGGGGCCCATTTGAAAACATATTACCAGCCTCACTCCCAGAGATTCTTAGTTCCTTCATTGTGGACAAGCAGGATTTGGCTTCTAACAAGCACCTGCAGATGATTCTGATCCAGGTTGTCAAAGAGATTCAGTGGGTCTCCTAAAGATGCCCACTCACAAACAGGGGCTTCTTTCTGCAGCCTGGTGAACCTGTTAGTATATTTTCCAAAGGCTGCTCTCAATTGGATGGGCACGTAGGGAACTGGAATCAAGGAAACTCGGCTTTTATTTTACTAGTGGTTTGCATCCTTGACCAAGCCTTGGGCCCTGGTGCTGACAGTGGTAAGGGGGGCATCTTCAGAGTGTCTGTCTTTTCGAATCCACTCTTCATGACCCAAGAGTGGGACCAACCTGTAACTACACTACACCATGGGGACTGGTAGGTTCCAGCATTCTGAAGGGCTTTGGGAGGGTGAAGATCCACCTCCTGAGAAGCCATCTTTAGCTAGAGTTGGTCCCTCCAACCATGACTCCTGCATCCTTTGTGTCCAGAGTAGTGTTATTGTTACTTACAAGCCTGTCACCCAGAAAGAGAGGCTCAGGGGAGGGTGGGCAAGGGAATCATTTTTTTCTTCATATTTCTATCCCCAGTACCCAATCCCAGGCACTCAGCAGATACTGACGGAATGTGTGAATCAATAAACAAATGAGTGAATGGAGAACAAACAGAATCATGACTTACTAAAATGTTTAATGAAACTTTCCTAGATGCTTTTGTCTTTTTCTAGTCATTAGGTTTGACCATCTCTAGAATTCAAAGGAGAAGATTTTTTTTTTTGACCACGATAAAAACTTCTTTTATTTTTCTTGGAATACTTTAAAAACACAAAAAGGAACACTTCTCATGAAGCTATAAAAATGATGCACAATGAACTCTGTGGTTTGTGAGACATGAAACACCATAAACTGTTTTGAAAAGATAATTTTACTGGAAACAATATATTTGGAAACTAATTAGCCATCTCAATTGCCAAACCTTGGCTGGCTAATCCCCTCGAGAAATATGGGGCATGAGGCTTTGTGGTGCAACCAACAACCAACATTTCACAGAATGACTTTCCCAGGACAGGTCTTGTGCATAGAGCATCCAGTCCATTGTTCTAACAGCATTCTCTCAATCGCCCTCTGACACAGAGGGTACCATTCCCATTTCACAGCTGTAATAACTGAGAGTCAGAAATCACACGGCTAATAAAAGGTGATGTGTGTGTGTGTGTGTGCTAAGTTGTATCTGACTCTTTGCCACCCGTTGGACTGTAGCCAGCCGGGCTCCTCTGTCCATGGGATTTTCCAGGCAAGAATACTGGAATGGGTTGCCATTTCCACCTCCAGGAGACCTCCGCAACCTAGGGATCAATCATCTTCTGCATTGGCAGGAGGATTCTTTTACCACTGAGTCACCTGGGAAGCCCCTAAATAAGAGGTGGAGCTGGATCCAAACCTAGGTACTTTTGAATCTCAGTCTGTGGACTTCATGTAACTCTCAGGCTAAAAGCACTTCTAATGAACTCTTGTTCACATGCTAAGTTGTATCTAACTCTTTGCAACCCCATGAACTGTAGCATACCAGGCTTCCCTGTCCTTCATTATCTCCTGGAGTTTGCTCAAACTCATGTCCATTGAGTCAGTGGTGCCATCTAACCATCTCATCTTCTGTCACTTTTCTCCTCCTGCCTTTAGTCTTTAACACAAATCAGTGAAAATCCAGGTAAAAAAACATGCTTTCCCTTCTCAAAGAACCCCCTTGGACCTCTTTCTCAGTCTCCTGTGCCACATGCTATGAGCTGTATAAAACACGCAAAATTGTCTGACAGCTGTTGCACCATTACCCTGAAGCTCTCAAGTCACATGGACCCTCAGAAAGATCAGGCTGCAATGAAAAGACATAATACAATTTAAAAGCAAATACTCATCAAATAAAGTTTGGAATTAATTGAAAACAAGATACAGGACCCATAACCTAAAGACTGTAAAGTAGTTGATAATCCCTTGGAGAAATATATGGAATCATAGCATGTAGCATACAATACTATGTCTTTTTGCTTTTCCATTTAACATTTTTTGAGCTGCAAGTGATGTATGATATAAGTTTCAGGTGTACCACATATCGATTCACAATTTTTAAAGGTTATATTTCATTTAGAATTATGATGAAATATTGCCTATATTCTCTGCATTGTACTATATATTCTTGTATCTTACTTATTTTATACATAGTGACTTGTACCTCTTGATCCCCTACTCTTATCTTGCCCCTACCCACTTTTCAATTCACATTTATGCAAACACATTCTGCCATGCATTGAAGTAGCCTTCGTGGCTTTTACTGGGTGCATAATACTCTGCTGAGGAAATATCCACTAATTCAGTTCTATTCAGTCATTCAGTCATGTCTGAATCTTTGCAACCCCACGGACTGCAGCACGCAAGTCTTCCTTGTCCTTCACCAACTCCCAGAGCTTGCTCAAATGCACATCCATCGAGTAGGTGATGCCATCCAACCATCTCATCCTCTGTCGTCCCCTTCTCCTCCTGCCTTCAATCTTTCCCAGTGTCAGGATCTTTTCCAATGAGTCAGTTCTTCATTACATACTTAGGTTGTATTTAGTTGTTCATTACTCTATGCAATTCTATCATAAACAGCATTGTAATCAAAGCCTTTTAGAAAACCTTATGTTTTTGACATTAGGATGCATCCCCAGAAATGGAATTATAAGTCTATCAGGTTTGAACATCACACAAGTTGCTGAGCTATTTCTGAAAGTTTATGCTATTCTGCGTCTCATTACCAGTACAGTTCCTTTAGCTGGACCACAGCGACCTTCCTGGGAGCCCCACACTCAGAAGGGCTATCCATTGGCTTAAAAGCTCAGTTAGCACCCTTCTGAAATCAGGAATAATTTTATTGCATATGGATTTGTGAGTAAAGTTTGATGGACCGTGGGAAGAGTCAGGCAAGCAGAAGAGATATGGGTAATGCGTGTCCACCACTCACATGTCATGTCATCCATGCCCCATGAGCAGAAAATTCTGGGGAAGCTGCGGAGTGTGGGAGTTCAGAGGGCTGAAAGGAAACACATGTGTTTCTTCTATGACTGAAGAAGCTGGGGGGACCAGGGCGCTGACCTTGCTAAGAGGCCATGCTTTTTGTTACAATCAGAACTTGCTTCACATGAGCACCCATCCCTGTCACAGGCGTTTGCGCTTGCGTGAACTCAGTCATGTCCGACACTTTTGCGATCCTATGGACTGCAGACCGCCAGGCAAGAATACTGGAGGGGGTTGCCATTTCCTCTTCCAGGGGATCTTTCCCCATCCAGAGATCGAAACTGCATCTCTTACGTCTTCTGTGTTGGTAGGCAGATTCTTTACCACTGCGCTATCTGGAAAGGTGATGTCACAGGTTTTAGCCAGCAACTTGGTTCCGTTTCCTTGCAGTCCATCCTTCCTCACCAGTGGGCCAAAGGTCAAGAACGTTGTTAGAGTGTGCACTTAACAAGGAGTGGGTTAGAAATAGCTGAGTTAGTTTGGTGCAGACTTTACACTGTTCTGGTAACAATGAAAAGCATCTGCATGCATGCATCAATACAAAAACTACAAAGTATGAATTTCAAATGTAGCACAAATACAGAATGTAATTTGGGTGATTCCACATATGAGTCTGCCTCCTCTTTTTAAATGAACTCAGTCACTTTGAGGGAATCAGAGAAGGATTGTACTAAGAGCCGCCTTCCCCTTCCTCCTCCCTACCCTGCTCTACCTACGTTCTGGCTCAACTGTCAGCTGATGGTTTTTCCCACAAACTAATCCAAGACCTAGAGACTGGCCATCACTTCTCCAGATAGTGATTGGTTAATAGCACTGTTGGTTTGGGGACTAGTGTTTGGTAAAAGGCAAATGGGCTACTGTTTCTTTATTGCCATTTTCTCTCTAAGGCTTAGGTTCTATATTTACCTACCTGCTGGTAAGTTTTTACAGCCTCATTCTGCTGAATATTGCTCTCCTTTAGCTTAAGACTTCATTTCTGAAATACAGCACTTGAACTTTGGATAGCTGTAAATTCACTCTTGCTCTTATGAATTGACTCTTCTTTGTAAAATTACCAAGTTTTCCTTCTACGGACATTATTACAGCAAACTCATTTTATGTTTTATAGCCCGTGTGCAAAATCCCCTCGGCTGATAACCCGTAGCCTGGAGAACACTCCTACCTCTAGGGCCTTTGTTTTCAGATGTCACTGCTCGTTAGGAAGAGTGGAGGAGCCTCACAGGGTGGAGAGCCTGGGTTTCACCTCCATGATTCTGATTCAGTGGATCTGGGGCGCCCTGAGAGTTTTGTTTTGTTTCTATTTTTTGGCCACAAACCGCTGCATGCGATTTTAGTTCACTGACCAGGTACTGAAAACACCCCCCCCACCCCCACCCTGCCGGCAGTGGAAGCATGGAGTCTTAACCACTGGACTTCAGGGAAATCCCATAGGCTCTGAGAGCTTTAAAGGCTTTCCAGATGATTCTCTATGCAGCCCCAGTTTGGGAGGTGCTTAAGGCCACCACTCTAAAAATCTCATTTCTTCAGTTTCTGAGGAGGAAATGCATCCAGCTGGCTCAGTCAGACCACCAGCCTCCATGCTGGTAGGATTCAGCAAATAATTACCCTGCTCCTGCTGCCTGACTGGCCTAATCCTAGGCCCTTTGGCAGCGGTGAATAAGCTAAGCTCCCAGCCTGGAGGAGCTTCCCAGATGGAGGGCAGGTGAAAAGGTCAGCAACCGGGATGAGAGGAGTGTGTCAGTGGAGTATCTAGAACAGATACAGCCAGGAGCCCAGAGGACATGGGACACTTGTGTAGCCTCTGGCCAGGGGCTTGCAGAGCACTGTGCCAATGGTGGGGGGCTTCCCAAGAGGCGCTCGTGGTAAAGAACCCTCCTGCCAATGCAGGAGAGGCAAGAGACCCAGACCCCTGGGTCAGGAAGATTCCCTGGAGAAGGAAATGGCAACCCACTCCAGTATTCTTGCTGGGAGAATCCCAGGGACAGAGGAGCCTGGTGGGTGATAGTCCATGGGATCGCAAAGAGTTGGACGTGACTGAAGTGACTTAGCATTCACACATGTGCCAATGGTGTATCAAGCAGAAAAACAAACCAAAAAAAAAAAAAAGCCTAAAAAGCAGTGAGCTCTACTGCAAGGACACTGTCTTGTGTGACTTTGGGCCCCAGAGGACCAACACAGTGCTGGCCCACAGAAACACAGTGCTGGTCATCAACAAATGTTTCAAGAATAAACAGACAGCCCTATTTGTAGCATAAGATGCTTGAAGGACTGAAACCAAAAAGGTTGGAAAGCTTTGTCTGAGCCAGATTGTGCAACCCTGGAAAGTTCTTGAGCTGGGAAGTTCCATCATCTGAGCTGTTCGTTGGAAAACAAATCTGGGAGTAGACATAGGCGATGCTTTGTTTGGAGACTAAACTTGGAGATGGTTTAGGAAGCAAGAGTTCAGAAATGGGGGTGGGGGGAAGGTGCTAATGGGGTCCTGAACTATGCCAGAGAAAGTGGGGATTAAATGGAAAGTCAGGCTAGGAGATGGTGCACTGATGTGTTTAGAAAAGAAGACTTATTTTAGGATATCTCACCCAGAGCCTCTCCTACCCAGACAGCCCAGAGAACTTCAGAAGCTACCATTGCCACCTCATCTGACTTTTTAGACAGAGTAGACACAGACTTGAACATCTGCTCCCTAGCACTTCCCCAATCCATCCCCTCTGCCTTCCCAGAGCCCACCTGTAGTAGCCACAGTTCACGCTACTTATTGACTACCTGCCATGTGCCTGGCTGTTGAAGTAGACACTTTTGAGATGTCTGCTCAGCTTTGATAGTGAATTCGAAGCCCCAGCTGAAGGGGTGAGTGATAGAAGAGAGGCACTAAATTTGAATCCTACCCCTTACTGGTTACTTGGGCAAATGCCTTAGCCTTGCAGGGCCTTTACTGCCCAAGTGCGTGAAAATTGCTCAGTCGTGTCCAACTTTCTGTGACCTCATGGACTGTAGCCTGCTAGGCTTCTCTGTCTGTGGAATCCTCCAGGCAAGAATGCTAGAGTGGGTAGCCATTCCCAAACTTTACCATCCAAAAGAAAGAATAGTAGTGTCTGCCTCCTAGGGCTGTAGGCAGAGCTGAGGAGACACACGGGAAGCCTGTAACAACACTGCTCCAAAGACATTGCTGTATTTGGTGTCAGCACTTTGATCTTCATCTCACCCCTCACAGATTGCCAGTGTGCACGTCTACTGCCCAGGTGGAAAGAGGACTAAAAAAAGTCTCCTGCAGGCCTCAGCTCAGAGGGTCATAGCGGAAGAGGGCTGAAGAGGTTGTGCTATCCCAGTCTTTGCAGGTGATACAATCCAACCTCCTGTTTTGTGGACTGGGACATCAGGCCCGCAGAAGGGCTGCCATTTTGCTCAGACCCGCCAGCACCTTGGGGTTCTCGGGGAGACCCCATTAACCACAAAGGAGGAGAAGCAAGGTTGCCCAGGGTGTGGCATGTCCAGCCCTGCTCCCCGCCCCACCCAACCCCCTAAGCCCCGAGAAAGGCTTCTGGAAGAACAGATCCAAGTGCTGACCTGGGAAGCTGTTTTGTTTCCCTTCAGCTTGAGGGGCAAGGTGCCAAAAACCTCCCTAGAAAACTCTCTTCCCAGGAGATCTTTGCTACAACTGATTCAACAGGTCTGACCACCTCCTGTGGGCACTCCAAACTAGAGGCTTTATCCTAATCAACCCCAAACTGTCCTCCCCACACAAGTTAATCACCTTCACTAATAACAAGACAGAAGATGTTCCATCCATTTTTTAATAGAAATGCACCTTTGTAACAGCTATTCAGTCACTGAGGGTCACCACAGACCAAACAGGGAAAGAATGAGGAGGGATCAGGATCAGCGATTAGTGACTCTTTACCCAGCAAATTAGATTAAGTAAAAAGTCCCTGTCTTTGTCCGAATTGACAAGGATGGTTCATTTTGTGTGTTAACTTGCCTGGGCCATGGGTTGCCCACATATTTGGTTAAACATTATTAGGGGGATATGACGGTGTTTCTGGGTGAGATTAGCACTTGAATCAGTAGACTGAGTAAAGCAGATTGCCCTCCCTGAAGTAGATGGGCCTCATCTAAATCCTTTGAAAGCCTGAATAGAACAGAAAGCTGAGTAAGGGGGAATTCCCTCTCTTCCTGTCTTCAAGCTGGGAAATCAGTCTCCTCCTGCCTTAGGACTCAGGGTCAAGCTGGAATTTACGCTATGGGCTCTCCTGGTTCCCAGGCCTTCAGATTCAGGTGGGAACTTATGCCAACAGCTCTGGGTCTCCAACTTACCCACTGCAGCTCTTGGGACTTAACCTCCATACATAACTGTATCAGCCAATTCTTTACACACACGCACACACACACACACATGTACACACGCATGTATATGTACACAAACACATATATATGTTTATGTGTATGCATACATATATATATTCTATTGGTTCTGTTTCCCTGGGGAGCCCAGACCACTACAGTATCATGAAGGACTTTGCATGCACATTCATGTTTAATTCTCACGACAGTCTTCAGCAGTGGGAAAGGCAGAGCACTAGAGGTTTTCGTCTGCTTGGGCTACCATGACAAAATGCCATAGACAAGGCGATCTAAACAGTAGAAGGCTATTCTTCACAGTTCTGTACAATAGGAAATTCAAGACTGACCTGCAGGCTGGTTTAGTTCACTGCTGGAGCTCTCTTCACGGCTTCGTGCCTTCTTGCTATGTCCTCACACAGGGAGAAAGAGCTGCGGGTGGCTCTCTGGTGTCCTCATAGGGCGCTAATCCCATCATGGGTGACCCACCTTCATATTCTGTCTAACCCTAGCACCTCCTGGAAGCCACGTCTCTAAAAACCATCACATTGATGATCAGACTTCCATGGAGGACACGTGCATTCAGTTGATAACAGTCTGTCCCCCCATTTCACAAATGAGAGCACAGAGGCTGGGAAAAGTGAGGTAACTTGCCAAGTCACCAAGCATATAAAGTACAAGAGTCAGAATGCGATGCAACGCTTCTCCTGCAGATGCCATTCTGGCTTCTACAACCATGGTTTTTATGTGAGCTGTTCTAACACACAGCAGGACTTCACCCTTAGAAATAACCAGTAAAGATAGAAAAAGTTAAGTTGTGCTCTCTTGCTAGTTATCTGGGACTACTAATTAAAATGACAAGCCAGACTTCATCTTTCACTCATCAGATGAAAATGAGTAAAAATTAAAAGGCTAATATCTAGTGTCAGTGAGGGAGGGCGAATGGCATGCTCTTAAAAACTGCTTGCAGGAATGCACATCAGTGGACCCTTTTGAGGGCAATTTGGCAGAATCCATAAAAATTTTAAACATTCACTCTCTTTAATCAAGCAGTTTGAGTTCTTGATACCTACCTCACGGAAATACTTTCACACGGATACAAAGAGGTGTACACTGCTTTTTCAGGGAACAATGAAACGTTGGTAGTACCATGTTACCTGCTGGTAGGAAACAGCTAAAAGACCTGGGGAGTATCAAGCTTTTGGCGTCTGCGAAACCAACCAAAAGAATGTGGTTGATTTGTATATTCCGTCAGAGGTTGGTTTATTCAGTAAAAAAAAAAAAAAAAGTAAACTGTGGGTATGTGTAGCCAAATTCTATTTATGAGATTTTAAAAAAAAGACCATAATGTCTACATTATATGTCTATAAGTATATAATTTCATTAAAAACATCAAGGACACATATACATGAGGGAAAATGGGAATAAAAATGCTCTTTTGTTCTGAAAATGTATGGATTGGGATTTCACAGACTACATTCGTGTTACACGTTTTATAATTACAATAAAGAAATATATATATATAAAAGCACGGGAATGAAGGTGCTTTCCTTCACAATGTTTCCTTTTGCTTCTTCTAAGAATGATGTCTCCAAGCTGAAAGCATAGGGTGATTGCCGCAATTCTAAACAAGAAGCAGGGCATCTGAGGGGAGAGGAATCCGAGTAACAAGATAGGTTAGTGACAAAGCCAGGACTAGGGTCTAGGTCACTGGGCTTCCCTGGTGACTCAGATGGTAAAGACTCTGCCTGCAATGCGGGAGACCCAGGTTCCATTCTTGGGTTGGGAAGATCCCCTGGAGAAGGGAGTGGCAACCTACTCCAGTATTCTTGCCTAGAGAATTCCATGGACAGGGGAGTCTGGTGGGCTACCATCCATGGGATTGCAAAAAGTCAGACACAACTGAGCAACTTTCACTTTCACTCTCCACTCCCAGTGCTCCGTGGATTGCATCCTTTGCTTCACCCATCTTCCAAAGTCTTCACAGCACCTTGCCCATGATGAAAGGAAGCTATCAACCCATCCTTTCAAAAGAACCTCCAACTCCTAAAGAACAATAAGGCTTCAAGATTTTCCTTCTCCCCCTTTGTTTTTAAAGCACTGCGGGGACTGAGGGCAGAGTCCTCAAATCTCCACTTGAAACTGGCAGGTTCAGTGTTGAGAAGGACTTGTCTGATGTTCCGTCCGATTTCCATTCAAGTAAATCTCGTTTTGCTGATGTCTGTGAAGTCTGACTTTATAGCAGAGAGCGCTCCTAGAACTGTCTTTAATAAAAGGGGAAAGAAGTGGAACTACTAATTTAGTTTCTTTAAAAGGCATGTATTTTCATGCACATTAAGTCCATCTGTTAGTGAAATGGATGCCTTTGCACAGTGTATAATTTGATAAAACCCAAAAGAACTCAGAGCTCCCAGCTTGAAGCAGAAATAGAGAAAGTGGCTGGGAACCTGACTCAAGTGGAGAAATCCACCAAACACTATTTTTAGAACTAAAACCTGATTTTTAAAAAAAAATGCCCATCAGAGAGATGGATTACTGTTCTACGCGTAAGTGTCTCTCAGCACATTTGAACTGCTTGAGGGACCAAGATCAAAAGGCCCGGTGTCCCTGCAGCTCATTTACTGGGGAGGTCTTGTCTGAAGCACCACGCAGTGTCTGAGCCCCTCACTTCCTGCCTTCACAGCGCCCAGCAGCTCCCCACTAGCTACAGAGAGCTTACAAGCTCGCAGCCACACTTCATTTTGCTAGTGCAAAGTATTCTAAAATTTGAAATGTTGGCATTTCACATTAATAATCAGAATTTTCACAGGAGGAAACAATCAGAAGATCTGGCCACACGGGGTCCAAATTCCCACAGAGCTTTAACGGGTTGAGGCTGAGTCGTGGAGTCACACCCTTAGACAGCATTCCCTTCCTTCCACAATCTCCACCTGTAAATGCCTGGCCTTTAGGGACACTTGAGGTTGCAGCACCTGGTCTTGAGAATTATTGTCTAAACTTCTCAGAAGGGCGTTGAAGACCCTTCACTACTGGCTTGGCTTCTGGCCAGCTCCTCCATCTTCATCCTCTCCTGGTTCTTTACCCATTTATTTAGTCAGGAAGACTTCACTGAAAGAGGCTATGTACCAGGCTGTGTGTGTACGGAGTTGAATGAAATGCACGCGTCAGTCAAGGTCCCAGGAGGTACACACATAAACTAGGAAAGCTCAAGCAGTACCGGTTAAAGTGTAGAGAAATTGCAAGAAGAGCATAGTAGCACATTGAGCTCAGAAGTTCTGGGACTGATAGTACCTCTAGGCCTGGAGGAAGGAGTTGCTTACTGGAGAGTAGCTACGACCTATAGCTACAGCCAGTCCAAGATAGCCCTGCAGAGCAAGAGTTCAGGAAAAGATCACCTGCACTCTCTCTCCTCCCTACCTCCAGTCTTCTCTGGGGACTCACACCTTGGCCAGAGCCAGAAGCAAAGCACAAGGAGTCTTCCTGATGCTGTCCACAAAGTTCAGCTTCCCTGGATGGAGGGCAGGGCAGGAAAAGGGCAGAGTGGGTCAGAGGTGCAAAGAGATGATACTGAGCCAGCCCATTCTGTCCTTCTGGAAACTCAATCTAGTGAGAAGAAAGACATTACCCAGAACTTCCCTGGTGGTCCAGTGGTTGGGACTCTGAGCTCCCAATGCAGGAGGTCTGGGGTTCAATCCCTGGTCAGCAAACTGGACCCCAGATGCCACAGTAAGATCCCGCATGTGGGATCCATGTGCCACAACTAAGATTTGGTTCAGTTCAGTTCAGTCGCCCAGTCGTGTCCGACTCTTTGTGACCCCATGGACTGCAGCATGCCAGGCCTCCCTGTCCATTGCCAGCTCCCAGAATTTACTCAAACCCATGTCCATCGAGGCAGTGATGCCATCCAACCATCTCATTCTCTGTCGAACACTTCTCCTCCTGCCCTCAATCTTTCCCAGCATCAGGGTCTTTTCAAATGAGTCAGCTCTTCACATCAGATGGCCAAAGCATTGGAGTTTCAGCTTCAGCATCAGTCCTTCCAACGAATATTCAGGCCTGGTTTCCTTTAGGATGGACTGGTTGGATTCCCTTGTAGTCCAAGGGACTCTTAAGAGTCTCCTCCAACACCACAGTTCAAAAGCATCAGTTCTTTGGTGCTCAGCTTTCTTTATAGTCCAACTCTCACATCCATACATGACTACTGGAAAAACCATAGCTTTGACTAGATGGACCTTTGTCCACAAAAAATGTCTCTGCTTTTTAATATGCTATCTAGGTTGGTCATAGTTTTTCTTCCAAGGAGCAAGCATCTTTTAATTTCAAGACTTGGTACAGTCAAATAAATAAAAAAAGAAAGAAAGATGAGATCAACAAACAATGCCAGTGAAATAGGGGCAGAACTTTATTAATGAGTATCATGGTGGACTATAGGATCTCAGAGGGGCTATCAACCCAGGCAAAGGCAGTCAGAAGCCTCTCCCTTCCCCACTGCCCAGAAAAAGCAACAACAACAACCACCACCACAACAAAAAAACACAGAGATAGAAAGCACTGAAGAACAAGGACACAGATAGAGGTGAGGAGGGAGAGAGATGGCGTGTCCAAAGGGAGGGAGATTTCGTCAATTAGACTTCACAGGCACTGCATACTCAATCCGTGGGTTACCCAGTGTTCCCCAAATGTCCCTGGCTCTTTTACACCTACATGCCTGTGCATGGATCCTTCCTCAACTAGGAGAGCTCCCCTTTACCCTTTCGGGAAAGTTGCCGCATCCTCTCTAATCAATTCCACTTCTGTGTGTTCCCAATAGAAATGTAAGCATACATACACCAAAAGACACATTAGAATGCTCACGACAACATACACTGGGCCAAAGGTTCACTGGGCTTCCCCAGCAGCTCAGCGGTAAAGAACCTGCCCGTAATACAGGAGACACAGGATACTCTGAATCGGGAAGACTCCCGCGAGGAGGGTATGGCAACCCACTCCAGTGGAGTTGCTGGAAAAATCCCATGGACCGAGGAGCCTGCCTGGCCATGGTCCTTGAGGTCGCAAAGAGTCAGACACGACTGAAGAGGCTGAGGACACATGCACGCAAAGTTCCATCAACAGAGACTGGCTCATTCAATTACGATATATCCACAGAACACTATGCAGTCATGAGACTGCATGGTTTATAATTATGGGTGAAAATATGAAACAATACACAAATATGATACTGAGCTAAAGAAACCAGACAAAAAACGCTGCATCTTTTATCAGTAAGATTCCACCGATAGAAAGTTCAAAAACAGGCAAAATCAACCTGTGGTGTAAGAATTCAGGCTAGTAGTTACCCCTCAGTGAGCTGGTGGCTACTGCAGGGTCGCACAAGAAGGAGGGCTCGGTATTGTTACTAATGTTTCATGAGCTGGGTGCTGGTCACATGGGTTCATGGGGATTCATTCACTATACACGTATGTGTGCTTTTTGTCACGTTATATTTTAAGTCTCCTTCACTGGGAAATCGTCCCAAGTTACTGAATAAGAGAGGCACCATGTCCAAAGAACTCAGAAAACTCTTCTGTAAAACTCACCCAAGACGTCTGAAAACCACCAAGGAAAGACAAATGACACAGAAAGTTTTTTTTACCATACACCAGAAAACTCAATGTAATCAGGGTAATGGCTGAATAAATGCAAAAATCTTACATCAAAATGCAGTATTATATATGTGTAGTCAGTTTCCATGCGAGTATGGCTGCTACATGTTATGTCTGGCAGTTTTATAGGCATCAGAGATCAATGGGTCCTCCAGCTTTTTCTGAACTCCTATGCCAACCCCGGACAGCCTCTGCTCATAAAATGGCTGTAACTCTAGGTCTGTGGGGTTCCTGACTTTCTCATCAAGAAGGAGGCCTGTCACTAATATTCCTCCCATGAGCCCCACATAATGATAGAGGATGAAAAATTTTAAAAGATGTTTACTCTGTCATGGCCCATTTGTTTCAATCAAGACATTTATATAGACCAGTCAACCTGACCTTGTGACCAGCATCAGAGAACCAAGGTACCTGCAATGTGGCTGTTGTTGTTCAGTCGCTAAGTCGTGTCTGACTCTTTGCAACCCCATGAACCACAGCACACCAGGCTTCCCCATCCTTCATTATCTCCCAGAGTTAGCTACAACTCATGTCCACTGAGACAGTGATGCCATCCAACCATTTCATCCTTTGTCTTCCCCTTCTCCTCCTGCCCTCAATCTTTGCCAGCATCAGGGCCTTTTTCAATGAGTTGGCTCTTCGCATCTGTATTGGAGCTTCAGCTTCAGCATCAGTCCTTCCAATGAATATTCAGGGTTGGTTTCCTTTAGGATTGACTGGTTTGAACTCCTTGCCATCCCAGGAACTCTTAAGAGTCTTCTCCAGCACCACAATTTAAAAGCATCAATTCTTAGGTCCTCAGTCAAAGCTATGGTTTTTCCAGTAGTCATGTAAGGATGTGAGAGTTGGACTATAAAGAAGACTGAGCTCCAAAGAATTGATACCTCCAGTGGGATGTGTAATTCCAGCTCAAAGCAAATTAATATGATAGTTTAGTTCACCCAGGAATATCCATTGCAGGGGCTCAATGTAGGGTTTCTGTGATTAATTTTATGTTGTAGACATTCACTCAGAGCCCTTATTTCTTTTTCTCACATCTCTCAAAAGGGCACCCCTAAGTCGACACCACCATATTAGTTCCCCAGGCTACAGACCAAAGAGACTGAGTTTTGTCTACCCAAAGATATTTCTTGGTACTACTTCCTGACTTCTTTTCAATAATCAGCTGAAAATGATACGGTCTTTGTGGTGCTACATAAGCCAACTGAAATGAAAGATGATTATTTTAATAATATCAATGTGATGTTAGTCACTCAGTCATGTTGGACTCTTTGCCACCTCATGGACAGTAGCCCACCAGACTCCTCTGTCCATGGAATTCTCCAGGCAAGAATACTGGAGTGGGTTGCCATTCCCTTCTCCAGGGGATTTTCCCAACTCAGGAATGGAACCTGGGTCTCCTGCATTGCAGGCAGATTCTTTACCCTCTGAGTCACCAGGGAAAAATACCAGTACTGGCTGCCATTTATGCAGCATCTCTTGTGTGCTACCACTATCCTCGCACTTTACATGTATTCCTGAGGGCTGTGAAGTCAGATAGCATGAGTTCAAATCCCACCTCTGATCCTTACTAGCTCAGTGACCTTAAGTGAGCTGGTTCTTAGACTCTGGATCCCCATTTTCCTATCTGTAGGATGGGCCTCCTAACATAGTCAGGCCACTGAGTTATTAGAATGATCGGATGCATCTCATTCATGAGAACACATGGCCTAGCGCTTGGCACAGAAAGCTTGCTCAAAGAAGAAATCCTGCTTTCCTCCCAACAGCCCTTTCAAGAAAGCATCATTATCCCCATTTTATAAAGGAAAAACTGAGGCTCAGAGACTTGCCCAAGATCACACAGCAACTGAATGGCAGATGTAGGATTTTTTTTTTTTTTTTTTTGGCTGTGCTGGATCTTCATTTCAGCATGCAAAATTTCTCTAATTATGATGCACAGGCTTCTTTTTTTGTGACATGTGTGTTTCTCTAACAGCAGCACATGGTCTTAGTTGCTTCACAACATGTGGGATCTTAGTTCCAGACCAGGGATCGAACCCACATCCCCTGCCTTGGAAGGTGGATTCTTTATACCAGAGGACCACCAAGGAAGTCCCATATCCAGGATTTTTAACTCTCGCCCTTGACATCAAAGCCTGATCTCTTTCCACTAGTAAATGTCAGCTGAATGCCTCAGTAGTTGCTTCCAATCCCTCATAAACACAGAGTATTTTTGAGAGAAAGGATATGTTGAATATTTTGATTATTTTAAACAGCAAAATTAGGTAAGACTTTTGCCTTTGTCATAAAAAACATTGTTCCAATTTCATTGTTTACGGACTCAGGATGTTGATTATTTTAGTCCCTAAGTTGTGTCCAACTCTTTTGAGACTCCATGGACTGTAGCCCTGCCAGGCTCTTCTGTCCATGGGATTTCCCAGGCAAGAATACTGGAGTGAGTGCCATTTCCTTCTCCAGGAGATTTTCCCGACTCAGGAATCAAGCTTGTGTCTCTCACATTGCCAGACAGGTTCTTTACCATTGTGCCTGTTGGGAAGCCCTAATTTTGTGAATGTTGCCTATCTTGTTTCAGTCTTTAGCAAAAGGCTCAGGGCACCCTGGCCAAGCCATGTGACCTTGGACATCCCCTTCCCTCTCAACTGGGCCTTGGTTTCCCTTTATGTAGAACCAGATAGTGAACGGAGGCTCCTGCAGTTCCTGCAGCCTCGAGAGTGGAAATCTCACTCTTAATGTCATTCCAGGGCCTTTTACACACGTGAGCAGCTGGGCTTCCAACTGCCCTGTCTGTCTGATTCTTGCTCTTTTCTTCCTGAACTGTGTCAGAGGGGAAAATTAAAAAAAAAAAAAGAAGAAGAAGAAGAATCCAACATCTGTTTTCACACCATGGCTGGGAACTCATTCCTCAAACATTTTTCATACTTGACCAGAAGAGCATTTCATCACGAGTAAGAGGATCCGTCCCTTGCTTCCTGGCCTCCTCTGCAATTTGCTGATAAGACAGGAACGAATGTGCTGATGCGCATTTCCAGAAACTCATGCTTCTCCCGGGCCAGGCCTGCTGCCTTCTCAGAGGCAGGTGCCAGATCCTGGGGCCTGCAAGGCCCTCCCAGGCAAGCTGGCCAAGCCGCTGTCCTTGGGCTCCCCTCTCTCCCCACCAACACCTCCTCAAGGCCCGGAAGGCAGGGATTGACCACTGACATAGTCACCAGTCAAACATCCTTCTCTCTGCCTTCCCTGGTACCCAGTCCAGCAGGGGGAGATGGACCCTCTCTGCCAGCTTCTGCATCTCCAGGCGTGGAAAGAGCTAGATACACCCTCAATCCCACCAAGGGCTCAGGGGAATCTCTACCATTCACTCCCAGGGTGACCTGGGACAGGTCTTTTAACATCCTTGGTACCTCCATAGCAGCTAATATTTCTAGAACACTTACCGTCCTAGGTAGTGTCCTAGTTAGTTTTTACAAGAATCAGCTCATATTTAAACTGCCCAACAACCTCACGTCATGTGAGATTGACTGCCTTGTCACCTTACTTCACAGGTGAGGAAACTAAGCCATCGAGAGGTTACATAGTTCACCGAAGACCACACACAGTCAGAATTTGAACCCAGGCCCCCCTCCCGTTTCCTGAAGGGCTCACTCTTGCCAGTAACCAAGCACTTGCTTTCCTCCAATGCTGTGGTCTCAGGACTCCTTGACAGCTTTCAAAATCACCAAGGATCCCAAAGAGCTTTTGATTCTGTGGGTTAGATGAATCACCATATTAGAAATTAAAACTGGAAAAAAATGTAGAGCCCAAGAATACACAACACACGTCCCATTAGTTATCAGAGCCATGACGTTATCACGCATCAAGTGACCTCCAAAAAACTCTACTGTACATCCATGATAGAACGGAGGTGAGAAAAGTAAATGATGTCTTAGTATTATTACAAAAACAGTTTTGACCTGGTGGACCCCCTGAAAGGCTGTCAGGGACTCCTAAGGGTCCCCAGACCACACCTGAGAACTGACATGCCACACTGTCTCCTTAACCTTCTAGAACATGCACCCAAGGATGCCTCCCCTCCTTCCCCCCAACAGAGTGTTGATTCATCAACAAATATCAACAGAGTGCTGACTGCTATATGACCCTCAGTGCTATAGGCCCTGGGAGGCAGCAGGAATTAACAAGCACATTCCCAGTCTGTAAAGCTCCCCGTTCACTGAAGGATTCAGACATCCAGCAGAAAATCTTTCTAATAAGTAACTTTAAGCTATCAGAATCATTGTTCAGTTGCTCAGTCCTGTCCAACTCTTTGCTAATCCATGGCCTACAGCATGCTAGGCTTCCCAGTCCTTCATCGTCTTCCAGAGTTTGCTCAAACTCATGCCCATTGAGTCGGTGATGCTGTCTAACCATCTCACTCTTTGTCGTCCCCTTTGCCTCCTGTCTTCAATTTTTCTCAGCATCAGGGTCCTTTCTAATGAGTTGGCTCTTTACATCAGGTGGCCAAAGTATTGGAGCTTCACCTTTAGCATCAGTCCTTCCACTGAATATTCAGGGTTGGTTTCCTTTAGGATGGACTGGTTTGATCTCCTTGCAGTCCAAGGAACATAGTAATCAAAATTACTAGGAAACAGCTAGGCATAACTGGACCATAAACCAGAGACACTAAGTTGTTTGATGGGTCAGGGAAGAGTTTTCTGAGGAAGCAGCCAGTCTTGCTGAGACCTTAAAAACTGAAACTTCTTTGTAGGATGACCCCACTGGTGGTCTCCTTCTAATGCGGGTTCCTTCTCCATCATAGCATCTGCTCCTCCCACTCCTCTGTTAAACGTTTTCAGCCCAAAGACATTCACCCTTGAGCAGCTCTCTATTTCAGCTCAGAAACTCCTTCTCAGCATTAAGGGCCAACACAACAGCTCCATGGCTCATGTGAAATGGCAGACATTGGTGGCCAGGGAGACCAGAGGCAACTCAGGGAGGGAAAAGATCTGTGGCTTTGGGCTCCAGTCCCATCCCAGGCTCTGCCTTTCCTATTCACATGACCCCAGTTTAGCCCCTGTTCTGGATTCTTAGTATCCCCAGCTGGACCCAGAAAGAACAACAATACCTCCATCACGTGGTTAGAGTGATAACCCAGTAAGTCAATGTGTGCAAAAACACCTTATCAGTGCACAGTATGTACAGAAGTTCACAAGCATGTGAGGACAGCAATATTGATGATCTTTAAATAAGAATCTGTCAGATCACAGTAGACGAAGCAACTTTGTCTCTGTTACACGTTGAACTCCACGCTTAAATATAGAGCGCTTCACAGAAAGTCTATAATTCAAAATATAGATTCTTTGAAGGACGCATAGTGGTTTTTGTCTTTTTTCCTAAATGCAGAGCCACAGATGCAAAAAAGCAGCTGTAATTTCTTCAAGACAGAAGTCTTGGTGATTCAAAGCTTGTCGTTGCCCAGCTTGTTTTTCTTTTAAAACTGAACTTTCTCACAAGATCTGCTAGGGCCTTTGGAGCCAGGCGCTGTGTCCCATCTCAGCTCTGGATCACTGATCACGGAGGCTTTTGAATAAGTTTCTTCTCTTGTTTCCGCCACAGTTTTCACACCTATGAAATGCGTGGGGAGGCTGTAGGAGACTTTGTATCAATATTTCTCAATTATCACTGTGACTGATCCATACTTCTCTAGGGGGGCTGATTTCATGAATTGGTAGTCTTAAAGTAACTTAGTGAAAAGATGAATCACATTTCAATTCTCTTTTATCCTTCAGATTACAGGGCAAAGAGAAATTCTCATCTTGGTGTTTGCAGGTCCCCAACTCTTGACATTTGGCACTTTCCTCTTTAACTGAGAACATGTTTCAGGGCCAGGCTTCAGCAGACAAGAATGTTTAGCTAGAATTTAGTTTCATTATTTGTTGTCATTCTGCATACGCCTTCCTTAACTTCTACTTTAGCAAGTAACTCTGTTGGTTTTCATAAATCGTCATGTTGTACAGTTTCCTTTGCAAATAAATTCATCTCAGTCTTAAAAAGCGAGTTGGTTTAAAAAATATGGGAGATGTTACAGGAAGCGCATGCCGACAGCAGTGACGCTGGCCACGTCACCCAAGTTAGGGAACACTGTGTGTTGATGTCTGAGGTCACTTCCCTTACTAAGCTAAGTCACAGCTCCCACTCGGTGGCCGTGAGTGGGTTGGTCATGGGAGGTCCTCCCCATCTGCCATTCCTTTATTATCCAGGCTCCCTGTGTGCTGATCTTGTCCCAAACAGACTCTGGGTGAGGGAAAGAGAGATCCATGTGGCTCAGATATTTTGGTATGCTGCAGGTAGAAGAACAGCAGGTAGATTCTCCAAGAATAATCCTACTTACAGTGCAAGAGGGCTCTGGCCATGATTTTAGCCATATTCAGAAGAAATTATCATAATCTTGAGATCTCCATGACTTAAGAGCTTACAAGGTGCTTCCTTGCATCTCAGCTCAGGATTTTCACCACAATTTAGATATTATTTCTGACTTCATTTTGCAGGATAGGGAAACAGAGGCTCAGAAGCTGAAATGACTTAAGAAGTCACACAGCTAGAAAGTAGTTGGAGTGAGGACCTTAAATCTGACTCTTGTGTCACCAAAGTTCATCCTCTTTCAATTACAAATGAGACTAAAGGTTTGGAAGTAAATCAAGAAGATGAACCCAGGTATTTTTATGGCTATGAATATCTCATTCTATGAATGTGCTAAATAGTCCCTTACTTTGGAAACTATCTTGAATCCAATAAAGAAAAAATCTTGTGGCTAACCCTTTTGTACATCTATAATACGTTTATAAGATTTATTGTTGGTCACTCAGTCGTGTCCAACTCTTTGCGACTCCATGGACTGCAGCACACCAGGCTTCTCTGTCCTTCACCATCTCCTGGAGCTTGCTCAAATTCATGTCCATTGAGTCGATGGCACCATCCAACCATCTTATCCTGTCATCCCCATCTCCTCCTGCCATCAATCTTTCCCAGCATCAGGGTCTTTTCTAATGAGTCAGCTCTTTGCATTAGGTGGCCAAAGTATTGGAACTTCAACTTCAGCATCAATCCCTCTAATGAATATTCAGGATTGATTTCCTTCAGGATTGACTGATTTGATCTCCTTGCTGTCCAAGGGACTCTTAAGAATCTTCTCCAAAACCACAGTTTGAAAGCATCAACTCTTTAGCACTCAGCCTTCTTCATGTACAACTCTCACATCCATACATGACTACTGGAAAAACCACAGCTTTGACAATATGGACCTTTGTCCTCAAAGTAATGTCTCTGCTTTTTAATATGCTACCTAGGCTTAATATAGCTTTTCTTCCCAGGAGCAAGTGTCTTTTAATTTCATGGCTGCAGTCACCATCTGCAGTGATTTTGGAGCCCAAGAAAATAAAGCCTGTCACTGTTTCCATCAGCAGGCAGATTCTTAACCACTGGACCACCAGGAAGTCCATTACCTTCATTTTTAGTAACTCCTCCTTCTCCTTACATCCCTGCCAACCCCACCATGGATCCTATCCTTGGGAAAGCAGATGTGCAGAAGACAACCATCTCCATGGCAACCAGAGGTGCTGTTCCTGACATGTTTATAAAATAATGTATCCCAGCTTATAAGAAGAGAACAGCAAAGCTTTAAGAGACGCCTCATACCTGTCTTTACCCAAAAAGTCACTGGAAAGATTAATTTCTTATTATAGATTTCCCAACCTAGGCAGCATATTAAAAAGCAGAGACATTACTTTGTGGATAAAGGTCCATCTAGTCAAAGCTATGGTTTTTCCAGGAGTCATGTATGGATGTGAGAGTTGGACTATAAAGAAAGCTAAGCACCAAAGAATTGATGCTTTTGAACTGTGATGTTGGAGAAAACTCTTGAGAGTCCCTTGGACTGCAAAGGGATCCAACCAGTCCATCCTAAAGGAAACCAGTCCTGAATATTCATTGGAAGGACTGATGCTGAAGCTGAAACTCCAATACTTTGGCCACCTAATGTGAAGAGCTGACTCATTTGAAAAGACCCTGATGCTGGGAAAGATTGAAGACAGGAGGAGAAGGGGACGACAGAGGATAAAATGGTTGGACGGCATCACCGATCCAATGGACATGAGTTTGAGTAAATTTGGGGAGTTGGCGATGGACAGGGAGGCCTGGCATGCTGCAGTCCATGGGGTTGCAAAGAGTTGGACAGGCCTCAGCAACTGAACTGAGTGATTAGATTTCCTTTAGTGATGATTATTTTAAATTAGGGGGGGAAAAAAAGCTCATTTTTCATCTTGGGTGGGTATCTGGTTAAGATAAATTTCACTTAGCTGAAAATGAAGGAAGTTGAAATTCCTCCAAACTGATCATTGCATGAAAATGAATGTGTAAACACAGAATGGCATTGCATCAAGCAAAGTATTGGAAGTGCATGTCTTAATACACTAGGGTGGCTCACAAATATATTTTATTTCACGTGTCTTCCAGCAAAAGGAGGACTTGCACATTTTAACCTTGACCTCCCTTTACATCCCATTTCCCATCCTTTCAGCTGGACTGACTTACCCACACATCACACTCCCGATGGTCAGTGAAAGTGAGCTGTAGGCAGAGCTGATGTGAGAGTTCATGTAGGAGCCCCGCCCTCTATGTGACCTCTGCCCACTCTCTCCCCTTCTGAACTCCTGGCTCCATTCACGGCTCTCCTCCGCTGGTCCTCACAGCTGGTGGTGCCCTTCCTGGCTGTCCATCGAATAGTTTCTAGCTTGGTAAAGTTCTGGTAGCTGCACATGTCCCGGTCCTCCTAATCCCCACCCCCAAACCCCACCCAAGCTCTCAATAGAGTGAAGATGAGTAGATGTCAACACATGCTTGATTCCATCTTTGGAGTAGGAGAAATATGATGGAGCTGCATGTGGGCATTTCACTAAATCATCACATGCATGCGTCTGAACCAAATTGTTGTTTTCGCCCGTGTCTGCCTTCAGTCTCCTTTAGTACATTTCTGATTACAGAGAATTAAAAGTTAAAAAATATTTCTCCCAAACCCGCTAGCAATGTAGAGCTTGTCTTCTAGAACTTCTGACAATTTGTTAAGCCTCTATTTCCCTGCACTAAACTCCTTTTCTGCTTAAACTAGCTAGAATGTTTTCCACTGCCTACACCAGAGACCTGACCAATATACTTCCTCTCCAGTAACTGATGCTTAAGGTGGATTTTAGCTTTATAAAGCACTGTTTCAGAATTTTTCTTTCTTCTTTCTTTGGAGCCTCATTAAACCCCTAGGATACACTATGCATGTCACTAGACCCTTTTTCCATATGATTGGCTTGAGATTCACTCAATATCCCATTTTGAGAAGCAGTTGCTGCTGCTAAGTCACATCAGTCCTGTCCGACTCTGTGTGACCCCATAGATGGTAGCCCACCAGGCTCCCATCCCTGGGATTCTCCCGGCAAGAATACTGGAGTGGGTTGCCATTTCCTTCTCCAGTGCATGAAAGTGAAAAGTGAAAGTGAAGTCACTCAGTCGTACCCGACTCTTCGAGACCCCATGGACTGCAGCCTACCAGGCTCCTCTGTCCATGGGATTTCCCAGGGAAAAGTACTGGAGTGGGTTGCCATTGCCTTCTCCGTTGAGAAGCAGTAGAACAACACAAACCCAGATTTTTTGATTCCAGAACCCAAGCTCCTCCCACCATATCACACAACCCCAGAACCCAGCAGTTTCAGACAGGGTGTCTTTGACATAAAGATTTTCCTTCTGATGGAACTGTAGACACAATTAACATGTAACAGGGTTGGCTGGCCAGCCAAACTTACACTAGGACCAGAGCGAAGGAGACCAGCATGGAAGCCCCAGCCCCGCACTGCCTTATACCAGTTGTGTGATATTACTCAATTTATTTCAACTTTTTTGATTCTCAGTTTCCTCATCCATAAATTGGAGATCATAATACTCCCCTTTTAAGGCTAACATGATAGCTAAAAAATAATTGCTATGACGTGCTTACCACAGTGCCTGACTCAAAATAAACATCCAATAACTCAATTACCTCTCATGAGTAGGGCCTTGTACTGAAATATGCTCAGTGAAAAAGAGGCACAGGCCAGGGGAGAATGCTGAGTGAGAAGACCTGAACTTCACTCCCCTGAGAAGCCTCCCCTGGCTCTTCCACAAAGACTCAGGGTTTAATCCCACAGTGTCTTATTTGTGTCTCCGTTAAGTCATCAGTCATAATGAACAGTCATGGACGATTTGCATGTCCATCTCCCCAGCAGACTGTGGGAGCAGGCACTAGTCCTCTGGTCTTTATATTTGTAGGTGTGGACAGTGCCTGACATGAAGCAGGCACTTGCTCATTAAACGTGGTTGAGTCAATGAATGAACAAACGAATGAATGAATGTTATATCACTGTGAAACTTTAAGTCAACATAACTCTTCAGAAGGAAGGTGTCAGTGGCCTTACTGATAGGGATATTCTCAGCCCCTATTTTTAAATCCTTTCTCAGTTCTCTCAATTTTATAAAACTGATTAAAAGAGACTGTTGTTCCCTAAGGAATGCAAAACCTTAAAACTTATATGCTTGGTACAATTTATAAGAATAATTATTGTCACAAATCAATACCTCCAATCCAAGGTTACAATTTAAAAAAAAAATAGGTGCCTAATGAAGTATTCATAGGATGCTAACTATGAAGTTAAATCTTCTTCCTTCCCTACAGCCCTTTAACCTCTTTTCATTTTCAGTTCATACCTCTGTAAAGTAAAATATATAAATAGTAGCATTTATTGAGCACTTACTATGATGTGCTATTCAACATTCCAAGAACTGTACAGTTACTGATTTCTTAAGTCTTACTGGTAGATTTCATTATTGCCACTATTATAGAAATGAGGAAACTGTGGCACAAAGAGGTTAAACAACTTGCCTTAGGTCACGCAGCTAGTAAGTGGCCCTTCAGAGTTGTGAACCCATAAGCCCATGAGTCCACTCTGGTTTTAACCTCTACACAACACAGTTTCTCTTTTCCTCAACATTTAACAATAACAGGTATTAAGAAGTTAACCAGTTACGAAATCCTTCCTTGCTATTTGGTCTCACTGACTTTAGCTTTTACAAGACTGCCCTTAGTATCTCTAATGGAAAGTTTTGTTTTTACTCAGGGAAAGAGGCAAAAGGTGTGTTAACCCCATTTGCACCTCTGATGGAAACTCAGCTTTGGTCTGGCCGTCACTCTGGCCAGGAACGATATCCGGGGGTACTCTGTCCTCACGAGGAGGGGCAGGCCAATGATCAGGTGGGTTTGAGTGCTTCCCTTAGGGATTCCTCACCCCTCATCCAGCTTTGAGGGGAGGACAAGGAGGGAGAGTAACATCTATTGAGCACCTAGTTAAGACAACATGCAGACTTTTGCCAAGTTCCCGTCTTACAAGATCTATATTATCTTCCCCATTTGATAGGTGAGGGAGTTGAGCTCAGAGAGGTTGAGTGACTTACCCATGGTCACACAGAGAGCAGACTGTGGCGCTGACTGTGGACCCCTTTTCTGCCCGACACCAGAGCCCAAGTCTGCCATCCACGGAGCCAAGTGACACGCTCCTCAGCCTCTTGATTGACCAGGTGCCTGGAGGCCTCGTGGGACGTGGCTGCCCCGGGATTCTGTTCCATCTTTCCATGGCCTTGAGGCTGGGTGGTTGGCACAGTTAGTGTGGGGAGAAAATTGCTCCAGCTGAGGTGTGGATGAGGGGCAGTGTTCCCAGGAGAGAGGCCAGCCGGGAGCGCAGCATCTCCTGTCCCTTCGCCTTGCCTCCAGCAATTCAGCTGCCATCATCACCCACCCCAGGATCAGGGCAGGAGAGAAGATGCAGGAATGTTGTGTGTGCTTCTGCAGAGAGAGATGCTTGACCTATCCTTTTGAACCCCAAGTACGTGTCGCTCAGGCACCTCCTGAGTGTGGACAGTTCATTCCTGCTGTTGAAAACATTAGAGGCTGTTAGATGAAAGCTCCAAATTCAGAGTCCCCCTAAGAAAATAAAATAAACACTAGTGTTCAGACCTGGTAGAAGGAGAATGGAGAGAGGGAAAAGAACCAGATGATATTCCTTTAAAAAAACTAAAACTCCCTCAGTAATGTCTTCCCCCAGATTTCCAATGCCATCTCCACGGAAATCACCTGCTGTTACCTTGGGGAAGTGACTTGACCTCTTCTGTAGAAGGGTGTTAATAACACCCATCACAGGGTTACTGAGAGCCTCAGTAACAAAGTACCCAGTACACAATAGGCGCTCAGTAAATGGTAGCTCCCTTCTCTGTGGAAACAAGGCCTAATTGCAGAGAAGTCACAACGCCTAAAGAAAGGCCTGGGGATGAGAAAGTTGGAGCCAAAAAGAGGTTGCATGAACAGGAGTCCTCTGAGCCTGTAGCCATGACGATGCTAAGATAGGGAAGATGACAAAGCCACGATACTGACAAGGCATCTCTGCCTGCAGCATCCCCGAGTGGAAGGTTGCTGGCTTGTTCCCCTGGAAAATGGCTCTGTCACCTGTGGCTCTCAATGAGATGGAGAAGTCACTTCAGTGATAGCCGGGGGCTGAGAATAAGAAAGCAATCCCTACCCCCATCAATCCCAGTCTACAGTGTACAGAAAGAAGGAGTACTCTGGAGTCAACCTGGGTTCCTACCCCTGCCCTCCAGCTTCCTAAGTTAGGACCTCTATAATCTCAGGCGAGTCAGCTCACACCTCCAAGCCTTAGATGCCCCATCTGAAAAGGGTATAAAAATACTCCATACCTCAAAATGTCACTGAGAGGATTAAATTGAACGAGGAAATTACGTAAAGGGCTGCGTGTGCCTCCTTAGAAAGCACACACAGAGTTTGCTTTGTTGTCCTTATTATGGGTTGAGGATGGCTGCAGGGTCCTGTGAAAGTGAAAGTGAAAATGAAAGTCGCTCAGTCATGTCCGACTCTTTGCGACCCCGTGGACTATACAGTCCATGGAATTCACCAGGCCAGAATACTGGAGTGGGTAGACTTTCGGTTCTCTAGGGGAACTTCCCAATCCAGGCATCGAACCCAGGTCTCTCACATTGCAGGCGGATTCTTTACCAGCTGAGCCACAAGGGAAGTCCAAGAATACTGGAGTGGGTAGCCTATCCCTTCTCCAGCAGATCTTCCTGACCCAGGAACTGAACTGGGGTCTCCTGCATTGCAGGCAGATTCTTTACCAGCTGAGTTAGCAGGGTCCCTTGATGCAACTCTTTTCATGCTGTTCAAAAAGTCTCTCCGACAGAATCCTGCATTGTTGTCCACATCAAGTGAATGCTGCCAAACAAACAGGTTGGTGGAACTTGTTGCCATGCAGAGGACCACTGTGAGCCTCAGTTTCCTCATCCGTAACCCAAGCATGCTCTGGACATACCAGCCCCAGGCCTGGCACAGAGGAAGGCTCCAGAAATGGGAGTTCCCTTTCTTTCTTTTCCTGCTCCCCCACCCCAGGGAAATTCAGAAAGCCAGACTAAGGACCCCCTGGGGCTCCTCTGGCCACCTGACTGGCAGGGGAGGGACAGCTGGGGTGGAGAGCAGGAAAGGGTGGTGTGGTGTAAAGCAGGTCAGCTTCTTTCCCCGGTGGGATCCAGCAATTTGGAAGTAGACTCCGGTCGGTACAGCTGGAGGTGGCCCTTCCCAGGACAATGGCAGGATGCAGACCTGTGCTCACCAGCTCGGGCATGCAGGCCTTTGCACACAGAGGGCCTGCAGCCTCAGTATCAAGTGAGTGAGGGAGCCCCTGGTGTGGCCCCAGGAATGTGGGAGTCCCGGGAGACCTGGCCAAGAAATAGCAAAGGAGGCTCGGGGCTCCCTGGAGCATTGATGTGAGGAGCTTCCTACCCACCATGTTCCCTCCCTCTCACTCTGGACTTGAGCTCATGTTTGGATTCCTGGTGTCCCCTCTAAGTTCTTTGCCAGACTCTGGACGTCCCTGATCATTGAGAATCTGCCTGCCGGTGCAGAGGACACAGGTTCGATCCCTGGTCCAGGAAGATTCCACAAGCCACGGAGCAACTGGTCCCACTCACCACAGTTACTAGAGTCTGTGCACAGCAAGAAAAGCTACCACAATGAGAATCCCAAGCACTGCAACCAGAGAGTAGCCCCTGCTCGCCACAACTAGAGAAGGCCTGGTCACAGCAATGAAGATCCAGCACAACCAAAAATAAATAAGTAAATAAATAATATTTTTTAAAAAATCTAACTTCTTTAAAAAAATTTTTTTTAAAAAACGTCTTTGCTAGACTCTATGCTGACCCTGATGTTAATATGATAAGCTGCCATTTTTTCACCGAGCACCCGCTGTGTGCCAGGCCAGCTGTGAAGAACAGTCAGTCCTTCTTCTTAGAGTCCATGTCTTCAGATTTACCTACTCTGCTAAAATTTATTTGTAAGCCCTCCAAATCAATACTTGTTGACTTTTTTGCACTTTCGCTGTCACTCACAGACAAGCGGAGAACAGCAAAAACTTTGAGTTGCACAAGGGACATGCACTGAGGTGGAACAAGATAAACTCCGCCTTCTGGTTTTAATTCTCGTGCTGCCACAGTATCCTTTTCGTGGTCCTTGCACTGCAATGGTTTTCACACTTGGGAAGCTTTTCCTTGGTAGTTTTGCTTTTTGAAATGGCCTGCAAGCACAGTGCCCAAGTGCCAGCTGGTATTCCCAAGCACAAGAAGCTATGATGTGCTGAATGCGGAAAATACACAGTTTAGACAAGTTTTGCTCAAACACAAGCAAAGCTCGTGTTTATGGGGCTGTTGGACTTGACGTCAATGTTAATGAATCAACACTGTATATTAAATGAGGTGTCTCTAAACAGAAACACAGGTACAACCAGGTTGTATGTTGATTGGCTGATGAAAATGTTGTAACCAGAGGCTTACAGGAATCTCACCCCATATTTCTTCAGGGAACAACAGCTCAGTTTTCATGATTCGGTACCAGGCCCTCCTGACTGAGCTCTCACTCTGGCCTTTACCTGCCCCACCTCTAAGACTCTAAAAGCTTCACTCTCTGAGGGCTGACATGCAACGGTGAGCTCTTAGGAACAGGGCGACATGGTGCTTGCAGCTCTATAATCCTTACCATGAACTACCTTTACCAAGAAGCAGGTTCTCATGCTGCTTGCTTGTTAGAGGGATTATTAGTTCTCTACTGCTCTGTAACAAATTGCCACAGAACTAGCAGCTTAAAGCAAACACACACAATTATCTGATTGTTTCCATGGGTCCCTGCCCAGGGTCTTACAAGGCTTCAGTGAGGGGGCCATCTGGGCTACATTCTCATCTGGAAGTTTGACTGGAGAAGATGCTGCTTCCAAGCTCATTCAGATTGTTGGCAGAATCCATTTCCTTGAGAGTGTATGACTGAGGACCCCAGATTCTATGGGTTGGAAGCCAACACAGATCCCAGAAACTGCCCACAGCTCCCTGGCAGGTGGCACTCTCCACAGGAAGTTCACAATAAAGCAGTCTGCTTCCTCAAGACCACAGAAGAATCTCTCCCTCTAGTCCACTAAGATGGAGTCATATATGTGCAGCACAATCATGGGAGTGACACCCCATCACCGCTGACAAATTATGGAGAGATCTGTTATTTGTATTTCCATTACCATCATCATCTATAATTATTATTATTATTTATCATTATCATAAATTCAATATTCTAAAATAGAGTACTAAGATATCATTTACCTTTCACATAAAAACCTTCTGTTATATCCGGTGCCGCTGGAGTAAAATCCAAGTTCTCAAGCCTGCCATTCATGACCCCTGTTGTCCTCCTGGCTTTATCTCTGTCCACACCTGGCTCTTCTTCAGTTGTATCCAACTCTTTGTGTCCTTTCAGCCCATGCAGCCCCCCGCCTGGCCTGCCCTTTGCTTTCCTCTCAGTCAGCAACGTGTGCACATCTTGCAAACCCATTGGGAAGATGACCTTGACCCTTCCAGGATTGTCAGCCTCTCCTCTGGACTTCAGAGCTGTGTATGTGCCTTCTTTGTACTGTGGTCATGCTGCATCATATAATGTCATCAAACAGTGGGTTCCAGTTCATCTCCAAATTCCAGGGCTGGGCACACATCCGTGCTTGATAAATCATGCTGACTGAATACACCATCAATATGATTAGCAACCTTTTTTGACAGCCCCTTAAGATGTGCAAACTATATTAAGCTGATACAGGCAAATCTGGAATAAAGACATTGGGCAAAATACAGAGACAACCAGCTGGGTGACCCGAGCAGGCCCAGGGCAGTTGGGGACAGGGTGTCTTCTTCTTATAGACTGATAGGTTTCAGAAAGAAGCCACAGTGCCTCTGAAGAGCCCTGGGGTCAGCACTTCCTGTATTCACGACTGTTATTCTCAGTGCTCCCCTTCCCCAGAGCCTGCTTCCATATTTTCAGGTCTTTGAATGTTGCAGCCAAACCACTGGTGTGTTTCTGAAAGCAGAACCAAAACACCCCACCAGCCACCGCTCCTCACTGACTTCCTGCTCCTGGGGCTCCAATCCCGGCTTTCCGCCTCTTGATGGGCCCCCTGCTTCCTGGCCCCGGGAGCAGGTCCACTTTCTACACTAGCCGTGCACCGCGCCGGCCTCCACTCTACCTCCAGCCTCCCACCTCCTCCAACCAGGCTCCTGGGACCCCTGCTCGTGCCCAGAAGCCCTGCTCTCCCCTGCTCCCTTCCTGCGGAACCACTTCCCCATTTGAATACTTTATGTCCTTCCTCCCTTTCTTCTGGGGAAACCTGGTTCCAAAGCCAGCAGTGACTTCTGTGGGTTAAAGGCCAGGATGAAGGAACAGAAGGCGCTACCATGTCTGTCTCCATAACTCGTTAGCCAGGAAGGGGCCACAAAGTTAGCACAAGTTGGCCAAGCAAAGAGGCCATTAGAAATGGCCGTACCAGCCAGCTCCTGGGAAGGGGACATCAGGAAAAACCAAAGCCCACCAAGACCTGGAGGGTAGGCTTCAGTTTCTCCTGACACTGAAGGGATATGAAATAAAGCTCATTTTAATAGATGATGGCTCTCAATTTTCAATCTGAAATCTAAAAGCAAGACTGAGTGAGGACGAGGGGGCAGGTTTGTGGCCCAGGGCAAGCCAGGTGAAACCTCATAAGGCTGAGTTTCTCCTAACAACAAGAAGCATAAAATCTTCCCCTTGGGATGAGTGAGAGAATCAAATGAGATAATATGATATTTAAAGTGACTAGCACAGCATATAAGACGGAGAAGTCTCGCCAAACAAAGCCAATGACCTTCTCCTTTAAAACTGCTGTTGCTCCCTTTGGTGGAGGCCCAGGAGGCTGTCTGGCTCTCAGCCGCCCTGGCTGGAACACAGTCAGTACCTTCAGGGCGCTGCCCGCAGAGGCTGCGGCAGGCAGGCTGGCCGCTGGTCCCACCGGGGTGGTGGTAAGTGGCCCTGAGCCAGCGTCCTCAGCAACTTCAGGAGCTGCCGAGAAGGGGTGACTTTGATGTGAAGCCAAAGGAACACATCTTGCAATTATCTAAATTATTCGAGGCCCCCACAAAACTCAAAGAGCTGTAGGTTACTTGCAAATTTAAAATTCCCTGCCTACCGCTCCCCGTCACTCCAGCCAGATTTTCAGAGTCCCATCAGGTCCTGTCGTCTCACATCTCAGCGCTTCTGCATGCGTTTGAGTCTCTGCTTAGGATTCTCTTCCCCCACCTCTGTAGCTGCCCAGAAAATTCCCCATCATTCTTCAGATTTCAGCCCTGTGGCCCCTCTTCCAGGAAGCCATCTCTGCCGCTCCCTCACTGTTGACCACACCATGTGGCCCGTGAGATCGTAGTTCTCCCAACCAGGGACCGAACCCATGCCCCCTGCGGTGGAAGGGAGGAGTCTTAACCACTGGACCACCAGAGAAGTCCTACCTCCCTGGTGCTTTCTGCAAGTGGCATTTGCTACCCTCATCTGTCTATGTGCCTGGGTCCCCAACATACTGAGAGCTCACCCAGGACAGGGGCCAAGCTCTGCTTATATTCACAGCTATTGCTCATTCAACACCTGCCGCGCGGTTCTCAACCAGTATTTGTGGAAATGCATGTCTGCAATCATGTGGCAGTGGAAAGAGCCAAATCTTTAAAATGAAAAGGCCTCTTTTCGAACTCCAGCTGTTTGCCTAAATAACCCATGACATTGACCTGAGTTCCTGAGCCTCTATCCCTCAGGTTCCAGTTGGTAAAATAGGACCATGAGGCAAGCCTTATAGAATTAGTTTGAGGAAACACACACAAAGATAGAGAGACGCGCGCGCACAGTCACTCACTCTCATTTCAGTGGCCAGGTTTCCACAGTTAGAAAGAAATAGAAGGAGCCACGTACATTGATACCCTAAGCCACAGTGAGATTGCCCACTCACTGTGCCACTCATTGGTGTTGGCCTTGGCCTTGGCCTCAGCCTCTCATACACACAGGTGCTAAGTCCTGGGAATAGTCAGCTGGGCAGGTTTCCCTCCCAGAACAGAGCAAGCCTCGACCCCTGGCCAAGGTCAGAACCCTTCACACAGACCCCAGGCAGACCTTTGGACCCTGTATGGAGCCTGCAATGACACTGAAAGGGGAGTTTCCAGTGGATCCTCTCTGGGGCCGAAGAGAACAGATGCTCTGGTTCCTAGGTTCAGTTTCTGGCTGGCACTTTGAGAAACAGAAGGGCAGCAAGGACCCTCAAAATAAGACTTCTCTTCCCCAGAGCACAAGCCTGCATTTCAATCCAGGACACTTTTCCTGTCATTAAGAAGATTTACACCATGGGTTAAGGATGAGTTAGGATAGACTGGATATTGCATCAATAGCAAACAGCCCCCCCAGATCTCATGGCTTATAATCACAATGGTTTCTTGCTTGCTGCTCTGGTTTTAGGGATTTTGAAGACTCCCCATGGCAGGTACCCTCCATGCGATGGTTTATAACAGCAAGCCCACCTTGGCATGTGCTTCTACAACCCCAGAGTCAAGAAGGAGCAAGCCCAGTGTCTCACTCAGCAATGACATGCCCCACCCGAACGTGGGCATGCGTGTTTACCTCTTAAATTGTAAGCTCCTTCAGATACAGAGCCGTATGTCTTTTTTCCCCCTGCTGCATGCCTGCTCCAGAATAAACAACATTTGTTGCATAAATGAACAAGAGAATGAATATACTTATCATTCATTTCTTTCTCAGCTGGTACCCTAAACCAGACCAGGCTCTGGGCTGGATGATAGGGACACACCTGGAAATAAGACTCATTGTCTACTGCCCGGTGAGCTCCCAGTCTAAAGAGAGAAGCTGATATACGAGGAAAAACTCATTCGGTGCAGCATAATAAGGACCATGATTGAAACCCATGAAATCTGCTGTAAGAGAAAGTTAAGGAGGAAACAGTTTTCCCAGGAGATCAGAAAGAACTTAATGGGGGAGGGATATGAGAACTGGCTCCTAAAAGCTGGATATTGCTGGGTAGAAGGGATGAGAAGAAAGAGACTGTGGCAATAGCACAGGTGAGCACATGGATGTTACAACAGGCCCAGTGTGTTCAGAGAAGGGACAGCCTCATTATGCGTGTTGCTAGAGAGTTGTCTTAACCATGGGGATGGTGAGGGGACCATGGATGTCAAGCTTAGGAGTCTGACTTTTATCCCATTGGATATGAGAGTTCTTGGAGGTTCTTCATGAGAGAAGTGATAGTCTCCAAGTATCTGTAAGTGTCCTGTCAGCAGAGGAAGACTGTGTTAGCAGGGGAACACCTAGAGCCAAGGGGCTGAGTAGAATGCATCTCAGTGGACTGAGCCTGTCCAGTCTCTCTGAAGGGCAGGCCCTCTTGCTCCTGCATCCACAACAAGGATGTCCTTTGATGTCAATAGGCATTTTTTTTTTTTTCCTGTAGCCCACCAGGCTCCTCTTTCCATGGGATTTCCCAGGCAAGAATACTGGAGGGGGTTGCCATTTCCTTCTCCAGTTTAGGTATATCTTTACTTGTGGATACATATGCATCAGTTCAGTTCAGTTCAGTCGCTCAGTCGTGTCTGACTCTTTGAGACCCCATGGACTGCAGTACGCCAGGCCTCCCTGTCCATCACCAACTCCCGGAGTTTACCCAGACTCATGTTGGTGACACCATCCAACCATCTAATCCTCTGTCGTCCCCTTCTCCTCCTGCCTTCAATCTGTCCCAGCATCAGGGTCCTTTCCAATGACTCAGTTCTTCACATCAGATGTCCAAATTATTGGAGTTCATAGGGCATTTAAGGCATTTCAATATTGATCTATGTATGTTTTATGTATAAAACCTCTTCAAAGAAAGCAGACAATAGTAAAACTGAACCCATCGAGTTTTAAAATTAAAACTGTAGTATTAAAATTACAGCTGACAGTTGTCACTTTTCTGCAGAGAGCTAGAAGCATTGGAGTGCATGCCCCAGTACCCACAGGGTCTGGCATATGGACCTCTTTTTTCTTATTGTGGTAAAAGTCACATAATATAATACATACATTTTAAAGCAAATTTAACTGCACAATCCAGGGGCACTAAGTACATTCACATTGTTGTGCAACTTTCACCGAATTGTTTCCCTTCCTAAACTGAAACACAGTCCGCATTAAACGTTAATTCCCATTTCACCCCCACTCCCACCCAGCAGCTGGCATCTACAAATGTACTTTCTGACTCGATGAATTTGACTGTTCTAGGTATCTCGCATAAGTGGAATCAAACAGTATTTTTCTGCACCTAATGCATATTGGAATGCATTTTTAAGATTAACTTAATATATGTGGCGTATGGACTTCTGAGGGCAGTTGGATGCTTTCTATTTCTGTGAGGACCTATGCCATGAGACGTCAAACACATCGTGATGGTGTCAAAATAAGATGACCTCGTAAGTTCCCCTCCGCTCTGGCGTCTATAAACCTCGAGGGTAGAAGGGCAAAATTACCATGCAAGCTTGCCCTCCAAGGTTATCAGAAGCCTAAGACAGAGCTGTCTGGCACAAAACAGCTGAGGCTGGTTGTTTTACCATCACAAGTCACATCTCAGAAATACATATATGGGGCCACATTAACTATTTTATGGCCAAAAAAAATCCCCCAGTTATTAATTTAGTAATTATAGTATTTTTCAAATCATTACTATGCAAACTGCTCTAAAAAATTATTTTATTGACTTTATTTATAAAAGAGCAAAACATAAGACCATCAGGGCAAATCTAGTGCCAGTTATGGCTCAGTCTAAGCGAGTGAGCATGCTGGTGTTTTCAGACTGAATGGGTCAGCAGGGAGCAGATGATCACAGAGGACCCCTTACTTTTGACTCCAAGTTACATCAGAAAGAGCTGCCTTCAGCTATAATTTTCCTCTAATCATGAAAGAAGATCAACTCTCACAGAAGCAGGTGAGGTCTAAACACCTGCTTGGCTCCAAGATTCGATCAACAAACTGTCTCTGAAACCTTTCCATAGTGTGTTTTTCAGCTTCATTCCCCTTCAGTTGAGTCAGGCTGAGTAGGACTGGTACTTGATCAGCAGACCTACTCTCATGAGCCCACTCCAAGGACATTGTAGAAATAGGATAAGCTGGCCTCTGATCAAAATCTGTGAATTTCTTCTGGATTGTTTCATTTCACTTAAATCTTATGTATCAGTGAGGGTTCTCCAGAAAAAAAACAAAACTATCTATCATCTATCCATCCATCCATCTACCCAATATCTAGCCATCCATCTCTCTATATGTGTATATAGATACACATATGTATTTAGTCTGAAATCCATAGGGCAGGCTAGAAACTCAGGCAGAAATTGATGCTGTAGCCTTAATTCAGAATTTTTTCTCCAAGAAACTTTAGTTCTTGCTTATAAGACCTTCAACTGATTGGACAGGACCCACCATGTTATCAAGGGCAATCTCCTTTACTCAGAGTGAACGGACTCTAAAGGTTAACCACACTTCCATAACACCCCCATGGTAACACCTAGGTTAGTGTTTAGTTAAAATAACTGGTTACTATAGCCTAGCCAATTGACACCAAAAACAAACCAGCACATTGAGCTTCTGCCATTTCTCAAAATCTGTGATTCCACTGGACTTAGGGCAAGTTAGCTACAGGAAATCCACAATTTTTCCAGTTGCCATAAGTTCAATCTATCTGCCCAAATCAGTCACACTCCTGTTTTTTCCTGGTAATTTTGAGTGCAGTATGCCCAGATGTCTTGTCACATCAATTAGGAAGCGTAAACTCATGAGTCATGGAGGGTCTGGCAGGATGAATTTTCAAATCCCTTGAATAGGTTTTTATAATCCGGCCATCTGATTGCCCTAAAATAAACCCAATTGCCATGCTCTGCTTCACCTCCTTCCAAATACCCCGTGACCTGGAGATGACTCAGAGCCGAAGAATGAAGAAAATACTCAGAATCCCAATCACTTCCTCATTGCATCTTCAGGGAGCCTGATTGCAAAGCAGAAACTCTCCAGATGAGTGAGGAAAGTGGAAGCTAAACCCAGCAGCCTTCTTTTGGACATGAATGAACTGTTGTAACATCCCTTCCCATCTGGGTCAAGGGAGCTCAGTTTTTTGGTTGTTTTATTTTTTCTTTTTTGCTTTTAACCTGCAAGTCTCAAATGCCACATCTCAGTTTTTTGGTTGTTTTATTTTTTCTTTTTTGCTTTTAGCCTGCAAGTCTCAAATGCCACATTGGCAGGTGGATAACCCTGCTGCTTCTTGTGTGTTAGAAAATTGTATACAATTCTCAGACACAGAATGAAAAAGACAGTAAATAGCAAGTTCTAAGAAGAATGTGGAGGAAGCAACCATCGACCACTGCTGCTGAGCATGTAAACTGGTACGACCACTTTGAAAACCTGTGTGATAACAGCTGCAAAAACTAAAAACACCTCATTCCCCAGCAGTTCCCCTCCCAAGTGTACATCCAGCAGAAATACACACACTGGAATGCTCACAGCAACGTTATCCATAATAACCCAAAGCTGGAAACAACACAAATGTCCATCAACAGTAGAATGATAAATAAACATATTCACACAGTGGAACACAGCAATGAGAGTGATGATCTGTAGCTACAAGCAACATCAGAGAGGAATGTCATAAAAATAATACGGAGCCAAAAGAGACCAAGAATAGTATGATTGAGAGAAAGTATAAAAACAGACAGAAATAATCTGTAGCATAGGAAGTCAGGAGCCTGGTTACCATTGGAGGAAACATTGTGACTGGTAAGGGTCACAGGAGTCTTCTGCAGTGGTTGACAATGTTTTTTACCTACTGCTGTTCAGTAAATTACCCCAAAATTACTGGCTTAAAACAACAACCATTTCTTTATATCTCATGACTTTCTGGGTCAGGAATTCAGGGTCAGGTAGGTCTCAGCTGGATGATTTTTTACGCCGTGTGCGTTTTCCTTTTTTACTTTTTTTCTTCTTAAATTAAAAATGACTGCATTTTGAAAATTGAAATACAGCTGATTTACAGTGTTTCAGGTGTACAGAAAAGTGATTCAGTTATACATATTTTTACTGATTACATTCCGTTATAGGTTATTATATGATATTGAATAAAGTTCCCTATACTATGCAGACAGCATATTGAAAAGCAGAGACATTACTTTGTCAACAAAGGTCCGTCTAGTCAAGGCTATAGTTTTTCCAGTGATCATGTATGGATGTGAGAGTTGGACTATAAAGAAAGCTGAGCGCAGAAGAATTGATGCTTTTGAACTGTGGTGTGGGAGAAGACTCTTGAGAGTCCCTTGGACTGCAAGGAGATCCAACCAGTCCATCCTAAAGGAAATCAGTCCTGAGTATTCACTGGAAGGACTGATGCTGAAGCTCCAATACTTTGGCCACCTGATGCGAAGAGCTGACTCATTTGAAAAGACCCTGATGCTGGGAAAGATTGAAGGCAGGAGGAGAAGGGGACGACAGAGGATGAGATGGTTGGATGGCATCACCAACTCAATGGACATGGGTTTGGGTGGACTCCAGGAGTTGGTGATGAACAGGGAGGCCTGGCGTGCTGTGGTTCATGGGGTCGCAAAGAGTTGGACATGACTGAGCAACTGAACTGAACTGAACTGATACTATGCAGTAAGTCCTTGCTGGTTATCTGTTTTATGTATAGTAAGTGTGAATACGTTTATCCCAAATTCCTAATTTATCCCTAGACCCCCCCTCCTGTCCTCCCTCCTTCCTGTGCACAGAAGGAAGGAATTGATGGCCGTCGTCTTGGAAACACGCTATCCCAGGTAGTGTTCTATTTCTCAATTTGGATGTTGGTTTCAGGCTACATTCAGTTTGGGAAATTTTTCCAAGCGATATACTCATGGTGTGTGCCTTCTCTATATGTATACGTATAGACTGAATAAACCTTCAGTTGTGTTCCCCAAAATTCACATGTTGAAACCTAATCCCCAGTGTGATGCTCCTTGCCACTGGGGCCTTTGAGAGGTGGTTGGGATTACTGCCCTTATAAAAGCAACGCCCGAAAACTCCTTTACTCCTTCCTCCGCATGAGGACACAGCAAGAAGTTGACCATCCATTAACCAGGAAGCAGTAGCTCACCAAATCTGCCGGCATGTTGATCTTGGGCTTCACCACCTCCAGGACTCTAAGAAATAAATTTCTGCTGTTTAAACCACCTAGTGCATCGTATTATATTATAGCAGCCACAAAGGACTAAGATAAAATAATTCTCATAAAAAGTTAACATAAAAAAGAATTATCAAGCAGAATCAATGGCCCTAGGAACAGGCTGGTCCCACGTGAGCATTTCTGTGCCATGACAGACGCTCTTGCTTCAAGGTGCCAACCTGGCCCTTTACCAGCCCCGAGCTCTTGGGCCTTTTCTTCTAGATCCTCAGTTGCAATGAGGAAGAAAAGCAACTGGTACCTCCTTGGGTCCCAGTGAGGGAGATTAAGACAACCTAAGAGAGAAACTCCCAGCACACCCTGGTTCTCAGTCAGGTAACCTCATTTCCTTGCAAGCACTGCCTCTGACCCCCCAGCTCCTCAGTTCCTGAGGGAATTAGCAGCTAAGACCTGCTAGAAGACTAGGGGTCCACTCCCTCCCTGCAGTCCTCACCTTGTGAGCAGAGACAGGGGCACGTTCTCCGGCACCTGTGCCCTACGGGGGTGTCGGGGGGGGTGGTGGGGGGTACGGGAGGCCCGGATCTGAAGCTGATGGAAACACAGCCAAACAAGCCCAGAGTCCCGAAGCAGAGTGACAAGTGAATCACCTCGACTCACGCTTAGTCATTGCAAGGTACTTTCCACATGGACACATGGAGATGGTTACCAAAGAAATGTCTGCTGGCTGCTTGCACATCAGCTCAAAGAAAATGTTGTTTTAACCTTTACTTTGGAGGGGAAAAAAATAGCATCACTTTCCCTTTTCCTTTCCTTTCCTTTTTGGAGAGAGATTTGTTGGCAAAATAGTTGAAGTGGTTGTTTTTGTTTACCCTGGAGAAAGTTTCCAGAAAGCTCTGAATCCCGAGCCTTGTGTATGTGGCAGGCCCTTTGCATCCAAAGCACTTAGTGTCTAAGTGTGGAAACAACCCCCTCAGAGGGGATGGTCCCCTCAGGCTCTCTGATCACCAGCAGAGTCCTACAGGCTTTACGGAGGTAGAGAGCCAGGCTTCATATTCTTGCTCTGCCCTATGCCATCAGGATACCTGGGGGCGGGGCCATCCCAGCTTTATGAGCCCCTGATTCTTCATTAATACTAATGAGGGTTAGTCATGCCCACCCACACACTGGTTATGAGTTAAATGGGCTTATGTGTAGAAGCTCTGCAAACAATGCTTGGCACTCACATAGTAGTTGACTAGTTAAAATGAGTTCCTCCCTCCCTCCCTCTTGCCTGATCCTCCCTTTTTTATTTCTCTTTCCACCTTTTTCTTTTTAAATTTCCTCCCTTCTCTCCCTTCCCTTCACTCCAGACTTAACCAACCCTCAAGTCTCTCCTCCCATTTCTGCTGTCTGCTTCCCCTGCCACCCTCCTTTTTTCACCTTGTTTTCAAGTCTCAAACCCCCTCTGCACTCACGGCCTTCTCTCTGGCTGGTACAACCTTGGCATGGTGGCTGTTGAACGCCAGCCAAGTTCTGGTTGAAAAACACTGCAATGTTTGGCCAGACTTTCTCTCCTTACAAATGAGGGTGATGTTTCAGTCACGGGAAGTCTTCCCATCCATTGAGGCCCCAGGCAAAAAAAAAAAAAGCAAAGCCTCAGTGTGTGGCCTTAGGTGGACAGCGATGTGAGGCTCTGAGTACCGCCAGAAATAAATCTGGTGTTTCTGAAAATTGTGAAACACGCACAGTGGATGTGTCATCCTAGCAAAAGTGAGTCAGTCCCCAGGCCTGAGCCCAAATCTGGCTGCATTGGCTTTCTAAATAGAAAGTATATTCCTGGCCAGCCTAAGATTAGCAAATTGGCGGTCGATGAGAGTGGAAAGAGTGGCAGAAGAGGAGACCTGCAAATCTATACTTTGCAAGAAATTTTACTGGAAAAATAAAGTTCTCTCTCTGTGATTTTTTTTTTTTTCTAATTACTCCTTTTCTCTCTACCTGCTGTCTGGGCCAAGCTTTTCCTCCCATCATTATCTTAGCACCAAGTTCAAAAGAGGGCTTTGAAAATAGGACTACAACATCAACAGATGAATGGATAAATAAAATGTGGTGTGTATATATATACACACACACACATATATATATATATACACACACACATACAATGGATGTTGTATTGTTCAATTGCTAAGTCGCGTCTGACTCTTTGCAACCCCAAGGACAGCAGCATGCCAGCCAGGCTTCCCTGCCCTTCGCTATCTCCCTAAGTTTGCTCAAATTTATGTCTATTGAGTCAGTGATGGCATCCAACCATCTCATCCTCTGTCGCCCCCTTCTCCTCTTGCCCTCAGTCTTTCTTAGCATCAGGGTTTTTCCAGTGAACCAACACTTTGCATCAGGTGGCCCAAGTATTGGAGCTTCAGCTTCAGCATCAATCCTTCCAAAGAATATTCATAGTTGATTTCCTTTAGGATTGACTGGTTTGATCTCCTTGCTGTCCAAGGGACTCTATGAAACCATAAAAAAGAGCAGCATCTTGCCATCTGCAACAACATAGATGGAACTTGAAGGCAGTATGCTAAGTGAAATAAGTCAGAGAAAGACAAATACTGTATGATCTCACTTATATGTGAAATCTAAAAATAAAAATACCTAGTTGACACAGAGTACAGATGGGTAGTTGTCAGAGGTAGGCGAGTTCTGGGAATGTAATGTATAAAGTGGTGACTACAGTTAATAAAACTGTATTGTATTTGAAAGTTGCTAAGAAGTAAATCTTAGAAGTTCTCACCACTGGAGAAAAAATTTATTGCTATGTATAGCGACAGATGTTAACTAGACTTTCTGTGGTGATCGTTTCGTAATATATACAAATATCACATCATTATGTTGTACATCTGAAACGAATATAATGTTGTATGCCAATTATACCACACTTCAGTTTTTTAAAATGATTGGATAGTAAAGATTGTCGGAAGTAAAGAAGGAGGAGGAGAGGGGACCTCCTCGTGGCCCGGTGGTTAAGAATCCGCCTTGCGATGCGGCAGTCGTGAGTTCAGTCCTCGGTCACACGGGCTGCGGGCTGTAACTACTGAGCCCGTGCACTCAAGAGCCCTGTATGCCACAGTTAGACAGCCCGAGGGCCACGACTATGGAAGCACATGAGCTCTGGAGCCCGTCCACTGAGTTTATGTGCTGCGTTGAAATGATTCAACGAAGACTCCACATGCCAGAGCTAAGACCCAAACAGCCAAATAAATTAATTAACTTTTTAAAAAAAAAAGAAGAGAACGAAAGAAAGAAAAAACAAACAAACAAAAAACAGGACCACAAGTTGCATTGAGACAGCCTGGGCCTGGATGCTGTAACCTTTAGAATAAAACAGACCTGGGTTCAAACTCTGGTCCCACCTCCCATATACCACCGGCTGTGGTATGTGTGTGTGTGTGTGTGTGTGTGTGTGTGTGTGTGTGCAAGAGACAGAGAGAAACGTTGGGCAAATCTCTCACCTCTCTTGAGGCTTAGTATCACTTCACCCAAATGGAAGCACCCAGGCTCTTTCCCTGTGAAGGTCAAAGGAGGTAACATCAGCAGAGCCTGGCCCACGGTAGCTGCCCATCATATCTGGGCACCTTTCTCTTCCCCTCCCTGGGAGGGGAAGTGCCAACGCCAATGCCTCTTCACTCCCTGACTCTCTGCACACACAGGGCTGTCCATCTGGAGGCTGTGAGCCCTGAGCCTCCGTGAGCAGTAGTCACAGCAGCAGCGGCTCCATCAGCTCTGCCTCTCTGCTCCAGACAGATTCTGGAGAAAAGGAGTCACGCTGGATCCGCGGCCTCCCGTGCCAGCATCCCTGGCAAACAGGGATGCCTGAGTCACGTGGTCTCTGGTGCCAGAGGAAGTGATGCAACCACCCTCCGGCTTTGGGTCAGCCAGGAGGACAAGTGTCCGGTTACAGCCTGGGCGTGGCTGGCTTCAGGGCTCCAGGCCTGCACCTTGTCCCAAAGCCAGAGCCAAGGGGCAGCAGGAGACCCTGCCTTATGCACACACCGCCTGCTATCTACCCCGCCTTGTGCACCACCATCCGAGCCCCACGAAGGCCCGGCCAACAAGTCAGCTCTGCCTCTTGGCTTCTCCCTTCCCCTTTGCTCCAGCTTACAAGCTGCCCTGACTACAAACACCTGTTTCCTTTTGCCCGGTCCCTGTGGGGGTCCAGCTATTCTACTGACTTCATACGCATAGCAGAAATATAATTGAATTCAATTATGACAAGTGCGCTCATTAAAAACCTATGTAATGTTCATTAAGCAGCCTAGGTAATATGCAATTAATAGAATTAGCATATGAATTGAGCATTGGGTCACTAATATGCACATTATGTGTGATGTTCAACCTCTGTATTAATTACAGCACCTGCCAGAAAAACACACCATTCAAAGCTTGCAGGCCCGTCCCAGTTACAAACCCTTTTGATCTCATCTGAATCCCTTTTATGGAACAGCTTTTTCATTTGCTTTTCGGCTCTTTACACCAAGTGGGCTGTTAGAGGAGAAAGGATTCAGAGAAGGTGGTTCGGTTCAGCTCAGTGGCTCAGTCATGTCTGACTCTTTGCGACCCGATGGAGTTTAGCATGCCAGGCCTCCCTGTCCATCACCAACTCCCAGAGTTTGCTCAAACTCATGTCCATTGAGTCGGTGATGCCATCCAAATATCTCATACTCTTTCACCCCCTCTCCTCCAGCCTTCAATCTTTCCCAGCATCAGGGTCTTTTCCAATGAGTCAGTTCTTCACATCAGGTGGCCAAAGTATTGGAGTTTCAGCTTCAGCATCGTTAGAGCTGGAGTTGAGGAAACCTGAGGATCCTGTATTGGAGTTTATGCTGGAGAAGGGCTATGACCTCAAGGGCAGAGTTCAGACCTTCTGGGTTCTGTCCTGGGCTCTTTGGAGACCTTCCCTGCCAATCACTACCACCTCCAGTGGACATCCATTATCTGGGAAATGGACATAATAGCACTTGACATCACTGGGACATTAAGGAGATTATCTCATTAGGGGGACTAACATGCACTCGAAATGCAGAATGGCAACAGCACTGAGCATCATTGCCAGGAACTTCCCGATGGAAAACCTCTCCACTAAAGAAAAATGCCCGCTCCAGCACACCCAGCCTGCCCTTGACACAAGTCCCATGGCACTTGGCCACTTGGTGAGCGGGCACCAGTAATGAAGGGCTCTCTCTTCGGTTCTCCTCAAAGCCGAGACTAAAATCCACCTAACATCCACCTACCACCTGACTCTTTATTCTCAATTGTCATCCTCACCATTTTGCCTCACTCACCTCACTCACTGGCCTAGAAGAGCACTCTGCCCAGTGTAGGTACTTGGCTCACCATTGTTTCTTGCAAAGATCCAAATCAAAGTCACCTCCTCCATGAAGCCCTCTGCAACATCCCAGGCAAAGTTGCCTCCTCTCCCCACCCAGCACCCCCACCAGTGTCCATTTGTGCTGAAGGCACTTTTAGGGATAATTTACCGTCTGTCCTTCCTGCTCCCCTTTCCAGTCCACAGTGTGACCCACCAGCATGTCTTCTTTATTTTTATGTCCCCACATGGAAGAATCATGAAGAATTGTTCAAATTAATTAATGCATCACAGAGGGAGTTTGAGGGAGCCTTGCTAAAGAAAGAACAAGCAGTTTGGCGTCCGACAGATCTGAAGTCAGTCTCTGCCTTTACATTTTCAAGTGGAGTGACCTTGGGCAAGCCCCATAGCCCTTAAATCTTCAGTCACTGGTATAAGGGAGGGAGGGAGAAAAGGAGGAGTAGAAGGAGGGAGGGATCATAATCTTCTCTTCACAGGACAGTTTGAGAATTCATGAGGTATTGCACCTAATACCTCATGAGATATTGTAACCCTAACCTTAACCAACTCAGTGGCATCACTGACTCAACGGACATGAGTTTGAGTAAACTCCGGGAGTTGGTGATGGACAGGGAGGCCTGGCGTGCTGCAGTCCATGGGGTCTCAAAGAGTCGGACACAACTGAGCGACTGAACTGAACTGAACTGAACCTTAACCGAGAGTCTACACTCGATAGACCCTGGTTATCTTCTCCCTTCTTTCCAGCCACCCAGCCGGTTCTCCTGGTCACTGTGGGAAGGCCAGATGTGGCAGGACTTCTGACAGCCAAGTGGGGTCCAGGCCCCTGCTGCCTCTTGGATCATCAGACCATCTCTCCCGTACCAGGTGGATATCCTGAATTGGAAAGAAAAGCACCCCCTGTTTGCCCAGCACCCACTTTGTAGCTGGTGTCTACAGATCTCACGTCACGGCTTCTCCCCTTAGTGGAGGGAGGTGGGCTGGCCCTGCTGTGTGGTTCGTGAACTGTCAATCAAGATGCAGACAGCCCTTATTTCCCTTCTAGAGGAAACTAAGGTAAGGAACTCAGTGATCACTCCTATTCCCCTCACACACCTCCCAGAGCCCGAGCCTGATGATGGCAAGGACTCTGGCCAGGTTTGGTGTTAGAAACGGCACTGTAAGAGGAGGGCTGGTTCAACTCATTCATTCGTTCATTCATTCACTCACTCCTTCACTCACACACACTCACTCATTGATTCACTCATTCATGTGTTGGTCCCCTAAATACGTACACAGTGTATATTCTCTGCCAGGCTCTGTGCTGGGCACAGGGTGAGGAGCTAAGCGTGACTCCGTTGATCTTTGCAGTTAAGGAGCTGAGTTCTTTACATACTTCTCTGCTGAAGGTGTACCTGTGTGTACAGGCTTGGCCTGAAAGCAGATCACTGCCATGTGCCTTCTAAACACACCATGGAGACTCCAAAGACGGACCTGTTTCTGCTCAAGGCTGGAGGCTGGAGTGTTGGCATGAAGTGGTGAAGTGTTGGCATGAAGTAAGCCAGAAGTGAGTGGAGAGAGGGCTTTGAGTCGTGGAGACCTAGATGATTCCTCCAAAGAGTTATCCTTTGCCCCTGGCAAACCAGAGCCACTGAAAGCCTTAAGGCCAAGAATTGACTTAAGAACTCCCCTCCTTCCTGCTGCAATCCCAATGCAGTTCAATCTGCCTTCCCCATTGCATTCCCCCAGGGGGCTAGAGACAAAGTAACTGGCCTCCCAGTTCACACCAAACACTCCTTTGTACAGCTTCTGCAAATTGCTTCATTTCTTTGGACCTCCGAAAGGAAAACTGCAGCAATCATGAGCCTCCTCGTCAAAGAGCAGGGCCATGTTTTGAACAGGTACAGTTTCAGGGGTTAAGCAGACAGGTGCAGGGGTCAGACTTAGTTGACATGCTTCTTGTTATTTTGAGATCTTAACCACTTGGATCCTCAGCATTCCCACCTCTAAAATGGGCATGATCGCATTTCCCTTGTGACTGTGTGCATGAAAAAGGATAACATATGTAGAAAGATGGCACAGTGCCAGCACACAATATTTTTATTATTGCCACTGCCTCTTTTCCTTTTTAAAATTTTGATTGGAGTCTAATTGCTTTCCAATGTTGTGTTAGCTTCTGCCGTACAGAATATCACTGCCCCTTTGTTAATACCCTGTGGATATTATCCATTGCCTGACACTAGGGTCTCTACCCAAAATGCAAGCTCAGTCCTTCTTTTTGCTGAACACTCTCAAAGGTCTCAGGCCAAACCCCAAGTCCAGGCTCCCACAGTGCCCCCCTCCTAGGGTTCCAACATCCATTTGAGAAGAAGAGAACTGCCAAAGCAAATCCAACCGCATGGTTTTGCTATCAAAGAGAAACATAAAAAAAAAAATGCAAAACACTCGCTGGGACACACTGGTTTTTGTCCAGGGACTTCCTAAACATCTGCGGGCCTTTCCACAGCACTCAGGGCCATGCCGGCCACCAGGATGGTTCCCGGCAGATGCCACGGGTGCCCCCAGCCAGGTTCCAGGGAGGGCGCAGGGGAAGGCCCCGCCAGGCACAGCCGCGCCCCGGGTCAAGCCGTGCCCATCTTCCCGGCTGAGCTGGCCTGCGGAGAAGGTGGAGCCAGCTTTGGGCTGCGTCCAGGGTTCTGAGGAAGAAGCTCTTTCATCTCCAGAACAGTGAAGTGCTCCTGGCACGCTCGGCCGCCTGCTGCTGCTCCTGGGCACCCGGAGCATCATTCCTTACCGCGCCTCCTCCTCCACCATTTCTTCCCTGCTCTGCTCTGCTCTCCCATTTGGGCAGAGCCAAGACTTCATCCAAAGTCCCTCCTGTGCCCTGGAGAAGGGCCCCAGATCCTCCGGATGCAGATGGGAGAGGGGGTTGGACCCAGCTCCGGGAGCTTGAGGGTAGAGCCGCTCAGAGTCACCGCTACATGCTGGAAGCTGGCACCGCAGCCCCGAGCAAACGGTAGGGGCTCCCCAAATAGTAGATAATTAAGCAACTTATCAGGTTTCTGAGCGATTAGATGCTATATTACTTCATTTCATGCTCATCCTACCCAACAAAGCAGGCCTTCTGAGCCACTGTTCACGCTTTGTGGAACTGAGGCCCATGCATGCATCGCTGACATTTCCTTTTCCAGGGGATCGTCCCGATGCAGGGATTGAACCTATGTCTCTTATGTCTCCTGCATTGGCAGGTGAGTTCTTTACCACTAGCACCACCTGGGAAGCCCAAAGGCTAAATAAACTGACTGCAGTTCCAGGACTTCCCTGTAGCTCAAACAGTAAAGAAGCTGCCTGCAATGCAGGAAACCTGTGTTCAATCCCTGGGTCAGGAAGATCCTCTGGAGAAGAGAATGGCAATCCACTCCAATATTCTTGTTTGGAGAATCCCACAGACAGAGAAGCCTAGAGGGCTACAGTTCATGGGGTGGGAAAGAGTCGGTACATGACTGAGCAACTAACATTTACTTACTTACTCCAGGGATGGGAAGTGATGGTGCAAGGGCCGGAATCAAGCCTGTCTGACTCCAGGGCTCTTTTCCTGCTGCAGTCCCTGCCTCTCCAAGTCAACCAGCCTTCAGTTTCCAGACTCTGCTTGGAGGGCTACCTGCACTGCTCCAGGTGTGGAGGCGGGAGACTGAGACCTGACCACTAACATCCAAGGCCCTGCATCCTGACCAAGAAGACAGCTCAGGGAGAAAATCCAGAATGGGAGTAAAAAGAAGTTTTATCAATGGTGAGCTGGAGAGAGACAGAGGGCCCACTGTGAGTGCGATCAGTAAGTCAGCACATATGGGATTTGAATGCCTAGGACCACACAAATGCCAGGTACTAATTCCTCTCATCTTAGCCTCGGTCAGGAAGACTCCATGCAGGAGGAGCTTCTGAAATCCTGATCCAAGGAGTAAAGCAAATTCCAGATCCAAGGAGTAAAACACTAAAAATGTGAGCGGCCTACACTGTCTAGATTAAATTACCATGGACAGAGGAGCCTGGTGGGCGATAGTCCACAGGGTTGCAAAGAGTCAGACACAACTTAGCTACTAAACAACAATATTGTCCAGATACTCTGCTAGGCTTGGCATAGATGTATTTAGTCCTCATAACAACTCCAAGAGTATGAGCTATGATCCCATTTTACAGATTGGAAGAACTGAGGCTCGGATTACAAAAATGAGAAGTGTGGTGGGTGTCATCACAAGTGATGGAGTCTGGAGAGAGCTGGAGAGCTCATGCTCCAGCGTTTGAGAATGTGACTCTACTGTGATCAGATCTTCTCACCTCAAGATAAGCCAGATATAACCTCTACTCCTGGGTGTAAATCCAATATTTAAATGTTGGCGATTAATTTTAGAAAAGTCTAAACACTTGGCAATCTAAACAAAGCCTGTCTGAAAGAAAACTATGGCCCACAGGTCCCCATTTTGCATTCTCTGAACCATAGTGTGGGTGGTAGAGAGCACCACGTCACTGGAGGTACTCAAGCAGATGTGATGGAACTGACCTCGAGGGTGGTGAAGAAGCAAATGGATAGGAAGTGCTGAGGGTGGACCTTTAAGATTCCACCCCTGACACTCACTGCCTGATCCATGAATTGGCTGAGAAAAGGGCAGGTCCCTAAGCAAGAAGAAAGTTCTGAGCAAAGGTATGGATGGACAGAGCCAGGAGTAGTCCTCTCATCTTCACTCACTCCAGCTTCAAAACCTTCTGTGGCTCCCTATCATCCCCTCTCCTTGGCATCTGGGGAGAGCTTGGCCCTAAAGGTTGTTTTTGTTTTTTTAAATCACTTTATTTAGCCTTGGCTGTACTGTGTCTTTGTTGTTACATGCGGGCTTCCTCTAGTTGCAGTGTGCAGGCTTCTCATTGTGGGGACATGGGTGAGGGCTCAGTAGTTGTGGTCCAAGGCCTAAGTTGCCCCTTGGCATGTGAAATTTTCCTGGAAAGGGATCGAACCTATGTCTCCTGCTTTGGCAGGCAGATTCTTAACCACTAGACCACCAGAAAAGTTCTGCCCTAAAAGTTTTAGAGTTGAATTTATATCCATTCGATGCAACATTTTTTGTTTATTTTATAGTTTTATGTGGGGAAAGTCCTTCTTACAAAAAAGGGCAACTGCAAAACTCAGGGACCTCTGCCACAATGACTTGGTTCTTCAGAAAGGATGAGCAGGATCCAAGAAATCAAAGCAGGAGAAGGACAAATCAGGAGCCTCTCCAAGTCATATTCAGGACACGGAGCAATAAAACGCAGAGCTAACATTTCTGATGAAGGAATTTTATTTCTTCACAGAAACTGTTTACCATTTGGTACGGCATGATGCAGTCATCCAGCCTCAGGAGGAATGTTCAATGGCACTAGGAAATGCCACCTTCTGTGCTTCCTGGACTTGCCTCCATGCCTCCCACCTGCCCAAGCCTGCATCTCCCCCTCTCCAGGCCCCTTCTCCAAACTCTCATCACACTTATAATGGTAACTCCCAACCTAGATGACCACAAAGGCTGGTCACCTGTCATTTGCCTTTTCTCCCCAGATGGACCATAAACCCCGCGTGTTCATGGCACTCCTGCCATGTCGGGAGCTCTCTGCTGGGCATTCAGGCCATCACCATGAACCAGACAGCTGTGGTCCCTTCTGCATTCATAGTTCTGTCACCTCATCAGTCCTGACGGTGCAGGAGATACTCAGCGAAGACTGGCTAAATGCAAGCAAATGTGGATGAGATAGAGATAAACTTAACCACCCATCTCTCTCCCTCCAAGCCTCTGTACCTCCTCCACCTGCAAACATACAACCCTGGTAATTCTTCCCAAAAATCTCTCATAGGCATTAGAAGAGGCACAGTTGTTAAAAGAAAAGAAAGAAAGAAAGATTTTTTAAAGCCTTGGGAACCTATATAAAAAGTAGACAAAAGGTGGCGTCTTTTTTTTTTTCCCTTAATGTTCTCACTCCCCCATCCACCATGGCAGAGGCCCACTTCCAGACACACTCCTCCTGGAGCTGGAAGCTGGCCCTGCCTCTGCTGTGGCAGGCGGCCCTGGGTCGGCTGCCAGGGCCTGGGGGTGGAGTACAAATAGCCCCATCCCCCCTCCAAGGAGACTGAGCGCCAACAGCTCACCCCCCTGGGCACCCAGCCAGGTTCCCTTCAAGCCAGGGCCTGAGCACATGGGCCCTAATCAGCTAAAATCCCCCACCCTTCCTTCTGCAAACACCCTTGTGGCCAGCCTCAGGGCGGGCCCATGGGCAGAGCTGATCTCCCTGACCTCCCCGCGTGGCTCCTCTGACCTAAGGAGCCAGCTGGGGACCCTCACTCCAGCCAACTTCAGCTGGGTCATCTGAGAAGGGTTGTCTGCCGCCCTGGGACCCGGAGAGGCGTTCAGATCAGAGGAGGACTCAGACTCTGCTGGACGCCTGCCCGCCCTTGCGCTCCCTCCAGTTCTCTGCTTAAAGCCACCTTATCAAGGAGGCCAGCCCTCACCTCCTGCCATTAGGGTTAGGGTTCACACACAGCCCCCCACCCCATCATTGAGGTCCTTGACCATGCTTTCTTCTTCTTAATAGGAACTGGTTACCATTTGACAGAGCTTTTGTTTGTTGCTTTGTCTGTTTTACTGTTGTATTTGGGGAAAGTGCTTCTTATAAAAAGAGCAGCTGCAAAATACAAGGAACTCTGCCACAGTGGGGCTTCCCTGGTGGCTCAGATAGTAAAAAAAAAAAAAAAAAAAAATCTGCCTGCAATGCAGGAGACCCAGGTTTGATCCCTGGGTTGGGAAGATCCCCTGCAGGAGGGCATGGCAGCCCACTCCAGTATTCTTGCCTGGAGAATCCCTCATGGACAGAGGAGCCTGGCGGGTTACAGGCCATGGAGTCACAGTCGGACGGGACTGAGCGACTAACACTTTGAACACTTTCTGCCACCGTGACCTGCTTTCTCTGAAAGGATGAGGGCATCCAAGGAATCCAAGCAGTAGAAAGATAGATCAGGAGCCTCCCCAAGTCATTTTCAGGTCACAGAGCAACAGAACACAGCCAACATTTCTGATCAAGGGGTTCTTCTTCTTTATAGACTTTGTTTACCATTTGAGGCAGCGTGAGGTCTTCACTTGTGGGAAAATGATGGGAATGAATGCCCTGTGTGGACAGGGGCCTTTTTGTTCTGTCGAGATCTGCAGCTCACAGTACTGGCTCCTCTGTGTTCCGCAATCGAGGCAGGGAGGGAGCAAGGGAAGAAGGAAGAAAGGGAGGGGTTTTGGAGAGGAAAGGCCCTGGTTGGCCTTCTTTTCTTCCCAGTGGGCAAGTCTCTCCTCCAGAACTACCCCAGGCTGCTGGCCCATGGCCTTCCTTCCAAGTGACGTGACTTGAGTTACCACTGCTTTTTTTTTTTTTAATTTTATATTGGATCATAGTTGATCAACAATGTTGTGTTAGTTTCCGGCATACAGCAAAGTGATTCACTTATACCTATATGTGTATCTTTTCTTTTTCAAATTCTTTCCCCAGCTAGGTCATTCCAGAATATCACACAGAGTTCCCTGTACAGTCGGTCCTTCTTGGTCATCCACTCTAAACATCGCAGTCTGTCCTTGTCAATCCCAAACTTCCCATTTATCCCTCCCCCAACCCTGGTGCCCTGGTGACCATAGTCTGATCTCTAAGTCTGTGAGTCCGATTCTATTTTGTAAATAAGTTCATGTGTAGCATTTTTTTTTTAAGGTTCCACATATAAGCGATATCATATGATGTTCGTCTTTCTCTGTCTGACTTACCACTTCTTAAACTGCTGTTTAACCAGGGTCTGGCCCGCTCTGGGTTAGGCAGTGCAGACACGTGACCGTCTTCTCGCCAACTCTGAGCTCTGGGCAATGACTTTGACTCGGCTTTCTCAGCATCAGCACTCACGACCTTCAGGCCACATCATTCTTGGTTGTGGGGGTGCTGTCCCAGGCACTAAAGAGGGGTCAGCACCATGCCCCGCCCTTGGCCTCTCCCCACCAGGCCTGGAGTGCCCTGCCTCCCTCCTTTGTGCCAACCAAAATACAACATCTGTGGACATTGTTGAGTGTCCCCAGAGGACAAGAACCTCTGTGTTCATCCTACAAATGAGGAAGTCAAGGCCCAGAGAAGCTGAGGGTGTTCCAGGTGTTCTGTCCGAGGCTGGAATCACCCCGGGTCTGTCCTGCTTGGAAGCCGGTGTTCTGTCCATCCGCTCCAGTGGGGCTGGCCACCCGGGGAGCAGTCACTGGCAGACCCAGAGCCTCTGCCCAGGCACTGCTGGTGTCCCTGAGGCCGCAGAGCAGTGCCAGGCCTCTGACGTGGGGCAGAGCCTTCTCAAGCAGCCAGAAAAACACTTACTCACTCGCTGGCCGAGCCTGGGAAGCATCACCAATGATAAATCATATCTCTTAATTATCTGTGATTTCTGGGGCCAGCCAAGATTTCCTTTTCGTGACAAATATTTTCTCGGAGATTCCTTCCCTCCTCCCACACAGCCGCCTCCCCCAGAATGAAAAGCATAGTGCAGGGGAGCCCAGACAGCTCTGGTCAGCCACAGGTCCCGCCCAGCCCTTCTAGAACTGGGTTCTTGCCTGGGCCTGTCCCTTCCCTCCATGCTTCGAGTCGTGAAATCCCTGGGTTTCTGTTTGTTTTGTTTTTGGTTTTTGTTTTCTCAGAAGGGTTTCTGAATGTTCACTTAGCTGAGTGCTGCTTGAAGTCACTGTCAGGGAGATTGGAAGATAGACAATGAAAGAAACAGGGTCAGGAGGGAAAAGGGCAAGGTTCAAGTCACTTTGAACCTGCTGCAGAAAGTTACTCCACCCCACTCATGTCCCTCTGCATGGTAAGGAGAGTAACCATGCTCACAGTCTCCAAAACTTTCAGCTCTTCAACCTCTGGGGCCTCATCCCCCTCCTTCCTCCCTACTTCCCAGTCAGGCTGGACCCACTTACTAGCTTTTAAACATGATTTTGCCCATTATTGTCTTTACAGTGAATACTTTTCTCTCTTCTCTTCTTCAGAAAACTCCTATTCATGCTTTGAAACCCCATGTAGATTTCCTTTCCTTCTCCAATCTCCTGCCTCCAGTCCAGACCAAGTTCATCCCTCCGTCTCTGGAATCCCTCAGCGGCTTATGCTGATATCAGTTTAACTTGGTTTATACTCAGAAATGTTTCTGTAGCAGGATTCCAGAGGAAATGCTGAGGTTGCTCAGTGGCCAGAGCAACCAGGGATTGTCAACAGAGATGGGAAAGACATTCAGATTGCTCAGGACCTTCCTTTCTACCAAGCATGGTTTTCCTTGGTCCACTAACACATATGACTTTTGTGGGTGTGTCTTCCAAATTAAAAACTTGCAGAGAAGCTTCCTAGTACTCAAAGACCCTCACCTATTTTGTTCTAGATTCTGAAGCAGATGACATGGACCACCGTCTCCTAGGACAACAGCCTGGGTTCTGGTTCGGGTTGGCGTCACTGTTGTGGAGTTAGGCTCTTTGAAGGCACCTGTGTGCACGTGTGTGCTGTCACTTCAGTCCTGTCCGACGCTTTGCGACCCTATGGACTGTAGCCCACCAGGCTCCTCTGTCCATGGAGACTCTCCAGGCAAGGATACTAGAGTGAGTTGTCATGTCCTCCTCCAGGGGATCTTCCCAACCCAGGGATCGAACCCGTATCTCTTCTGTCTCCTGCACAGGCGGGTGGATTCTTTACCACTAGCACCACCTGGGAAGCCCCTGAAGGCACCTGGCCCCAGTGAGTGCCTTTGCTCTTTGTATGAAATGTCTTGGATGGGCGAGTGGGGCAACTGATCCAGGGTGACATGGAGAGCAGAAAGTTGGCGCTCACCTTGGCTGGTCAGCCTCCAGCCATAAATCCTCATGTTTGCCCTCAGGTCACCTGCAACCTGGCTGAGATTCAGCGGCACTTCTCTTCTGCTCTGATCCTGCTGGGGGAGGGAAGAGCAGGTCAAAAGGTCTGCCTCAGGTGCCCAGAGCTAGCTACCTGTCCCTCAGTGACGTCCTGAAATGCCCCCACCCTGAGAAAGTGTCCCACGCCTCCCTGAACTAGAGTGACCAGTGATAACCATATAGGAGCTCTCTCATGGAGGCTGGGTTTGCGGATCTGCAGTGCTCCACTCAGCAGAGATGTGCCTGGAATGCTGGGAAGAGCCCAGAGGGGCCCCCTACTCCTTTATCTACACCTACTCCATGCCCTGAGTTTACTAAACAGCAAATCTGTTTGGAATGTTACCCCAGCATCATCATTCAGAAGGTGGTCCCAAGCCCCACTCAGAAGATCCCAGGCTGTCATGGAGTAGAAAACCCAGAAAACCATATTTGATGGTAGAGGATGAGATGAAGGATGAGGAGGGGATATAGCATAGGAATAGAAGGGGTAGGTATTGAATGACGAATGCAGGATTTTGGCCGTAATTCTTCAGACACTTTGCAGCCAGAGGAGTGGGATGTGTCTAACCTGGTCTCAGGAACCCCAAGGGGCAGTGCCAAGAGCCAGGAAACAAGAGCGCGGCTACGGCTGCCACAGGAAGAACTGCTGAGGATCCAGACCAGTGCAGGAGGTCAGGGAGGAAGGGGCAAATCTGAAACGGATAGAATGAACCAAATCAACGGGACTTGGCCATTTACTGGATTGGGTGGTTGGAAAGGGGCATCATCAAGATGAGTGTCCTGACTTGGGTGACTAATGGTGCCCCTAGCCAAGACAAGGACCAGAGCCGGAGGGACTGAGCAAGGGAACCTGGGAAGGTGGGGAGGACGGGGGAGATAATGGATTTCAGTGTGGATTTACTGAGTTAGAAGTCTCTGGGCAACTTCACTAAGTTAGAAGCCTCTGAGTTAGAAGTCTCTTGGACGTTGTGCTAAATCGCTTCAGTTATGTCTGGCTCTGTGTGACCTTATGACTGCAGCCCACCAGGCTCCTCTGTTCATGGGATTCTTCAGGCAAGACTATTTGGAGTGGGTTGCCATGCCCTCTTCGTGAATATAGATATAGCAGCCTAAAGTTCAGGGCAGAAGTCAAGAATGGAAATCCAGCTTAGAAGTTGCTAAATCCATAGAGAAAGACGCTTCTGCCCAGAAGGAGTGGGGAAAGAAAAGAGGAGATTGGAGCAGCCCCCTGCGACTTGCAGCCTGTGAAGGGAAGTCTAGAGAAAAGAGATTGTGCAGAAAGAGAGAGACTCAGCCAGGTGAGAGAGAGAGAACTGGCAGATGGCAGGGAGAGCATCCTGAGGGCTAAGTTAGAAGCAGCCGGCATGGCACCCAGCACCTAGAAAAGTGTCCTCTGTGCTGGCAACTTTCTACTCAGGGGCAATAACGCAAATGATGATAACTTACCAGACCAGATGCTGAGCACTCTCCCTAGGGGCTCACACATTCTTCTCCGTCCCTGGGAAGTTGGTACAATTCAATATTACTATCTCCATTTTAAGGATAAGAGGGATGAAGCACAAAGAAACGAATGAGTGTGGGTGACACTCTGGTTTACAGATGGAGAATCTGAGCACAGGATGACAAGACAGAGTCCATCTTAGGAAAGCAGGTACTAGAGCAGAGAAGTGAGGCTGGTCCCAGGACCCAGTTCCCTATCCACACCTTCCCACTGCCACTGACTGCTGGGGAGACTGTTGCTTGCCTGCCGGGCGGTCCAGAGCGCTCTGCGCCAGACAGCACAGCTCATGCTGACTCCAAGTCAAAGGGCCGAAAGAAGCCTCCAAGGTCCCCTGGCTGCCAGACTGTGATTGCAAAACAACCTCTGATGATTTAACTGTAAATGAATCTGAAACATACGGGCTGAATTTCCCTGGAACTACACATTAAAATTTTCATTTAAGAATAACAATAATTTTAAAAAACTCTGATGAAAAATTGTAAAGGAAAACAAGGTGGTGATGATGTGGGGGTCAAGGGGTCTGGAAAGCAAGGAGCTGGTAGACAGAAAACACTTCTCATGTCACCCAAGTGCAAAGCAAGTGAGAGATTTTGCAAAGGGCTGTGAATTTCTTCTGCCTCTTCTGAGAGACAGTGGCCTCCTGAAACTCACAGCCAGGGTGGGGATGTCCAAGGACTGCTGAGGAGCTGGGGAAAGAGGGGACCAGTTATGTAAGGTAGGGTAGATGTGTGTGTGTGTGTGTGTGTGTGTGTGTGTGTGTGTACAAGAAACTGCATGAAAAGAAGGGATACATACATACACAACACATATACACATGTGAACATCTTCTCTTTTGAATTGAATTTTAATGGGCATGCATGCATGCATATATACATAAATATATATATATAATTAAAACGATTTAAAGAACTGTTTTATACCCAATGATTTAAAGAAGCACTTTATTCATAAAATTAAAAGTTAATTTATGTGCATTTATGTAGAATTTTACATACAGAATGCTTCCTTCCCAAGCAGTTAAGTATGTGTGTGTGTGTCTGTGTGTGTATATATATATATATATATATATACTTACAGATATATAAAGAGAAGATGGTTCATATACATATATATGTGTGTGTATGCATGTGTACATATAAATACATGTGTATATATACATGTGTATATATGTGTGTGTATATATGTGTGTATATATACATGTTTATATATACATATATAAGTACATATATATGTACACATTATACAAGTAAGGTAAAACTTTAATGTATCATGTTTGCCCTAAATAGACATATTCTAAAAATACGGATTTTAAATATGTGTATTCTAAATGGGCTTCCCTGGTGGCTCAGATGGTAAAGAATCTGCCTCCAATGCAGGAGACCCAGGTTTGATCCCTCGGTCAGGATGATCCTCTGGAGAAGGAAATGGCAACCCACTCCGGTATTCTTTCCTGGAGAATTCCATGGAGAGAGGAGCCTGGTATGCTAGACTATAGTCCATGGGGTTGACTGAGCAACTTTCACTTTCATATTCTAAATTTCTCTTTTAAAATTTGTAGTGTATATTTTAAAGCAAAACACAGCAGGAACAGAATCTTGTGGGAGAACAGTGGTAGCTTGAAAACACTCACCCAGCTCCCAAACTCAATCCCTAAGTGTTGGGATGTGTCAGGGACAGTGACTTGGATTTTAGGAACTGAGCTTCTGGTGGCCTCTGAGCAGTTAATTTAACTCAAGATCACATGAGAAGTGAATTTCATCATCAGAGCTGAGCTAGACATGTAGGCAGAGAGCCAGTCACCATGCAGCTCCTCCCGGGGACCCAGCAGTCCTCTCCACCTTCGCATCTGGCTTCTTCTATAATTGGATATTTCCAAACCATCCACTATGTTCTTCATCTCCTAGAAGTCACAATTGTTGGCCAAAACTTCCAACAAGGTGAAGAGAATTCCCCTTATCTAAAGAAAAACAAAAATCACCTTTGTCAGAGAAAGAGCACCAGCTCAGAAACTCTGGTTTCAAATTATGAAGAACCCAGAGCCACAGTTCAGGCTTTTTAGGGGTGGCACTGGGTTTATTTTGTGTTTTTCCTCCCCAGTAAATTCTACAGTCCTGTTCCGATTTACTTTCTTTCTTCTCCTAACCCCTCAGTGCTATTAGGAAATAGTTTTGGGAAACACTTGTCCAGAACACAACAGCAGAAAATGGGTTAGCAGCCAATATGTTTTTCAAAAGAACTATTTGGCAGCGCTGAGAGAGATTACCACGCTGGTACAAACCTCGGCTACAAGGTTACAGATGTCAGAATTGTGCGTATCCAGAAATATGCACAACAAATGGAATCTCTATGCTAATGCCTGGCCCTACTGACATTGCAAAACGCTGGCAAAGAAGAGGAGGACCATTCGTTCACAAGCTTTTTCCTGAGTGGAGGTGGAGCTCTTGCAAGCCACAATTCAGTTGTCAATAAGGGCTGGAAATTCCTTGACTCTACCCAGATAAACTGAACCTTCCCATGCACGTCTCTGTTGAAAATGACTGTCTTTTAGGAGAGCTCCGTCAACAAAAGGGTATGGGAACCTTTGCCAAGGCTGTGATGGGATTCGTAGAAACTCTGACAGTTCTTCTGGCACAAGGCAAGAGTTAACCCTTGACAATCCACTGCTGCCATTAAGAGCGCTGAGTCAGGAGCCAGATTGCATCCATTCAAACCTCAGCTCTAAAATTTAACTTGTTATGGGGCTTTGCAGGACTGATGCTCAAGCTGAAGCTCCAATACTTTGGCCACATGATACAGAGTGCCAGCTCACTGGAAAAGACCTTGATGTGGGGAAAGACTGAAGGCAGGAGGAGAAGGAGTGACAGAGGACGGGATGGTTGGATGTCATCACTGACTCGATGGACAAGAGTTTGAGCAAGCTCCAGGAGACGGAGAAGCCTGGGGTGCCACAGTCCATGGGGTTGCAAAGAGTCAGATACGACTGAGAGACCGAACAACAGTAACATGGGGCTTTGAACAAGTGACTTAACTAACTGCTCAGCCTCAGTTGCCCCACCTGTAAAATGGGCATGATAATAACTGTAACTACATTTAGAGATAGTATGAGAATTAAATGTGATAACCATGACAAATAATTTAATTGTGCATGTGGGTGTGTGTTAGTCGCTCAGTCGTGTCCGAATCTTTTCGACCTGTGGACTGTAGCTCACCAGGCTCCTCTGTCCATGGAATTTTCCAGGCAAGAGTACTGGAGTAGATTGTCATTCCCTTCTCCAGGGGATCTTCCTGACCCAGGGACTGAACCAGCATGTCTTACATCTAACCTGCATTGGCAGGTGGGTTCTTTACCACTAGCACCATCTGGGAAGCCCCCAGTAAGATTCCATAGTAAGCCCCCATAGTCTTAGACTATGAATGTCTAGGCAGCATCACCATAGCCAGAATGATGATACAAGGCTCAGCCACCCCCGTGCTCAATAGGAGGGTCCACATAAAGCGGAGGGAGGAGCACTGTGTTCTGACTTGAGGAATCTGAGAAGGCTTCATGGCGGGTGGACTCAGTTTAGGCTTGGAGGTGAGCAGGATATCGACAGTCATATAGGAAATCACTCCGTGCAAGGAAAGCAGCTCAAATAGAGGCTGGGAGGGCCTCACCAAGTCAGCAGAGAGTAAGTCTTCAGGTACTAGGACCATGGCACTTGTCATGAGCCACATGAAAACAGGAGCCAGATAACGGAAGAGTCAAATGTCCTGCTCAGGGGGTGGCAGTCCTTCCTGAGGGCAAAAAAGGAAAGCAATGCAGGTCAGCTTGATTCCTACTTGCCGACTTTGGCTCAGCTCAGACATCACCTGTCACAGGACCCCTCCCCTCGCCCTCAGCCTGTGATGCCCCTTCTTTGGTTTGGCACTCACAACACTCAGGTGGGCTCATCGGCCACCCTGCCTTCTCCTCTAGATCTGGCTCCTAGAAGGCAGGGTTGAACATCACCGAACTTCCAGGGCTAGCATATGACTGTCATCTAGAGCACGAATATAGGAATGGGTGAGGGAGCAAAGAAATGAATGAATCAATCCATCCATCAACAAGGAAAGGTGAACTGAAGATGATAATTCTGAATTACCAGCAAGAGAATTGCTGGGAAAAGGCAGGATAATTTCCTGGAAAATACTATGTAAATAGCAGAAAGACCCCAGCAGAGAAGCAACTGTCTAACCATTTACTCAGTTTGTGTCCATCATAAAGGTATGAGTCAGTGCTGAGATCTGAGGCTCCCCAGGGTGAACTAGCACCAGTTTTGCCAGAGATCCAAGGAGACAGAGGTCAACTTGTACCATGACAGAGTGAGAAGAATAGGGATGTGGTAACCTAGTGTCAATTACCCATGGAAATGGGCCATGGGGAAACTTGCAAAAGGAGCCTCTTAGTCTTGTTTTTAGATCTCAGTCTTCCAGCAAGCAGGGATCCAAAGCAGAAAAGGAAGAGAAAGGAACACAGATTAGAATCCCATGATAAAAAATAAAAAAGAATCCCATAATATTCCAGAACTGTGCTAAATCCTTTGCACATAGTCTTAGAAGATAGGCAGTAGTATCTCCATTTTGCAACTTGGGCTCTTGAGGCTCAGAGAGGGCAGGCAACTTGTCCAAAGCCACACAGCTAGTAAGAGTCAAAGATGGTAAATAAACCCGGGTTTGCTGACTCCAAATCCTGTGTTCTTGCTTCTGAATCACACTGTCCCTCTTCTCTTTCATGCTCTCATGGGAGCACTCCAATTCCCACCATACATCCAGTTCTCAAAGGAAACCTTAAACTGTTTTTTTTTTTAATTATCATTTGGCAACCACACATAGTTCTTCAGGGAAATCCGGGAGCTTAGGATGAAAATCCTGCCCATGGATTAGCTGAAATTGCTTGTGTTTCCTTGAAAAATGCCTGGCACTGCCAACAAACTCTGGTCTGGTTTCCAGCAGTGGCCAGGCATTGTCCAACCTAGAGGCTCTGAAAATCGATTGGCTGTGGTCTCCCTGACACTGATGCCAACAGATGCTGTGAGTCAGAAGTTGCCATCTGTCCATGACACTCAGCTTGACGGGGGTTTCCAGAGCTCCCCAACCTGAAGAATCAACCGAAGCCCCATCAGGACACTGCCATGGTGCATCCCCAGCACTGGTGGAATGCTAGCTTTCCAGTGGGAAAACGCTGGTGGGCTTTGGGGTCCAGAGTGTGCTCAGCCACAGTGTGGAAGACAAAAGGGGTGCAGTGCTCTTCTGGACACCAAAAGCATGGCCGCCCCCAAAAGACACTACTCGTGTGACAAAGGGGGAATAGGCAGGTGTGTAGAAGGGGAGAATGCTTAAAACACCAGCCTCAGTATCACTTGCAAGAACCAGGAAATGGGAACTCCACGTTCTTCGAACACTGTGCCTCTCTGGGAGTAGAAAGGACACTGGATTTGGGATTGGGAACCTGGGTTCACAGCCTGGCCTCACGGAGTACAAGCTGGATTATCTGAGGTGATCACACACCCTCCTCTCCCGCCCTCCCCACCCTCACTCACACCCCCACCTCCTATCACCGCGATGTAGTACAGTTATCTGTATACACTTACGTCCTCATTGGACTGTGAACCCAGTAAGGGCTGACACCATGCCTACCCGTGCCAGCATCCTCAGCCCTCAGCACTGTGCCGAGCCCTGCTTGGCATTCTGCAAATATTAGCTGAATTGAGGAAAGAGAACAAAAGATATGACTAAGCAATTCTGCATAAAATGAAGTCCACCATCATGGATCCACCATTCTGAGACATTGTCAGAATAACCTCAAGAGTAACTTCGTCTGACCGAAGACTCTGAAAAAGTATCTTGAAAAAGAACTGGGAGAAGAACCAAGAAGGAGGCAGGGAGGGACCACTGGCTGGAGCCCACAGAGGGCAATCTTGAGTGAATGGCTCAAGAACCCCGAGAGTCTCAGGGGATCTCCAGCACTCAATGGGAAGAGATAAACCCTCCCACTGGAAGGTCATGAGGGAGATGGCTCTGTTGGAGATTACGCAGAAGTCCCCCACCACCCCCAGAGGAGGTAAGAAAGATGCTCTAGCTCTCCCCTAAACAGAAGTATATGCATCTCAGTCCACAAACTCAGATGGGAGAGAAAGAGCTCAATACTGCACACAAATCAGCTTAGTTTTTGATCCTGAGTTCCCTCCTATCAGGATGAAAGAACTTCAACCCCATCACTCCACTTCCTGAAGCTGCATCAGTGACTCTAGGGCATCACTTGGTACCCAAGCATTATGGAGGTCCTTGCATGGTTATAAATGGCTTGTCCAGAGGACTCCCTCCTGAAACCAATTTTCATTGTCCAGCCGCCATGATCCCGCAGGTCTAACCCCTCCCCCATGTGGCTGGGGGGGGCCTCACCAGCCACCTGTGGTGGTTTAGTCACTAAATTGTGTGACCCCATGGACTGTAGACTGCCAGGCTTCTCTATCCATGGGATCCTCCAGGCAAGAATAGTAGAGTGGGCTGCCATTTCCTTCTCCAGGGAATCCTCCCAACCCAGGAATCGAACCCAGGTCTCCTGCATTGCAGGCAGAGTCTTTACCAATTGAGTTATAAGGGAAGCTCCACCACCAGCCTCCTGGGTGAACCACAAAACTATTCCCTCTGAGTTCTTGCTCTACTCTTTTGGTACTTCAGGGATTCTGCTCAAGGACTCCACAGACACATCTCTCTCACCCACAGTCTGGGTGAATGTCCTTTTCATCTGGGAGAATCCTCTCCCCAAAGCCTGGACCCCATTGCTACATCAGAGGTCTGCTTTCAATTGTCAGGATGGGTTTTATTCAGCACAGTATACACTGGTGCCTGTCTTAAAATCTAAATTGAATCAATTGAGAATCATCTCAATTCTTTAGAAAAGTGAGAAGATCTGGCCTCTTTTGGGCCAGAGCAGTAGCTGATCCCTTCTGAGTGACTAAGCTCTCTTCACTCTGTATGACTCCTCCACCACTAATCATATTTCCACGCAGCCTATTTCCTCTGTGTTTTGCTTTTGTCTCACCTCCCTGAACTCTGAAAGAATCTGATTTCAACACTGAGGTTAGCCACGCACCTTCAACTATAAACCTGAGATAAAGAAGCACAACTTTCTACTGACTTGAATGGGGGAAAGTGAAAGAGAAAGGAAAGGAAGAAAATCCAAGGAGATAAAAACAAATTAACACTTTAAATGATCCTGGCTTGAAAGTATTAACTCGGATCGTGCTGAAGACCAAAAAACAAATCTCTGGGTTTCTCAAATCTCGCAAAGGCCATCAAGGGAGCTAGAAAGACACACTCCCACCACCCAATATGGCAAAAGGGCTGACTTAGTGCCTGGGGAGCCACTGAGTGCTGTGAGAAGGTGGGGGTGGGTGGTCTTGGAGTCGGTAAAGGGCTAAGATAGGACCTGGCATTCACCAGGCATCCATACAAGTCCACAATACATTAAAAGTCAAAACACCATAACTTTATTTAATTCTCACAACGCCCCTGCAGGACCAATAGAGAGGTGAAAAAACCAAGGCTTCTAGAGACAAAGTTAACTTGTTCAAGGTCCTGAAAGCGCATTGGGACAGACAGTTGTTGTTCATTTGGTAAATCCTGTCTGACGCTTTGTAACCCCATGGACTGCAGCACACCAGGTTTCCCTGTCCTTCACCACCTCCCAGAGTTTGCTCAAACTCATGTCCATTCAGTCCATGATGCCATCCAACTCAATAATGTTGAGTTCCAACTGGACTGTGCATCAATGCCTAGTAATGCATCATTTCCATCAACTGAAAGAACCAATAACACCAATGGGCTTGGGGATCCCAGCTATTCTGAGCAGGGGAAGGGGAGTTTGGGTACCAGCCATGAAGCCACTGGCCTCAAAAGGGCTCCCTGGAGGAGGAGGAGAAGCATTAGGCAGCAGCCCAGAGTGGAGGTCTGGGGCATAGACTCCAGCTTGAGGTTTTGGGTTTCAATTCCTGTTCTGTTTCTTTTTACCTGTGTGAAGTGGGGCAAGTTATTTCACTTTTATGTGCCTCAGTTTCCCCGTCTGTGAAATGGGACTAGCGCTAGCACCATCCTCACAGAGCGGCTGAGTGTTTGGAAGGAGCTGAAACCTGCGATGCACGAAAAATGGTACCCAGTATATGCACAGTCTAAGAGTTGCCCTAGTGAATGCTGGTGGTGTCCCCGAGTCACGGCAGCAGGCGAGGCTGCACTTCGGGAATTCAGCACAGCTCTGAAGGCCTCCCTCGGTTCCTGGGCCTGGCACGCTCCCGCGTTCAGAGGTCCCCTCCGGACCGCTTCCGCCTGCAGGCAGCTCACCTGTATCCTTCCCCACGCTCGGAAGTGTAGAGCTTCCAAAGGCAAACCCACCGCAGGGGCTGACCTTTGTTATTAGCAGCCAACACAGCATTCAGTTCCAGTGACTCCTTTTCAGATTTTACGGAGCACGATAACCTTAAGCACAAGAGAAACACAGTTTTCGAAGTGTGTGAAATTCAGCAGCTTGAGAAGCCGTAGGAGAGACTGGTGGGGCGGGGGAGGGGAGGGAAGCGGAGAAGGAACACAGAGGCGGGGCATCCATGCGGGCATCAGGGATGAGAGGGTGAGCTTGCAGCAGGAGGAGAAAGCGGGCATTGGTATGGATCATGATCAGATCCATTGGTATGGCGATCATGATCAGAGAGCAGAGCCTTCTGGAAGCAGATAAACTGCTGTGGAGCAATATGACTCTTTGCAGGAAGCCTGGGAGACACAGGGCTGCAGGAACTCAATGACTGGCCTGGGTTGACCTTGGTGGGCAGGGGAGGGGGCAACTCCAGGGCCAGGGGGTGTGGATGACCCTGTCTATGCAGATTCTCTGAGGGCTTAGACTTTATGAAAGTGTTAGTCGCTCAGTTGTGTCCAATTCTTTGTGATCCCATGGACTGTAGCCCACCAGGCTCCTCTGTCCATGGGATTCTCCAAGCAAGCATACTAGAATGGGTTGTCATGCCCTCCTCCAGGGGATGTTTCCAAACCAGGGATCAAACCCACATCTCCTGCATTGCAGGAAGATTCTTTATTGTCTGAACCACCAGGGAACCCCCAGACTTTCAAACAGGGTTTTAGGTATCAAGTTCACTGATACCTGAGACTCAGATCTTCCATATACTAGCTGTGTGACCTTTAGTAGGTAATCCCTGTATTATAAAGTTGGTGTGAAAATTCAATCAGTTATTCAAAATTAAGCTCTTGGCTGCAAAGAGCAAATTATGCCAAAACAATTACAGTTATTATGCAAGTAGATAAAGTAGGAGATCCCTGGAGAAGAACCAAGCCTGGCTTTCTTAACCATTTTTGGCCTAAGTCATCTTGTGATCTAAGCCTGGCCACAAGACTTGTCCTTGAACAGGTTTTAGTAATAATGATCTTAAGGGAACAAAACAATGAACTGTTATCAGGCAAGAGAGGTAACAATAACAAAGATAGCAAATCAGTTGTAAAAACTCCCAGTTCCTTTTCAATGGTAAAGAATATCTTGAAGCACTTTGTTGAGCCAGTTTACAAAATTTAAATCCTCCAGGTGCTCAACACTCTATTGAGCCTAAAGGATGATGACATTAAAATTTTCTAACCCTGTAGACTCTAAGTGTGTTGGTCTGTGTTATCTGACTGTTTGCAACCCCATGGACTGTAGCAATGCCAGGCTACTCTGTCCATGGAATTATCTAGGAAAGAATACTGGAGTGGGTAGCCATGCCCTTCTCCAGGGAATCTTCCTGACCCAGGGATCAAATCTGGGTCTCCTGCATTGCAGTCAGACTCTGTCTCCTGAGCCACCAGAGAAGCCCTTTAGTCATCACCCAAACTCCTTCATGAATATGCATGTACCCTTAGATTAAAACTTCCTCAATTTCTCAGAGAGACATAGGTTTGGGAAAGATCCCTGGAGTTCTCCTGACTTGCTGAAATTGATAAATACTTCAGTCTTCTGCTCTTGACATAGTTGGTTGTGCCTTTCAACTCCAAATCTGCCCAGAGGCTTCCCTGATAGCTCAGTTGGTAAAGAATCTGCCTACAATGCAGAAGATCCTGGTTCAATTCCTGGGTCAGGAAGATCTGCTGGAGAATGGATAGGCTACCCACTCCAGTATTCTGGCTTAGAGAATTCCATGGACTGTATTCCATGGGGTAGCAAAGAGTCAAACAGGACTGAGCAACGTTCACTTTCATTTTCTTTCACTTTCACTTTCTGCCCAGAGGCAAACCCAGTTTTCTAGTAACAATTACCCTTGTGAGGGCTCATCTTCTGATTCCCTGACCCCAATCACAGACTTCCCTGACTCCAGTTTTCTCTCCTTCTGGTCATTTCTCTGGGCTACCGACTGGCTGCCTTCTCTCACTGGTCCTAGGACTAGGACTCCTTTTTGTTTTTTTAAATTTTTATTGGATTATAGTCGCTTTACAATATTGTGTTAGTTTCTACTCTACAGCAAAGTGAATTAGCTATACATATACATATATCCCCTCTTTTGGGGATTTCCTTACCATTTGAAGTGAAGTCACTCAGTCGTGTCTGATTCTTTGAAACCTCATGGACTGTAACCTACCAGGCTCTTCCTCCATGGGATTTTCCAGGCAAGAATACTGGAGTGAGTTGCCATTTCCTGCTCCAAGAGATCTTCCCCACCCAGGAATTGAACCGGGGTCTCCCACATTTTAGGCAGACACTTTACTGTCTGAGCCACCAGGGAAATTCCTTACCATTTAGGTCTTCACAGAATACTGCGGAGAGTCCTCTAGGCTCTACAGTAGGTGCACATTAGTTATCTATTTTATGCATCCCTGCATATTAAGTTGCTTCAGTCATGTCCGACTCTTTGCGACCCTATGGACCAGAGCCCACCAAGCTCCTCTATCCATGGGATTCTCCAGGCAAGAGTGCTGGAACAAGCTGCCATGCCCTTCTCCAAGGGATCTTCCCAACCCAAGGACTGAACCCTCATCTCTCACATCTCCTGCATTGGCAGGTGAGTTCTTTACCACTAGTGCCACCTGGGAAATCCCTCTATTTTATATGCAGTATCAATAGTGTTGATTTTTCCAGTAGTCATGTACATATGTGAGAGTTGGACCATAAAGATAGCAGAGGGTAGAAGAATTGATGCTTTCAAACTGTGGTGCTGGAGGAGATCAAAGCAGTCAATTCTAAAGGAAATCAGTCCTGCATATTCATTGGAAGGACTGATGCTGAAGCTGAAGCTCCAATACTTTGGCCACCTGATGTGAAGAGCCAACTCACTGGAAAAAACCCCAATGCTGGGAAAGATTGAAGGCAGGAGGAGAAGGGGACAACAGAGGATGAGATGGTTGGCTGGCATCACCAACTCAATGGTCATGAATTTGAGCAAACTCTGGGAGTTGGTGGTGGACAGGGAAGCCTGAAGTGCTACAGTCCATGGGGTCACAAAGAGTCAGACAAGACTGAACAACTGAACAACAAAAACATCAATAGTGTATATGTGTCAACCCCAATCTCCCAATTCATCTCATAACCCCCTTGAACACCTTTGCCTGAGATCTTCCAAAGGCTTCACAAAGGGACTGTGTCTTGGCAAGACTTTGTGCCCACTGTTCTCTCAGCAGGGAATCTCTCTGCCCAAAGACTTCCTGAGGACCCCCAGCCCATCCTGCTGAAACACTTCTGAGTTCTTGGCCCCCGTCAGATCTCCAGGGATTGTTCTTCATGGACTCACCAGGATCATTCTCTAGGCCTGCTGGCCCAGAGCATGCCTTGGTTACTGCATTTATCATACTCCTTCCAGAGTGGTTCCTACATCATAATCTCCCTCCAGACACAAGCTCTGCCCTGGGGGTCAACACACAGCAAGTGCTTAGTGAATATTAGTTACCTGAATGCATGAATGAAAGATTGGGTGCATGAATGTCTTACAACTCAACTTCTCCCTGAATTCAGCCACATTTCTGGCTCCACAAGGACTCCTGAGTGTCCCTGCCACCAGAACACAGGACTTGACTTTCTGGGGTCTTGGCTGCACCTGACCCTAAAGACTATTGTCTCCACAGGACTCTTATCATTTCCATGATAGAGTGAATTTCCATTTCCATGATAGAGTGAAGGTGAATTTCCATTACTTGTGTCTATGAAAAAATAATATATAAAAGAGGTGGGGATCAAAAAGGATTGTATGTATCTGAGAACATGATATCTAATTTCTTTGTGATTATACTGGAGGATTTTTTTTTTTAAGTCAGAAATGGCCTTTAGACATTAAAGGAAGGTCCCCCAAAGTATGACCTCATAGTGCCCAAAGGCAGTTGCCCCCACTGTGGTGCCACCGTCATAGGTCTATGGCCCAACTGCAGCTGCAAATCTTTGACTCTCCTTGCAAGCTGAAAAGCCAAGACCTTGAACCTGTGTCACATGGACTTGGAGCCTTGGGTCCCTGGCTTGGCTGGGGAGGTCTTCTCTTCACCAGGATGGAGTTGTGGCTGGCAAGGGAATAGAAGCAATGGAAGCAAAAGAAAGGAGACTCACCTATTGGACATCTGAGCCCTCATTGCATGCCTGTCACTTTATATACATGATCTTATTTTACCTTCACAAGTGGAAGGGCAACCTGATAAGGTGGGGTCCCATCCCCACATACCAGGTGAGAAAACCACAGCTCCATAGGGACTTAACCTCCGGTCTCATCACTAGTAACTGGTGGACACACAATTTGAAACCACACAGTGTAGCTCTGAATCCTATGTTCTAGGCTGTTGCAGCCTCTGGGGAATTTGATGAGTGCTATGTATCTGAAAAGGTTTCCCTGGTGGCTCATTGATAAAGAATCTGCCTGCCAATGCAGGAGACATAGGTTCAGTCCCAGGGTCAGGAAGATCCCCTGGAGAAGGAAATGGCAATCCATTCCAGTATTCTCACCTAGGAAATCCCATGGACAGAGGAACCTGGTGGGCTACAGTCCATGGGGTCACAAAGTGTGCAAGACAGCTTAGCAACTGCACGACAACAACAATGTATCTGAAAAGCCTCTGATACTTAGTGCCTCTTTATTTCGTTTTGAGAATCAAACATGGATTGAGCACTATTCTCAAATGACCCTGGGAGAGGTGGCCTGAACCACTCTGTTTTACAGAAGAGAAAACCTCGCAGCCAGATGATAGACATTGTTTCCTTGGTTAAGACCTCTGCCAGCCTGGACCATGAGCAAATCTATAACCCTGAGGAAAGAGGAAGAAGAACAAGGACTGCGTTTATCTACAACACACACGCGTTTGCACTCTTTCCCGCCTGTGCTATTGTGTGGAGTCCTGTGTGCAGACAGAAGTCCACGGGAAACAACTTCACCTGCTTTTCCAAATCCTCCAGATGCCCCAAGAAGTTACATCCTGTTCTCCCATTTTTCCAGATAGAGAAACCGAGAGGATGAATAGAACACACAGGAAGTAAAGTCCAATAGCTTCCAAAGTGTTAGTTGCTCAGTCGTGTCTGACTCTATGAGACCCCATAGACTGTAGCCCACCAGGTTCCTCTGTCCATGGAATTCTCCAGGCAAGAATACTGGAGTGGATAGCCTTTCCCTTCTCCAGGGGATCTTCCCAATCCAGGGATCGAACTCAGGTCTCCTGCGTTGCAGGCAGACTCTTTACTGTCTGAGCCACTAGGGAAGCTTCTTCCAAAGAGGGGTCTAAAATTCTAGACCGAGGGGCTACACCTCAGAAGCTCCTATTCCCCCCTATCCCCCACTTAGGCCCCTTCTGCAGCAGACCCCACTGCCTGAGAGAGAGGCAGCTAAGCACTTCTATTTACCACACTGAGAGGTAGGTGTGGACATGGCTTCAGCGAACCAACCGGGGGCCTTTCCTGGACAGTTGAGATGATCTTCTGCGGAGATGAGTCAGGTAAGTTGGAAGTTTCCCAGGAAGGTTGCTAAGCTGAGGCCAGGAGTGGCTCCTTTTTGTTCACCCAAGGAAAGATGTAGACTTTCATATGTGAAGCACCTTCTTTGGCAAAAGGGAACTTCCAAAAGTCAAATGTAACCAAGCAACCACCTTCCTTAAGATCCTTAAGGTTCCAACCTCAGTTACCACCAGGATTTTGACCCAGACGTCAGGAGCTCTTCAGCCAGCCTCTTCAGCCTCCCTCCCTCCACCCCTCCACGAAAGCATTGTGTTTCCACCTGGTCATATGGCAAGGCGCCCCCCAAACCCTCCAGGCTGCACAGAGACTTAGGCTTTTTGCTGTGGCTCTTCCCCATCTCAGGAATTTATAGCCTTCTTCTGTAATTGGAGAACATGCCCGCAAACCTCAAGACTGATGCCTGAACACCCGCTCATCCCCTGACACCATCCTTGAGGCGCCACCCAACCACCATCTCACAACTCAGTGAAATCCACACCCCTCTCCCTGGATGCTCCTCCGCTTCCCCGTGGTCTCTCCACACCAGTATTTCACACCATCGTTGTTTCTGCGTTTGCCTATCTCCCCACCAGACTGTGAGCTCTCAGGGGCAGGGACTGGGTCCAATCAAACTCCAGTTTCCCAAATGTCTGGGCCAATAGTCTTTTTCTCCTGGGCAGATGGAGACCAAGGGTATGTTCCTCTCTGCGGAACCTGCAGGATGTACTGAGAAGAGATAGAGGTAAAGAAGGAAGCCAAGTGCCTTGGGCACAGTGGTCCTTTCTTTGGAAGAAGATTCCTGCTGTCTGATGTCCTTTCTAAAGAGCAGATGTGACTCAGTGTTCGCACTGTCTGAAATATCCCCTTCTCTCGTCTGCTCTCACGCCTACCCCATATCCAGTCTTTCAGCGAGTCCTGTGGGGTCCATGGACACAATGTATCCTGAGCCCAGACACTCCTCACTGTTCCCGGCACTGCCCCGCTGGTCCCGGCCACGCTGTCTCTCTTGTGGTTTGCTGCAGTGGCCACCAAATTGTTCCCCCTGCTCCTGGCTTTGCTCTCCTACAGACCATCCCCCAACCAGCAGCCAGAGGGTGGTTTTACAAACTGAAAATCAGATCATGTTTTCCTCCAGCTCAAAACCTCCCCGTGGCTTCTACTCCCACTTAGAATAAGATCCAAAGTCTTTCCCACGGCCTGCAAGGCCCTGGTAATCCAGCTCCAACCCCATCTCTGACCTCATATCCCCCCTTCTCTCCCTGCCTTGCTCTGCCCCAGACACACTGGCTGTCTTGACATCCAAAACACGCCTCACTCATTCATGATGGAGTAATCTGTGATCTTCCTCCTCTCTTTGCCTAAAAATCCAATGCCCCCAACTCCTTGTTGGTTAGGACTACTCTTGAATTTCCCTTCCTTAAAGTGGCTTTCTTGGTCACCCTATCCCAAACAGTAGACCCCACCTCTCACCCCTCGCCCCTTCCTCAACTGTTCTTCAGAGCAGTTGTCCTCAGCTGAAATTACATTACACGTCATATTTTCGCATCCATGGTCTGACTCACACTTGAATGACAACTTCATGAGAATCGAGGACTTGGTCATGTTTTTACAGCTGAAATGCCAGTGCTTAGAACCTAGTAGGCCCTTAATAAATATTTGCTGAATGAATGAACAATTGAGAAATTTAGCAAACGAATGTGATGAACGTTTTCGGACAAACTTCTGAATCGACACGTCACTCCTTACTGATTGTTGACATGTCACAGATGACATACCTCTCTGAGACTTGGTTGCCTGGCATGGATATTTTGAGGACTGAGAAAGGATATTAGGAGGGGGAGGATGTGGTCAGCGAGAGTGATGTTTACAAGTGCTGGCTCTGTCGTGTATTATGAAAATGACGGCAAACTACACATGTAATAAAATTGCACAGAACCATGTACACACACATACACATACACACAATACATACTATATACACACACATACACACAATACATACCATATACACACACATACACACAAATGAGTCCAGGGAACACTGGAGAAATATGAGTACAATCACAGATGGTATCAGTGACAATGTTCTCCTGTATATGTTTACGTATAACCGAATCACTTTTGCTCTGCATCTGAAACTAACACAACATTGCAAATCAACTTACTTCAATTTTTTTTTTTAAAGACAATGTCCTAGGTGTGATATCACACTACAGATTTGTAAGACAATGACATTGGGGGGAACTGAGATTATGGGATCTTTCTGTATTTTATTTTTTTACAACTACATGTAAACCCTAAGTATCTCAAAATTTTCAACTAGATATTGAATTAATTAAATGGGGGGGGGCATTCTGTGCATTGAAGCACGCAGTTCACTACATGGTGCATGAGTTTAGTCACTCAGTCGTGTCCAACTCTTTGTGACCCCATGAAGTACAGTACTCCAGGCCTCCCTGTCCATCACCAACTGCCAGAGCTTGCCCAAACTCATGTCCGTTGAGTCGGTGATGCCATCCAAACACCCCATCCTCTGTTGCCCCCTTCTCCTCCTGCTGTCAATCCTTCCCAGCATCAGGGTCCTCTCCAATGAGTCATTGCTTCGCATCAGGTGGCCAAAGTATTGGAGATTCAGCTTCAGCATCAGTCCTTTCAATGAATATTCAGGACCGATCTCCTTTAGGATGGACTGGCTGGATCTCCTTGCAGTCCGAGGGATTCTCAAGAGTCTTCTCCAACACCACAGTTCAAAAGCATCAATTCTTTGGTGCTCAGCTTTCTTTACAGTCCAACTCTCACATTTATACAAGACTCCTAGAAAAATCACAGGTTTGACTAGACAGACCTTTGTCCACACAGTAATGTCTCTGCTTTTTAATATGCTCTCTAGGTTGGTCATAGCTTTTCTTCCAAGGAGCAAGAGCCTTTTAACTTCATGGCTGCAGTCCCCATCTGCAGTGATTTTGGAGCCCAAGAAAATAAAGTCTGTCACTGTTTCCATTGTTTCCCCATCTATTTGCCATGAAGTGATGGGACCAGATGCCATGATCTTAGTTTTCCGAATATTGACTTTTAAGCCAACTTTTTCACTCTCCTCTTTCACTTGCATCAAGAGGCTCTTTAGTTCTTCACTTTCTGTCATAAGGGTGGTGTCATCTGCATATCTGAGGTTATTGATATTTCTCCCGGCAATCTTGATTCCAGCTTGTGCTTCATCCAGCCTGGCATTTCACATGATGTACTCTGCATACAAGTTAAATAAGCAGGGTGACAATATACAGCCTTGACATACTCCTTTCCCAATTTGGGACCAGTCTATTGTTTCATGTCCAGTTCTAACTGTTGCTTCTTGACCTGCATACAGATTTCTCAGCAGGCAGGTCAGGTGGTCTGGTATTCCCTTCTCTTGAAGAATTTTCCACAGTTTGTTGTGATCTACACAATCAAAGACTTTGGCATAATCAGTAAAGCAGAAGTAGCTTTTTTTCTGGGATTCTCTTATTTTTCTATGATCCAATGGTTGTTGGCAATTTGATCTCTGGTTCCTCTGTCTTTTCTAAATCCAGCTTGAATATCTGGAAGTTCACGGTTCACGTACTGTTGAACCCTGGCTAGGAGAATTTAAATTCACTAGAGGTGAGTCCCTGCTCCTAAATACTTGTTTTACCTCCTATCAGCTTTTTCCATGTTCTATCTCACAGTGATTTATGTCTAGCTATTTGAGCTGGCTGGCCCAATTCAGAGCCCTGACTGAGGGAATAAAAACTTTGGATTCCACCTTGCCCTGGTGAAACATTTCTTACAAAGATGTGCATTTCAATAGTAAGACTGGTATCGGGTGTGTGTGTATGTCTGTATGAGAGAGAAGGTTTAAGGGGTGTTTTAAGCTGGTTGGAGAAGAAGGAATTAGTAACAGTTAGTGACCCCCCCATTGCCCCTGTGCCTTTTCCTAACCACTGCCATTTCAAGAGACTTCTATTCCAGATTTTCTGCTTTGCAGTGGAAATCTTGGTACAAAATCCATCGTGGTTAGCCCAGCCCTGCTGTCCTACAAAGCCTTGACATATTCCTTCTCCAGGAACAAAACTCTCCTTCCCCCCAGTACGGTCTTTTTGTTGTTTTGTTTTTTTAATGGAGACCTTTTTTAAAGTCTTTCCCTGGAGAAGGAAATGGCAACCCACTCCTGTATTCTTGCCTGAAAAATCCCATGGATGGAGGAACCTGGCAGGCTACAGTCCATGGGGTCACAAAGACTCAGACACGACTGAGCGACTTCACTTTCTTTCTTTCTTTCTTTTTTAAAGGCTTTATTGAATTTGTAACAATATTGCTTCTGTTTTTATGTTTTGGTTTTTTGGCAAGGCAGCATGTGGGATCTTAGCTCTCTGCTCAGGGATTGAATTTGTACCCCCTGTGTTGGGAGGTGAAGTCTTAACCACTGGACCACCAGGGAAGTCCCCCACACCCAGAGTCTTGACCTGAATCCTCCCCTCTCCACCCAAACCTGAGACCCTTGAATCTGAGCAGCACATCCTCTTGGGAAGCTTGGATCCAATTTGTTTACCAGTGTCCATCTCAGCTGCTCTTTACTCATTTTGATGCTGAGTCTGGGGAGCACTGTATCCCATGGTAAGCGCCCATCTAAAAGGCTGATGAGTCCCTCTCCTACTAGTTCTACCTGTTTCCTTCACTTTTTCTTCCCTACTGCCTTGCCTGAGTCCAACCTACAGTTCAGTCGCTCAGTTGCTCAATCATGTCCGACTCCTTGCAACCCCATAGACTAGCACACCAGGCCTTCCTGTCCATCAACAACTCCCAGAGCTTGCTCAAACTCAAGTCCATTGAGTTGGTGATGCCATCCAACCATCTCATCCTCAGTCATCCCCTTCTCCTCCTGCCTTCAATCTTTCCCAGCATCAGGGTCTTTTCCAATGAGTCAGTTCTTTGCATCAGGTGGCCAAAGTATTAGAGTTTCAGCTTTAGCATCAGTCCTTCCAATGACTATTCAGGACCGATCTCCTTTAGGATGGACTGGCTGGATCTCCTTGCAGTCCGAGGGATTCTCAAGAGTCTTCTCCAACACCACAGTTCAAAAGCATCAGTTCTTTGGTGCTCAGCTTTCTTTACAGTCCAACTCTCACATTTATACAAGACTCCTAGAAAAATCACAGGTTTGACTAGACAGACCTTTGTCCACACAGTAATGTCTCTGCTTTTTAATATGCTCTCTAGGTTGGTCATAGCTTTTCTTCCAAGGAGCAAGAGCCTTTTAACTTCATGGCTGCAGTCCCCATCTGCAGTGATTTTGGAGCCCAAGAAAATAAAGTCTGTCACTGTTTCCATTGTTTCCCCATCTATTTGCCATGAAGTGATGGGACCAGATGCCATGATCTTAGTTTTGACTTTTAAGCCAACTTTTTCACTCTCCTCTTTCACTTGCATCAAGAGGCTCTTTAGTTCTTCACTTTCTGTCATAAGGGTGGTGTCATCTGCATATCTGAGGTTATTGATATTTCTCCCAGCAATCTTGATTCCAGCTTGTGCTTCATCCAGCCTGGCATTTCACATGGTGTACTCTGCATACAAGTTAAATAAGCAGGGTGACAATATACAGCCTTGACATACTCCTTTCCCAATTTGGGACCAGTCTATTGTTCCATGTCCAGTTCTAACTGTTGCTTCCTGACCTGCATACAGATTTCTCAGCAGGCAGGTCAGGTGGTCTGGTATTCCCTTCTCTTGAAGAATTTTCCACAGTTTGTTGTGATCTACACAGTCAAAGACTTTGGCATAATCAGTAAAGCAGAAGTAGCTTTTTTTCTGGGATTCTCTTATTTTTCTATGATCCAATGGATGTTGGCAACTTGATCTCTGGTTCCTCTGCCTTTTCTAAATCCAGTTTGAACATCCAGAAGTTCACAGTTCATGTACTGTTGCAGCCTAGCTTGGAGAATTTTGAGCGTTACTTTGCTGCCAACCTACCAGCAGCAAGTTTACTTTGAGTTCGACCTGCCCTGAGGTTAAAGTTCCAAAGTGAAAATGAAAGTCGCTTAGTCTTATCTGACTCTTTGTGACTCCAGGCACTGTACAATCCTTAGAATTCTCCAAGCCAGAATACTGGAGTGGGTAGCCTTTCCCTTCTCCAGGGGATCTTCCCAACCCAGGGATTGAACCCAGGTTTCCTGCATTACAGGCAGATTCTTTACCATCTGAGCCACAAGGGAAGCCCTTTCTCAAATCCTGTGTCGGGCTATCTGATAAGTGCTGGGTGTTCTGAGAACAATAAAACATACTTCTCTCCCTTGAGGCTTCTATGGCCTCGGGCAGAAGTGGAAGGAGAGATAGGTGATTCCAAACTCTGGATGTGGAGGTGTTCTAAGATGCCATGGAAGGCTAAAAAAAAGGAAGGAGAACCAAAATCTGAAAGATGTCAGGGAAGGACTTCCTTGGTGGTCCAGTGGCTAAGACTCCACACTTCCAATGCAGGAGGTGAGGTTTTGATCCCTGGTCGAGGAGCTAAGATCCCATATCCCATATGCCACATGGCACCATCAAAAGAAAGGGTTTAAAAAGAACATTAGTGAAGGAATTCTTTGAGTTGAGACCTGCAATATGTCTAAGGACTAGATAAGAAGATGCAGTGAGGAAGTGCTTTTTAAGGAAAGGCATTGACAAAAGCAAAAGCCTGGGTCGGCACGGCTGCTTCTGGAAACATCAGGATGCTGGTACACCTCGAGCATGAAATGCAAAGGCTAAGTGTCTGGAGGTGAGCTTGAGAGAAAGACAGGTCCAGTCATGGACAGCTTGGGGGTGCCTTTATCAGGAGCCTAGGTTTCTAATGTGTAAACCAGTGAGGAAGAAGAATGAGTAGTATAACTCTTCAATCAAAAAAAGAAAAAAAAATTTGGACACAAGTTATCAGGAGATGTTAGTAAGTCAATCTACGTGACCCCATAAACAGTTGAATTCTACCTGGGTACTGATTAACGCTGGCCATGTGACTTCCCACAGGTTCCATATGTCCTTGGGAGGAATCTGGCTAACAGAATTGCTCTCCTAGATTGCTGGGGCATAAAAAGTAGGAGCCACAGGTGACTCTCTAAGTTCCTTAGCTGAACTCTCACAAAGAGAACAACAAAGTGACTCATGGTGAAAACACTTTGGCCATGGGGCTCTTTCTCAAGATTGCCATCATCACCAAGAAAAAGCCATGTTCTCGTGGCTAGCGGACCCAGGCATCTGCTCAGCAGATGCTCTTCCCTCAGACTGGATACAACTGGCTTCCCGGTTCACTGTGTGCAGAGATGAGGATCCAGTGTAGGCATCAGGGTCGGGCATGCCTGTGTTCACATCCCAAGTCTACCATGGGCCAACTCTTCCATCAGGGGCCAGGGACTCCGAGGCTCAGTCTCCCCATATGTAACACAAAAATGTCCATCCTTGCTTCAGAGTTTTGCTAAATAATAGAAAACCAGGAAGGCACTTGAAAAAGAAGAGACTCTCAAAGACAGAGATAGGTATTATTATCATTGGCGGTCAAGTCCTGTTTTTGGCCTAGATCTGGAGAGTGAGGCACTGAGGAACTCAGAGAGCCAAGCCTTCTCTCAGCCACGTGGCTATACCTCATTCCAGGCACACAGAAACTCAGCCAAGGAGGAGCTGGCAAGTGACCAGTCCTCCTGGCATGAGCCCTGTCTTCCTCTGGCTGTTTTCCTCACCATTCAGCAATGGGGATGACTGCCCATCCCCTGGATGATGCTTCTATCACTGCCAAGGAGCCTGCCAAGGGACCCGAGGTTGGAGGATGAAAGGGCAATTCTGGGAAGAAAATATTTGCCCAAATCCCTTTAGAATTCTGAAGTTCCAACCCTGACACTTCAAAGAGAGACAGAAGCAAGTCCACGGTCAATGGGTTCAACCCAGCAGGAAAAAGCCGGGAATGAAGTGACTACTATATGGTGGTATGGCCCGTGTAACCTTGGGCCAGGGTTGACTAAACAGAATTAGCCCAAAATTAATTTCAGACCCTGGTGTCAGGGAATGTCAACCACATTACACAGGAAGAGTAGTAGGACTGCAATGGTGTTCTGCTCACACTTAAGTGGAGAGTGAGTCTTCCTGCCAACTGGGACTCAAATGCTCTTCCTAGGGTCACAGCAGAGAACAGTCACCCTGAAGCAGGGCATATTCTTCCAGAAAAACTGTAGACCAGTGTGTTCACATTCAAAAAAGGCAGCTCCCCTTCACATTCCTTGTCAACAAGCAGAGGACATAGGCAGCATTGTAGAGAAGACATTAGAGGGGAAATTCAGCTGCCATAGGGCTTCCCTGGTGGTTCAGTGGTAAAAAATCCTGTCGATGCAGGAGACACAGGTTCAATCCCTGATCTGGGAAGATCCCACATGCCGCAGAATGACTAAGACCATGCACCACAACTAATAAGCCAGTGTTCTAGAGCCGAGGACCTGCAACTATTGAGCCCATGTGCCTCAGCCTCTAAAGCCCGAGTGCCCTCTTAAAGCCCATGCTCCACAAGAGATGCCATCACAATGAGAAGCCCGAGCTCTGCAACTACAGAATAGCCCCTGCTTGCTACAACTAGACAAAAGCCCGCAAAGCAACAAAGACCCAGCACAGCCAAAAATAAATAAGTGAAAGTACTTTTTTATAAATAAAAGAAAAAAGAAATGCAAAAAGGCAAAATGGTTGTCTGAGGAGGCCTTACAAATGGTTGAGAAAAGAAGAGACGCTAAAGGCAAAGGAGAAAAGGAAAGATATACCCATTTGAATGCAGAGCTCCAGAGAATAGCAAGGAGAGATAAGAAAGCCTTCCTCAGTGATCAGTGCAAAGAAACAGAGGAAAATAATAGAATGGGAAAGACTAGAGATCTCTTCAAGAAAATTAGAGATACCAAAGGAAAATTTCATGCAAAGATGGGCACAATAAAGGACAGAAATGGTAGGGACCTAACAGAAGCAGAAGATATTAAGAACAGGTGGCAAGAATACACAGAAGAACTCTACAAAAAAGATCTTCATGACCCAGATAACCACTATGGTGTGATCACTCACCTAGAGCCAGACATCCTGGAATGTGAAGTCAAGTGGGCCTTAGGAAGCATCACTACGAACAAAGCTAGTGGAGGTGATGGAATTCCAGTGCTATTTCGAATCCTAAAAGATGATGCTGTGAAAGGGTTGCACTCAATATGCCAGCAAATTTGGAAAATGCAGCAGTGGCCACAAGACTGGAAAATGTCAGTTTTCATTCCAATCCCAAAGAAAGGCAATGCCAAAGAATGCTCAAACTACTGCACAATTGCACTCATCTCACACGCTAGTAAAGTAATGCTCAAAATTCTCCAAGCCAGGCTTCAAGAGTATGTGAACCGTGAACTTCCAGATGTTCAGGCTGGATTTAGAAAAGGCAGAGGAACCAGAGATCAAATTGCCATCATCCGTTGGATCATAGAAAAAGCGAGAGAGTTCCAGAAAAACATCTATTTCTGCTTTATTGATTATGCCAAAGTCTTTGATTGTGTAGATCACAACAAACTGTGGAAAATTCTTCGAGAGATGGGAATACCAGGCCACCTGACCTGCCTCCTCAGAAATCTGTATGCAGGTCAAAAAGCAACAGTTAGAACCGGACGTGGAACAACAGACTGGTTCCCAATTGGGAAAGAGGTATGTCAAGGCTGTATATTATCACCTGCTTATTTAACTTATATACAGAGTACATCATGTGAAATGTCAGACTGGATGAAGTATAAGCTGGAATCAAGATTTCCAGGAGAAATATCAATAACCTCAGATATGCAGATGACACCACCCTTATGACAGAAAGTGAAGAACTAAAGAGTCTCTTGATGAAAGTAAGAGAGGAGAGTGAAAAAGTTGGCTTAAAAGTCAACATTCTGAAAACGAAGATCATGGCATCTGGTCCCATAACTTCATGGCAAATAGATGGGGAAACAGTGACAGACTTTATTTTCTTGGGCTCCAAATTCACTGCAGATGGGGACTGCAGCCATGAAATTAAAAGACGCTTTCTCCTTGGAAGGAAAGCTATGACCAACCTAGACAGCATATTCAAAAGCACAGACATTACTTTGCCGACAAAGGCCTGTCTAGTCAAAGCTATGATTTTTTCCAGTAGTTATGTATGGATGTGAGAGTTGGACTATAAAGAAAGCTGAGCACCAAAAAATTGATGCTTTTGAACTGTGGTGTTGGAGAAGACTCTTGAGAATCTTGGACTGCAAGAAGATCCAACCAGTCCATCCTAAAGGAGATCAGTCCTGAATACTCATTGGAAGGACTGATGCTGAAGCTGAGATTCCAATACTTTGACCACTGATACGAAGAACTGACTCATTGGAAAAGGCCCTGATGCTGGGAAAAATTGAAGGAGGGAGGAGAAGGGGACGACAGAGGATGAGATGGTTGGATGGCATCACTGATTCGATGGACTTGAGTTTGAGCAAGCTCCAGGAGTCGGTGATGGACAGGGCAGCCTGGTGTGCTGCAGTCCATGGGGTCGCAGAGTCAGACACGACTGAGTAACTGAACTGAACTGATTTTTTTCTAAAAAGAAATCCAGCAATAAAGGGGAAGTGATTTCAGAGTCTCTTTTGAGTAAGTCCTCAGGTGGAGTTTGGTCAGTTTTCTGTGATTGTGGTTTTCATTCTGTCTACCCTCTGAGGGATAAGGGTAAGAGACTTATGAAAGCTTCTGATGGGAGAGACTGACTGAGGGGGAAACTGGGTCTTGTTCTGATGGACTTGAGTTTGAGCAAGCTCCAGGAGCTGGTGATGGACAGGGAGGCCTGGCATGCTGCAGTCTATGGGGTCGCAAAGAGTCGGACACGACTGAGTAACTGAACTGAACTGAACTGAACTCAGGTGGAGACTAAGGACCTCTGAAGGGAGAAGCTGAGGTCTCAGTACTCACTGCCTGAGATAAGATGGCATAGAACACAACAGGTGTTCCCTGGGAGAATAAGAGTCGACATGGGATAAGAGTTGAGTCCTCACCTACACTTGATAAACTCCATTTCCTGGAGTACCAAGAGGGAACCTAATATCACTGGCGAATGCAGATCCTGTATGGTTAGTAGACTCTTTATAGAGAGACTCTACATTACCTTCATAATTATCATTATTGTAGTTCTCATTATCATTACAAAGTATGGGTTCAATCACCAAGGTATCCTCAACAAATCCTCTGTCACCTTCATAAAGTCCTAAGTCTAAAAACTACCCTGGGGGTGGGGTGCCTGCATGCGGGGTGCCTGTGTGTGTGCTAAGTCGCTTCAGTCGCGTCCAGCTCTTTGCGACCCTGTAGGCTGTAACCTGCCAGGCTCCTCAGTCCATGGGATTCTCCAGGCAAAAATATTGGAGGGGGTTGCCATGCCCTCCTCCAGGGGATCTTCTGACCCAGGGGTCAAACTCATGTCTCTTAAATCTTCTGGATTGTCAGATGGGGTCTTTACCACTAACGCTACATGGGAAGCCCTGGGGTCGGGGTGACGGGGGAATAAACTGGGAGACTGGGGTTGACACATATCCACCATTGATACTATGTATAAAATGGATAACTAATGAGAACTTACTGTATTGCACAGGGAATTCAACTCAGTACTCTATGGTGACCTAAATGGGGAGGAAATCCAAAAGAAAGGAGGATATTTGTAAACACACAGGTCTTTCACTTTGCAGTACAGTAGAAACTAGCACAGCAACTAGTAAACTAGTAAACTACAACTAGCAACTAGTTGTAAAGCAACTACACTCCAATCAAAATTAATTTAATACATAAGTAAAATTAAAAACTACCCTAGGGTCTTCCCTGGCTGTCCAGTGGTTAAAGACTCAGCGTTTCCACTACAAGGTGTTTGATAACTGACTAGGGAACTAAGATCCTGTATGCCACACAGCGTGGCCCAAAAAAAGTATGCAAAAATTATCCTAGGTACTAGTATGAAAAGCTTTCCAGCTTAGAAAGATTTGACCTGACTATGAAAATCAATATTCTGTTCCTCAGGGTGGGTAAGATAAGCAAATTCTTTAGAGACGCTGGCAGTAGCCATGCCTATTTCTTGCCAGATACGACACGTTACACCAGGACCGTGTTCAGCCTTCTCCAACTGGAACAAATGTGGAGGCCTGCTGTTCAGATCTCCCTTCAAGAAAGAACTCACCAGTCAGCTGCAAGGAAAGAAGCTTCCAGCTTCCAGCCATAACATTAAAGGTTGTACCTTGGCTTTCAAGCCAAGGCCATGGTCTTCCTGGGAATCCTTTAGCCAATGCTCACGTGTGATGGGCCGTTTCTGCCTAACACAGGATTCCTTTGCAGGTAATCTTGGCTCCAGGGCAACCGACTGGGTTGGCAGGAACGTCGTGCGATCTGAATTATGGTCTGAGGCGCTCCTTATCCCGCTGCTTTATTTTTCTCTTCCCTCACGTCAGCATTGCGTCATGATCTTGAAGACTTTTTTCGGCCCAATTCTGCTTCTCCCCTCTCTTATCATCACAAGCAGCAAGCCTCACCGCGAACTAATAAACTGCTTTACTCCTGATTCCACCTCATGGGCCGCTTCCCAGAAAACTCAATGGAAAAACCTGGTACCTTGTTTAACATGGCTACCAGCTAGCAAAGTAGGTGGTGATATCTCTATTTTACAAATAAAGAGGGTGAGAGTCAAGAGAAGTACATGGGGGAGCTGTCATTCAAACCCAGGTCTGCTTGATTAGGGAGAAAAAAAAAATTAGGAGGCAGCATTCGCTATTCAAATTGTCAGTAGAAAGGAAAGTTTTGCTAGTGTTGGTTTAGTCTGAGTGCAGATATGACAAGAACTCAAAGTTGAGGTGAGGGTTCTTTTATCTCTCACGAGATCTGTCTGGGCAAAAAAAAGTTCCAAGCAGAGATCTGGCCCCAGAGGTTTCTGAGCAGGAGCCACGACCATCATGACCAGCATGGATTTTTGTACAGGAGCCCCTCTGGTAGACTGGTGGCACCTACAGAACCCTTCTCAGAGCAGTGTTTTTAAATGCATTGAATGAAATATGTCAAATTGCAAGGAAAGCCAATTATATTAAAAGAAAGCTATTAAAATGTGTTTAAAACCTGACTTTTTAGTAATGCATTAAATAACAAGGTCCTAGAAGTACCATAATTTTGAAGTAGCTTTGAATTTGAAAGATATGTTGAGATGTCTACAACAACCCAGCTTGATGTGAAAGATCCGTGATTTGTATCAGTGACAAAGTCAAGGTCATGCTAATATTACTGTGCTTTGTTGCTTATGTTGTGATTGGAAAACATGTGAAATTTCAGTTAGAGATTAGTAAAAACAAGGATGTAATTTGTCCCCAGGCTTCTAGATTAAGAAGCCCTTCAGTAAACTCTGATAGTATTTGACAAACTCTGTGGCACATTCTAACTGACTCAAAGCTATAATCATTCCCAACTAGGCAGTATGTAGACCCTCAGAGGGGCTTTCCAAGTGGTGCAGTGGTAAAGAGCCTGCCTGCTGATGCAGGAGAGGCAAGAGACACAGGTTCAATCCCTGGGTTGGGAAGATCCCCTAGAGGAGGAGATGGCAACCCACTCAGTATTCTTGCCTGGGGAATTCCATGGACAGAGGACCCTAGTGGGCTACAGTGCATGGGATTGCAAAGAGTCATACACAGCTGAGCAACTGAACACACACACACACACAGAGCCTTAGAGAGGGATAAATGAGCTCTAGGAGCCGTTGAGATTTCCAAGAATAAGTTATAGCAAATAATCCTATTTGATTTTTGCAATAGAATCAACAGACAAATAGGTTAGGAAGGCTCTGTATATGACCATATTATGCCTGAAAAGCCCTTGACCCAAACCCTCATGATATCTTTTAACTGAGATAAAGAGATGTAATTTGGACAATAAAGCAACTGGATTAGGTTGACCGCCTAGCGAGTTCAGCCAGTCTCCAAATGGTCAAAGCCAAGCTGGAGAATGTGTTCCAATAGCATCCACCAAGACTCAGCCCTAAGCCCTGGCTGACCCAATGGTTTTTATGCAGAGACTTGGATGAGAACCTAGAAAACCAGCTGAGCCAATTCTCAAAAGACATGAAATCCCGAGGCTTGTAAATACTCTGGATAGCAGAGTTCAAATCCCAAACAATGCTAGGGAACCAGAAATAAAACAGGAACAGAATTTCTCAGGAAGGAATTTAATAAAGATGGATGAAAAGTCAGGCCTTGAAATTTACAAGTCTAACTGTAGGTGCAAAGGATGAAGATGAAGAGCTTATGAGCAGTACGTGTGGTGCTAAAGACCTGGGGATGCTATGTCTTTCACTGACGTAGCCTGTGCTACCCTAGACTGAAAGCTGTTGTCCAGAATAAGGGGGACAAGCCTCTTCCTCTTCGCAAAGCTGGAAATCCCAAACCCAGAGGTAGGGGGAAGAGGGATGTGTGCTGTAGTAGGAGTCATATTCAAAGGGCTTGTAATGAACAGGATTGCACTCGGAGGAGAGCCAAAGGAACCAAACTCTAGGACACAGAAATAGTGGTTCAAACCACCAACAGCATTTGGCCTGATACAAAGCACTTTGGGAAGGAAAAGGACAGGGAGAGGAGATCAATTTTCTCAAAGGCCATTATATATCACTGGAATCAGCAAACATTTTCTGTAATGGGCCAAATAGTAAGTATCTTCTGCCTTGCAGACCTGTGGCACGTCTTATTTGCATCACAGCTACACTCTGCCATTGGACACAAAAGCAGCCATAGACAATACGGAAATGAATGAGTGTGGCTGTGTTCCAATAAAACTTTATTTACAAAAAAAAGGTTTAGCCTGCAAAACATAGTTTGTCCACCCCTGGTGTAGAAGGAGAAAAGTAACACTTCCTTAGAGTCTGCGCTGTGCTGTGCTTAATCACTCAGTCGTATCTGACCCTTTGCAACCCCCTAGATTGTAGCCCGTCAGGCTCCTCCATCCATAGGGATTCTCCAGGCAAGAATTCTGGAGTGAGTTGCCATGCCCTCCTCCAGGGGATTTCCCCAACCAAGGGATCAAACCCAGGTCTCCCGCATTACGGGAGGATTCTTTACCGTCTGAGCCACCAGAGAAACCCAAGAGTACTGGAGTGGGTAGCTTATCCCTTCTCCAGGGGACCTGCCCAACCCGGGAATTGAACTGGGGCCTCCTGCATTGCAGGCAGATTCTTTACTAGCTGAGCTACCAGGGAAGCCCTCCTTAGAGTCTACTCTGTGTCAAACATCGGCATATTATCTCATTGATTCCTCATAGAACCAAGGCAGGTACATTTTTACAGATGGGAAAACTGAGACTCCATATATTCCTATATTTGTATATGTCTACACGTGTTAGTAAGAAAGTATACCCCAAACCCCACAGCTAGCATGAGATGGCCTTAGAATTCTAACAAGTGTCTACCATGGCACTCATCCCATGGAGAACTGGTGTGTGGCCGTGGGAGGATCTACACGTGGCCTAAGTACTATGCAAATAGCACATCTGGAAGGACCACCAAGTCCCAGAAGCATCTTGAGAAATACAAAGATCATGATTCCAGTCACGAGGGGAAGCCCTGGGTCACTGAGTTGAAAGCTATGACGAAGTGATCTTTGGTACCCACTCTTGATGGGAACAAGCCAGCTAAATGTTTTCTCATTGTTTTAAGTATTTTTTTAATTAGATGATTCATCAGCCACAGAGATATTTTCCACAGTACCACTTACCGCAGCGCTTCCTGCCAAGAACAAGGTCAGAGGCAAGGGTCTCTGAAAGCTGTAGCATGAGGGTTAGGGTGAGGCAGTAACATCTCCTCCCTGTCTGGGCAGAAGAATCGCCTTCCCCCTCTCTTGCCTCCCCTCACAATACAGCCCTTGGAAGCCTCCCTGTAGCTTTCCAGCCAGCCCTTAGACAGTCAGTCACTCCCTGCTCTGCACTCTCTGCACACCATCATCACACACACCATTACTCTTTTCTTAGAAGGATCATCAAAATAGCACAGGTTGCTCACTGTGACTGCGTGCTCAGTTGCTTCCGTCATGTCCGACTGTTTGTGACCATAAGGACTGTAGCCCTCCAGGCTCCTCTGTCCATGGGATTCTCCAGGCAAGAATATTGGAGTGGGTTGCATGCCCTCCTCCAGGGGATCTTCCTACCCAGGGATCGAACCTGTGTCTCCAGCATCCCCTGCTTTGCAGGAGGATTCTTTACCTCTGAGCCACCAGGGAAGCCTGAAGTTGCACATCATTTGTCACTGAATCCCGTGGCTCAGAGGATGCCTGATACATAGACTCGTTCAATAAAAGTCTGTTTCATTAAACTTAATTCAAACAGATCTCAAGCAAACGCACTTGCCTACATTTCCCACCTGACTTCCATGGCAATCACTTAACAAATCACTCTCTGTCTTTACAGAAAAAATAAAAAGTCCCAAAAGGTACCTGGATGGAGGCAGAAAGAGCAGTTGGTGCCTGCTAGAAGCCAGGCCTGTTTCTCCTGTGCTCCGTGAGGTCTGTGTCCCTCCTCCCCTTTGAGCCATGAAGAACATTAACATGGATGTCAGCCAGGTTGCCAACTGCACAGCTTTCCTTTGGGACGTTTCCTGGAGGATGTCGATTTTTTTTTTTTTCCTAGCTCCAATCAGCATCTAAAGGCTACTTCTAGAGCAAAGTGAGTGTAAACTAACTGGATAGGCCAGTTCTGCCCTGGACCCATTCTGCGACGTTATTGCAAGAATCACCTTCCTCATGTGTTCACCGATCAGTGTCTTCACAGACCCAGCTCAGTATAAAGAATAAAGCAAGGCTCTGACATCAGACAGGCCTGAGATGAAATCCTGCTTCTGCCATTGATCAGCTCTGTGACCTTAATCAGTTTGTTTAACCTCCCAGACCCAATCAAAAAATGGGCCAAAGAACTAAACAGACATTTCTCCAAGGAAGACATACAGATGGCTAACAAACACATGAAAAGATGCTCAACATCACTCATTATTAGAGAAATGCAAATCAAAACCACAATGAGGTACCATTACACGCCAGTCAGGATGGCTGCTATCCAAAAGTCTACAAGCAATAAATGCTGGAGAGGGTGTGGAGAAAAGGGAACCCTCTTACACTGTTGGTGGGAATGCAAACTAGTACAGCCGCTATGGAAAACAGTGTGGAGATTTCTTAAAAAACTGGACATAGAACTGCCATATGACCCAGCAATCCCACTTCTGGGCATCCACACTGAGGAAACCAGATCTGAAAGAGACACGTGCACCCCAGTGTTCATCGCAGCACTGTTTATAATAGCCAGGACATGGAAGCAACCTAGATGCCCATCAGCAGATGAATGGATAAGGAAGCTGTGGTACATATACACCATGGAATATTACTCAGCCATTAAAAAGAATTCATTTGAACCAGTCCTAATGAGATGGATGAAGCTGGAGCCCCTTATACAGAGTGAAGTAAGCCAGAAAGATAAAGAACATTACAGCATACTGACACATGTATATGGAATTTAGAAAGGTGATAATGATAACCCTATATGCAGAACAGAAAAAGAGACACAGAAATACAGAACAGACTTTTGAACTTTGTGGGAGAATGTGAGGGTGGGATATTTCAAAAGAACAGCATGTATACTATCTATGGTGAAACAGATCACCAGCCCAGGTGGGATGCACGAGACAAGTGCTCCGGCCTGGTGCACTGGGAAGACCCAGAGGAATCGGGTGGAGAGGGAGGTGGGAGGGGGGATCGGGATTGGGAATACATGTAAATCCATGGCTGATTCATATCAATGTATGACAAAACCCACTGGAAAAAAAAAAATAATAATAATAAAAATTAAAAAAAAAAAAAAAAAAGAAAGATTAAGACTAAAAAAATAAATAAATAAATAAATAACCTCCCAGGGCCTTGATTTCCTCATCTGTAAAATGGGGTTAAGAATGTCTACCTTGTAAACTTGTGAGATTAAGAGAAATAATGGGCCAGGGAAAGCATTTGTAAAATGTTGATATCAATTAGATAGATCAGTGATAGATTGATGGCTAGGTCACAACATGTAATATGAAATATATTTTGTAACTTGAGAAATTGAGTGTTAAGATTTTGGGAAAAGGAAGAGTAATGATATTCTCATAAACACGTATCTTCTTTCTCAATGAAGGACCTGAGACTTAAGAGATATGAGATAACTTGCTTGGTGGCACCCTGCTAATAATTGACCTGCACTTGGACATCATACAACCTGCAATTGGACACTGTCTGGCGTTGCACGAGGCACTTGGTGAGTGTGTGCAGACTAATCAACTGAAGGAATGATAAGATGTGGTCTAAAAACTCAGGAGTACAGTGCTCTGGTCTCCCTCAGGAAGGGCCATTCTTATTGCATCTTACTGGGATCAACAGTCTTAACAAGTTCTAGTGTCTCTAGGAGGTGTTGTCACTATAGCTCCAAGAACTAATTTAACTTGTTGACAATCTTCTAAGCAAGAGAAGCTAGTGTTCAAAAACATGGCCGTTTTAACTGCTTCAGTCTAATGTTTCTGATTGGTCTTAAACAAGTGAGATCAAGTTCTTTTGCAATGAGACTATTACAAAATTCAATTTACTGATATTCAATGGACCATCAGTTCCCATTCATTTTAATGGCATAGAACTAAGTTGAGTTCTATAGAGTCACTGTGGTATAACAGAAAGAACACTGGATTAAACATTAGGAGACATGGGTTCAAATCTTTGTCCCTATGAGCTCTAGAAAAGTATCTTAGCCTCCTTTCCTCTGCTCCCTCATCTATAAAATGGGAAGATAATACTTGCCTCTCTCCACTATAATCATGTATGTTAAAGTGTCTGTTTTGGTGCTCAGCACATGTGTGTGCTTTGCATTATAAGTCACTTCAGTCATGTGCAACTTTTTATGATCCTATGGAATTATAGTCCGAGGGTTCCTCTCTCTGTAGGATTCTCCAGCAAGAATACTGGAATGGGTTGCCATGCCCTTCTTCAGGGAATCTTTCCAACTCAGGGACTGAACCGTATCTCTTAAGTCTAGTACATTGATAAGGGGGTTCTTTACCACTAAAGCCAGCTGGGAAGCCCCCTAGCACATAGAAAAAGCTTAGTAAATATTTATCCATCCTATGTAATACACATGAGGTATCTGGCCCATTATACACTCATAAGAGGCTGTCCAACCAGTTCAATCTTAACATTTAGACCAGAGTCCCTAAAAGGTACTTGTGTGCGTGTGTGCTCGGTCGCTCAAACATTGTCTGCCTCTTTGTGACCTCATGGACCATAACCTGCCAGGTTCCTCTGTCCGTGGGTTTTCTAGGCAAGAATACTGAAGTGGGTTGCCATTTCCTCCTCCAGGGGATCTTCCCAGTTGAGACTGAACCCGCGTCTCCTGTGTCTCCTGCATTGGCAGGCAGATTCTTTACCACTGAGCCCACTGAGAAGCCCAAAAGGCACTTAATAAATGCTTATTCATTCAACGGAATACTTGCCTAATGACAGGCATAGTAGTTGCTTAATGAATGTTCATTCAATCCGTGGAATCCCAGCACAGTGCCTAGCACTCAGTCAACACTCCATAAATGTTAGTCAAATCTAAGTTAAGGACAATGTAGCTTCATTCATTTAATGAGATTTTCCAGTCTCATAAATATTGTATGTTGTTGCCAGTGCTTTACAAAGCAAATCAACCATTCCTGAAATGTTCTCAGCTTTAGCTGGTTAACAAACCGTTGTAAACTATTTTCCAAACAAGCAGCATTCTGTGAATGCTCCGTAATAACACTGGAAATGCTAAACACCCCCCAGATCCTAAACAAGTGATGGGAGAGTGCAGCATACGAATTAACTCAGAAGCCAACAAAGGATCCATCTTCATAGAAACAAACGGAACTACACAATCTTTCCTAAGCTTGCCCAGAGATCAGCTTGACAACTGTTTTGGCAGATCCTAGCGACACTGAACTCCAAGAAAAAATTCCCAAGTGTAGGCAGAGTCTGTCAGGAATTAGAAATGCACATATGCAAATGTGTGTATTTGGCAGAGTGTGTGTATAGAGAAAATCTTTTAAAGGATTAGTCACTGAAAGTTTTGCTGTATTTAGGTACACTGCAACATTCAAGCTTTTTTTACCCCCCTTGGGAAAAAGGGGAGTGGCTTTTAATCATGTAATTTCTCCTTTTAGTGGCCACATTTTCTAGAATGACCATCCAGGAAAGACTTTCAAGAAAGGAGGGGCACTTGGCTTTCCCAGTCAATCAGAATTTCAAGAGGGAGGGACCCCCCTGGTTCCCCGACCCATACACCTCAGCTATTGAGCCTGAGATCAATATCTGCGCTCTAGATTCTGTGCTCCACCAAAGAAGTCCGTCCGCTGCAGCTAGGGAAAGCCGGAGCCACAACAGAGACCCAGGGCAGTCAAAAATAAGAAAATAAATTTAAAAAAATTTTTAAAAGAGGTTCAAGACGGAGAGACAAACTCAATATGATCCCTGTGCAGAGTAAGTGAGTGACACCGAAGTTTAGTTCTGAAGAATGAGCATGGATTCTTTCAGCAGGAAAGGAGGAGCAAGAACATTCCAGATCTGAAAGGGAAAGTGACGTTTAAGGTATGGCAGTGAGTTTGATGTGGCTGAGGATCAGGTGGGGCCCATTGCTCAGTAGCAGCAAATGATGCTGAAAAGGTGGGCCAGGTGGGGAGATCTTTAAGCCATGGTCCACGACTCCTGAGGAATCTTGTGCTTGCCTCTCTTCCATAACACTTATCTCCATCTGTCTTCTTTTGACCTTGGGATTTTTCCCTCTACTTCCTTCTTCCAGTCTGGAGCTCCTTGAGACCAAGATTGCATGTTTGTTCCTTTTATTCACATCTGCAAGTCGAGTTTAGCATACTGCCCCTAAGAAATTCAAAACAAGTTTTGAAGTAAATAAAAATCAATAACACCCTTGCAGAAGTTAATTGCTATTGCCTACTATCTAATCCTCCTTCGTATACAAGGCCAGCATGTCAGTTAGGAGTTAATTCAGAGAAAAGAAGTCTCTCCAGGTATTTTAAACAAAGGGCATGTAATACAGGAATGAGGTGCTTCTGTAATTATTTACTATAATTTTTTAAATTATTTTTTAATTGACTGATCATTGCTTTACAGAATTGTGTTGGTTTCTGCCGAACATCAACATGAATCAGCCATAGGTATACATATGTCCCCTCCATTTTGAACCTCTTGGAGGGCTAAAGGAGCCACTCTGAAGCAAGCAGCTCAAGTTCACAGCTCCAAAGCTGAGATTCAGAGGTCAGTGCTATTACCACTGCTTCTGACTTCAACTGCCAACACCTCTGATTCTCAGAAAGCCAGTGACTGCATTACATGCCTTAACCCTGAGTCAGTCCACAGACACACGTGTGTGTCAATGACCTCACTGGCCAGTAGCAATGACAACAAGACTGGGGCTTCCAACTCACTTTAAACCCCCAGGTCTCCTGGAATTTCATCTCATTGGTGGAACCTAATTTGCTGCCAGAACCCCCACAGCAAGGGAGTCAGGAAAATGTAGTTTCTAACCCCCTGGGATAAAGAGAGATCCCTAAGAAGCAGAAGGGAATAGTTGCCTGCTTCTAATCAAAGATATCCAGCACAGTCAAGAATAATTCCAATAATTGCCTGATGAATACATGAAGTATGGGCTCTTTAAATAACAAACAAGCAAAAACCTTTTTGTAGCCTGAACGAAGTTTTCTCAGAAATGAACATTTTTTCTAGCAGTCTTATTTTTTAACTAAAATCAAAAGCACCTGAAGCCAGATGAAAGGACCCCCACTGGCCAAATCTGAGACCTTTTGAACATCAAAATAAATAATGAGAGCAAAGGATGATAAGTCATTGAATAAAATAGGAAGCAACCGATAAAAAACTTTGTAAGGTGAACATCTGACCAAAAACAGGATATTAAAAAAAGATTTAGTTTCAAAGTACATGCCCATAAAATTGCAGAGGGAAAAAAGAGTGTCATGTGACAGCGAGAATTTCACATAGCGTGCCGGGATGCCATGAGAAGAACAGCATCGCTTGTGGAATTGTCCTGCCGAAGCGGCACATCTAAAATAATGTTGTGAAGACATTATCAGGAAAATGCAATTGATCTGATGTTCTATGAAACAACTGGCCTGTAATCTTCAAAAGTGTCGAGGTCACGAAAACAGTGAAAGACTGAGAAACTGTCCCAAGCTGAAGGAGACAAAAGGGCATTAACAACTGAGGACAATGATTTGAAAGTTGGGTCTTCCAGCAGAACTAACAGGAAATCGTTAGAGGGTGAGATGTGCATGGGGTCAGAGGATTAGATAATAGTATTGGCTAGATGTTAATTTCTTGAATTTGATGATTGCCTTGTATTATATGCTGGATGTCTTTGATTAGAAGCAGGTAACTATTCCCTTCTGCTTCTTAGGGATCTTTCTTTATCACAGGGGGCTAGAAACTACATTTTCCTGACTCCCTTGCTGTGGTGGTTCTTGCTTCCCTTGTAGCTCAGTCGGTAAAGAATCTGCCTGCAGTGCAGGAGACCCAGGTTCAAACCCTGGGTTGGGAAGATCCCCTGGAGAAGGAAATGGCAACCCACTCCAGTATCCTTGCCTGGAAAGTCTTATGGACAGAGGAGCCTGCTGGACCGCAGTCCATGGGGTCTCAAAGAGTTGGGCACGACTGAGCGACTAACACTTACTTGCATTGCATGGCTTCCCAGGTGGCTCAGTGGTAAAGACTCCATCTGCCAAGCGGGAGACGCGGGTTCAATACCTGGGTCAGGAAGATCCCCTAGAGAAGGAAATGGCAACCCACTCCAGTATTCTTGTCTGGGAAATCCCATGGACAGAGGACCCTGGCTGGCTACAGTCCATGGGGTCGCAAAAGAGTTGGACATGATTGAGCGACTAAAACAACAGCAACAAAACTGTGGTTTTATCGGAGAATCTCCCTGTTTGAGCGAAATGCCTACTTCACTCTCTGAATGTTATAGGACATCAGATTGGTAACCCTTCAAATAATTCAGAAGGAGATAAAATTCTTCACACAGTACTTACAACTCTTCTGTAAGTTTGTGCATATTTCCAAATAAAATTTATTTGTAAAGAATGAGAAGTACCCATGCTGCAGGAGAAGACATTTTTATGAAATTAAAACCCAAAAACCTCACCTGACTTACAGCTTCAAAAGAACTCCATTTCACCTTTCCAAACAAACGTGAGTCCTTCTTTTCGTCTTAGATCTGGGAAATAGAAAATGAAATTGTATGAGGTTTCTGGAATAGGCAGTCTTCCTGGAGGCTTTGCTGGATATATAGCCACCTCCAGCCTTCCAGGGTCAAATCATAATGTATGGAAAGAAAACTTGGTGAGGAAGAAGGAGACCCAGGGTCTGAATGTCATTTTCCCCACTTCCTAAATATGCTACTTAGGGCAATTGCTTATCCTCCCTAAGCCTAGGTTTCCTTAACTATAAAATGGAGATAATAATGACTCCATAATGACTTCACAGTATTGTTGGAAGAGTTCAACACAATAATGGGTGTGAACCTGCCTGCATAATGATTGGCATAGGACCACAAGCGTTTTGTTTTTAATTGCACAACAATTTAATCTTATATAACCTAACAAGTTCCTTTGACCCTGACATAATTTCCCCTGCTTATAGCTGGACATATTTGCCACTTATTCACTCATTTTCACTCATTTATGCACTTAATGTTTGACAAATACTTACTGAGAATCTACTATAGAGAGTTCCATGGTACAAGAAAACAATAAACTGCAAGTTATCCTTTTCTTTTTCTTTTTCCTACAAAAGAAGAAAATGCAATGGAAAACAATACTTTACATCCAGCTGTGAATTATGAATTTAAATCAGTTTAACAATCCAACTAAGGGTGTGTTTGTATTTCGTTCCCTCTCTCTTATTGTAGCTGTTGAATCCACCCACGTCTCCATCACATACATATTTATTTTCCAATGAGTTCTGAAAGATTTCCAAGGTAGAGCAAGACACAGGGAATGCAGCTGACGTCTGCTTCCCCTGGGGAATTATGTCACTTCTTCATTTAATTCCTCCTGACATTTTCCCCATTGTACTTTCTGCTCTTCATCAAAATACATCCCTCTCAGAAAACAAATGTACTTACTTATTGACTACCCAAGACAATCTTAGAAACAGTTGCAATTCATCGAGTTTAAAAAAAAAAAAAAATTGAAAAACCAAACGCACAAACATAAGATCTCAAGAGCAGTAAACCAGTTGGTTGATTCCGACATCCAGAGTCCCAGGGATTTCTCAGTAAACCCCACTTAGGCAAGGCAGACAGATTTCTTTTCCATTTTTAGGCCATTGGCAATTTCGTTTGCTTAGGCTTAATTGTTCCCGGATATTGAGAGGGTACAGAAGGTAATTGTATGTTTGATTTTAATGACTCTTTTGGCCTCGATGTTACATCCTTGCTGAAAAAAATTACCAACGAACCCACATGCACACAGGGTTTTTTGTTTATTTTTCAGTTTTCTTCCTCAAGAAATTCGCCTGGGGGTGACGTGCAAATAAAATCCAGCTCTGCAGCCTATTCTGTGAGTGAACGGTTCTCAGCCACCCAGAGCGGACATCACAAGCACAGGCTAGCAAGGGCCCCTTTTCTGTGTCAGAACCAGGGGGATGGCAGCTGTGTCCTCAGCCAGTCAGGGGAGCCCATTCCCCTCCCCCAACTCTGGCATTTCCCCTTAGCCCCACAGGCACTCCACTTCCTGCAATCCCAAATTCTAACATTTCTCTGGCCAAGTGGCACCATTTTGGGGACACCCACCTCCCCGACTGCCCAAAGATGGATCAACTTTAACTGCCAGAAATGTGGCAGAACTTTCAGAAGTGCATGAAATCAGCTTCCTAAATTGTGAAATAGCTGCTATGCGACAGCATCAGAGCGTACAGTCAAGGTCGCCTTGCAAAGAGGAGGTGAACTGACTGCCATCCTCCTGGGCATCAGCCTTGCCATCAGCCTAAGTGCCACGTGCACCCAGAGCCAGCCATGCACGGGGCAGGCCTCACCCTGGTCCTCTGCAGTACCTGGCGCAGGTGACCGCACCCTAGAAACGCCCTCCTCCCTGCCTCCTTCCCTCTAGTCCCCACCCCCCTGCCCCTTCTTCCTGTTTTTCTTTCAATCATCTTTCCCAGGCCTCCCTTTAAAAATTGGCATAACCCAGGCCTCCGGAGGAGCAGGGAGAGCAAAATGCTAGCTGTATATATCAGAATTGCTCAGATAGGATAAATACATTTTGAAAAAGCATATTGAATAGTGTAAGTTAATGTGTAATAAAGGAAAGAGATGTCTGAGGTTTTGTTTTTTTTTAAGGTATGGGTTTATATAACACTGTTTAAGGTTCACCTTAAATTGTTTCAACTTCTGTGTACCCAGCAGCATTCTTGTTGCTTAGTCACTAAGTTGTGTCCAACTCTTTGAGACCCTATGGACTGTAGCCCGCCAGGCTCCTCTGTGCATGGGATCTTCCAGGCAAGAATACTGGAGTGGGTTGCCATTTCCTTCTCCAGGGGATCTTCCCCACCCAGGGGTCGAATTTGCATCTCTTGCTTTGGTAGGTGGGTTCTTTCCCACTGAGCAGTCTGGGAAGCCCTCTTGACAGCATGCTCACCTCCAGAAAGTGTAGTTTCCACCCCTCACCATACTGTCGACCCCCTTTACCCGTTTCTCCCCCACCTCCACCCTTTCCCCTCAGGTAACCACTACTCTGTTCTCTATATCCACCCACTTGTTCTGAGATGTCTGTTTTTTCATACAAACCTCTGAAACTTACACTCAGCAAAATCCCCCTGGTGATGAAAGAAGCCATGACTCAGCTGTACTCATGGAGTTCTTCTATCAGTTTGTTTTTCAGGGTTTTTTGGGGGGTAAGGGGCTTATGTTTACCAAAACAGTACATGCCCTGCGTGTGAAGTTGAGAAACACTGTTCTCGGTAACCTCATCCACTCCCACAGCTTCGATTATACCTCGAAGCCGACAACTCCCAGCGCTCTATCTCTAGCCCAGATCTCTGCTTGGGATCCCATGGGGACTCCTCACTGGATGTTTCCAGTTGTGAGGCTCAAACCTAACAGGTCTGAAGGTGAGCTCACCGTCTGCCTCATGACCCAGGCCAGGCCCTGGGGATGCCTCCTCGCTCTGGCTCTTCCCATATTAGAGTCAGCTCTAAACTATCTCATACACCCATCTTTTCCTCTCCTTCACTGCAGGCCTGCCTCTGCTCAGCCCTCCCTTCAGGGTCCCTTCAGAGATAACAGCCTCCAAACTGCGTTCCTTGGCTTTGAATTCTCCTCCCTCCATGCTCTTGGGAAATGGCCCATCTAAAATACTCTAGTGCCTCCTTGTTGCTTGTAGAATAAATTTTAATGTTCTCAGAACAACCGCAGAGAGCTCATCACAGTAGGACTCCATTCTACATTTCCTATTTCTTTTCTTTCCAACATTCCTTTCAATTCCACTTCAGCGCCCGACTCCCCCAGCCCTACAGACCCCTTCCTACCTACAGACTTTGATGCACAGGGATCCTTCTGCCTAGAATTCCAGCTCCCTGCCTGACTACATAGAAAACTCCTATTCTTCCTGCAGAACCCAACTGAGAGTCACCTTCTGTGTAGAGCCGTTCTGTTGCAGGAAGGGGGACTTCTTCCACGGCCTGAGAGTGGGCTCTTGTCCAACACAGAGAAGAATGGTCTGAGGAGACACACAGTGCTGACAAAGCAAGAGACTTTTTTGGGAAGGGGCACCCAGGCAGAGAGCAGCAGGGTAAAGAAACCCAGGAGAATTGCTCTTCTACCTGGTTCCGAGTCTCGGGTTTTATGGTGATGGGGTTAGGTTCTGGGTTGTCTTTGGCCAATCGTTCTGACACAGGGTCTTTCCTCAGCCAAGATAGATGCCAGCGAGAAGGATTCTGGGAGGTGGAAGCATCTCCTTGTGACCTTTCCTGAACTCTTCCGGTCGGTGGTGGCTTGCCAGGACCTCCTGTCATAAAATAACACACAGATAGTTACTGTAGTGCCTGGTCAGAGTGGGCAGTTTCAGTCAATATGCTTCCCCTAACATTTCCACATTTCTCCAGGTAAATATAATGGTTCCCTTCATTGTTTCCTGCTGCATTTCCTACAGTCTCCTTAGAGGCCTTATTAGTTTGCAAATTTAGTTATTGGACTAGAGTCTATCGTCTCCTGTAAATGATGACTTCTTTGAGTGTAGGAGCTGAAGTGGCATCTACATCTATGTTTCCCTAGAATCTTACATGGAGCCTGGAAGAGAATAGGTACTGAGTGAATGAATGATGGTGCCCACTGCCTTTTCCCAACATTATTGTCCTCTCAAGTCCTCAGTGATGTTATAGGACCATCAGGGCAGTAAAGAATTGCTGTATCTTTACATTAGTTCACTAATGCTGCACAACAAATTACCCTAAATTCAGCGGCTTTAAAAAAAAAAAAAATCAGTCATCACTTGTGATCTCTCTCTGGACAGGGCATTTGAACAGGGCACTAATCCCTACCTCATGATGTCTGAGACCTTGACTGGAAGACTCAACGGCCGGGGCCTGGAACTATCCGAAAGCTCATTTACCCACATGTTGACATGGACTGTCAGCTGGGGTTTAGCTAAACTGTCAGCCAAAGTACTTCCATGTGGCTTCTCCATGTGTCCTGAGCTTCCTTACAATAGGGTGTATAGATCTCAAGGACAAGGGTCCTAAGAGTGAGGAGAAAACCAGGTGGAAACCATATTGACTTTTATGAACTCCTCCTGGGGGTCGTACAGGCTCACTTCTGCCACATTCTATCGATCGAGGCAGTTACAAAGCTCTCTCCAGTCAGGTCCAAAGGGAGGGAACATAAAGTCCACGTATTGGTGGAAAAGTGTTAATATCACATTGTCATAAGAACATGTGGGAAGGCATATACATTGGTGTGGCCGTATTTGGAAAATATCTGCTGTGATCTCAAGGAACACCACCCTCTGCTATTGTGTGGGCGCTAACCTTAATCCCATGTAGTATTGGGAGTGCATTAGACAAATAACCCTACATGGCTTTCTAACTTGGTCATGAACAGTTGCTATGAATCTCAAATGGAAGCTTTCCATCTAAGTAGCAAGAGTCTCAAAATCTGAGGGATATACAACTGTGTAAAGAAGACTGAAGGGAACTTTTTAAGATCTGTTTATTGAATTCACTCACCAAAGACTGACTGCCCTGTACTAGCTCTATAGATAAGCCAGACACATCCCTGGCCTTCCAGAATCAAATATACTCAAAACCACTTTTTCTTGTTACATTAATAAACATCCTTGAGCCAAGTTGGTACAGTTTTACATTCCCTTGATACTGGACCTTGATTCCATGGGTAAAATGGACTTCAAGCATGTGCCCTGGGATACCTGAGTCCAGAGACAAAGCCAATTTAGGCTTCCAAGCTGAGGCTCTCTATGGCACAAAGAATTAAATATCTACCATAAAAGTAAGTCAGATAAAATATTCTTAGTGGCTAGAACATGTAGCTATTACAGGACTCAGAATCTGTGTGGAAAGCTACAAACCAAGAGCCAAATTCTGCCAGCAGTCTCTTTACAAATAAAGTTTTATTGGAACACAGCTCTGTTCATTGATTTAAGAACGGTCTACGGCCACTTTCATATGGCAGAATTCATTAGTTACAACAGTGCCTAGTCCCAAAAAACCTAAAATATTTATCATCTGGCCCTTTACAGACAAAGTTTGCTGCATTTGCTCTAGGCTAAATTTGTCTACTTGCTTGCATCAATCCTAGTGGCTGCCTTCTGTCATAATACCTCACCTACATGCCAGTCTCCATGCTAGGAATCACTGGATGCATTATTTTCAAAGTTACCTGGAACCACCATCTTGCAGATGGAGAAAATCAAGATTTTTAAGAAGTAAAAGATTTGCACAAAGGCACAAACCCAGGTGGGTATAATTCCAAAAGCCATGCTCTTTTCTTCATGTGCTACGTCGCTTCAGTCATGTCCGACTCTTTGCAACCCTATGGACTCTAGCCTGTCTATGAGGATTCTCCAGGAAAGAATACTGGAGTGGGTTGCCATGCCCTTCTCCGGGGGATCTTCCTTACCCAGGGATGGAACCTGCACCTTCTGTGTCTCTTGTATTGGCAGGCAGGCTCTTTACCACTAGGGCCATCTGAGAAGCCCTTTTTTTCACACCGTTCAGTAAAAACATGGGGTATAGATACTTCTGCTGTCTAAGAAACAACTGGACTCCAGGAGCTGCTGGACATGATTATTAGCGTAAGGAATCTGCACTGAAGCAGAACCACTTTCCCCAAATGACTGCTTGTAATGGAGATGATTCATCATCCAGAGAAGCCAGGATCATGGAGTTCGCCCCTTGAAGTGGCAGAATGAACAGAGAGGGATGGGCCACCAAAGCCCAGAGCACACACAGGAGAGACAGGGGACTTGGAGCTACAGATCGGAACCATGACGCTACAGCCAGAACCATGACGCTACAGATCAGAACCATGACGCTACAGATCGGAACTATGACGCTACAGATCGGAACCATGACGCTACAGATCGGAACCATGACGCTACAGACCGGAACCATGAAGTGAATTCATCACTTCCCTGAAAGCTCCTCCATTTGGAGGGTTGCACAGGCCATCTGGGGATCAGAAAGAGTCCGGTAGTGACAAGGAGCACTTATCTGGACAGCAGCCACTGCTTACAGTGAAACTTCACACTTGCCAGATTCTGTGCATCTCCATTGCAGCTGGAAGCGAGTACCCCTCAGTGTAAGTCTGCATTTGCTGGCTCCAGACCATTAGCTTCCTTAAGTGATGGGAGGCAGAAATGTTTGGGGGCACAGGGCACCCAGGACCACAAGGAATCTGCCCAGACATTCCCTGAGAACTCACACGTCACACACATATTTGTTGGCACTGGAACCCAAGTTCAAGCTCTGCTAACAAAAAGGAAGACAATGCCTAAGTATACTAAGGTATTCTGTGGTTGCTGTTTGGTTTTTAAATTCTTTCATTACACATGTTTTTATCAAACATCACGATGTTTGATAAATAAATGAAAGAAAATTCCCTGCCATCAATAGCAATTATTGAGTTCTTACTCTATACCAGGCATTTTTCTAAAAGCTGTGCATGCAGAAAGACATTTAAATCTCAGAGAAACACTATGAGGTAGGTACTTAGCCTTGTCTCATTTCACAAAAGAAGAAACTGAGGCACAAGAATGATCATTCATTCAACAAATTTATCACACACACATAGAGAACAAACTTTCAATGGTAATATTCCCAGTAACTAGCATGTATACAACTCAAGACCTGAAGATAAAAAAAAATCCTAATCCTACACATTTACATACATTTCTGTGATTGGACCATCCCTGCTAAAAAAGCCATTTCACAAATGGGAAAATCTCAGAGAGGTTTAAGGACTTGCATAAGGTCAAACAGCCAGGCACAGCCTGCCTATCAGGGCAATGCTTTTCACAGAAGGACCAGACTAAGAGATCCTCAAGGCACCTTTCAGCTTTAGAACCCAAGGGATCAACTGGAGGGGGCTTTCTTCTCCTACTCTGCCCACATCCACTCATTGAGAGTCTCCCATCACTTGCAGATCCCTTCCAACAAAAATCAAGTGTTTCCAACAGTGTGAAGTAGATTTAGAAACCCCTTACCTCCAGGAGGTGAAGAGGCTGAGAACCAGCCACCTGCCTTCAGGGTCCCCTAACTTGGCTTTAACCATCAGGGCAGAACTTCCTCATGCAAAACAACCCAGTGGGGAGGCTGAGTGCTCTCCCCTGGGAGGGTCACGAAGGAAAAGCCACCACTAGAGCACATTTCCCTCCTCTGATGAGAGGCAAAGGGCATCTGACTGTCTGAGAACCACAGTGGGAGCAAGTCATCCCCCGCAGAGAGGAAGGAGGATGGCCTTCCAGGGAACAGAAAGCCATTGGAAGTGAGGATGAACAGTGTAGGGAGCTAGGGACATGACAATTGCTGTTTAGTCACTAAGTCTGACTCTTTGTGACCCCGTGGACTGTAGCCCACCAGGCTGCTCCATCCATGGGATTTCCTAGCAAGAACACTGGAATGGGTTGCCATTTCCTTCTCCAGGGGATCTTCCCAACCCAGGGATCGAAGCCGGGTCTTCCATATTGCAGATGGATTCTTTACCAGCTGGGCCACCAGGGAAGCCCCTAGGGACAGGTTGCTTGGTCCCAAAGCACCTGTGCCTAAGAGCTCCACGTCTGGCTTCTGATGCTGCTTGTAAGTGCATTCTGGAAGCTTCTGAGAAGTTCTCAGCATTGGTGAGGTCAGCCTTCCAGAGGGCCTGAGGACTGGCTGCCAATCCCAGACCCTCCAAGGGATTTTACTGCCCTGGGTTAAACAGTGGTGATCATTTTAGGGCAAAAAGAACATATGAATGCCAGGTGCTGGCTGGGGAGATGTTCCAAGAGTTGAGTGGGGTATCCTGGTGTGAGACTCAATGCACCCACCATGCTGAAACCGAATGGATTCAGCTTAAGATCTTCAAGAGGAGTTTGTTTCAGTTCAGTTCAGTCACTCAGTCATGTCCGACTCTTTGCGACCCCAAGGACTACAGCACACCAGGCTTCCCTGTCCATTACCAACTCCCAGAGTTTACTCAAACTCATGTTCATTGAGTCTGTGATGCTATCCAACCATCTCATCCTCTGTTGATCCCTTCTCCTGCTGCCTTCAATCTTTCCCAGCGTCAGGGTCTTTTCCAATGAATCAGTTCTTCGCATCAGGTGGCCAGAGTACTGGAATTTCAGCTTCAGTATCAGTCCTTCCAATGAATATTCAGGACTGATTTCCTTTCAGATTGACTGGTTTGATCTCCTTGCAGTCCAAGGGACTCTCAAGAGTCTTCTCCAACACCACAATTTTGAATTCTTGAAAGCATCAATTCTTCGGCGCGCAGCTTTCTTTATGGTCCAACTCTCACACCCATACATGACTACTCAGGAAATACTTCCTGAGTATCTACCAAATGTCAAGCATCGTTCCTTGTTGCTGGGGTTACAAAGGGGAAAACAGTGGATCCCTGCTCAGAACTGTGGGTGGATCAACAGGTGCACAATGGACCACAGTGCCGGGTGAGAGCTGGGGTCTAGGATGAGCAGGAGAAACACTAACTCTCTGGGACCAGGACAGGGATAAGAAGACTACCCACACTACCAAAGCCTTGTTCGAGCCATGTGACCTTCATGCAGTTACTTAAACTCTTTTTGCCTCAGCTCCTTGTCTGTAAAATGGAAATAAAAGCCATGCTTTCATTGAAAGTGTATTATAGGATTAAATGTTAATCTATGTAAAGTACTTAGAGTAGCCCCAGTCACATCCTGAGTTGTCATTGTCGAAGACCTGTCATTAATAACAGTTCACTACGAACTAGGTCTTGTTCTAAGTTTTTTATGAACCAACAACTCTATGGTAGGGACTCTTGTTGACCCTATTTTGTGAGTGTACAAGGAGGCATGGGGAGCCTGAGGGGAGGAGGTTGCAGAGATTACAAGGATTTGAACCCAGGCAGCCAAGCTCCCAAGTCGATGCTCTTGATCTAATATGAATACAGTTCTGCCTCAGGACCCTGCCGTGCTGACCCAGCGCAGAAAGGGGACAGGTGAGTGGGAAGTCACGGAGAAGCACAGTTCTGGAAGCACAGTTCCAGAAGACGGAGCACTGGAACTGGTCTTCCATGACAATTGGTATCTGCAAGGAGTTAGTGCGGTAGAATGGAGGTGTGGCGCCTGACAGAGGGTTCAAGGGCACCGATTTGGGAGTTAGAATCCCCACTATACCATTCACCAGCGGTATACCTGCCAGTGAGTTTCTAAGTATCTACATCTCAGTTTTCTCATGTGTAAAACGGGAATCACCATTCCTAACTTAGGAAGCTGTTGTGGCAGATGAAATGAACTCAAGCATTTCAGATGTTCTCTGTGCTCTGCTGTACTTAAAAAACGTGCAGGAAGTGGAGGCCAATATTTCTTCCCAGCTTCACTCATCTGTTTCTTTGCAACCTTCTTGCTTTCAGCCTTTCTCCCTCCTGCTCCTGGTTATGACCCACCTCCATTCTCTTTAAGGAATTTTGGAGGTTAGTTTTGCTTTGTCTGTCTTACTTTGTTCAGCTTTTCCTCATCCCCTCTAGAACCACTTTTAAGTAACTCTCTTCCATTTTCTGTCCAAGTACCTATTCCTATGTCTATTCATATATATATATATGTTTTTTTAATTTCATTTATTTATTTACTTTGGTTGTGATGGATCTTCATTGCTGCTTGAGGGCTTTCTCTCTACTTGCGGTGAGAGGGGGCTACTCTTCGTTGCCATTCACCAGCTTCCCCCTGCAGCGGCTTCTCCTACCGTGGAGCACAGGCTCTAGGGCACACGGGCTTCAGTAGCTGTGGTGCACACGCTTAGCTGCTCTGCAGCAGGTGGAAACTTCCAGACTAGGGGTCAAACTTGTGTTCCCTGTGTTGGCAGGCAGATTCTTATCCACTGTACCTCCGGGGAAGTCCCTTATGTTCATTCTTAAACACTGATGTTTCCATGGGTTCCACTATTAGTCATCTCATCTCTCCACATCCTACATACCTGTGTAATCTGTGCATCAGTATACTGACAACTCCCAAATTTGTATGTCTGGAGTAGATCACTCTTTTGAGGTCCTGACCCACATTTCCATCTACCATCTCTACAGGGCTGTCCCAAAACTACGTGTCCAAATTGGAACCATCCTTTGCATCCCTAAGCCTGCTCTTCCTCCTGGCATCCCAATCTTAGCAACTGGCATCAACACCCATTCAATTGCCCAAGCTAGAAACTGGGAGTTGCTCTAGAATCCGCTTACCATTCCACCTCCACATCTAATTAGTCACTGAGTCTTGTTGATTTCACCTCTTCTGACACCTTCCCCTTCTCGCCAGCTCCTCTGTCTCTGTCTAGTTCAGACTATAGGCCACGACTTTAACAGTTTACGCAGGGCTTCCTAACAAAGCTCCTTCTCACGAGACTTTGCCGTCCTTTAATCCATCCTCTTACATCAGAAGTTGAGTACTTTTTCTGTAAAGGATCAGATAGCAAATATTTTAGGTTATGTAGCCGTAGGATCTCCGTTAACACTAGGGGGTTCCGCCATGGTGTGCAAAAGCAGTGACTGACAATGCATAAATCAATAGATGTGGCTAGTTACAACCAAATTTTATTTAGAAAAACAGAAGCTGGATGGTTTGGGTTCATGAGCCATAATTTGCCCATGCTTGTACTACATTATAGCCAAAGTGGGTCTAACAAAGCTAAGGGCCCCATTCATTCATCTGTTGAAAACCTTTCACTGATCTCCCAATGCTGCCAAAATAAAGTCTAAAACCCTTAATATGGTTATAAGTTCCTTTGTGATCTGTCCCTCCCTTCTTCTCTTCCACCCGTTTTTCCTCATCCTCCTTCTCCTCCTTCTTCTGTCCATTTATCACATGTTCCCTGTGCTTCAACTTTTCCCAGAGTGTATTGTGTATTTTCCTAGAGTGTATTGTGAATTTGTTCATCTCTGTGCTTGTACACATACTGATCCCTCTGCCCCCAAATGCTCCTTCTCCTCATTTATTCAGTACACTGGCATTCTTTCCCAAAATTCAAATTAAGTTTCATTGCCTATGTGAAGTCTCCCATTCCACAACCTGGGGAAAATAGTATTTCTTGTGGAAATACTTGTCAGTGTTTCACTGACAAGTTGAGAGGTCTTTGATGATAGAACCTATGTATCATTCATTTCAGTTTTTTGATGACTAAAGGAGCCCTTATTTTTCACTGTACATAAGAGGAAACTGAGGCACAGGGAAACCATGTTATGAACTTGAGGTCACATAGCAAAGAAGGTTGTATGCTAGAACTGAAACCTGGAAAATATAAAGTCTGAATTCAAAACCTCTGCTCTCTCTGCCTCACTTTGAAAGTCAGGAAGAAAGATCTTTGTCCAGTGTCTACCTATTTAATAGCGTGAAAAAAAAAAAATATCACTAGGTTTTCTCCATATCCAGGAAAACCTTCAACAGAATAACAGCAGAAATGGGATTCTGTGTGGATCCTTCAGGAGAAACTATAATCTTTCTCTTTCCTCTCAGCCTCATTCTTCCAGGCAAGCTGATGAATGCAACACATTAAGTTCCAAGGGTCACTGCTGCCTCAATACTCTAAAGAGATTTCTTGGAGTCCCCTAACTGGCTGAGTAAGTCTTCTTCTGATGCTGGCTCACTTTTCTGGTCCTTTCTGTGTGCCTCCTTCACAGAGTAACTCATTCTGCAAGCAAATGAATTTTCCCACCCTATCAGATGTGATCGCAACACAACGGACAATGAAGTTCTTGGTCTCCATGGTGATCCAGTCTCATGTCACACACATCACTGTACAGGGAGTGGATCCTGATACTGCACTCTGTGGTGAAGGATGATGTGAAAAGACCGAAAATGGAAATATAAAACTCACGTTTATCCCTTCTCCAGGGGATCTTCCTGACCCAGGGATCAAACCCAGGTCTCCTTCAGTGCGGCCAGGTTCTTTACCAACTGAACCACCAGCGAAGCTCAATGATTTGAAAGCCCAACTCAACTGATTACCTTTCCATGATGCCCTCCTTTATTTTCTCAAGCATGATTAGTCTGCCACCTTCTCCATAATCCCGTTACCCTTTGTTACATCTTCATCAAAGTATCTCGACACTGTACTAAAATTATTGATCTGTGTGTCTCGTATCCCAACCATCAGTCCCTTAAGGGTAAAGATAGGGTCTTAGACATCTTTGTATAGGTCACTCACTTCCCTAACACCTTTACCCTTTCCCTGGAATTATCAGTGCTTGATATGTATTTTCTGCTCAATAAACATAAAAATGAATGAATGAATCATGTATATAAAATATTAAAAACATGCAGACACAAAGAAGAAAAGATTCATCCTTACTAGGGATATGAAAAAAGGCTATGTAGAGAAGATGGCGTAAAAATTGAGCCTCGAGAAATTATTAGAAGTGTTCCTACAAGAGAGGGGAGGACACTCCTAGGGAGGAAGGAGTATGGGGAAAGGTAGGGAGAAATGGAAGAATGTGACAAATTTGGGGAATGATGACTACATTGATCTGGCTGGAGCTAAAAAGCAGAGAGCCAGTATGGCACTGGATAGGAAGGTGGGAGTGGGGTCAAATAATGATGATCTTGATGTCCCCTCTGAGGAGTACAGATTCTATCATGGGGTCAATGGAGAGTCACTGCAGGGGAGTTACTTTCAGACATGCATTCTAGGAGGTTAGGTATGGGGACTAATAGGAGGTTAGGTATGGGGACTAATCAGAGGGTAAGAGACTGGAAGCCAGGAGACCCTTCAGAAGTTGCTGCCTTCATCCCAGTCTAGAGGATGGATGGAGATGATGTGGACTAAGACCATGAATGTGAAGGTGGAGAGGAAGGATGGTTTAATAGATTTTTAGGAAATGGCTCAACAGGAACTCTAATTTTTCAGGAAAAAAAAAAAAGAAGCCCAGACACAGAGAAAGGAACTGATGAGATGGTAAACTAGGGGAGGCAGAATCAGATCATCAAGTGATTTGAAACGCTAAGGCAGCAGCCTTCCTGAAGGAAATGGCGCAAACTCAGAAGTCAAAGAAGTATTCCTGTGGACAGGGAACCCACACTTCACATTTTACAGGGATTGCAAGACTGGTGAGGAAAGCTGGGTTCTTGGATGAGGTTCAAATTGGAGCCGATCACCAGGGGCAACACATGCATGACTAACAGCCCATAATAGGCCCTTCCTTACGACTGTAATGGGAGCTACGCCAACAGATGTGACAGGTGTTCTCAGCAACCCCTGGGGAGTGACACCTGCAGCCCTCACTTACAAAAACAGGTGAGACTCACTCTTGAAACTTCCTAGCTGTTGGTGTGTGAGCATGCTGGGTTCTTCAAGCACCCTGAAAGTTTCCTTCACCCGTCTGGAAGGGATAGCCTCATGTTCCTGCTGGGGCTCACTTCCATTATCTGTAAGAGAGGGATAATATACCAGCTCCTTTGAAAGGTGATTATGAGAAACTGATGAGTTTCTTGCCAATAAATTAAGAAGCATGAATAAATGTTCAGGGTTAAGCAGTAGCATTGTACCTGGCATTTATAACAGTTCATATTTCTGTGGCTGGTTTCTGTATGATTTGTGCAAATCATACAAAGAGTTGGCATTTTTTTTACCCTTATAGAAAATCATAAATAAATGATAATGAGACTTTCCTGGGGGTTCAGTGGCTAAGGCGCCATGCTCCCAATGCAGGGGGTCATGGTTTGATCCCTGGTCAGGGAACTAGATCCCATAGGCCACAACTAAGAGTTTGCATGCCCCAAGGAAGATTGAAGATCCCAAGTGCTGCAGCCAGGACCCCAGTGAAGCTATATATATATATATATATATATATATATATATATATATATTTATTAAAGGGACGTGATGCTTTGCTAACAGAAATATATCAAAGATGTTGAGTGTGGTCTTCCCAATGCCACTCAGGGACAAAGGAGCACCAACAGCATGAACCATGACTCAATCAGCGGAAGGCAAGTGGAGCAGACCACGAGGCCAGGAAAGAAGATTCTAGAGCAAGCCCCCTCTCAAAAGGCCCCAGAGCTAGCCACCAATGGCTTGCCACATCTCTGCAAGAACTTGGAAACTAAGATGGGAAAGAATAGCTCAATGTCATAAAATGTGCCCTCTGATTAAAAATGGATACTTATGGGGAAGACTGCCAAAAACATAGATTAGGGAGGGCTGGAGACTTTGTTTTAAAATAACCTGTGTCCCCTGCATTGGGAGCTCGAAGTCTTTTTTTTTTTTCCCATTTATTTTTATTAGTTGGAGACTGGAGCTCGAAGTCTTAACCACTGGACCACCAGGGAAGTCCCAAGACGTTTTAAAATTATTCACCAAGTTGTTTTTTTCTCTGTGACGTATCTTACGCTTGCAGGTTTGTTTAGAAAACACTTTCACTCTCTTTGCTCTCTGTAGCCTTCACTAAGCCATTAAGACAAGATTATTGTGACTGTTACAATTTCCATGTAAGAGCTGAAGGAACTGAAGCTCAGAGAGACAGGCAGTCACTAGCAGGACTGTGACACCTGGCTCCCAGTTCACCTTCTCCACATATACAACCCAAGACCAAGCTCCCCAAGTGCAGAACTATGGTTTCTATTTCCCTTCGTGCCTAATCTGCTGCTCCAAGTGAGTGCTTCCTGATTCAGCTATCTTATTTGCTTGTGTATGCATTCACTCCATGCATAGGTGTGTGTGTGCATGCTCAATTGCTTCTGTCGTGCCCAACTCTTTGTGACTGTAGCTCACCTGGCTCCTCTGTCCATGGGATTCTCCAGGCAAGAATATTGTGGAGTGGGTTGCCATGCCCTCCTTTAGGGGATCTTCCCAACCCAGGGATCAAATTCACATCTCTTGCATCTCCTGCATTGCAGGTAGATCCTTTACCCACTGAGCCACCTGCGAAGCCCCCACATATAGGTAGTGGGCCCCAAATAATGCTGCTGTGGATAATGAATAACTTATATGCAAACTAAATTCTGCCTGAAACCTGGTAGGGGAGAGTGTGAGGAAAAGAAACAGAAAGAGCATTTCGGATTGAGCCTATAGGAAGAAACACAAGCAGAAAACAGTATTTGAAGAGACTGGCATAATAGCTGTTGCCAGTGAAGGAAGAATGATATTGGGGAAAAATAGGGGGCCTTAATCCACTTCCTCTAAGCCAGGGCTTCTCAAACTGGTGTGTAGCAGAATCACCTGGAGAGCAATGGGAAAATGCAGAGGCCCAAGCTCCTTGAAGGAGGATCGGGTCTAGTCCTTGCTATTTTACCAGAGTTCCCCAGGTGGTTGTGACTTTGGCCAAAGTTTGAGGATATTCTAAGCAGACTTTTCTCAGGGGTGCTGCTCAATAACCATGACTGAATTTTCTCTGGTTCTTCCCTGGTATCATAAAAGGCATGAGGCTTCTGGTAGAGGTCAGTGGTTGACCTCTGCCTGATACAGAGTACTGCCTATGTAGGAACCACAAGAATTAGTCAGAGCTGCTAGTCTCTAGTTAGGACTTGAGGAGGGGGAACTGGTTATGAGAAAGCTCTCCAGGGCCCCATCACCCTTGGGAGGGATATTATTTAAGCTACATGCTCATGACGCCTTCCCCAACACACACTTTTGCCCTTTAAACAGTTTCATCCAACGAACACTGACAAAGCCGCTACCATGTCCCCATGTTTGGAGCACTGAGTTGGTCTCAGAGGGCAAGCAGTCAAGTTTCTACCTGCAAAGGTCTCCCAGGCTGGTGGAAGAGACCAGAGACCAGTGAAATAGCATCGTAAATGCTATAACAACAACAACAACAAGAAAGATGCGAGCCAGTGGATGGAAGGCTAACTCAGATGGGGCCAGGAGAAGTTCCCAGAGGAAGTGACATTTGAAAAGTACAAGCACATCAGGCAGAGAAGGGGAAGCAAGCTCTGGGTAGAGAAACCAGCTGATGGCAAGGCTAGAGGGCTGCCCAGGCAGATCAGGACTAATATGCATGGGGTCGCTGAGAGGTAGGATGCAGGGAACAGACAGGAGGAGAGGTGGGGCCAGGTGTGAAGGGCCTGGGAGGCCAAGGAAAAGAGTGTAGGCTTCATCTCAACAATCAAGAGCCTTCCGCTCTGTGTTACCTTCCCCTCTCACTGGTTCTTTCTGTTTTATGTCTCCGCTTCAGGAGACTTGAGAAGAGAGAAAAGAAAAGGAGGAAGGGAGGGGATGTGAAGGGAGAAGGGAGAAAGGAAGAGAGGAAGAGAGACATTCCAGTTCCTTTTTGTTGGCCCCACCTTGACATGCTGTTGCTTGTGATTTCTGCCTTCACAAGAGACATGAGTGCTGAACTTCAACCCAGGAGGGCTGGGCTCAGCTCTTGGGTCACAGTTTAGGTAGAACAAGTAGAGTTTAGAGGTTCCCAAACATTTGACTTCAAAGGTCATCCCTCACCTGCCATGGTTTTATATAGGCTTGTAGCATTTATTGTTGGAGAAAATATGAAAGGAAAAAAAAAAGTCCATTAATTCAGGAGCACTCTAGAGTCAATGTGTATTCATTCTATACAATAGCATCTACACACTTGAAAGTTCAGTAGTAAAACAAAAGGCAAATAACACATATAGACAAATATCTGTAAATGTGATAAGCCAAGGGTTATTCATTGGAGGGACTGATTCTGAGGCTGAAGCTCCAATACTGTGGCCACCTGAAGAACCAACTCATTGGAAAAGACCCTGATGCTGGGAAAGATTGATGGCATGAGGAGAAGGGGGCACAGAGGATGAGATGGTTGAATGGCATCACCAACTCAATGAACATGAGTTTGAGCAAGCTCCAGGATATGGTGAAGGACAGAGAAGCCTGGCATGCTGCAGTGCATGGGGTTGTAAAGAGTCAAACAAGACTGAGTGACTGAACAACAACAAAATGCCTTAATATGTAAAGAGTTCTTACAAATTAATAAGAAAAAGATCAACAAACCAATAAGATTTAAAAAATGGATAGTAAGGGACATTTGCAATGATGTTCATAGAAAAAAAAACATTACAACTACCTTAATTTTTCTCATAATGAAAATATTTTTATATGTGAAATATCATTCTTCTTAACCTGTTAGAGTTGCAAAGATTAAAATACTTGAAACTTACAGAGTGGAAAGGATGTGTGGAAAGTGGGAAAATGCCAATTTCATTCATCACTGGGGAAATGTAAATGGAACAAATTATGTGGAGGACAATTTGACTACATCTATCAGAATTTAAAATATATTCTTGCTTGCACAGAATTCCACTTGTAGAAATTTACGCTGCATATAAAATCACACTTGTTCACAAAGAATGCAGAATGAACTGGGTTTGATAAGTGGCAGCTAGAATGCAACTTTCTTTTTCTCACCCTGTCCTATACCTTATCCTTTCATGCATAGAAAGTCTCCATCATTTCAAACCACACACCAGTGTATTTACCAGAACCCTGAATAATCTTCAGGATGGGCCACATAAAGAGGAACTAGAAAATGGGGCGGGGTTTCACCTGGTCAGTAGCGCTGTGCCCTCTGGGCTGGATGGTTTATTCGACCTTCCCAGAAATCCCACCCTTGGGAACTTTGCCAACAATTTCCTAGATACGAATGAGGCCTCCTCCTGTGTTGCTGTTATTCAGCTGCTAAGTCTTCCCTGTCCTTCACTATCTCCCAGAGCTTGCTCAAACTCATGTCCATTGAGTCAGTTATGCCAGCCAACCATCTCATCCTCTGTCGCCCCCTTCTCCTCCTGCCCTCGGTCTTTCCCAGCATCAGGGTCTTTTCCAGTGAGTTGGCTCTTCACATCAGGTAGCCAAAGTATTGAAGCTTCAGCATCAGTTCATCTTCCTCCTGTGTGTTCCCTTTAATTTCTGCCTTAGGCCCTGGATAGTCCCCTTGTGTGTTCTTTCTAAAACCCCACTGGGAAAAATCACTTCCAAATAGCCCTTGTCTCTCTCTCTCCCTCTCTCTCTCTTGCTGGTCTTATTTCTTCCTTTCTATTACTATTTTATTTTCTTTATGTATTTTTGGCTACACCTCATGGTATGTGGGATCTTAAGTCCCTGTCCAGGGATCAAACCTGTGCCCTGCGGTGGAAGCACAACATCAAAACCACTGCACCGCCAGGAAATTCACCTGCTGATCCTTTTTAGATGCGCAGAACCCAGGTTCTTCTAGCCTTTGTTGGAGGAAGTGTCCTTGTTCCCAGCAAGGTTGCTCTCTCTGCCACCTCGGGCCAGCCCGGCTGCTCCTCACTGATTTTAGGGTCCCGAGCTCAGGCCCCAAAATCTGATAACATGCTCTTTGAGAGTCTCCTCTGAACCTTTCTCACTGGACTTAATCCAACCTACCTTTTGAAAGGAGATGGGCAGTGGACTGAAGTCAGCTTGACCACACTCTTGAAAAGAGTTCTCCCTCCCCAGCCTCACCCCTGTCTGCCCTCTGAAGACCCACATCAGGAGATGGTCCTTGCTGGCTGGACATCTCAGCAGGACCTGCTTAGGTGGGTTAGCGTCTTATTTAGGGTTGGGGAGGGAGATATTTAGTACTGACTGTGTTGTTTCTAGGGATTTGGAGCCTCAACTGAGGCTAAGCCTAAGAGGCTCAGCCTAAGGCTGAGAAACAGAGCCTAAAAGAGCCACCATTTACCATGTATATGTACATACCACATACGTCATTTACAGCACTGTTTAAAATAGGAAAACATAATCTAAATGTCTAGTAAGTAAATCATGGAACAATCATATGATAATCTGCATATGTCATTATAAGAAAAATTCTACACGATATATTACTAAGCTAAAAAAAAATACAGTGCAGAACACGGTGGCCTTCAGGAGTGGTCTTAAAAGGACATTTTGTCACAGACACAGTTGCGTCTGCATAGAAATTTTGGAGAGGGACTTTGTGAGAAGACCTACTATTCACTGTGTGACATTTTATGCTTCTTAAATTTTTACAAGGATGTATTTGCTTTGTAATTTTAAAACCTATTATTAAGAGGAAAAAAAATAAAGACACCATCGATCCTTTTTAGAAAGCACTGGTTTTATTTACAAAAACAATACACTTTCATTCAAACAATTGTCAATTAAAAAAAGATGTACAACTTGAGAGTTGTGAGTTAAGTTTTAATTAGGGCAAAATGAGGACTGCAGACCAGGATAGCTCTGAGAGACTGCTCCAAGGCAGCAGTGGGGGGAGGTCAACATATAAGGTTTTGGTGAAGGGGGAGTTCAGAACCATGAAGCACTCATTTTACAAAAGGCTCTTTGTTAGTCATGAGGATCTGATGTCACCATGAAGGGATTTAGTGCTTCTCTAGATATGAGGCTTCTTTAGATATTGGGCTTCCCTGGTGGTTCAGACGGTAGAGAATCCGCCTGCAATGCAGGAGACCAGGATTCAATCCCTGGGTTGGGAAGATCCCCTGGAGAAGGGAAAGGCTACCCACTCCAGTATTCTGGCTTGGAGAATTCCATGGACTGTATAGTCCATAGGGTCGCAAAGAGTCAGACACAACTGAGCAACTTTCACTTTCACTTTCACTCACAGAGATGCAAGGATTGAGATCCTAAAATCTGTTCCTAAAAACATCCAACTATCTAAAGACCTGTCCCACCAGATTCCCTGGAGCACAGAGGGCCTCACTCCACCGTGAACTCCCTCAGGGTTTGTTGAAAGTCAACAGCTGTAGCAGCATGGGGTTCAATCTCAGTAGAGGCAGATGGCAAATGCCTTTGGTTGTTCAGCTGTTGGCAAGGTTCTTGAGTGAGTGAGTGAGTGAGTGAAGTCGCTCAGTTATGTCCAACTCTTTGCAACCCTATGGACTGTAGGCTACCAGGCTCCTCTGTCCATGGGATTTTCCAGGCAAGAGTACTGGAGTGGGTTTCCATTTCCTTCTCCATGGCAAGGTTCTTGGTAAGTGCCAATTTGTAGTTGACACAATATAGAAATACATCAAGAAAAAAAAAGAAGGAATCTACAGAAACTATCTAGAAAGAAAAAATGAAAAACATATACTCCATAAATTTTTTTTAAAAAATTCATCTCCCACCCTCTCTCTGTCCTGAGCAAAGTTAGCACTGAATTGTTAAATTAAAAAAAAAAAAAAAAACAGTTAAGTGTACATCTTCTTCTAGGTGTTTCTCTATGACTTTACAACATGTATAATCTTTTACACCAAAAATGGAATTCCACTCTACAGAATGCTCTTAAGCCTGAATTTTGTTTTCACTTTAAAGTAGACCTTGGACCACCTTCCAGGTCAGTGAACAGAGACTCACCCCCCTCTCCCCAGCCTTTGAAACAATACACCTCTGTGTGTCCCCAGCAAGCACACAGCTACTTGACTTGAGACCGCTGCTCTTTTTGCCACTGTGGTGATGACTTCCACAGGTCTGTGCACTGTAACACCATCCCCAGCCATTAGATCCCTTAGGTAGGGTTGCTGGGACTACAGTGTTGACAGACACAGTCAAAATTCCACATAGCTACCCTCCCTTCTGAACATTCAACCCTGAATATTCACTGGAAGGACTGGTGCTGAAACGGAAGCTCCAACACTTCAGCCACCTGATGTGAAGCACTGACTCTTTGGAAAAGATGCTGATGCTGGCAAAGATTGAAGGCAGGAGGAGAAGGGGGTGACAGAGCATAAGATGTTTGGCTGGCATCACCAACTCAATGGACACGAGTTTGAGCCATCTCACGGGAGATGGTGAAAGACAAAGAAGCCTGGTTTGCTGTAGTTCATGGGGTGGCGAAGAGTCAGACACAGTTAAGTGACTCAATAGCTCTCCCTCCAGGCCTCCCACCCCCCACCATGACAACTGTATGTGAGCAACCTTATTGACACATTGTAAACCACACTGAGAGACTCAAGACTCGGAGATTGGGACCCAGGGACCTCATTAGAGCTTGATCGGACCATGGAGGCCTGACCATCCCTATGGTTGGCAGAAGAAGATAGGAGAATGAAAAGGACTGTTGTATTTACATTATACAATGGAGCGACTGAGCACACACACATAGTTGATTTACAGTATTGTGTTAGTTTCAGATGTACAGCAAAGTGATTCATTTGTACATATACATATGTCTATTTTTTTCAGATTCTTTTCCCATATAAGTTGTTACAGAGTATTGAGTTCCCCATGCTATATAGGAGGTCCTTGTTGTTATCTATTTTGTATATAGTAGGGTGCGTATGTTAATCCCAAATTCCTAATTTGTCCCTCCCCGCTGCCCACAAGTTTGTTTACTAAGTCTGTGAGTCTGTTTCTGTTCTGTAAATAAGTTAATTTGTATTATTTTTTTCTATTCCACATGTAAGCAAAGTCACATGATCTTTGTCTTTCTCTAACTTATTCACTTAATATGATAATCTCTAGGTCCATCAGTATTGCTGCAATCAGAAACCTGATTTAATTACAAAAGAAATAGTGTCTCATGGAAGATTCATATCAACCAAACACAAAGAGATGGATGTGAAAACCAGATTGTCAGTGCATTCATTTATAAGGAGAGTCAGGTCGACTAGAAATTCAAGTCATTCTCATCAGACATTCTGTTCCCCTTGGCAAATGGACTCAATGAGGAAAGTTGTGTCCATGGAGTTGTAACTTGTAAGGTCTATCACCTAAGACTGGCTTGGATGATGCCAGGATGGGCTCTGCCCAGGTACCGCTGTGACCTTCCATAAAGCATGGATGGTAAAACTACCTTCATAGAGTTTCTTCTAAAATGTAATTACCACAATCCTGATATTGACAAGTCCTACTGTTCTGGGAGACTCTTTTTAAAGTGACTTTATGGATTTCCACTCTGGCTTATATTTGAATTTCATGTCTCAGCTCTCATAGGACAGATCCTGTTCTGACAAGAGAACATGTATACGGGGCCTTGAGGGCTTACTATGTCCTGTAGTGAGAGGCAGTGTGGAATCCTAGATAAAAACACAAACACCCCAGATGGAATCCCAGTTCGCTTACTACATGACCTTGGGCAAGTTACATAATCTCCCTCTGCTTCAGTTTCCTCTTCTGCAAAATGGAGATAATGATAGTGTCTGCTCATAGGGTTTGTGGTGAGGATGAAATGAGTTGATAAACAAAGTCTGCAGTACCAGGCTCTGATATAAACCTTGCCTCCTATTCCTCACCATAGACAAGTCACGGTCTTGTCTCTGCTTCTCCAGGGAGAAAGCGGAAGCTTAGCAAGTTCAGATTGAGAGCTGGAATTGAAACCTGGGTCTCTCTGACTATGAAGGCAGGATTCACTCTGCCACCCACATCCCAGGGGATCCCTCCCCCAGACTGAGTGGAACCACTTCTCTTCTCTTGCTTAGGTTGGGGTGGGCTGGGGGGAAAGCCTATTTTCATCACCACAGCTTATCCTTGAGCAAGAAAAGTGATGGTGTCCTCTGCCCACAGCCAGGCCTGAGCTAGCGGGTGGGAATCACAATTGTGTAACATGCGCAGCTGCTTTGGCAGATGTGTCCACAGCTAAACATGGCAAAGTTTCATTTCCAGAGTCAAGAAAGAACACCTATCCCAAACATCCTCTACTTTATCAGTGGTGGAGGGGGGCATGACCAACAGGCAGGATCGGGCACTCCTATGGGCAGACTTCATTCTCTTTCGAATGTAATCATTGTGAAAAGTAGCACCCTGCCAGATCCCCATCCAGAGGCTGACTCTAATCACAGGGGTCCCTGGGCCCTCTGGGTTTACTGGACATTTGAACATGGCCCACAGAACAGTCACATATGAAAGAGACAATAATAAGAGAAAGAGAGCCAATGGCCTTGACACTGAAGGCCACTTTGCAAGGGACTTCCATCCATTCTAAGTGCTTCCTACAAGGGAAGGCAGGGTAGGTAGATGGACAGGCCTGGGTTTCAAGCTGTCTGTAGTAGTTTTCTGATTTCAGTCTAGCCACTCCGCCTCTCCAGCTTCAATTTGCTGTGTTTCAAAGTGGAAGAATATTCTATCCTGGGGGTTTGCTGTCAGGAAGAGCAAACATATGTGAAATGCTGGAAGTATCATTATGGAATTGGTCCTTTGGCTAAGATTAAGTATAGCATGGGGGCTTCCCTGGTGGCTTGGTGGTAAATAATCCACCTGCCAATGCAGGAGATGCAAGAGATGCAGGTTCAATCCCTGGGTTGGGAAGATTCCCTGGGGTAAGAAATGGCAACCCGCTCCAGCATTCTTGTCTGAAAAATTCCGTGGACAGGGGAGCCTGCTGGGCTACAGCCCACGGGATCACAGAGAGCCAGACACGACTGAGCTACTGAGCGTGAGTATCAAGAACCACCATTAGCCTAGGACATAGGACAATCAAAGTCCAGGATGGATGGAAATATTTTTTAAGAGACCAAGAAAGCAAAACAGCTACATTTTTATATAAGTAAATCAATTGCAAAGGAAAGAGAGAAAAGGGACAAATATTTTTAGTATTAATAGCTACCACAGGCCAGAGATCTTATCAGGTCCTTTACCATCATCAAATTTCACATATTCCATGTAATGAGTTTTATTACCTTTGTTTTACAGATAATGAAATGGATCATAGTGGGAGGGTTTATAAGACCATGTAGCTAGCCTCTGGCATGGGGAGGCCCAGAACCAGTCTGGATTGAACTGTATTTATTCCAAAAGAATAATTGTTGAAATGTGGAAGGCATCGGGGCCTCACAAAGCCAGGATTTAGGGTGATCCAGATTGGATTTGCTCGATGTCAGGCATTGTTTATTTCTGTTGGATGCACCAAGGGCCTGTTTATTTATAGTGAATCTGTTTTCCAGATCAGCTGAGAATGTGGGGAAAGCAGAGAAATTGGCCATAAGCCCTGTACATTTTAGGGCTTCCCTGGTAGCTCAGTCAGTAAAGTATATGCCTGTAATACAGGAGACCCTGGTTCAATTCCTGGATCAGGAAGATTCCCTGGAGAAGGGGTAGGCTACCCACTCCAGTATTCTTGCCTGGTGAATTCCATGGAAAGAGAAACTTGGCAGGCTACAGTCCATGGGATCTCAAAGAGTACATACAGTCTATGGGGTCGCATAGAGTCAGACACAACTGAGCGACTTTCATTCACTCACTGTACATTTTTATTATCCTTGATGCTGCTACCTTGCAAGACTCTGGGGTCCAGTGGTGTACACTGGTCTCAGACCCCAAGTGAAAGCAAAGAAAGTTATTGAGTTTAAGAGAACCCCTGAGCCTGCAGAGTTGACCTCCCTGCTATTAGTACCAGAGGAGGACTTGCAGGAGGGCTCTTGCTAAGCTTCCTGAGATTTTTACATGATAACTGTGCTTTCTGAACCCCAAACTGGCAACAAGGGAAGTAGAATATAAGAAATAACACAGCCACTGGTATCAGAAACATAGGGACTGGCATTCCACTCTCCCTTCCTAGCTGTATGACTGTATGTCTTCTTATCCTCCTCTGACTTTGCTGTCCTCTGTAGGATGGGGAAAATACTGACAGTTGAGACCTCTGACTGAATGAACTGATGTGAGTGACTTCAACCTCCCCCAGCTTCAGTCTGATGTCAGGAGGTTTTCAACATGCATAAGCTGTTGTCAGATGAGCTGCTTTTCAGCCAGATTGGCTAAGTTGGAAATGCCTTTGAATTCTTATTAACTGGGTTTTTTTTTAATTTGTTTATTTTTCGGCTGTACTGCACAGCATATGGAACTTCCCTAACCAGGATGGAACCTGTGCCCTCTGCAGTGGAAGCTCGGAGTCTTAACCTCTGGACCACCAGGAAAGTCCCTTAACTGGGTTCTTGACAAGCTGGAGGTTATAGTCACTGCAGAGATGCTGGAGATTATCCCAGAGTTCAAGGGCAACTCACAAAACTGAAGCCAGTTTTGAGATGTAAGTACAGACATAAATATAGAGGGGCTTCCCAGGTGGCGCTAGTGATAAAGAACCTGCCTGCCAATGCAGGAAATGTAAGAGACGTGGGTTCCATCCCCGGGTCAGGAAGATCCCCCAAAGGAGGGTATGGCAACCCACTCTAGTATTCTTGCCTGGGGAATTCCATGGACAGAGGAACCTGGTGGGGTCCATGGGGTCGCAGAGTCGGACATGACTGAGCGACTTAGCACATACGCAGCAATATAGATATAGATAGGTATAGGTGGCTAGTGGTAAAGAATCTACCTCCAGTGCAGGAGATTCAGGAGATGTGGGTTCAATCCCTGGGTGGGGAAGATCCCCTGGAAGAGGAAATGGCAACCCACTCTAGCATTCTTGCCTAGAGAAGAATCCTATGGACAAAGGAGCCTGGCAGGCTACAGTCCATGGGGTCGCAAAGAGACGGACACAACTAATCATGCATGCACTCATATTCTGGAATTTATATGTAATATATATATTTCACTTCCTGGTTAAGCAAGTAATACATGGTTGATGATGGTTTCGTTGCTAAGTTGAGTCCAACTCCTTTGCGATCTCACAGACTGTAGCCCACCAGATTCCTCTGTCCATGGGATTTCCCAGACAAAAATACTGGAGTGGGTTGCCATTTCCTTCTCCAGGGGATCTTCATGATCCAGAGATCTAACCTGGGTCTACTTGCATTGCAGATAGATTCTTTACTGACTGAGCCACCAGGGAAGCCCTAAGTAAAACATAGTTATATATAAACTATGTGACTAGATAGCTCAGCTTTTCTACCCTGCTCCATTAGATCAACGTGAAGATCACCTTTCCACACCAGTAGCCTCTCTTCTATGACACAGAACTGCCATGTATTATCAACACACCCTCTCTCCACACGGCCCCTTTGAAGGTGTTCAGGTGAATCCTCCGAGCCTGGCTGGGCCCAGGGGGCACAAATACCCTGAGAAGACACCCACCCAGCTGCACACCCACCCCTCAGCCTCAGCTCTCCCTACGGCCACATCCTGAACCTCCCAGACGTCTTTGGCCAAAGTTAGAGCTGCTCCCTGGGGATCCCTGAGGGAGGAGGCGGCTTCAGGGTGCTGTGAAATCAGGTTCTCAACTGCAGAGGGTTTGGAGGGACGGGGTGGGCAGGGTGGGGGCAGGGAGATGGGCTGGTCAGGAAATGCCAGGTTAAAGTTAGCTCTGACCTATTAATCAGCAGCGGGGACAAAGATGCAGGGGGGGCGGGAAGGCCGGACATGTGCTCGCGCCAGATTTATGGGCCCAGAACAAAGGGTGGCCAGCTCGTTTAGAGAGTCTCTTTCCCTTTTCCTCTGGCAAAACGAGGACATTGTTTGAAAAGCCAAAAAGAACAAATATTCTACTGACTGAGGTCATTTCCAGAGATGCAACAGGTCCTGATGGGGATCCATAGGCAGGCGAGGGGGAGGAGGACTAAGCCACGCTACTGGGCGCGCTGGGGGATGGGGTGGGGGAGGGGGAACCAGGCCACGAAGCAGAGATCGCAGACCCCCTCCCTGGGCGCTCGCGGGAGCTGGCCTCCCTGCCTGGTGCCACTGTGAAGGCATCTGACAAGCCCACCCGAAGCCCCTCTAGATAAACCCCGAAGGCTTTGGGAGGCCTTCTATGCAGACTGGAAATGATCACTTTCTCTGCACTGCAGGATTTTCTGGAAAAGTCTTCTGGAGGGTGGACTGTCTAAAAAGCCGCTGATCTCAGCTTCCTTCACACCCAGGAGAGATTCTTGTTTCCACACCCTGTCCTGTTTCATTAGACAGGGAGAGACAAGAGAACAGAGTAGGAAAGGGAGAACGGAGACAATTCTTTTCCTCAAATAGCCAAGCTGCCCCGAGAAGAGGGACTGACTCTGACTCCCTTCGTTTCTCAGGGTTTGGGGACCAACCGGCTGTGTCTTTACAGCCCCTCCTTCTCCCACCTTTAGTCAGGTGTTGGTTGCCTCCTACCTAGAGCTTCTAGAAGTGTCTTCTTTCTTCCCTTCTCACCCCCTCCCAGATACTGGGAGGAACTCTCCAGACTATTTATCTGGCCATCTCTTCCCTGGCTGAAAAGCATTTGCGTGACTCTGCATTTTCTACAGAAAAGAGGTTCCGAAAGCTCAGCCCGGTGACAGAATCCTTCATGTTATGGCCCCACCTCCCTTTCCAGCTCATCTGCCATCTTTCACCAGCCATTAGCATGTCCTTTAGTCTCACAGGGTTATTTTTTCTTCTCTGAACATGGCACAGCCTCCTGGAAAAACACTAGCCATTCTGTCAAACTTAATGCTTTCACCTCCATGAAGGAAATCTCCCTTATGTTGAGCCTTTACACCATGGGCTGGCTGAATTAACCACTGTTTTGTCTGGGGTCCCATACACATGTTCATACTGCTGATAATTATCATTATTAAATAGCATAGCACCTTTCATAGAGATTATGCACTTAATTGGTGGGTCCCTTGAAGGCATGAACTCTGTTGAATGACTGTTTGAATGAATGAACAATGACTTTCTAGAAAGGGTTACCCCTAGGATATGTATGTGGAGGCCCATGCAAATATTTTTATGGGTCCTCTGTATATACAAACAATTTGAGTCACCCCAAATCACTGACTCAGCATCATTCTGAGAGCCCAATTTTGTGTGATCCTACAAAAGAAATGCTCTCTGAGCAGCAGGCAAGATGCTCCTGGAACTGGGGCCTGGTCATGGGTCCTTGAGATGGTTACTTAGGTGCAAGGCCTGGGGCTCCTCTGGGATATCTATCAGTGCATGCACCAGGTAGAAGGTTGGAATGCATGCCAAAGGGGAGAGATGGGGACCTTGGCAAAGTGGGTTCAAGCTGGGTCCAGAGTACTGGGTCCGAGCACTCTGGAAAGCATTGCTAACTCTGGCCAATCCTAATCACTAGGGCTCTTAGACAGTGTTGGGGGTGGTGTTCCAAAGTTCAGGAGCCTCCGAGGCCAAGGACCCAGGCGGACTCCCTACTGGCCCAGGTGTTACTGCTCTAAGGTATCCATGTGCTTAGACATTTTGTCATTCAACAAATATTTACTGAGCATATGCTATCCACTAGGTACTTCATTAGAAGCTGAAGTTACATATTCACTGGTATTTATTACTATGAATTAGTAAGCAATCTCTCCCGAGGAGAGAACTTAACAATAACATACCAAGACCTGCAGAATGTGAAAACAGGGGAATCATCTCACCCACCAGGAAATTGGGCCGGAAGAGGCATTCATATGTTCCCTGAAGGTCCCACCATGACCTCTACACCTGAGTGTGGTTACAAACGCAGCAGAGAGGTTCCTGAAAGAAAGCGAATGGTATCACTTCCAAAAATAAACCAAAATGTAAGGAGAGAGAGGACAATGATGGAGAGCCTAATCTGAGGTTCAACAGGTGATGGAAATAATGATGAAAACAGCTTCAAATGGCTCCCTACTGTGCTTTCAGGAATCCAGCCGCTAAGCCAGCTTGACCAGCCCGTTGGAGCACAGTGATGGCAAGTGAAGTGCCCTGGAACCCTGAGGGGTCCCCGGCGCCCACTTCACTCCCTGATCCTCGGTCTCCTCGTTTGCAGATGGGGGTCAGGACTCTCATGTGCTGTTGCCAGACTCAAATGAGACCCAAGGTCATGAACAACCCGTGTGTGCTGGAAGCTCCACCCCTGAGATGTTCACTGTTAATTAAGAGGCAGAGAGGTGGATCTGTGACTTTCTCACCTCACCAAACAAAAACACACAGAATGGTGAGAGTTTCCATAATGTGGCTCTTATTCCACCATGAGATATTCAAGGAAAGAAACAGATCACTCCCCTGACAAACCCTGGAAAGCCCTGAAGTGTGTAACTCCATGCTGTGCTCACTACACACATACACACACTCACACACACATACATTCTTCATGGAGGGTCACCTGAAGGCATGAAGCTCATTGAATGACTGCTTGAATGAATGAGCGATGACCTTCTAGAGAGGGTCACCCCTAGAGTATGTGGTTTGCTGTTCAGTTGCTCAGTCATGTCTGGTTCTTTGTGACCCCGTGAACTGCAGCACACCAGGCTTCCCTGTCCATCACCATCTCCCGAAGTTTGCTCAAACTCATGTCCATTGAGTCAATGATGCCATCCAACCATCTATTCTCTGGCCAGTAGGAAAGAACCTCCTGGAACTGGGGCCTGGTCATGGGTCCTTAGGATGGTAACTTAGGTGCAAGGCCTGGAGCTCCTGGCCTTTGAAACATTCCTTCTTCCAAGTCTTGGATCTCAGCCTAGGGAAATTTTGCCCCACATGGAACATATGGCAAAGTCTGGAGACATTAGGTTGTCCTCCCCTCAGGTTGGGGGAGGACAGCTTGTTACTGGCAACTAATGAGGAGAGACGAGGGATGCTGCTAAATACCCTGCAATGCACAGGACAGCCCCCACCACAAAGAAAGAGCCAGCCAAAAATGTCAGTCATGCCGAGGTTAAGAAACAGCCCTGAACCTTTATTTATGCTGTTCTTCCATTGTAAGTGTTCCCTTTCCTCTTCTCTCCTTCCTTAAATCTTACTTCTGCAGAGAGAGGACAGTTCCCATCACATGCTGCTGGAGGTTTTTAACCAAAAAAAGTCTTCTGGTAAATTGGCCAGAACTAAGAGAATGGTAAACACTCATACCCTTAGAACAAGCCATTCGCTGCTCACTCCCACAAAGTCCTGTGCATGAGGATGTTTATTACAGCATTGTTTGTGATAAGGAAAGACTAAACACAACTTAACTGATCCCTTCAGGAGAGATCAGTAGCTTTAAATTTTAAATGATAAATTGCTTTCAATACAAAGCGATCATCTGCAGCCCTTAAAAGGAGTACTGTCATTTCCACAGAGGCTGATGGAAAAGATCATTGAGATGCATTGTTAAGTAAAATATCAACATCCAGGACAGCCTTTTTAATATGTCCCTTTGGGTAAATTACTAAAAGGACACTCAATATGTTGATGTATATCTACAGAAAATATCTATAAGACTGTATTAAAAACTGTTAATAGTGATTGCCTTTGGAGAGGAGGACTTGATCAGCACAATTAAAGATTTACTTGTTATTTCATTATGCTTCAGGACTCTGGAAATTTTCAACTATATGCAGGCTTTCTTTTTTTTTTTTTTTTTCCTTTTTTTTTTCCAGGAAAAATTAGTTCATTTAAAAAATGCTTAGTTGGTTAATCTAACTGAAGGGCATGTTTAATTATTTTACTATTCTTACAACTTTTCTGTTGGTTTGAAATTTTTTTTCAAAATAAAAGCTTACTAAAGACTTCTAGAAAAGAACAAGTGGGAGAATGTCTTCATGATCTTGGAGTAAACATTTCTTAAATAGTGCACACACAAAACACCAACCCTGAAAGAAAAAATGGTATACTTCTTTTTATGAAAATGAGAACTTCTTTTATTAAAAGCAGTTATGAAGAGAAAAAAGGGCAAGCCACACACTGAGAGAAGAGATTTGCCATAGATATAGCCCACAAAGGAGTATATCCTTCATATATAAAGAGCTCCCCCAAATTGATAAGAGAAAGATGGCCAATACTTTTAAATGAGCAAAAGACTTAAACAGACACTACACAGAAAGGATATTTAAATGGTTAATGATCATATTAAAAAAAAGCTTGAAATCATTAGTTATTAAAAAAAGTGCAAACTTAGACTATGATGAAATAGCACTGCTCCCCCACCATAGATGCTGAAATTTAAAAGACTGGCAGTATCAAGCAAGGATGAAGGGTAACTGGATTTCTCATATGTCACTGGTGGGAGAATAAAATGGAACAACCACTTTGAAAGTTCTTTGGCAGTATCTACAAAAGTGGAACATTCCAAACTTACCTCTATAAATCCAACGTGATCTACACAAGTTTTCCTAGATAAGCCTTCTGATCTGCACCATGTGTTTACTACTCTTTAAATTCTGACCTGAGTTCTCAAACTTCCTTTGGTTCTTTTAACTAATATTCACTGAATACCTCCTCAATGAGGCATTTGGGAATCTTATCACCGGCAATGAGGAGAAGACCTATTTTATGGATCCTATTTTATATGCTCATGGACTAGGTGGAGGTGAAGACAGACAGAGATTGCAGAAGACAGACACCACTTTAGACTAGCCTTCTGTTCCTGACAAAATTCCAAGTTCAGCTCTCTGCCTCATACTTGTTTCATCTTCCATAGTGCCTGAATTCACAATGACCCAGGGTAGGAACTAGGAAAATAAAAATCTGCTGAATTCACCTAGTTGACATGTATCCATGGACAGCAAGAAAGATTGGGGCTAGGTAAAAGAAAGAGATTTTCGTTGTCAACAGCTTTAAGAATAGGCTTTAGAATATTTAAAATCTGGCCCCGGAGTTCCCTGGTGGTCCAGTGGTTAAAAATCCACCTGCTAATGCAGGGGATATGGCTTCAACCCCTGGTCTGGGAAGATCCCACATGCCACAGAGCAACTAAACCCATGTGCCATAACTACTGAGCTCAAGTGCTATAACTACTGAAGCCCAGGTGGCAAGAGCCCCTGCTCCACAACAAGAGAACCACCAAAATGAGAAGCTCGTGCACTGGAATGAGGAGTGACCCTGCAACTGAAGAAGGCATATACACAGCAACAATGACCCAGCACAGCCAAAAATAAATAAATAGATTAATTTTAAAAACACTAAAATGAAATAAAACCTAGCCTGATGCTGGCCAATTTTATATTAATTCATCCTCAGGATTATTCCCAGAATAATCCTGTGACATATTAATAGATATCATTATACCCACTTCGCAGATGAGAAAGTTGAGGTTAGGATAGGTTAGTCACTAAAGTCACATAGCCAAGAACTAGCAGGGCTAAGAGCCAAACACCTGGCCCTTTATTTTAAACTTTGGTTCTTTTCACTACATCACATTCATCAGAAGTATCCCTGTATGACTAAGGAGATGTGTAAATTTACATTTCTGTCTGGTTTTGGTCCCTTGTACAAGCTTCTCTTTCCCCTGAAACTTAGGTTGGCACTATCTTTTTTCTCTCCTCTGATCCTTTCTTCTCTAGCCAACTCCTCCTTCTTTAAGTCTCTACTTAATTTTAGTCTTTCCAGAAGGCCTTTCCTGATCCCCTGGACCAAATGTTGATGCCATGACCATGAGTGACCAAATCACACTGTACATCAGTAATTTTACTACCCTATGTTGTCACTGGGCTTCCATGGTGGCTCAGATGGTAAAGAATCCACCTGCAATGTGGGAGACCTGGGTTCTATCCCTGGGTTGCAAAGATCTGGAGAAGGGCATGGCAACCCACTCCAGTATTCCTGCCTGGAGAATCCCCATGGACAGAGGAGCCTGGTGGGCTACAGTCCATGGGGTTGCGAAGAATCAGACACGACTTAGCGACTGAGCACACACTTGTTGTCATAATGGTTTACAGTTGTCTTCTCCAGGCTGTGAGCTGCTATCTTTCCTGTTTATCACTGAATTCCCAATGCCTTGCGCATGGTAGGGGTTCATTATATATTGTTTTTATTTATTTACTTTTGGTTGCCCTGGGTCTTTGCTGCTGCGCGGGCTTTCTCTAGTTGCAGCAAGCAGGGGCTACTCTCCATTACTGGACGTGAGCAGTGTGCTTCTCATTGTGGTGGCTTCTCTTGTTGTGGAGCACAGACTCTAGGCACACAGGCTTCAGGAGTTGTAGTGCACAGGCTCAGTTGCCCCACAGCATTAGGAATCTTCCCGAACTGGGCATCAGATCGAACCCGTGTCCCCTGCATGCCAGGTGGATTCTTAACAGCTGGACCACCAGGGAAGTCCTCAGATCGCTTCTTCAACCCTGTCCGGTACCACGTTGGCCTGGTGCTAACATAGGACTTAGCACGGCCTAGACTTGACCTGTTCTAGGAAGTCAGCTCTGCCTAAACCCATCTGCATTCCCAGCTGTAGGAAATCAGCTCCTATGGGCTTCATGTGGTTTCATGAACATTTCTGTGGCTACAAGGTGATGCATGGTGATGAAAGTAAAAGTCATGAATGACAACCACATGATCCCTAACATTCTCCTGGTATGCTTTCTCATAATAATCTGGGGTTCAGAACTATTCTGAGTGTTGCCAGCTCTGCCATTATCAACTGGTGTCCAGGTGCTCTTGGAAAGCCCAAATTTTAGATGGTGCTATAGCTTTGGGGAAAAAAAAAATTCTCTGGGAAAAATGAGTAAAATTAAAATGTTGTTATCCCATTTTTAAAAATTTGCCTTGTACATAATTAAGGACACTAGGCGCCATCTGGCCTCATCCTGTGCAGCATCCCTGTCAGGTGGTCCTGGAATTCTTGCCTAAAAGCCCCTAATTATGGGAGCTCTCACTACCTTTGAGCAGCACATTCCACATTTGACAGTTCTCATTGGAAGAAACTTGTTTACTATGTTTAGCTGAAATCTGCCACGCTGCAGCTTTTCTCCTGTTAGACTGGTTCTGTCTTCTGCATACATGGAGTAAATGTCTAATCCTCTTCCATATGACAGCCATTAAAAATATTCAAGGATGGAAGAAAGAAATAGAATTGGCTACATAAAAATTGAAAACTTGAGTAAGCAAAAAACAATCAACCAAAACAAACAGGCCACCATAAAGTAGTTTAATTGGCACATTCAAGGGGAAAATGTGTGTGTAACATGTATGAAAGGCAAAGTATTATTATATCTACCAAGAACTCATACAAATTTATTCCCCAAAATAAGCAAAGGATATTAATTGGCGATCCATAAAGTAAGAAATGTAAGGGTACTAAACCTATGAAAGAATATTCAGATTTGCCAAAGCAACCTAAGGAATGTAAATAAAAACAAGATCAGACTTCCCTGGTGGTCCAGTGGTTAAGAACCTGACTGCCAATGCAGGGGACATGGGTTTGATCCATGGTCTGGGAGGATCTCACATGCCTCAGGGCAACTAAGCCGGGCAGTCACAACTACTGAGCCTGTGCATTCTAGACCCTGTACTCTGCAACAAGAGAAGGCACTGCAATGAAAAACCCACACACCACAACTGGAGAAAACACACATGCACCAGTAAAGATCTAGTGCAGCCAAAAGTTAATTAATTAATTAATTTTTAAAAAAGCAAGATCATCACAGAGTATAACTTGGTTCAATCTTTCTGGAAGACAGTTTAGTGGCATCAAAATGTTAAGTGTGCAAATATTCTGACCCAAAAGTTTTGCTTCTAGAAATTTATTCTAAGAAGATAACTAGCCAAGTGAATAATAAGTCAAGAACATTGATCAAAATGTGTGCTTGTAACAGCAAAAATATCTTAACAACTAAAATCCTATCAATAGGAAGTTTGGTTATATAACTTTTTATGGTAGATACATACAATGAAATTCTAAACAGCAATTAAATATGATGACCTAGCTGACATGATATATGTGTATTATGCATCGTTGAGGGAGAAAAAATTAATTTGATATCTTTCATATAAAACTGTATATATACTATATGTGTACAGATTTGCAAACTGCTGTCTAGAGGCAAGTTCATCAAGATGTTAATGGCGTTCTCTTGGATAATACAATTCAGGGTGATTTCCCTTTCTTCTTTACCCTTGTTGGTTATGTTTTTTTGTTTTTTTTGTTTTTTTTTTTTTTTGCATTGAGGATATATGATTGTATGATTTTTTAAATAATAAAGTTAGGGATCCCATCACTTCATGGCAAATAGATGGGGAAACAGTGGAAACAGTAGCTGACTTTATTTTTCTGGGCTCCAAAATCACTGCAGATGATGATTTCAGCCATGAAATTAAAAGATGCTTACTCCTTGGAAGGAAAGTCATGACCAACCTAGACAGCATATTAAGAAGCAGAGACATTTTTTTGTCAACAAAGGTCCATCTAGTCAAGGCTATGGTTTTTCCAGTGGTCATGTGTGAATGTGAGAGTTGGACTATAAAGAAGGCTGAGCGCCAAAGAATTGATGTTTTTGAACTGTGGTGTTGGAGAAGACTCTTGAGAGTCCCTTGAACTGCAAGGAGATCCAACCAGTCCATCCTAAAGGAGATCAGTCCTGGGTGTTCATTGGAAGGGCTGATGCTGAAGCTGAAACTCCAATACTTTGGCCACCTGATGTGAAGAGCTGACTCATTTGAAAAGACCCTGATGCTGGGAAAGATTGAGGGCAGGAGGAGAAGGGGACGACAGAGGATGAGATGGTTGGATGGCATCACCAACTCGATGGACATGAGTTTGGGTGCACTCTGGGAGCTGGTGATGGACAGGGAGGTCTGGCGTGCTACGGTTCATGGGGTCTCAAAGAGTCAGACACGACTGAGCGACTGAACTGAATTGAGGCCTTCCTAACTCTCTTTTCTATGCTAAGCCTTCCCAACTCTTTCAAAATTTCTTCATATGAAATGAACTAAAATCCCTTGCCATATTGGTTTCCATCTTCAGAAGTCCCTAACCAGAGGTGACCTAGATCCCCAGAAGCTCCAGGAGCCAGAATGGAATACAGTGCTATGAATATGGTCTCTCCTGACCAGAGTAGAATCACTGGGCAGTGATTCTACTGCCACCTCCAAATGTCAAGTGTCAAATGTGAGATAAGCTTTGACTGTACCATACCTCACCGAATTACAATTGATGTGCTAGTAACAGCAAAAATATTCAACAACTGAAGTCCTATCTGGTCTCTTTCACACATTTTGTGAAGTCACTGAGTCCCCACTATCTATTAATACTACTGCTTACTTGAGCCCAGATGAGGGACTTGACAGGGCTTCCAAGATGGTCCAGAGGTAAAGAATCCTCCTACCAATGCAGGAGACACAGGTTCAGTCCCTGGGTTGGGAAGATTCACTGGAGAAGGGCATGCAACCCACTCCAGTATTCTTGCCTGGAGAAATCCATGAACAGAGGAGCCTGGTGGGCTACAGTCCATGGGATGGCAAAGAGTCAAACACAACTAAGTGAGCGAGCATGCACACACATGGGATTTGAGATCTATCTCTATTGACATTTCATCAGTCTAGACTAAGCTCACTATTTTAGCCTGTAAAAAGCTTTATTGAGCCCAAGTCAACCAAAGAGCATCTTTACTGTCCCCCTGCACAATTAACAACTTTTAAAGACATGGTCATTTTCTCCCAAGATTATCCCAGTTCCTCCTTGTAGGTCAAATGTAGGTAGATTCCACTAGCTCCTTCTTCCATACTCTGGGAAATGAAATGGTCTACCTTGCAAGTGAAAAGTATGTATTTTCTTTAGTCAATTATTGGCAAGGATGTAAGTTGATTTAGAGTTTCTGGAAGGCAGCTGAAGGCTGTTTATGTAAAATTAAATGTGGATAAACTTTGACACCAAAATTACACTTCTATAAAAGTTTCTTTATATACTGCCTCAGGGATGACTTCCTAGAAGTGTGTTAAACGTATGTATGTATACATGTTCATCTTTAATCACAGCAGGATTTAAAATGCTGAAAAATTGGAGGCAAAATAAATCTTAAAGTAATAGGAATCAGGTATCAATATGTGATGTACTCAGCCATTTCAATCATGTCCAACTCTTTGCAACCCCATGGACTGTAGCCCACCAGGCTACTCTGTCCATGGGATTTTCCAGGCAAGAATACAGGAGTGCATTGCCAGCTCTCCTCCAGGGGATCTTCTTGACCCAGGGATTGAACCCAGGTGTCCTAAGTCTCCTGCATTGCAGGCGAATTCTCTACTGCTGAGCTACTGGGGAAGCCCATAAATATATGATAGACTATGCAACTGATTGCAGTGTAAACATTTACAATAAAGATGTAGTGCCCTAAGTATCATCATATAATTATGATATTAACATATATGTTATTAATGTGCTCTATAATATAATATTAAAAACATGTTAAGTGGGAAAAGTATGAGTAGTTCAATTTCTTTTTAAGAAAGAAAAAATATATAGGAAGAGAGAAGTGTTTGGAAGGATGTGTTCCAAAGTTGCAATAAGGTTATTTCTGAATAATAAATGTACATGTGACTTTCCATCTTTTCTATTGTCCCTTATTTGTTTTATAATGAGCATGTGTTGTTTTTTAACAGCTTGAAAATTAATAATATTCATTAGGAAATTCTTAAAATATGTACTTATCTGCTTCTATTTGAGTGAAGTTTTATACTGGAAGTCCAATTTAATATTACATCCTACATTAAATTTTTCTATAAAGGGCCAGATAGTAAATATCTTAGGCTTTACTGGCCAGTTTCTGTTACAGCTACTTAACTCTGCTATTATAGAACAAAAGCAGCTATAGATATTATGTAAACAAATGAGTTTCACTGTGTTCTATTAAAACTTAATTTACAAGAACAGGTGGGAGGGGGCTGAATCTGGTTCATGGGCAATAGCTTGTTTTATACCAGCATCGAGTGCATTTTTATTTTCCCACTTGGTGTTTGCAATCTTTTTCATATACCATGTATGAGTTAGTTTTTGCTGCATAACAAATCATTTGAAAACTTAGCAGCTCAAAACAGCAACCATCTATTTGCTTATGAATCTAAGGGTCAAAAGTTTGAGCCAAGACCAACTGGGATGACTCATCTCAGCTCCATCTGGGATGAGCTAGGCCCACTCATTTTTCTGAGGTCCACTAGCCATCAACAGCCTCACACATGTCTGGCTGGCTATTGGTCAGGAGGAGTGACGGGAGTAACTGGACCATGTGTCTCTCATCATCCAGCAGGTGGCCTAGGCTTATTCATATCATGGTAGTCACAGTGTAACAAAGAACAGTAAGAAAGGCTCTCTCCATCTGAAGAATTTTTCCAGCCTCAGTCTGCATCACATTTGCTAGTATCTCACTGACCAAACAAGCACATGGTCAAATCCAGATTCCAGGGTTGGAGATCCCACCTCCTGATGAGAGAAATTGCAGCCACATGCAAAGGGATATGTATTGGGGGGGGGGGGGGGGGATAATTTGTGACCATTTTTCACCATCTGACAAACATTCTCAAAAATCTCACCTCCCATCCTATCTCCTTCCAGAAGCTCTTTCACTTCTTCTTGGGCAGAGCCATCATTGTATCTTTCAGCCAAGAAGCACCATCTCAATGCATCTTTTCCAGACAGAGGACCATAATTCGTCTCACCTGTAGTCAATTGCTACTCATCCTGGAAAAGTGAGCTGAGAAGCTATTTATAATTTTGCTCAAAATATTTCTCCACCCTCTGTTTTCCCTCTTCCAAATTTGTGCTTGAATCATTAGCTTGTATCACTTCCCATTCATTGACTCTTCCCTGCTTTCCATGTGTTCATATGTTTAGGCCTTTGAAAAATGATTATAAAACTGGGACAGTTCCCATGGTGACACATTGGTCTCTTTGATCCTCTTTACTCTCACATGGCGAGTGAACCACCCAGACAGCTGAAGTTCATTATAATTCTTTCTGTGAAGAAGGATCACGCCTTCTTCATTCACTCTCCTTCCCCCAAAAGCATATACAACACTGCTGGCAACCTTTAAAAGAAAAACCTTTTAAATCTTGCTCAACAACCATCATTGAGGGAGACTTTGAGTGACAGCTGAGATGTAGAGGAAGAAGTACCAAATATGGAGTCAGAAGTCCAGTTGGGTTCAGAGCCAGCCTCCACCACTGTTGGTGTAATCTGGAACAAGGAGTTTTCATTTTTCTCGTGAAAGCATCTAGCATAATACAGAGAAGAGTCCTCAATAAATGTTTGATCATTATGTTTGCTCACTGTTGTGTGCAAAGCACTATGGGAAATGGCCAACAAAGGGTCCAGAGGTCAGTAAGACCCAGCGTGCCAGCAGGGAGCTCATGATAAGGTTACATGTGATAGCTCACAGCTCAAAGTTTCTATTTTTTTAATTCTCAGTAAAAGGATGTTGTAGGAAGAAAACACTTTTAAACGTTTGTCACCTTCTGAGCTTAATAAGGAGAAAATTCACAATAATGATAAATACCTGAAAGATAATTCAGACTCATTTCATCACCTTGGTCATCCCATCTTCAGTCCCAAGTCCTGTTTCCTATGGAAGGACCCCCTCTGGTGTCAGCCCACCCCTGGTGCGGCTTCCAGCAGCCCATCCTTGAGAGATGAAATCTCAGAAAAACCTTGGAAAGCTCAGTTCATCCAAGGCACTAGATAATGAAGTGATGGAGCCACAAATGACAACTGATTAGGCAGGAGAATCTCCAGATAGAGAAGAGTAAGAGGGAAGACCAAAGGCAGCTATCTTTTCACAAGAAATAAAGGCTATTTCATTTTGGTTTATATCACTGAGTTGTTTATTTTCATTCTTAAAAAAATGGCAAGAGAAAATAAAAAATAATGAGTCAGTTTAAATTAGAGCTATTTGCAAATTCAATCTGTTCTTTGGGTGACTATGAGAAAAGTACTTTAAATTCTCTGAAACCTAGACTATTCATCTATAAAATTAGGATAATTATCCTTGTAATCTCTGATAACATATCCACATCGAATAGAGAACACTTCGAAAATAAACAAGTGACAAATATATCCTACACTATTTGCTGGTACCCCCAAAGTGGTCTTTAGGAGAGCAGGCGGGGAGAGGTGGGAGAGAGAGAGAAAAACTTTGCAAGTAAGATGTGCCAGGCACTTTCAATCGGCAGCTCTATCTATCTTTATTTTTACAGATCAGGAACCTGAGGCTCAGAGAAGTTAGGCAACTGGGCCAAGATCACAGAGCTATTAAGTGGCAGATGACACTGACTCGAAAACTAATACTCCTCCTTAAGCCAGTCCAAATCATGCTAACCACAGCCACAAGCTATTACAGACTGCGGCCTTGATACTCCCCTCGAAATGTTTCTGCTGCAGTGACTTTTGGGTTAGCGCTTGTCGGGGGGTCCCCAGGGAAGGTGATCTGGCCTTGGCTGGGGGCAATGTCTGGCAGGCACCCTGGGGAGCTGTGTTGGGGCTGGCCTCACGCACCGTCTGCCACAATGAGCAGGAAGAGGGTGTAGCTCTGGCTCTAATGAAGTTCGCAGATGCTGGAGACATGTTGTAAACACCAATGGGTGTGGGTGACTAGGAGGGTGGAGAAGCAGGCAGGGGCTGCTCCAGCAGCTCAGAGCGGGTAGAAATATGGGCGAGAGGTAATGAAGGAAACTCCGTCCACTGGGGCTTGTTTGGGAACAGAGAGAGGCCTGGAGACACTCCCTGAACAAGAGGCAAGGGGCTATGGAGGCGAGAGGGGCCCTAATGCCAGAGAGAAGTGCCAGGAAAAATGACACAGAAACCTAGCAAGTGCCGGCCTCATCCCCTGGCAAGTGCTGACCAAGCGGCTCCTAGTACAAGTCTCCGCAGCGAGGGTCTGAGTCCAGGACTTGGTCCCTGGTCACCAATAATGGGGCTTCCCAGCTGGCTCAGTGGTAAAGAACCCACCTGCCAATGCAGGAGATTCAGGTTTGATCCCTGGGTCAGGAAGATCTCCTGGAGCAGGAAATGGCAACCCACTCCAGTATTCTTGCCTGGAAAATCTCATGGACAGAGTAGCCTGGTGGGCTAGAGTCCATAGGGTCGCAGAAGACTTAGACACGACTTAGCAACTAAATAATAACAATGACAAATAATAACGCAATTAACATTAACTAACTTGAAACTTGACTCCCCTGCTCACTAGCTGGTGCCTTGTCAAATCACTAACTTTAAAGTCTACTTTTTCAATTGCAAAATGGGTAGAATAATTAGTACCTTCCACATAAAGTCATTTTGAGGATTAAATAATACAATGCATGTGAAAAAAAAAAAAAGAAAAAGAAACACTTGGCATAGAGCTTAGCCAAGTTAAGCCCATAATAAAGGGTGGCTGCTAATGGAACTATTAAGTGCCTCTTACGTGCCCGGACACCAGGTTTGTCATTGTGCAGGAACTAGCAGGAAACAGATGACAGACTCACTTGGGACACTTAAAATATATTTTATCCAAGGGACTATTCGTTGAGGTCTGGGTGGGAGTAAGGGGAAGAGTAATGGATTTTGAGACACCCAGGAGCTAATGACATTTGTGACTTATCCTCTGTCCCTCAGCCTCAGCTGAAAGCCAGAGCCCAAGGACATCAGCCACCAACCACGACAGCTGGAGTTGGAGTATGCAGAGAGGGATGCGGCCATTGGCCAAAACCCAAGCAAAAGCAGGGGGAGTGGTTAGCCCTCTCTCTCCCCAAATACCCCTCAATCTTCTGTCACTGCCTCCCCTTGGCTAAACTCCAAGGGGAAGGTGGAAAGCAAGGAATGCCATTCAGGTCCACCTCCCAGGCACCAATGAAGCAGGGCAGAGGCTGGTGAAGCACAGATCTGAGCACAGGGAGCCAACAGAACAACAGCCCAGACTCCCAAACTCATTTATTCCTCTCGTTAAAGCCTAAGAAAGTCGGGGTCATTATCTTCCTTTTTCAGATGAGAGAATCTGACTCAGGCAGATGCAGCAACTCATTCAGAAACCCATCTTGAAAACTGGTGGAGCCCCCACTGGAATCCGAATTCATCTCCTCAGTGTGGCCTCCGCGGACTCCGTCATGCCGCTCACTAAGAGAACAGATTTGAAAGCCCCTCCTTATCCAGAAGGATTGAGTGGGAGGGTATTCCCACAGGACACCAAAAGGTTGCATAGAATTCTAAATGAGTGCGGGTTAAGGAGTGGTTTGTACAAACAAGCAGAATAAGAAAAGTGGATGCTGTGTGCCCATGTCGGCTAGGAGTTCACCGTCCTTCAAGAGACACGTCCTTGAGCGCCGTCAGCACTTCCTGCGGGACCGGAAGTGACGTGTCAGCTGGTAGACACAGCCTTCAAGTACACATTTCCAAGGACCACAGCCCTTCCAAATACATTCTGTGCATTTACACGTTTTAATAGTAGATTTAATTCACTTAGCCATCATTATCTCATGTAATCAGACATGAGTACGGCTCTTGAAACACTGACAGGGTCTCATGCAGGTGAATTCTGCTTCACAATGATAGGAAGATCGAAGGATCAAAAAGCCCAATGTCACCATGAACGCTTGGCCGCAACAAGCCAGTTATCCCTGTGGTAACTTTTCTGACACCTCCTGCTTAAAACCCTAAAGGTCAGAAGGGTCGGGAGGCCCTGCTTTCACGGTCTGTATTTGTACTGAAAATCAAGATCAAGTGGGCTTTTGCCCTTCTGCTCCAGGGGAGGCCTCTGTCTTTGCTGAGCTCGCCTCAGGACACCTGCATTACTGCTTGACAGGTGTGCCTGTACCTCATGTGGGAGTCTTATGTACAAATGATTTCAACACTGTGACCAGGGACACGGTTGCTAAGTCAGAGGAGCAAGCAGATGTTTAAGAGCAGACCGAAAAGTTAGTGACCCAGGAGTGAGCTGGAGGCGGCTCTCACGGGCACCTTAACCAAAGATTCAGTGACCACACTGCTAACTTGAAAATGGCCACAGTGGGAGTGAGTGGTCATCACTGTAAAGGAAGGCTGGATTTGTTTTTGTTTGTTTGAAGGATTGTTGTTAACTGTTTACCAGCACACCACTGCCTGGAGGGCTTCCCTGAGGAGGAATATTTAATACAGATAATTTATAAGGAGATGGAAAGGTGCCCCAATTCCGCCTTCCTCCTTCCTTTCCACACCCTTTCCTCCAGCTTCATTGAACCAAATCAGGCCCCACCTGCTTCTCTGCCCTCTGCCCTCTGCCCTCTGCCAGGAAGGTCCCTTTCCCCTTATCTCCCAGAGACGCTTTCACTCTTGGTGAATCTCTTTACAGACTGTGAATGCAAACACCTGCCCGGGACCCAGTGCCAGCTGGACAAACTTGGGCACCCTTGTCAATTCAGAGCCTTGTTTTCTAGGCTGTAAAGTGGGGGAAACACGAGCTGCCCTGTCTGCTCCACAGAGTCTTGGGAGTGGAATAAGATGATCTAAGGGCCACCAAGGAGAGGCGAGAGCCAACAAAGGCATGCAATGAAATGCTGGCCAGCAGAGCTGGGAGCTGGGTCAGAAACCATCGGAACCAATCATCTCAACTTACAGATGGGAAAACCAAAGTGCCATGGGCTAGCATGTTCCTTGGCTAGATTGTTGAGGGCAGTGGGAGAACATGATCTTGTGAGTGTCCCAGATTTCTCCTTGTACCCACCATGGATGTGTGGGTGCCCCCAAGCCAGACCTCCCAGGAATGAGATTCTGGAATCAGTACAGAAGCAACAGCTGCCCCCAACTTCCCAGGTGGGAGGCCAAGGAGAGGAGGGCTGCCTCTCGAGGGAAGAGAGAGCGAGGCTCACGGGTGCTATACAGAGACCTGGTGGGGTAGGATGGGTTGTATTGCCTCACCTCAACCCCCCACCCCACAGAAGAGGGGAAGGAGGGAAGGCAAAGAGAAACAGGGCCTTGCCAGGCAGCAAGAGCTGGTCTACCGGGAGAGCTGGAACCCAGAAGCTCTCTCTGAGACCTCAGTGAGATGAGCATCACCAGCCACAGAGAGAGCTGCTGGGTGAGGTCAGGTCAAGCCCATGTTAAATCTTGGGAAGCAGCCAATAGGGGTTGACCTCGTAGAACCCATGGTCATCAGCAAGGGCCCAGACAGAAGGTGGATACCAAGAGCCTAAAAAGCAGGAGGGTGTGGCTGAGACCCCGCAGGAAAGGCTGCTACTGTCATCTCACGCTTGCCTAAGAGTTGAGAGTAAGGATTTGGTTGTCTTTCTAATGATGTTTTAATTACAAAAGCTCTACGTCAATATATTCTCAATGCAAACCATCCAAACACAACATGCAAAGCAGAAACCCCCTGGATATCCAACCCATCCCACCATGCTCCCCAGAAGATCACTTCTCTAACTTGATTTTCTTGGAGCACAGTTGGTTTACAGGGCTTCCTGAATGGTACTGTGATAAAGAATCCGCCTACAATGCGGGTTTGCTCCCTAGGTCAGGAAGATGCCTTGGAGGAGGGCATGGCCACCCATTTCAGTATTCTCTCCTGGAGAATCCCATGGACAGAGGAGCCTGATGAGCTACCGTCCATGGGTTTCAAAGAGTTGGACATGACTGAAGTGACTGAGCGTGCAGGCATAGTTGATTTACAGTGTTGTGTTAGTTTCAGGTGTATAGCAAAGCAAATCAATTATACATATACATGTGTCTATTCTTTTTTAGATTCTTTTCCCACATAGGTCATTGCAGAGTGTTGAGTAGAGTTCCCTGGGCTACACAGTAGGTCCTTATTAGTTACCTATTTCACGAGGCTCATTTTGATGTGCATCCTTCCCAGACTTTGTCTATGAGTTTATCATTTTTTTAATTTACTGGGTCTTCCTTGCTGCATGGGCTTTTTCCCTAGTTGCGGCAAGAGAGGGGGCTACTCTTGGTTGCAGTGTGAAGCACCTCACTGGCATGGCTTCTCTTGTTACAACTTAAGGACTGGACCGCACAGGCTCAATAGTTGTGGCTCACAGGCTTAGTTGTGCACGTGGGATCTTCCCAGATCAGGGACTGAGCTCTCATCTTCTGCATTGGCAGGATGATTCTTTACCACTGAGCCACCAGGAATCCCCTGTCTGTGAGTTTATACCCATATATGTTCATGGGCAAATGGGCGGCTGTGTGTGTAGCTTTGTATTCATGAAATCAACCTTACACAGTTCCCTGAATCTCACTATTTGCAACTGAGATAGCTGTGCACACGTGCGTGTGCATACACACACACACACACACACAGCAGAGCCAACACATTCCTTGTAAACCACAGCATCTACCCTCACAGTCTAGGGGAGTGACAAATTATCTGCTCCAACCCCCTCGTTAATGCACACATTAGACCGTTCCTAGTTTCCATTATTGAGCAATGCACTAATAAACATCCTTTCACAAGCTTGTCACCAGGAAGCAAAGAACATTGCATTTCACTTATAGTATTTTTTTATTTCATATATTCTATTTCATATAGACAGATATGGTAAGGGTAAAATAAGGGTAAAACTTATTTTCAGTGCTGAGTGAGAAAAGCATGCACCTCAACCCACCCCCCCCCCCCACACACACACACACACTCCCTGATTTAAAATCATTCTAGACAAAGAAGTCAAGAGAATACCACCATCAGGAGCTGTGGCTGCGTGAACCCAAGACGGGACCGAGAACCATAATAAGTCATTTCCGTCTCCACTTGCGAGGGCTCTGTACATTTCGTGTCCCCTTAGTCATCATTTGGGTGAGTTCTACATATTTATGCTTGTTCTTTTTTTCATCTGTCCTCATAAATCAATCCCTGCAGTCTCCTAATGAAAGCCAGCTTTTCAAACGAAACCGTAGCCGGGTGTTTAACTAACTAAATATTGTTTTTCCCCCAGCACTGACAGAGAGGGGGTGGGATGCGGCCTTGATAATTGTCCTCCCTTCCTCCAGCGACTCCAGGAAACCACGTGCCACCCCAGCGCTGACTGACGGGGCCCCAGGTGGGCGGCAGCCGTGGGTTTGGAAGGAGCGGCCGTTGGGAGGTTTTCCTTTGCCAGCTGGACTTCGCCCTCTGCATCCCCGGGGATCCCCAGGATGTCCGCAGGTCACCCTTCCCCAGGCTACCCTTAATAAAGGAAGAAAAAGTGTGAAGCTGCCTGGACTGGCACCCAGCTGGCCACACACCCTCGAGGCAGCCTGCTCAGCTCTCCTTCCCCGGAGCCTGTCAACCTCCAGGCCCAGCGTCACTGGAGAGCAGAGGATGCCAGCTCTTGCTACTCTGCCTCCACTAGCCTCCCACTGTGCTCTCCCGTGGCTACCCATGTGGCCTCAAGGTAACAAGACTGACCTTGAACCTCATCTTGAACTGCCCTCAATCCTTCAACTGCCCTCCACCATCTGCAGCGGGGCTTCTCAAAGTGTGGTCCCTGGAAACTTGTCAGAATTTGCAAATTCTCAGCCCCCACCTCAGAACAATTAGATCAGCCTCTCTGGGGGTGGGGCCTGGCCGTTCAGTGTTTGGAGGAGTCCTCCAGGTGATTCTGATGAACCCTCAGGTTTGAGAAGCACTGACCTGCATGATGATGTCCAAGCTCCTAACTCAGACTCCCCAGCCCTCCATGCCTTGGCCCTGCCAGCATCCCCAGCCCCCATCTCTTTCTACTTTCCAGACAGAACTCAACATCACACGGGACAAACACACCCAGGTGGGTCTCTTCGTATCCCTGGGCTTTCTGTTCCTTCCACCTACCATGCTTTCACCCATCTGCTTCCACATAACAAATTCCAACACTCACTTTTTACATCCCAGTTCTGTGCTCTAGAAAGCCTTCCCTGACCTCTCCAAGAAGAAAGGAAAACACCTGACATTTACAGGGTGCTTACTATATGCTGGGTACTGGTCCAAGAACTTGACTTTCATTTCTTTTTATTTTTTAGAACTTGACTTTCAAAAAAAAAGTTAAGTTTCTCAGACTTCCCTGGTTGTCCAATGGTTAAGAATCCTCCTGCCAGTGCAGGGGACACAGGTTCAACCCCTGGTCAGGGAGGATTCTACATGCCATGGGGCAACTAAGCCTGAGAGAGGCAACTACTGAAGCCCAAGACTAGAGCCTGTGCTCCGCTGCAGTGAGAAAGCCCCTGCTCATCGCAACGAGAGAGCGCCTGTGAGCAGCAATGAAGACCCGGCCCAGACGAAAAAGAGAGTTAAGCGTCTCAACAAATCTACCAGGAAGATATTGCTATGACTCCCATTTTACAGACGAAGAAACAGAGGCCCAGAAAGCTTAAATAATTGGCCCAAGTGAGTTAAGAGGTGAAATTGACATTTGAACCCCCAGCCCTGTGGCCTTGAACCTTTTTCTCTAGTGCCTCCTGTGATACACCCAGCCTGGTAGTAGTTTCAGTGGGTCACCCGAGGACCCCCCAGAACACACCTGTCACCCTGCCTCAAGTCAGGTGTGTGGTGTGTGGGGAAAACTCTCAGGTCCCACCCGGAACCGCTCTTCCCCAGCCCAGCACCCGCTGTTCCCTCCACTGGCCTCCACGTGACTTAGCTCTGCAATCACGGCTGCCAGTCAGATCACACAGCTGGCTCCGGGACTGAGGAAGCTTCCACACTGTCCTCTCACTGGCTGCCTTTGATTTCTCCGATTTCCTGTTTCAAATCACAGGACCCAAGCCTTTGCATCAAGAATGATGACATGACATGCATGCTTTCTGAAAAATCTCATTTTCTAAAGGCATTTCCTATTGATTTCCTTCCTTATTGAGGCCCCTCCCAGCCTGACTTGTGTTTAAAAAGGAGGAAAAAAAAAAAAAAAAAAGGAAGAAAGAGGGGGGAAAAAAAAGAAAAGAAATCTGTTTTTCCAAGCTCAGAACTGGCTGGCAGAGTTGCTGCCTGGGTCACCCTATGGATGAGCTGCTCAACCAGTGTTTCCCAAAACCACAGGCCTTGGAACCATCTATGCAAATCCAACTACCAAAACTCCCTTTAAAAATGCCTCCCTTCACCACCTGAGTGGGCTTTGTGGCAGTCGTGTCTCTTGGGGAATTCTCTGGCTTGAAAGATCAGCCTTGGAACTGAAAGGACCAATTCTCATCTTTCCTCCACTTAGGAAGCCTAGTTTTCTCATCTTGGGGACCCATTGCTGTATCATTCAGACACCCGCCGTGTTACATTTGAAGGGAGTCTTGGCTTTGGGGTCTGATAAGCCTGAGTTTGAACAGCAGTTCCTTGTTACCTGGGCAGTTTTGAAGAAGGCATATAACCTCTTTGATCCAGTTTTCTCATTTGTAAATGGGGGTAAAGATAATGTTGTAGTAGTGTCCTAAACTGAAGTGAAGTGAAAGTCGCTCAGATGTGTCTGACTCTTTGTGACCCCATGGACTAGTCCATGGAATTCTCCAGGCCAGCATACTGGAGTAGGTAGCCTTTCCCTTCTGCAAGGGATCTTCCCAACCCAGGGATTGAACTCAGGTTTCCCACAATGTAGGCAGATTCTTTACCAGCGAAGCCCAATAGTGTCCTAGGGCTATGGTAATAAATGAGCTTAAACGGGGTGGCTGAAAACAACTGAAATGTACTCTCTCACGGTTCTGGAGGCCAAAAGTCCAAAAGCAAGGCATTATCAGGCCTGCCGATAATACTTCTCTGAAGTACCCCGGAGGAGGACCCTTGTTTGCCTCTTCCAGCTTCTGGTGATCCAGGTGTTCCCTGGTTTATAGCAGCATCAACCCAACCTCTGTCTCCATTTCACATGGTCTTCTCCTTCCCTTCTCCTCTGCCTCTATCCCCACCTACCCACTCCCTGTCCCGGGAAGCTGGTCTCCTGAACTGACTGCTTGCAGCTGGCCCAAGGCCAGTGACAGTCATATGAACAAACTGTATGCAGTCATGCTCCAGGAAGCCCTCTTAACATAGACAGACCCATTCAACTCACATCAACAGTCTGGTTGGTATTTCACGGCAGGTACTTCGTTTGTCCCCATGTTACAGATGGGTCCATGGAGGCTGGGAGAGGTTAATCACTTGCTCGGCCCACTCAGCTGGTGTTAGTGTATTAGTTGCTAAGTTGTGTCCGCCCTCTTTGTGACCTCATGGACTATAGCCCATCAGGCTCCTCTGTCAGGATTTCCCAGGCAAGAGTACTGGAGTGTGTTGCCATTTCCTCCTCCAGGGGATCTTCCCAATCCAGTGATCAAACCCAGGTCTCCTGCATTGCAGGCAGATTACCGTCTGAACCACTTAGCGGGTAACCGATACCAAGTGAAGCTCTCAAATTTCCCTGAACTCTAATGTGTGAGCAAAGGGTGATGCTGAGGATGATGCCAAGAATGCAGGGAGATGACTGCCCAAGAAATGCCATCCCTGCCAAAGGTCAATATCAGCTTCTGCCTTTGCTGCTTGCCAGAACTGAAGTGTAAACAATGCAGTCATCTGCCCAGGCTGCATTAAGGCACCAGGCCGCCTGAACCTTCCATTCATATCTGAATAACTTCATAGTTGAAGTTCTTGTTTCAGAGTCTTGCCATGGTCTAAGGAATCAGGTAGGAAATAATCTCAAAACCACGAGTGCCTGGCCTCGCATAGGTGTCCTGATAACTTTTGCAGGAGGAAAGGAAGAAGGAAGGTCTGCCTGGGTAGGAGGCCCAGTCCAGTTCAGATGCTCATTCGCAAGCTGCGTGGTATTAGGCAGGTACCAAGCCCTCTGTGTGCCTCAACCGGGCAACATGTGGGCACAGTAGGGTTTAGATAAGATGATTGCTCAGCCTTTCAATCTCATCCATTCTAGGAATCCCAGATTCTAACTCCTCTGTACCATCCGGCTTGTCTGAGAAGATAAATGGACGTGAAATAAAGCTGAGTCATGGAGTCCCAAATCTCTTGGCTTCTGCTTTCTAAGCTGTTTTGTTGCTTCGGGCTTCCCAGGTGACTCAGTGGTAAAGAATCTGCCTGCCAAGCAGGAGACATGGGTTCTATCCCTGGGTTGGGAAGATTCCCCTGGGAAAAGAAATGGCAACCCACTCCGGTATTCTTGCCTGGGAAATCCCATGGACAGAGGAGCCTGGCAGGCTACAGTCCATGGAGTTGCAAAGGGTCAGACTTGACTAAGCGACTAACCAACAACAACAGTTTGTTGCTTCCCATATTAATAAGCTGGAAGTAAGGATGTGTATTTCCCACTTAGCTTTCCCCGCTTAGCTGCGTGATTTTGATCAAGTTATCTAATCTCTTCGAGTCTCAGTTTCCTCATTTACACATGGGAAGAATAGCAATATCTATGTTATTGGGTTCAGCTTCCCAGGTGGATCAGTGGTAAAGAATCTACCTGTCAATGCAGAAGATTCAGGAGATGCAAGTTCAATCCCTGGGTCGGGAAGATCCCCTAGAGAAAGAAATGGCAACCCATTCCAATATTCTTTCCAGGATAATCCCATGGACAGAGGAGCCTGACAGGAGGGTTAATGTCCATGGGGTCGCAGAGAGTCAGACACAACTGAACGACTGAGCATGCACACATGTTGTGTTACTGGGAGTGTTATATATGCAGAGTCATTGACACAGTGCCAGGTACATGGGAAACACCCAAACACTATCATATCACCTGGGCCACATAGATTGCAACTCAAATGTAGTTCAACCACCAAATCTTTCTGTAGACTATATTGGTCGATTTGATCCCCTCCCTCAGTTTCTAAAGATGGCCTGGGAGCACCCCTCCTGCTACCTTCCTGGGCTTCTCAGGTTGCAGCTGAAGCCGGGAAGATTCTCGAGGAGCTGCAAGCCCAGAGAAGGAGGTGGAGAGGGAAAGCCCGGCACGAACCACCTGCCACAAGGGGACATGCCAGCAAGTTCCTTCTAGAAGTGGCTTCGGGCGTTAACCATCATAATGAGGTAATCGCTAGATCACTTGTGTGTGCATCCATGGGTGCATGTGTGTGTACATGTGTGCATGTGTGTGTTGTGTGGAATTTGTGGGGAGCTGTGCATCCAAGTTGACCCGAGCCTGGCGCTTCCTCTTCTGGGCTACCTAACCTCTGCTAGTCACTTCCTCTCCCACAGCCTCAACCACCCTCTCATAAGCAGGGAGGGAAATGTCAGGATGATTCAGTGATATAAAGGGAAAAGGAGCTTAGAGTTCTATGAATAACTGCATTCTCTCCTTAAATCAGGGCAGACTGAGAGTCTTGCAGATTGAGGCTGTGGCGCGGGGGGTGGGCATGTCCCAGGCCCCAGAGCACCCCCACAATCCTATCAGCTAGGCTGATTTCCCTAGAGGGTAGGCTTGCTGGTTCATTCATTCTCTTATTCATTCAACAGTTACTGAATCCCTCCTTGAGTTGGAGGCTCTACATACCGTTGTGATACAGAGACAAACAAGACCTGACCCTCCCTGGAGGGGCCCATTGGCTAGTGGGGAGACGGGCCCATCCATAGATCATGGTTTGGCATCCAGTGACGACCGCAATGGAATCTGTGTGGAGGGCAAAGCGTGGAGGAGGGAGAGGCTGGCTCTGGTGGTTGGGGTTGTCGGGGGTGGGGGAGTAGGAAAGCCTTTGGAGAAGAGGAAGCTTGCATCTGGGCCTCCAGGTCAGGAGAGCAACACACAGCAGTGGGGGGAGGGAGAGGATATTCCCAGCAGAGAGGCAGCTCTAGCAGCATGGGGGCCTGGAGGGCTGTGGGGCGTCAACTGAGCGATGGGGAGTATTAGTGAGCAAGTGAGGTGAGTTGGGTAAGGAGCAAAAGGAACCACACAGCCCTTGCCAAGGAGTGTGGACAAAGGAAACCAGAGACATAGAAGATCTGAGTTTTTCCACAGTGCTGTCTGCAGGCCTACAGATCAGCATCACCAGGAGCTAATTAGAAATGCACGTCCTCATGTCATATACCCAAAACTTACACAGTGCTGCCTGTCAATTATATCGATAAAATCAGGAAGGAAAAAAGTAATTAAATTTTTTAAAAGGGAAAAAGAATTACAGATCCCCAGGGCCCACCCTCCACGGACTGAATCAGGAGCTATGGGGGGTAGTACCAAGCAGTCTGGATTTTACCGAGGCCTCCAGGTGATCCCGAGGCAACGTGTAGCCTGAGAACACTAGTATGGAACATAATAAAGATCCTCCTCTGTTTACAGAGCCCCTACTTCATGGTAGACACTAGGCTAAGTCCTTTATGTGCTTATCTGATTTAATCCTCAAAACAAGCCTATGAGGTGGGTCTATCATTATCCCCATTTTATAGGTTATAAAACTGAGGCTCACAGAAGTAACTTGTTTGAGGTTGTGAAGCCACTAAGTAGCAAATCTAGGATTTTAACTCAAACTGTGAGACTCCCAGGCTCCAGCCAGAGAAAGGTGGCCCACCTTAGGAGTTTCTGATGCTAGGAGGTAAGACGGGGCATCAGAGAACCTGAGATTTTCCAGGGCTAAACAACAGGATCCATTGACCTTGATAGATATGGGGAGAGAGCAAGAATAGACAAGGAAGCCCCTCGGCTCCCTAGGCTGAGAAATAGAGGGAGTGGAGATACAGGGGCTTCAGGGAGAGAGGAGGCTCAAAGGGAACATCAAAGATACAAAATGTTCCCATGAAAACTGGAAAACAGGGTTGTTATCTACCTCTTGATGGGTGGTATCACCATAGGTATATTGGATCAGACTGAAAAGAATACTCGGCTCAAATTACTGCAGTTTAGGAGTGTCAAATTTTAGGAGGGCTAAGTCACCCCAAGATTTATGAGTGTATAGGAAGGGGTTAGGGACATTGTTCCCACCATGAGCAGCAGTGAGGGAACCCCCCCAAGTCTTTGAGACTCGTCCAGTTCCCCAAGGACATTCGGACCTTGATGTGACCTTTCACTGGGTCTCGAAAAGAGAGGGTGAAAAGCCTGCGCTGCCAGGAGAGGGTGACAGAGCAATTAATAAGGCAGATTCTAAAGCTTCTGAAATGCGAGGATCCAGGTGCTAAATTCATCTGTTCTAAAGATGAGAAAACAGAAAACCCTCTTTTGGTTCCTATTTGGGTAAAGCTGGACATAAATCATTCTTTGAAAAGGTGTCGTGGGTGCCTTTGGTCGGAGGGGCTCAGGCCCTTTCCAAACAGCGCCTCATTAATCCTGGCAAACACCAGGAGAGAAAGTCCGACAGGCGGCACCTTTTGTGTAACTGAACAGATGAGACCTGGCCTCCAACTTAAAGACCCGGCCAGGTTCCAGGCGGCCCTGGCACAAGACCTTGCTCACCCTTGTTAGCTACCCTGCCCTGTGGGGTTGGGGGAAGGAGGGGTTGTCAAGGAGTGAGTGAGTGTGTGTGAGTGTGTGTGTGTGTGTGAGTGTGTCTGTGTACTCTCTGTATGCTATTAGCCTTCTTAATTATCTCAGTCCATGAAAAGTAAGTGAGGCCACAGCAGCTGAAGTCTGGGTGACATGTTACTGGGAAGTCCATATTCTCTTTGGAAAATACCGGATTTTTACAAAAAATACATATATACATATATAATCCCATTTTCTTGGGGAGCTTGTCCTTGATAAACGCCTCTTGTTTATTTCCAGCCCTTCCACATGTGTGGGCTTTATTGCAGCGTGTAGTTCTAACCCCCCAAAAGGGGTGGGGGGAGACAGTGAAAGGGAGTCAGAGCAAGAGAAAAGGGCAAACCCCAACAGTAGACACCCAAGGGCAGAATTTGCCTCCGCGGGGTCTGTGTGAGGGTTGAGTACGGTTTGTTGTTTCAAAGTCAGGCAAAGATCTGAAAGGACCAGGTGTCTTAGAAATGGAAAACATTTGATGGGATCTGTCCTTTTCTTTTTAATGAAGAAGGGAAAGGAAATTAAAGAGAAAGAGAATGCAAATAAAGAGAAAGGAGAAACAGAAAGCAAGCAGGAAGGAAAAACGGAAAAGAGAGAAGAAAGAGGAAAAAAGGAGAGAGGAGAAGGCAGGCAGAGAGGCGAAGGCGGGCGAGGGCCAGCCGCGCGGCGATCCAGGGCTCCCTACCCGGGATCGCCGAGCGCTTTCCGCCGCGGCCGCGGGCTCGGAGCTTTTAAGGGTTTCTAATCCTGGAAGGCTGTCTGACATCACCCCGTTTCTTGTCGGCTGATGTTTCGTACAAGCCTCTCATTTCCTCAGCGTTTTCAGAGCACCAATTACTGCAACAATCTCGTGTTTGTGTTTGCTCTCTCTCCTGCCTCGCTGGCCCTCCGCCTGGAGCCTCTGCTGCTCTCCGACGCGGGGAGCCCAAGGGGGCCGAGGGTGGAGGCGGGGGACGGGGCTGGGCGGGGGGGGGACCTGGATCGGGCCTTGCAGAAAAAGGGAGGGGTCCCCCTTAATTTTTTTTCATTGACTTCAGCACCATGTGATCAGGAAGTCTGGCCTCCCTCCATTTCCCCTCCCGACTGAAGGGAAACATTGTGTAGCAGCCGCCGCGGCCACTGGTGGGATGGCCTTCGCCGCCTGACGTAGGGAGATAAAAATAACCGGCATATTTAAGGCAGGAGCAGGAATCCCGGCGCTCACACGCGGCCTGGTCAGTCCCCGAGGCCGGCCGGGCGCAGGGCCTGCGGGGAGGTCCGCGCGCGCTCCTCGCGCAGGGGCGAGCGCCATCGCCGGTGACCTGGGGACCCGGGCCCGCCGAGCCTCGCAGGGCCCCCGAGCGAGGCCGGCAAGGCTGGCTGGTCGCCGGCAGCCTGGCTCGGGCCGCTGGCCTGCCTTCCTGGAGATGGGAAGATGCTGTGGCAGAGGGAGGGTGACGCGGAGCCTGACGCTGAGCCTGAAGGCACAGACCGAGCTGCCGCTAAAACAGCCTGCCAGTCACACACACCATGGTCCACACACCCTCAAGTCCCCCTCTGCAGTCTCTTAAACGCTGGAACTGCTTGTTGCAAAGCAGGACTGGAAACAAGACAAGAACGAGCTCAGCAAAGAAAATGGGGCGGATCCTTGCAGAGTTCAGCAATTTCAGAGGAGAAGACAGACTTCCCAGGAGAGTGCTACCTAGCCACCCACCTACCTAAGGCCCCTACAGGTTTCCCCAGAACTCCTCACCACTGCCCTGTTCTGACCTGTCCAGGGACCCAGAAAATTGAAAAGGAGGAAGTGTCACCACCCCCAGATGAGTCCACATCCTGAGTCTCCCCAGGACAAGCCACTGGGGAACAGGACTGGACCCTGTATGGTACCTACCACCAACGACCTGTATAGGAGGTTCTATTATCCCTATTTTACATGAAAGGAAACTGAGGCTTGGGGGTGAAATGATTGCCCATGTCCACTCGTGGGGAACACTCCCCACCACCTCAGTCATCTCCCTCGACTGCATATACATGGCCACATTGATGTATCATTCTGGAAAACACCTTCCATCTGTTCCTCCTACTCCCTAAAGAAAATTAATACCAAGCAAAACAGTGTTGGTGAGCTTTCCACTGACCTGTGAAATCACAGTTTTGCCCTTGCGGTGGGCCACAAAGAAGTTTTTATTTCTAATTAATAATGGGAAATCTCCCAGCCTTCCGATGTCTAAAGGAGCAAGATATTTCTAAATTTCTGGCAGCTTTTCACCTAACCAAAGATTCTGATGAAAAATGAAATGATACTCACCCATTTTTTTTTTTTTTTTTTGGCATTACAGAGATAACAAATAGCTATTTTCTGGAAGAGGCAAACAAGTTTCATTTAGGGAACTTGAGGAATTTGGCCACCCAGGAGGATAGAAACCCCACCGTCTGCATGGTCATTGCCAGACCGAATGCCCAGCACATTGCCTGACAAAGTATTCAACCAGAATCTTTGGACCAAGTGAAAAGTGGGTTGTGTGGAAGTGAGGGGAAGCTCCCAGAGACATGTTTGGGTGATATGTGTTGGTCTTACTTGTGGCCACTATAGAAGCATGACCACATTTAGTCCTTACAGTAAACCTAGGAGGAAGACAGGGTTATTTATCCTTGCTTGGCTATAAAGAAACTGTAGCACAGAGAGAAATTACCCAAAGTAACACTGATAGAAAGTACTAGTGCTGGAATTCGAACCCAAGGAGTCTGACTGCCGAAGCCAAGCCCTTAACCACTAGGCTAAAGCCAAAGAGGTGCCGTGAGACGTCAGAGAAAGGGGCCCCAGGTTACTAAACACCCCTCGGCTCAAGTTCCACGCTTGCTGCTGGGTTTACTGGGCTCATACCACATGTTCCAGGCCCTCAGACAGGTGAGTCTGGAAGCAAGGCAGGACCATAGGTTCCGTGTAGACAGTTGTACTTCTCATTGTCTCTACATTTCCAGCCTCAGCTCTCACAAATGCCTGTTCAATTGTCCCTCCTGAGAGAAGCCTTCTTGGGCCACTGCCAACGCAGCTAGTCAACTTCCCTTCCCTTCCCATCCTCCCACTGGACATTGCTGATGACTGCATTAAATTACCTGTCACCTGTCACAGCTCCTTGCTCACTGGCCAGCTTTCCCACTGGTGGGAGAGCACCCGGAGAACAGAATTAAGGTCTGGTTCAGCTCTGTATTCAGACTTGTATCCCAATACAAGCCCAGGGCGTGGTGGCCACTCACTGGATGTTGGCTAACTAGTGAATGAGTATGCATTACGCCTCCACTCGTCTCCTAACAATACAGGCTGCCATCATCACCACTCCCAATTTTCTCTACCTCAGCACCCCTCTCTGTTGCACCACGGAATTTGTCACAGTTTGTAATTCAATCTGTTTCCTACCCGCCCCCCCCCCCCAGTAATCCATACGTAATAATCTGTTTCCTTCCCATCCCCTGCTACCGCCCCCCCCCACCAGTAATCCATACGTTCAGAAGCCACTTCTGTTTTCCCACCATAGTACTCCCTCCATCTATTAAGATGCCACACACATTGCGGGCACTCAGTAAACACTTGTGAATAAATGAATGAATCTACACTCTTTAGAGCAATTCTTACCTTTCCATGTATAATAAGTTTATTCCAGCATCAATCATAATTGAGTAAAGCCACTTGAAATAATGTCACTGCCCAGATTGTATTCATAAAGTAAGTGCTTTTTGTTTGGTGACCACTTCAAATCCAAGTCTCATCCATATTGATGATAAGACTTAAAAGGGGGGGTTATTGAATGAGGTCCTTCTTCTCACACAATGTGGGCTCCAGTGACCACTATAGTTGGAACTACACACAGACTCCTTTTATGCCCCTCTGTTTTCATTAGCTCGGGTAACTTGCCAAAGAGTGATCCTTTTGGGCTGAAATTTTCCATGCTGGGTCTTGGCAAAAGGTGAATTTTGGGGGAAAGTTTGAATAAAATCCCTTCAGCCATTTTTTAGTTTGATGAGGATAAAAAAAAAAATGACATTTTTTTCTTGCTTTTAATTGGAGACATTTTTAGGACACAGGAAACTCCAAACCAGTTGAACTTTGAAAACTTGAAACTCATGTCTAAGCCCATCTAAGGAAACTGTGGGGTGATTTGGGGTTCAAAAAAAATTTTTTTAATAAAAACTAAGAAGTAATTGAAAAATCTCTTTACAGTCTTAGCAATCAAGACATTTTTTCCCACTTGGGCTACATAAGTCTTTCTGTGATTCTAGCAAATTGTAAAAGCTCAGAGTTGTTCAGAAGGGATCATAAAACTTGGATTTCAGTTCCTCTGCCATGACAGATGATATTAGGCCCCTTTTCTCTCTTGTCTCAAGAATCTTCTCATAGTGTTATACCAGGAATATAGGATTTAAACATAGCCTCAGAAAACAAAAAAACTGAGGTTCCTGGAATGAAAGGACCACTCCTTCGAAGCCAAATCTACAATTTGCTTTCCAAAGCTTTCTTAGACAAATGCTAACCAAAATATTCTATCTTACATTGGACTTTCTCACTACTCACGTCAGTATCAGATTCTTGCTTTCTTATTCACTGGAAACTACCTTAGACTAGCCATATGCTAGTTCTTACCACAGAATTATTTTCAAAAAACAGCAGTAGGCTGGAAAATCAGGAAGACCTGCGTTTGACTCTCTGCTCTGATATTTACCAAGCAAATACCTTAACCGCTTGCTGAACGGGTATATTTACTCAGTAGTTATCATAAGGGTTAATTTAGGTCCAGTGCACCCCACAGTGCGTGGTACATAATATGTGCTCAATAAATAGCACTCTTTCTGCCCCTCCCCCGTCAGCTGTTGATTCACATTTATCCTGTCATTATAACACCTAGTTGGCATCTCATGTCCCTGGTTCTCAGTTCATCCTGGTGTCTAGTACAATCTGAGGCACATGGTCATTGTTTAGCAGAGACGTTGCTGTTGTTCATTCAGTCGTGTCCTACTGTTTGCAACCCCCTAGACTGTAGCACGCCAGGCTTCCGTCTTTCACCATCTCCCAGGGCTTGCTCAAACTCATGTCCATTGAGTCGGTGATGCCATCCAACCATCTCATCCTCTGTCTCCCCTTTGCCTCCTGCCCTCAATCTTTCCCAGCATCAGGGTCTATTCTAATGAGTCGGCTCTTAGTATCAGGTGGTCAAAGTATTGGCGCGTCAGCATCAGTCCTTCCAATGAATAGTCAGGACTGATTTCCTTTAGGATTGACTGGTTTGATCTCCTTGCTATCCAAGGGACTCTCAAGAGTCTTCTCCAACACCACAGTTCAAAAGCATCAATTATTCAGCAGAGACACACAGGACAAAATCAGTGAAGTGCCGACTGTTTCCATCAGTGCTGTGTATTTACAACAATACAAGCAAAAGTTCTGTCTTTACCTGTTTCCTTGTCTTTCTCTCTTACCAGAAGGATCTCTTCTTCCACCTTTGTAAACCCAGGATACAGCTGGGTAAGTGACTGAGTGGATGAACACACCAGTCAAGCCTCTTGTTCCTTTACAGGATCTGTATCTTGAATCTTGGCCTCAATTTTCAAGTCATTTTATTTTAGCTCAGGTATTGCCAGACAGCCCGGATTTGTTTGGCCTGCTCACTGACCTTGGTTGTGTATTCCAAATCAGCCACATCTCAAATGATCATCTCTCCTGGCAGTTTGATTTAGCAGTGAGCAGGCAGAGAACCTTCCACTGAAGTCCTCTGTCGGGGCTCAAACTGCCCCTGTTTGAATTTCCCTACTCCACAGACATAAAACCACTTCAAAAGAGGAAAGCACTGTAGGAATTCAAAAGGGAAAAGGAGGGGGACTTCCATGGTGGTCCAGTGGTTAAGAGTCCACCTGCCAATGCAGGGTCCATGAGTGTGATCCCTGGTCTGAGAACGAAGATTCCACGTGCTCCGGGGGCAACTAAGCCCATGTGCCACAACTACTGAGCCCGTGTGCCCTAGAGCCTGTGGCCCGCAACAAGAGAAGCCACCCAGAGAGCAGTCCATGTGACACAATGAAGGCCCAGTACAGACATAAATAAATACATAGATTTAAAAGGAAGGAGGAGGGAAAGAGGGAGGGAAGGGGGGAGGACCCAGTTTAAGTCAGCACACCTCCGCCACCACCCCCAAATAATGTCTATCTGATCCTTTGTTTAATTTTCTTCTGCAAGATTGGGTGGTCTTCTTGCCACCTCTTTAATAGTTTTTTTTTAATTAAAGATAATTGCATTCCAACCCTGTGCCATTTCTTTCAGCACATATTGTATTGCATCCTCATCTCGTTTTATAGGTGGGAAGCAAGCTCAGAGAGTTTAGGATCCTTGCCTCCAGTCAGACATCAAGATGCCCCGGAGCATTATAAAAGCCTTTCTGCTTTACAAGGTTTCTCCAATATTATCCACCACTTCATGTCCTTCCCTTGTAACACCCAACCCTACACATGTGCTCGCACACACGTGCACATACTCACAATTAATTGTGTTTCATAGAAAGAGTCGAAGAAGCCTTGAAACCAACAGGGGAGATGAGTACCATTATGCAAAAGATAGCCCCAAATCCACTATAGGATTAACTTTGAGGGTGGAGGGGAATGCAATCAGAAAAGAGTGCATAGAAAGCTTCAGCTGCTGTTTGGTCCAGTTTTACCTCGTAAGCAGGGTGGTATTTATATGGGTGTTTCTTGTTGGATTCTATAAATGTCCATTTGTCTTAAATGTGTCACAATATGTTTTTTGAAGATTATGCAGCATCGCCTGGTGCTTACTCCCAGTTCTGGCCATTCACACACACACACACACACACACACACACACACACACACATCCTTAAACACACAGAGAGTCATGCTCGGTACACACTCATCCACTGACAAGTACACTCAAGCACCCACACACACGACACATAAACATTCCCATGTTCACCTACACATGTTCAGTCACAAGAACCCATACATTCAAGTAGACACACCCACACACATACAGTGCCGGCCAGCCCCAGCCTCACCACTACTCCACTCCGTGAGTCAGGGGCAACAGGGTCCTCACAGGGCCCCTGAAACCTGGGGCACAGAAATGACACCAGCTGAGGGATGGGACCACGGGGCAGAGGGCAGACTGGGGATGCACGAGGCTGCTTTGGGGGGCTGACTCAGCTGATGCCGCCCAGGACAGTCCCGCTGGGACCAGCGTGCAGGGTTCTCCCGCTGCAGCTCGGCTGGGAAGGGGCAGAGTTAAGGAGCACGGGGAAGGCGCTGGTCTTTCGCAGTTCAGGGTGGGAAGCAGTGACTTGTGTGGGAAACAACCTCCTCGGAAACCATAGCAACACCCATTTGGCGGCTGGGATTGGACCCTGACCAGACGTTTATTAAGCAGCCTCATGAGCTGTGGTCTCCAGAAGAACAATACCAAACTGATCAAATGTTAATAGCTTCAATCTGTTCCTCCTCCCAGAACTCCCGCCCCACCCCCTCTCTCCTGTCTTCGCCTTTCTGCTTCCCCGGCCTCAGCTGAAAACCACCTCTGCCGATAGCCAGCCCAGAGCTCCAGTTCAAGGCCAGATCGTGAGGTGCAGGTGACTTAGGCAGGCCAACCAGGGAGACCCTGAGGGTCCAAAGAGGCGAGCCGGCTCCAGCATCATCTGATCCAGTCGTTCTCAAACTGGCCTCCCTTGAGAATTACCTGGGGAACGTGTTTCTGAAAAAAGGCAATGTGTGGATGCCACCCTAGTCCAGTTAAATCTGAATCTCTAGGGGGTGGTCATTTGTATTTTGTAAAACCCTCTAGAGAATTCTCATATGCATTCAGGGTTCAGAGCCCCTGAATTACTCTGACCACCGCCCCCGCACGGTAGAGGTAGGAGTGGGGGAGCCTAGAGAGAGAGAGGGACTGGCCCAAGGTCCCAGAGCTGGGGAGACACCAGTCTGAGAACGGAGCCCAGACTTTCTACTGCCAGTCCAGCTGTCTGTCCACTTGCCTGGGCTACAGCATTCCGTGTGAGTCTGAAAAATGTGTCTCTCCCCTTGACTCACCAAGAATCCTGCTTTTTTCTGCCTGGAGCTGTAAAGTTGGGGGGAGGCCGGGATGGGGGGTGGGGCGGAGGTGGTGGCACAGGGAGGGGAGGGATAAAATATATCCAAGAAGGATGCAAGAAAATGTAATTTTAACAAAAATACAGGGACCGGACATTCAAGGAATCCCAACAGCCACACTGACTGATTTCCAGTGTCTACCACAGTCACACAGAATTTATCCACCAAGAGACCTTCACCCAGACACCCAAGTCCCAAGCCCAAACCCTAGGAGACAACTTCAACTCACTTAGCTCTGTCACTGCCACCTGCAGTTGGCCTCCAAGCCATGAAGAGTCGACCTTGTAAGGCTACAGCCCCCAGAGTCCAATTCCCTGGCTGATGCCCAAGTTCATGCCACCTCCGAAGCCCAAAGGCCTCCTAAGCAGTCTCCCTAAATAGGTGTATGTTCTCCAAGCCATCTCCTCAGAGCCTTTTAAGTCATGGAAGATGCCCTGTGGTTAGCCTTTGGATTTCAGAAGAGTGACCAACCATCCCAGTCCCAGTATAGCCAGGACCGAGGGGTTTCCCAGGATGCAGGATTTGCAGGGCTCAGATGTGGGCGATGATGGAGAGGAGTGGCTGAGGATGGTTTCCCAGGTCTCTGACCTGCACTGCCCATGTGTGATGGAGTCACAACTTGGAGGGACTGGGATAGGAGGGAGGGTAACAAATTCAGTTGTTGAGCTTGGGAAGTTAGGGCAGTATTCAAGCGGAGATGCTGGTAGCTAGGCTCCTGGTTCTATGGTCCGAAGCTAGAGGTCTTCACAGAAAGATGAAGGTTTGGGAGCTATCAGCATAGAAATTGCCATTGAATTATGGGAGTGGATAAGGCACCCAAGGATAAAATTAAAGACAGCTCACAGGAGGACTTAACTTCCAGCTTTGAGGAGTTCCAGTGTTTAAAATTCTGATAGACATGAGTGAAACCCCCCAGAGGAGACAGGAAGAAGAGCAGCCACCATGGCGGGAGGGAAGCCGAGAGCCTGGGATGTCTCAAAGCCTGAGAAGAGCAGGAGCCCAGAAGGACAGAGTGGTCCGCCGTGTCCAGTGCTGCAGGAAAAATCAAACCAAATGGCAGGGAAATGCCCACTGACTCAGGAAGAGAGAGGAAATGCTGACCTTCTCAGAAGTATCAATAGAGCAGGCGTGAGCGGAGGGAAGGGAATGGAGGCAGTAGATAGAGCATAGGAAACTGATGCGGGGAATTGGCTGGGAAGGAAACTGATGGGGCAGGAGCTAGAGGGAGGCATGGGGTGGACGGAGGGTTTGCTCTAAGGTGAGCGACCTGACTGTGGTTCAACACTGATGGGGAGGATGCAGCAGAGAGGAAGAACTAAACACAGAGGCAAGAGGAGGGCTGTGACCACCCCTCACCTCCTGCGGCACCTGCCCCGCCAAGGACTCCCTGCTGTCTGTCTGTGGGGCACTTTCCTCCTGTCCATATCAAAGGGTGACCCCAAGAGGCCTTCCCCGCTCTGGGTTTGCACAGCCCCGTATGCACACCTCCACCACTGCACTCAAAGCCAGCTGGTTTCCACGTTGTTGGTTCTCCAAAGACAAGACGCTCATCTCAATTCTTAGCCCACAGCATTGGCTGCCTAGAGGATGCGCTCAGGAAACGTTTGTGGAATGAATAAATGAACGAACGCTGTTAGGAACGAATAATGATGAACTTCAGGGTGCACATGGGTGACCCTGAGGACCATCTGGGTTGGCACGCGGAGGGGCTCTCTGTTCTCCAAGAAGTGCGGCCTTGAGAGAATCCAGTTCCCGAGGTCCCCGCTAGGGACAGGGAGGCTGGGTGGAGTGGACCCCTCACCGGGCCTGCCTTCCTCCCTTCCATTGTTCCTGACAGCTGCACGTGGAAAGTACAACATCCACCAGGGCCCATGTGTTCCCCCTCCTCCCCGCTCTCAGCAGGAAGGGAACAGATGGGCGTAATTTATGCCCGAGCCCTTCCCTTGGAGCCCTGGCACTGGGGAGAGGGGCTGCAGGGGCCGAGATCCACCCAGGTTCCACAAACTTCTCTCAGAACCTAGACCAGAGGACCACAGTGGGGGCCAGACGGGGTGGGGTGCAGGAGAGGGCGGGCAGCGGAGGAGGACGGGAGAAAGAAAGGGGACCTTCATTGTGTGCGACCTTGGCATTCCCGCCCGGGAGCCCCCAGGGTGCATGCATCACCTCAGCACAATTCTGCAACAAATGGACTCTTGCACCTGCTTCAAAGGTGAGGAAACTGAGGCTCAGAGAGGGGCAGGAAGGGCTCCAAGTTCACCCAGCTGGAAACTGGCTGCATTGCCAGGATTTCCAAAAAGGTCTGTCAGTTTGCAAAAATTGTCCTTGCCACCAGACACCGTGTCTTCAGGCCTCCCTTCACCCTCCCTCTCGTGGGCCATCTGGGGTGACAGGCGAAAGGGACCAGGAGACGGAGGCTCCTGTATTGAGGGGATAACAGACACTAGAAATCACACAGACAGCAGAAGACCGGGCTGGAAACACTGAGGGGTACCTGGAGGGTCAAGTAGCGAGTCCTCTTGGGATGGGCATTCCTTTGGCTGGCTTTTGAGGTCAGTCCACTGCGGGGGGCTGTCCTGCAGCCAACCCTCACAGTTAGGTTGGGGTAGAGTCAAGAGTCTGAGGGCTTTTGAGCTCTGAGTCCCCAAAACACACCTCCCAAGCCCCCCTTGCTTCCTCACTCAATTCCACCTGAGTCGTCTGTCATAGAACCCACATGTGTGGGAGTCAGTAAACATGGGTTCAGATCCCACATGCCAGCCATGTGCCTGGGGACAAACACGTCACCTCCCTGACTCTCAGTTTCGTTATCCATAGAATTCACTTGTAAGAAGGAGATGATGGCAGAACCCGACCTCCAATTAGTCCATTTGGCTATTTTGGTGTTATTTGGTTCCTTTGGCTCTATTGTATCAGTGGTTACTTGTAAAAAATGAGAGACTGTCCCTCAAAGTACAAATTTCCAACCTCTTGAATGAATCAGAATGCCTGCAACTTGGGCCTGCATGGCCCATGGCCACAAGTTAGAGGGACGTGCACACCTGAGTTTTCCACTGCGCCCACCATCCCTTTTGCCTGCACCCATCTCATGTGCCCGTGGCATGGGGCATTTGCTACCCATGCTGTCAAAACCATTTGCCAGAGCTCTGAAACTCTTAGCACCTGGATGGCAGAGTGCGGATATATAGTTCATCCATATCCCCTGGAGCCCAGCACAAGGCCAGCAGATCGCTCAGCCACTCATTTGCTTAACAAATACCTGTGTGTCGAGTCCCTGCTCTGTGCCAGCACCTCATGCAGGGCTGGACCTTGAGCAACGCACCAGCCAGATACGAGTCGTATCTCACAAGAATCCATAAGACCAGCTCTGTCATCATCTCCTCCACACAGATGAGAGAGGGAAACTGAGGCACCAAGAAAGGTAGACACACTCACACAAGATTTCATGAAAAAATGAGGCAGAGGGAGGATTCAAACTCGGTTCAGCTGATTCAGTGTTCTGAGCTAGGGTCTCTGCAAACTACAGCTTCTGAGCCAAATCTTGCACACCAGCTGTTTTTTGTTGTTGTGGCTACTATTATTCTGGTTTATTTTTTTGGCTGTGCTGGATCGTCTTTGCTGTGTGGGGGCTTCCTCTAGTTGCGGTGAGTGGGGTAACTCTTCTTGTAGCGTGCAGGCTTCTCACTGCTGTGGCTTCTCTTGTTGCGGAGCACTGCCTCCAGCACGCATAGCTTCAGTAGTTGTGGTTCATGGGCTTTGCTGCCCTGTGGCATATGAAGTCTTCCTGGAGCAAGGATCTAACCCGTGTCCCCTGCATTGGCGGAAGGATTCTTATCCACTGGACCACCAGGGAAATCCCCACCTGTTTTTATAAACAAAGTTTTGATGGAGCACAACCAGGCCCTTTGGATTACCTTGTCTGTAGCTGCTTTCCCAGGATAATGGCAGAGTCGAGCAGGGGCAGCAGGGTGATATGGCCCCTCAAAGTCTAAGATATTCACTATCTTTTTCAATCCCTCAGTCATGTCTGACTCTTTGTGACTCCATGGACTGCCGCACTCTAGGCTTCCCTGTCCTTCACAATCTCCCAGAGTTCACTATCTAGCCCTTCACAAAACAAGTTTGCCAGCCCCTGCTCTGAGCCACTATTCTAAGCATCCTGCCTTTGTAAGAGGGTTGTTGTTCTCATAAAATTATACTGGGGGTGGGAGTGGGGGTGTCAGATAATTTTTTAAAAATATATTTAAAAGGCCCATGCTAAACAACAAGGTCCTACTGTATAGCACAGGCAACTATGTTCAATATCCTGGGATAAACCCTAATGAAAAAGAATAGAATAAAGAATGTAGATATATGTACAACTGAATCATTTGCTCTATGGCAGAAATTAACACAACAGTGTAAATCAACGCGACTTTGATAAAAATAAGTAAATAAATAGAAAGGCACATGCTGTGATCAAGCAGATCTCGGCAGTGCCTATATCGAGTACCCAGGGAAGGCCTTTGAATAAAGGTCATGGGGCTGAGATCTGAGTGATGGGGAGCCAGTCACACAGAGAAAGGGGAGAAGAGCCTTGCAGGCAGGGGTAAGAGCCAGGCAGAGGCTCCAGGGCCTGAACAAGTGTGGAAGGCTGCAGGAACACCAGGAAAGCCAGCACGCAGGAGCCCAGAGGGTGAGGAGGAGGGCACATGGGTAGAAAAGGGTCTGGCCCAAAAGACATCCTAAAAATGCATGAACACATGAGCTAAGCGGGGCCTGGAGGAGCCCAGAAAGCCCCATCGGACATGCTCTGGCTTTTTGCTTCCAGATCCTCCCTTTAAACTGGCAGGACCTCCTCTCCCCTGGCTGTAAAGTGAGTTCTCACTCTGAGCCGCCCTTCTGGGACTGGTGTGGGCCAGAGGCAATAAAGACATGACGGAAAAACCCTCGGCAACCACGCAGGGCTGCCCTGGGACCTGACGGCTGCCCCTGCCCCCTTGACGTGTGTGCTGAAGTGTGCTGGGACACCCTCCCGACCCCCGGGAGCTGCAGACCCGGAGACCCAGCCTCGTCCCTTCCCAGTCAGGCTGACTCACAGTCTAGCCTTGGCCGACCACCTCCCCTTCACCCCGCCCTCAGCTAAAGGGGAAGGTTTGTAAAAAAAAAAAGAGAGGGGGCCATTGGAGGCGGCCAAAGATGGGGGTTCCTGATAATATGTGACCAGAGAAAACCGAGATCTCTGTCATTTACCTAGCTCCTGGGTTTTTGCTGGCAAGGGTACTGCTAAGCACCCATTTCAATGACTTGACTTGACAAATCTGTGAGTAATTAAAAGCTGATGAATGGCATGAATGATGTCCAGTTAAAAGCCAGTTTGCCACTTCTGAGCTGTGTGACTTGTAGAAAAATCACATCCCATAATTAGAGCCTCAGCCTCCTCACCTATCAAGTGGGAATACCACCTCTTGAAAGGGTTGTTTTGAGGGTTAAGTGGAATTGGAGTGATTGTGTGAAGCACCTGGTAGCACTGGCTTCACCATAGCTCTGCAAAATGTCAGCAACTGTCCTTCGCCTCTTAGACCCCAGGATCTGGTAACATGCCTGGCATAGCTGGGTGGGGAGACCCTGAACAGTGCGAGATAAGAGACTGGGCTTCTGAAGCACCTGTGTGTCTGATAAATGCAGAATGGGTTGGTTCTTTGGGACACATGGATGAGAGTCCTGAGAAAGTCCAGGGTAACAAATGGTCCTGTGATGTAGCTTCATTCATTCATTCACTCAATAGTAACAATAAAAAATTTGTGTTAAAGTATAGTTGATTTACAGTGCTTACCTGGCAGGGGTGATATCACGATTTGAAGGTGATTTTCCCAAGGCAAGGCTTATCGATTTCACTCAACAAAAACTGACAGAGCATGCCCTATGTGCCCGACCCTGTAGGAAGACCAGGCATGCAGAGGAGGGGACGAGAAGAGGCGTCAAGAAGCTATTAGACCTCCAAGGTGAAGAAGGATAAATGGCACACAGTGGGCACACAAGTTGAAAGCAAAGAGTCATGACCATTCCCTATGTTTTCTGAGTGCTGTAGCTCAAACACAGACAAGAGTGGTCCTTCGTGCTCATAGGAAAACATCACATCAATCAAACAGCAGGATAAGGGAACGACTCAGTTTTCATCCTCCAGACAGGTCTAAGATTCAAATGCCAGCTCCTCTGACATCCAACTCTGTGACCTGGGCAAGCCATTCATGCTCTGAAACTCTGATTCCTTAAGGAACTCAACTTTAAATAATACCTTCTCTGGCCCAAAGGCTGGGAAGGGTGGAACAGGAGGAAGGGAAGCTTGCATTTGTGGATCTGACTCTAGTTATCTTCCACTATAGACTCCCCTCTCCTCTCTCAATAACAGAACCCCTTGATGCTGGCTGAGGACTTGGATACCCAGAATAAATTATAGCCTCTCTTGCTATATTTGGCCAACTGACTAAGCTCTGATCAGTGGAATATAATTGGAAATGCTTTCTGCAGCTTCCAGGGAGTGTGCTTGTCCTAATCTCTATCTTTCTTCCTTCCTGCTTTCTGGAATGCAGATATAATGGCTGGAGTTACAGCTGGCATCTTGGATCAGGAGGTGATCTTGAGAACAGCAAAAGACAAGGAGCCTAAGTCCCTGACACTGTCACAAGCTGAGGGATTTGGAGGAAGGGCAATGTTTCAAATCCTTCCAACTGAATCCAATTCTTACTAACAAATCACATTCAGGGGGTCAAGGCACCTCTGTTCTCTAGTGAGCTTTCAAAGGGTAAGCACTACTCTGTAGGTGGTGGTCTCCATTTCCTCCTGGCTGAGGATCCATCGGCCCTGGCACTGAAGTGCCTTCCATGAGCCCCTCCCTTGCTCCCAGTTCTCCTTCAGTGAGATCATAGGCCTCACAGGATGCCCTTCCCAGCTAACAATGGCTCTACTGCAGAGGTCAAGTGGTTGCAAGATTAAAAATACGGGCACATGTTTATAAATGCACCCAGATGAGAATATTTCCAAAAGTGGGGTCCAAATTCCTACACAGACCAAGGCCAGCTGGGTGATTCAGCACCAGCAGTCTACAAAGCACTTGTTCAATGTGTACCCGGGAAAGCCTTCTCCGGCTGAGGCACCATGCCAGGCCCTGCAGGCAGAGGGAGGGAGAGGCCCCATCCCCAAGAACCAGGAGCCAGTGGCCAAATGAGGACCTAACACGTTCACACAGCACAGTTCATTTATCCCATTCAGTCACTCATTTATTCAGGGACTGTTTAGTGAGCACTTACTATGTACCAGGAAAAGGGCCAAGGAGAAAATAGATACCAAAGGGAATCAGGAATCCGGCCTGGGGCTGCCCATTGAACATGAAAACATCCATCCTCACCATCTCTGTCCCACAGAAGCCACATGTGCCCCCACACTCCCTCATTTTTGAAGTTCAAATATTTCTAACAACGAAAAGGGCCATGGGGCTTAACAAACAGACTTGAATTTTCGGGAGCTGACCATGGGTAGGCAGGGGTCAGAAGTTCTGGGAAAGGACCAGTGGTTTTCCACAAGGCCAGAGTTGATCTGCATCATGGATCGGCCGCTACCTCGGGCGGTAAGACCCTCCCTCACCAGCCTCAGTATGCTCATCTGTAAAATGGGATGGTAATAAAGAGCCAGCCCTGTCACTGGGCGCATCCAAGATGGAATCTTGGTTTAATCACCACTCAGCCAGCTAAGCTGTCACCCTGGTGGATCTGTTCAGTGTTTCTCGGGCCTTTCCTGGCAGTCCAGTGGTTAGGCCTCTGAGCTTCCACTACGGGAGTCACAGGTTTGATCCCTGGTTTGGGAACTAAGATCCCACAAGCTGAGAGGCATGATCAGAAAAAAACAAAAAAACAAAAGTTAATGTTTCTATAAAATGGGAACAATATGCTACCCACCTCATTTGGTACTAAGAGGATAAACTGCTCTCTGTTTATGGAAAAAAGTGAAGGATCAGGAGTAGGCAGGAGTAAGGAGCGGGTGGTGGTGGTTGGAAGAGTCTAAGAGCTCTCACCCAGCATAAAGCTCTATCCCATGTATTATCTATTCATGTTTTAAATCTTTTAAAAAATTACTCTTGTAAAGTATGTGTCATATGCAAGATCCCTCCCCTCTGGGCCTCAGTCTCCCCGTTCAGAAAGTGAAGGGGCTAGCCTAGCAGGATTCTGCTGCCTGGCCTCTGTTCAAGAGAAGCTGCCTAGAACATGAAACTGTAGGGTTTTCTGGACTTTCCCCCAGTGTAACTTCACAGCAGAGTTTTCTATTTGCAGGGCATTTAACAGTCAGTCATCTCGAAGCAACGCCAGGTAAACATTTCAGCAGGAAGTAAAAGGAGGGGTGGGCAGGGGGCACGTGACCCAGCCGGGATGCGACGGACATGGAGCGCAGTGTGGCAGGCACGCTGGGGGCTGCATCCCAGCCCTGCTCGCCAGACCGGCCAATCCCAGGGCTCCCACTCTATCCAGAAGTCTCGTTAAGTCCATTTTATAAGTCTTTTTTGACAAGTGAGGCCTTTAAAACATGTTCCTCATTGTGCAGAGGGTGAAGTTCAGTCTAAACATTTGTCTGCAGGAGACACTGGGAGGACCCAACTGCCTGGGGACCATCATAAACTCCGCTCACACTCTGGGGCCCCAGGAAGGAGGAGCTTCCTCAAGACTCCCTGTCAGGGGCTCTGCAAAGAATTAAATACAAAGAATAAAAAACTCGGTGCCCAAACACCTCCCAGCTAGCTATACTTTCTATGATCTTTAACCTTTAACAGGTATTTTTAACCTAGTTTATCATCCATAGTCACACAGCCGGAGACGGGCTAAGGCAGCATCCAAATTCTGGTACCCTTGGTACCAAAGTCTTAACTGTGTTTCCCACCATCCCTTGCCAGGACATAAGGGCAACATACTGCATGCTGGGAGTGGATTCCCTAACAGCCCAGCCTTTCATGAAGAGTCCTGTGGGAGCCTAAATCATTCTACTTTGTGTCGGACCCCAAAGGAAGACCACTCCCTAACGTGGCCAGTCTTGGTGTTGCATATGGTGAGCAAAGCTGAGTCAAAGTCAAATTCAGCATCCGTAGGATAGGGCAGCCCTGATGGAAGGAGATGCACCTCATAGCAATTGGGGACAAGATTTCAAAAGTCTTTTCCTGGGAAGTTTCTTGGGGCAGATCAGGAGAGACGGGCCCCTCAGTGACTCCCAAAGACCGCTAGAGTCACAAACACGCACTTGTTAAGAGAAGGTCAAGGTGGGGAAGTTCGACCCAGAGGGAAGCAGAGGACAGGACAGTGGAGGGAAAGCCCACTTCCCAAGAGCCAAGAGCTGCCTGGAGAGACTTCTCACACCCACCCACCTGCCTTAGAGGTCAAAGTCCGGCTGCCTAGAGCAAGACACACAAGTCCTTCGTGGACTGGTCTCTCCTCTCAGGCAAGCTGCCTTCTGCCCACTCCTCACCATCTGGACAGGGCCAGTGCTCAGCCACAAGGAAAGGCCGAGCACCTCTGATGCTTCAGGCTCTCCTCAGCTTCACACAGTATGTTTCCAAAGTCGACTCCACCCCTGACCAACCTCTGTTCATCTCTTGAGGCCAATCCAACGGGCATCTCCATGGGAGACCTTTCTAAGTCCCTGGTCCCTCCTGTCTCCCAGCGCTGTCTGCTCCTGTGTAAACTCTGAGGCAAGTTGATGGCTCAGTTCCCACCTTTGTAAATCAGAAATAAAAAAAAATAATAACGTATCTCCCTGGGCTGATGTGAAGATTCAGTGACATGAAGCAAATCCAATGATGAGACACGGCCTGGCCAGCCTCAGTGCTGATCCATCCAGCATTGCCACTCTGGAACCAAGGGAACTGGTAGGGAATTTTCTAACAGGAGCTGCAACCCCCTCAGCCTTTGCCTTTGATGGGGATTCCTTGTTTCTATCAGGGCTCAAATTAAGCTTCTGGGTTGCAAAGGCATCCTTAGCCATCCTAGCAGAGACGTCCTCACCTGTCTGAGGTTCCCGTTCAGGTGTGTTTGTGCCACTGTGAAGCCCCCAGACCCCTCTACAGCAATATCTGTTTCCATGCCTCTCTCCTATTACACTGAGACGGGGACCGTTTCTGAATCCAAATGCTCGCTGTCTCAGTGATGACAGAATGCCAACAGGAGGACTGTTTTTTTCACACACCCCTGGAGAAATCCCCTATAAGTGGAACACAAGTCCAGTTAGAGAGGAGCAGCAGCAGGTAAACATTTTCTCAGGAAAGAAAAGGAGGGGTGGGCAGGGGCCACAAATAAAATCTGCAATTTTTGCCATAAGCTGTTGTCTGTGGAAGCGGGAAAGAGACAAGGATTTTGTACACACAATTTACTTCACTTTGATCTCAGACTTTCAGAGATTTGCAGCATCGTATTTTGGCAAAACAACTGAAAGACTCCCACTGGAGGTTTAAATACCATTCCAAGAGCATACCTCCAGTGACAGGGTACTTGCTACCTATCAAAATAATCCATTCCACATTTGCTATCTCTGACTACTGTAGCTTCCTTTAATGTTGATCTACAGCTTTTTCCATTAGTCATCCGTCTGCCCCTTGAGCCCCATAGAATCCGGGTACTTCCTCTTCCCAGGATAGACCTTTCAAGGCAGGGGCTCTTATACCCCCAGCCCCATCCTTCCTCCAAAGCAACACCCCAGTTTCTTCTGCCAAGGCTTCAGGGCCCTCCCCAACCTGGTCATCTACTTCCACTTCAATGGATCGCCACCAATTGGTCCCACTCACAATGCAGAACCCAGAGCTGAGGGCAGAGCTTGTGGTTGACTCCAACCAGCTCAAAACAACAATTTTGACTTTCAGAACCAGAGGCCCTTAAAGATCATCTCAGAAAGTCCAGCTCCCCTACCTTACAGATGAGACCGAAGGCCATAGACATGCAGTAATTTACCCCAGGGTTCTGATATCCCAGTAGAACAACGGAATCACCTGTCAAAAATAAACAATATCATCATTGTTGTTGTTTTCATTGGCAGCCACATCACAGGATGAACTCATATTGGACTTCAGTCTCAGAATGGTGATGTTTCTTCAATGATGTCAGCATTAATCTTGCAATTCCTTCTAGTAAACAAATCAGTAAAAAAAATAATAATAATAAATAAATCATAGATAAGTAGGTAGACAGACAGATAGAGGAAATCCTTAGAAACAAGTAGATTAGTGGTTGATGGAGAGCTGTAAGGAGGAGAGGATGGGGAGGGACTGCTAATTCATACAAACTCTCTTTGGGGGGTGATTAAAATGTTCTGAAATCTGATAGGGGATGGTTACACAACTCAGTGAACATACCAAAAGTCTCTGAATTATGCACTTAGAAAGGGCGAATCTTACGGTATGTGACTTTTATCTCAAAAAAGCTGTGATCATCTGGAAAAATATAGGAATAGTTGATGTCGACTTTCTTCAGCTTAGTAGCCTTTCCTTAGAGCCCTTAGTCAGCAGATCCTCAAAGGATTCCAGGGATTCAGATGACTGATATCACCAGTCAGAACAAACCTTGGAAATTCCTCCTTGGATGTTTTTTAAACTTCTGATCCCAAGTCAGCATTCCAAGAAATGGACTCAATCACAGTCTGTTTGGGTCTCAGATGTGAACAGCCAGGGTCCAAGTTACGAACACTCCCTGTGTGTCGAAAGCCTTAAATAATCAGCTTGCTTAGTCTTCCCAGAAGTCTCTTAGGCAGTGATTCTCAGACTTGCGAGTGCATCAGAAATGCCCAGAGGGCCTGTTGAAACAGAGATTGTTGGTCTCCACCTCAGAGTTTCTGATTCAGTAGGTCCAGGGTGGGACTCAAGTTTCCAGGTGATGCCGTTGCTTCTGGTGTGGGAATCACACACGACACTTAATTCTCCTGTTTTACAAATGAGGAAATGGAACCTCAGGGAGAGTCAGTAAGGTGCCCAGAATCACAGGATGTGGCAGAGACTACGGTGAGCTGCCCCAAGAACATTTCTCACATCTCTCCCCTCTTGCTGTTCTCAACAAACAGTTTGAGGACTTCCCTGGTGGTCCAGTGGTTAAGACTCTGCACTCCCAATGCAGGGGACACAGGTTCGATCCCTGGTTGGGGAACTAAGATCCCACATGCTATAGGGCATGACCTAAAAAGTAATTAATCAATTAATTTTAAAAAAGAATAGAGGTTGAAAATGTTCATTATTGTTTTCCTACATTTCTTGCAGCTGGAGTTGGTTCAGTGACATGATTCCAACCAGGGTCCCTCCATCCTGCACCAAATCCTGACAGGATGCTGGGAGATCTGCTTTCATGTCATGCTAGAGACATGCTAGAGACATTGAGCAGGAGGACAAAGTATCCCCAGGTCCTTGAATATCGGCAGCTGGCCCAACAATCCCAACACTACTGCACACTTTTTGTTACGTATGAAAAGTAAACCCCAATTGGTTTAAGCCACCATTAGTCATACATTCTATTATTTATAGCTATCATCCCTAAAGATACACAAGAGTGATCAATATCAGGGCGGGGATGTAAGCCCATCGAACCACTGACTTATTCTTTCCACTCTCCATAATGCCCCTAGAAATGGAATTTGGGGGCTCTGAAGTACTCAACACACCTAAGAAATATCTTCACTTCCATCTAATAGTGTTCATCAAAGGGAAGTGGCTCTAGAAATTTGCCTCAATTCTCAAGCAAAGGAATTGGATGTGGTTTGAATCTAACCAATGTCCCATAACTGACCCAAGTAAGGGTGCCTTTAGAACCTTACACTTGAAGTGTGGTCCACTCTCCAGCAGCAGCAGCAGCAGCACCTTGGTGACAGAAGCAGAATTTCCGCCCCAATCCCAGTCGTGGGAATCAGAACCTGTGTGCTCTCAAGAGCCCCAGGAGCTTCATATGCTCACTGAATACTGAGAAGTAGAGTTCTGGCTCAATGGTTCCCAAGACTGAGGGTTAGAATCACCCGGAAATCTACCACCAAATACACAAACCAAAAAGGCTGAGTCCCAGACCTCACCCCAGACCTACTGAATCAAAATTCCACTTCAGTAGGAACCAGAAGCCACATCACTAGTTCTTTATACTATTTTGTTCAGGGACCTTTTTGAGAAATTCATTAAAGCTGTACTCATTCTTGCAGAGAACTGAACAACTACACAGATGCATTCTACTTCCAATTTCAGGAATTCAGTGAAGTCCACCCAGAGTCTTCCCAGGACGTGTGAACTACAAAAAAAAAGGGGGGGGGGGCTCTCTTCACATGTCCAGACAGTTAAAGAAGTGCACTCAGGATCCTAATGAGAAGAGGCAGCCTCGCTCCTGTCAGCTGGACCAGCCCGGTTAGTTCTCACCTGACGATGGTTTATGTAACCAGCAAGAGCCCAGGGTCATCATTCAGTTAGCAGCTTCTGCGGCAAGCACAGCTTTGTGCTGCCCTGGCTTTCCCATCACCGCAGATTACAGAGCTTTTCATTTCATTTTCACCCAATTAACCTAATTCACGTGGAGGATGACTTCCTGCTCAACCACGGCCCATGAGGATGCCACAGAGGCAGGTGCCTGGTTCAATTAAAAGGAGATTTTGAAAAACACATGCCCAACATGCTCTTCAAAACAAGATATTCAACAGGCAGGGGCAGAGTATCTCAGCCTCCCCCAACAAACTGGCAGCATTATCTCCCTCCACCTACACATTTCTACTGCCACCCTTATTTCCGCATTTTATCATGTAATTGATTACTGGTTTTTTCAGACCTCAGGCTCCTGGAGGCAAACGATGAGTTTTCATCACTCATCATTTATATAGTATATAGTAGTATATATCTAGACCTGGTAAAAGTAGGTGCTGAAAAGATGATGATTGGGTGGGTGGGTAAATAGAGAGATGGAAAGATGGAGGTGCTGATCTGTTAGTAAAAAAAAAAAAAAAAAAACAGGAAGAGTCTAGAAAACTCAAAGACAGGCTCTCCTTTGCTCTAGACAGCCATGAAGTCTCAGTCATTGCCTTTAACCTTGAGTCTTGGTTTAATCCCCCGCTTCATGGATCACGGCCTTGTCATGGCAAAGGAGTTCACTATGAACCATGTGGTGTAAGACTTCCCAAGACAGACGGGTCATAGTGGAGAGTTCTGACAGAACGTGGCCCACTGCAGGAGGCAATGGCAAGCCACTCCAGTATTCTTGCCACGAGAACGCCACGAACAGTACACAAAGGCAGAAAGATACGACACCAGAAGATGAGCTCCACAGGTCAGAAGGTGTACAGCATGCTGCTGGGGAAGAGAGGAGGGTGATTACTAATGGCTCCAGGCTTGGGCGAACTCCGGGAGATGGTAAGGGACAGGGAGGCCTGGAGTGCTGCCACCCATGGGGTCGCAAACAGTCGGGCACAACTTAGCAACTCAACAACAACAACTTGGTTTACCCTCTACAAGATGGATGGCATTACTAGGAACACACAACTGGATTTCTCTTTACTATGACAACCGAATTAGAGAATATATGTAAACACATTTTCGGAGAGAGCAGCCCTCACACTAGGACATAGAAAGGGATGGGTCCCAAACTCTAGCAGACCTGGGCTCTAGGTCTGGCCTTACCATTGCCAGGTATTTGACCTTGGGCAAGCAGTCTTAAACTCTCTGTGCTTGTTTCCTGTTTTGAGTAATGAGGATGGCAGTGATTCCCTCCCTGGGGCTCTGAAGGAGGCGCTAAGACGTGGGCAGAGTGTGCTGCTGGCCAAACAAACATCCCCGGCACTTAAGCCCCTTATGCCACATTGCTGGATGGCATCTACAGTCTTGGAGTTGCCAGTGGGATGCCAGTGGGATGTGGTTGGATAAGAAAAATTGCCATTTCAATAAATGTGATGAAATTGTGCAGGAAAGCATAATCCAAGAAGCAGATCTTTAATTAGAGGTGGGGAGGGAGCAGGCTGTGCTAGGAGAATTCTCACCATGCAGGACTCACAGCTCAGCACTCGACAGAACATAAAGCTTTCAAAGCCAAGTTTCACAATTTTCCACCACATGAGCAAACTTCATTTGCCTCGATGAGGCAATAACTTCACGCTTCTATGTATTTCACTTTTCCTCCCTTTTCCTGGCCTCCTCACTCACCCACTGCTTTCTTCACAGCCCCCAGCTTCATTCTGTTTCCCTCCCAGCCCCTGAGGTGGCCAAGCTGCTCAGCAATTTGGGGCCGGAGTCCTGGGTTCAAATCCTCGTGCATGACCTCCCATTAGTCAGTTCATCTCCCTGGACCTCAGTTCCCTTCATATCCAGGATCATGCACTCAGCCTCAGGGGTGGGGACTGCTGTCAGCAGTAAGCAAAATATCACAGCTGCTATGGTGGGTGCTGGCAGATCATAGTTTCTCTCTTTTGTGTGTGTGTGTGTGTGTGTGTGTACATGGGGATCCAGCTAGAAGAAGCTCCAGTGGATCTGATTCATTTGCTCAGTAAGAAGGGGCAGTGAGAAATCCCCAGACTCAAACCAGTCTTGGATGGAAGCCCTTTACTGCAAAAGCCTATAGAAACATCCTGGTATTTTACAAGCCTCTGGCGCCTTCCACCAGGGCTGGGAAGCTGATTCGGCCGGAAGGGCCAGCAGATGTCCTCTTGACCGCCCTGGGGTTCTGCCTCCCTCTCTGCCCAGCTGCTGTCTGTCCAGAGGCAGTTAGGCATCAGCCCAGGAAGGGATATTCTTGGCTCAGAATGATTCTCCTCAAACACTCAACTCAAGAACCCAAACCATGGGCAAGCTTGTGTTTAGGAAGAAATCTCACAGCAGAAGAGCAACAAGGAGGCTTGTGAAGGGGCAAGCCTCCAAAGCCCTATTCTGTGGGACAGTGGTCAACTGCCCATCCATGTTGCCTGAGTCCTCCCTCATCCCAGTGCAGCTCATATCAAGCCCAGACTCACCCACATGGGGCTCTGGGCAATGTCTGCTATCCTCTCCAGCCCCATCAGTTCTCACAACAGGGAGAGGAGGAGAAACTGCTAAGTAGCCCTGGGAGCCTGAGCTGCTCCGTTATCCAGCTACTACATGCTGGGCTCTTTCACAGGCACCTCAAGTCACTTCGTCCTGTGGTGGGACCCTACTGGGCCCATTTTACAGATGAAGAAACTGAGGCCCATGGAGGTATAAAGTGCCCAAGTGAACTCAGCTGGACCATAGCAGACTCAGGTTTCAAACATGTATCTGGCTAATATCCTATGCAGTGGCCTTTCCACTCCCCAGGACCTGTCAGATACCCGCATACCTGCTCTGTAATTTTTCAGACTTTCCACCCAAGTTTCTGGTGTCTGCAAGGCCCGGCTTGAAGGGCAAGCAGAAAAAAGCACAAGGTACCACACAGCAGAATACACATGCTGGGGGGCGAATCGGGGCTTTCCTTCTGCACAGTCACAGGACAGGAACACCCAGGCTTCGCCTGTAGTAGCACTGACCACAGCTCCCGGAAGTCATCCCATAGCAGAATGAGTCACAGAAACCATCCCCATCAGTACCTGGAATACCTCAAAGTTCCAGAGTTCACAAGTTGTCAAAGTTTGTAGCCTCCGGCCTACAAAATACTCTTGACACAGCCAACTTGGGCCAAATGAGCACCTCTCAAAGGCTGCACTTCTAGCAGGAAAAAATGACTGATTGAGCAAATGTGGTTTGGGGCTATAGGCTGAGACTCCTATGGTAAATAGCAAGTCGGGGGGAAGAAAACAACTTATCAGTAGAATGATAGGAAGTCCATGAATAAAACCAGAACTGCACTTTCTCACCATGCAGAGTGGATGTGAAATTTCCCCCCATTTCTCTGTAAATAAGGGGCTGGTGCTATCGGTGAAATAATTTACGACCCAATGTGTTCCACTGTAAATGGCTGCTCTGTTTACTGGCTGTAAAAACATCTCTGAACACACTGACCTTCAGCAGGTGAGCCCTGGAGTTTATAGCGCTGAGGAATTGTTTTACTGCTCTCACACCGGCCATGGTCACGCTGGACACCTGTTGGGGGTGAGAGGTGGGGGACACGGGCCTCCAGAATCTCAGGAAGACAAAACCCGCAGGGGAGCAAGGTGCCCCCATGCGAACCAACCAGATAAAACAAACCACCAGTGCGCGGCCAGAGCCTGGCCAGGGGCAGGCATCCAAGTCCAGCACGAGCCAGTTAAACAGACCTAAGCGGGAATTCCCTGGTGATCCACGGGTTAGGACATGGCACGTTCACTGCCGAGGGCCCAAGTTCAATCCCTGGTTGGGAAACTAAAGATCCCACAGGCCACGTGGCGTGGCCAAATAAACAAGTAAATAAACAGACAGACCTAGGCTAATTGAGTGTGGCCTGGAGGGCACTGCTAGAGTTGGAAGATCCTGTCAGAGGTTTCCCAGGTGGCACAAGTGGTCAAGAACCCACCTACCAATTCAGAAAACAGAAAAGAGACGTGGGTTCAATCCCTGGGTCGCAAAGATCTCCTGGAGGAGAGCATGACAACCCTCTCCAGTTTTCTTGCTTGGAGAATCCCATGGACAGAGAAGCCTGGTGGGCTGCAGTTCATGGGGTTGCAAAGAGTCAGACAGAACTGAAGCTACTTAGCATGCAGGCATGTCAGAGGTCAAGAGGATGGAATCCTAGACAGGTCCTGAGGGAATGCCACGGGCCAAGCTGGGATAACCTAAGTAAATTGGTAATTATGAGAGGCAGGAGCAAGAGAAAGCTTAAAGATGGTGTATTCATCAGGATTTCCAGAGAAATAGAGCCAATAGGATGTGTGTGTGTGCGCGCGTGTGTGTGTGTGTGTGTGTGTGTGTGTGTGTGTGTGTGTACCACCAGGCTTCTCGGTCCATGGAATTTCCTACCCCAGGGGATCTTCCTGAGCTAGGGATTGAAACTACGTCTCTTGTGTCTCCTGCATTAGCAGGTGGATTCTTTACCACTGAGCCACTTCAGAAGCCCATATATGCATATAAAGATATTTATAAAAGGAGATTTATCCTAGGAATTGGGTCATGAAGTTATGGAGGCCAAAAGTTCCACAATCTGCCGCCAGCAAACCGGATAATCTCTGTCAGAGGTGCTGAATGCCTGACACCCAGGATCCCTGAGGTCCAAGGGCAGAGGATGGATGCTTTAGCTTAAATAGGGAAAGAACTTGTCCCTCCCCCCGCCTCTGCCATTTTGTTCTATTCAGGCCCCAGAGGATTGGGTGATGCTGATCAGCATTGATGAGGATGACCTTTACTCAGGCTACCATTCAAATGTTCATCTCTCCTGAAGACACCCTCACAGATACACCCAGAAATCAGGCATTACCAGGCATCTGGGCATCCCTTAGCCCAGTCAAGTTGACACATCAAATTAACCATCACAGACGGGGGAGTTCCCTGGTGGTCCAGTGGTTAGGATCCTACCCTTCCACTGCAGGGGGCACAGGTTCGATCCCTAGTTGGGGAACTAAGATCTCACAAGATGCATGGTGCAGTCAAAAAAAATAAAAACCATCACAGATGGGAACTACAGCCTGACAGTGAATGAATCTAGATTAGAGGCCAACTGAGAAATGTTTTAGAAAGTATTCATGAGTCAAAGGAGCAGAAATGAGGCATGGGTGAGCTGAACTGACAGAAAAGAGCAGGTTCAGGGCAAATAAAAATACTTTTTCTTCTTGACCCTTCAACTTGCTCTGAGAAGGTTTCCTTTTTCCCTATCAATGCCTCCATATGGAGATTTCAGAGGGGCCTCAACATGGAGCTCACATCCCCAAAGCCAATTGCCAGACTCTCCAGGAAGATGACAAGTACCAACCTCAGCTGGGCGGATATTCTTGAAGTCTTCAGCAGAAAGCTAAGGCAACATTTGGCCAAACCTCTAGCGTTTCACACCACGTTATCAGGCACAGACCCTTTGAGAACAAAGAGATTATACCAGAGATTGAAGACGGCCCAGCTAAAAGCTCACTTGGAGGATTCCGAGCCCTTAAATGCGGTGATGCAATTGAGGACTGTGTACAGTTTGTCCACATGAAGAGTCCTGGAAGACAGCTTCCCACTCCACAAGCATCCTGGCCAAATGAGGAAGAGTCGAAAGGGTTGGCTTGCAGTTGCCCAATACTCTGGGCCTCTGGGGAGAAAGAAGGAGGAAGCAGGCCATTGTGTCCAGACCAGGTTAGAAATCTAGTGGCCCCCATTCCTGGTGTTTTTAATACTGTGGCTTTGAAGGGAATTTTCATTTTTTAATTGAAAGAAAAAAAAAATTACGGTTGATGACCTGCCAGTTCTTCGCACATACAATTATCATCGAAAGCCAGAGGCCTCCAGCTTTCTGTAAATAAACAGGTAGAACAATGTCTGGGAAGACTTGAAGATTGGAGTTGGTGGGGTTGAGGGGGAGTCCTTCATTCCTGCTCTCCCTGTATGCAAATCACATGTCCACTCATGTACATGAGCATACACAGACATGCACACACATGCACACACTCACACACTTGTGACTCCTCAAGCAAGGCTTCTCCACCATCATAACCCAGCACGGAGCACTGTGGCTGGGCTAGTACGGCTACATAACTATTTGGCAAATAAATTATTTAACAAATAAGGGTATAAATGGGAGCTAGAAAACAGATTATGAGGAAGAGGGAGAGGAAAGGGTACAAAGCAGATAAAGGTTGAAATCTTGCACCCAGAGAGCTTGGGAGTCTATTGGCAAGAGCAAAATTGCATAACACTTTCAAGACTACAAAGCCCCTCCACAGCCCACATCTCTCGATTCTCATCCCCAAGCAAGAGGTAAGGGCCTTTGTGCTGATGTTATAGGAGAGGAAGCTAAAGTCCAGGAAGACCTGCCGGTTTGTCCAAGGTGGAAAAGAACAGAGCAAGGAACTGAAACTTCTGAATTCAAAGCTCTGGTGGCTCCTGATCTACAGGCTTGGGACCCCTGGATGAAATCTACACAGTGTAAGCCAGTGACTCCATCACAGTCTAGGAAGACAGGGAAAACTCACAATGTCCATCTAGTCATTCCTTTACTCAATGCCTTTATAATGAACATTTGATATATTCCAGATTGTTTGAAGAGCTAGAGTCACAACAATAAATAGGATGGTCCCTGTCCTCCCCAAAGACCAAAGGGTGAAAAAGATAAACAAGATAATTAGAGACTGGGAGGAGTGCCGTCAAAGAGAGAAACAAGGCGATGGAATAGAAAGTAATTGCGGGACTTTCCTGGTGGTCCAGTGGTTAAGAATCTGCCTTGCAATGAGGGAACATGGGTTCAATTCCTGGTCAGGGAACTAAGATCACACATGCCAAGGGCCGGCTAAGCCCCTGCACCACTAACTACCACTAACTACTAAGCCCACACACTTGGTAAGATCCCACACGTCACAACGAAGACCCAACTTAGCCAAAATAAATAATAAATAAATAATGTTTAAAATAATAATATTTTAAAGCTAAAGGAGTTATATTCTATTTTTTTTTAAGAAAAGAAAAAAAGTAATTGTGGGAATCCATTTGGATGGGTAGTTCTAGAAGCTTCTGAGAAATGTTCATATGAACCAAGAGCTAAAGGATAAGAACGAGCCAGCCTTGCTGAGAGCATTCCAGGGAGACGAAGGGAGCACGTATCAAGGGCTGGAGGCAGTAAAGAGTCCGTAGAGTCCTACGTGAGGAAGGAGGCCAGTGTGATAGGAATATGACTCAGAGAAAAGAGTCTTCCATGGATGTCAATGTCAGTATAGACCTGGATGTTGATGGAGACCATTTGGTTTTGCCTGCCCAACTTCCTACTCCCTTTTTCTGGGTTCAGAATATCATCTTCCTTTGAATAATTACTCTTCCACTATTCTCATGCCATGAGGTTGAGTGGGTTGACCCTGTTCCCAGCACCAGAAGTGAGCAGGAAAAGCATGCTTGGCTCATGATTCCCTGCCTGCCTCTACTCCACATCATCCCACCAACTAACCCACCCACCCACCCCACCTGTCTGGACACCACGTTATTCAACTAGGCCAATAAACAAGACTTCCACCAGAACTTCTGGTAAAGATGTAAGCTTGGGTTGTGGCTGGGGACCATCACATCACAGCAAGAGGAGGACGTGCCTTAGAATAAACCACCCCAGGGCAGAGCAGAGCTGAGAACGCGTCCTGCAGCTATTGTCTGAGCCCCAGGATCCAGCTGTACCTAAACTTTTCACCTTTGTGAGTCATGAGATTCATTTTTTTTCTAAACCAAGTTTGAGACAGAGTTTCTTCAACTTACAACTCATGCATGATCCACCCGTACACAGCCATACTGACTGCCAGGCGGCAAACTGACCAAGAAGGGACAAGAGTAGACCCTTCCGGAGGCCATCTGGGCATCAGGAGAGCAGGAGCCAAACTTCCACCCAACAGCATCCGGATTTTTGGAGCAATTGATTACACTGAAAGTTTGGCCATCTGTATGCTGCATCCCGCTCACAGGTCAGGTTCACCTGAGATGGATAGAGGCACCCACACTTCGCGTGTGTTCCCTCCATCTGCCAGGATCACTGTCATACTCTAGGTCTCAGTTCAAATGATCCTTTCTCAGACTGGCTTCCAGGAAATCTACCCGAGTCGACTCTACACTTCTTCTTTTAAAAAATAAATATTTATTTATTTATTTTGACTTACCAGGTCTTAGCTGCAGCATTGAAACTCTTAGTTTCAGCATGCAGGATCTAGTTCCCTGCCCAGGGATCAAACCTGGGCCCCCTGAATTGGGAGTACAGAGTCTTAGCCGCTGGACCACCAGGGAAGTCCTCTCACCAGTTCTTTTCTATCCCATCAATTGGCTCATGGGTTCACAGCATATTGCCATGGTCCATAATTATCTTGTTTACTTATTTGCTTGTCCCTTTAGTCTGTCTCTCCCAAGGCAAGTTTGAGGAGGACAGGGACATGTCTCTTCTATTCAGCTCCCCTAGCTATTGTGTCTCTTGCTCCTAAACACAGTCGGAATATAGCAAGCGTTCAATAAATACAGTCTGCCCATCTTTTGACCCCAGACCTACTCTCCTGACAATTATTCCAAAAAGGCTACTCAAAAGAAATCATTTAATAGAAACACAGATAGTCCTTTCAAACAAAATTATTTCAAAATCAAGGTCCTTAGGTGAATAATGCCATAACCACAAAGTGGTTACTGCAGTCTGAGAGAATTATAAAGATTTAGGAAAATGTCCTCAAATAATATCAAATGATAAAGGACGGACTAACACATTATCTGGATTGTGCTTGTATTTAAAAACAAACACCTACCTGTAATCAAAAGCTAAACACACGTGGAAGAGTACAGGAAGGGAGGGGAGTACAAAAATAAACAGGTGATGTGGAAGGTGTATGGATCCAGGTCTTTTTTTTTTTTTTAACAGTACTTCTTATCTCCTTCCAAGTGCATTTAACAGTAAATGGGCAACATGGAATTGTGCAAAACGACCAGATTCAGAATAAAATACTATAAGACATAGGGCTGTAGGAATAATGTCGACCACAGAACTCTCATGACATTTACACAGGATCCTGGATTTAGAAGCACCCAGTCCAGGTCTGGTATAAATGTTTCTTCCATAAAATTTAGTAATAAAAGAACTACAATAAAAGCATAATGCTGATAAGCATTATCATCTGAAGGTAGGAGGATGGGCTCCACTCCTACCTGTGTGACCTTGGGGAAAATGCTTAACATCCAGAAGCCTCCGTTTCCCCACGTGTAAAAGGAGATGATGATAGTATCTACCTTGTCCAGTTCTTTTGAAGCTTCCTTGGATCTGGCAAGCACTCAGAAGAGATCATCGCCATCACCGTCAGCATCAGCAGTAAGAGTCGTGAGGAACAAAGCTTCAATCAGGCCTATATTATTCCATCCCTTGATCTGGTCGAGGCCCGAAATCCCTTTACTGTTGTTAACTGGGTGCAGAGAAAAAGGCTTCAATGGACACAGACGTGTAGGAAGACATGAATCACTGACCCTTCAAGAGAGGGGATTTTTTTTTTATATTATTCCTATGTCACATCAAAAGGGCACTTGACTCTCGTAAAATGCTTTGCAATCACTTATTCGCTGCTGGCTGGGAGTCGAGTGGGGGAAGCCTAAGTCATCTGCCCTCTCTCCTACAGGCCTGCTGTGCTCCTGAGCTCCGAGATCGGGCGAAGAAGCAGATGCTGCCCATGCCCAAGAGGAGCTGTCTCTCCAGGTACAGAGATGCATGAGAAACCACTGAAGGGGCAGGACCGCTTTGCACACGATCCATCACTGTCTTGAGAAGCAGACAGAGATCTAATCCATCCCATGTGCCAACGATTCGTCCTCTTAGCGTTGCTCCCAGCTGTCTCTGGCTCTCCCTGTCCTCACCCCAAGCACCTTAGAGCAGTCCCTGGACCTCCCTGACCTCGTTGGAGGAACAGGTTTATAGTCAACCTGCACCTCTATTTAAATTCTAGCTCCGCCTCTTCCTAGCCGTGACTCTGGGCAAGTTATTTCAACTCTCCAAGGCCGTTTTCTGCTGAGGCTATTACAAAGATTAAATAACATTTGGGGATGATGCCTAGCACAAGTTCTGGACATAGTGTGTGTTTGAAAAGTGACAGTTATTAATTTTTTAAAAAAAGTGACAGTTATTAGTAGCAGCAGTAGCAGTAGTACGAAGACTCGAGAGAGGATATCAGAAGCCAGTTAGGAAGTTATAAAAAATGAGAGAACGAAAGAAAGGAAGGGAGGGAAGGGCAGGGGATGGGGGGCGGAATGGGACCACAAGCTTCCCCAGTGTAAACCCAGCCGGTCAACCCCCTTCCTTTACAGGATGAAGTCCATCCTCTTGACAGGCCCCACGTGAGGGGCTCCAGGGTCCAACCTGAGCCTCCCTCCCAGGCTCCCCTCTTGCTGCTCTCAGCACTCGGACACTCTGCTCCAGCCGCACCGAGCCCCTTGATGCTCTTCCAAAGCATCATGATCTCTCATGGCTGGGCTGGGGAGTCTCATCTCTTGCTCCCTCAGAGCCTGTGTATTGCACTCAGGAGACACTTAGACACTGAGCTTTCAGGAGACACCTAGCTGTCAGTCTGCCCTACTAGTTCCTTGAGTCCCCTCTTGCAGATTTGCATCTGATTGATTTCCCTCTCCCATGTACCTCTTGCTGAGCTCAACCTGCCTTGGATTGAATGGATATATGACTAACCGTGCATTGTGAGGCTGAAACAATTCTGGTAACTTCCCTGGTGGCTCAGAGATAAAGAATCCCCCTGCAATGCAAGAGACGCCAGAGATGCAGGTTCAATCTCTGGGCTGGGAAGATCCCTAGAGGAGGAAATGGCAACCCATTCCAATATTCTTGCCTGGGAAATCGCATGGACAGAGGAGTCTGGTGAGCTACAGTCCATGAGGTCGCAAAGAGTCGGACATGACTGAGGAACTGGACACACACAAGGAAAGAGTGAACAATTGTCAAGGAGACCCTGGTTCAACTGCTGGGTCGGGAAGACCCCCTGGAAAAGGGATAGGCCACCCACTCCAGTATTCTTGGGCTTCCCTGGTGGCTCAGCTGGTAAAGAATCCGCCTGCAAAAAAAAAAAAAAAAAAAAGAATCCGCCTGCAATGCGGGAAATCTGGGTTCAATCCCTGGGTTGGGAAGATCCCCTGGAGAAGGGAAAGGTTATCCACTCCAGTATTCTGGCCTGGAGAATTCCATGGACTGTATAGTCCATGTGGTAGCTAAGAGTCGGACACGACCGATCGACTTTCACTCACTCGAGCAAAGGCTCTGCATTTACCAAGGAGCCTTGTTCCTTACAACCAGCCGCAGCTCTGCCCAACAGGGTGAATCAGGTCATCTGCCTTCCACCCTCGTGGGTGCCCACAAGGAGCACCCACAGGCCTCAAGCCACCACTCTACCCTGCTGATTTTCCTCACCCGAGCTTGAAGGAAAGCAGAATGAACAGCATGTCTGCACATGCTAAAGGTCAGAATAACCATCCCCCATGCTCCAAAGGTCCTTCAACCACTCTTTTCTTTTTCCCAACCACTCTTTCTGAGGCTCGGGAATGGAGGAAGGGGATGAAAAAGAAGGAAAGTGAAAGTGAAATTTGCTCAGTTGTGTCCAACTCTTTGCAACCCAATGGATTATACAGTCCTTGGAATTTTCTAGGCCAGAATACTGGAGTGAGTAGCCTTTCCCTTCTCCAGAGGATCTTCTCAACCCAGGTATCAAACCAAGGTCTCCCGAATTGCAGGTGGATTCTTTACCAGCTGAGCCAGCAGGGAAGCCCAAGAATACTGGAGTGGGTAGCCTATCCCTTCTCCAGTGGATCTTCCCGACCCAGGAATCGAACCCGGGTCTCCAGCGTTGAAGGCGGATTCTTTACCAACTGAGCTATCAGAGAAAGAAGGACCAGATATTAATGGGGTACTCCTCTGAGAAGCAAAAACACAAGTTTCAAAGAGTTGGAATCGAAGACCTGTGTGCTGAGAATTACACTATCACAAAAATGCTATTTGCTTGCTCGTGACATAAAAACAAATTTATTCCCCCAATTCACATCTTCATTTCTCCCCAGAAATTGATCACAAGCTCAAATCCTTCGGGGCTTGATATGATTATCCCTATCCACCTGCAAAGACATTTTCCTGAAGATTAGATTTATTGTTATCTTCTATAAATACAGTGCTTTGCAGATAATGAGGTAGGAGCCAGTTAAAGTACACTAGAACATGTACAGGAGAACTGAAGATTATCACTACTGTTCCTGGGCTGGGTCATAAAGCTGAACAGATGCCCAAATGAACGCCAATAATCACTCTGCATAAATGATCATATATGCCTATTTTATACCTCAATGTGAATGTTTGGTTTTCTTTAACTATGTAAAAAGGACAAGATGTGGCCATTAACATTTCCCACTGTAACCTACTCAGTGGACATATCTATTGAAATCAATGCCATATAAACCTAGATTTTCTAACAACAGCTGGAATAAATCTCTCCTTCCCTGACACATCTCAGAAGACTTGAAAATAACTGACGTGACACATGTGTGGCTGCTGAGGTAATGAGATTCCTATAAGGGAGTCTGTGTGTGTAGAACAACCAGAGTGTTTGTCAATTAGAACAGGACTCCTCAGAGGCGGCCTGCCCACCACCCATTGTGCTCCGAGGGGCTGGCATATGGGAGGGAGGCGACAGGTTTGGATGAATGAATGAGTGAATGAGTAGGTGGAGTAGATCGTTTCAAACATGAGCCTGCTTATCTCTAGGATTCACTTGAAAACGTAAAGTTGAATTTTAAAAACATATCCTTTCCTCTCCCTAATCCTAGGGTTGCCCCTACACCCATTGGTCAAGCACTCACAGTTTAAAGAACATATATTAAATAGGATGTTTTCAACAGCAAAGGATAAGTCACCCAATTTAAAGTGGCTTAAAGAGTTAGGACAAGTAGGGACTTCCCTGGTGGCTCAGTGGTAAAGAATCTGCCCACATTGTAGGCCACATGGGTTCATTCCCTGGGTTGGGAAGATGCCCTGGAGAAAGAAATGGCAATCTGCTCCAGTACTCTTGCCTGGGAAATCTCATGGATAGAGGAGCCTGGTGAGCTAAAGTCGATGGGGTCGCAACAAGTTGGACAAGACTTACTGACTAAACAACAACAACAAATGATCTCAAATACACCAACTACTGGGGCGTCAAAGGTTGTTACAGAAGAGGTCCTTCCCACCCCCACACACTATTAAGCATGAGTGCCCATTAAAGTAAGTTTTCAGTTGCATTATGCAAAGGTAGAGAATCTTATTGAACTCAGAGTAACCACAAAAGGCAGGTGTAGATCAGAGCATGTGTCTTAGTAAGGCTCCCCTAAACTTACACAGCTGTGTCACTGACTTTTCTTATTCATAGCTTGTGTCACTAGACTAGAGGAATTTACATCTATGGCTTCTGTTCCAAGGGAGTATTCAAACCAATCACGAGTGAGTCTATTTCCTCACCTGCAGAAGAAAGCAGAGTCTATGCTCAGAAGTCCTCAAACATCACTCTGCCTTCAGTATCACAGAACACCAGAAAACCCATTTTCTCATATTTTATTTGAGAATTTTGATACAGAATGCTAGCACACTGATGACAAATCCATTTTTTCCAATTCAGATAACATGAAGATGAAAGAGGTAGGGGGAGTTTGAGGTTAATTTGACAACTTCATCAAGGATCCAGAATTTTTCCACATCGAATATATCAACTTTGTTCCCAGACTGACTCCCTTCATGGTCACAAAATGGATGCCTCAGTTCCAGGCATCATAGGAACAGAAAAATATCCAGAGACAGAACAGAGACTAATCTTCTAGTTCCCTCTTTTGAAGAGTTGAAGAAACCTTTCCAGGGAGCCTCCCAGCAGCTCCCCCTTTGTTCTATCTCTTAGGCCATAGTAGATGATACACCTGCCCTAAAATCCATTGCTGAAGAGGCAAAGGGTGATTACGGTAACTAAGTAAATGAATGACAATTCACTGGAGGTAGATACCTTCCACTACCAAACTGAGATTCTGTTAGAAAGGGGGAGTAGGCAAAGTCCAGGCAAGTAATAGGACCGGTACAAATTGTTCCCCATAAACTGGGACCTTTCTGATTTGAAGCTGTCTGGGTTCTAGGCATCTCTTCAGGCAGGGAGGCTATGGGCTCCCTGAGGGCTTAGGTACTTGGGTCACCCATGTCTGCTTCTGGCTCCTCTAGAGGCCTCAGCCAAGTCTGTGGTGGAGGAGTGGGGGGGAGCGCTGGTGTGATGATTTCTGGCAGGGCGGCCACTGCTAGTTGTTCACCTGTCTACAACACTTCCCCAGGCTTCCGCATCTCGCAGGATATGATAGGAAAAGATACAGTCAGGGTACAAGAGCAAAGGCAGCCACTTTATTGGGTACCTCCGGGACACACGGCATTTTTTTTACACACCAGATCATTTAATTCTCACAGTAACTGCCAGCTAAGTTGTCACCAGCACTCTGTCATAAATGAGGAAGCTGAGGCATGATTAAACAACTGCCAATATCCCACAGCTAGAAAGTGGCAGAGCCAAGCCTCAAGCAGCCTGACTCTAAAACCTGCAGCCTCTGAATGCAGACGTGTTACCCTCCAGTGGGGGACGGAGTACCAAGCCACCAGTGATAAGAAAGAGACACACACAGAAATTGTGAAGTCAGTATAGGAACATTGCCAGAAAAGCTGCAGAAAGAGTTAATAACGTTCAGGAACCCAGAGGTTGGCATCACATTATGACCCATGAACAGATCACACACGCACAAGGTCCAAACAAGGCACCCTCCACTCCCAAAGCCGCATCCATGGGTCATCACAAGTGGATTTCATAAGACCTCCTAAACCAGTGTCACTCGCAGAATGGTCCATGGACCCACGATGGGACACTAACTATTTGTTTCCAACTTAAGATAAATACAGAAAGGAAAGCAAGTAGAAATCTTTATAATGCTTTGACACAGCTGTGATGCTCAAGCCCACAATTAACAGACTCTCATGGAACGGGATCTGTTTGAGTATTGAACGCTGCTTGCATCTGCCACACGCTGCATTCTAGTACTGGCCTGTGATGAATTTTTAAAATGTTTACCGAAAGTAAATTAATAAAATTTTTTAAACCTCACTTCTTTACCACAGAGCACTGGAAAAGCACCGCCCTAATGTTCTCTGGGTAGACATAATTACTCCCATTTTACAGGCGAAAATAATGAGACTCAAAGAGACTGAGTCACTCGCCCAAGGTCAACACCAAGGAGCAGGAAAAGACAAACTCTCTCATTCAACCAACAAACGAGAACCGTGAGGTCTCTCAGCTCCTGGCAGTAGAAAGGGTGTTGGCAAGAGGAGCTGTTAAAAGGTAAAAAGGTAGAGGCTTATTTAAAAAAAAAAAAATTTTCCTCTGCCTCTTCCTTTGCCAAAAGTCCAGCTAAGATGCCTCAGGGAAGAACTGTCTATAGAACAAAAGGGAAATGGATGGCTTCATTCCTGACAAAGACCAGTCTTTTGCACCCTGATGTACAGATGGGCTTACTAATTGTTACTGCAATTGCACATCCACAAATCAGGAAGGACTCTTGAAAATCCTCCCAGTCTGGCTCTAGAACTCACCAGCCCCATCACTGAGCCTAGGACCAACCCGACCAACCCACCCACCTCCTCAGAACTTGGCCCTTCCTAGAGTGGTCTACTGTGACCTCTTTTTGGTCCCCAATGGGAAAAACTCTGCTCTGCCTGAAAGCATTTTTAGAATAGATTATTGTTAGAGCAACACTCTGGGTTTCAAGAACTAAGAGGCCTTCAGGGTCATTTTCCTTTTTCATATTTTTTAACTATTAATCTTTACAGATACTATATTTATTGAAAAAAAAATTCACATATCAGGTAAACTTGTGTAGTTCAAACCTGTGTTGTTCAAGGATCAAATGTGTTTGTGTGTGTATATATTATATATATATATAATATTTTTTATTTATAGATCAATAAAATAAAATCTCTATTTTCATATATATTTGCTCTTGTTAAAAACTCTCAATTCCTATTTTCTTGAGTATTTTTATCTTCCAAGGATGTTGTTCTTATGGAAGGCTTTTTCAGCATCTATCAAATTTTCTTAGATTTTTTAATATTTTTTCTCATGGGTTTTTTTTTTTATTAAAGTATAGTTGATGTACAGTGTTTCAGGTATACAACAAAGTGATTCAATATTCCCTGATAGCTCAGTCAGTAATGTAGGAGACCCTGGTTCGATCCCTGGGTTGGGAAGATCCCCTGGAGAAGGGAAAAGCTATCCACTCCAGTAATCTGGCCTGGAGAATTCCATGGACTGTATAGCCCATGTGGTAATAAGAAGTCTAACATGACTGAGCAATTTTCACTTCATTTCACTTCATAACTGATATATATATATATCAGGTTGTTTTTCATTATTCAAGTTCATTTTAAAAGAGGGGCTATATAGTGGGGCTGCTCAGAGGTCTCCTAAAGATACCCCAAGACAGGAGCAAAAGTAGAGGATGCCACTGGGGACTGGAAAACCGTTGCCACCCAGGTACCTCTTGCTCCCTCTCTCGTGGAGACCCCCAAGAGAAGGCAGAGTCCCAGGAAACTCTCTTGCACTTATTGTCTCAGCTTCTCTCCACCTGTCGGCCCCAGTCTCCTTTTCCTCCCATGATCCTCTGTTTATCTATTATTTTCCTGCCAATCAGAGTCGTCTCCCAACCTCAACTCTACCTTGTAACTTTGTAAATGCAGTACCAGTGCCAACCAGATTCATCTCTATTCCCAAGTCTAACTTCCTAGAAAAGGACTCTGCTTGGCTGAGCACATCTTTGTAATCGAGGTTACTAATCAGTGGTCACCAGCCTACCTGAGAATCAGCTGTCCTGGGGTCCAAGGTCAATCTCTGAACTCAACAGCCATTGACATTAAAGGTCAGGTGTGTGATATGGAGAATGTCTGCTTCTGTGAAGGAAGCTTTAAAAAGGCAAGCCAGCACTGCTAACATGGTCTATGTAGGAATAAAGGAGAAACAAACGCACTCCTATTCATCCTTCAGTTCCCAACTCTGGTGACACCTTCTCTGGGAGGTCTTCCATGATTTCTCCAGGTTGGCTTTTACTCCTTATGTTCTAGCAATTCAGTGCAAATCCCTCTATAGGAACACTCTCCTTGTTAACTAGAAACTGCTTTCCTGGGGTTCTGCCTTCTCCATCAGACAATGAGGACTCTAAAGATTTGGACCATAACCTGTGTTTCCTCAGTGTGTGGCATGGCATCGGGTACTGGGTAAGAAGGAGCTTAATAAATGAGCCAGGAGTAAATGAATAAATGAACACCTGAGTCAGCGCCTGAATGAAAGACTGGACAGCAAATCATGCTATTCATCTTGACAAATCTAAGTCCCTCTGCATCCACTCTAGATAAGGGGGTGAACGGAGAAGAGGAGGAATTAAGAGGTCGGAGGATTCTACCAGGACAGGTAAAAAGAAAGAAAATGAGCCCCCAAAAAAGTGACTAAGAAGTAGGTAAACTGCTGGCTGTGTTGCAGCATCTTTTATTTCCAGGCGCTTCATTTCAGGGTTGTTAGATTCCTTGAAATAGCATTTGAGAATAAAGGATTAAGGTTTGGATTCAGTATCCCCGTCTATAAAATGGAGCTAATAGCAGCTGCTTTGATGGGTGGCTGAGAGGATAAAAATGAGGTAACAGGTGAAAAGTGCCCAGCAGAGCACCTGGGGCAGATATAAAGTGCTCTTGGGTTCTGGGAAGGGTTTTAGACCTGCTGGGAGCATCCAGGCAGTCTCTCAATGGCAGAAGCTAGCTTGTACCGGGACTTTCGTAGGGAAGCACTGAATCTTGATGAAATTGTTCTTCCCCTTAGGGCTTAGGGCACCGGGGAGCGGACAGCAGGGTGTGCTGCCCAATGACAGCAGGAGGCTGGAGCAGGCCAATAACAGTGTTACGACGTTAATCATTAAAGTGCTCTGTCTGTTTTTGTCTGGGGACGAGGCAGGCCGATCTTTGTTCTCCCTCTATTAAGATGAAAGGTGAGGTGCTACCAAAGGTGGTGACTCCAAGCTGAGCCAAGAGGATGGCAGGCCTGCCTGGCCACCTGCGAGGCAAGGCACTGTCTCCCTCAGTCCCCAGCATTCTTGGGGTCCTCGGAAAGGACAGCTGAGTAGGGAGGAAAAGGGAGGGAAGGCAGGTAAGTTCCTCCTCCCGAGAGGCCAGGCTCCACCCAAGCAAATGAGAGTCTTCCTTGCTGGCAGAAGAGAGTTGAAAAGCAAGAATAAAAAAAATGTTAAATAATGTTAAAAATTAAAATAAATGTTACAATTTTTAATTTTTAAAAACAAAAATAAATTTTTAATTAAAAAAAAATTGAAAGCAGGTGAAGATCTATACCCCAGAGACATGAACCGTATCTTCACGCAGAAACTTGGACACAAACTTTCACAGCAGCATTATTCACAAGAGCCAAAACGTGGAAACAAGCCAAATGCCCATCGACCGATGCATGGATGATCAAAATATAGCACATCCACACGGTGAAGTATTATTCAACAGTGGAAAGAATGGAATACTGACACTACAAGGGTGAAGTTTGAAAATATAACGGCAAGTGCAAGAAGTCAGTCGCCTTCCCCTAAAAAAACCCCACACATGCTCTGATTCCATTTATATGAAATGCCCAGAATCAGCAAATCTATGGAGACAGAATGGAGATTAGAGTTGCCAGGGGCTAGGAGACAGGGGGCTGGGGAGCAGACCCTAATGGGTACATTAGGGCTCTTGTCAGGTCCCTGTTGACTGAGACTCCCTAGAGGCTCTGCTGTGGCCTTCTCCTCTCTTTAAGGGCCTTCTGGCTGGCTCTGAGCTCTGTTGGCACTGATCTGAGTAGGAAGCTTGGTGAAAGAAGAAAACATGATGCTGTTAGTAACAGCAGAGGCTTTAGACTCAAGCATATCTGGATTCCGGGCAGACTTACTTCTACTTCTTCCTGGCTAAGTGCCCTGGGGATGGGGCTTCTCACCTCTAACCTCCACTGTTAGCCTTTTACAGAAGAGTAAACGGAGGCTCAGACAGTTAACGTCAGGTGCCCATACTGCCAGTTGATGAAAGAACCTGGATTTAAACGCAAAACATCCAGGGACTTCCCTGGTGGTCCAGGGGTTAAGACTTGGCTTCCACTGAGGGGGACACGGGTTCATTCCCTGCTTGGGGAACTAAGATCCCATGTCACACAGAATGCAGCCCCAAAATATAAATAAATGAACCCAATAGATCTGGCTTCCAGAGCTTTTGATCTTTACCACCACACACTACAACATCTCACAAGTCTGAAATTGGACAATAATGTCTGTGTAGTGCATGTTTTGTGAGAACTGACAGAGCTAGTCTACATAAAGCATCTTGGTGCTTGAAATACAGCATCCGACACATGGCACCAAGCCTGCCACCTTACATCCCTGGCGTTTAAAGCACGTTCTGCTGTTGGAAGGGATTTTTTTTTTTTTTTTTTTTTTTCGGATTTCCAGGTGAGGTGTGTCTAGGGAGAGATGGATGACACTAACTGTCTGGTATTCTCTGAAGTTCCCATGGGGTCCTGGGACTCCCCCTGCAGAACAGACCCAAGAGTTGACTCACGCTTTCAAGGGAAATTGCTGACATCAACTGCAAGGGACCTGGACCTGACAAGAGCTCTGAGCTGGATAAGGGCTTCAGTGGCTAAGCGGAGGAATGGGGAGGGCTCCCAGGAGGAGAGCTGAGGGTCCAGTCCGCTTGGCCCTGTCAGCAACAATGGTTCTCAAAGTCAACCTGGAGGCAGAAGGAACTTTCAATGAGAAATTGTAAAGGAGCCTAGAACCCCAGCTTGGAAATGAATGAGAGGGTATGGCACTTAGTCAAAGGAGAGCTGAATTTCCCCCTTTTGGGAGCAGGAGTTAGGAAAGCAGCAGAGAGACATGGAAGGAACCTAAAATCATTTCTAGCACTTACCAGGAAGGAACTTCTAACTGTTCCCAGACTCTGTTCCTCTATTTGCGACATGAAGCAAATAACACTGACCTTACAGAGATCAGAGCACCAGATACATACAGCAAGTGTCAAGCACAGGGCAGGCACATAATAATAATAATAAAATCTATTTGATTATTTATTTACTGTGCTAAACTTTACAGGTGCATTTGATATTCTCATTGAATCCCCACAACCACTCTATGAGGGAGATCTCATTATTAGCCCCATTTCGCAGATGAGGAAACTGAGGTTTAAAGAGTTACAAGATTGCATGTTCAAGATCATACAGCTAGGGAGCTGTCAAGCTGGGATTTGAAACTGGGCAGTGAGATCTCCGAGCCTCCATCTGAATTGGTTCCACTCTCCCTGCCTCTTCTCAAGAGATCACACAATCAACCCAACGCCAGTTCACAATAATGTGGTCATTCACGGCAACTTGGACAGTGTGGAGGGATAGCCGAGACCATTTATTGACTTTAGACAAGACCAGCTCCTTCTTTACAGAGGTGATGCAGCATTATCTCATCAAATCCTTGCAACAGTTCTGTGTTGGTGTTATTCAGTTGCTAAGTCATGTCCAACTCTGTGACGTCATGGGCTGCAACACTCTAGGCTTCCCTTGTCCTTCACTATCTCCCAGAGTTTGTTCAAACTCATGTCCATCGAGTTGGTGATACCAGCTCTGTGAGAGATGTAATACATTAACTTCACCGTGCAGACGAGGAAACAGAGGCAGAGCAGTGAAGTGAATCATTCAAGGTTATGGTCAGGCAGTAAGAAGAGGAATGAGAGCCCACTTCAGCCTTAGGTTGGGTTCCAGGGAAATAGTTGCTAGATAATAAGTTATCTCACCTCTGGGAGGCCAGGCAGCCTTGTGTCTACACAGGAAAACAAAAGTAGATAAATGCAGGAATTCACAGCCCTATAAAAAATGAATTAAGATAAAATACGTGTACCCTTACTACTTAATGAGGGAGGTTTATGAACACAAATGCATGACAATGACTCAGAGGAGCATAATTATCTTATCATAAGTTAAAGGCAATCAATTTTCATTTCTAAGTAAACATCATATTTCCTTGATCCCAAAACACACCTTTTTTTTTTTTTTTCACATTTGGTCATTTCTGAAGTCCAGGGATAGGCACGTTGAATTTGTGTCTTTCTTCCCTCCCATAAAAGCTGGTATTGAAAAAAAAAAAAAAAAAAAAAAGCTGGTATTGAATGGAGACTGGGTCAGAGAATGGATGTTGCCTTAGAATCGAAGTTCCTGCTTCTTGCCTCTGTCCTAGGTGAGGGCTCCCCTCCTCCTGTCTTCATTTCCTTCTCTCAAGTCAAAAAAGGAAAAGTGGGCATCCTTGTTAGGAACAAGAGGTAGCTAGGGGACTCATGGAAAAATTAAGTGGTTGGGGATAGCATAAATAGAAGTCTTCTCTCCCCCAGCCCAGGACTCCCCCTATACCCTGATCCATAATGCAAAGACATGGGAATGGTTGACTGAGCCTGGATCTACCCATCCTAGGCTGGAGGAGTGTGGTCAGTGGAGAGAGGGTCTTTGTGAATCCAGATGCTCCAGACCCCTCAGCAATGCTACAGCAGAACCTGGTCATCAACCTGAGATTCTGGGTCCCCAGAGTGGATGCTTCTCATTCTACTGCTTCTGACTGGTTCTCTCAACATCCCTGTGGGGAAGAACCCTCCCACTGGCCCAGGAAAGGTGATGCTGTCCTCCCCGAGGCAGAACAGGCTGCGTGCCCCGGGCAAGTCATTTATCCCAAATGCCCCCAGCCTCACCCTGCCCCAGGCTCTTTCTCTGGATTAACAAGGGGCCTCCTTCAAGGACCTTCAGTCTTAAATGTGGGATTGACCGTGATCATGGGCCCTCAAGGTTCTCCTTCTCTCTCCTGAACTCTTAAAATATAAAAGAAAGAAAAGACTCAAAGAAAGTACCCAGTCAGGAATCAGAAGCGCCGGGTTCAGTCCTGAGCCTCACCCTTCCTTGTCTGTGAAATGGGCACAGCCCTTGCCTATCTCTGAACCTGATTTCCTACTTCCTTTCCAGCCTGGTGTCTGAGGCCTACAGGCTGTGACCCCAGAGCTCCCGGCAGCCTCTGCCTGGGCAGGGACTTCTGATAAAGCCCCTGGGCTGTAAGCTCTGTGGGGGCAGCCTCTGGCCTGCCTTGTTAATGTGTGTTGAATTGAATCACTCAGAAGCCACACTCTGGCCTCCTTTTAAATAGCAGACCCCAAAGACAGACAGATAGAACCTCAGTGTAGGCCTGTTAACAAAACTCTGGCCCAAGGAGCTTTGCCTCCACCCTTGGGTGCAGAGCCAAGTCTCAGCCCAAGCTGTGGGGGATGGTGTGGGGGGAGGGCAGGAAAGGGAGAGCAAGGGGGTGGATGAAGTCCCCAAGAGGGGACTTCCCCAAGGATAAGTCTCATCAAGGCAAATGGCTGGTGGCACCCAAATCAGCTGGGAACCACTGAACCCAGCCAGCGCTCAGCAAGCACACAGCTCCCCGGGGCAGTGGGTGCTGGGTGAGAGCCAGGCTACTGGATTCACTCTGCCGCCTACAACCCGTCTGACCTTGGGCCACAACTTCACCTACCCGTAAAATGGGAGTAAGTAGTACCTGCCTTCTAGAGCCGTGGAATGATCAAAACAATGCTAGCACAGAGCTAATTCTATGGTATTGTTCGCTGCTATTGCCTGCCCGGAGGCTCACATCCACTATTATCTCATAGAATCTTCAGAACAAGCCTGGGAAGAAATAATTGTTTTCTAGACGAAAAACCTGAGGCTCAAGTCACACTGCAGCTTTGCAGCAAGGCTGGGATTGAAAGGTTCCCTGTTTTTGTTCATTTCAAGTTCCATGGTCCCAGGTCCCCTCCCAGGAGGAGGGAAGAGTAAAGTACAATGTCATGGGAAAAGGAAAAGAAAAATAATGAAGGGAAATTGATGCCACTGAGAAAGGCTCAAGGTGGGAGAAACTGGCTGGTGAGCAGGCAGATGGAGCATCTTTTCCCACCGTGAGCCCTGCCTCCCAGGGAGGATGCTGGCTGCAGGCTGAGGGTCTCTCAAGAGCTACAGGTCTTTCCCAGCAAGACTGCTGGGAGTCTCTGAGGCTCAGGAAAATACCACAGAGCAGCATCCATAAGGGAGGAAGGAGAACAGGAGGAATGAGGGACTGTCCTCAGGCCCTTGGACAGCAAGGAGATCCAGCCAGTCCATCCTAAAGGAAATCAATCCTGAATATTCATTAGAAGGACTGAGGCTGAAGCTGAAGCTCCCAATACTTTGGCCACCTGATGCGAAGAGCCTACTCATTGGGAAAGACCCTGATGCTGGGAAAGATTGAGGGCAGGAGGAGAAGGGGATGACAAATGATGAAATGAAATCACCGATTCAGTGGACATGAATTTGAGCAAACTCTGGGAGATGGTGAAGGACAGGGAAACCTGGTGTGTTGCAGTCCATGGGGTCGCAAAGAGTCGGACACAACAACAACAAAAGGAGAGGCCCCAGGCTGGCCCCAGGCTCCTCAGGTCCCAGATGTTTCATTCTGGAGAGGGGACTGGGGTGGGGGTGGCCACATGGGCGGGTGGACAGGCAGCATCCCTTCCCATCCCAGCCAGCAGCAGGCAAGCCTGTGGGGAGGCAAGCAGGAGTCCAGAGGGCGGGCAGCTGTGACCACAAGCCAGGCATCTTTCTAGCCACAAGGCTTGGCAAAGGGCAACCAGACTGCCTTCTCAAACTGCAAAGAGAAGGTGTCTCTTCAGCTCAGAGGAATTCCTGCCTAGTGCCACTGGTCTATTCCCAGACTCGCCAAACATTGGAGCAGGAAGGGGTTTCCTGAGGTCAGCCAATGGGACCTTCTCATGTGTGGGGAGGAGAGGAAGGTCACCCAAGACGGGAAGGTGTAAATGAGAGCAGAACCTGGGTGCTCCAACACCAACGCCCAGTCCCATGGCCTTCGGGGGAAGTTGCTGAGACTCAGCTCTGAGTCTTTTGGAGAGCCAGAGCTCTCCATGACTCTGGCTGTGTTCCCAGCCAGCAATCTTCTGGAAGCACCCTACAGCTTGTAGATTCTATAGTTCTGAGATAGAGGGTGACCGGCATGCACCCGGGTGTGCGTGTGTGTCTATTCATTCAACAGTAAATATTTATCGAGGTCCTTGGGCCAGGCTCCACTTCAGGCCCTGGAGATAAAGCTGTCCACAGAAGAGATGAAGCCTCTCCTCTTGGGGGCCTGACATTCCAGGGAAGAGACTTACAGTCTGTGAGGGTCTATGTAGAAGGACCCTCGTGTATCACTGGTGCCCAGAGGCTGGTAGTTCGGGAACGTCCCATCCATACCATCGAGAGTCACACCCTTCTCCAGGCTTCCTTGTGCATCGCAGCGGACTCGGACAAATCTTGTGAAAGCATTTCCTGGGCCCTCATCCCACACCCTGACCCCCTGCTCCCACAGCACCCCAGACTGCTTCGTCTGACAAGCCTTGCAATCACCGATTCTGTTTGCTGACTATGTGAACAACCTGAAAAGAGCCTGCATCACCGTCTCCTCTGGTCCCCAGTGCCTGGGAGACAGGAGTTCCCTGGAACCTCTTGTTGAGTACAAGTCTGATTGAATGAAACCATTGATTCTGAGCTCTGATCGCTCATCTGGAAAAAAACAGGCGATCACTATCTGGATGACTCCTGACTGTCCCACAGATCAGATGAGACAGGAGATGAAAGGACCTTGGAACCAGCAGGCTGTTCTGCCAGTGATAGTTCTTATTATCCCCCATAAAAATGGCACCAGTTAAGTGCCTCTCTCTGGGAAAGGACTCAGCGGTGGTGATCCCGGCCCTGGCGGGGCCGTGTGTGCTGGTGCGGGAGTGGCACATGTGTACACAAGGCCCAGGGATGCTGTGAGGAGGACCGGCCACCCAGGCCAGCGGGGCCCTGCTGAGTCAGCCCACGGCAGAGGGCAAAGGGGAGGAAGGGAAGGAGAGCAGGCACCGAGTCGCCATGGCCATCCATCCATCTGTCTGCCGCAGCCAGTAACCTCCAGGCAGGACGGAAGCACTGCCCGGCCGTAAATGACTGCTGGCTCCAGGCTGGCCACCCGCCCTGGCTGCCCGCACGGAAGGGCCGGACTTTACCCAGCAAATCGGGAAGGAACTGGAACCTCTGAACTTGGGACTTGGGCTCCGTCGATAAGGCCAGTGGACAAACAGAGGGCCGGGGCTGAGGTTCCCCTTTATACACACAGAAGCCCGGCTCCAGGCTGATACTGCCGAGATCTTTGCCCTTTAGTTCAAACAGGAAATCTTAAAATGGAAAATGAGCTGCTGTAAGGAAGGGGCGCGGCCACCAGCTCACAGGGAAGACGGAGCAGGTTGTTCCCAATAGAGCTTTGAACGGGGAGGGATCCAGCCAGCGGCACTGGGCAGGTGAGAGCAGCCTCAGAATGCCTTCCTTATGGGGTACAAGGCCGCTGGAGGGCCAGGGAGAAGCAGAAGTCTCATCTGAGCCACAGTACACCACCTCTTCCTCGTGGGGCTTGTGGGGCTTGAGTTCACCCGTAGGAACCTCAGTTTCTCCATCCATAAATTGGGTTAGTAATGCCATCCCCATCAGAGAGCAAACAAGAGGATCCGAATGAAGGCACGAGTGTGTGCTTGCAAATTGCAACGGGCTTGACTGGCATCCTGACAGAGCCCTCGTCCCCAACACACACACCCCCCTGCACCCCACCAGCCCCAAAGGTATTTCACAATTGAGAGGGGAAATCCCAAATAACATCTCCTGCTCCCCAAGCCACCCCCATACACCCCCGTGGTAACAGTTCAAAGAAGAGAAAATTGAGAGAAGATAAATAATTAGAGAACCCCAGCAGTCTCCCTGCTGAGGTTTCCAAGTAATTATTCATCTGTAAATTACCCCCCTCTCGCCTTAATTCTATCTCCAGATCCTTTTGACAAGGTAAATTCATTTATTTACATCTCTAACTATCCTGCTTTGGTAAACATTCCAACAAGCTTGGATGGCCCATTAAAGAAACAAAAAGTTGGAAGAAGTAAGGCCGACAGGAGAGAGAGAGAGAAATTAACTCATGGTCATTACTGGCACTTACAGAATTAACCTTGGAGGGTAATTAATGAGGACTCCAAGCCAAGGCAAACCTCAACCCCTGCCAAAAGGGAGCCCGTCACAGCGGGGTGGGAGCTGCCGGAGGCCCCTGTTCCACTTGGCCCATACCTCCCACCAGCAGTAAGGCTGGAGGGGAGATGACTGGAAGGTTCCAGGCACTGGTGTGGGCTGCACTTTCATTTTCAGGAAGAACACTCCTTATCTGGTAAAGTCACTTCCCTCTCATTCACCGACCCCCAACCCTGCCAGACCACCCCCCACCAAGGCCTGGTCACTTCTGGACCTGGCACATTTTAGCTGCTGAATGAATGGGTCAACGTACTGTTCATTCTGGTGTCTTAGGGCATGTCAGATGTGTCCAGTTCCACAGCTGTCCCTCTGATGAAGGCCACCATCCTCCCTTCCCTGGACCAGTGCTCTCAGCCTCCACACAGAATTATCTCCTTAAAAAGCAAATAAAAAAAAAAATCAAGCAAGGTAACACACTTTGGTTCTGACCACCAAGGAGAAAGTTATGGTTAAGACAGGGAGCCCTGTGTGATTCTCTGGTGCTTAGGTGGTTAGGGTCTTGCAGGAGGTCCAGCGGTAAATAATCTGCCTACCAATGCAGGAGACACAAGAGACATGGGTTTGATCTCTGGGTAGGGAAGATCCTCTGGAGAATGAACCATAGTCAGTGGTTAGGACTCAGAGCTTTCACTGCTGGGGCCCAGGTTCAATCCCTAGTCAAAGAAGTAAGATGCCGCAAGCTGTACCGCCCCCAAAAAGACAAAGATCCCTGGGCTTGAAGTCTGGGACTGAACAGACCACCTGTGAGGTCTTGGGTAAGTTACTTGACATCTCTGAACCTTAGCTTCCTCATCTAAGAAGAAAATAACAATAATATCTATTTCTTTACAGTTGTTGTTTGTGTCATAAGTTAGTGAAGGGATGCTGAGCACTTAATACATACTAGCTATCAGCAGCAGCACAATTATTATTGTCATCATCATCACCGTCATCATCACTGCTTAAAATGCCTTCACTGTTTTCCCACTGTCTTTGGATTAAAAGTCAAGCTCTTTAGTTCAGCACCTGGACCTGCTGGCCTCCCAGCCTCAATTCTCACTCCTTCCCCACTCTTTTTAGTCCAGCCACAGAAATCCTTGTTGTTATTATTCAGTCGTTAAGTCATGTCTGACTTTTTGCGACCCCTTGGACTGCAGCACGCCAGGCCTCCTTGTCCCTCAAGAAGTCTTTGCAATTTCCCAAATGCTCCTTTCTCTCTCCACCTCAGATCTCTGCCTTGCCTGCTTTCTCTGCCTCCCAGGACCCAGACACGCACAGAGAACAAACCCAGAGGAAAAAAAAAAAAAGGCTCCGTCCCACAAAGAGGCTCCATCCTCAGAGACTTACCCAGATTTGGGCAGAGAGTATGTGTGAAGCCGAGTTGGACCTTGAAATCAGCCTTTCTAAGTTTATTGTCTTCTAAAGAGAGCTTTCCAGTTGCTTTGAAATATCCAGCAATTCTATGAAAAAAGAAGGTAGACATGACCACCTGCTCCTGAAAATGAAGAAACTATGGTCCACAGAAAGCCAATGCCTTGCCCACGGTCACAACTCAGCAGCTGCAGGAATAGAATCTTCAGTCATCCCAAACAGCAGAATGGGAAGAACACCCACCTGAAGGTAGACCTGAGTTTGCATCCCCAGGAAGACAGTGGACAAATTTTCAGCTTCGAGTTTCTTCATCTATAAAGCAGAGATAAGAATGACTCTTTTGCAAGATGCTTTGGAAAGATGATTTGAGATACCTGCTGTAGGAGAAAGGGCTCAGTGCCTGCCTGGCTTTGGAAACAAGAGCAGAGGGATGGGAGGAGAGGGGGACTGCACAGAGGGATGTGGAACTGGCCAGAGGAAAACAGGAGAAACAGCCTCTGCCTCCATCGCTGGGCTCAAGGACCTTCACAGCCTTCAATTCACTCTCAAAGGTCAAGAGCAAATGGCATCCTCAGCAGAGAGGCACGGGGCAGTTAAGACCAGAAGTGGAGGCAAGATTGGGGCTGGGGACACTGGTCTGGGGGAGCCAGCATCCATGAAGAAGCCCCAGTGATGGGGTTGGGTGCAACTTCCTAGGAGAAAGCTGAAGATGGATACCGCAGGCACACCTGGGACCAGGAGGCAGAAGAGACTTGAAAAGGGCGGGACCTAAGACACGACAATGATTTTGGAATTGTTCCCACGACCACCAGCCCAGAAGTAGCAGCTCTATTTAATCAACATTTTCTTTCTTCCAAGTGTTTTCTAAGAGAGTTTTATTTATTTCACTAAAAGAACAAATGATCCCGCCAATGCTGGTTCATCTTAGGGGAAAGTAAGAAAAGTTCACCTCACTGTCCAACTAGAACATGGATTTCTCAGGAACAAGGTTTAGATCCAGAGCCTGGCCCCAGCCTCAAAATAGTGAATGAATGAGGAAATTAAAGAAGAGTGAACACTAGGATGAAAGAGGAAATACCTAGAGAGCCCTTAAGTTCATGTTTTCTTCATATGAATATTATTATATTCATATACAATATTATATTCATATATATATGAATATATACATATTCATATACATATATGTGAATATATATAATATTATACATATAATATTATATAGTTATATAATAATAATAATTTGATGATTATTATTATTTTACCTTATTTTCCAAATGACTGAGTAAGCTATTACACAAATAGAAAAACAGTTTTGAGTTAAACTAACCTGAATTAACTCTGGCCTTTTCTGCTTACTTCCCTGAGCCTCAGTTTTCTTGTCTGTTCAATAAATATTCTTTTTCATTTGGAATTAGCATTGGGAAGATTCAAGATTATGTAAATAAAGGGCCAGCCATGTTTTTCACTTAAAACATGAAAACTTGTCTTCCAAACCATAAACCAAAATTCACAAGCACAGTATATATGCTGCATTCTCTGACCACGGAGCAATTCAGTTGAAAATAAACGAAAAGATAACAGAGAATCTTATGGTTTTGGAAATTTATGAGCATACTTCTACAGAAGTCAAAGATCAAAGAAAGAATTAAAGTAGAAATTAGAACATAGATAGAACTGGTTGTCAATGAAAATGTTACATATCAAAATGGATTGAACACAGCTAAATCAACACTCAGTGAGGATATGTAGCCTTAAATGATTAGTTGAGCAAAGAAGAAAGGTTGAAATGCCATGAGCTAAATACTTAATTTAAGGATTAAAAAAACAACTACAGGATAAACCCAAGGAGAGCAGACACAAGAAAGAAATAAAAATAAGAGCAGAAATTAACGAAGTAAAAGATAAAAATAAAATAGCCCCAACAAAGTCAGAAGTTGGTTCTTTATGAAGTCTAATAAAATTGATAAATTTTTGGTGAGAATGGTCAAGAAAAAAATGACAAGGCTTAAATAAATAAGCTTAACAATAATAAAAGGGGAAAATAATAAATAGGTAGAAATTTAAAAGATGAGTCAAAGCTATGGTTTTTTCAAGTAGTTACGTATGGATGTGAGAGTTGGACTATAAAGAAAGCTGAGCGCCAAAGAATTGATGCTTTTGAACTGTGGTGTTGGAGAAGACTCTTGAGAGTCCCTTGGACTGCAAGAAGATCCAACCAGTCCATCCTAAGGGAAATCAGTCCTGAATATTCATTGGAAGGACTGATGCTGAAGCTGAACCTCCAATACTTTGGCCACTTGATGTGAAGAACTAACTCATTGGAAAAGACACTGATGCTTGGAAAGATTGAAGGCAGAGAGATGACAGAGGATGAGATGGTTGGATGTCATCATCAACTCAATGAACATGAGTTTGAGCAAGCTCCGGGAGCTGGTAATGGACAGGGAATCCTAGCGTGCTGCAGTCCATGGGGTTGCAAAGAGTCGGACACGACTGAGCGACTGAACTGAACTGAAAAAGATGAGAAATACTCTGAACAACTTTCTGCCAGTAAATGTAAATTTTAGACAAGCTAGAAAAGCATAATCAAGGAATTCCAAAGCAGTCCAGTGGTTAGGACTCAGCATGGGCTCCATCCTGGTTGAAGAACTAAGATCCCTCATGCTGCACAGTGTAGCCAAAAAAAAAAAGTGTAGTCAACCAAAATTGTCTGAAAAATTAGAAAACCTGGCTTTTCCTTTAACCATTAGAGATATTAAATCTATAATTTAAAACTACCCCCTTAAAGAACTGACAGGCCCACTGGTTGCAAAAACAAGCTCTAACTTAATATCAAGGACAGGTAATTACAGGAAATTCCCTGGTGGTCCAGTGGTTAGGACTCTGTGCTTCCACTGCAGGGGGCAAGAATTCCATCCCTGGTCAGGGAACTAAGATCCCTGAACAATATATTAGCAAATAAACTCCAGAAATTATAAAGAAAGATCATACACATGACTAAATGTGGTTTATCTAAGAAATGCTATGTTGGCTTAAAGTAGATATTTATTATGTTACTCATCATCATAACGCATTAAGTGAGAGAAATCACAATATCATATGAGGAGACATAGAAAGCTCTAAAAATTCAACACTACTAAATCTTTGGGAAAAACAAATTAGCAAACTAGAAATAGAAAGAAATTCCTTAACTTGAAAAAAGGATATTTACAAAAATCCAAAGTAAATATCATACTTGATGGTGAATTATTAGAAGAATTTCCTTTACAGTCAGCAAAGAAGGAGCTATTTTGGTTTAAATTTGATTTCGTTTAGAGGTCGTACTTCATGCAATTAGACAATACAATTTTTATTTAAGTATGAAAATTATCTTTATTCTCAGGGAGGGGGGATCGGGATGGGGAATACGTGTAAATCTATGGCTGATTCATATCAATGTATGACAAAACCCACTGAAATGTTGTGAAGTAATTAGCCTCCAACTAATAAAAAAATTAAAAAAAAATTATCTTTATTCCCAAATTATATGATTATCTACCAAAAAAGTCAATGGAAACTATGAATTATTAGAAATAATAAGAAACTCAGAAAAATTGTTATCAGACAAACAAAACTCAAAAAATTTCATTTAAAATAATTATACTTTTATAACCCAACACTCTTCAGTTGAAAATACAATTTAAAAAATACAATTTATCATGATAGCAAAAATGATTTTAACAAAAAAGTGCAAATCTTTATGAATAAAACTATAAAACTTATTAGATGACATTTTAAAATATTTAAATGGAAAGAGAGAGTTCATAGATAAGAGATATTATGTTCACAGACAGAAAGTTTCCATAAATTGATGTCAAACATCCCCAAACTTATCTACAGATTCAATACAATTGAAATCAAAATACCAGCAGAGTTCTCAAGGGACCTTGAACATCTCATTCGAAATGTAGGACCACAAGCAAAAGGCCAATAGTAATTCAGACAATTCTGAAGAATAACAAATATCAAAACTTGCCTTTCCAAATATCAGAGCTTATTATAAAATTATGAAAATATGGAGGGGACACATCTATACCTATGTCCAATTCATATGGAAGTATGGCAAAAACCATCACAATATTGTAAAGTAATTATCCTCCAATTAAAATAAATAAATAAATTTTAAATAAATAAATAAAATTATGAAAGTTAAGATATCCATATGTGGGAGAGACATATATGCCAATTGGGAGATAACAGAGCTTAGAAACAGACCTATGCATTTATAGATACCTAAAATAGGAAAGAATTTCATGGCAGGTCAGCAGATAGACAGGGACTATCCAATAAATGGTTATGGAACGATCAGTTACGCATACAGAAGGTATAACAAAATTTTTGATCTCTAAGTCACCCTTACCAAAAAATCAGTTTTGGGTATTTTAGTGACTAAAATGAAGAGCAAAACTTTAAAATGTTTTACCAAAAAAATATAGAATGTATTATTGATGGTTTCCGGGTAGAAAGGGAATTCTTAAATCAGAGACTCTAAAAAAGCATTAACCTTTATCAAACGGATACGTTCAACAACTTCTGTCCCTCAAAATACAATACAGAAAAGTGAAAAAGCAAAAACTGGGAGGAAATATTTACAATGCTGGCCAAGGAAAGGTAGTTAGAGTATATACAGTACCATTATATGGTACTTTATGTATCGAAGTTATACAACCATGCTTATCTTTAAATGGCAGATGTCTCTTTCCCTCTTTTTGTTTTTGGTAGTTTCTAATTTTCTACAATGAACATGTATGTCTTTTATAATCAAGGAAAGAAAGAATAAATACTTTATTTAACAAGACAGACCCCCTAATTGTGAGGATAAATACCAGGCAGCTGAAAGGAGAAAGAAAAAACAAAACAAAACCCACTAGGTATAAAAATAACTTTCCCTGGGTTTGATCTTCCAGCAGCAAGCTACAATCTCAGGAACTCTTTCTCCCTTGAGCTTTTCTGAGTCCCATGCAACAAAATAAGGCAAAATGTGCCTGTTGAATTATATTGTTCTCAGGTAGAAAAGAGAAGCCTTTTGTGCATTTAAGGGATAAAAGCATACTGGTCCTCCCAAGTGTTATTTTTAGTTTTACTATAATTCGGTCTCCTAAAGGCTCTGCAGCCAAGTGAACTCGGAAAGTTTGTTTTTCCTCCTTGAAGCATCATTTGTTGCTCTGCTTCTTGTGGAGGTGAGTGCCATTTAATCTCACTGCAGGCAGGGACTTCCCTGGAGATTAGCATGTTCCCTGGCATTCACCTGATTTGGCCCCAGCCCCTCGCTGGCCTCCACAACTGCTACATTACTTCCTGGGAGGAGATTCGGAACTTGGGGCAGTGAGGGGATGACAGCAGCAGAGAAGCTCAGCTGGGATTGTACAGCTGATGCAGACGTCCCCTGATGCAGACGTCAAAACTCAGACACCAAGAGGTGAGTGATCCGCCTTCTGTCACCTGCAGGGAACCAGGTATGGAGCCAAATGTCACAGGCTGTGACCAGCTTGGCCTCGAGCCTTGCCCTGACACGCCCAGATGCTGTCTTTTAGCCCCTTGGTGACATCCCACCGACCCAGATGCCAAGAGGCCTTAAAAATCTTCTCGTGGGCAATTTATGGAGAGAGGAGGAAGAGCTGGAGAAGGAAAGGAGAAAGGAGACAAGAAGAGACTTATCTCCGTAATAACAGCCAGTGCCTTCCGCATGCCAGACTTTATCCCAGACAATTCACTCTACAGTATATCATTTAATCCTCAAAGCAACACAATGGATTTGGTAATTGGTTTTGTTTGTTTGGTTTTGCCTGTTTTTCAGAGAACAAAACTGAACTTCACAATGTTTATGCGTCCTGCCCACGTTGTTCAGTCACTCAGTCGTGTCTAACTTTTTGTGACTCCACAGACTGTAGCACACCAGGCTTCCCCGTCCGTCACTGTCTCCCGTAGCTTGCTCAAACTCATGTCCAATGTGTCGATGATGCCATCCATCTTGCCCACAGTCGTGTGCTATTAAGAGCAGGAAGTAGGACTTGACCCTAACATTATGTGTTTGGGCTTAAATCTGAGCTATGATTCCTTCTACTGACCGCTCCCCAAGTACCCATCACAGGTGCCTGGGGAGTTGAGGTTTTTCCTCCAAAACAGAAAAAAAAATAAAAAGGTGTATGTGTGGCCAGTTGTGTCTGACTCTGCGACACCATGGACTACAGCCCACCAGGGTCTTCTGTCCATGGGATTTCCCTAAAGAATACTGGAGTGAGTTTCCATTTCCTCCTCTAGGGGATCTTCCCAACAAAGGGATCAAACCTACATCTCTGGTGTCTCCTGCACTGGCAGGGGGAATCCTTACCACTGAGCCACCCAGGAAGCCCACACGTGGCTTGGCTGCCCCCAAATATTCAGGGGCTTCCTGTTTCCTGAACTTATCTATCAGGATTCCACATCTACCTCTACAGTCTCTCCCTAGGATGACCCCTACCCATCTACCCAAATCCCAGGTCTGTGCAGGAAACCTGGTCTACCTCGGGCCTCCACCCTTCCAAGTTCAAGGCTGTCTCTGGTTTTAATTGCCAGGTAGCTTCTCTCCTTTCTCCAGTTTCCTGGAATGACTTCTTTTCAGCCCAATAAGTCAAGAAGCCATCATGGACTCCATTAAGTGCATTAACTCCTTCATTCGACCAGCAAATCTTATTAAGCAGCCACAATGTGACAGATCCTGTGACTTAAATCCTGAATAAACACTCCAGTGAAACTCATAGGGAAGTTGAGAAAGACTGTTCTGAAGAACTGGTGATTGATCGAGGATCTGAAAGTTGAGCAAGAAAAGTTAACTAGAACAATTGGAGGAGGCGGGTGTTACTAAGAGGATCAGACCAAAGGAACCACCATGAAACAATACCCAGACCAGAAACAAAATGTCAACTAGCTGTGGGAATAGGGCCGAGTTATTCTACCAACCTTTGTGAACCTCAGTTACTAAATGATGTGTTAGTTGCTCAGTTGTGTCTTGCGACCCCATGGGCTGTAGCCCACCAGGCTCCTCTGTCCTGGAATTCTCCTCCAGGCAAGAATACTGGAGTGGATTGCCATTCCCTTCTCCAGGGGATCTTCCTGACCCAGAGATGGAACCCGGGTCTCCTGCATTGCAGGCAGGTTCTTTACCATCTGAGCCACTAGGGAAGCCCTACTAAATAATAGGGTGTCATTATCCAGTCAACTCCAGATCCCTGACGTCACCGCCATCTGTTATCCCTGCCCAAACCTCCACGGAAGAAAGGGACTTCACTTGTCTTGCTCACTACTCTACCCACAGCACTGAAAAAAGTGCTAACTTGGGAGTGTTTGTTGAATGAAAATCTAACGGCTTTACTCATCTGTTAGACCAATGGTTCTCAAAGCCTGATTCTCCAAGCAGTGGTGGCCTGGATCTTGCTAGAAACACAAATTCTCAGGCCCCATTCTAAGCCTACTAAATCAGGAACTCTAGAGTGGGAGCCAAGGAATTTATATTTTTCACAAGCCCTCTCCCCACCCCTCCCTCCGCCGTGACTCTGATGCCCACTTGACTTTGAGAAAACACTTATCTGGAGATGAGCTCCTAGAGTGCAGAGGCTGGCTCGTTGAGCTCTAAGCACACGGTGCTGAGCAAGCTCATCAGCTCTAAAAATTGGTTGTCCTTCCCAGAACTCAAATTCCAAGCAAAACTCAAGCCAACCTGAAGAACGTCAGAACCATATCTGCTCAGGGAACAGGGCCTCCTCCTTTCACCAGCCCCCCAGAAAGATGCTCCTACCTTTGCCAAGGATGTCCTTCCCTTCTGGGTGTAGTCAAAAGAAAGAAAGAAAGTGAAGCCACTCAGTCATGCCCGACTCTTTCCAGCCCCATGAACTGTAGCCTATCAGGCTCCTCCATCCATGGGATTTTCCAGGCAAGAGTACTGGAATGGGTCGCCATTTCCTTCTCCAGGGGATCTTCCCGACCCAGGGATTGAACCCAGGTCTCCTCCATTGTAGGCAGATGCTTTACCATCTGAGCCCCCCAGGGAAGTCTCCTAATGATCTAGTGGTTAAGAATCTGCCTGCCAATGGAGGGGATCTGGGTTCAATCCCTGTTCCAGGAAGATTCCATATGCCTCAGGGAAGCTAAGCCCATGTGCTGAGTCCAGGCTACTGAGTCCAAGCACCCTAGAAACAAGAGAAGCCACTGCAATGAGAAACCCATGCACCACAATGAAGAGTAGCCCCTGCTCACCACAACCAGAGTAAAGCCCAAGCACAGCAACGAAGACCCAGCACAGTCAAAAATTAGAATATTTATATTTTTTAAAGTCTCCTTCTCTGGAAAGACTTTGAAAGCAATTCCTGGAAACGATCCCTTGATGTGTTCCTGGGTTACAGAGTAGATCCTTCATTATGGCCAGCATCCCATGGTGGCACATGAATTAATTTAGAAGCATGTCCCTTTAGACATGCACTGTTCAACATGGAAGCCACATGTGGGTATTGAGCACTGCCAATAGGATTAGCACAAATCAAGATGTGCTGTGGGTGTAAAATCCATACCTGATTTGAAAAAAGAAAACTGTAGTAGGAATAAAAGAGTGTAAATTATCTCATCAACAATTTTTATAGTGACTACATGTTGAAATGATCATTTTTTGATATATTGGGTTAAATAAATGTATTCTCAAATTAATTTCACCTGTTTGAGTTTTCAGATGAAGTTATCCTTTATGGCTCACTTTTTTTTTTTTTTTGACTGCTCTTGGTCTTGGATCTACATTGCTGCCTGCGGGCTTTTCTCTAGTTGCAGAGAGCGGCAGCTACTCTATAGTTGCAGAGCACAGGCTTCTCATTGTCTTGTTGCAGGATATAGACTCTAGGAAGTGCGGTCTCAGTAGGTGAGGCACATGGTCTTACTTGCCCTGCAGCTTGTGGGATCTTCCTGGAGCAGGGATACAACTCATGTCCCCTGCATTGGCAGGCAGATTCTTAACCACTGGACCACCAAAGAAGTCCTGGCTCGCTTTTCTAGCTCTATTGGGCAGTACTCTCTAGACATTGAGAATTCTACTGTGGTGAAGGCCAGGGCTCACTCACCTTTGGATCTCGACACCCATCCCCTCTGTGGCATGATCCCCTCTGATCCTTAAGAAATGAGTGTAGAAAAGTAAAAGAATTCAAAATACCTCAAGGCTTAGAAACCAGTGTTGATCTTCTTAAACATTGATGCATTGATATCAACATCTGGGACCAATTCAGCTTGTTCCAACTCAAAGTCAAAGAAGGAGGACAAGCTTGGGGAGTTTAAAGGCCCTGGTTCTGGGCTGACCCCTAAGCAGTCAGATGATCTCATGAGCAACTCAATCTCCTTCTGAACGCCAATAATTGCTGTCTTGCCCATTCTGTGAGCTTTGTGGGAGCTGAATGAGAAAATTCATGGGAGCCTACGGCAGAGCCTCTCAGCATCGAAGGCCTTTTAAGACATTCCCCTCCATACCTCCAGTTGTTGTCTGGCTTAGATTTTCTAGAAAGCTACAGAGTGTGCAGACATTGTGTTCCCGGGATTTATGGCTTGGTTTACAATGTTTTGGGTGAGGCCAGAAGCTTTACATGCATTATTTTTCTTTGTTTTAAAACTAAATTTGCTTTCTCTCAAAGAGAAGAATTCAAGAAGGAGGAGGAGACTACCAAGGTGGAAAATCTCTGGCTCCTTCCTTTCCACTTGATTACCCAGACAGCGTATTTTGGTCTATGCCTAGGGAACTGGAAGGAAAGTTACCTTCTTCAAGTAGCAGGCTTATCTTACACCAGCCTCATGAGTATCAGAAAATTCAACAGTCTAGGAACTTCTCTGGTGGTCCAATGGTCAAGAACCTCCCTTGTAATGTAGGGGTCGTGGAATCAATCCCTGGTTAGGGAACTAAGATGCCACATTCTCAGGAGCAACTAACCGCTAATGCCACAACTCCTGAACCCGTACAACACAACTAGACAGTCTGTGTACCAGTGAAAGATCCCAAAAGAACCCCCAAATCAAGGCTCACAGGGCTACAGAGCTCATTCACAGATAATTGCAGAGCAGCAAAAAGTTTGAGTTCCCTGATATATATGGTTGTGGGCTGTACTGGGTCCCCCCAGATTCATAAATTGAAGCCCTAATCTGAGAATCTGACTCATTTTGTGACTGTTCCTTGCAAATTAGGCCTTTAAAGAGGTAGTTAAGTTAAAATGAGGTCGTTAGGGTGGATCCTAATTCAATCTGACTGGTGTCCTCATATGAACGGGTTCAGGACACACAGACAGACACAGAGATCACGTGCAGTTGCAGCAAGAAGGTGACCATCTGCAAACCAAGGACAGTGGCCTTAGGAGAAACCAAACCTGCCAACACCTTGATCTCAGACTTCCAGTTCCAGGACGGTGGGAAAATGAAACTCTGTTGTTTGAGCCACCCAGTTTTTGCTTCTTGTTGTTATGGTGGTCCTGGCAAACTATTACACAAACATTCCCAGCTGAGGTCGTGTGTCAGCTCTCAGACTGTAAACAAGGGTCCTTTTCATGGTCTCTTTAGCCACATTTTTTTCACATTTTTTTGTGCTTTGGGTTATGATTTTGTGCTTATGATTTCACTGTTTAAAATTAGCCCTAAGAGCAGTGCTAAAGTGCTATCTGATGTTCCAAAGCACAGAAAGCTGTGATGATGTGCCTTATGGAGAAAATAGAAGTTAGATAAGCTTCATCCAGGCATGATTTATGGTGCTTTTGGCTGTGAGTTCAATGTTAATGAATCAGCACTATATATTAAGTAAGGTGTTTCTGAACAGAAACACATTACAAGGTTGTATATTGATCGGTTGATGAAAATGTTGTGACCAGAGGCTTGAAAGAACCTAACCCTGCATTTCCCACAGGAGCAACAGCACAACAGTCACTAATTCAGTTTTCATGGTGACTTTGTAGACCATTAACAGAGAAAATAATGAAAATCACCTGGATCTAGCAATTCCACTTCTGGGTATTTATCCAAAAGAAATAAAATCACTATCTCAAGAGTATATTTTCATCCCTATGTTCATTGCAGCATTATTTACAAGACCCAAGATATGAAAACAACATATCCATCAATAGATTAATGGATTAAAAAGATGTGAGATATATATATAATGGAATATTATTCAGCCATATAAAAGAAGGAAGTCCTTCCATGTGCTAAACATGAATGAACTTTGAGGGCATTGTGCTAAGTGAAATAAGTCAGACAGAGAAAGATAAATAAATACCAAATGATCTCACTTATATGCTGAATCTTAAAAAGACCAAATTCATTGAAACAGAGAACAGATTGGTGGTTACCAGAGGCAGGGGATGGGAATGGGAAAAACAAATGAAGGTGGTCAAAGGTACAAATTTCCAGTTATATGATGTTATGTGCAATAAGACAATTACAGTTAGCAATACTATATTGCATATTTGAAAATTGCAAACAAAATAAATCTTTTTAAACATTTTTTATCTATTTATTTATTTTGGCTGTGCTTTGTGGCTTGTGAGATCTTAGTTTCCCAACCAGGGATCGAATCCAGGTCCTTGGCAATGAGAACACAGTAATAACCACTAGACCACCAGGAAATTCCCAAGAGTAGACCTTAAAAGTTCTTATCATAAGAAAACAAAATTGTAACTGTGTGGTGATGAATATTAGCTAAATTTATTGTGGTAATCATTTCACAATATGTATATATATCAAATCATTATGTTATACATCTAAAACTAATACAAGGCTATATATGTCAATTATACTCAATAATTTTAAAAAATGTTTTAATCAGCTATACATGTCTTTAAGTAAGTGATTTCTGAATTCTGCTCTTTTGAGGCATTGTTTTTTCTGTATATCAACCTCTCTGGTCTCATCTCTTTTGAACTGACAATCACCAGCATACAACCCAGTGAATTTCAGCAGATGTGCTCAGAAAGAGAAGGAATAGCTGATCATTTCTCATTGTTGTGAGTAGGAAATCACCGTGATTTGTTTCATATTGTTCAAGGAGGGGTTATGTTGGTCAGACATAGGCATCGGTCATGTGGACTGAAGAATGGAAATTAAACCCTTAATTGGGCAAATTGGCTCTAAATGTCCTATTATTAAAAAGAAATAAAATTCTGTGTCTTTACCACTGTACTGGCATATGGAATCCAATACAAGATATCCAGACAATAATAAATGAGACAGCCTAGCTCATTTACTAGCTACTTGGTATGAAAGGACACTTGCCTTGAAAGAGGGAAACCTTTGACCCTACTTTCTGAGTCACTCATCCGGCATCTCTCCTGCCCAATGGAGAGGTCAGGGGTTATGGAGTCAGACAGACACAGGTTAGAATCCTGTCTTCCCCGCTCCCTGGCTGTGCAAACTTTAGCCTCAGTATCTTCATCTGTTCAGTTCAATTCAGTTCAGTTTTCAGTCGCTCAGTCGTGTCTGACTCTTTGTGAACCATGGACTGCAGCACACCAGGCCTCCCTGTCCATCACCACCTCCCAGAGTTTATCCAAACTCATGACCATTGAGTTGGTGATGCCATCCAACCGCTTCATCCTCTATCATCCCCTTCTCCTCCTGCCTTCAATCTTTCCCAGGATCAGGGTCTTTTCAAATGCTCTTCATGAGGTGGCTAAAGTATTGGAGTTTCAGTTTCAACATCGATCCTTCCAGTGAATGCCCAGGACTGATCTCCTTTAAGATGGACTGGTTGGATCTCCTTGCAGGTCAAGGGACTCTCAACAGTCTTCTCCAACACCACATCTCCTCATCTATAAACTGTAGCTAATACAGTAAGTCCCCCACACAGGAACAAATTCCATTCTGAGAGCCCATTTGTTCAGTCCAATTTATTCCTAAGTCCAACAAAGTTAGCCCAGGTACCCAACCAATACAATTGCTCTACAGTACTGTACTATAATAGGTTTATAATACTTTTCACACAAATAATACATTAAAAACAAACACAGAAAATAAAATGTTTTTAATCTTACAGCACAGTACCCTGAAAACTATAATAGTATGGCACAATGGCTGGCATACAATGGCTGGTATCATGTTAGCAGGCAAGAAGAGTTACTGCCTGGAGGAGGGAGAGGGGGTGGGAGATGGTAGAACTAAAGGATCATCAGACATGAGACAGAGGGCAAGCTGCAGTTCCACTCATGCCTGGCGCTGGTGGAAGGCACATTCGAGTCTGTTCACATGCAGAGGACTTCAGATCCCCGGAGCAGGAATGGCAACCCACCCCAGTATTCTTGCCTGGAGAATTTCATGGTCAGTGGAGCCTCGAGGGCTACAGTCCAGGGGATCACAAAGAGTCAGACACGATTGAGCAACTAACACTTTCACTTTACTGTAATACCTATTCCATGGGTTATTGAATGGATTGAGGAAAGTTAAATATGTATTGCAATCCCTAGCACATACTGGTTGATGCAGTAAGTGAGGGTCATTTTGTGAGTGCATGTTTATTTGTGAATATCATCTCTCAGAAACCCTTTCTCCCAGGGAAGGAAGAACCCTGTGTCAACATTTCAGTCCTTTAGCTAAAGTTCTACTGTGTACCTACTGCTTACCAAACCCTGTATGATACAGGAGAAGCAAAAATGTAAAGTTCATGCAATCTGGTTCTGAAGGAACTCTCTCTAGTGTACCTTCATATCTTAAATAATAATATCTTAATATCTTGTATAACCCTGATGACACAAACAGCGTGATAAGATAGTCAAGGAATCAGGTCTAGGACTATAAACATTCCACAGAAGATATTATTTGCATGGTGGTGGGGGTGGGGAAATCTGAGAAGACTTCCTGGAGGAAGGAATGCTCCATATAAGCCTTTAATAAGAGAAGTACAGCTGAGATGAGAAAGAAGGCAGATGGGAGAAAAAGTGAGTCGCTTGATTTTCATAGGAATGTGTATCAGAGCCATGAGTGGAAAACTGCCCAGTGAAAATACATTGGGTTAAATTTCTTTCTATTACAAGAAATTCAGCTCAAATCAATTCCTCATCTGCCATGCCAAAGCCAGTCTTACTTCTTCCCTCTTTCTTTTATTACAGTGGGAGGAATTTTAAAAATTTATTTTCTAAATTATATAAATATTGAATGTTCATTTAGCAAATTTAGACAATTCAAACAAACGAAAATAAAATTATGATGATCCACGTTCCTCCTCCATGGAGATAACCACTGTTAGAGATAAACCCCTTTCTAGAATATTATGTGTCTATTTGGGTGAGAGGGAGAGAAAGAGAGAGATACAGAACATGATACTTACAAATTAAGATCCTAGTGTGTGCCTATTTTAGAGATTAATTTTTATCACTTGATTAACATGTTGAATATGTTTTCAGTGTCAGTAAACACAGAACTCTTATCTTCAACAACTATGCAGCATTCCATTGAATATATATACCATCATCTATTTAACTCATCCTTTCTTGAAGAATTCATTATGTGGCTGTGGCTTTTTTTGGTCACACCATGCAGCATGTGGGATCTTAGTTCCCCAATCAGGGATCAAATATATGTCCTCTGCATTAGGGAGCTCAGAGTCTTAACCACTGGATGGCCAGGAAAGTCTTGCCTGTGTGTTTTAAAGAGTGTTCTAATTATTATAAAATAAATATTTGCTCAGATAGACTACTTAGAAAATATAGAAATGTAGAGGCTTTCTATATTAAGTTTTTTACAAAAAATAATTTTCAATCAACATTCATTATCTAAAATAACAAGGACCTAATCAATAAACTGATTTTACTTCATATCTAAGGCATCCAAGAAATTCAGACCTTGCTAGTAATGCCTATCTGATACTGTGCCAGGCAGTGCTGTTTTCCTAGTAGCTGACTTCACCCTCCTTTCCTTCCTTTTTTTGAAGTATTTATTTATTTGACAGTGTCAGGTCTTCACTGGGGCACACAGACCCCAGAGCACACAGGGGCTTAGCTGCTGCATGCCATGTGGGATCATAGTCCCCTGACCAGGGACTGAACCCAGTCCCCTGCATTGGAAAGTGGATTCTTAATCTCTGGACCACCAGGGAAGTCCCCATCTCCCTTTTTAATTAAAACAAAAAATCCAGATACTTTAATGCAGACTACCCCAGACTTGCATTATGTAGAAATCAAGTTGTCTTAGAATACATGTGGGCTTCCCTAGTGGCTCAGATGGTAAAGAACCTGCAGTGTGGAAGACCTGGGTTCAATCCCTGGGTCGGGAAGATCTCCCAGAGAAGGGAATGGCAACCCACTCCAGTATTCTCCCTGGAGAATTCCATGGACAGAGGAACCTGGTGGGGTATAGTCCATGGGGTCACAAAGAGCCAGACATGACTGAGTGACTAACACTTTCAAAGGACTTTCTCCATCATTTATTTCTTTAATGCTTGCAATTTTATTCAGTAAAGGTGGTTAAATTTGTATCAGAACAAAGTAAAAAAATTTTTAAGACATGAGAAGTTGCAAGAAAAATAAAATCCCTCATCTTCCCACCCACTGTTAGTATTTTGATGTATTTCTCTCTAATCTTTTTCTATGCCTACTTGGGGAACTAATTTTACACAGCTGGGATCATAGTATGGATATAATCTTATATCCCACTTATTTCAATCATGACATCAGCATTTTCCATTTATGAGCTCTTCATAAACAGTTTTAATGACTGCATAATATTCCATGGAGCTGCTATGTAATCATTTACATAATGCTTCCCCTATGTTTGAATATTTAGTTGTTTCAAGCTTTCCTCTATGATACATAAAGTTTCCATCTTGATGCATAAATCCGGGTCTGCACTTTAGATTATTTCCTTATGAGAAATTCCCAGAAGAGAAATGACTAGCTCTAAGGCAATGAACATTTTTCAGGCCTGTGATACACATTGCCAAATTGCTTTCCCAAAAGGACTGTACCACTTCACACTCCCACTGACACTGTTGCTCATTCCGTTTATAACAACATCATGTGACTGAAACGGCCAATAGCAAGGTTTAAATAAACGATCATACATCTCACCAGTGAATTATACAGCCCATGAACTTGATTATGAGGCCTGCATAACAACATGGAAAAATAGTTATGTTGCAGCGTCAAGCAGGAAAAGCAGAAAACAGAATTTATGTAATTGCTGCTGCATTAAAAATAAAAAAAATTAATAACTGCATAATGATGAGAGCTGGAAGGATAAAACAAAACAGGAAACATTGACATATAAGGATCAATGTGGCAGGGTAATGACTTTAAGATTTATCACTGCTCCTCCAGTTTTAATTATTCTCATTTTCGGTGTTATTTTCACCCTATATAGCTATAGCACTACTTCATATTTCAAAAACTTAGCACACAGGCAAAATATTCAGGCTACAAGATGGCACAGGGCAGGACTTCTCAAAACCAAGCTGCGCCTGCCGACGAATCCTAGCAGTTTCCAAAGCCAGCCCCAGCATTTTCGCGGCTAAAGGATCATGGTGGTCTTTTCTGAATTCCCAGAAATAATGAAGTCAATGAATGGAATTTTCTCGAATGTAAACTCTCCCATGATTTTTTCCTCCAACCTCTGGCAACGGCCACCACTCTTCTGCCGGCAGATGACAAGAATGAAGACTTCACAAATAGTAACAGAAAACCACCAAAACAGCTGGTCACATTCTATGGCTCCTGCCATTGTGGTTGGACCATTTTGCCCTAGTAGGGAAGAGAGTCATATTTTCTGCTGGCAAAATTGTTCCAAATCTTGTGCTGGTGCGAATATCAATATGTTATGGCGATCATTCAGGAGCACTGTGATGTCAGTTGCCAGGACTCACCATCCGGAAGACTTGGGCAAAGCTGAGTTCTGACCTTTTCTCCGCCCTGTTCTGAGTGGGAGAAACACAGAAGATGACTTAACCCAGAGCTGATAGGGTCCAATTACCTAAGCTGACTGGAGAAGCAACAGCCTTTTTGAAAACCAACTCCCGGTTTCCCAGTGTCTGCTTGAATACTTGCCTGCCTCCAGTCTGTCTCTGAGCTTCCCTCATAGCTCAGTTGGTAAAGAATCTGCCTGCAATGAAGGAGACCCCAGTTCGATTCCTGGGTCAGGAAGATATGCTGGAGAAGGGATAGGCTACCCACTCCAGTACTCTTGGGCTTTCCTTGTGGCTCAGCGGGTAAAGAATCCGCCTGCAATGCGGGAGACCTGGGTTTGATCCCTGGGCTGGGAAGATCCCCTGGAGAAGGGAAAGGCTACCCACTGCAGTGTTCTGGCTTGGAGAATTCACAGGGTCAGACACAACTGAGCGACTTTCACTTTCAATTTCAGTCTCTCTGCATCGGCCTACAGTGACTTGAAGAACAGCTACTTAACATCTTTCTACTTTAGGGGTGTTCCAGGGACCAGAACCTCAGCATATCTTTGGAACTTGTTAGAAATGCAGAATGACAGGCCCTGCCTCAGACATGGAGTGGGAATCTGCATTTTAACGAGAAACCTAGGTGATTCACAGACACAGTACATTTGAGACCCACTGGGCTAAACCACAGGACTGATGTCATTTCTTCTGCCCAGACACTTAGTGGCTCCCTGTGGCCTAAAGGAAACCATCCAAGCTCAACAATTTCATCCCAGCCTACCTACTCAGCCTCTTCTTAATTAATTAACTCCCCATATTCAATACTTTCTGAGTACATAAAGCTTTCTCAAGCCCAACACAGTACAACTCTGCATGTGTAGTTTTCGCTGCAAGAATGCCCTTTTCATAAATGGTGAAATCACACTCAATCTTCAAAACCCAGCTTAAAACCTCTTCCAGGAAGCCTTCTGGGACCCCTCCTCCCAAGACACTCCCCACTCATCCTTCCTCTAATCTCTGAGGCCCTCATGTGTGTGCTTAGTCGCTCAGCTGTATCCGAGTCTTTGCAATGGTCTGCAACACGCCAAACTCCTCTGTCCATGGGATTCTCCAGACAAGAATACTGGAGTGGGTTGCCATGCCCTTCTCCAGGGAATCTTCCCAACCCAGGGATTGAACCCAGGTCGCCCACATTGCAGGCAGATTTGTTACCATCTTAGCCACCAGAGAAGCCCAAAGCCCTCATAAACTCAGTCATCTGTGTGCATACATGTGTGTGGCAATTTCCTGTGGGTACCTCAGTAAAGACCCTGATGCTGGGAAAGATTGAAGGCAAGAGAAGGGGGTGACAGAGGATGAGATGGTTGGATGGCATCATCGACTTGATGGACAGAAGTTTGAGCAAACTCCATGAGATAGTGATGGACAGGGAAGCCTGGCGTGCTGCAGTCCATGGGGTCTCGAAGAGTTGGACATAACTTAGCGACTGAACAGCAGCATCTCAGTAGATGTCTAATCCCTATTCCCAAAATGAAAATGGATGAATGAGTGAATGAATGAATGAATGGTGCTACCTCTGGCCCCACCACAGAAGCACTGATGTGACTTTTCCCTTTGGAAAGTGCCCTATCTCACAGGGACATTGTGAAAATCAAATAAGCTTTGTTCTAAACCCAGCACTTCCCAAGGGCTCTGCCTGGGGCTACAGCCCCATCAGCATGACCCAAAGGGATATTAATACAAACAGATTCCAAGGCCCTACCCACAGAGATTCTGATTTGGGAGGAATTCTGCATTTTAACAGGCTTCCCAGGTATGTTGGTAAAGAATCTGCTTGCCAATGCAGGAGACACAAGAGACACGGGTTCAGTCCCTGGGTCAGGAAGATCTCCTGGAGTAGGAAGGGGCAATCCACTCCAGTATTCTTGCATGGAGAACCCCCATGGACAGAGGAGCCTGGCAGGCTATGGTCTATGAGGTCGCAGAGAGTCAGACACGATTGGGCACTTGTGCACTGTATTTTAACAAACTTTTCTGGTGGTTTCAGTAGAAAGCCCCATCTGGAAACAGCAGGCCCATGAGGCTTGTGAAGTTCAGCTCACACCCCTTGACCCAGGTCAGGAATAGGGTGAAGTAAGAGTGTATAGTTCCAGGAGGCCCTCACATTCAAGGTCAGGGAAGTGCAGGGTCTGAGCCTGAGAGAACGAGCCTTTGAACCTTAAAACTATGCGCCCAGGTGCCTCTCTGGCTGCACCCAAGTGCTGGTCCTGCCCTGACCACCCAGAAAAGCAGGCCCAGGTCCAAGGTATACCCTCGCTTGTACCCAGCCCTCAGGAGAACCCAGCCGCGTGGAGAACTCGGCCACTGGCCACAGGCAGACCCAGGTAAGCCGAGGACAAGACGTTCTCACAGCTTTGGAATTCCAGCCCCGACCACTGCAGCCCCGTTCACAGTCTGTTTTCCCTGAAGTGAGGAAGAGGCAGGCTGATTCCAGCCTCATGCCCCATGAAGTCTGACCACCTCGGGGCACCAGGGTCCTTTGAAGAAGCTGGGGCTTGGCACCTCGAGCAAGATTCCTCAGTTCTTCAGACCTGAGGCCAGCCTTGAGGATTTCTGCTGGTGGCACACCACCAAATGGGGATGTCCCCAGGATGGCCAATCATGAGGGCAGGCGAAGGTTTACTTTCCAGGCTGCTCACCTTCCCTTCTACTCCCCAGAGCGCATAAAGCTTGCTCCCTGATCTCCTTTGTTTCTCATGGGCTGTGTAAGGACTCCGTGTCAAGCTCCATGGAAGGCACATTACACGTGTATTTCTTGTGTATCATCACTATGAACCTGCTATGATGCTGAAGCTGAAGCTCCAATACTTTGGCCACCTGTTGCAAAGAGCCAACTCCTTGGGAAAGACCCTGATGCTAAAAAAGATTGAAGGCAAAAGGAGAAGAGGGCAGCACAGGATGAGATGGTTAGATCACATCATGGACTCAGGGGACATGAATTTGAGCAAACTCCAGGAAATAGTGAAGGACAGGGAAGGCTGGCATGCTGCAGTCCAGGGAATCGCAAAGAGTCAGACATGACTTAGTGGCTGAACAACATGAACCCACCAGGTAGAAACTATTTCACAGGTGGGGACACTGAGGCTCAGAGAGGTGAGGGAAGTTGTCCAAGATCACAGGGCAAGTCCATGGCAGGGGTGAGAGTGAAGCCCAGGAGCTCTTCCTGTTCCTCCCCCTGCATCTCTGAATTTACTTTTTCACATTTTATGCCCCTGCTTTGTATTTCCACGCTCCTTCCTCTGTTTTCCTGGATCTGTAGATAACAGCAATCAGAGGCCTTGAGTTTTGGCAGTTTCCCTGGAGGGTATTTCCTGGAGTCTAAGGCTGGATTCTTGGGAATTCCCTGGCAGTCCCCGGATTAGGACTTGGCGCTTTGCTTTCACTGCAAGGGCCCTGGTTCAATCTCTGGTCAGCGAACTAAGATCCTGCAAACTGTGTGGCATGACTAGATTCTTTAGAAGTTGTGGTGGGTTTGTGTATGTGTATGTGCAGGTGTGTAAATGGGTGCACTGTGGTCTCTGGATATCTTCTCAAAATAATGTCCTGCCATTAAAGGAGACATAAGAGATGTGGCATGGGTTCAATCCCTGAGTCAGGAAGATCCCCTGGAGAAGGAAATGGCAACCCACTCCAGTATTCTTGCCTGGAGAATCCCATGGGCAGAGAAACCTAAGGGACTTAAGTTCATGTGGTTGCAGAGAGTCAGACACTGAAGTGACTTAAAATGCACACAGTAAATGACCTTTGATTACAAAGGAAAGCAATTGTGCAAAACCTCAATTATCAAAATATTAATGAGCAAATTTGTGATGTACTAACACAGGCTTCTTTATTATTGCATTAAATATAAGCTCTCATGTGAGTCTAATTTCTAAGTAGTCATAGCATAAATGATTTAGAGAAATCTGCAATAATTATCATTTGAAATGAAAAATACCTGTTATTTCCAGATAAAGCACATACACACATGTACACAACTAGCACAATCAGCAGAGGCCAAACAGAACAAAATCAACTACCTTCCAGAAGGCTAATAGGAATACAAAAGGGGCTGCCTTGAGTTCCAGCCCCAAATTCTCCCTCTGATATCAGCTTAATGCTTTTTCACTTAAAGTGCTCACAAACAAATTGTCACAAGGTCTCCAGGATTGCCCAGAAAGAGGGGAGCATGACCCTCTTCTTGAAAAGGTGGGAAATGAAGGATCTCATTCAGGGTCACAGCTAGGAAAAGAGGGAACCAATGAATTTGCAGACCTCTCCTGCCCTTTCCTGCATCCCTGCACCTTGTCAGCCCAGAACCAATAACAGCATCACGTTTGAGCGGGGAGGCAAGAAAGGATATGTAAGTTTCTCAGGGTTGCATTCTGATTCTCCCAGAACTGTGCAGAAGCTGACACTTACCCAAGCAACCTACTTCACAGGCATCACCGAGAAAAACTAACTTCCAAAAGCAAGCTGAATGGGAATGAATCACATAACAATCCAAGACATAGCAAGAGAAGACAGGAATCCGCTGAATAGCAGGCTGGCTGGCACGGGTGCCAGGGATCAGATAGGTTCGCTGAGTGTGAGCTCAGATAGTGGAGCATCTCAGATAGCAGAGAAAGAAGTTGGCAATTTCTCTGATTCACAAAAAATGGGGAGTCACTGAAGGTTTTGTGGGAGAGAAGAAATCCATCGAGCACTGTGTTTAACGCTCACAAAGCTCAGCTCAGGGCAGTCAGCACCTTCTGGGTTTGCTCTACACAGGTCTTTCATGGGGCACTGGTCAGGGCTAGGGGGAGGGAGCTGGGCATGGACAGTTGGGGAGTGATAGAGAGAGAGTGACAGAGAGTGATAGAGAGAGGAAGGACAGAGCCCCCATCACCAGAGAGCAAACGATCCCACAGCACCACCAGTATCAGGACAGAAAGGAGCTGCAGGAAGACTTATTGGGAAAGGTGAGTTCTGAATAAAAGACTAGATGATAAACAGGCATCACTGACTCAATGAACATGAGTTTGAGCAAGCTCCGGGAGATGGTGACAGACAGGGAAGCCTGGCATGCTGCAGTCCTTGGGGTTGCAAAGAGTTGGACATGACTGAGCGACAGACAGCGAAGTCGGGGGGGGGGGGGGGGGGGCGGGGGGGGGAGGACATTGAGAGCAATGGGAGTCTCTTTGGAGGAGAGAGACTGCCAAGCTGCATCCGGCTGTGGTGCAGACCCTTGCTGTCTGGCCCCCAGCCCCACTCTGCATACTTCTCCACCTTACTCGGCACCCCAGGAGGCTGACCTTTACAGACTACATCAAAGATAACATTGACTCTGACTTCTGTTTGGGTTCAGCCTATAGAAGACACCAGCAGGGGGTTGGAGAGGATGGGGAGAGAGCCTAGGAAACTGCCTTCCTTCTCTTGACCCTTCAGGTCTGGGGGAGTAGGCAAGACGCCCCCTGCTATTAGTACTAGTATTAGGGCTATTAGTACTGCCCTATAGCTGTTGGGCTTCCCCAAATCCCACCCAACTCTTTGTAAAAGTAATTTTTAAAAAAATACCCTCCTTGGACTTCCCTGCTGGTCCAATGATTAAGAATCTGTCTTCCAATGCAGGGGACACGGGTTCGAGCCCTGGTCAGGGAAGATCCAACCTGCCCAGGAGCAACTAAATAAATATTAAAAACAGGTATGTATGTATAAAAAGTAATACTCCCAAATTTATTATGTCCTGCGAGGACCAAGTGTGATACAGTAGGCCTGGAGGAGGTCCATTATCTAGAGGCCTTATAAGGAAAGCCTACACAAGGGGAGAAGCAAGGTTGTTTCTGTATGAATGCCCAGTACTCTTGAGTTAGCAAAGTCCTTTCCCAGTCATGGATTTCCTCGCAGTTCACAACCACCCGGTAAGCATCAGGTGAGTCTGAGCTACCAACTCCACCTCACAGAGACAGTAACGAGGCCCAAGAGTATGTGGAGACATGACCAAGAAGCACAGCTAGTCAGGAGAGAGTCAGGGCCTCGGCCTGATTTTTAAATTGCTAATCCAGTCCCTTTCTACCAGGACAATTTAAAGCAGGCCTGGGATGGAGGAAGAAATTCAGGAGACCTTATACACACACACACACATTCACCAAGAATTAGTGATTCATTCAACAAACATTTATTGACTGCATTTCCAGACTTGTATTGGAAACTGACGGATCAAAAAGATTAGATACAGGGAGAAGGAGGATGAGTCAGAGGAGAAGGGGTGGCCATGTGGAGTGGTGGACGGAGAGCAGGGCCTGGGGTCAGAAGACCTGGCCTCCAGGCAAGTCTATGATTTGTGGCCCTGACATTGTCCATTGCTAAACTCTCAGGGAGTCTGCAGGGGGCCACGACTCCTGGTTTTAGACAAAATGGTCGAATCACTTTCAGGTGGCGACTGCAGGGTTGAAATCCCTTCAACAGCTCCCGATGTCTGAGTATGATAACCATGACCTGTGCTGTTTTGCTCAGTTGCTTAGTCAGGTCCAACTCTTTCAACCCCATGGACGGTAGACCTCCAGGCTCCTCTGTCCATGGAATTTTCCATGCAAGAATACTGGAGTGAGTTTCCATTCCCTTCTCCAGGGGCTCTTCCTGACTCAGAGATTGAACCTGCCTCTCCTGCATTGGCAGGCAGATTCTATACCACTGTGCCTCCTGGTTCTCGCTTATCTCTCCAGTCTTGGCTGCTGGAGGCTCTGGGATTCTTGCTACCTTGACACTGGGAGCCACACACAGTCCCCCATAATTACACTTCCTCTCTTACCCACAAGACTTTGCACTAGATGTTCCCTCTGCCTAACAGGCTTTCCCCTATCATCATTCCACTTTCCTTACCTGGAAAATGCTCACTCAGACTTCTTGACTCAATTCAGGCAGTTACCGTATCCTCAGGAGTGACCAGTACATACCAGGTACCAAGAAAGTCTCCAGTTTTTTGTTTTTTTTTTTAAGGGGGAGTTAATGATTTGATTGATTAAGAAAAATAAAATAGCTAGCATATTGTGAGTATATTCTGTCTTCATGGCATAATAATAGAAATATCATACAAACTTTGTGGAACTAGAATCTTGAAAGTGGTTGAAAAATAAGTGGCTGCATGTTTGGATAGATGAGTGCGTAGATGGATGGATAGATGAACTGAGGATGGGTGAGGCAGATGGATGGTGAATTAAATGAGTGGCTTCATGGATGGATAGTTGGATGAATGAAATAGCTTGCTTGAACTTGATCAAGTTCAGTCATCTTAAGGCAATGAGAAAAGGCAGAAGTTGAACTGGGAAGACTGGGACTGCAGAGCTTGGTATTAAAAGAACATTTGGAACTTTGCTAGCCAATGTAAAGTGTGCTTGTGGACAAGGAGCCATTTGTGCAAAGGCCTTAGGAAATTCAAATCTGCTGTCCCAGGTGAATCCCTAAGGATAATGCCCATCTTCAAAGAATGACTGACTGACAGGACTTAACTTAATGGAAGCCCAGCAAGGTTAGGTCAAGGAATAGAAATCTGTGACTTCCGGGAACTGACAAAGACATTTCTATGACTCCAATGACAAGACAACAATGAACAAAGAGATGGAAGTACAAGGAGCATCTATAAGGAGATGTTAAACCAAGGTGGATCAGTGCTTTACTATACACCTGAAACTAACACAACATTGTAAAAAAAAAATAATAAAGTAAAAAAAATTGAAAAAAAACATTGTAAAAAAAAATTGCATTAAAAAAAAAAAAACCCAAGGTGGCAATTCCTCGCCTAGTGTCAGAGTTTCAAGATGAAATTTTTGCCCACAGCATCAGGTCCTAAGCCAGCCTGCGTCCTCCTCAATCCCTCGACAGGCTCCCTCTACCATAGGCTTGCTCAAATCCCAGAGGCTTCTGACAGCTGAGTCCCACATTCCACAGCTCCTTGGAAACCCGCAATTCACAGTACTCCCGTCCCCCAACCTTTAAGTCCTCTCCTTTTCCTTCCCCCGGTAAAGGGTAATCAGTAGCTTGTCAAATTCGTGCCTCTAGACCTTGCCGAGGGCTGGAGAGAGCTCCCTGGAGACCCATCCAGTGCACTTGGCCCAGGATTACTAGGGTGGGGCTGGATTTCCTTTGGAGCCAAAGATGAAGCATCAGCAAGAGTCTGCTTTCTATGATGGCCTGCGTGCTGAAAGAGGAATCTTTTTTTTTTTTTCTTAAGTACAAGAATGACTTTTCTTTTAAAGTTAAAGGGAGTGAGAACTCAGACTTAGCATGGAAAGCCAGTGAGGTTTCTTTCCAAGGTACTTCTGCCTCGATCAAGCCCTTTCTCATAGTTTTTATTTTGATCTCTTACAGGAGCCTTCTGAGTAGGCTCTCCCCTTTGATTGTATGATAGGATTACCTGGAGAGTTGTTGTTGTTGTTTAACCTGGAGTGTTTTTTAAAACCCTGACACTCTGGTCAGACCCAAGAACAATTACATAGGAATCTGGGGGATAGAATAGGTCCAGGCCCCAGCTAATTCCAACTGGTCCTCCGTGGTGGCTCAAATGGTAAAGAATCTGCCTGCAGTGCAGGAGACCCAGGTTTGATCTCTGAGTCAGGAAGATCCCTTGGAGAAGGGAATGGCAACCCACTCCAGTATTCTTGCCTGGAGAATTCCGTGGACAGAGGAGCCCAGCAGGCAACAGTCCATGGGGCTGCAAAGAATCAGACACAACTGAGCGTCTAACACAACACAATTCCAATGTCAGCCCAGGTAAGGACAGGTACTCTGGGTGTCAGCATCATTTTGCCAAGCCTTGGGAGCCTCCACAGGGTGAGATAAGCTGATCTGAGGTATCACCACTAGTCGGGGGAGCTTCAAAGCCAGGACCTCTGTTCACTCACAGACCATCAGTCACTCTATTCTTCCAGGAGTGGCTCTCAGGGTCCCAGGAGACAAATGGTTACTAACAAACACAGCTGATGCCTGAACAACACCAATTTGAACTGCACAGATCCACTTATATGTAGATCTTTTCAGTAAACACATACTAGAGGACTACAACACCCATTGTTGGTTGAATCTGCAGATGTGGAACCACAGATCCAACAGCCACTGAAATGATACATTCGGCGCAATGAACAATAAAAATAATTGTAACAAAAAAAGGCTGTGTGAAAGTCTTTACATCTTCTGGTAGTTATCAAATCCCATTAAAGTCATAGAGCGGGGAAGATGCAAGTTTCTTCCATCAACAAAGTGATTGGTAGGCTGTTTCTTTGCTTTTGAGTATTCTATTCTACCAAGTTTTGCCTGTTTCCGCAACATTATTATATCTGATAGGTAATTGAATGTATGATTTTCTGCTTGTCAGCCCTTGCCAAAGACCCAGCTGAGACAATTGATACTTGAAACAATCTAAAACAATGCAAACATTTTCCCTGGAGTCTCTTGAAGCTATTCCTACATCAAACAGAATACCAGAAAGCCACACAGCTTAACGCTGACGCTTTAATTCATCATGTAGGGACTTCCCTGGTGGTCCAGTGACTTAAGACTCTGTGCTCCCAACTCAGGTGGCCCAGATTCGATCCCTGGTCAGGGAACTAGATCCCACACCCTGCAACTAAGAGTCCGAATGCTGCAACTAAAGATCCCTAAATAAACATATGTATTTTTAAAATTCATTGTTTAAGTGCATCAGAATCTGTCATTTCTTTGGCGCTGGAGAAAGCCAAAAAAGAACACTCCTATTTCTTTGGTAACAGTTTTTTCCAGGGGGGTACTTTTTATTTCAATGCTCCTTAAAGTTTTATCTTATAACTTCTCAGAGTTTGCCATTGAAGGAAAAGAAAACGACTACTGATGAGCTGATTCGCTCTTATTTATTGTCCAATGTGACCTATAATTCATCCTTTTGCATTTTCCCCTTGATTGCTAGGGATCTTGGTTCTAACTTGTATGTATTAATACAATAGATACTTTTACACTATGGATCTGGACCAACTTACTTCCCCACTACATTTCATTGCATTTGATCCTCTTCCTTATTTTGACAGCTCTGGTTTATGCCACCTCAAATCTCTTTTAGAAAAAAAAGGAATAAAGCAGAGCATAATAATTGAGTAATGAACAAAGGAGGATACCAGTACCCAGACTTAAGTGTAACCGCATCTGCTTTCTGAATTAAATAGAGGATTCAAAACTAATTGCTAATTTTGAGTGCCTGAAACTTAACAAAAGGCTATTGAAAGAGGATTAATGGCTTTACTCACATTAGAGATAATTATCTTCAACAAATACTTTCTCATTCAAAAATTTACAGACTTTAGCACAGTACCTGACTTACTGTCAGAACTCAGTAAATATTTGTTGGATAAATGAAGGCAGGGACAAACAGCCTTCAAGGTCATCAAAGAAAGCTCAGTTGATAGAAAATTTGAAACAATAAAAATCTTTCAAAAAGATGATGACTATGATCATTAGTTGTTGGTGTATAGTGTAGGCTTCCCAGCACCAGATCTATACAAAGCACTGAGCAAAACAGCATATTTAGGGCTTCCCTGGAGGTCCAGTGGTTAAGACTCCATGCTTCCACTGCAGGGGGCACGGGTTTGATCCTGATCAGGGACCTTCCCACATGCTATGAAGGGTGGCCAAAAAAAAAGTTAACAAAAATTCAGCATATTGGGACTTCCCTGGTGGTCCAGTGGTTCAGACTTCACCTTCCAGTACAGGGGGCATGGGTTCGATCCCTGGTCAGGAAGCTGAGATCACACATGCCTCGTGGCAAAAAAAACTCCAAAAAATGTAAAACAGAAGCAATATTGTAATAAATCCAATAAAGACTTCTTTAAAAAAAAAAATCCAGCATAATAGTACTCCACAAAGCCTGTATCATTATACCCCTTTCATGATTCAGAAGCCAAGGCTTAGAGTAGCTAAGCAGAGCTAGGAAATGTTGGTGTTTGGATTCTGGTCTGCTGATGCCACAGTCCACATTCTTTATCACCATGCTGTACTTCAAATATTTTTGAATATTTTTTACCACCTCTGTAACTTGGTCATGGGTCAGGACAAGAGATTGTAAACAAAACTTAAATGTGGGTTTTTTCACCTTGCTGATTTTTTTTAGACAGTTTCTTCCATCTGCATCCACAAAACAGGAGAGGGAATGATAGAGGGGAGGATATATATGTATATGATACGATATATGTATGTATGGTATGATATATATGTATATGATATCATTATATATATGAATATGTATGTTTCATAAAGCTTGGAAGTCTTCATTCAATCATAAGTTCCTCCTCCCTTCAAGTGTACGAAGTGATTTTTCACATCCATTATTTGAAGATGGGAAGAGCAAATCACTTCAGTATTCTTGCCTCGAGAGCCTCATGAGCAGTATGAAAAGGCAAAAAGATACACCAGAAGATGAGCTCCCCCGCCCCAGCTCAGTAGGTGTCCAATATGCTACTGGGAAAGAGTGGAGAAATAGCTCCAAAAAGAATAAAGAGGCTGCACTGAAGCAGAAACGATGCTCAGTTGTGGGTGTGTCTGGTGATAAAGTAAAGTCCAATGCTGTGAAGAGCAATATTACATAGGAACCTGGAATGTCAAGTCCATGAATCAAGGAAAATTGGAAGTGGTCAAAAAGGAGATGGCAAGAGTGAACATCAACATTTTAGGAATCGGTGAATTTAACTCAGTGAACTAAAATAGACCATTATACCTATTACTGTGGTCAAGAATCCCTTAGAAGAAATGGAGTGGCCCTCACAGTCAGCAAAAGAGTCCAAAATGCAATACTTGGGTGCAGTCTCAAACACCAAAGAATGATCTCGGTTCATTTCCAAGGCAAGCCATTCAACATCACAGTAATCCAAGGCTATGCCCCAACCATGAATGCCAAAGAAACTACAGTTGAACAGTTCTATGATGACCTACAAGACATTCTAGAACTAAAACCAAAAAAAATGATATCCTTTTCATCAGAAGGACTGGAATGCAAAAGTAGGAAGTCAAGAGATACCTGGAGTAACAGGCAAGTTTGGCCTTGGAGTACAAAATGAAGCAGGGCAGAGGCTAACAGAATTTTGCCAAGAGAACATACTGTTCACAGCAAACACCCTCTTCCAACAACACGAGAGACAACTCTACACATGGACATCACCAGACAGTCAACACTGAAATCAGATTGATTATATTCTTTGCAGCTGAATATGGAGAATCTCTACACAGTCAGCAAAACAAGACCGGGAGCTGACTGTGGCTCAGATCATGAACTTCTCATTGCAAAATTCAGGCTTAAATTGAAGAAAGTAAGGAAAACCACTAGACCATTCAGGTATGACCTAAATCAAATCTCTTACGATTGTACAGTAGAGGTGAAAAATAGATTCAAGGGATTAGATTTGGTAGACAGAGTGCCTGAAGAACTACAGATGAATATTCGTAATATTGTACAGAAGGTGGTAACCAAAACCATCCCAAAGAAAAAGAAATGCAAAGAGGCAAAATGGTTGTCTGAGGAGGCCTTACAAATAGCCGAGAAAAGAAGAAAAGCGAAAGGCAAAGGAGAAAAGGAAAGATATATCCATCTGAATGCAGAGTTCCAGAGAATAGCAAGGAGAGATTGCTATTGCTAAGAAAAAATTTTAAGTGAACGATTCAAAGAAATAGAGAAAAACAATAGAATGGGAACAACTATAGATCTCTTCAAATATTGGAGATACCAAGGGAATATTTCACGCAAAGATGGGCAAAATAAAGGATAGAAATGACAAGAACTTAACAGAAGTAGAAGAGATGAAAAGAGATGTCAATAATACACAAAAGAACTATATTTTAAAAAAAAAAGTCTTAATGACTCAGGTAGCCACAATGGTGTGATCACTCACCTAGAGTCAGACATCCTGGAGTGTGAAGTCAAGTGGGCCTTCATCACTATGAACAAAGCTAGTGGAGGTGATGGAATTCCAACTGAGCTATTTCAGATTTTTAAAAATGATGTTGCTAAAGTGTTGCACTCAATACGCCAGCAAATTTGGAAAACTCAGCAATGGCCACAGGACTGGAAAAGATCAGTCTTCATTAGGGCACTCAAAGCTGGTGCACTGGGACAACCTAGAGGGATGGGATGAGGAGGGAGGTGGGAAGGGGGCTCGGGATGGGGGATGCATGTATACCCCTGGCTGATTCATGTCAATGTATGGAAAAAACCACATTATTGTAAAGTAATTAGCCTCCAACTAAAATAAATAAAGTTTTAAGAAATCAGTTTTCATTCCAATCTCAAAGAAATGCAATGCCAAAGAATGTTTAAATTCCCGTACAATTATGCTCATCTCACATGGTAGCAAGGTAATGCTCAAAATCCTTCAAGCTAGACTTCAACAGTATGTGAACCAAGAACTTCCAGATGTACAAGCTAATTCAGAAAAGGCAGAGGAACGAGAGATCAAATTGCCAACATCTGTTGGATCATAGAAAAAGCATGGGAATTCCAAAACACATCTACTTCGGCTTCATTGACTATGCTAAAGGCTTTGGCTGTGTGGATCACAACAAACTGTGGAAAATCCTTAAAGAGATGGGAATACCAGACCACCTTACCTGCCTCCTGCGAAACCTGTATTCACGTCAAGAAGCAACAGTTTAGAACGAGACACGGAACAATGAACTGGTTTTAAATTGGGAAAAGAGTACATTAAGGCTTTTTATCATCAATCTGCATATTTAACTTCCATGCAGAGTACATCATGCAAGATGCTGGGCCGGATGAATCACAGGCTGGAATCAAGATCACCAGCAGAAATAACAACAACCTCAGATATGCAGATGATACCACTCTAATGGCAGAAAGTGAAGAGGAACTAAAGAGCCTCTTAATGAGGGTGGAAGAGGAGAGTGAAAAAACTGGCTTAAAACACAATGTTCAAAAAACTAACATCATGGAATCTGGTCTCATCATTTCATGGCAAATAAATCGGGGGGAAAGTGGAAACAGTGGCAGTTTTTTTTTTTTTTTTTTTTGGTCTCCAAAATCTCCGCGGACAGTGACTGCAGCCATGAAATTAAAGGACGATTGCTCCTTGGAAAAAAGGCTATGACACACCTAGACAGCGTGTGAAAAAGCAGAGACATCACATTGCTGACAAAGGTCCATATAGTCAAAGCTATGTAGCTATGTTTTTCTAGTGGGCATGTAAAGATGTGAGAGTTGGACCATAAAGAAAGCTGAGCACTGAAGAATTGATGCTTTTGAATTGTGGTGCTGGAGAATAGTCTCGATAATCCCTTGGACAGCAAGAAGATCAAATCGGTCAATCAACCCTGATCAAACCCTGCCCAATCAAACCAGTCAATCAACCCTGAATATTCATTGAAAGGACTGATGCTGAAGCTGAAACTCCAATACTTTGGCCACCTGATGCGAAGAGCTGACTCATTGGAAAAAACCCTGATGCTTGGGAAGATTGACGGCAAAAGAAGGGGGCAGCAGAGGATGAGATGGTTAGATAGCATCATAGATTCGGTGGACATGAATTTGAGCAAACCCTGGGAGATACTGAAGTACAGGGGAGACTGCCGAGCTGCAGTCAATGGAGTCACGGACACAGCTTAGCAACTGAACAACGAAATGTCATTTAACTCTGAAAACCTATAGGGTCGGTTCCATCATTTCTGCCTTCCAGGCGAGGAACCCAGTCCATGGAGAGGAAAGGATCATGATGGCGCCTGGACAGTCCCCAGCCAGCCTGGCTCCAGAGCGCAGGCGCTAATCCTTTCTCACAGCTTCCTCATGCTCTCAGCCTGGTCCCATAAGACTCACAAGATGGCATGTGTGCTGTGCTGAGTCACTCAGTCACGTTCGACTCTTTGCGGAACACGGACTGCGGCCCACCAGGCTCCTCTGTTCATGGGGATTCTCCAGGCAACACTCCTGGAGTGGGTTGCCACGCCCTCCTCCAGGGGATCTTCTCAACCCAGGAATCAAACCCAGGTCTCCTGCATTGCAGGCAGATTCTTTACCACCTCAGCTACCAGGGAAGCCCAGATGGCATGTAAACCATGAGAAACGTATGTGCATCCCAAATGTACAATCATAGACACATTTTGGGCAGAAGTGGAGGCTTTAGGTATGCAGAGGTCAGGAATATTTTGGAACAGAGATGAACCAAAAGGAGTTGGGCCTCTTACACTGACCTGGGCTGAGCTGAGGATATGCAGATGTAAGGAAGGAAGGGCCTACACTGAAAAAGCAACTGTGTTTGGATTCAAGTGGAAGAACTATTTTTTGTTTATACGATATTAACCTGTTAGCTAAATTTCTGTCAACTGAAACCACCAAACTTTGGGACCTCCTTGGTGATCCAGCTATTAGGACTCCCCATTTTCATCGCAAGGGGCCCGGGTTCGATCCCTGGTTGGGGAACCAGACCCCACATGCTACAACCAAGACCTGGCACAGCCAAATAAGTTAATTAATTGAAAAAAAAAATACCACCAAGCTTTTACTTGCAGCTCACACAGCAGAGCCCACCCACCCCACCTTCAGATTTCCGGCCTTAAGCGGTTAAGATCTGCCGCACACATGCAGCCCCTCCCAGCCTTCCCAGGATTCCGAGTCTCTCTTTCAACACCTTAAATTCCTCATCTCCCTTTCTCCTCTTAATCACCACCCCAGGGAGGCCTTGAAAAGAGTGAAAAGGGGCAGACCAGGGCTCAGCTTCCCTCACACTTCAGGGGGGCCAGCTGGCGAATTCGGCCATTCCTCTAGATTTTCTGGCAAGTTCTCCAGGGAGCCTGCTGTTCCATGCCCCGACGCCGTTCTCTCTGCCTTGAAAGCCTTTCTTCCCTCCTCAGCCTGCAATTCACTCTCTCAGAAGTCAGCTCAGTCACCAAACCAGAGTCCATCTTCCTCCTTGCGCTCATGGCGCTGACCACATTTGAGTGAAATCATTGCTTCTCACCTGTCCCACTAGCTGGGTGTGTTTCAGGTGCTGAGGTTTACACCTTACTGTTTTTGCCTCCCTAGCCTGGGGCCTTGCACACACTGTGTGCAGATTAAACAACTGCGGTCCACACCTCAGTTCTACTTAACAGTAGACCCCACTCATGAGAATTCATGTTGGCAATGGGCATCCTAATTTGCACATGACTTCATATGACACCACCTCCCCGATGCTCAGCGTGGCCTTAGGATCTGGGTATCACCAAGAATGTTTTCAGGTGAGGAAACGGAGACTCAGAGAATGACGATGGCCCCAGGTCACACGGTGAGAAGAGGTAGGACTGGAATCCTGGCCTCCTAGCCTTTCCTGGCCCCCACCCCTGCCCCCGCACACCACTGGCCCTCAAGGGACGTTCGCAAGTCTGTGCTACGGGTTGTTTCTCACATGTTGCCATGGACATCACTAGTCCAGTCTAGGTAACATATACAGCTCACTCTTACTAGAACAGCCTCGCCCTCTGTCTGCTATTTCTAACTTGATGTCACCAATAGACTCCGTTCCTGGACTGAGCTCATCTCTTTTCGTAAAGCAGGACTGTCTGGACAACTGCTCTCTCCTTCCACCCAAGCCGAAGCAAGTCCTGGGGAGTGAAGGAAGGGTAGAGATCTCCTGCTAGAGAAGGGAGATTCCAGTTCAGAAAAAAAAAAAAAAAAAACCCTCCCAGGAATTCCCTGGCGGTCCAGGGGTTAGGACTCCGAGCATTCACTGACGAGGGTACAGATTCAATCCCTGGTCCCACAATCCCAGGGTTTTTTTTGTGTGGCATGGCCGAAAAGGAAAGAAAACCACCTTCCTGTGTGCATCTGGGCCTAAGAACCTTGCTCTACTCTGCCACCCGAGGGAGGTGAACTGTCAGAGGGGTCCATGCTTGCTCGTCATGCCCAAGAGGTATCCCTGGAACTGGCATGCAGACATTAAAATCCTAATTCAAATGCACGAGGAAGATTGGTATTTAGAAGAGACCTGCTGGCATTGATTAAACTAAGGGAAGATTCCTGCTATAAGGAGAATCGTTGGCCCAGAATAATTCATTTATACCTAATGGGTTTGCTTCAAAAAGGACCCACCAGCTCCCACTTCCACGCTTGGAGTACTAGGACATGTGATCTTTCTCGGGTCCCCACTGCCTGGAATCAGAGCTTCATTTCCTCATCCTGCTTCCTTTTCCTCCCCAAACGTCTGTGCAGATCTGAGGTCCTGGCCTGGGAGTTGAGGAGGGGCCTTGGCGTGGTACCCCTTTGGGAAAAATAAAAACACACGGCTGGCAAAGCCTGTAGCGGATGATACATAAGGAAAGAAAGATGTGTCTACACTTCATCATGGCTCCGTCTCTAAGATCAATTTCATTTTTACATCAGGGACAGAATCCGGTGGCTCTTACTCATGGTTGCGTCATTGAGGGCAGTGATTGTGTTCCCTACACTAAGTAGCCCTTGCACATGTGTTAGACAGGGAGGGTGGTGACGGCTCTGTAACATCATTCAGGTCAGCCTCTTCCCCATCCCTGGTTGAGGAAACTCCCACCCCTATTTCTCTCAACAGCTGGCTCTAAATCTCTACCCCTTCCTCAAACTCACAGCTGCATCCATCCCAAAAGGCTCCCTCATCCTCAGCAAAGAAGACATCCGGTCCTGGATTCTCAGGGTTCCTCAGCTACCCTTCCAGTCCTGTCTCTCTTCTTCCACTTGAGCCTGCCATCTCCCCAACTGTCCCCTCGGTGAGTTTTATCCTCTCCCTGAAGTGTCTGGAATGGACTCTTTTCCACCAGCTCTTCCTATCAACAGTCAACCAAACTCACATCTCTCACACAACAAAAGTAAAAATCCCTTCATCCCATTTCCCCTCTAGTTAGTTCCTCAGAGCCTGCTGCAGTTGGTTCAACTGTCCCACAACCCACAAGCTAGCATCAGACCCATTCTGCTGCCGAAACAGTTCTTACCAAGGTCACCGTGATCTTCTGCTGACCAAACCTAGTAGTCAGTCTAAGTACCAACCTCCTCCCCACTCACAGCCACTACTCTTTCCATCATATCCCCTAACATTTCATCCTCAAATTCCTAATTGCTCCCACAGATGCCAGGCCTCAACGGCTCCTTGAACAAGACCAGCAGATGTTCTGCCTGTAGACACACCTGCCCCTGGGAAGGCACAGCAGAATCTTGGAGGCTCCCAGACACAGTCATGTGACCTGAAAGTTTAGCAGAGTTGAGCTACCATGTGTTAGAGCATCCATCTTCACGTATCCCTAATAGAGAAAGCTGCCAACTCTGATGTTGAGATCCTGGGAGTCTCTGCAGTTCCCACTTTCCAAGATTCCAGGAATGACTCAATCCTCCTTTAGATATGTTAAAATTCCAGAAAGCCTTGCCCTGGTCAGCAGCTTTATCTCTTTTTTAATTTGCATATCTCTGGTCCCATTCCTACTTTGCTAGTTTATGTTCTCCTCTTAGAATGTGACCTCATTTACAAGTGCCCATGACACTGGCATGCTGGTGTTCTGGGTATCACCAGCAAGGGATCTGTGACTGGTATGAGGTCATCCACCTGGAGTTAGTGATGTTTTCACCTGCTGACTCTCAAACTGTCCCCTGATCCCTGCTCCAGCTCCCTCCTTCAATTCTTCTCAAAAGCCTCCTCAGCTCTTTTCCCATCCTATTAATACAAGGCCCCAGCCTCAGTTCAGGCAGAAAAAAAATGGGTTACCCTCTGGGCTCCCTCCCATAACTATAAACTTTATCACACTTGAGTATTGATTACTCTTGACATTCTATTAGGGCCATTTAGGGCTTATTGTCACATTTATTTTCATTGTAAAACAGTGTTAAAAAGCAATTTATGATTGACTGATACCTACACAAACATCCAGAGCCATTATGTCAATAACCTGATAAATGTTTCACTCACTGGTTTCCAGCTGCTATGGGGAGAGCTCTTACCATTTGCCAGATGCTCAGATGCTGCCTGGGAAACAGATCTATAAGACGCATTTGACAGGACAGAGGGGTGCAGTTAATCAACAATTTTAGGGCTGTTGAATGTTTCCTATTTATTGCTTTAGAAAATAAGAAAAGTATGCTGGATAAAGGGTGAATTAAACTTGGATTCATCTTGGACAAATTGAACTCTAGTCATGACAGTACCACTGCCTGGCACTGTGCAGTCTCTGGGACTCAGTTTCCTCATCTGTACAATGGGCACAAATAACAAGACTGCCTGTCTCACTGGGGATTGTTGGGCTAAGAGATGCGAAAGGCTCCCATGAGCTATAAACTCAGACTGTGAATCAAATACCTTGGCCTTGACCCAACTGGGTGACTTTACAAGATGCCTGCATTATGTCACAGAATTCCTTGGGATACAGTGATATAGGAAATGACAAATAACTTTGAAAAGGCAGGAATCTGAGGCAAGTCTTGGGTAACTCAATAGCAGTAACCCTTTATACAGAAGCACATCGAGAACACATATTCCTACCTCCCCTCCCCAGGAAGATTCACAAATAAGCAAGCAAGAACTTCAGTATCTACTTTGAGCCAACCACCGACCCCGCCCAACCTCGGCCTCCTGGCCTGGCAGCGCAAGTCTCCTGAAGTACGGATGACCTTGGGGTGGTTACTTCAGCACTTCGCCTCATCTCATCTGTCAACTGGATATACTGAGAGAGCCCTTGCCACATGTCGGAGCATTAAGTGAGATCATATGTTTGAAAAAATGCTGGTAAACATTTAACTATCTACAGAGCCGTCTGCATGTTAATGATCAGCATATTTACAGTAAATGTGTGGGATGAATATGAAGGAAACCCCACTAGGCAGACGCAGAAGTTCTTTTCAAAAAACCTGATTTGGAGTAAATCTCTCTATAATGGATGGAGCTGCAGGGAAGGAACATGGATAAGGGTCAAGAAAACATAGCTTTGAGATTTTAGGCTTGAATCCTGTCTGTCACTAGTAGTGACAATTTGCATAATCTTAGGCAATTTATTTAATCTCTCTGAGCTTTGGGTTTCTCCTCTGTAAAATGAGAATAATAATAGCACTCACTTCACAGGATTGCCGTGATGATTATTCAAGATTATGCACTTTAAACAATTCACACAGTGTCTGGTTCCCTGTAATAGTTAGTTTCAGTCGGTAGGTGGGTTGGAGAAAGGAAGACAGACTATTAACTGGTAAATTATTTATATCTTGTTCCATATGGTGGCTCACTCTCACCTAATGAAATATATAAACAGTATACATATTGGCAAGAATCAAACCATCATACTGATCTTCCCTGGTGGAGCAGATGGTAAAGAATCTGCCTGCAATGTGGGAGATCCAGGTTCGATCCCTGGGTCAGGAAGATCCCCTGGAGGAGGAAATGGCAACCCACTCCAGTATTCTTGCCTGGAGAATCCCATGGATCGAGGAGCCTGGCGGGTTACAGTCCATGGGGTCACAAAGAGTCAGACATGACTGAACAACTAACCCCTACCTGCTAAAGAAATATTGTCTTGCTTGTAATGATGGAGAGATGTGGATTGACTTTTTTTCCTTTCTTCAGTTCTTGTCATAAAGTTGTTTACAAAAGAATACAGTTTTGACACATATACACATACGTATACATATATATGTATTAATATATATAAAGTGTTATGCTCAGTCACTCAGTTATGTCCTACTCTTTGTGACTCCGTGGGCTGTAGCCCGCCAGGCTTCTCTGTCCGTGGGACTTTTCAGACAAGAATATTGGAGTGGGTTGCCATTTCCTCCCCCAGGGGATCTTCTTGACCTAGGGATCAAACTTGCATCTCCTGTGTCTCCTGAATTGGCAGGTGAATTCTTTACCCCTGCGCTACCTGGGAAGCCCCTATATATACATATATATTTTTAAAATAATTTTATTTATTTATTCTTGACTGTGCGGGGTCTTCGTTGCTGCATGGGCTTTTCCCTGGTTGCAGTGAGTGGGGGCTACTCTTGGGTGGTGGTGCGCAGGCTTCTCATTATGATGGTTTCTCTTTTCGCAGAGCACAGGTCTAGGGCACATGGGCTTCAGGAGTTGTGGCTTCCAGGCTCAAAAGCACATGCTCAATAGTTGCAGAGTACAGGCTTAGTTGTTCCTTAGCATGTGAGATCTTCCTGGATCAAGGATCGAACGCTTGTCTCCTACATCTGCAGGTGGATTCTTTACCACTGAGCCACCAGGGAAGACCCTAAATACTTTTTTTTTTTTTTAATTTAAAAAGAAAAAACAAACCTTACCCTGAAATGTTGTGGCAGTTGGCTCTATAGATGCCTTCAAGACCATAAGTCTTAAGTAGGTGGAGATAGAAATCTATACCTTGCAGGGAGAAAAGTTAGAAAGTGTTAAAGTATTTGAATCCCAGTGCATTTGGGAAAGCTTCCATAGCGGCCTAAGAGCACCTTCTTGAACACAGAAGGTACTCAAGGACTGGGCTCTCTCCTTTCTCCCCCATGAGCACCTCCACCAGCATCACAAGCTAATTAGCAGCTGACTCTCCCCCAGGCTCCTTTCATCCAGGGCAGATCCTCTTCTGTTTGAAGTTCAGGTCTCTGATCAACATTATCTCCCTCCAGAGCCCAGCCTGGATCATTCTATCTGATCATCCCTTTTTCTTTTCTTCATAACACTTATATACTATCTAGAAGTATCTCATTTGTTTACATGTTTATTATGTGCTTTTCTTTCTCTAGAATATAAACACCATCAGATCAAGGACCTTATCTGTCTCACTTGGCCACTGTATCTCCAGCAATGGAACTCTGGCCAGGCACTCACTCAGTATTTAAGAATAAAGGGACAAATGAACACGTGTCAATTGCCAGTGATGAGGGGATGAGTAAGGGACAGATAAGCAATGCCCCACCTCCCAGCTGACTGACATGCACACATACCTGGGCAGAAATTCAGGCATTTTAGCCAAAGAGCAGATGGCAGCCAAGGCCAGGGTATAGGTAGCAATTGGCACAAGAGGCCCTGGTCATAGTAGAAACCTGTAAGTTTCAGCAACATCAGCTTTGTGTAACTTTGGACAGAAATCTGCTGGTTAGGCACAGCCACATAGATCTGGTGTCTGGGCTTTGGTGCAGGCTTGGATACGAGGCCAAAAGTCCATGTCCTTCCTTGAATTAAAAAAAAAAACAACAAAAGACAAAATCTGGCTCAAGGGAAACAAATTCTTGGGAAATAGCACAAGCTTACTTTGATTCAACCCACATTTACTGGGCCAAGTTCTGTAGCAGGAAGAACAAGATTCAGAGTGTATATCTCGTAGGGTGACAGGACTAGAATGGGAATAACTAACAAAGCAGAATAAGGAGAGAGTACTGAAACAGTCCTTACTTCTCCTGGAACACCGACGAAGGATTCAGAAGCTCCATTTAAACCTAAGTCCAGGCTCTCCATTCTTGTAGAGTGGCAAGTGCCATCAGAAGGCAAATCCACAACAAAAACAGCCCTTGAGAACCTCGGCTGTTCTTGCTCTCATTGCAAAGATTGTCCCACAAGGTCTGACATCCTTCTCCAGCTCTGCAAACAGTGGCAGGCCTGGGGGGCAGATTGACAAACCACTTCCCACTATTGGCTCAAAGCAGGACAAGATCTTGAACCACTCAGTTCCTGGGAAAGAACGGCCAGTTCTTCTGACCACAGCCTGGGCGGTTCTAGGGGCTGCTGCTTAGACTTGGCAGGTGAAGGCGGGGCTCTGTGCTCCAGGAGAAAAATATCCCCGGCATCTCCTTTAGCCACAGGCCGGCTCCTGGAAAGGTTGTACCTAAGGGCCTTTGTGGATCTTTTTAATCATTAAACAAAAAAAGAAAGAAAGAAAGAAAAAATGTCTCTCCCAGCCCATCGTCTTGCGAGTACACACCTGGTGCAATGGTTTTTGGAAAGAACTTTGGGGTCTACACATCTGACTTCAGTTCTGCTTCACTCACCACTTTTCTTAAGCAACTACCCTTCCCCTCTCTGTACCTCAGTTTCCTGATTTGTCATCAGAGGGACCAGTGGTGGTCTTCAAACTACAAGTTTTAATCCAATGATAAGCAATAAAATCAATAGAATGGGTTACAACCAACATTTTTTTTTGAAAGGGAAATAGAAGAGTTTAGACTATAAAATATCTGAATGCATTGCAATTAATAGGTAAGTATTGTCTTATAGAACTTATATTTCATCTATTGACATGCTTACCCTGAGAACAAAACAAAATGTTTTGCACAGTGGGTTACTGTTTTGTTTTGTTTTTTTAAAGTTCAAAACATACTATTTGAGTTTTCAAGGCTAGAACCAGTAGGTCCAATTCTACTCCTGGCCTAATTGCCAATTTCCCATTGTTTGCCACAGCTCCAAGTGAACCTGTGATTTGGCTCATGAGTAGATATACCTAATCTCCAAAGCGAATGAGGGTGCTCTCAGAAGGGCTGCACCATGACCCGTCCTCCCCAAATGACAGGACTTTCCTGACTTCTCACAGTGCATGTTGGCTGGGTTTGTTTTTCGAACTTCATGTAAACGGAGTCACAGTACGAACCTAACTGTGGACACGGTGACCTAGAAAGGAGATGCTCAATGCTGCATTTATTGTCCAGCATGACATCAGCCAGAAAGCATTGCGAAAATAATAATATTATGATTATTGAGTGAAGGCCTTTTGGGTGCCAGACTCCGTGCTAAGGGACTTAAAAACATTCAAGTTCATTCTCACAAGGTCTATGGGAGTGGAGGTGTCTGCTATGACCCTCATGTTTCAGAAAGAGAAACTGAGGCACAGGGACATTGCAATGGGATACCCTCAAGGTCATGGAACCTGCAAATGGTGGAGCAGGGCTGGAACCCTTATCTGTCCCCCCTAGACTCCTTTCCATTACAGCTTTTTCCACAGGGCTGGGGTACTTCCCAATGAAGTATCTTGGAGACTGCTTGGAACCAGTCCTGTTGTACAAGGGACCCAGTCTTCTCCTGCCTGCCTCTCACCCACATTTGGTGGAATCGAGTTGGTTTACACTGCTGAGGAGGCAAGCAAGCTACTCTTCATGAAGCCAGGGGGTTCCAGAAGGCCTGAATTAGCCGAGAGGTTTAATTTGGGGATATTCTTACTACACAAAATTTCTTTCAGAACATTTGGTCCTTTGGGACTTCCTCAAATTGCCAACGATTAGACAGAAAATTCCATCTCCTTCTCCTTGGTTGCTTCATAGTATGCAGCAGTTCCCCTACCTTAACCTACAAGTGATTGCCTACTTTGGCAGCCCCTTACTAACCAGAGAAATTTGACTGTTTTTTTCTTTTTTTTTTTTTTGAGGGGGATGGGGAGTGCTCTTGTTTCCTTAACAAATGCAATTACATTTCACTGCTTCATTGGTGAAGCCACATTTAACCAATGAGATTGGTTGGTAACTTGTTCAGTCTACTCAAGAATAGAGGATGAAAAGATCCATATATCAATTTTCCTCATATTAGAGATTTTAAGAATCATTTTTTGGTTTTGGGTTTTTTTTGTTGGTTTTTTTTTTTTTAGTATTAGCCATCCCGATTACAACATACCTACTACTCCAGAGTTACAAGGAAATTAGTCAGGCCTTAAAATTAAACTTTAACCTTGGTTCAAATTAAAACTACAATTTGCCACATTAGTTTCATATGTTTGTATTTCCTGGCCTCAAAAACACTACTGGCCCCTTGACTACAGTAGGTGAAATTCTACTTAGCACTCAAAAACCAATATAACTTCCTCCACACCCCAGGCAAAGCTAAAAGAGTGGTCCTTTCGCTTCCACAACGTTCTGTAAAATGGAGCCTTGTACCTCCAACTCTTAATCACCACCACCACCCCCAAACCCTGAACTCCCCTCAGGGCAGTAACCACATTGTATTTATATTTGTCCTAATATTTACCCCCAACACTGGCAGGATCAGGTTTCCCCCTCCCATAGCAAGACTTCAGTATACATTGTCCTTGAATTGAATCAATTTCTAAGGAAACCTTTTATTGAAATATAAGATGCAAATGAAAAGGCCCAGGATCATAAATGTTTCAATGTTCACAAAGAGAAAGAAAATGTATCAAGTGCTTTCCAGCCCCCCAAACCCCCTCCCCCCTCCCCCACCCACCCCAGAAGGCCTGCACCCTGGCCGTTCCTCCAGCAACGACAAGACAAGGAAGGCCCTACAGTAAATTTGCTTGTTTGCTGTTGTTGTTGTTGTTGTTTTGAACCTTGTATAAATAGAATCACAGTGTGAGCTCTCTTGGTTTGGGCTTATTATATTAAACATCATGCTTGCGAGATTTAACCTCACTGTTTTGTAGCGTGCTGGTTAATTTATCCCCATTTGCTGGCCAGCATTCCACTGTGGCTGTGCAGTTATATATTTATCCATTCTACTGCAGATGGTCACTTAGCTTTTTTCCTATTTGGAGCTCTTATGAATAGAGTTACTATGAACATTCTTGGATATTTCTTTCTGTTAACCATTTACCTAGGAGTCCTATTGTTCAGCTTTGGTGGATGCTGCCAAATACTTCTTAAGGTTTTTGAGGTGGTTGTGGAAACTGAAAAGCTGCTTCTAAAATTTATATGGAAATACAAAAGGCCAAAAATATTCAAGACAATCTTGGACAAAGCTGGAGGTCTTACACTACAACATATTATAAAACTACAGGAATTAAGACAGGGTGGTTTGGGCACAAATAGGCCAGTGGCTTGGAAGAGAGAATTCAGACACATATGCAAGCATAAATGTTACTTGATTTATGATACAGGTAACATAGCCATGTAGAAAAGACATAGTGATGTTTTCAATAAATGGTGCCAGATCAATTGGATAAACACATTAAAAAAAAAGCTTAACCACACGTAAAAATCAATTCCAGATGGATTATAGATCTAAACATCAAAAGGAAAACAATAAGGTTTTGTAAAAAAAAAAATTATGTATAAAATTCACTAGAATATGAATATGACTGGAAGACTTGAAGTAGGTAAAAATTTCTTATAAATAGGACGCAAAAAGCTCTCATCATAAAGGAAAAATTGGATACACTGGACTACTTCAAAAATAAGAATGGTTCCTCAAAAGATACCATTAGGAATTGAAAACACAGCACTGATTAAGAAAAGATGTTTGCAAACATAGACCCAACAAAGGACTTGTAAATAGAATGTATACTGAACTCCTACATGTCAATCATAAAAAAGAAGGAATAAAAAAGTGTGCAGAAGGAGGAGGAAAAGGAAAAACTTGAATGGCCACTTAAACACATGCACACACTATGGCCAAATGGCTAATAAACATATGAAAAGGTGAATAAGGTAAATGCAAATTAAAACCCTCAAGAGACATCTCTGGACTCAGGAAAACTGCTAAAATTGAAAGTCACGTGGTACCTGCTGTTGGCGAGAATGTGGAGTAACCAAGCTCTCCTACACCGCTGAGGTTAAGGAGCAAATACTGGTCTGTCCACTGAATTTTTATCAGGATCTGCCCCAATTTTTCCCTCTCCCCAGGTCCCAGGAGAGTGGACTGGAGTGAGCGGGTGGTGGTTGGAAAGCATGTACAAACCTCTATTTATGCCTTTTCTTCGTGCTGCGCGTTGACTCAGGCTTCACACACTCCTTGAACCGTATTTGCCGCTAGATCCTTTGCTAGAGCCCGCGCAGACGTTAGAAGTAAGATCCATTTCGAACCAGGGTGGCCTCCCTCACGAGCTCCTGAAACAAACAGGCACATACTACAAACAACGTGTAATTCTTATCTCATCCAAAGACCCAAAGCTTTCTGATGCCTCTTAAATATGTCCCCAAAATGAATTCCTAGAATTCAAAGTTATGCTCATTTTTATTTCCCTACAGGTTCAAGTTGCAAAATCACCCTCCTGAAAGGTTGGATCAACTTTCACTCCCACAAGAGGCAGAAACATGCCTCATTTATCAACGTACTAGGTGAAAAACAGCATTTTGTTTCAGTTAGCTCTTTGATCACTAAAAAAGCTGAACTTTTAAAATCTGTTTATTGGTCATTTTTATTTCTTCTTTTGTAACTAGAAGTTCACATATTTTGTCCATGCTGCCAGTAATTTTTTCTTATAATTCTGAAAGAGGGCTCTATGTAGCAAGGATATGAACTTTTCACTTGTTACATATTGTACATATACTGTGGATATTTTCCCCAATATTTGGTGTTTCCTCCTTTAATTTTATTTATAGGGTTTTTTCTTATACAAATGAACTTTAAATGCTATATAGTTAAAAAAAGAAAAAAGAAAAATCTGTTATAACCTTTGTATTTTTACAAAGTATTTAGGAAATCTCTTTCCATTTCAAAATTATAAAAATGGTTATACATTTTTCTAATATGGTTACATTTGTTATCTTTAAATATTTGAATCACTTGGAGCTCATTTTGCATCCGTTAAGGCTCCAGTTGTGTTGTGTGTGTGTGTACATTCTTTTTTTCCAGAATGGCAGCCAGTAGTTCCAGCACCATTTATTGAAGGATACATACTTGACCTAGTCATTTGTCTGTTTTTTGGGTAATAGTAAGATTCACTATCAGATGGATCTCCCTGGCCTTCCAGGTGGCAGATTGACCCCAAGCCACCAGAGTGGAGATGTGGTCTAGTAGGAGGCTCAGTTGCATCAAACAGTGTAGAATAGGTGAGTGCTGGAATTAAAACAAGCACGGAGGGAGGTGAGGAGTGAGGACTGACTGCTCTCGTTCCCCCGCTCTGGTCCCCTATATTCACTTCATCTAGCTGTCTTTCCACATCTGTAAGCTTCAGCAACTATTCCAGGAGGGAATAATTAATCCCGGTAGCTAATCCCAGAGACTCTGGAGTCAGGTTACTGTATTTAAATCCTGACTTCACCACTTATACCAACCTTGTGATCTCAAGCAAGTGTCTTCATATTTCTGGTCTTCAGTTTACCCCTGAGAAGTGGGGCTCATAGTAACACCCATTGCAGAGCACATGGAGGAGGGTTTTAAAGAACTAAGTCATATGCAGCCCTTAGGTTGGTGACTGGCACAGAATAAACTCATAGGGTCAACATTGTTATCAGTTAATTTTTAAGGAAATTCGTGACTGTCTAGTGGAACAAGACATTAGTCCTCCCTTGGGCTGGGCCTGAGCCTAAGCAGAGCAGTTAGAGGAGGTGGAACTGACAAGCCGATGGGAAGGTTTTCAGGTCAAATGGTTGAAGGCACTGGTCTAGAAGATGTTTTCTTTAGGGAGCCTCTATTCTTTAAGGCACACTTATGCAATAAAGCTCACAAACGAAGGACTAGCATATTAATTAACCTTGCCATGGATTGGGGCTTCCCTGGTGTCTCTGACGGAAAAGAATCTACCTGCAATGCAAGAGGTCTGGGTTTGACCCCTAGGTTGAGAAGATCCCCTGGAGAAGGAAATGGCAACCCAGTCCAATATTCCTGCCTGGAGAATTCCATGGACAGAGGAGCCTGGTGGGCTACAGTCCATGGGGTCGCAAAGAGTTGGACACGGCTGAGCGACTAACACTAATACTGTATTCTACCACCTTCACCCACTTTTAAACATAACTGCTAATTAGTTTAGGTAAAGTTTTGGTCAGAAGTGGAACCACTGGTATTTGTCGTTCCTTCTCATATTTTTCAGAGAATGAGACAATAGCTGTAACTGATTGACTCCATCAGAGGCAGACCTTTAACAATTATTTCATATAATACTCTGTAATATATCCAAGGTTGTCATTATCATCCCCAAGGTCAAGAAGAGGAAAGGGAGTTTCCTCGAAGTGAGGAGGTAACTTGCATGCAGTTGCCATAACTAAGAACCAAGATTCAACCCAGGTCTCTCTAACCCCAGGACTCAAACTCTAAACTCAATGAAGAACACATGGATATTGAGCTGGAATTTTGGAAGCTGGGAAGTCCAGCTTGGCAGATGGGAGAAATTAACTTTCTGAAGGATTTAGTGCCTTCTATTTATTTACAAAATGGTCATGCCTGGAAGGACTTTGGGAGGAATCTATCCAGAGTCTTCATCGTACAGATGGAAAACCTGGAGCCCACAACAGGATGTGTCTAAGCCGATTACACATGGACATCTCTGCTGAGTCTTGGTCTCCTCACTCTGTACAATAACCTCCATGTAACCTCCATGAGGCCTCAAGATAGAAGGGGAAACATGCTCGGTGCTACACAGACTACATGTCATCCTGGCCCAAAGAAGCTTACAACATCAAGGAAGAAAATTCATGCCGACAAAAACAGTCAAAAAACAAAGATCATGGCATCTAGTCCCATCACTTCATGGCAAATAGATGGGAAAAAAGTGGAAAAGGTGAAAGATATTGTTTTCTTGGGCTTCAAAGTCACCGCAGATGGTGACTGCAGCCATGAAATTAAAAGATGCTTGCTCCTTGGAAGAAAAGCTATGACCAACCTAGACAGCACATTAAAAAGCAGAGACATCACTTTGCTGACAAAGGTGTGTGTAATCAAGGCTATGTTTTTTCCAATAGTCAAGTATGGTTGTTAGAGTTGGACCATAGAGGCTGAGTGCTGAAGAATTGATGCTTTTGAACTGTGGTGCTGGAGAAGACTCTTGAGAGTCCCTTGAATAGCAAGAAGATCAAACCCAACAATCCTAAAGGAAATCAGTTATGAATATTCATTGGATGGACTGACACTGAAGCTGAAGCTCCAATACTTTGGCCACCTGATACGAAGAACTGACTCATTGGAAAAGACCCTGATGCTGGGAAAGATTGAATGCAGAAGGAAAAGAGGATGAGATGGTTGGATGGCATCACCGGCTCAATGGACATGAGTTTAAGCAAGCTCCGGGAGATGGTAAAGGACAGGGAAGCCTGGCATGCTGTAGTCCTTGGGGTCGTGAACAGTTGGACACAGCCTAGTAAAAGGGTGAACAACAACAACAAGAAGTAAAAGGGTGAAAAGCACTTTGGGGTCTTTGGAGCACTTTATCCCTCTGACCAGAATCAGGAAAGACTTCTTGGAGGAGTTTGCATAAGAGCTGGGTCTGCAGTAGAAAATGACAGGAAGGGCACTCCAAATGGAGAAGGGACTACTAGTAATGAAAGCTAACATTTATTGAGCCACAGCATGCAGACTCCATGATAAACACTTTATACTTATTAACTCCTTTAAATCCCACAGGACACTATAAAGTGAGTACCATAATTATCCCCATTTTAGAGAAGGGGAAATTAAGACACATAAAGGATAAATAGCTTGTCCATGGACATATGGCTAGGAATTGGCAGGTTCCAGGATGAGAATACCAGCCGGAATGACTCCTCATTTCTTGATGCCTGAGGGGAGGACCCAGGGAGGAGCGCTGGGAAGAGGACACAGGATGAAGGAGTAGGATATATGTTCTTTTTCTAGGACAAGTCAACTTCTAATTGACCCTTGGCTTTTCCTACCATCTAGGGACTTCCTGAGATAGGCAAGGAGTACTCAGTTAATGAGAATCAGGAGCCCAGACCCATTGGCCTCTCTGGATCTTCCAGAAGCTACCAAGACTGAGCTCAGAGACTCTCGTTGAAGGGCCACAGAAGCCATCTGGCTCACTCTGGGGCCACAATGTCCAAGAACCCATCCTGACTGATCTCCCACCAGCTCCAGGGGTTTTCCCAATGCCAACCATAGCTGTGGCTCAGACCACCTGGAGACAGCGAGGCTGGAGATAAGAGCACAGAATATCGCAACAGCCCAAGTCCAGCACTGAGAGCTGTGTGACCTTGGGCCAGCTCTGATCCTGGCTGGATTTCCGGGAGCATCCGGCAGGAGGGATCAGCCTGACTTCATAGGCTTCTTGGGAGGAATCTGTGAAAACAAACTAATGAAGGCGTGCACAATGCCTGGCTCCCAAAAGTGCTCAGTCAATGCTAACTTCTTGCCCTTGCCTTGAACCTCCTCATCTTCTTGGAGCAGGCTAAAAATTGCATAGACTCACCCCATTCCTCAGTTTCTTGTTGTCCCTTAAAACAGATCCACAGGCCCTTGGAATGTTGACAAAGTGACTGCTAATCGCTAGAAACAGGATACAGCAGACACTGACTGGGAAGGTCTCAGCACCTGTGTACGTCCCCCCATCAGCATCCCCCTACTCCAAAGTGACAGCAGTCTTCCTTGGACAGCACCCACTTCTTCAAGGCAGGAGTGGCTTTCTTCAACTCTCTTCCACCCCAGACCTTCTCAAGTTACCATTCGAGTTCCATCAAACATTAACTGCTCATGAACACCTATCCAATATTCTTGACATGAGCTAACTCAGAGGCAGATGGGAAAGCAACAGCAGTGTCCATAGATAGATGACGGATAAACGAAATATGCTATATACATACAATGGACTGTTAGCCTTAAAAAAAAATAAGAATGAAATTCTGACACATGTTGTAATACAGATGAACCTTTTTGAAGACAGCGGGCTCTGTGGAATAACCCTAATGCAAGAGGACAAATATTATATGATTTCATTATGTGGGGCACCTAGAATAGTCAAATACACAGAGGTAGAAAGAAGCTACCAAGGGCTGAGAAGAGGGGAGGATGGGGAGTTAGTGTTTAATTGGTTACAAAGTTTCAGTCTGAGAAGATGAGAAAGACCTGGAGATGGAAGCTGATGGTTTCACAGCAAGGTGGATGCACTTAATGCTCTTGAGCTGCTCACTCAGAAATGGTTAACATAGTTTGACATCAATAATTAAACACCCACAACATCCTTTAAAAAATGGTTAAAATGGAAGCTTTATGTTATATATATGTTGCGCTGTGCTTAGTCACTCAGTCATATCCGACTCTGCAATCCCATGGACTATAGCCCACCAGGCTCCTCTGTCCAAGGGGATTCTCCAGGAAGAATACTGGAGTGGGTTGCCATGGCTTCCTCCAAGGGATCTTCCCAACCCAGGGATCAAACCCAGGTCCCCTGCATTGTAGGCAAATCCTTTACCTACTGAGCCACCAGGGAAAAGTGAAAGTGAAGTCGCTCAGTCGTGTCCGACTCTTTGCAACCCCATGGATTGTAGCCCACGGAATTTTCCAGGTAAGAATACAGGAGTGGGTTGCCATTTCCTTCTCCATGGGTTCTTCCTGATCCAGGGATCAAACCCAGGTCTCCCACACTGCAGGCAGAGGCTTTACCTCTGACCACCAGGGAAGTCCATCATGTACATATTTTACTACAGTTTAAAAAATATGTGAGCAGGTTAACAATGGATTAAAAAACTGTGGTACATCCAAACAATGGAGTGCTGAAAATTATTATTACTATTATTAAAATTATTATTCAGTGCTGAAAATTAATAAGCTATCAAGCCATGAAAAGGCATGGAGAAAACCTAAATGCCTATTACTATGCAAAAGAAGCCAATCTGAAATCTACATACTGTATGACTCCAAATATATGACATTCTGGAAAAGGCAAAACTGTGGAGATACAGAAAAGGAATCAGTGGTTACCAGGGGTTGGGGAGGGGTGGAGGGATGAACAGGTGGAACATAGAGGATTTTCAGGGCAGTGAAAACACTCTATGATATCATAGTGAGGGATACATGTCATTATGTATGTCATTCTACATATATTCAAACTCACAGAATGTGAGTTTTTTCCAAGGGTGAACTCTAATGCCAACTATGGACTTTGGGTGATTATGATGGGTGAATATTGGTTCATCCATTGTAACAAATGTACCCCTGGATGTTGATAATGAAGCAGGCTATGCATATAGGAAGTATATGGAAAATCTCTGTACCTTACCCTCAATTTTGCTGTGGCTTCCCTGGTGGTTCAGTGGTAAAGAATCTGCCTGCCAATGTGGGAAATGCAGGTTCGATCCTTGGGTCTTGAAGATCCCCTGGAGGAGGAAATGGCAACCCACTCCAGAATTCTTGCCTGGGATATTCCATGGACAGAGGAATTGTGGGCTACAGTCCATGGGGTTGGAAAGAGTTGGACATAACTTAGCGACTAGAAAACAACAACAAAATTACTCTGAAAAAAAAGTCTTTTTAAAAATAGGGGGCAGAGTGCAAATGGTAGTTTTGTCCCCAGAGTTCTTGTCTGGTTGAGACACAGAGAGATAAGCCATGTGTTAAGAGATCTCTATGATGCAGGCAGCCTCAGATGTCTCAGACTGGCCCTTCTGCTGCTCAGAGTATAAAAGGTTCTCTGGAGGCAGTGAGTCCCTGCTATATGGGGAGGCCTGCAGCCTGGGTGGGACCATCTCAGTGGGTCCCCTAACCTTCCGAGAGAAGTCCCTTCAAGTTGGGTCACAGGGCCCAACAAGTCCAGCCCTCACAAACCACACCAGCTTCAGTGCTCTATGGGAATTCATTCTGCTAAGTGTGGTTGGACTCAGCACTCCCCAAGTGACCCCCCTGCTGCTCCTGAATTTCTCACCCAGCCCAGCTCCATACTATTCAGCTTTCCTCTTTCTACCCTCATCTCCCCAATCTTCTTTGAAGAACTCATAGCCATCCTGACCTCTCAATACCCACTTCCAGAGCCCTAGGTGGGAAGGGCTATGTGGGTGCCAGAGGGCAGCTATCCACTCACACGGGCCAGTCCCAGGACTGGAGTTAGAGCTGACAGTGAGATGTCCTAAAGCACTGGGACAAAGATATGCAAAGCTGAACAGAGACAGGATAGCTCTTCCAGAGCAAAGCTGAACTGGATTTAGGATAAAGAAAGGAACCTGCCCCTCAGAAGAGGCTGGAGGCAAGAAAGGAAGGCTTGTGAGCCTCAAAGTCAAAGTGTTAGTCACCCAGTCCTCTCTGACTCTTTGGGACCCCAAGGTCTCTAGCCTGTCAGGCTCTTCTGTCCATGGGATTTCCCAGGCAAGAATTCTGGAGTGGGCTGCCATTCCCTTCTCCAGGGGATCTTCCCAACTCAGGGATCAAACCCTAGTCTCCTGCATTGCAGGCAGATTCTTTACCATCTGAGCCACCAAGGAAGTATCAGCCTGCAGGTGCAGGAAAAGGAGAGTCATTCATTCATTCATTCATTCAACAAATAACTTCTAAGCCCTTATCAGGTGCCAAAAGCTGAGAGGTATAAGTACAGATGTGAGAACACAGACGCAGAGTGAAGGCAGCAGGTTGAAGTCCTGCTCTAGTGTAGCTGATGGCTGTGACATTCTAGGGAGACCATAAGAAAGATAACGAAGACAAAGAAAAGATATGTCAGATGGTGACAAGGCAACAAGCTCGGCAAAGGGAATAGAGATTTTCCGGTGCGGGAAGGGAAGACTCCAGTATTTTAAAGGCCAGTTATGCTGAGAAGTCAGTACCTGAACAGTGACTTAAATTGAGAAACTATTTGGGTGCCTGGAAGAACATTCTGGAGACAGGATAGTGCAGATGCAGAAGACCCAAGCAGGGAGGATGCCAGGAGTGTTGGAGGAGCTCCTAGGAGGCCAGGGTTGGAAGGGAATTTTTTGCAAGTGGGGAACAGCAGACGAGGTCAAGAAGGAAACAGGGAGCTGGGTGGTCTCAGGCCTGGTAGAGGATGGCAAAGACTCAGTGAGATATAAAGGTTGATCCCAGCGCTGTTCAGTGGGGAGGGGGGGCCTCACCAATGCATTTTTAACCTTCCTCTCACAATGGCAGGATGGATGCACAGGGCTGTCATGAACCTGCTTGAATTCCTTGCCCACAAGGTAACTTTCTGCTCATACCCTGGCTTCCCACAGACAGGTCTTCTAGGGCGAGAGACTGCTGGCAGCCAGGGTGTTGTCCTCACTGTGACACGTCTACTTTTCATTGTAAATCGACCTATAATATGGTGTGGTACGGATGGCATGATACAGTATGGTACTGTGTGGTATGCTATGGTGTAAACCAATATGATACAACGCCGCAGCTCCTGCTGTTTGGTCGCTCAGTCATGTCCAACTCTTTGCAACCGCATGGGCTATAGCCCGCCAGACTCCTCTGTCCATGGGGTTTCCCAAGCAAGAATACTGGAGTGGTTTTATGATATAATACACAACCGTATCTCAGAGCTTGTATAACGTGACTCCAGCCCGCAGAGTTGAAGCCGCCCTGGTGGGTGGACTAATCCAGTCTCTAAACCGACCAGGCTCCTGAACTAGGTCCCATGGTCACGGTGTCCTCTCCACGACTGTGCCACTTGCTGAGGCCACTCAGCAGCCAGTCAGCTGCCTTTCTCTTGGCACTGTCCTGAGCTCACCACTCAACTTTTGAACCCAACCACTGAGCCTCAGTTTACTCAGTTGTAGAATGGGCATGATACTTTCAACCTCCAAGGGTGGCTGTAGAAACTGGATGAAATAAAAACCTCTGAGAGCTAGCAAGGCTCCTGGCTTCCCCTCTCACCCTCCCTTCCCTGACACTCATCCCTCTTTTGTCGGACCACTCTCAGCAGGGTCTCTGCAGCCTCCCAGCGTTCATCCTCCTGCCTGTCGGTACATTGCAGGTAAGTAGGATGCTCGGAACTCCTTTAGCTGCATCTAGGAGCCCTCCCTCTCTACCCCTGACCTAGAAACACAGTACTCATTCTTTACCCAGTGGGATGTGCATCATTGCCTCTGCACATCTCCCTCTGGTTAGAATGCCCTTCCTCTTCTCTGCCTGATGAGCAGCCAGAGGTCCCTCAAGTTCTAGCTGTGATGCCACCTCTCCTTCAAAGCCTTCCCAGGCTCTTTCTGGGGCTTCTCAGGTAGTGAGAAGGTGGTAAAGAACGCTAGTGGTAAAGAACCCACCCGCCAACGCAGGAGAAGTAAGAGACGTGGGTTCAATCTCTGGGTCGGGAGGATCCCCTGGAGTAGAAAGTGGCAACCCATTCCAGTATTCTTGCTTGGGGAAATCCCATGGACAGAGAAGCCTGGTAGGCTACAGTCCATAGGGTCGCAGAGTCAGACACGATTGAAAAGACTTAGCATGCTGGCACCCAGGCTCTTTTTGCTCTTCCTGTCTGGTCGGTTCTCTCTCCTGTCTGCTTACAGCACCCTAGGCTTTCCTCTATCACAGCACTTACTGCTGCACTGGTTTAACCACCTGGGTTATCAGTATTACTTTTTTAATCTAAACTAAAGCTCAAACTCCGTGATGACAAAGAAAGATCATCTTCTCGTATACTGTGTTTCATCAAGTTTTGCCTGCCAACAAATGTTCAGAGTCACCATTATTTTGTGTACCATTAAGAAAGAAAAAAATGCACCACTTACGTCTTGACACCTTGGCTTCTTGGGATTTGTATTTTATGTATTGTGAAAGAATTCTTCTGAACTTACTCAGAAACAGTGTAGATATCATTTATCACTTCTGTGCGTGTCACATGTATTTGTACATGAGATCAATTGGTTAAGGTATTACCACTTGCATTGTGACTAGTACCTGTCCAACAGCAAATGTAAGAGCCATTGATTGTAACACCTACCCCAGTTTTCAAGATGTTAAAAAATGGGGAAAAAAAACAAAGCACTATAGATGTGAGAGTCGGACCATAAAGAAGGCTGAGCACCGAAGAATTGATGCCTTCAAACTGTGGTGCTGGAGAAGACTCTTGAGAGTCCCTCAGACAGCAAGGATATCAAACTAGTCAATCCTAAAGGAAATCAACCCTGAATATTCATTGCAGGACTGATGCTGAAGCTGATGCTCCAAGACTGGCCACAAGAAGCAAACAGCCAACTCATTGGGAAAGACCCTGATACTGGGAAAGACTGAGAGCAGGAGAAGGGGGCGACCCAGGATGAGATGGTTGGATGGCATCACTGGCTCAGTGAACATGAGTCTGAGCAAACTCCGGCAGATAGTAAAGGACAGGGAGGCCTGGCGTGCCGCAGTCCACAGGGTCGCAAAGAGTCAGACATGACTTAGGGACTGAACGACAACAAAAAACTTGAGGAAATATAGATTATCCCTTTCTCCTAGACTAGTGTCTGGCACCCAGCAGACGTTCAATCAATGTTTGTAGGCTTGCTGTAGCTTTGTGACATGACTCAGGCCAATCTACAGTGACAATGGTCATCTCTATACAGCCCTCGGTATATAGAAGCCTTCCAGCCAAGGCTTCTGGAAGGACAGGTTGGCACCAAGGTGTATCAGAGGCCATTTCAGGAGGAGCTGGAGGCAGGGGAACAACCTCTGAGTAGTTCTTGGACTTCCAGTGGACAATTGGACCAGGAACGGAGTGTTGCTGGGCAGAGAGGAGGTGGATGTGAAGTCCTTCAAACCTCCAGAAGTTCAACAGGGTCAGGCTGAGACTATGAACTTTGGAGCACAAAACCTTAGCTGTTAGAAGCACATTTTTATTTATGTATAAAGTTTGGACCCCGTGTCCAGAAACAACAATAAATCTTGGGCTCGTTCTATCTCCTGCTGCCCCACTCTCAGTGATATAAAAGCTGGAAAAGATTTTCTATTTTTGGATAGTGAGACACAGGGCAACAGAAAGTTACAACCTAAGGAAAGTAATAACATGTTCCGGCCAGAAATGCCCCCACTGTGTCTCCATGTGAATGTCATTGTGTTTGAACAGGTTGAACTGAATTTTATCTGGTTGATTCTGAACGGCAATGCACAGGCACATACAGAAATTACATCAAGGAAGAACAGAAAGACCCCCACTGCTTGGCATCATATTTTAAGCTGAGACAAACTTGGAAGGCTGTTCTCAAGCCTCTGACATTTGTGCACAGAGGAGATTGTCAAAACTCGGGTGGGTTCAGTCAGTCCACATGTTTGATGTCACAGAGAATAGCAGAGGCAGGAGGAGGAGGCTTGATTGTGTCCTGGGAAGAGACCGGAGGTACAGCCAGAGCCATCCCATGCCTGCTGGGGGACTGGGTTTTGAGTGTAAAATGGGGCCTGTGAAGCCTCCCCTCTGGGCAGAGTTCACCAGGCATTTAACAACCCACGTGGGGTTCCAGGGGGCCCCTGCGGCACCTGGAGTTAATCCTTTAGTTGCTGGATCACAAGAGGGACCAGGAGATAGTGTGGTGGGGGACGCTAAGGACAGCTGCTATTTATTTACAATATTGGTAAAATATTGCAACAAGCAGTTGGACTGTATCCATGTGTGTCATATGAAGAGCACCCTGTCAGTGAACTTTCTGCAAAGATGAAATGAAATCAGCAGATGAATGAATGGGTGAATAAATGAATGAATGAGCGATTGGGTACCATGCACTGTGCTTGTGAGTCGAGGATGCTCTCATCCAGCAAATATTTATTGAATGTCCACAGTGTGCAGTTTTCATGTCAGATGCTGAGGATGAAGAGCTGATTCAGAAGGAACCCTTCTTTGGAAAGTCCTCCTTGAGGCCATAAGTGATGGGTGGGAAGGGTGTCTCTTGTGGAGGGAACAGTATGAGCAAAGACACAGAGGCAAACGCAAAAGAGAGCAATTCAAGCAAGCAGGCAAATAAAAAGCAGCTTATGTTGTTCTGGAAGCAACAATCTGCCATTGTGATCAGTATGAAGTTTGAGGCCAGAAGGAGCAAGAGATAGGGCTCTTGGAAGCGTAAATAACGGCCAGTCTTGCGAGGGGCGAACACTGCTGTGTGGGAAGGTGATGGATGAGCCGCAGCAGGTCATTTTCTCACTGAAATCATCGCTGCACAGCAGTGTGGGGCCTGGTCTCCAAGGGCTGAGGCTGGAGGCAGGGAGGCCGCTCGGGGAGCCACTGCAGTAATCCAGGAAAATGAAGTGGCAAAATAAAAATTGGGAGGATAAACTGAAAATATTAAGTTTGGTTTATTTTTTTTTCTTTTAAGTTGAAGAGTGAGAGAAAGAAATAGGGCCCAAATTTGATCGGCAAACCTAGGGTTGAAGAGAAAGTGACATATGACCAAAATATAGTCAATCTTTATGATAACTTGGTATGTGGAGCGTGATCTATTAAAATATCCAATTATTATGTTGCACACCTAATATGGGTTATTCCTGGTGGCTCAGCTGTAAAGAATCCACCAGCAATGCAGGAGACGTGGGTTCCATACCTGGGTGGGGAATATCCCCTGGAGGAGGAAATGGCAACCCACTCCAGTATTCTTGCCTGGAAAACCCATGGACAGAGGAGCCTGGCGGGCTACAGTTGCAAAAGAGTAGGTCACGACTTAGGACTAGACCATCACCACCACCCACGCCTAATACACTATTATAATGTTGTATGTTATATAATAAACATTGTAACATGATATTATAAATCAACTATACTTCAATTTTAAAAAAGAAGAAGAAAGAAAAGAAACACTTAGAGGTTACATAAAGTAAGACAGGGTTCACAGAGAAGGAATAGCCAAGGGAGTTCCCAGGTCCATGCACTGAACACCCGAAGGTGATAGTATCCCCAAGACCAGAACCGAGGAACAAGTGGGTCTGAGGGGAAGACAAGAGCGAGGGTTAAGCTGGAGGAACCTAGAATGCCCAAGAGGAGGGCTTCAGTGAGCAGGTTTTTCTCAGGCTTTCCCACAGGTTTTCACAAGCTTTGCTTTGACTCACACTCTCCGAGCCTCAGGACAAGAAAGAGAAGTCTCTGAATTCCAGTCACTTTACCATCATCCTCGAGCTGACATTTTGTAGTTTAAAACGTTGGCTAAGGATTCTGCCCAGCATGTCTTTTTTTCCCCCTTTGATTATTGAGGTGTGGCCTACATACAGAACAGTGCATGAATCAGAAGTGTACACTTAGACAGGGGGATGGGGTCGGGGGGAAGTTCAAGAGAGAGGGGAGAAATGTATACCGATGGCTGATTCATGCAGATACATGGCAGAAACCCACACAATACTGTAAAGCAATTGTCCTCCAATTAAAAGTAATTTTTTTTAGAGCTAAAAAAAAAGTGTACGTCTCAACAAGTATGTCATTTGGATTGTATTAAAGACTAAAAATACTCACAAAAAAAGTATACATCTCAACAGGCGTGTCATTTGGATTGTATTAAAGACCTTAAAAATACAAGTGCACATACACAGAGACATATATGAAAATTGAAGCCAGTCTCCTCTCTGAAGAATTTTCACTCCAGAGGGAAGTGGAGTCTGAGCAGTCAATGGGCATGAAAACACCGTTAGGCCCAAACACCCTACTTCATAAGGAATGCAAGACCCTCTGGCATCTGACCCCTGCCCACTTCTCTTTCCTCACTTGTTGCCAACAACACCACCCTCCCCTCCTCAAATTCAGCTCTGGCCTCGCTAAGCCTCAGCGTCCCGGATCCCAATCGCTCACCCATCCATCCACACCCACTATGCTTCTTCTGCCTTTTCCCACTTATTCCAGGTCCATCCAGCAAATTCTCTCTTGGGCTTTCAGGCCCTTCCAAAGCTTGCTCTTCTCTGAAGGCCTCCTCCAGTCTCCTGTTTCCGTCCCTATTGCAGTTCATTTCCATTGCTACTTTTTTTTTTCTTTCTAAATTCTATCAGTACAATTCCAAGGCTGTGTCTCCAGACCGACGTTGAACATACCTTCACTCTGTTTGGATGCTGTTACCATCACTGAACTCTCAAAAAAAGAAAAAAGTCTGTTGTGAAACAGACTCGCAGACTTAGAGAATGAATTTATGGTTACCAGAGGGGACGGTGCGGGAGAAGAATAGATTGGAGTTTGGAACTGACATGTACACACTGCTAGATTTAAAATAGATAACCACCAAGGATCTACTATAGAGCACAGGAAACTCTGTTCAATATTCTATAATATCCTAAGTGGGAAAAGAATTTGAAAAAGAATAGATACATGTATACATGTAACTGAAGCACTTTGCTGGACACTTGAAACTCACGCAACATTGTTAATGCTGATCGACATACTGATTGTTAACATAACATAATGCTGATTAACATATAGTCCAACACAAAATAAAAACTTTTTTAAAAAAAGTCTGTTTTGACTTGTGGTTGCCAAGGAAAGAGGAGTAGGGAGAGAAGGATTGGAGGTTGGGGATTAGCAGATGCAAAGTGTATTATATATAGGATGGATAAAAAAGGTCCTAATGTATATCACAGGGAACTATATTTAGTATCCTGTGATAAACCATGATGGAAAAAAATACAAAAAAAGAATGTATACATGTGTATAACTGAATCATTTTGCTGTAGAGCAGAAATTAACATGACATTGTTAGTCAACTATAGATGAATAAAATAATTGTTTTTTAATGTCCCTTTTGAAGAAAGCAAGAAAGGAAAGAAGAGAAGGATGGAGGGAGGGGAGAGGGAGGAAGGGAAGAAAGAAAGAAAGGAAACAAAGGAATGAGGAAGGAAAGAATATACAAGAGAATTCACTTTTATTCTCAGTTCCGAGCCTGGCAAAAATGTGTTGGCTATGAAAGACCAGGAATCAGAGGCCCAGGCTGGAGTCTGAACTTTACAACTGTGGACGATGCACAAGTTCACCCCTCTTCCTGATTCCTTCTACTTTGCAAACGTCCATGATCCTCAAGCCAGGAATTTAAAATCATAATAAACAGTATGTTTAGTGACCTCATTTCTCTGCTTCCACCATCTCTCATTCGGTCTCCACTCGTGTGAACAGAGACTGATGCAAAACATATTTCTTTTCATTTTTACCCTCTGAAATATAAAACCGGGACAGAGAGGGAGAGAAACAAGAGATGCTGAATTCTTTCTACACGCAACACAGTAAAGTCAAATAATACAAGTTTTAGTCGTCCTACAAGGGAGCCAGATCAATAGCTTGGTTGGCAACACTGCGCTGGCCCCTCTCTCTTCACAAGGGAATGTGTACATTCTCAAGGGCCAACTGGCCAACCACCCCTGCATCAGTCATTCTCTTCATTGACGCTCCTCCATCAGACCCCATTCTCTCGAAAACAATTCATTTTATGAAACAGCCACAGCTGCCATTAGAAGTGGGCGAATCCAGGCATGTGTTTGGGTTCGAGATCTGTCTTGTGTGATGTTTCAAATACTTTAGGTTTGGCAGAAGCCAAGACACATTCTGTCAAGTTCTTCTCCCCCTTCGTTTTCTAAGCCGGTGTGGATTCTAGAGAAATGTGGCCATCTGATTCTCATTCGTTTCCGCCTAACTCAACAACAAAAATTGTCTCAGAAGAACTAGAAAATGTCCAAGTGGCAAATATAACCTCTTTCACGGAAGCCTTCTTAGAATCTCTGTCGGTCCACCCCGACCGCTTGACATTCTCCAAACAGGCCAAGCATTTTCACTTCTTTGTTCCAGTTGCTCTTGCTCCCTGAGCCTGGAATGTTCTTCCCTTTCACTCTCTCCTCTGCTCATTGACTCCTGCTCCCCAAGTCCCATGCAAAGACGATCTCCTTCGTGAAGGTTTTCTCCACCGTCCAACTTGCAGACGCTCCCACGGTCCCCTGAACTCCTGCAAGACTTCACCTGGAGCCCTAACGACACTCTATTCTGTGCTGCTTTGTGTTACAGTGGTTGTTGAACCACATGAATCAAGCCCTCACTGATGTCAGCCTGGATTTCAAGCTCTCAACCTTAATTAAAGGCCTTCATGAGAAATGGCAGACAAGGACTAGTATTTGTGGGAAAGCTGTTGCCAAAAACATTAATTATTGTGTCTATCAATGTCCCTAGGTGGGCTTCCAGGTGAGAAGTGAACTTGAGGCTTAAGGACCAGAAATAACAATGGGCTTCTTCCTCTATGATAATGAGAGCTATGTTCCCTTTTTCTCCTGGCTGCCAGGAAGCTAAGCAGCAGCTCAGATGTTTGTTCATAGCAACTATATCTCATGCCAACTTCCTTTTTTTTTTTTTTCCTTTGTGAACTTGGTTTTCAATTTCTACATTATTAACGTATAAAGGAAAGGAAAATCTATCGTCCACCATGAGTCACTTCAAAGCCTCTGTAGAGTAGCCAAGTGAAAATAATAAAGAGCTATTTGTGATGGTTTCACCTAGAAAATAGCTCTAGTACTTAGAAAAAGGTTTTGCTTTTAATCTTAGGTTTTTCATGAAAAAAAAAAAAACCCTTGGACCCTTTTAACCAGGTGCAGTAATAGTTAATAAAAAAATCAATTTTTAACTTAAAATTGTTAAAAACATAATCATTTCCATGTCATTCATCTCCTCTGAATCCTCCTTCATATCAGAGCACTCCATATATAACTGGCATTCACCAAATATCTGTTAAATGGACGAGGAACCAAGTTCTTCCAAGTGAATTTCTGAAGCCAAAGAGAAAGCCCTGGACTCTGTATCTCTAGACTCTCCTGGTTTCGAAGCCGAGCTCTGGCCGACCACAAAGCCTCGAGACAGGCAGTTACTTGGATCCATCTGAACCCTTTTTCTCATTTGTAAAATGAGGCTTTAACTAATTCTGTTTCAAGGTTGTTTCAAGGATTGATTGGGAGATGAGCTGCTTAATATTGCTAATTCCCTCCCTTTTATGTACAGGTGCTCCTGGGCAGAAAAACAACATTGTATGCTTTAAACAGAAAACTGACCGCCAGAAGTTACATTGCTGGGGAACACAAAAGGAGATTATGTGGGCAATTGTCATTACCTGGATAATGCATGCACTTCAATCCAGTTCAGTTCAGTCGCTCAGTCGTGTCCAACTCTTTGCGACCCCATGGTCTGCAGCATGCCAGGCCTCCCTGTCTATCACCAACTCCCGGAGTTTACTCAAACTCATGTCCATTGAGTCGGTGATGCCATCCAACCATCTCATCCTCTGTCATCCCATTTTCCATCTGCGCTCAATCTTTCCCAGCATCAGGGTCTTTTCAAATGAGTCCGCTTTTCGCATGAGGTGGCCAAAGTATTGGAGTTTCAGCTTCAACATCAGTCCTTCCAGTGAACACCCAGGACCGATCTCCTTTAGGATGGACTGGTTGGATGTCCTTGCAGTCCAAGGGACTCTCAAGAGTCTTCTTCAACACCACTTCAGAACCACAGAAATGGGAAAAAAAAAATAAGATGCAAAAGAGAAGGCAAGCCCACCGGCTTCTTCCAAAGGAGGCAGTGGCCCTTACTTGCTAGTCATAGAAATCAGCAATTTAGACAGAAGAGATTCTGCTCAACCATTAAATGTGAGACATGAGTGACAGAAGAAATAAATAATCTTTTGGCTTTTAACATCTAAACTGCTCTGATAAACGGCAAGGTCCTACTATATAGCACAGGGAACAATATTCATTATCCTGTGACAAACGATTATGGAAAAGCATATGGAAGAGAATGTATGTATATGTATAACTGAATCACTTTGTTGTATAGCAGAAACCAACATATTATAAATCAACTAAACTTCAATAAATAATTATTTTTAAAATACCAAGAGAAAAAAGAAATTGCCATAGAGTTGTTGTACAATGGTTTTCATCAAAATGGAATACAAGTATCACTGATGGGATTCAAGATGATTTTATATGGCATGAGAGAAGCATTTATTCTTTTAATCATGTATTTATTGTATATCGTGTTATAGAACATTGAGCTAGTACAGCCAAACTGTGATATTATACAAATTACTATGGAGAGTATTTTAAAGTTTTACAATATTTTCTAAATAAATGGATGTACAGAAAAATACTGACTGTGTCATGGCTGGCAGAACATATCTATGTTAAACAATTTTAACATAGTTCTAGAATTACTGGAAGTGTGGAAAATACAACTTTAACCTGTGGCTCTTCTTGAGCAGCTATTTAGGCCCCTCAATTTTTGCCCCCAAAATGACTTTCCAAATATTCCCAGTCTCATCTACCCTCTCCACTTTGACCCCGCTGGACTTCACACCAGTCCGTCTTCACAGCCTGCACTCTCCCGCCTCCAGGTCTTCTTTTGCCTCGAAACCCCTTCTCTTCCCTCCCTGCCAGGCCAGCCTCAAGCAGAATCAGCCTCTGTCTCCTCTGGGCTCTCTTGCAATCTTGTCCACAACCCTTGCTGTTGCAACCCTCAGCACTTTGTCCTACAATTTCTTTCAGGGGTGGTCCTACGCAATGTCTTGGTGTTTTTTTTAAATTATTTTTTTCCTTTATTGCAACATGGTTGATGGGCCATATTATGTCAGTTTCAGGTGATTTGACATTTGCATACATTATGAAATGATCACAATAATTTTGGCAACCATCTGTCCCCATACAAAGTTATTACAGTATTATTGACCATATTCTTCATGCTGTATATTACATCCCTGTGGCTTATTTTATTGATATAACTGGAGGTCTGTCCCTCCTAATATCCTTCACCTGTTTTCCCCAACATGCCTCTCCGGCCTTCTGTATCTATGAGTCTTTTCAATTTGTTCTGCTTTGTGTTTTAGATTCCACATAGGCTATACCGTTTGTCTCTGTGCCCTGAGACCCTGGCCTAGAACACTAAATAACTCAAAAAATTAATAACTTAGAAATATCATTGAGGCTATGCTAGGTTCAGAAATTCAAAGGCATAAACCCTTGTGGTAATTGTCAGGGATCATAGTCCACAGGAGGACATGACTCTCCTCTCCCCACTCTACTCCCAACTAGGCCAGTTTCCTTTTAAAAGCTTTCCTGTCCCGTGCTTCCTCTTTCATAGCAGTGTTTGCACTTTGCTATTATTTTTTCTTGTTGCTGTTATTTGATTAATGTCTTTTCCCAATAGACTATATAACCTTCTTATGGGCAGGATCACATCCACCTTTGTTCACCATTGGCCTTTCTTCTTCTTCTTTTTTTTTAATATTATTTATTTGGCCACGTTGGGTCTTAGTTGCTGCATGTGGGACCTTTGTTTCATAGTGTGGGATCTTTCATAGCAGCACAGGAACTACGAGAGGGCTCAATAGTTGTGGCCCATAGGCTCAGGTGCCCAGAGGCATGTGAGATCTTAGTTCCCTGACCACAGATCAAACCCACATCCCCTGCATTGCAAGGAGGATTCTGAACCGCTGGATCACCAGGGAAGTCCTCCACTGGGCTTTCAGTCAATGCCCAGCACTGCGTCAGACACATAACTGGTGCTCCCTAAACATCAACTGTATGAACGAATGAATGAATGAATGAGCGTTTCTCCCTACTCACACACACACACACACACACATACACACACACACAGAGGTTTCTAGCACCTACACTGTTGTATAGATCTCTGAGTAGGCAGATGGGTGACACAAAGACCCGTGTAAACTCTACTGTTTGTTTTTCAGACAGATTACAGAGGAAACGCAATGTTTGCCAACTAGACGGGGAGAAATTCAAATGGTAAACGGAGCGTTCTTGTTCACAGGGCTCCATGAGGGCTTGACAAACAACATGAGCCAAAATAAATGTGTCGAAAGTATACTCCAGCAAAAGAGTATTGACTGTGTCTTTTCAAGAATTTTCCCAGCCAGCAAGAAGAAAAACTGTAAGGACTGGACTTTGAAGAGGACTCAGGCAACTGGGGAATATAGTCTCTACGCAGATGACTTCTCAGAAATGGGAGGACACTGGGGCCACAGGGAAAAAGCAGAAGAAACAATCGATGGCCTATTAAAATGAAGGCAAAGCCACTCTAAGAATTGCTTTTGTCCAAGCTGACAACAGATTTTCTAAAAGGATCAAAGTTACTTGACCAGCACAGTTTTCAGAAGAGTTGTATGGAGGATGAAGAAGAAATGTCTCAGCTTTGAGAGCCACCAGATTTGATGCTTTTTTTTCCTTCTTGCTTGAGAATATCTCGGCTGAGACCACCCAGAAAAAGTCAAGAATGGACCCCACCATCCCAATTAATCCTGATACTTCGGAGCCACGGGGGCCTTGCTCTGCTCACTCTCATGTGCAGCTGAAGAGCCCAACATGCAGACAGAACCAGTGACTTATCTCAGCCCACGTGCATGCATAGCAGGGCATGGACTGGTGAGTGAGTGAAAGCTGCTCAGTTGTGTCTGACCCTGCGACCCCATGGACTGTAGACCGCTAGGCTCTTCTGTCTATGGGGTTTTCTAGGCAAGAATACTGCAGTGGGTTGCCATTCCCTTCTCCAGGGAATCTTCTCAACCCAGGGATCAAATGGGGGTCTCCTGCATTGCAGGCAGATTCTTTACCCTCTGAGCCACCAGGGAAGCCTGTGGACTAGAGGCCAGCCCATCAGTTTTGTGGTCAGGCTCATGTGCCTCCCTATCCTCCTCTGTGACTACCCCAGACCAAACACCAAGCCTCCACCTGCCCCAACCCTCGTGATTGGCTGCGAAAATCTGCTTTAAGACCAGTCAGTTGAGGGCCAGGTGTTAGCTCATCTGTGGTCCTTGTTGCAACGCTTTTTCTATCCCAGGACATCCCCACTCAGTGCCACCATGTAAATAAGCAGGGAGCCTCTTGGTAGTATCTGTTCTTAAATAACTACCAGTTTCAGGCAACCTAATCAGATCCCAGTAGTCTAGAATACAAGACAATACATGTTGACTGGTCCTGGGGCTCCTTGAGGGCAGGAACCATTTTTTACTTATCGGTGCAGCCCCAGTGCCCAGGCTAGCATCTGGCTCATGGCAAGACAGCAAAATGGGAGGATGCCCCCAAATCTCACAGAATCTGAAATTGAATCCAGAGAGAACCACATTAGAATCCTTGGCCAGAAGCTTACAAAGATGCCTAACCTCGGTGGACTTCAATTTTCTCATTCATAAACGAACACGTAAAATGACAACTACCTAACAGAATTGCTACAAGGACAGAAGATGATGTGTGTAAGCGTGCAGAGCATCAAGCCACAGGATGCTCCATCAGTAGTCCTTACAATGACGTCCTTCATCCCTGTAGGTGCAAGGAAAGGATGAAGTAAGCCAAATTGTAACTGGTTCTTTTCTAGGAGACAAGCAAGTAATAAAGAAAAGGAACCAACAAATGAGTTACTCACCCTGTGAGTGGTCAGACTTTCCTCCGCTATTTATTGTCAGAGCTCAGGGCCCTGCTTTAGAGCCAGCCCTGCCTCATCCCAGCTTCTGCTTCATCTCCCACTGAAGTCATAACGCTGGGCTCACTCTCTGTCTATTGACACAGAGAGCCTGTGAGTCACAAATTCAACAGGATGACTTTGCTGCTGTGTGATTGACTGGAAAATGTTCCCTCATCTAAAAGAACTTTTTTTTTTTTTCAAGCAAATGGACATGCTTATTTTTGCAACATGGAGTGCAAGCTCTGTATTTATTTGACGTTGGTCTCTGTGACATTCCAGCCGGCCAAGGGAGGACTTAGGACATTCACAACTTGCCTTGCAAAGTGACACATATTTTTCCTTCTCCCTTCCTGCTGACTAGTATATCTAAAGCAAACAGTCCCAGCACAATAGTTAGATTGCACTTCAATTTGGTGTTTACTTGACATTTACACATGGGCCATGCTGGACAGCTCAGTCATTCCAGAAGGGGACCCGGCCAGCAAGCACTGGGTTCCACTTGTGCTCAAACCCTAGCTACACAACCCTTGAACCAGCTAGATGATGTCTTGAGAGGTGCTTGTGCTGCTGGGTTTTACTCTTACACGGGGATGCAGAAGACGTGGTTTCGATCCCTGGGTCAGAAAGATCCCCTGGAGGAGGAAATGGCAACCCACTCCCTCCTTCTTGCCTGGAAAATCCCATGGACCCAGAAGCCTGGCAGGCTACAGTCCATGCAGTCACACACAGACACACAGACACACACACACACACACACACACACACACACACACACACCCCTGGGGTGAGGTGTCAGAATGTCTTCAGTCATCCCAGGAAACATCTCCTTGATCCATTTAGGGCAGATGGGTCTTGCTGATACCACCCTTCCTTGCTTTAAACCCAGCACACACTTTGCCTCCTCATTCACTCTAAGACAGACGTAATCTAGTTCCCTGTGCTAAATCTCCTTAGGACTGGGCACAGGTTACTCATTTGATTAATTTCATCTCCCATTTGTTCACTTCTTCCTCTGTACAGTGCAATGAATAATACCTACCTCACAGGATTACGGAGGGCCCAGCATAGGCACAGTACCTGGGGTAGGTGGGAGTGCTTAGAAAGTACACTGAGGCACTTCCCTGGTAGTCTGGTGGTTAAGAATCTGCCTGCCAAAGCAGGGGACAAGAGTTCGATCCCCGGTCCGGGAATATTTCACAAGCCACAGAGGAACTAAACCTATGCACCACAACTACTGAATTCACGCTCTAGGGCCTGCGGGCTGAAACTGCTGAGCCCGTGTGCCCCAGCTACTGAAGCCCACGCGCCTAGAACCCGTGCCCACAAGAGAAGCCATCTGCAACGAGAAGCCTGAGTCCCGTAACAAAGACCCAGCATGGCCAAACATTAATTAATTAAAATTTTTTAAGACTTAAAAAGCAAGCACACTGAAAATGTTGGTTCTCATCCCCTGCTGAGGTCCAGACTTCTGGTTGCAAAGGGAAAGGGGTTCAGGGGAGGGCAAGTTTTACGGGGTTCCTGTCAGTGCAGTTTGATGCAAGCAAGGAGCCGGGACTTGGCTGGGAGTCAGGACACACGTTCTGTGGTCCCACCTCTGCTCCCTAGGCCTCTGATTCTGTACGTGCCAAGTGGAAGCCTCTGACTGCATTCTAACATTGTCTGATTTCCACACCCTCAAACTCTGGAAGCAATCCAAACCAACTGCCCTACTAGGTGGACCAGCCTCAAAGCTGACCTATGTAGATGCCTGGATTTCAAAGGAGTAGCAGGGAACCGTACTCAATATTTTGTAGTAACCTATAACAAAAAAGAATCTGAGAAAGAATATATATGCATCTAACTGAATCACTTTGTTGTATACCTGAAACTAACATAACATTATAAATCAACTATACTTCAACTAAAAATAAATAAATAAAAGCAAATGAACTTATTTTACAAGCAGAAACAGACTCGTTGTCTTGGAAGACAAATTTGTGATTACCAAAGGGGAAACGTGAGATGAGAGTAGGGATAAATTAGGAATCTGGGAATAACATATACACACATTACTATAGGTAAAATAGATAATCAACAAGCACCTACCATAGCACAGGAAACTCTACTCAATATTTTGTAATAACCTACATGGGAAAGAATCTGAAAAAGAATGGAGGTATGTATATGCATGACTGAATTACACCTGAAACAAACACAACATTATAAATCAACTATACTCCAGCATAAAACAAAAATTAAATTGTAAAAACAAAAACAAACAAAAAAGCATAATAAATAAATCAAGAGGAGCAAGAGAGTAAGATGCTAATACTCAGTGCTGGGCAGCATGTAATCCTGTCCTGGAGCTTGCCCTTTGGTAATCCTTGCTTCCTCCTGTCCTCAGCTGTGCCAGGCTCCCCTTCATCCAGAGCTTTTTTAGATCAATTTCTCCAGCAAATAAATTCTAACCTTCGGTTCAAGTTGGGGGAAAAGTAGTCACACTGTTGTATTGGGTAGGGAAGGAATCTTAGGGCTTGCTTGATTGGATGGATGGACGGATTAGTAGGTGGATGGATGTAATACATTTTGCTAATGGGAATGGAAATGCTGATGGAAATGTAAATTAATAGAAACATAACTTTTTGAGGAGCTATTTGATAATGAGTAATAATGTCAACCTAGTAAAGCAATTGCTATAAATCGAGCCTAATGAAATAAGCAAACTTGTCTAAGATTGCAAAAGGAAGTCCTGGAAGAGTGAAAAATTGAAACAATCTACATGACCATCAAAGGGAAATTGATTAAATACCAATATTAGGAGCTACTATAATGTGTTTAAAAATAAGAAGTATATCTATGTATTAACATGTACAGCTATGGTAAACTGCTAAGTGAAAGAAAAGCAAATTTGCAAAGCTGTGTGCAATTGGTAATTGGTATTTTAAAAATAAATTTTACCACCTTTATATATGCATAAAAATCTTGAAACTTTGTATACATAACTGTTAACCACAGTCATATCTGGATAGGTACAATGTGAATTTATTTTTCTTGAATCCACATTCATTGATTGATTTTGTGAGTAAGCAGGCATTAATTTTTAAAATCAGAAAAAAAAATACCTTTAAAAAATGAAACAAAAGGAGCAAAGGGTTTTTTAAGAATCAAACATGTTGTATTCAACAAAAGTGTTTTCTTATGCTCCTTCTGACACCCCATTCAGGTGACAGTAAAAAATTAAAAGACAAAACCTACCAGGGCAAAGACAGTGGGAGCTGGGAAGCCACCAACATATAGCCACAAACTTAGATCAGAGGAACCAGAAAACCAGGCAGATTGATTTCAAGGTGCAGGACCCTTGGAGCGCTCAGGAAGAAGAGACACCAAAGTGTTACTCAGAAGTAGGGAGCATCTGGGGATGGAAACAGGATTATTGATTGAAAGCCTATATAAGCAGTTGCTGGAAAATCCATTCATCTATCCATCCATCCATCCACCCACTAATCCATCCATCCTTCCAATCCATCAAGCCCTAAGATTCCTCCCCTACCCAGAACAACAGTGTGACTACTTTTCCCCCAACTTGAACCAATGATTACAAATTTATTTTCTGGAGAAACTGATCCAAAAGAACTCTGGATGAAGGGAAGCCTGGCACAGCTGAGGACAGGAGGAAACAGGATGACAAAAGGCCAAACTACATAAGAAGTGACACCCCAGGCCTCTTTCCCCATGTGGACTCCGAGAACACTGGCTGCCTCACTCACTCGGCTGTACAAGCCTGGGCTAGTCACTTCGCCAACTCGACTTTGTAGTTTCTTAAACCGTAAAATGGAGTTCACTTATTAAACAAATGTGTATTGAGCACCTATTACGGGCCAGCAGACTGCGTTACATTCTGGAATAACAGTCAGTCAGTCAGGGTCCTTATCTCTTAAAGCCTGCGTTCTAGCGCCTCAGTGGCACTGCCAACCTCAGAAAGTGCTCAGCACAGTACCCGGTACCTTGTCTGAGAGTCATGATGTTATTAATTTGAATGTCTCAGCTCCCTCTGCTTCTTAGAGACAGAACACAGCAAATCTTTCCAGTACTCCCAGAAAAGACAAGGTTAGAGCTTTGCCTAGATTGTTAATCATTATATAACTCTTCATGGCAAATTTGACTTTGAAACTCCCTTCTGTCCAACCTCTTGACTGACTTATGTAGGATCAAGGTCACCATCTTTCTACATCTGATACAGCCAAAAAAGGCCTTTGCAAGTCATGGCATGAATCCAAGAAGTGTGATCCCCAACTGAATTTACACTTGTGCTAAGTCGCTTCAGTCGTGTCTGACTCTGCAATGCTATGGACCATAGCTCACCAGGCTCCTCTGTCCGTGGGATTTTCTAGGCAAGAATATTGGAGTGGGTTGCCATTTCCTCCTCCAGGGGATCTTCCCAACCCAGGGATCGAACCCATGTCACATCCATCCTTTAAAAGCCTTCTATTTACCTATCCAAACAGGCAAACAGTCCAGATTTTCCTCCTACTGCACAAAGTACTTTGGGAGCACAGTGCGGTCGTGTCATCAAGACTGTTTGATGAGACTTAAAGTGGTGTCTTTGTGAGGTTTTAGGTGGACTTGGTCCTTAATTGTTGCATCTGCAATGATGCTGAGATATCTAGAGCAGGAGAAGGGGTAGAATTCTGGAAAAAAGCTTTTTGGTCTTCAAACCAGGACACTGCATCATCTCCCAATGCTGGATACAGAACCAATTTCAAGTTTATCAATGGGGATAACTATGTTAGTTTCCATTGATAGAGGGGAGAAGTTAACACCAGCAGTGCCTTTCACACCCGGTGTCTTGGTGTTCATAACAGCTTTGTGAGGCAGGTGCACTCATAGCCCCATTTCACAGGCATGGAAAATAGAGGGCAGCTAGATAACACACCCAAAGTCTTCCATCTAATAAGAGGCAGCACAAGGTCTAGGAATCCAAATTCTTGGGTGGAAGTCCCAGCCATCTTCCCCAGCATGTTTGCACTTTCATCACAAGTGATTATAAGACAAGGAATTCTGTCCAAGACCCCTCCTTCACTGAGTTGAAGAGGGGGCAAAGAATCAAACTTATATAATGACACTCTAATCCACATTCACACAGACCAAAGAGTCTGTCATGTCTTTGAAGAAACTCAAATGAGTTTCTATTTTAATAGAAAACTGAGTTTGCTGAATGAAACACAGAACCCTGAAATTCAACAGTTCAGTGTTTCCCATAAACACGTGACTCTGAGAATTCTGTTGGGTAAGTGTAGCAACCCGAGGGCTTCCCAGGTGGTGCAGCGGTAAAGAACCCACCTGCCAAGGCAGGATACACAGGTTCAGTAAAGAACCCACCTGCCAATGCAGAATACACAGGTTCGATCCCTGGGTTGGGAATATCCTCTGGAGTAGGAAATGGAAACCCACTCTAGTATTCTTGCCTGGGAAATCCCATGGACAGAGGAGCCTGGCAGGCTACAGTCCATGGGGGTGTCGTAAAGAGTGAAAATATGACTGAGCATCTGAGCACAACAACAACAATCTGAAAAATTCATCAGGAACTGACAGCACAGACTGAGTGAGTCTCGAATAGCTTAACTTGTTGAATCTCTATTATAATGCTGGGAATTCCTGTAAGATTAGGTAACTATCCTAGGGCTTTCTCTTTCAAGAAGCTTCCGATCATCCCTGGATCTAAGAAAAGCCTGTTTCTAGATCTGAGCTAGTGACTTTGAAAAACACATCAAGCACACCAAGAGATATGCGAGTGCTGCCAGAAATTTATTTTGACCTTTGTTAATAAGAAAAAAAAAAAAAAAACCACTAACGCTGGCCATCCTCCCAGCACTCTTCACACCAGCCAGGATATTAACATTGATTAACAAACACAATGTCTGTGAGCCTCAGCTGCAGGATAATCAAATGTATTGTTATTATTATTTTGTTATTAATTTCTTTGGCCAGGAGTACGTAATGTCAGATTGGCAAAAATAACTTATCCTCTTGTCCAGCCCACAAACTGAGAAGAAAATTCAGCACACAATTGTTTCTTGTTTGCATTTCTCAGGGTGTGAAGCACTCGTTTTCAAACCCTCAAAATCTCTACACTTTCCATAGTGCAAAAAATTGCCCTCCCCCCCAAAAAAAAATTGCCCTCCATTCTGATTTAAACCAGGGAATCTTGTTTTTCTCAGAAGGATGATATTGTATTAGTCTAAGAATCTGAGGTATAGAGACTTTTTTCCTCACAGTTGTATTGAGATACAATTGCCATACAGCCTATGGAGGCTTCTAAATTAAGGAGATAGAATCTTCTAGAGTATAATAGGCTTCTCAGGTGGCACTAGTGGTAAAGAACCCGACTGGCCATGCAGGAGACGTGAGACTTGGGTTTGATCCCTGGGTCGGGAAGATCCCCTGGAGGAGGGCATGGCAATCCACTCCAGTATTCTTGCCTGGAGAATCCCAGGGACAGAGGAGCCTGGCAGGCTGTAGTCCACGAGGTTGCAAATAAGCGAACATAACTGAAGCTACTTAGCATGCAGAGTATAATAATGTCCTGCTTCTCTTTTCAGCGCCAATTCTACGTGAGGAAATTGTTTATCAGGCCAGGAAAATTTGCTGAACCAAGTCAAGGAGAAAATTCCAGCAATGCTGATTTGCCTTCTTTGTGGGTTCATTTACCCCCCTTTTTTTTTCTTGGCTACAGCATACAGGATGCGGGATCTTAATTCCCCAACCAGAGATTGGACCAGAGATTGAATCCATCCGTGCCCCCCGCATTGGGATAACAGAGTCTTAACCACTGGACCACCAGGGAAGTCCCTGATTCATTTACTTTTAAGTGCTAGATTTCTTTTCAAAAGTACGTAGTAGCAGAGGATTCTTCTTGTGGCCTTAAAAGATAGTAAATGTTAGACCCTAATTATTTGTTAGGAGAAATAGTACTACTATGCCCCTTACTCTTAAAACATATACTCGCTGTACTTAGGCATTTAAAAATAACCTAAAAAGAGATTTTGTTTTTTTGTTTGTTTGCACTCTCTTAATATCTCAGAACAAGCTGAGGACACTGAAAGGCTGAATTTAACATACTGCTGTCAAAATAGCTCAAGTCTTTCAAGATAATCCCATTAAGTGCAGATTTCTTTTTAAATAGCTTAAACCCAGCCTCACATTTTTGGGCTAAGAATGTAGCTTAAGTGATCAAACCTAAAGGTTCATGAAAGATTTTAATTAAATTTCTGAGAATTGATTTTTAAATGTCTGTGATTCATTTTCTGCTCTAAAAACTTCAAAACCCAATGTTTGGGTTTTGAAAGGCAATGGATTTGGCTCCAGAAGAGTGGCCGCTTTCTCTGTTTGGTTTTGGTTTGGCTTTTGGTTATGTGTGTTTGTGTTTTCTAGTTTATTACAATGCCTTGGGCCGAGCTGTTCCCTCGCTTTTTGTCCAACTGCTTTGAGAGGACAGAACTCAGAAGGACTTTATTTTCTCTGTCCTTCATAGAATTTTTCAGAGAAGAGAAGCGGGTGGAGGAAGAGGAGGGAAAAGCAGAGGGCTGAGCCAGTGAACTCTCCACCAGGGACAAGTTATTGACAAGATAAGGGCAGGGCTCAGAGCAGGCTCCCAGATGAAAGCTTTCACCAGTTTTGCTGGCTCTCTTCATGCTACAGCGAACACCCACTGGGCATTTGTCCTAAAGATGCCCCAGCAGAATAGGAGCCACAAACAAGTAACCAGATCACCGCAGTCCACTGGGAAATGGCACAGCAGAGTGGCCACATGGCTTCATTAAGAGCTCAGAGGAAAAAGGATGAATCTAGACAGGGACTAACAGACCAAGGGACAATTAAGAGGGACTGAGGAGTCTGAGCCCGATGAGAGCCTGAGGGGAGAAGAGGCATTTCAGACAGGACAAACAGATGAGGAAAATACACACTGTGTATTCACAGACTTGAGAGAACATCCAGTTAAAGTTGAGGGAGGGTGGAGTCAGTCTCTGGAGATGATTCTGTTAGCTTGTCTAGGGCCAGGATGAGTTTGCCACTTCAGGCTAAGGAGTTTGGTGTTGCTCTTTTAGGCCAAAGAGGGTAGTTGGGCAGAAGTGGAACCTGTGGTGATTTGAACAAAATGGATTAGATCTAATTCCATGGAGACTATGATTTTTTTTTTTTTTTTTTTGGTGGCAAGGCATGTGGGATCTAAGTTCCCTGACTAGGGGTTGAACCTGTGCCCCCTGCAATGGAAGCATGAAGTTTTAACTGCTGGACTGACTGGCAAGTCCCTCCAGGGAGGCTATGGAGGAGGTGGAAGAAGAGGACAGCAGTTTGGAGGCTTACAGCAACAATTAAAAGTGAGAGGTGAGCCCATGGGCAACTAAGACCTCATGCAGGCAAATAAAAAAAGAAAAATGTATACATATGTATAAATGAATCATTTCGCTATACAGCAAAATATATTGCAAATTAACTATACTTATAGAGTAAAAACCCCTTTTTCTGGAAAAAAAAAAAAAAAAAATGATAGATGAGGAGGGCTTGAACCAAGGCAGCCCAGCCTGACAGAAGGAAAAAAATGACTGAGATATTTAGGAATAGAAAGGGCTGAACTCTGTGCAGATGCCTGAATGCCCAGGTCAAAGAAAATGAGGCATGAGTTGAGAGAAATAAGAGCTTGGGAAGCTGGGGAAGAGTGATGAAATAAGGTGGGAAAAATGATAAGAGTCTGAGTGGATTAAGGTTCTTGACCATGAAGGGGACTCATGAGCATACAGCTGAGAGCTTAAAGGGAAGACAGGCTCTCTGTTGATGGACTGCTGACAAAACAAAAGTACATTATTTATTCATTCAACAAACAAAGAGTACTACCGTATTACTGTACTAGAACTTGGGAATATGGTAATGAAAAAACAACAGTTCCTGTCCTCATGAAGTTGAAGGTGCCCTGGAGAATCCTGGTGGTAGAAATACATACCTGTATTGAGTGTTAAGTCCTACACTAAACACCTTACTTGGATGATCCCGTTTACAAACCTTATTACTTTCAGCAGTAGATACTATTAATATACCCATTTTGTAGAAGAAAAAACAGGGAAAGTGAGGTCAAGGAACTTGTCCAGCTAGAAAGCAGCAGAACCAGAACAGAAATCCAGGAAATCTTGTGTTATAGCTCACTTTCTTAACCACTGCACAAGACAGAGGTAAAAAAAGAGGCTGGGAGTTTACCAGGGCATGGGAGTCACTCAGAGGCTGGGAAAAGATTTGCCACCCTGAAAAAGTTGCAAGACCCTTTCCCAGTCATTTATCTGTAGGGATTTCATTTCAAAGCATCTCTTGCTTTCACCTTCTGAAATAAGCAGCTTTTCCTGAATCCTGTGGCATTTACACACCAGTTAGGGTGCTGTCAGACACCCAGATTCCAGTGCCCAGCTCTGGGTGCCAGGTCCTTCCCTTGAAACACTGATGTAGCCTCTTCAGTCTATCACACTCCTCCGTGGCTCCACATTAATCCCTTAGCACTAGTGGTTTCCATCACATCTTCTGCCAACTAATGCAGTTTGTGCTGGAGGAAAAAAAAAAAAATCTATTTTATAACTCCAAGGACATTAATAATTAACTTCCATACCACAAAACTTGTAATATCAGTTTGCTGAAATAAAGTCACCAGTAAGTATTTAATTCTTCTTTCAAGGGTGTCTTCCATTATTATTTCAGAGTGCAATTTAGTCATCAAACATTTACTCAGCCTCATGTTTATAAATTATATAGGCCAGGGATTTAACTCTTCTGGACCTACCTGTTCTGAAAAGAGGCATGGTCATAACCCTGATGTCACACCAGGTACCTGCCTTGAAAGGAGATGACTTGTGAATTTGAAGTTCCCTACCTCTTTTAGAAATGCTGGAGCAAATCTAGAGAGTTCCCTTTATGATGCAATCAGAGGAATAACCAGAAAGCTGCCTGCCACAAAGAGGCACTGGCTTTCCTCCTCCAGAAGGATGTTAGGAAAGTTTGCCTTTTTTAATTGAGTTTCAGAATCTTGTCTTGATTATATGACATAATAATAGTGGCTTTCCTAGTCATCTGTGTAATATTGTTTTTTTCACCCTGGTGGTTACTTTTGTTGAAGGGAAAGGCCTACTGACTTAAATAAGAGAAAAGCAGAAAGCTCCTCACGCACGGGTTCCCTAACTAGAAAATGCCAAGTCCTGACTTACACATCAGGAGGGTAAGGGCTGCCAATCAAGGACTTATCCAAGTTCATTGCAGTTTAAGAACCCTGGCTTTGATGGTAAAGTGGATTAACTTTTCCATGTATCTTCAAGCCCCAGTATCCCAAGAAATGTTTGTCATCACAATGAAAGCAACAGGGGGAGGAGGTTGCAGGTATCTTTCTTTCTTGGTCAGGGCAATATTTTCAGAGTTAAACTGGCTGGCTCCTATGGGGTAGGATTGAAACCCTCCAGGCCGCGGGAGGAGGGTCGGTGGTTTCCCCGCGAAAACCTGCCCTCCCCTCCGGCTACAGGCCCTGGCAGCCATTGGCCAAAGCCCGGCTGGAGGATCCGCAAGTGCTTCCAACTCTCCGAACCGAGCGGGATTCCTGGCCTTGGCATAAAGGACTGAGTGGATTCATTCGGGGCGCGATGCATTCCAAGAATGCTTCTGTGGTTGGCAAGGAGTAGGAAAATCAAGGATAACAAATATCCTAAGGAAACCTAATAGGTACCAGGAGCATAGGACTCAAACAGGTGATTTAAAGTACGAGGTAACTGGATCTCAGTGAGGGTGAGTGCACACTGCCCAGGGCTGGGGCTTCGACCCTTCTGCATCTCCTGCCTTTCCTCTCCTGGGCTGACACCCGGCCGCCTTTACAGACTAGGGGGCTTGGTGCAGAGTGCGGGCGGAGCCCAAGGCGCGCCTGAATCCAAACAAAACACCTCGCAAGCCTACGTTTAGAAAGCGATACCGAACACCACACTCACGTTTTTTTTTTTTTTGTTTTTTTTTTTAAAGGCACTGTTTGCAGAGAAGATGACGGCGGAAACATTTCCCGGCTGGAAAATTACTGATCACAAACTAAGGGGGAGTGGGGGTGGGGAGGCCGAGTTATAAGACTGAAATAACGATGGTCGTTTCCTCTTCTCTTCCTGGTGAGCAGGGACGGCTGCCGCGAGCTCCGTGGGGCCTGTTCCAGCACCCGGGTCCCACCGCATCGTTCCACGTTCTGGCACGGGGCCACTTTCCAGCCGAGCCCCTTTCGGTGGGTCTGGCCGCTCTAGAGCCTGAGCCAAGGGAACGAGTTGCCGTTTGACCTTTACCTCGCCACTTCACCTCTCTATGACTCAGTTTTCTCATCCATAAAGTGGAGAGTTGCGTGCTTTGCAAAGTGCTTTGAGATTCCCGGTTGAAAGGTGTCCCCGCGCCTCACGCCCCTCCCCTCCCCCCACCTCACATAGCGAAACCTCTTTAGGTCCCTTCCTCGCTCCTTCAGCTATCAAAGCCCGAGCTCCATTTCCCATATTCCGGCCTCTTTCCGCCCTTTTCAGACGGGGAACACCCCTCCCGCTTTCTCAGTCTCCGGGTCCTCGCCACGCAGTTGAGGGCACCCACCTCCCTTCTACTCCCAACCCCCACCCGGGCAGACGAGCCCAAGAAGGACTATGCGAGGCCAGGCCAGATGCCCGCACTGGAGCTCGGGGACTAGAGCAGGGCTCCTGCGTGCGTGTGACGGACCCGAGCTGGATGAGTCACGCGGATAATCGCGCTCTTCTCCAGTGCGCAGACTGCGCGGCAAGCGCGCACCGGAGCGGGGGTGGTCCCCCTCTCCCCTACCGACCCCTCTTGGCCGCGAGCTTCGAACTCAAGGAGCAGCCCGTGGCGACGCCGACTGTCCCGGTCGCCCGGCGACCGGACCTGCGCCCCGTACCCAAATCCCCGCGCCGGGCCCGCTGCCGCCACCGCCGCCGGCGTCAGCGCGGCTCCTGCCCGCCAGCTGCCGGGCTGGCGTCACGGCCCGCCGGGCCCCGCCTGCGCCCCTCCCTCCTCCCCGCCCCCACGTGCGCCGAGTTTGTTTATTTAGCTGCCATGGCAACGCGCGGGGGGGCCGCTGGAAGGAGGGGAGAAGAAAGGGAGGGGCGGGGCCTGGCGGCGGGCCCCGTCGCGCAGCGGGTAGGAGGCGGGGGGAGGGCGGGAGCGGAGAAGTTATAAGTAAGGAGCGCGCGGCGGCCGCCGGCAGTTCCCCGGCCTGAGAGAGCGAGCGCGGCTGCGGGCGCGCGGGGAGCAGAGGCGGTGGCGGGCGGCGGCGGCACCGGGAGCCGCCAAGTGCCCCTCCCCGCCCCTCCGGCCCCCCACCCACCCACTCACCCGCCCGCGGCCAGCGCCCATGGCCGCGCGCGCCCCGCGCAGCCCCCCGGACTCCGCGCCTCGCGCCGCCGCCCAGTCCGCAGATCCGCGCCACCGCGTCCAGTCTCACCTGGCGGCGCCGCCCGCCCGCCGCCCCGGCCACAGCCCCAGCGCTCACGGCGATAGCCGCGGCGACCGCGACAGCGGTGGGGGACGCTGCTGAGTCGAAGAGAGCGCATCCTGGCCACCGGACCTACTTAACTCGCCTTGCTGATTGTCTATTTTTACGAGTTTACAACTTTTCTAAGAACTTTTGTATACAAAGGAACTTTTTTTTTTTTTTTTTAAGGCATCTCCCTTTTATATTTAATCCAAAGAAGAAGGATCTCGGGCAATTTGGGGTTTTGGGTTTTGGCTTCGTTTCTAATTTTTTTTTTCCTCTTCGTTGGCTTTGGGGTTCGGGTACCCCTACTGCTTCGGACTCCCGAGGACCTTTTGGGCCCCCACATTAATGAGGTAGGTGCGGCGCGGGGCGCAGGGAGGGGTGAGGGCAGATGGGACGCGCCAGAGCGGCGGTCGAGAGTGGCCCCTGATTTCTGCCTCTGCTCCCCACCCGGTCCGAAGGCAGCCACCTGGCGAGTCTGACATGGCTGTCAGCGACGCGCTGCTCCCGTCCTTCTCCACGTTCGCGTCCGGCCCGGCGGGAAGGGAGAAGACTCTGCGTCCAGCAGGTGCCCCGAACAACGTGAGTGTCGGGCCGGGCCTTTGGGGCCCTCCGGTGGGCTTCTGTGGGTGGGATGGGGACGGGCGGAGCCCTGGGGTCACCGAGCACCTCTAGACGACGGGCAGGAGTGGCCCCGCACGGGCTCCTCCGCAGGCTACCCGGGATGGCTTCCGCGCCCATGGCTCAGCTGTACATGCGTGTGGTCCCGACGCGGTGGAGCCGCCGGGGACGCACACCGGGTCCGCACACGTCCCGGAGCGCGCGAGCGGCAGGGCGGGCGCGCGGGCCACCGGGCGGGAGGTGTCTGTGTCCCCAGACACTGGCTGGGCCAGAGTGAGCTTGGCGCGTAGGCGTCCCCGTGGCGAGGGCGCCCCAAGAGAACCTCGGTGTCCCAATTCCGGGGGTGGCGGGAGCGTCCCCGGGATCCGGCGGGGGGAGGGACCCAGGCTGGCGAGCCTCGGCGCTCGCTCACACGCAATCGGGCAGACACAACCTAACATCCTCCATATATCCACGCACCGCCTCTCCTCAGACCCGGGTGTGGGCCATGATTGCAGCACTGGCACCCACAGACCCCGGGGCCCTTCCTGCCCGTCCGGTCCCCGTGTCTAGGCGGTGTAGGCGCGGCGGGCCCACCACTGACATCGGGTGGCAACTTAGGGACAGCACTGACTGTTTCTCTCGCGTCCTGTCCCCACAGCGCTGGCGGGAGGAGCTCTCCCACATGAAGCGACTTCCCCCAGTGCTTCCCGGCCGCCCCTACGACCTGGCGGCCGCGACCGTGGCCACCGACCTGGAGAGTGGAGGAGTCGGCGCGGCTTGCGGCAGCAGCAACCCGGCCCTCCTGCCCCGGAGGGAGACGGAGGAGTTCAATGATCTCCTGGACCTGGACTTTATCCTCTCCAACTCGCTGTCCCATCAGGAGTCCGTGGCCGCCACGGTGTCCTCTTCGGCATCAGCCTCATCCTCGTCCTCCCCGTCGAGCAGCGGTCCAGCCAGTGCGCCCTCCACCTGCAGCTTCGGCTATCCAATCCGGGCCGGGGGCGACCCGGGCGTGGCGGCGCCGGGCGGCGCGGGCGGCGGCCTCCTCTACAGCCGGGAGTCTGCACCCCCTGCGACGGCTCCCTTCAACCTGGCGGACATCAACGATGTGAGCCCCTCCGGCGGCTTCGTGGCCGAGCTCCTGCGGCCCGAATTGGACCCAGTGTACATTCCGCCGCAGCAGCCGCAGCCGCCAGGTGGCGGGCTGATGGGCAAGTTCGTGTTGAAGGCGTCGCTAAGTGCCCCTGGCAGCGAGTACGGCAGCCCGTCGGTCATCAGTGTTAGCAAAGGCAGCCCGGACGGCAGCCACCCGGTGGTGGTAGCGCCCTACAGCGGCGGGCCGCCACGCATGTGCCCCAAGATCAAGCAGGAGGCTGTCTCCTCGTGCACCGTCGGTCGGCCCCTAGAGGCCCACTTGGGCACTGGACCTCCTCTCAGCAATGGCCACCGGCCGCCTGCGCACGACTTTCCCCTGGGGCGGCAGCTCCCCAGCAGGACTACCCCGACCCTGGGTGCGGAGGAACTGCTGAGCAGCCGGGACTGTCATCCTGCCCTGCCGCTCCCCCCGGGCTTCCATCCCCACCCCGGGCCCAACTACCCTCCCTTCCTGCCCGACCAGATGCAGCCGCAGGTCCCACCGCTCCATTACCAAGGTCAGTCCCGGGGATGCATAGCTGGGGCTGGGGAGCCCTGCGTGTGCCGGCCGTCCGGGGCACACAGGATGACGCTGACCCCACCTTCTTCACCCCTAGAGCTCATGCCACCCGGTTCCTGCATGCCGGAGGAGCCCAAGCCAAAGAGGGGGAGACGGTCGTGGCCCCGGAAAAGGACGGCCACTCACACTTGTGATTACGCAGGCTGCGGCAAAACCTACACGAAGAGTTCTCATCTCAAGGCACACCTGCGCACCCACACAGGTAGGAGGGCTCGAAGCCGTGGAAGGGGTGGGGGGCGGCTGACGTCCAGCCTCGACACTCCTCAGGGCCTCCCTTGGGATGTGGGGTGCAGTCTATCTCCTCCATCTCCTGGATCACAGGAGAGAACAGCAAACTGGCGCCTGCTATTTTGCCCAGGAGCCTTTTGCTGGGCGGATGGTATCAGTGCTTGAAAGTGCAGTTTTGTTAGGCCTTTGAAAGGCGGGGAGATTCCAGGCTGCAGGTGGGCCTCTTGGAGTTTGAGCAAAGCATTGCCCTTGTAATCAAGAAATTATGCCTTGCTGTGCAAAGTCATGATAAGTTTCTTAAGCAGTTTTGTATTCTCCACTATTTTTACTGGTTGTTCCCTTCCCAGGGTTCACCCCCTCCCCCTCTCTAGTCCTAACAATTAGGTTTTATTTAACTCTCAAGGACTTAATGGTTAGGCTGGCTGAGATTTTGATTTAAGATTGTCACCACAGAGAATCTCTGGATGTAAGTAGGTACAGAAGGTCACTAAGGTATAGCTTTCATTAATAATACTGGTATAGGAAAAGTAGTCGTCTCCTGTCACTTTTTAGAACCAGTTGTAGTGGGATAGGATATTTATTATTGCTTGGTTTGGGTTAGGAGAGACACGCTAACAGTCATAATTTCTAAATTCATTTCCTGCCCCTATCTATCTTTGCTCAAAAGAATGAACAGAAGTCCAACAGAAGTATAGTTTTAAGTGGTTTTTGTGTTTTCTGCGATTATCTAATTTCCCTTTAAAAAAAAAAAAAAGAGCAAAAGAAAACACACATAAAATTCCTGTTTATGATCTGAAGTTTAATACAGCCTTGAGAAGGTATAAAGATGTTTCCTGGATCCTTTCGGAATGGGGTACTTGAGTTGGTTTGATGTCTGGCCTCCAAGTTCTTAAAATTTCATCCTTCAGGAATAGCTTCCAACGAGTTTTATTTTCCTTTTCTAGGTGAGAAACCTTACCACTGTGACTGGGACGGTTGTGGGTGGAAGTTTGCCCGCTCAGATGAACTGACCAGGCACTATCGCAAACACACCGGGCACCGCCCCTTCCAGTGCCAGAAGTGCGACCGGGCATTCTCCAGGTCGGACCACCTCGCCTTACATATGAAGAGGCACTTTTAAATCCCCAAACAGTGGATGTGACCCACACTGCCAGAAGAGAATTCAGTATTTTTTACCTTTCACACTGTCTTCCCGGTGAGGGGAGGAAGCCAGCTGGAAAGCACTACAATCATGGTCAAGTTCCCAACAAGTCAACTTGTGAATGGATAATCAGGAGACACAGGAAACCAAAAGACAAACTCAAAAAAAAAAACAGATGGGGTCTGTGACTGGATCTTCTATCATTCCAATTCTAAATCCAACTTGAATATATATATTCCTGGACTTACAAAACGCCAAGGGGGTGACTGGAAGTTGTGGATATCAGGGTATAAATTAGATCTGAGAGTTGGGGGGAGGGAAGACCAGAACCCCTTGAGAATTGTTTTGATGCAATATAAGCATAAAGATCACCTTGTATTCTGTTTGCCTTCTAAAAGCCATTATGACGATCTTAGAAGAAGAGGAAGAAATTCAGGTACAGAAAATGGTGTTTAATAGCCTAAACGATGGTGCTTGGTAAGTCTTGGTTCTAAAGGTACCAAATGAGGCCAAAGTTCTCAAACTGCTGCATACTTTGACAAGGAAAATCTATTTTTGTCTTCCGATCTACATTTATGACCTAAGTCAGGTAAATACACCTGGTTTACTTTAATCTTTTTATGCAGACAGTCTGTTATGCACTGTGGTTTCAGATGTGCAATAATTTGTACAATGGTTTATTCCCAAGTATGCCTTAAGCAGAACAAATGTTTTTTCTATATAGTTCCTTGCCTTAATAAATATGTAATATAAATTTAAGCAAACTTCTATTTTGTATATTTGTAAACTACAAAGTAAAAAAAATGAACATTTTGTGGAGTTTGTATTTTGCATACTCAAGGTGAGAATTAAGTTTTAAATAAACCTATAATATTTTATCTGAGCCTTGTTTTTGTTTTGCGTTGTTTTTCCCCGGGAAAAGCACATAACAGAAACTGCAGTTTAAACCCAGTGGGTAAAGCTCGGGAAAAGCACCCCCAAAAAGCCGACTTTATCTCAAGAGATTAAAAGAAGACTTTTAAAAGACTGCTTAGTTTTACAATGAGTACTGTATAATGTTGTGGGCTGAAAGCTCTGAGGATTTATGATCATAGAATTAAACTTAGCTAGTTCAGGTTTCTCTTGCAAATGTTTGTTAAAAGATATAGGAAAGCAGTTTCCCTACCTGACTATGAACTTCCAGGTAGAAATGGCTCATTCTTCAGGTTGCTCAGTTTACCATGAGAGTAGTCATAAACATACATGTTCCAGTTTCACATTTTAAAAGATCTTTATGGTTTGGTCTTTAAAATCAAATGAAAATGTAAAAGTCTCTTTCCCAGGCCTGGCCTTGCACTCAGAACAATTTGTATAACAAAAGAACCTCCCCACAGCGGACAATATCAAGAACGCAGTTCCACAGTGCCCTCCTGAGGATTAAAAGATTCACTTATGTTTTGTGTGTAACAGATACATTACTTTTAGAGCTCCAAAAGAGGGTAGAACCAAAGTTTCTAGCAAATTTTTAAAACTTCATCAGTCCTCAGATAAGCCAGCCCCATTGTTTCGTTTTTGTTTCATTGAAACAAAAGAGGCAAAAATGACTCAGTCACAAAACCAAGGGTAATGTAAATTTGAGTACGTTTTAAACCATGCTTTTGGAAGTTGGTAGCATATTTCTTGAATTATTAAAGCTTAAAACTTTTTTTACAGTGGATACCCAAGAATCTGAAGTTCATTTGTGGCTGTCACAGAGTGGAAAAAAGCATTTGTGACACTTGTTGACATTATGTATTTGTAATGGTGATGTGGGTGACTAATTAACATTGTCAAGCGGACAGAAGCTGACTGGCATTTTCTTTAGACTGCTTATTACCTGTCCATTATAGCTGGTGTTCAGAGGTGTTTTGGCACTGTGGGTACATTTTATAAATGGAATGAAAAACAGAAATTCGTAAGAGGCTCATGGTGGATCAACACAAAGTATTTTCCTTGGCTTTTAAGAGTCCAGCATGACTGGAAAACGTGGCATGTGTCTTAGCTTAAAAGAAAACAGGTGCATCAATAGGTTGGAATTTTATGTGGCCAAGAACATATTCAAAGCATATTTAATGACATGGAAAAATGCTCAAGGTATGTTAAGTGGAAAAAGCAGGATATAAGACTAAACAGAATAATTCCAATTGTATAAATTCAAATGTGTGCATTGAAGGAGAGAAGAAACAGAAAATTAAGAGTAAAGACCGGAAGGAAACATCAAGATACTAATGCTGGTTTTCTTGGATTAAATTTTTTCATTTCTAACTATTCCAAAATAAGAACGTATTTTAAATGGAGAAACTTTTTTTTAAAAGTGTATAGGTGCAAGTATTTAGACTTTATTTTTAAAGGAGCAATTAAAATTATTTAAACAGTCGACATTCTGTTACCCTTTTCTTTGTATTAAATTATGGTTCCTGCTCTTGGAATCCACCTTTCTCTTATACAGAGGTTTCTGGTATGTAGTATGTGTGTGAAAAGTGTTTATCAAAAGCTTGTTTTACCATTTTCCTGTTTACTAAGTGTCTATCATCTCAGGTAGAAGAAACACCATAAAATACCGAGACACAGTAAATGTGTTTAAATTTTCTTGTGTCATAGGGAGGAAATATTGCATTAACTTTTTCTAACCTGAAGAAGAAAGCATTGGTATCTAAAGTGAGATTTTCTAAAAATGTAACAGGACAAAACTATTCAAGATGCACGAATAGCTAAACTATTTACTTTAGTACCTATCAGTTCTGAGCTCCTGGGTGTACTGTCATTACTGCATTACAGAGCCGTTTGTACTGTATAATAAAGTACCCAATAATTGAGATGCCTGCTTATTACATTTTCCTCATGACATTTAATTTTATATGTCCTAGATTTTAACTTGTGTGTGTGTGTGCGCGAACACACACACAGGATTAACAATAGTGTTTCCTACACATCAACAGACTTTCAGTCTCTTCCCTTCCAACAAGATGCCTCTTCCAGCAAAATAATTCTTTGAACCTGAGAACCTGTTTTGACTCCTACAATCTTCTTTGGGTTTGTTAAAACAGGAAACTTCACCATCTCAAGCAGGACAATCAGGGATTAATCCTTTTAAAAAAACTGTCCCCGGTTTTTAGAAATAAGCAAAGTTGTTTCAGATTTGGAGAGTCACAATTTTTACATATAACTTTTTAAGTATAAGGAAGTTGAAGTGAGACAGTCTTTAAGCCATGGAAGCACATCTGCAGGGAAAATATTAAAACAAGCAGTGGTGGGACCCATTGTACTTTGATCTATGGGAATATCTAAATTTAGCAGCCTATGTAGCCACCTGTTCTGGCTTCTGAAGCTCCATTCAGCATAATACCACACACTCACAAGTGAATTTATAGTCCTTACTCTCTATCTCCCCACCTTCACCTTTCTCCCTGTCTTGTAAAACACACACACACACCATCCGGACCTACCCAAACCTTTTTTGTGTATTTATCATTTTGTCCTTGTGTTTATTATTGTGTATTAACCTTTTATGTGTTTTATTTCCTCGTCTTTCCTGAGCACATTTTACACACTATTGTATAGTGACATGTTTTTACAGCTCTAAGCTGAAACTATTTCTGCTTCCTAAAAGTTGTTTAGGAAACTCCTTCACTGTTCACATGCAGAGCACTCAGTCATATTTCATACAAAACTACCAAGAATTCTCTACATAACGAATGCTGTGGACTATATCACGGAATGTTCTATACTCCGTGAAAATGTAAAGATAGTACTGTTCCAATCAGAATGCTTTTGATTGCATTTGATTATAATATCTCTCCCCTCCCCACATTAAGTGAAACTAAAATGCAAGTTGAGAACAGACACCCTTTGGAAAGCTTTAACTTAGCCCAAAAAAATAAATTTTGAGTAAATTTCTCACCATCTCCTAAAAAACTAATAAATTCTTAAATCCTTCTGAAGTACCTAGGGGTTCAACGCCCTGGTCACAGTCAAAACGCAAAGGAAACCATCTGCCAAAATGTTAGCATAAACACATAAAATCTTTCGGGCTGCCCTCGAGGCTACCATAGACAGCTGACTTAGTTGCGGGGGAGATAGGGCATGGTGTAGGAATATCAGTCAAGTGGCTTCTCTGGAAACACAAACATCCGGAGCCCATCTTTCTAATTGTTTTCCCCGATGCCTGTGCTATAATATCACTTTTTCGAATTGTTTCAGTCTTCTCAACACCCTAAATGAGTCAGCATGTTGCAACGCGCCCTCCCAAATGTCATTCGCCACTTGTTCTTAAAGGAAAAGGAGGAAATAAATAGAATTCTAATTTAGTAACAACGACAGGAAATAAATTCACACTTCTAGAATCCTTCTGACATTTGGGTATGCCTACTAGAACATTTCTCATTGATACAACACAATAATTATAATTATTAGGTTCCAGAGTATGAGGGCCATTTGCCATCCTTTTTTGTTTCTTTCCACATGTATGTTACATGTTATCATTTAAACAGAAAAAGAAAGGAGAAACAGCTGTTTATGGAGAGACACATAAATAGATGGGTGGATGAAGCTGTAGGTAGAGATTTGACAATTATCTAAAATCAAATAGGGAAAATAGTCAAGGATGTCCAGTCCAAGGTATCTGAGGCTGAGAGGTTGAGTGGGGTTACAACATCTATCTCAGCTATAATGTTTGAATCTGTACTACCTGGTACTCGATCAACATACTGAATGGTGACCAGAAAGCAAATGCACTCACATTCTCCACCTGCATTGTTGTTGTTGTTTGGTCACTAAATCATGTCCGACTCTTTGCAACCTCACGGACTGTTTCCCGCTGGGTTCCTCTGTCCATGGGATTTCTCAGGCAAGAATACTGGAGTGGGTTGCCATCCCTCTCCAGGGGGATTGAACTTGCATCTCCTGCATTGGCAGGTGGATTCTTTACCTCTGAGCCACCAGGGAAGCCCTACTCTACCTGCATGACCTCTTAAAAAAGCTAAAATGGATAAGCAAATTTACAGGGAAATTGAAGGAACTCTAGATACACTTGCTGAAAGTAACAAGAATCGTGAATTTGTGAAAACCATAAGCGGAGTCTCTTTGTCATGACACATGGAAGGAATTTTTCAGTAAAGCCAAGCATACCCCTTTCACTTTTGCTGATATATATAGTCACCTCTTATTTCTGCACAACTGGCTGAGTTCTCTGAAGCATTTACACGCTCCATCACCTCAAATAATCCTCAAAACAAAAGGTAGGGGTGGGATTTTCCTCTCTCATCCCCATTTTATGGATGAAGAAACCAAGGTTTCCTTTACAGGCTAGTGTTTTGTCTTTATTTCTCATTCTTGCTGGCATGCTCGAAGCACTTCTTTTCTAATGCTTTTGTCCCCAGTCTGCTGGGCTGGTAGGGCTACAGGCAAAATGGATACACCCCAATTCAGAAGGATTTACTAACATCCAGGTTCTTCCAGTAAACCTGTTTAGGAGTCAAAAGCCCCAGACATTCTGTCTCCCAGTTAACAGGAGACTGCGTTTGTCAAGGTAGACAAGATGGGGAAGTTTCCTGCAGAAGTTTCTGGAGCTGATCACTCTGCCACGAATATGATTTATACTTTTAGTGTGAAGTGGAAGAACAGCACCTGAATCTGTCTCAGCACACAGCTTTCCCGGTCAAACAGATCTGGTCAAGCCCCTCCTCTACTCATTACCTTCCCAACGTCCCTAGGACCTAGTGGGTAAAGCCTTAAACTGTGACCCCTCACTACTTGTCAAGCTTCGTTTCCTTAAGTGTCCAATCACACTGTAAGTGTACCAGCCAGGCAAAACTACTCTGGACCCCTCAGTGCATGATGTTTCAGCCTTTGAGCCTTTGCTGGCAGATGCTGGTCTCTGCTGCTTCTCAAATGACCCATATTCCCCCGACAAGCACTCATATATCCTTCATAGGTAATTCTTAAAAAGCCCTCCCACCCCTTCCATCTAGATCTTTCCTTAAAATCATATCCTTATAGATTACAAAATTTTATACATACCACTAAATATAAAATAGATAACCAACAAGACCCTCTCTATATCACTCTTTATTTCTATCTTATAAAAACCTGTAACAGAAAAGAATCTATAAAAAGAAAAAATACTACATATATATATATATTTGAGTCATGAGTCATTTGCTGTATATCTGAAACTAACACAACATTGTAAATCATCTATATTTCAATAAAAACTTTTTAAAAAAGATTTTATGGGCTTGGCTCCCCCAGCAGACATGAGCTCCAGAAGGGCACTGGAAGCTTTCCTTATGTACCCTTGAATACCTGTAGTTACTGGATTTCATTGAATATAACTAATCATTTATTGATTATTTAGCCCCAAATCCTGGCATTTCTTTTTAAAGGACTCCTCCTTGCTGGGTGTTTTTCAGTATTGATTCTGTAAAGAATTTTGTTCACGGCTGGATGGGAGGGGGTGGTGTTGATATGTATTAGGGGAGGCAGATGGGTGTCAGGTGACCCACTGGACGTAGTTAGGAGACTCCTGGGCATGGCCTTCAGGAAGCCAGAATTCGGGGAAAGGAAGTCTTTTTTTCTTTCCTTTGGATACCCATTGTGTCTCCTTTCAAGGGTGAAAATATAAGTAAGTATACTGTGAACATACGACAAACAAACACGTTAAAAGCTTTGAGAAGCTACTTTCCATTCTAGGATCCTGGATGGGCCAGTCTGCCCAAATAAGGAAGGGTCACCTATTCTTCTTCAAGTTTGTTGTTCTTCAAGCTTGTGACACTCCTTGCTGCTTGGATGACAGTAATTTTCTTACTTCTGAACATGTCTAAACTGTTCTAGAAAACTGACTCTAGAAAACAGTGCATAGAATTGACAAATGTTCCTCCCTGCCTTTGAGGCACTGTTACTACCTCGCAGAGGAATGAATAACAGACTGTAAGCACTGAAAGCTATAAAATTACACAGGCGGTCTGATCAGGAAAGGGTCTTCAAGACCCTTCAACTCAAGGAGAGAACTGAGGCCAGGATAAAAGACTGGAACTTGCCCAAGGTCACATCAAGTGGGGAATCTGAACACTGTTGAGGACCTAGGTCTCACTTAAAAAGCCAAGAGCTGATGGCTGCAGCCTGAGAACCCAAGGGGACATTAGAGGGGGAATGCAGATTTTTTTTTTTTAACAATACATACATCATTTTTTTAAAAGGAAAGTTCTAAATTCAATGTGATATTGTGCTCTGATGTCCCAAAATTGTTTCATTGTTCTCTGTTGTGCTTCTATAGTATTGCGTTACCAGCTAAGATGGGGACTAATTCACCATGCTCCTCACTGGAGAATATAGGCACCATTTCCTAAAAATATAAAAATACAATTCTGACTTGTTCTGCTTTCTGTTTCTGTGCAACTTCATTCAAACATATATAATCTGTTCAACACCTACCTTACCAGCAACTGTGCAAAAAGCGATGGAACCAAAAATGAATCAGTACATATAAATGTGCATGTCTACAGATATTTTTTCCTAATGCAATTGCTCTATCCACATTGTAACCCAGTAAAAATTGTTTACCTTTCTTGGAAAAGTGATTGGATAGTTAGTTCTTTGAGAGACTTAACTACGTTGGCTACAACCACATGAGCCATTTTTTCCCTACAATTTTCTTGATTGCTTATTATTTTAGATACCTTCAACTTGTTTATCAGGCGCATGTTAAAGCATGTTGAAACGCATTATTCAGGTTCAGCATGAAGGATTTGGCATTATTCAACAAAATATCATAAACTTCTGTTGAAATGAATGATTCCAGCAAAATGGAGCTTCATCTGCAAATCCAGGTACCTTCGGTTTCTAAAGTTTGGAGACTGTCTATCTAGACCAGGGAAACAACCTGATTTTGCTCTAAGCACCATTAACTTTATGATTATGCAGCATAACTGACTTCATAGACTCTTTTGGTGCCTGGTGCCAAAGCTTGTAGAAACAGGGGAGGCTTTGCCTAAGGGATTCTTTGCATTAAAGACTTTGTTAGGCAAAGCCAGTCTGGCATGGGAGTCTGATTTGCAATTTGTGTCTTTGTAAAAGGATTAGAAGATCCCTATTGTTTAATGTTTGGATCTCAATTTGCATTTGGAAGCACATGACCTCTTCTAGGTTTAGAGTTTTTTATTTTCGTTTTCTTGTTCTGATATATACAATCAATACTGCCTGTGAAAAAACTGATAATACAGCACAGCCAAATATTTGCACTGATTAAGTAAGATCAGTTTTCTCTATGAATGGTGGAGTCTACTCAGGCTCCAGCAATACTGAGCCAGTGATCTATTTAGCAACTGACAAATAATTCATAGGAATAGGTGCACACATGCTTTCATTTATTAGTTCCTTAATTAGAATGTGTGGCACTTTGGGTTTTTTTTTTTTTTTTTTTAAAGCACCACAGACGGCTGATCAGACAGTAAATCTACAAAAAGAACAGAAAGGAAAAAAAAAAAAAAATCCTCTGACCACCTCAGGACCTATTTGAACACTTCCGTTCAATGTCCTCCTTTATAAAGAAAGGTTTGAGAAAAATTATTGTAGGTTTGCGATAACAAAATTCTCAGCTGTACATGATATTTAACTACCTGTCCTTTGGTAAACAATTTTTAACTAACATTTGCTTTGACAATGTTCCCAGATTGGCCACACAGAACTTGGAACAGAAATTGCGTGAGGAGGAACAATTTCTTAGATGCTAGGTTTAGGACACACGGTTTATTTGTTTGTTTTCTTTTTAACTCTTTGGTTTCTCCATCCTTGGTCTTTGCCATTGACCACAAGAAAACATTTCTTGCATGTTTGGAGGAAGGTCCTGGGAACCTGGAGTTGCTGGTTGAGTGAGCTGGAGGTAGATGGAAAGCATTCACAGTCACGGAGCACCGATGGTATGCCAAGGACGTGGCTAGATATTTACTGTTTTGTGATTATGCCCATTTTGTAGTAGAGAAGACCAAGGCCCAGAGGAGGCAAGTGACTCACCCAAGGTCACACAGCTATGATGGGAAGTTAGACCTACCTGATTCCTAAGCTCAGGCTTTTTCTGCCACATCACACCACCTCCCAGGTAAACTCAAGCTAACTTCATTTGGAGCTTTTTCTGTTCCTCACCTCCGTGGAATGTGTTAGTTTTTAAAACTAAACAGGGGTTAATTTGGTGTACAGGAAGCTATAAGGACAAGACTAACATAATCTACCCTTCTTTCTAATAGACACAAGTAATCTTATCTGTCATTCCATTAAAAATACACCACATTCTTCTGTGCTCCAGTTTGGATAATGACTCAAGAAAAGGCAGTCCGTTTCTGCATCATAGCACCACCACAGCTTCTATAAAATCATCAAAAGTAAGTAAGCCATGCTTTTCTTCCTGGGTATTTCATTCACTGATTGCAAAAGTACTTGACACATATATTCAATCTGTTAGAATAAAGACTAGCATTTGATAGACCAGTTGGAGGCTAGCCTAAGAGAGTAGCTTGTGTAGAAGATCATACGCTCCAAGGCCCCCCTGAATGGAGAATGCCCAAGAGGAAGTCAGCCAAAAGGAGTGGCACGCGGGAGGGTTGGACTTTGAGCCCACATTTCTCAGCCACGTCCCATGGGAAACACTCCCTCACCGCCATCTTCCAAAACACTCTGCTAACATTCTCCTAATGCTCCCAATATCTGAAGATAATCCCTTTTCCCCTAACCGGGATCTCAACCTAAAATAGATCTGGGTCTGTGCCTTGGGGCATGGACAAATGACTCATGGAGCCATTTCTGATCTCGGAAGCAGGGGAGGATCTGCAAAGCAGGGGAGCACAGTCTGGGAGCTGGTTAATACTCAAGGAACACATGACCATCAGAGCCAGAGAGAGTCCAAGAAAAGTGTCACCTAAAGAAGCTGAGGCCCCCAAGTTTCCACAGTTACGCTGCTGTAGAATCTCATTCCTGTCTAGGACTGTTTAGATCCTCATCCTCAGTCTACAACAGGCCATAGACTGACCTGCTCAGCAAAACCCACAGGTCCCTGAACCTTAAGTGTAGGTGGTAAATGGACAGATTTTTAATGTGAGTGTATGACTCAGCATTAGCGGCAGCAGAAGGAAAAAGAGTCCCTCCTAAAAAAATGTATTGATGGAACTTCCCTGGAGGTCGAGTGGTTAATACCGTGCTTCCACTGCAGGGGGCACAGGTTCCACCCCTGATTGGGGGACTAAGATTTCACATGCTGTGCAGCACAGTCTAAATAAGTAAACGAATAGAAACTTCGAAAATTTAAAAAATTCTTAAAAACTTAAAACGTGCTGATTTGGCACATTTCCTACATTTGAGTTTGGTTTTGTTTTATTTTCTCCTTTAGCTCAGCTCGGTTTCTGAGCTAGGTTTGCATCCAAATCTTTCTGTCCAGCAGCCCAGTGTAGGTTAAGTAAGTCCTAGGGAGCCTTAGGCTTCCCAGGTGGTGCAGGGGTAAAGAATCCGCCTGCCAATGCAGGAGACGCTAGTAGGGAAGAGCCTCTGGAGGAGGAAATGCCAACTCACTCCCAATATTCTTGCTTGGGAAATCTCATGGACAGAGGAGCCTGGCAGGCTACAGTCCATGAGGTCGCAAAAGAGTCAGACACAACTTAGTGACTAAACAACATCAAAACATTTATTTAGGTTTACTGCATGCTGTCCCCATACTCAGTATTTGACATGTATTTTTCTCCTTTGTCTCCTCAATAATCCTTATGAGGCAGACATAGTTATTCATCTCACTTTAAAGATGAGGGCTCTGAGGCCAAGAAAGCTTAGGGAACTTGCCTGGAATCACAAAACCAGTGAGGAGTGAAACTGGAATTAAACTTGATTCCACCCAGTCCCAAGTTCTCAAGCGATATGCTCTTTAGATGCAGAAGAATGTTCAGGAGAAGTTAACTGGAGGGGGAGACAACTATACAGTATGATCCAACTTGATAAAAATGTATCTACGTTTATGTGTTTTGGGGTATATTTGCATTGGGAAAGTTCTAGAAGGACCACTCAAATGTCGATTCCTTGGAGCAAACTTCCCTGGCCATACTGAAAGAACCCTCCCACTCTGTCCCTGTTATTCTTTATCTTTTAATGTGCTGGATTTTTCCACAGGGCACTATTAGCTGAGATATAACATATATTAGATACATGTATTGTCTAGCTCCCCTATAGAAGGAGGGGTAACAATGCCTAACAAACTGCTTGGCATGCAGTAAATGCTTAATAAATATTTGTTGACTGGAGCAAATGTACTAAACCCTTAATGTTGATTTCTTCCCCTCTTTCTTGCTGTCAAACAGAAATAATTTAAGATTCTTCTTTTTTTTTTTACAATTTAGATTCTTGATCTTAGATGATTTTCTTTTTTTTTTTTTTTCATGTTTCCTCCAAAATTCTATAAGGAAAAAGAAAAAGAACATATTGTATCCCTGTGACTGATTCATGTTGATGTTTGTTAGAAAACAACACAATATCGTAAAGCAATTATCCTTCAATTAAAAATAAATAATTTTTTTAAAAAAATAAAGAAACTGGTTCCACATAAGGACAAGAACCCAGATCAGTTTACTTGAAGATGCAAAAGGATCTCCTCCATGCAGGACATACACCTAAAGAACAGAAAGTTCCTAGAAGAGGAAACCATTGGAAATCCACTTTGGTAAACTTGCCTTGAGTCAAATAAGGCTCATTAATGTTTCAACTGCTAATCCATTTAGTGTCCTATTCACCCTGAGACTTCTAGGAGCATCCCTCTGGTGGTTTTAGAAAGATAACCCTTCTAATCACTAGGCTCAATTGAGCAACTGGGAAAGACAATAGACTGCAGAGGAAGGGGCTGATTGAAGTGTTTGGGAGGAATGGAAGACTGCCTATCAGGACCTTGAGAAAATGAAAGGAACATCTGAAACAAGCTGATATGAGCTGGGCAGGTTTTATCCCAATAATAAACTCTCCTTTCTCCTCTCAAAAGGATTAGGCCTCCAGTGAATGGGAGTGTCTTGTCTTCAGGTCCCATGGCCTTGACCTTCCTTTATACTGTTCAATTCACTTTAAAACCAGGGGTGAATCGGGTGGAGAGGGAGGTGGGAGGGGGGATCGGGATGGGGAATACGTGTAAATCTATGGCTGATTCATATCAATGTATGACAAAACCCACTGAAATGTTGTGAAGTAATTAGCCTCCAACTAATAAAAATAAATAAATAAATAAAATAAAACCAGGGGTGGTATTTATTTGTGATTTTTTTTTTTTTCCCCATTCCCAGCCATGTCCTTCTGAAGGAGGACTTTTACCCCATCAGCAGCTTCAAGAACCATCTACAAGTCAAGAGCACAGTATCCCTGAATTCCGGGCAGAGGAGGGGGCTGCTTTGGCTCACTTCCTTCCTCCTTCCCCAAACAGAATCCAGCTCCTATATAAAATTCATAAATTCTTGGCAGGAAAGAAATCCTCCCATTGGAAGGAACAGATGTTCTACGAGTAACTTTTGCCATCATAACTCTGTTCCTAATATCATACTTTTAAAGTGTGGGGGGATGTTAACTTTTTTTTTTTTTTTAAATGTCAACATGTTCTGGGCAGCTTTTCCATCTCCATCTGTGGCATACACATCACCAACCCTCCCACCGCCCTTTTTTAAATTTCCAGAGACTAGTTGGGAATTGGAAAGATATTAAAAAGTGAAAGTGGAAAATTCAATTCAAGAAGTATGCTAATGTATAACCTAATGCAAAGTAACATGATATTTCCCTCCCAGTTGTAAATCTCAGAAACATTCTTTTCCTTGTCGTGTTAGAACTTGGAGGAGTCTGCAAGACCTTTAACAGGCAGAATGACCAATTAAATTCAGGGGTGATTACTGGTAACAGAATTCCATGAGAGTAACCTATTCATAACATTCCTCTTCTAAAGAAAGCCTCAACTGGTGCTTCAAATTCAAGAGGCTACCAGGCCATTTTCACTTAGTTATCACCTCGTAAAACTGCCCACCTTAAATGCCCATATCCCAGGTGACCGCGGAGAAGGGTCAAGGTCAGTGGATGCCTCTTACCTCGCCTGGATATAACTTTGGAAAGCATGACCCCGCCTCGGTGGGGTTCCCTCGCCAGGGACAGTGATGCCCACTTGCAGCTGCTTTGGCGAGGGCCAGAGCGCCTGCTGGCTGTGGCCTGGCCTCAAACACTCCTGAACACGTTTCGGTTCAAAGTCAGAATTCGGTGAGCGGGCTGGGTGGGAAGTGAAATCTGCAGGGCAGAGGGAGAGAAAGGCGACAGCTTGGGCGGGGTGGGGAAGCAGCGGCCCGACATTCAGATGCGCCGGGGATCCTCCCGGAGTCTCAGCTCTTGGAGGGGTGGGTTTTCCCTCCTCCGCCTGATCGGAGCCAGTGGAGTCCAAATCCCCCGAACCCCAGTGGGGCCGGTGTCGAGCCTGCGGCGTCCATCCCGGAAGACGCGGTCCCTGAAACTTGAATATGCCCAAGCGTAAGTGAGAGCGCGCAGGGCGCGGGGGGTTGTCTGAGCCGGGATCGGCGTTCTCTGCATCCCGGCGGGAAGGTTGGTCAGTGCTTGGGGGCCAGGGGATAGCGGGGGCCGAGGCGGGGGCGAGAGCTGCGCACCGGGACGCGGCGGCCCCCGGGCGCCGGGAGCTGGAGGCGGGCGCAGCGCCGCGCGCGGTCTGCAGTGCCCCCAGCCGGCCGGCCCGGCTGAGGACCGCTGGCGGCCGCAGGGCCGGGTGCCGAGCCGCACCCCTCTTCGTCCCTGCGGAGGCTGACCCAGTGTTACGAAATTTACCATCAATTCGAGGTGGATTCTCAGTCTGGTTCTGTCACTTACTGGCTTCCTGCCCCCGGGAGCTCTGGACGTCTGCCTCCCTTTAGCTAATGTGGATAATACCCCAGACAAAGTTGATGAAATAGTTGAGAACGCGCCATCAAGTGCCTGGTATATAGTAAGTGAAGTGAAAGTCGCTCAGTCGTGTCCGACTCTGCGACCCCATGGACCATAGCCTGCCGGGCTCCTCTGTCCAAGGAATTCTCCAGGCCAGAATACTGGAGTGGGTAGTCGTTCCGTTCTCCAGGGGGTCTTACCAACTCAGGGATCGAACCCAGGTCTCCTGCATTGCAAGCGGATTCTTTACCGTCTGAGCCACCAGGGAAGCCCCAAAATACTGGAGTGGGTAGCCTATCCCTTCTCCAGCGGATCTTCCCGACCCAGGAGTCTAACCCAGATCTTCTGCATTGCAGGCGAATTTTTTACCAGCTGAGCTACCAGGGAAGGCATATATATATATTATATACTATAGTATATAGTATATGTATATAAGATGTGGGTATGTAGTAAGTACTCACTAAATGGTGACCCTCACCACCACCACCGTCATCATCATCATTAGCTGGTCATCATCATCATTAGCTGGCTAGGCTTTGGAAAATGGTCTCACTGAAGTCTCTGCTCCTCAATGGTGGGTCTGAGGGTAGGACAGGGAGAGGTGGTTTCTGCCTCCCCTCTGAAGTGGAAAAAGAACCTAAGCACCCACCTGGGGTCCAGCCTTCCTGTGCCTTAGACTCCACCTCTAACTGCGGACTCAGCCATCGCCTCTTTGAACTAATATTCTCATTGCAAAATAGGAATACTCATCCCCAACTCAGAGTTGTTGCCAGACAAGAAATGCAGAGCTCCTGATGCATAGCTGACGCTCAGGAAAGTCCCCACCCAGCCCTGTGGCCCCCAGCCAGCAGGTCCCAGAACACCTGGATAGGTAGCACGTGGCGGGCACAGTGCAAGCCCCTTCCCCCTTTGCACTGGCAGTCGGCAGGCCCAGGGTCCCCCTCCTAACACAAGGGAGGTGCTCAACGCAAGCCCCGCCCACCTAGCTGTCAGTCATTGTGCCATGTATTGAGTCCTTACTCTGTACCTCTTCTATCCCCATCTGACTGGGACAGCTTGGGCTGCAGGAGGCTTTAACTCTGAGGTCCTTCTGCTTCACCTCCCCTAGCGTCTCCCGTCCCCCGGACGCCTCAGATCCCTTCTGGAAGTTAGTAGTGTTGGAAATAGTAAGAACATACACTCCTGATGCTGGAGTAATGGAATGTACAGTCAGAGGACCTGGCTGTCAAGAGCAGCTCTACCAGTTTCTGTCTTTATCTCGCAACCTCTCTGAACCTCAGTTACCTCATCTTTTAAAACTGAGGCAATAATACCTTCTGGGGTGATGAATGTGAGGGTCAGTGGATACGTGTCTATAAGAGCGCCAAGCACACAGTAAGTATTCAGTAAATACTAATTTTTATTTGTTTCAAGCATAAGGCAGGTGCCCAGTGAATATTAGTTGGACTGAACTGAGCTTTCCCCTTGGCTGAGTTCTTTAACTGGGAAAGCTTCCATTCAAACTTTCTCCCTGTCCTTAGCACTTGTCAAATGTCATGTCCTGTGACTTACTGCTGGTGACCTTTTTCTAGAGGTTGGTACTTTGCATATAAGAAGAGTGATGGATCTCTTCAGAGTTCAAAACCTAGTATTACCCCTTTCAAACCTGTTCTGTGACACTTACTTCAAAAGCTTGCCGAGATAAAATTCAACATGGAGACCTCATATTTTTGTTCGGTTTTTCATGACCAGTGTGTCTTTTATTTGAGGGCAGAGGGTTTGTTGTTGTCTAGTCACTAAGTCATAACTGGCTCTTTTTCGACCCCCCTGGACTGTAGCTCACCAGACTCCACTGTCCATGGGATTTTCCAGGCAAGAATACTGGAGCAGGTTGCCATTTCCTTCTGCAGGGGATTTTCCCACCCCAGAGATTGAACCATATGTCCTGTGTCTCCCGTATTAGCAGGCAGGTTCTCTACCACTGAATCACCAGGAAAGCCCAATAGAGGGAGACGGGTATAGCATTATTTAAAAGTCCTAAATGAGCATTGTGTAACCATATTTTCTGCCAGCAATTCACATGTGGTTGATTTTGTGGATATGTGATAGGATGTCAGCAACTTCGGGGTCCTGTCCCTTCTCTTGCTCTTGATTAGGACAAACTCTGAAGGGGAAAACAAACAAACAGCGTCCAATCTTAAATGGGCCTTTGCAGTCTCAGGGCATTTGTTTGTCCGTTACATGCTTGTAATCCTCAGCACAGCCCATTTTCCAGATGAGCCTCATTGAGGCAGATGGCTGACTCAGTGCTCCATTCCATGTCACAGACTGGCCTCCACGTCCTGCCTCATCTCCACGCTGCTCTCTCAGGCTGTCAACAGAGGGCTTTTTTCACTGGCCATCTGAACAAGTGTTGTTAAAGACTCTTTAGAAATGCTAGGATGTGAGTTTTATTAATACAGAGCACTAAACAAATTAGAGAGTTTCCCATATTATGACAAGGTATGCAACAGCTGTTACTTTACCAAAACTATTCATTATGGGGCCATTTGTTTAAAGGTTACCCCGGTGGCTTGGGGACAGTGCCTTTTGCTCTCTGACTCACAGGAAGCAAAAATAAGTTACTATCAGGTGATGGTCATACTTAGAAACCAAGCTAAAAATTAGAAGGTTTGTCATCCTTGGGAGTAGGGCAGTTGGCTTCACTTTTCAAACTGGTAAGTGTTAGATGGTTCAAAATTGAATATTTTCTTTGTGTCATATTTAGTTTTTAGAAAAAAATCTATTGAAATATTTGCTAATTCCAGTGTGCAGTTTCTGTGCTTGGCCATACTCAAAGGCTATTCTGTGGTCTCTGGCTTCCAGTATTTCACAGGTGGGTAGCAGGGATGCATATATGAAGTGCATCGAATAGTCACCTTATCATAATCACAATAGCTGCTTCCTGGGTTTATGAGGCCAGGCCAGATGAGAAGCACAGGTGAGACCCAGTTGCTGAGACCCCCCAACCCAAGGCAGGCTCTTCCAAGCACAGAGGTTTCATTAGTCAAATTTTTAGACAGAGAAGCCGAGGCTCTGAAAAGAGAAGAGGTTTGCTGGTTCACAGCATACCCAGGATTCAAATTCAAAGATTTAATTCAAAGCAACTTTGTTATTTCCCTTCTAGCCCAGGGCAACTTCTCAAAGAACCTTTGAAGAGCCTTCTCTTTAACCAGCCTGTGTATACAGTGGAACTTAAAGGTTGCCCAGGTGTTCACTGGCTCTTTGGCTTATGAAATTTCTCAATCATGTCAAATGCATTCCCCCATCTTCCACTCTATTTCAGTTTTCCATGGAGAATTATGCCTTCCTATCTCTATTTGTATTTATCCTCAAAGTTAACATGCAATGACTTCCTTCACTCCCTTCCAAAAGGACGAATTTTATTTAGCACACGAGTGTATCAGGGATCTCAAGTGCTTTGAGGACTAAACAAGTTTTTTATGCATTTGTTTCTTGTCCAGCTTCACTGCGGTATAATTGTATACCAGAAAAACTGCATTTGTTTAATGTGTACAATTTGATGAGTTTGGACATAAGGATACACCCATGATTCCACCTCCACAGTGAAAATAAGAAACATACCCACTACCTCCTCAGATTTCCTTGTATCCCTTTGTGTGTGTGTGCGTGTGTGTGCTTGTTGGTGTCATAAGAACCCTAAACATGAGATCTACCCTCTTAACAAATGTTTAAGTACGAGACACCACATTATTAATTATACTCCCTATGTTGTATAACAGATCTCTAGAACTTACTCATCTTGCATAACTGAAATTTTATACCCACTGAGCAATGATTCCCTCTTTCCTCCTCCCCCTAGCCCTTGGCAACCACCAACCTATTTTCTGCTTCTGTGAGTTTGACTATTTGGACACCTCATATAAGTGGAATCAAGGAATACTTGTCCTTCTGTGACTGGCTTACTTCACTTAGCATAATGTCCTCCAGGTTCATCCATATTGTCACAAATGATAAGATTTCCTTCTTCTTATTTTTAAGGTTGAATAATATCCCATTGATGTTTTCTTTATCCATTCCCCTGTTAATGGACATGGGGTTATTTCCATATCTTGACCACTGTGAATAATGCTACAGTGAAAATGACAGCGAAGATACCTCTTCAAAATACTGATTTCAGTCCTTTGAGATATATACCAAGAACTGGGATGTTTGGATTGTATGGTAGTTTTTTTTTTTTTTTTTTTAATATGGTAGTTTTATTTTTAATTTTTTGAGGAAACTCTGTATTGTTTTCCTATTGATTGTACCATTTTACATTCTCATCAATAGTATACAAGGGATTTGATTTCTTCACATTCTTACCAACACTTATTATCTTTTTAAAAAATAATAGCCAATCCTAACAGGTGTCAGGCAATACCTCATTGTGATTCCCATTTGTATTTATCAAATTGAGTAGCGATGTTGAGCACCTTTTCATATACCTAGTGGCCATATGTATGTCTTCTTTGAGGATGTCTATTCAAGTCCTCTGCTCATTTGAAAAATTGGGCTATTTAGGTTTTCTTGCTATTGGGTTTTATGAGTTCCTTGTATATTTTGGATGTTTACTCATCAGATAAATGGTTTGCAAATATTTTCTCCTTTTTCACCCTGCTGACCATTTCCTTTACTGTGCAGAAGTTTTTAATGTTGTAATCATGATGTAGTACCATTTATCTCTTGTTGCCTAAGCTTTTAAGGTCATATCCGAGAAATCACTGCCAAGGCCAATATCAGGAAGCTTCCCCCTATGTTTTCTTCTAGGAGATTATGGTTTCAGGTCCTACATTTAAGTCTTTAATCCATTTTGAGTTGAATTTTTGTGTATGGTGTAATATAGGGGCTCTGTTTCATTTTGCTTATTGACATCCAGAAGGACTGATGCTGAAGCAGAAGCTCCCATATTTTGGCCACCCGATGTGAAGAGCCGACTCATTGGAAGAGACCCTGATGATGGGAAAGAGTGAGGGCAGGAGGAGAAGGGGCAACAAAGGAAGAGATGGTCAGGTGGCATGAATGTGAGCAAACTCTGGGAGATAGTGAGGGACAGGGAAGCCCGGCATGCTGCAGTCCACAGACTCACAAAGACACAACTTAGTGACTGAACAACAACAACAACAAAAATACAAAATTAGTTTTCCCAACATCATTTGTTGAAAAAACTGTCCTTTCCCCATTGTGTATTCTTGGCAAACTTGTCAAAGACCAGCTAATTGTATATGCACAAATATATTTCTGGGCTCTGTTTTATTCTGTTGGTCTATATGTCTGCCTTAATGCCGGCACCATACAGTTTTAGTTGTTATACATTTGTACTATACTTTTATATTAGAAAGTATAATGTTTCCAGCTCTGTTTTTCTCAAGATTACCATTCTGGGTCTTTAGTGGTTTCACTGAATTTAGAATTTTTTTAAAATTTCTGTTAAAAACACCACTGGGATTTTGATGGAGACATCATTGAATATGCACATCACTTCGAATAGTATGGACATTTAATCAATACTGTGGCTCAGATCATGAACTCCTTATTGCCAAATGCAGACTTAAATTGAAGAAAATGGAGAAAACCACTAGACCATTCAGGTATGACCTAAATCAAATCCCTTATGATTATACACTGGAAGTGAGAAATAGAGTTAAGGGACTAGATCTGATAGAGTGCCTGATAAACTATGGACGGAGGTTTGTGATGTTTAGGAGGAGGGATCAAGACCATCCCCAAGAAAAAGAAATGCAAAAAAGCAAAATGGCTGTCTGAGGAGGCCTTACAAATAGCAGTGAAAAGAAGAGAAGTGAAAAGCAAAGGAGAAAAAGAAAGATATAAGCATCTGAATGCAGAATTCTAAAGAATAGCAAGGAGAGATAAGAAAGCCTTCCTCAGTGATCAATGCAAAGAAATAGAGGAAAATAATAGAATGGGAAAGACTAGAGATCTCTTCAAGAAAATTAGATATACCAAGGGAACATTTCATGCAAAGATGGGCTCAATAAAGGACAGAAATTATAAGGACCTAACAGAAGCAGAAGATATTAAGAAGAGATGGCAAGAATACACAGAAGAACTGTACAAAAAAGATCTTCAAGACCCAGATAATCACGATGGTGTGATCACTCACCTAGAGCCAGACATCCTGGAATGTGAAGTCAAGTGGGCCTCAGGAAGTATCACTACGAACAAAGTCAGTGGAGGTGATGGAATTCTAGTTGAGCTATTTCAAATCCTGAAAGATGATGCTGTGAAAGTGCTGCACTCAATATGTCAGCAAATTTGGAAAACTCAGCAGTGGCCACAGGACTGGAAAAGGTCAGTTTTCATTCCAATCCCAAAGAAAGGCAATGCCAAAGAATTCTCAAACTACCGCACAATTGCATTCATTTAACACGCTAGTAAACTAATGCTCAAAATTCTCCAAGCCAGCCTTCAGCAATACATGAACCGTGAACTTCCTGATGTTCAAGCCGGTTTTAGAAAAGGCAGAGGAACCAGAGATCAAATTGCCAACATCCGCTGGATCATTGAAAAAGCAAGAGAGTTCCAGAAAAACATCTACTTCTGCTTTGACTCTGCCAAAGCCTTTGACTGTATGGATCACAACAAACCATGGAAAATTCTGAAAGAGATGGGAATACCAGACCACCTGACCTGCCTCTTGAGAAATATGTATGCAGGTCAAGAAACAACAGTTAGAACTGGACATGGAACAACAGACTGGTTCCAAATAGGAAAAGGAGTACGTCAAGGCTGTATACTGTCACCCTGCTTATTTAACTTATATGCAGAGTACATCATGAGAAACATTGGGCTGGATGAGCACAAGCTGGGATCAAGATTGCCAGGAGAAATATCAATAACCTCAGATATGCAGATGATACCACCTTTATGGCAGAAAGCGAAGAAGAACTAAGGAGCCTCTTGATGAAAGTGAAAGAGGAGAGTGAAAAAGTTGGCTTACAGGACATGGAAGCAACCTAGATGCCCATCAGCAGACGAATGGATAAGAAAGCTGTGGTACATATACACAATGGAATATGACTCAGCCATTAAAAAGAATACATTTGAATCAGTTCTAATGAGATGGATGAAACTGGAGCCCATTATACAGAGTGAAGTAAGCCAGAAAGAAAAACACAAATGCAGTATACTAACACATATATATGGAATTTAGAAAGATGTTAATGATAACCCTATATGCAAGACAGAAAAAGAGACACATATGTTTAGAACAGACTTTTAGACTCTGGGAGAAGGCGAGGGTGGGATGATCTGAGAGAACAGCATCGAAACATGTATATTATCAAGTGTGAAACAGATCGCCAGTCCAGGTTGGATGCATGAGACAAGTGCTCAGGCCTGGTGCACTGGGATGACCCAGAGGGATGGGGTGGGGAGGGAGGTGGGAGGGGGGTTCAGGATGGGGAACACATGTAAATCCATGGCTGATTCATGTCAATGTAGGCAAAAACCACTACAATATTGTAAAGTAGTTAGCCTCCAACTAATAAAAATAATTGGAGGGAAAAAAATGTTGGCTTAAAGCTCAACATTCAGAAAACTAAGATCATGGCATCTGGTCCCATCACTTCATGGCAAATAGATGGGTTAGCAGTGGAAACAGTGGCTGACTATTTCTTTGGGCTCCAAAATCACTGCAGATGGTGACTGCAGCCGTGAAATTAAAAGATGCTTACTCTTTGGAAGGAAAGTTATGACCAACCTAGACAGCATATTAAAAAGCAGAGATGTTACTTTGTCAACAAAGGTCTGTCTAGTCAAGACTATGGTTTTTCCAGTAGTCATGTATGGACGTGAGAGTTGGACTATAAAGAAAGCGGAGTGCCGAAGAATTGATGCTTTTGAACTGTGGTGTTGGAGAAGACTCATGAGAGTCCCTTGGACTGCAAGGAGATCCAACCAGTCCATCCTAAAGGAGATCAGTCCTGGGTGTTCATTGGAAGGACTGATGTTGAAGCTGAAACTCCAGTACTTTGGCCGCCTGATACGAAGAGCTGACTCATTTGAAAAGACCCTAATGCTGGGAAAGATTGAGGGCAGGAGGAGAAGGGGACGACAGAGGATGAGATGGTTGGATGGCATCGTCAACTCAATGGACGTGAGTTTGGGTAAACTCTGGGAGTTGGTGATGGACAGGGAGGCCTGGCGTGGTGCGGTTCATGGGGTCACAAAGAGTTGGACACGACCGAGTGACTGAACTAAAGTCTTTCAATCCATAAACATGGGGTATCTTTCCATTTTTCCCTTTTTGGTCTTCTTTCATTAGTGTTTTATAGTTTTCAGTGTACAAGTCTTTTACTTTCTTCATAAATTAATTCTTAAGTATTTTTTTAAAATTTAATTTTTTAAGTGTTTTTTTCTTATTGATGCTATGGTAAGGGAAATTGTTTTCTTAATTTTTCTTTCAGATAGTTTGCTGTTACTGAACAAGACACAGTTGATTTTTGTATGTTGATTTTCCTTTTTTTTTTTTTTTTGTATGTTGATTTTCTACTCTGCAACTTACTTAATTAGTTCTAACAGTTTTTGTAGTGGAGTCTTTAGGGATTTCTATTTATAGAATAGAAATCTGTCATCTGCAAAGAGACATTTTACCTCTTCTTTTTATATTTGGATGACTTTTATTCCTTTTTTTTTTTTCTTCTTTTTTTGCCTAATTGCTCTGATTAGGACATCAAGTACGACGTTAAATAGAAATGACAATGAGTGGGCATCCTTGTCTTCTTCTTGATCTTGAAGGAAAAGCTTTCAGTTTTTCCACTGTTAAGTATGATGTTAGCTGTAAGTTTGTTTTATATGCCTCTCATTATGTCGAGGTACATTCCTTCTATATGTAGTTTATTGAGTATTTTTATCATGAAAAAGTATTGATTTTTTTCAAGTGCTTTTACATCTATTGAAATGATTGTATACTTTAATCTCTCTTTCTGTTAATATGGTTTATCACATTTATTGATTTGCATATATTGAAGCATCTTTACATCCCAAGGATAAATTCCACTTGATCACAGTGTATGATCTTTTTAATAAGCTGTTGAATAGGTTTGCTACTATTTCATTGTGGATCTTTGCATCTATGTTTGTCAGGGATATTGGCCTGTAATTTTCTTTTCTTGTTGTGTCCTTATCTGACTTTGATATCAAAGTAATCCTGGCCTTGAACAATGAATTTGGGAGTGTCTCCTCTTTTTCAGTTTTTTTAAAGTGTTCGAGAAATACTGGCATTAATTCCTTTACTATTTTGTAGAATTCACCAGTGAAGCCGTTTGGTCCTGGGCTTTTCTTTTATGGGAGGTTTTCGATTAATGCTTCGGTCTTCCTAGTCGTTATTGATTTGTTCACATTTTCTATTTCTTCATGAGTCAGTCTTGGTAGGCTGTATGTTTCAAGGAAATTGTGTATTTATTCCAGGTTATCCAATTTGTTGGCGTGTTCAAGTAGTTGCTCATGATCCTTTGTATTTCTGTGTCATCAGTTGTAATATAGTCTATTTTATTTCTATTTTTTGTTTCTATTTTTTAAAAATTTGAATCTTCTCTCTCTTTTTTCTTAGTCTAGCTAAATATTTGTCAGTTTTGTTTATCTTTTCAAAACATCAGCTCTTAGTTTTGTTGATCTCTTCTATTGTTTTTCTATACCCTGTTTCCTTTATTTATGCTCTAATTTTTATAATCTCCTTCCTTCTGCCAACTTTGGGCTACAGAGCCTGTGCTCTATAACAAGGGAAGTCACTGCAATGAGCAGCCCCCATGCACCTCAGCTAGAGAGTAGCCCCCACTCAATGCAACAAGAGAAAGCCCAAGCACATCAGTAAAGACCCAGGATGGCCCAAAATAAAATAAAATGTTAAAAAAGCATTATCAGAGGAAAATATTAATAAAGAAACAAATATAAATTGAAAGTCTTCTATCATTTAACTCTCACAAGTTCCTGGAAAGGAGGTATTATTCCAGTTCTAAATTTCAGGAAACTGCGGCTTAGGTAGCCTAACAAACCTGAGATTCTAGTCTCTACTTTATATCATAATCACCCTGGAAATTTTAAGCACATATGGATCCCTGGGCTTCCTGGTGCCCCAGAGCATAAGCTTTTCCTGAAGGTGGGACCTGCTCTCCTGTTCTGTAGGCAAACCTACACCAGTCATTCCAGTTACCATGGCTCAGATTCTATTCCACTATCCTTCAGTTATTAATGTTAGAATGGAGAAGATGGGAGAATTAGGGACACTACCATTGTTACCTCTATTTGTCTTTTGCAACCGTGTGAATCTGGCATTTCACAAACCCAAACACAAGAGGAACTTGACTTACCTGGATTCATGGCTGTATCAGCGTCTAGAACAGTGCCTGGCATGTGATGGATGCTTAATACATATTTGGAAAGAATGGGTGAATGACTAAGGACATCAGGGTAGGAGAAAGGTGATTCAGTGCGTTGTCACGCTGATCAAATCAAGGCCTCTCGCTACCGTACCACACCCCAGGCCACACCTAGAAGGGTGTTCCTTCCTAAAATTAGCCCCCCACTGCTGACTATTGCTGATGGCGGCAGCTACTGAATATAAAGGGGATCTGATACACGTGAGATGATACGAAAACTTTAGGATTTGCAGCAGTAACCATTGTCCTGTTCTGCCATTTAAGAAATAGTGTTGAAACCAGCAAGTGGCTCTCAGGTTTGTCCCAGGCAACATAGTTGTTTGGGCTTTCTTTACAAAATGCCAAGCAGGCTGATTGTGTAAATCTGTCCCTTTATGCCTGATCCCATATTGTTTGCCTGTTTGGGTAGCAGAATAAAAAAGAGAAGTGGCAGAACAAGGACCTACTGTATAGCAGACGGGACTCTGCTCACTGTTGTGTGCCCGCCTGGATGGGAGGGGCGTTTGGGAGAAAACAGACAGCTGAAACTACCACAATGTTTAATCCACTATACCCCGAAACAAAGTAAAAAGTTTGAAGTTTGGGGGGGAAAAAGGCAGGCCTGGGTCAAATCTCCTCTTAGTCAGAGTAGCCATAGAACCTTGTGGTCACCGAAGCACTTTGAATCTTATGTTCATACTTTTCTATATGGGCAGGAGGAGGGAAGAAAGGAGACAACTTTTTTGGTATTGGGAAGTGGTATTTGGTAGTGGGATTTGGTATTGGCATTTGGTAGTGGGAAGTATTGGTGCACACCTGGGTGTTTTGACATGCACTTTGGAGCATATTTGAGAAGCCCTACCTGACCTTCTCCAACTCCTCCAAAGCACTGGCCTTCAAAAGCCTATGGTGCTCACTCTCTTCCTCATGGTTAAAGAAATTCAACACTGAAAGCATAGACTCAAGTGCTGATATATTTACTGGCTAAGGATGGGGCCTTGGTTGAGTTACTTAACCTGGCTTAGCCTTAGTTTCATCTTCTGTAAAAAGGGGAAGACAATAGGGCTTATTAATGTAAGACTGTTAATAAGAATTAAACGGGATAATGCAGTGTCTGTCTCATAGCATGCATTCCATGAGTGCTGGCTATTTTAATCATTGTTATTGTTTTTCTTTCTTTTTTTTTTTTTTTTTTTTAATCATTGTTATTAACTGGGTCAAATTTCCTGGGTATTGGGATGAGGTTCCGTTACTAAATAATGCTGGTAAAGCCATCTCTAAGAGATTGCTGGAGTGAAATGCTTCAGGCCTCTGATGTTTGATGGTTTCTGGCTCGAGCTCATTTACTTTCTGATCCCGTGACCTCAGGGTCTAAGGCAAGCCCCTCCTCATCTTTAGCCCTTAGTGCCCCACTGACCACCCCAAGACACATCATTAAAGGAATCGGCCTAGGTCTCTAACCATGCTGAGCATGTTCTCTGCTACAGTTTGAAGGACCTCATCAAAAAATTCTTCGTTTCTCTCCTATCCTATTCCAATTCTTTGCCCGGGAAGCAGAAAAGAATCCAAATTAACCTTACCATGACTACAAGCTGCAACTTCCAAAGACCAAATCTGGCATCTTGAGACAAGACTAGTACAAGATAAGACTTGAGACAAGACTAGTACAGTCATAATGTAAATTGACTGACAAAACTTGAAATATGTCCAGTATAGCAGCCACAGTCCTGTATGTAAGTATATGAAATTGATCACTGAAGCTGAATGGAGCTGGATGTCCCCAGTCTTAGGAAACATGCACTGAAGTACTTAGGGGTAAAAGGCCATACTGCTTGGAACTTAATCTGAAACAATAAAATCTTAACAATAGATGAATCTGAGTAAAGGGTATATGAGGTTGACTGGTACTTTTTTTGTGTACAACTTTTGTAAGTGGGAAGCTATTTCCAGATAAAAATTTAAAAATAAAAACTTAAGAAAGGGGATATAATGTACAACATGATATATATGTGTGTTATTTATGAAAGTTGTTAGAGTAAACCTTGAGTTCTCATCACAAAAAAAAAATTTTTTTCTATTTCTTCAATTTTGTATCTATATGAAAAAAATTACTTTTGTATCTGTGTAAGAGGATGATTGTTCACTAAACTCATTGTGAGAGTCATTTCATGATGTATGTAAGTCAAGTCATTCTATACGCCTTAAACATACAGTGCTGTATGTCAACTATATGTCAATAAAACAGGAAGAAAAACAAAAACGAACAAAATCTAGTAAAGGGACAAGGAACACCTGAATATTTTGTTAATCCTTTCCCAACTAACACAAGTGCTCTGAAGCAAATAGGTGAGGTTCTGGAGTAAAGATTTCCCAGCAAATACAACTTCATTATAAAATACTCAGGTTTGAGGAGTATGCAAATACTATTCAAGCCAATCACCAGATGGGCGTTTATGTAATATCTTCTATTTCTGTCACAAGTAGTTCAGGTATGGTTTAATGAACCTCTAGGGGCTCACACAATAAATGGCTTGTTCAAGATCACCCAGCCAGTGACCCTGGCTTTGAGTCTGGAGACACATGCCTCGAGATCCATTTCTCTTTTCTGCCCCCCTCTCCCACCATAAGCCAGCATGGGCCAGCCCTGTGGGAATTTACTATTTCCAGGGCACAGTATATAGCAACATGAGAAGATCTTGCATCTAAATCATGTATAAGGAGGCTTCGCTGGTGGTCTCAGGGCTAAGACACTACACTCCATATGCAGGGGGGCCCGTGTTTGATCCCCGGTCAGGGAACTAGATCCCACAGGCCACAACTAAGACTGGGTGCAGTCAAGTAAATATATAAATAAATGTTTTTTAAAAGATCGTGTATGAGGCTGTAGAAACAGCTGTAAAAATAAGGGCATCACTACAGAAGGATTCACATGGAATCTAGTTCAGCCACTAAACAGGCTTTGTGAACTTTTAGCAGGAACTCCACAGATGATCTGCAATGGAAAGGAAACCCCCTAGATGTTGGATTAGTGCTGTGTTTCAAAACCATATAAAGATGAGGAGAGGGATAGCCTAGTGTTTACTTCCACATTTACTATTTTCTGTCTTATCTTCCCAGGTGGCACTAGTGGTAAAGAATCTGCCTGCCAATACAGGAGACATAAGAGATCCTGGTTTGATCCCTGGGATGAGAAGATTCCCTGGAGGAGGGCATAGCAACCCACTCCAGTATTCTTGCCTGGGAAATCCCACGGACAGAGGAGCCTGGTGGGCTACAGTCTATGGGGTCGCAAAAGAGTCGGACATGACTTAACGACTAAACAACAACGGTATTTAATAATTTACATCATATATTCAACACTTCATTATAAAACAGGCTTTGTTTTAGGTGATTTTGCCCAACTGTAGGCTAATGGAAGTGTTCTTAGCATGTTTAAGGTAAGCTAGGCAAAGCTATGATGTTTAAGAGTATTAAGTACATTTTCAACTTATGATATTTTCAATTTACAGTGGGTTTGTTGGGGCATAACCCCATCAGGAGTCAAGGAAGACAGACTGAGAGAAATCCATCTCTTGTATGAAAAGGCACTTACTTCCCCTCTATAATCAGATGTGATAGATGAATCTACCACTGTGCAGCCAGATAACAGATGAGGGAAAGTGTCTCGTTCTATGATCTGCCAAATAACATATGAGAACAAAAGGCTGGAATTAGAATATCAGCATTTTGCCACCTCCAGTGAATTAATTCATCTAGGCATTAGCATCAATGTCTGCTAACTTCAAAAAAAAAAAAACAGAGAACTCTACTCAATATCTTGTAACAACCCATCTGGGAAAAGAATCTTGAAAAAAAAAAGGATATATATATATATATACATATATATATATATGAAGCAATCACTTTGCTATACACCTAATACTAATGCAACATTGCAAATCAACTATACTCCAATATATAATAAAGTAAAAATTAAATTTTAAAAAGGAATGGAAATGAGACATTGTGTGTCCTCTGATGAAAGAACGCAGTGACACCCATAGGCTTGCCAGAGTGATCACCTTGGTGGCTGATCAAGCCTTTGGGTCCAACTGTCACTTTGCAGGGAACTCAGGGGACGGAGGGAAATGCTGAGCTGCATCCAGAGCATGCAACCAACCAAATCTAGATGGAGAAACTTTACATGTCAACCGGTCACGATCTTCAGTGTACAAAGTGCATGGAAAGGAAAGGATGAAGGAGAAACCTATAGACTAAATAGACTTCAGAGATATAGCAAGTTTGTTTTTTTTAAAGAAAGAACTTCTATAATGTTTAGATATGCCTAAGTGGATGACAAATTCAAGGAAGTAACTCATGTATGGATCATAACATCTTTTTTCTTATTTTTTGGCCAGCCTGTGAGATTTTCATTCCCAGATCAGGACCCTCGGCAGTGAAAGCACAGAGCCTTAACCATTGGACTGCCAGGGAATTCCTGGAAGTACCTACTCTAAAAATCAAGAATTGTGATTACTTTGGAGGGAGGCCTGGGGTGATGAATGGGATGAGGCTCCTGGAAGGCAACTGGGGGTTCCTGGCCAAGCTCTTCTTTTTGACTTGGGTGAAGTTTTAAAAGATGTGTGGCTTTATAATAATTCACTAAGTTATAAGTTTGTGTGGTTCACTCTTGCTGATCTTTATTTTACACTTAAAAATATCAGAGGCAGCACTCTGCAGTTTACGTGCAGGTGGCTTCAAGCTTTGGTACCCAAAGCAACAATCAAGGAGTCAATGACTGTGATCCTTCAAAACCTTCACCATTTCACAGGTGCCATCTTTTCTCACAGCATCACCAGGAAGGAGACCTTGCAGCCCAACACAGGAGGAATAGCAAGAGATTTGAAATGAGAAGGACTTAGGCTAAAGTCTGTGGTCTGCGCTTTTTACTCGTTGCCTTCTACTTTATAGCCCCACCGTTGTGTAAATTCCCCAATGCCAAGGAGCTTCAATTTCCTTGTGCGTCAAGTAGGGGTAAAGTATTGTGAGGATTAGATGTGTGTGCAGTAGTATACAGTAGATGCTCAAGTGATGCTATTACTAAAATTATTCCTACGAGTCAAAGAAGAGGTTGTCGAGGTTCTAGGCCCTGGGAAGTGTGTGTCAGGCCACTGCCATGCTGGGTCGTCACTCTAACTGTTCTCACACTTGCTCCAGGAGGATAGACCCACACAGGGAAACCCGGGGTCACACCTGGGAGCATCTGACCCTTGGGGTGTCCTTCCCTGGAGATAGGATGTAGGAAATCCACGAGTCACCCTGCCAGTGACAAGGTCAATGGCAGAAACTTGACTTTCCCCACCTGGGAGGTGTGGACTCATCAACAGGAAGCCTCCTGCTCACCAGCCTCCGTCTTCAGCCAGCACTGCTGAGGCCACCAGGACCTGTCCACCAGGACACCACCCTCCTAGAGACAAGTCTGGGTGACATCCTCCTACTCCAAGGGATATTTGGAAGTGTCTGGAGATTTCTGTTGCTGTTGTCATAATTGAGAAGAGGCTAGTGGGAAGAGATTAGGGAGGCTGAACATTTCACCACTCCTCATAGCAAAGAATTATTGGGTCCAAAGTGTCAATAGGGCCAAGGTTGAGAAAACTGATCTAGAGGGGAGATGGGCAAGGGAACTGTGATCTGCAACCTCTAGGGCCTGCCTGGGCACCCTGGCCTGTGCCCATTGTACAGACAGAATGCTTGAGGCTATGAGAGATTATAGTGAAAGTGTTAGGCATTCAGTCATGTCTGACTCTTTGTGGCCCTATGGACTGTTGCTTGCCAGGCTCCTTTGTCCATGGAATTCTCCAGGCAAGAATAGGGGAGTGGGTTGCCATTTCCTTCTCCAGGGGATCTTTCTGACTCAGGGATGGAACCTGGGTCTCTTGCATTGCAGGCAGATTCTTTACCATCTGAGCCACCAGGGAAGACCCAGTGAGAGGTTATAGGACTTGCCCCAAATGGTTTTCAGACACTAAGTTTCATTCTGTGTTTAAAGACCTATCTCAGAATTTCCTGATAATTGGGGTTTGTGGGAACCCTTTAAAATAAGACTTTCAAAGGACAAGGTGAGCCACAAAAAGGAGGTGATGGTTTCCCCCTGTTTTGTGAATTGCTCATAGCACAGACTTTCAATGGCTGCCCATTCCTGACTCTGAGAATCAGTCCTGCTCCTTAGCCAAGCACACAAGCCCTCTCACATCCAGGCCCCATTCAGCTCTCCAACCTCACATCACAATCCTCCCGCCTTGTGCTCACTCTTTCAGCGTTTCCTCCACACCCCACATTGTTACGGCCATGCCTTTGTTCATGTTTGCCAAATGTGGTAGGTACTCATTCTGCCAGATGATTTCAGGGGGATAAAAGAGTGACCATTTTTCACTTGAACATTAGATTTTCATTTTAATGTGTATTAGAAAAAAAGAACCTAAAAAGCAACCCCACAATATAGTGCATCCTTTTTTTTTTTTTTTAATTGTTTATATTTTTAGATTGATGTATGGTGACTTAGGCTTTTCAGGTGGCAGGTAAAGAACCTACCTGGTAAGGAACCACCGTAGAAGACACACGTTCTATCCCTTGGTGGGGAAGATCCCCTGAAGGAGGGCATGGCAACCCACTCCAGTATTCTTGCCCAGAGAGTCCCATGGACAGAAGAGCCTGGCAGTCCAGAGGGTTGCAGAGTCGGACACAACTGAAGCAACTTAGCATGCATACATAGTTGACTTACAATATTATATTAGTTTCAAGTGTGCAACCTGGTGACTCAATACACCACACAAAATTATTATAATATTATTGACTATATACCCTGTGCTGTATATGACATCTCTGTGACTTATTTATTTTATATCTGGTAATTTGTACTTCTCAATCCCCTTCACCTACTCCATCCATCCCCCCCCATTCACCCCACCCCACCCCACCTCCCGTTCCCAGCAGCCAGTAGTTGGTTTTCTGTATCTGTGAGTCTATTTTTTTTATATTTGTGTTTTGTTTTTTAGGTTCCACATATAAGTGAAAGCATACAGTATTTGTCTTTCTCTGTTTGACTTATTTCACTTAGCATACCCTCCAAATCCATCCATGTTGCTACACAATGGCAAGACTCATTCTTTTTTTTAATATATTCTAGAAAAATACAGGACAATTCTTTATTAGGACAGATTAAGAAGACTCATTCTTTTTTATGACTGAGTAATATTCCAGTGTGTGTGTATATGGTGTGTGTGTATATACCACATCTTCTTTATCCATTCATCTGTCAACATGGTGTACCCCTTTAAAACAAATGCATTCAAAGAAATAGTCGATTAAAATATTATCTAAATATTGTATAGGTGGCAGTCAGAGGAAGTACCATTCATTGATGTACACTGACCTGAAATATGGTTTTGCCCTTTCTCTGTCTTCATGCCTTTTCCCTGCCTGACCCTCCCATCTCCCCAACTGGCCTCCCTGTCTCCTCTTCTTTGGCATCCCTTGCCCAGCTGAAGTGGACCCCTCCTTGAAAACGCAGCTGAGGCTTTGATTCCTGCAGAAGCTTCTCTCACCCCCACCCAGTCCTCGAGTCTCAGCTGGGTCAAGCATTTCCTCTGTGAATTCCAGGAGGTGGGACACCCGGCTCAGTGAACTCTGGAGTAAAACTGCCTGGCGCGGCCCAGGCTGGAGCGGAGGCTCTATGGAGTCGTAGTTGTTGAACCACGGGGCACACAGCTCTCCTTTTTACTGTGAGGCTCCTGTCTGGGGTTTAGCCTGTCCTGAGAAATGAGCTCCAGACCAAAACAAAACTTGAGTAACAAGCCAGGACTTGAGAGCAATTCAACTTCAGCTGCACATCCACCCTGGCCAGGCACCACCAGCGTGTGGCACCGGATCCCAACCTGGTTTCTCCAGGCCGTCACTATATGCCTGGAAGTCTCCGAACTCTGAGCTGGGAGGCCCAGATCTATTGCTTTTGGCCAAATCAGTTTTCCTCTCTGAGCTTCTGTGTCCCCATCCGTAAAGTGGGAGAGGGGAGTAAAACCCATCTCCCAAGGTGCCTGGGAGTTTCGCCCTGAGTGAACAGCTGCAGAAGTACTTGGGAATCCATAAAAGGCTTTTGAATGAATGGAAAGGGTTGTTATTTTTAAACTCATAAATGAGGACAGTGAGTGCTCTGGGGTTTTTCAGTATGATGCTGTGTAACTAGAAGAACCGGATTGCACGTTCCTGCATCTGTACCTACATGCGTGCACACACGCACACACCCTGATTACCAAAGGCGCCTTTGAGGTCTCTCTGAGATCCAGCATATGGCCAGTAGCTCACAAAGGATGAATAGGATGCTACAGCTTGGGAGTGGAAAGTCTGAGAGGAGAGACACATGATCAAGACCCAGAAAGAGATTCTTCTCTACAGACAGCCAATGGCACTTGCTTGAACAGCTCTTGTGAGCCAGGCCCTGGCAACAGGGAGACACAGGATGGGACTCTGCCCTCAGTGAGCATCTCTTCCAGCAGGGAGGACCTGCTGTGAATAAGCCATCCATGCTCAGCGATGGCAGTGGATTCACTGCACCTGGGGAACCTCTGGAATTCCCAGATGTAGTCCACAAATCCTGGGGTGCCAGAGCTCCCTACAAGGCAGATGAGAAACAGATTGTTTTAAGATGAAAGAAATGAAATACTACCTTACTAATCATCTTTTACAAGAGTCACAAAAAATACAGAATGTCTTTTATTTTCCAGAGGCGTTTTAAACTGCCTAAGTGTTTGGGGAGAGCAACAGATTAGCAGTAAACAATTGTACCATGTTCAGTGGCTCAGTCATGTCCAGCTGTTTGTGACCCCATGGATGGTAGCCTGAGAGGCTTCTCTGTCCATGGAATTTTCCAGACAGAAATACTGAAGTGGGTAGCCTTTGCCTACTCCAGGGGATCTTCCTGACCCAGGGATCAAACCTGCGTCTCTTAGATCTCCTGCATTGGCAGATGGATTCCTTATTAGTGCGCCACCTGGCAAGTCTTGGCAGTGAAAGGCACAGCTAAATCATGCACCCACCTTAAGGCTAGAGGTACGTCTGTTGCTTTCCAGCCTCACCCCAGGTGGAGCAAAGTGTTCTGCACAATGATCTAAGCTACCAACAAATGCAGGGTCAACATGAGCACAGTCCAATAGCCAGCAAACACTGCCTGCCAGGTGCCAGGCAGGACCTGAGGGTCGGAGGAGGATGAGAGCCTGTATGCAGCCAAGAGTCAGAAAGGCAGACAGTGATGATGCCTGATGCTGGGATGGCCTCTGCCTGGGCTGGGAGCCACAAGGGAGACCTGCACGGAGGAGGCCATCCGGGGCAGTTATGGGACCAACTCTGTCCCCGCCAGCCGTGACCTCCTCTGAAGGACATCCTTGGGGCCATCAGCAGAGCCGCAGGAGAGCCAGGGCCTGATTCCAGGACTGTGGGTCCCTACAACCCACACTCTCCCACGTCTTTGAGCAACTCTAGACCAAGGACCAGTTACTCTGTATCTCCAGATGCCTGGCACAATGTAGGGACTCAAAATAGTTGTTGAATGAAAGATTAGAAGACTATTCCATATCCACAGAAGACCACATACCTTAAATCCTGCATCTCAAGAGTTATGTGTGGCTCTAATTTAGGTCTCATTTATTTGAGCATTTCTTTTAGGCACCTCTGTATGTTCTTATTAAAGTTATGATTAGTATTTGGAGGCAATATATAATACATACAAAAGATGTATCCACCATATATGTAAATTATGAAATACAGTTTGAAAATGAAGACCCAAGTCAAGAACAGAGCATCTCTACTGCTGCTGTGTTTCCGCCTGGGTGAGCCTTTCCTAGCGCCCTCTTGCAGATCATCAGACCTCTCATGACCTTTCTACTGAACTTTATATTTCTTATTCCCTTGTCTTTTAATGTCTTCACTTCAAATGAATAAGAAATAGTCTATTACTTAGCTTATTTTGTTTTCTTTGGTTTGCTCCTCATGAGCAGGTGTCCTACTGCATCAAATTTTACACAGCATGCTTTCTTTACTCCAGTTGTCATGTATGGATGTGAGAGCTGGACCATAAAGAAGGCTGAGAGCCGAAGAATTGATGCCTTTGAACTGTGGTGTTGGTGAAGACTCTTGAGAGTCCCTTGGACTGCAAGGGGATCAAACCTGTCAATCCTAAAGGAAATCAGTCCTGAATATTTATTGGAAGGACTGATGCTGAAGCTGAAGCTCCAGTACTTTGGCCACCTGATGCAAAGAGCTGACTCATTAGAAAAGACCCTGATGCTGGGAAAGATTGAAGGCGGGGGAGAAGGGGGCAACAGAGGATGAGATGGTTGGATGGTTGGATGGTAAACTCAATAGACATGAGTTTGCGCAAGCTCGGGGATTTGGTAAAGGACAGGGAAGCCTGGCATGCTGTAGTCCATGGGGTCGCAAATAGTTGGACATGACTGAGCAACAGAACAACAAGTCATTCATGCCCCTTGTGTTAATATATGATCATTGTTATCCATTCACTTGTGAGTGGACATTATGCTTGTTTCCAGTTGTTGACCCTTATTTCCAACGCTGCTATAAACAATGTGTGGAAATTTTCTGGTGTACACAAGCAGGCTTCATCTAGGGTATACATACCAAGAAGTGGATTGCTCAGTTGTAAGGTTCTGACTTGGCCCAGAATACTCTCGAGTCTTGCCCCTATAACCCCTATGCAGTCCATCCCTCTGTGCTCTGTTCCAGAACAATGACTTGCCGTTACTTCCTGTCTTTAGGACTTAGATCAAACCTGGAATGCCTATCCTCCCCTCTTCCATCTCCTCTCTTCTCTTTGAAGTCCAGCTCAGGGCTCCACCTCTCAGGCTGACGACCAGTCTCCTCTGCATATTTTGGACTTGAGGAGGAAATAGTGCTAAGCTCCGGCTCTGCCATCTCCTGGTCTTGTAATTTTAAAATATGTTTTCATCTATGTGGTCCTCAGATCCGCATCCCTAAAGCAGAAGGGAAATGCTACCACTGCTGCGTGTGACTGGTGCCAGGCTTACATGATGTACAGTCATGCCGCAGTTAACACAATGGCTGTGGTTAGGATCATACGCTTTGGAATGAGATCACTGTGGGCTTGAGGATTAAATGAGTCAATGTATATAAAAGACTTAGCACAATGCCTGGCACATCGAAAATGTGAAGTAATTTCTAACCATTGTTAACACTCACACCCCTATGAAGGAGTCACTATTTTTATTTATTTATTTATTGGTCACACCATGCAGCGTGCGGGATCTTAGTTCCCCGACCAGGGATTGACCCTATACCCCTTTCAGTGGAAGCACAGAATCTTAACCGCTGAACCATCAGGAAAGCCCCTATTCCCAATTCACAGATAAGGACACTGAGACACTGAGCAATTATACAGCTTGTCCAAGGTATATGGTCAGTTAAGATTTGAACTCTAACAAGTCCAAGCCCCTAATTGCAGTTTGGAGATGCGAGCCCAAAAACAAAGTCTCAATATAAGAAAGCATTTTTGCCTTTTCCACCTGTTGGATATTTGGCCAAATCACTTTGACTTGTGTCTGAATCTCTGTTTTTCTCTCTCTGATGATAAAAACTTTCAGATGCAAAAGCCTGGCCATTTTTGCATCTGGTACTTTCCTGGTACAGCTGGGGCAAAAGGAGGCATTTAAAAATGATTGAAATGGTTCATTATTGCCTCTCTCTGTCTTTCTCTCACCTAAAAACCCTCAGTTTTATGAAGTAATAAACCTAAACTGTAAACATGTTTTTCAATTTCACCACCATCTGTCTGGTGAGTCATAAAGCTCCCTGAAATGAGGTAGGAATGAGGACCATCCTGTCAATGAAAAGATTAAACTTTAGGTTTTAAAGTGGTAAACTAGTTACCAGAAACCTTCAGACCATTCAGAGTTTTTAAAGAACAAACGCCCCACCCTGTGTTTCTCTGACCCATTTACACAGGTACCCCAAGCACTTGTTAACAGGATTCAGTGTCCGTTCTGCCCTAAGAGGCAAGGATTTTATTGTCTGTATGTTATTTTAAATCGTGATAAAATACACATAAAATGTATCATTTTATTTTTTATTTATTTATGACTGTGTTGGGTCTCCACCGCTGCGCAGGTTTTTCTCTAGTTTTGACGTGCAGGGGCTGCTCTTGAGTCTCAGTGCGCGGGCTTCTCATTGCAGTGGCTTCTCTTGCTGGGGAACTGGGCTCCAGGCTGCCGCAGCTTCAGTAGTTGTGGCTCATGGGCGTCATTGCTCTGCGGCATGTGGGATCTTCCCAGACCAGGGATTAAACCTGCAATGGCAGGTGGGTTCTTTACCACCTGAGAAACCCATTTTACATGGCAGCTCAGGCAAACTAATATAGAAGGAGAGGAAGCAACAGGTTATCATGTTCATTACATAGGATGTTTATTGTTTAAGGAGGATCTATAGCACTGTAATGATCACATTCAAGAAAATTATGTTACTTGAAAAAAAAAAAGTTGCTTATCAGGAGATGATTCTGATGTGGCAATACACAAATGTTTTCAAACAGCTAGGACCTTGTAAAAGGAGGCTCTTGTAAACAGGATATTCCTGTTGGCATGGAACTGCATATTTGCTTAGAAAAACAGTGCCCTGTTTCTGCAACAGCCAACCAATGCAAACAAGGAAATATTGATGGAGAAATAAGAAAATCTATACATCATAGAAAATCCCCTGGACATGAACGTAGACAAGACCAGCTGAAGAGTGACAAAACGATGTCTGGCAGACAGAGCAGCTTGCCCTTTGAAATGTTTAACATTTTCCTGGAAAAGTCACACTCAGGTGGTTTGTAAAGGAAAGGCATAGAATGTCAAAGCAGGAAGGGAGCTTAGGGATAATTTCATCTATCTACCCAGGTGTTCTGGTTGAAGAAATGGAAGCCCAGAGAGGGGACGGGTCTTGCCCAGGGTCAACAGCCAGCTAAGATTTCTGAGTTCAGCTTTCTTCATTCCAAGTCCACAAGTCCTTCCCTCTTTGCCATCCTTTCTTTCATTCTTCTACATCTCTCTCTTTGTCTGCTTCCTCATTGAATTCTTTGAGTGCATGAGGGGAAAAAAAAAAAAGTACTTTCTACCAGCCAATGAACCCTTCTCACTGCTCTCACCATCCCTGGGATCTTGGCAGGGTGGGCTTTATGCTCTCTCCCACTGACCTGGGAGTGTCTGAGAATTATTCCAAGTTATGTCTGTGGAACTGACAGGCAGGGTGACACCCTTCTCCCCCAGCACCCAATTTATTGAACCAGGGTTGGGGGGGAATAGAATGCCCAGCGAAATCTTTTCTCCCTGGCTCACTCCATCCCCATGAAGACCTTCGCGGAAACCTTTTACCTTGTGACAGGTGGGAGGGGAGGGGGCCAAGCACCTCACAGCATCCAGCACACACCACACAACACACTTACAGCACACATAGACACAAAGCCCCCAGAGGAACGCGCCAAGCCCCTGAGGGGTCCAGACAGCACAGAAATGTGGAGGGGGAGAGAGAGTGCGCTCCACTCCTGCATTTGAATCCAGCTCTGTCCTAACCCTGGGTGGGTTCCTGAACTTCTCTGAGCTTCCACTTCAGCATCTGAACACGGGGTGCTAGGAGGATCTGATGAGATGATGCACCTAAAACGCTGGGTCCGGGGCCTACTACTGATGAGTGGTCATCCATGCTGCTGTTTTTATATGAGCTGCTGCTTGTCTAGGGTTTAGGATTATTTCCACTTTGGACTCTGGGGGCCAAGAAGACTCAGGCTAGTGGGATCTGACAGGCTCACTGCTCTGGACTAATCCCTCTGCCTCTTTTCCCTCTCCCACCCCCACTCCACCTGCCCTCCCAAGGGTCTCACTGAAGGGCCAGTCTGTTCATGTTCCTCCTTGCACAAGAAGCTCCTGCAGCTGCCCTTCATTTCCAGGATCAAGTCCAAACTCAAGCTTGGATACAAGTCCTCCATCAGCTGCACCTGGCAACCCACCATGCTCAAGTCTCACAAATTTGCTCATTGCTCTTTAAACAATCATTGCTATTTCACCCCGCCACATCTTTGCACAAACTTCCCCTGCTTCCTGGTCCACTCCTCTTGATCTAGCCTCGTGGTTCTCAGAGTGTGGTCCTTGGACCACAGGGACAACTGCATCATCAGGGAACTTGTCAGAGATGCAAATCCTTGGGCCCCACCCCAGACCTACTGAGTCAGAGCATGGGGACCAGCAATGTGGGTTTCAACAAGTCTTCCTGGGGATTCTGATGCACACTTCAGTTTGAGAACCGCTAACTAGTGAAAACATACTTTACCTGGGCTTCCCAGATGGCACAAGTGGTAAAGAACCCACCTGCCAATGCAGGAGACATAAGAGACACAGGTCCAATCCCTGGGTCAGAAAGATCCTGTGGAGGAGGGTATGGCAACCCACTCCAGAATTCTTGCCTGGAGAATCCCATGGACAGAGGAGCCTGGTGGGTTATAGTCCATATGGTTGCAAAGAGTCAGACATGACTGAAGCGACTTATCATGCATACATGACTAGTGGAAATATACTTTTCCAAGCTCATGTGTTGTTGCTGTTAGGCTGAATTGGGTCTTTGTTGCTATGCACAGACTTTCTCTAGTTTCAGAGAATGGGGGCTACTCTTCATTGTGGTGTGCAGGCTTCTCATTGCAGTGGCTTCTTTTGTTGCAGAACACAGGCTCTAGGCACAGACAGTGGTAGCAGACAGGCTTTGTTGCTCCACAGCATGCAGAATCTTCCAGGACCAGGGATTGAACCTGTGTCCCCTGCATTGGCAGCCGGATTCTCAACCACTAGACCACCGGGGAAATGTAGTTACTGCTTTTTAAGGATGTTCTTCCCGACTCCCTGCCGCCCTTTACAAAGAGAATGCTTCCTTCTCCAAAGCTCTTCAAAATGTTCCTTGAACTCTGAACATATCTCCCAGCACCGCTGGTCACATCTAGTGGCTTCAAGTGTTCTCTCTTCACATGTATGTTCTGCATTAGCCAGGAGAGCCTTGAGACTGGGGACCTGGTCACACTGAAGCCTGTATCTGCCCCAGTGCCCAGCACAGGGCCTGAAACATGTGATGAATGTGGCTCTGAACCTTCATATCCTGAGGATCTTCACTGCAGAACTTAGATTTGCCTACATTTACAAAGCACATCAAACTCTACAACCTGGCCCAAGTTCAGGAGCATGAGACGACAAGGGTTTCTAATACTCATCAATCTATGATTCTTTGCCTCTCTCCCTCCCCAACATTCAGTCCCTATCTCCCCGCTTCACTCTGCACATATCCAGAAAGTCACTCCTACATTTTATTCACGTACTTGTGCCTCCTATTTCCTCATATACTTGTGGCAGGTTAGTTTTCTTTTAATCTTAATGTTTAATTGTGGTAAAATACACATAAAACTTACCATCTTAACCATTTCAAAGTGTGCAGTTCAGTTGAATATACTGTTCAGTGAACATACTGTTGAGTATATTCACTCTGGCATAGTTTAAATGGGGGAAAAGTAATGATTTAAACTATTAGGAAACAAACAAACAAAATTGGTAATCTAAGAATATTCTCACATCCACAATGAGATTTGGAATTCTCAGAGAGGTGTGCACACTCCATTTTGAGAATATTAGTCACAGATAACATTTATTGAATGTTTAGTAAGTTCCAGGCACCATGCTAATTGCTTTTAAGCATCTAATTTAATAGTTACACCAAATCTAGGAGGCAAATATTATTATCGTTTCCACATTACAGAAGAAGCTAATACAGAGAGAAAAAGAGTGATTTTGCTAATGAGCTGTGGCTCTCTGGATTCAGACCTGCTGTGCTAAAGCATCTGGCACTGCCCAAATCCTAGGCTGGCCTTCTAGAATTCCCCAAGTCCCTCCAGAGTACATTTGTGCCCCTTGCTTCACTGTCAGCTAGCCTGTCTTTGCATCTGTGGACCATGAATGATCCATGCAATCTTCTCTCCAGTCAGGCCATTTCCCTGCCATTCAGACTGAGCCTTTGCTTAGCCTCATGGAAGCACAATCCCTTACCTGAAACTGGACCAGAGCTGAAATTCTCCATCTGTCACTTGGCACCTCTGTGGCCTAACACACTTTGCTTCTCCTGCTAAGTCTCAGTGCTTTCCCTCGTAAACTGGGAATAATCTAGCATCACCATCTCTTACCTAAAATCCTCCAGGCCAGCTGTGCCTCAGAGCTCAGTGTGTTTCAGATTTTAGAAAGGTAACAAGCCTACCTACTGAGTATTATGTAACATCCCACGGGAGTTGGCAACAGCATTCCCAAATCAAACACGTTACTGTTTTTGCAGCAAAAGCCTAAATAGTCACACTGACTGGGATAAGGACTCATATTATTTCAAGTTAGAATTTGACCACTAAAGAAGTTACAAAAGTGTTTTTGCATTTTTTAAGCATTCTGGGATTTGGAATGGAGATTATGGATTAGTACCTGTCTCAGAAGGTGACCTCAAGGACTACATACACTCAAAGAACATGCAGATCCTTTTCAGAGGAGGAACAGATACCACTGGAGGATCTGAAGATACTTAACAAAACGCAGCTCTTCACTTCTTCTTCCCTTTTCCAAATCCTACATTTTCCTTCAGCTCCTTCCAAACTGTCTTCTTTGACTTTCCTGTTCAGGAACCACTTCCTCAAGGTGCTCCTGCCAGACCAAAACTTGCTGTCTTCATAGCCTCCTAACTAAAATCTCTCCAGAAAAGCACTCCTTTGATCTCACCCTTCGGCTTGAAAATGTCAGCTTGTACCTCCTCCAGTCAGCTGGCCTGTGCAATCATTTAGGGCTGTTGGAGGTAAGTTACTCCTAAAGTTGGGTGCTTTCTTGCAAAAGCATGGTCACATGGAACCCACATTTTTATAGAAAGATGAACATGACCATTTCTCCCACCAGAAACCCCAAACAGCCCTCTTTTGCTGGTAAATGGTGGAGGGAGGGACTTCCCTGGTGGTCAGTGGTTAAGAATTCACCTGCCAACGCAGAGGACATAGGTTCGATCCCTGGTCCAGGAGAATCCTACACGATGTTGGGTAATTAAGTCTGTGAAGCCCACCCCCTCTAGAGCCCCTGCTCAGCAACAAGAGAAGTCACCACAATGAGAAGCCCACCCACCGAGCCTAAGAGTAGCCCCTCCTCTCCACAGCTCCTCATCCAGGCGCAGCAACGACCACCCAGTACAGCCAAAAATAAACCGATACATCTTTTTTAAAATGCTTGCGGGAGGGTGAGCCAAGAGCTGATGAGCCAGCTGGGCTAATCTCTTGGCCTTCTAGGGACAGGCCAACTCTAGGTCCCTTCAGAGTCTAGCACTTGCCAACAGTCGGGGTATGACCACACCAGGGGCAGGGGATGCCTGCAGAGTACGTGGAAATGTGGCGAGGGCAGACGCAAGGCCTCCCTTGTGGACCTACGTCAGCTTGTAGCGTGATGTTGTTGCCTGGATGACGATACTGCCCCCACGGGAGGGAAAAGGCTCTTCCCTGATCTAAGCCATTATTATGTGGGTCCTATTCTGGCCACAGACACCGCGTGGGTAGTCAGGCCTCTGCTGTTATTTCAGCCTCCGGGGTGAAAACATCCGAACAGTGGAATCTTTTCTGTTCCTGGCTCCAGATCATACCGTGCAGACTTCGGACGCACCGTCGTTCGTCTCCACCTAACACCACACCAAGCAGAAGGGCCTCCTGAGGCACATCCACTCTTCTTCCTGTGTTTCTGGCTGGCTCGCAGCTGGCACCTTTGCCGCCGTTTGGGCCGAGGCCCAAGGCCCAGAAAATGAAGGAACCTAGCAACCGCTGGGGACATAGCCCTGCTGGGTGAGGCTGGTGGAGGGAACATCGTGCTGGTGGGAGCTGGGGCCTGAGTCGAGCTAGCCAGCCTGGGATAACAGAAGCGGGGAAGGAGAGGCTGCAAAGGGGCTGGGTGGCTGCCAGCACCTGCCTCAGGGGCTGCTTGCGCCCCTCGTGGCGGCCTCAGGAACTGCAGGCCGACGTCCAGGCTGACTGTTATTGTTGATTTCACCAGCTTTGATGATGCCGGAGTTGGCCTCTTCGGAGGAATGTAGACCTGTCTGCACCCGAAAACCAAAACCGAGTCCAAGGGGCGTGGCCGGGTTGCTGGCGGAGAGGCCCCATCTCACTTGGGCGGACACGGATGTCTGGAACGAGGCCTGGCCGAGGGGCCCGGGAGGTGGCTTCAGACCCAGGGCCAGCCACGCCGCTTTCCCACATGTGCAGACGTTGGCTTCTCTAGAGCGAGACTCCAGGGAGGGGAAGACGTCTCCCCGAGAGAGAGGAGAGTCGGGAGCTTTCCCCTCTGTGTGCAGCCTCCTGGCTGGGAGGCGGCAGCTCCAAAGCGCCTAAGTGGGGCTTCTGCCGGGATTCTGAATATTTGTGTGAGATATTTAGAATCATTAGAACCCATCACGGACTACTGACCTGCCCAGTACTAGCCACGAGGAGGCTGTGGCTGTCAAGTATTTGAAATGTACTTCTAATTCATCAGTTTTCAGAGAATCAGTATGAAAAACTTAATTATTTAACTACTAAAAACTTTTCTGAAAGTGAAAGTCGCTCAATCATGTCGGACTCTTTGTGAACCCGTGAACTGTAGCCTGCCAGGCTTCTCTGTCCATGGAATTTTCCAGGCCAGAATACTGGAGTGGGTAGCCATGCCCTTCTCCAGAGAATCTTCCCAACCCAGGCGTGGAACCTAGGTCTCCACATTATAGATGGATTCTCTAAGGTCTCAGCCACTAGGGAAGCTCCCCGCCCCCCCCCCCAAAAAAAGTTTGTATACTGAGCTAAATATATTAAAATTAATTTAACTTTTTTTCCATTAAAAAATTTGGTTACTAGAAAATTGAAAATTATACTCATGGCTCATGTTGTATTTCTATTGTTGGACCCAACATGCCAACATTTCCAAGCTTGTTCTTGCTCTTCTCTCTGACTGGAATGCTTTGCTTCCAGCAGGACATTCCTCTTTCTCTGTATTCAGATCTCAGTTCAAAGTTGTCTTGCATGACTGCTAAACTGTCCCCCTCCATCTTCCTTTCATCATATTGTTCAGTAGTATTGTCTTCATAGCACTTTACAGTCTTTCCATACAGCGTTTACTGTCCCCTCTCCCAGCATCCCTCTAAAAAAAAAAAAAAACCCGAAAAACCAACCCAGTCTCTCTTCATCCTTCGAACATACGCTCCTTGAGATCTGAGACCTTGAACATCCTGGTCACTGTGGTCTCCTCGGTGCCCACAGTAAATATTTGTTGAGTGAATGTTGAGAGGCTCCTCTGAGGGGGATATCCTTCAAGTGCCTTTGTTTGCCTTCAAGATGGCCAAAGCCAAAATTCTAGTCTGTGTGCCTTAAACGGACATTCTCATGGCTCCTTTGTTTCCCCTTTTCTGCTTACTTGTCCTGGGAAATGGAAAAGCAAATTTGAATTTGCATTACTGTCACAGTGCTTTCCTTTGTTGGTTTACCATTGAGCTTCAGGGTTAAGAGTTCAGGCTTTTGTACTAGTTTGGGTTCTGCTCTTCAGCTCTGTGATCCTGGCTGGGTCACCGTCTCTCTCAGAGCCCCAGGGACCCCTACGTGCTTATCTCTAAGCGTCCTTCCTGCCCTAAAGTGAGGATTTGGGCGTCTGGATTTCTGGCTCTGCTAAGGGCGCTTCCCTCTGTCCTGCACTCCAAAGCCACTTTGCTGGTACTGCAGTCTCCATTAACCAACTGAAGGTGTCCTGGTTAATTTGACTTCCTGGTTAGGGGTCAACTAACAAAAGCATCCTTATTGAAGACGTGAATAGTATGTGAATTCATTTTCCAGCTCTAGAAAGTTACTTCATCAAATACAATGACACATTCTTAGAAAGTATTAAGGAGGTGTTGCTGTTTCCCTCTCAAATTTAAAACTAAGTACTGGGAGTAAGTTAGAGACACCTTTGGGGGCCCTGGGTCAGTTAAGCACAGCAGTGTAACTTCAGGCAAGGGGCGGCCTTCATCTCCAGGGCATTTGTTTTCTTGTGGGGAAAACAGGGGTGATATTACCCAGCTTCCGGGGGGCATTGTAAGGATGAAAGAAGATACATATAAAGTGCTTAGCAAATTGTCTGGCATATAGCGAGTGCTCAGTGGTTGGCAGGGTCTCTGAACACTGTAGTTCACTGAGCCCCACACTTAATTCAGGGAGGGCCAGTCCAGGACAGAGTTGCCCCCACAGTCCTGACCTGTCTCTGAAACCCTCTAGGGTCCTGGACAAGCCCCACCACTTCCTGGCCTCAGTTTCCTCTTAGGTGAGATAAGGCATCTGATTAATCTGTGTTTTTCACACAGGTGCTGGAAGCAGCCCGGCTCTGGAAGCAGCCCTGCTCTGGATGCCCAGGGGTCTTTATTTCAGTCAAACTTAAGTCTTAATCCCTGTTCTGGAAGGCCAAGCACCTCCTCTCCTGGACGGCCAGCTCCTTCCCGGGACCTCCCCGGGTGCTGGCGTCCAGCCCAGCCTAACTGTTGTGTGTGTGTTTGCACAGCCGCTCCACGGCGGCCCCCACCCCCGAAAAGCAGTCCTGTGATGCCCTCTGGAGGAAGCAGGGTTCCCTTTCCTTTGCTGTCAAGCATTCAGCCTTGGGGTGGAGGGGGGTGCCCAGGGCTTGGACCCAGGTTCAGGCTGCAGAAACAAGAGAAAAACACATGCAAACACATGCCAGCTCTGGGAGAGGTGGCCTGTTCTTTCTACTCCTGTGTCTTAGGCCCAGAGTGGGCCTCTTCTCTGAGCTTCCTGCCTCCAGACTTCCCCAGTGACGTCCTGGGCCACCCAAGGCTCCTGGTGCAAAGCTCCCCCAGGACACCCATGATCTATGGGGATGGCAGCTCCCCGCACCTGCAGACTCACTTCCGCCGTGATCCACTCTCCAAGACTGATTTATCTATTAGGTATTGCAGATGCAGCTACAGAAAGATTTACTTCCAGAGCCTCTTTTTCTATATATAGGTACATTCTCCAAAAATGATAAAACAAGAAGGCTGCCAAGTTTAATACATGTGTAATTAAATGTCTACAAAATGTAACCTTATATCAACTGTCTTTGCAACTGGCCTTATAGCTATATATAACTCATATTTAATATGCAATGTGGGTGAATTTTAATATGCATGATATGGTGTGAGGGAGGGGCCTTGGCAAAGAACCTTGCCTGGGGCCTCCAAGGCCTAACACATCCCTGTCCTTCACACCCTCTGCTGTAGCCATTCTGGAACATTTGCTGTTCCTCCCATGAGCTCACTTTCTCTGGATTCCAGGCCTTTGCCCCTGAGGTTCTTCTGTTTGGAATACCCTCTCTTTTTCCTCCCCACCCCCGACCCTCTCCACCTTGACTGGCTGATTCCCATTGACTCCCCCAATAGACATCTCAGGAGCCATTTCCTCTGGGAAGCTTTCTGATACCCAGTCAGAAACCCCTGCTACAAACTTCCTTTCGTTCATGTCTGTGAGGAAAAGAACATGACACGAAGGCCCAATACTTTTTGCCACCCCACGTATATTTACATTGACACTGACCACATTGGGCTTCCCTGGTGGCTCAGAGGTTAAAGCATCTGCCTGTGATGCAGGAGACCTGGGTTCGATCCCTGGGTAGGGAAGATCTGCTGGAGAAAGAAATGGCAACCCACTTCAGTATTCTTGCCTGGAGAATCCCATGGATGGAGGAGCCTGGTGGGCTACATACAATCCACGGGGTCGCAAAGAGTCAGACAATGACTGAGTGACTTCACTTTCACTTTGATAACACTGAAGACCCAAACTGGGTCTGATTCACCTCTGTGTCCCTAGCACTTGGTTCAGTGCCTGAGTCATTCTTCTCATTGAATGGCTGGTGGATGGCCAGGGAAAGGGGTGATGAATGGATGGATAATGGACAGGTGGATGGATAGATGAGTAGATGGGTGGATAGATGGGTCAATGGATGAGTGGATAGGTGGTTGGATGGGTGGATGGATGGATGGGTAAATGGGTGGATGGGATGGGTGGATATGTGGATATATGGAAAGTTCCAGCACTGGAGAACAGGAAAGGAGATCCATCATCTGGTGTCTGAATTTCTTCCTGGGTGCCCTGCCAACTGACAGTTCATGCTCTGCTGGATGTCTTCAGAGGGCAGTAAACATCTGACTCTTAGTCAGATATCTACTGACTTAGTCTGTGATTTTGGCCATGTCGATTTCCCTCTCTAAGCTTGCCTTTTCATCTGTAAAATAGTCTCATAACACCTAGACCATAGGATCACATGGGGTTAAATGAGATGACTTACATAAATTGGAGGGTCAGTTTTGTCACTTGACATTTTTTTGGTTCAAATTCCATTCAGCAGCTACAAGAAGCTCCTTCCTCAAGTTGATCTAAAACTTTCTTTCTCATATTCCACCGGCTCACTGACCGCTCTGGAGTCTTGCATGCTAAGGAGGGCCAGGGCGCTGATGTAGCAAGGGACAGAAAAAGCAACAACACAGACATTTCCTTGAGCCAATTGCCCTGTCCTGCCCGAGCACTGGATCTCTACCCTGGACCAAAGGTACCAGAACAACCAACGTCCAAGTTTAATGACATCCTGGGGTTGCAGTCAGCGATCTCAGAATGTGGCCAACTCTAGATAATAAGACAATACTTGCAGGGAAAACAACAACAAGCAAATTGCAAGAGGAAGATAAAAAAAGCAGGGAAGGAAATTTTAGAAGGAAAAATCCAGAAAAGACATAGCAACCAAATGCTATACGTGGATTTCGTTTGCATCTTGAATGGAACAAACCAACTATTTTTTAAAAGATAATGATGTGATTGAGAAATGTAAACACTGAGATACTGAAAACACTGAATTACTAAGAAATTATTTTTAATTTTTTAGGTGTAGTTATGGTACTTTGTATGTGTGTGTGTGTTTCTTATCTTTTGGAGATATCCACTGAAACATTTATACATGAAATCATTTGAAATTTGGTTCAAAAGATCTATATGTAGGGAGGGTGGGGATGGGAAATACATGAAGTATAGATGAGATAAATTTGCCTATGAATTGATACATGAAGTAGCTGGGTCCATGGAGGCTTATTATATTGAGTTTCTGGTTTTGTATGTGTTTGAGATTTTCCGTAATAAATTTTTTTTTTAGCTTCTTGAACTATTCTCATTCCTGGAGATACCTTGAATGCATTGGTGTAAGTGCCTATATAACCCTTCTTTGAGGGTGAGAGGTGGAAAGAGTCAAAGTCCTGGGCATGGGCTTCCCTGGTGGCTCAGTGATAAAGAATTCACCTGCCAATGCTGGAGACGTGGGTTCGATCCCTGGGCCGGGAAGATCCCACGTGCCTCAGAGCAACTAAGCCCGGGAGCCGCAACTTCTGAAGGCTTATTGCCCTACGGCCTATGCTCCACAAGAGAAGCCACTAGATTGAGAAGCCTGCAACTAGAGAAAAGCTCATGCAGCAATGAAGATCCAGCATAGCCAAGAATAAATAATTAATAAAGTTATTTTTAAAAAAAAACCCTGGGCATGGTGGGAGAGGAGCAGAAAGGAAGGATGGGTGCCAATCACTCTATTATCTACCTCAGTGTTTAGCTCTGGACTGACTGCCATTTTGATCACCTGCATCATGTCAGCCACTGTCCTAAGCCTTCTCCGTTTCCCCATCTCAATTCATCCTGCAGAGAAGGCATTTTCCTCTCAGGCAAGAAAGCTGATAGTCAGGGAGGTCACATAACTTGCCCCAAATCATAAAGCTCAAAAGTGTCCAAGTTCTACCAGGGAAGTAGGGTGACAAAAAGGAAATGCAACAGTAAAATGAAGGAGAAAACAAACAAGAGACCTGGGATCCATGAACAGTGTCATCAACCTAGGAAAGCAGGGAAGGATATTCCCCAGTAACAAGAGGCCTGGAGAGGCAAGACCAGATTGGAGCAAGAGAATGAGAAGTCTCAAGAGAGGAGTTTCAAAAACACCTGAAGGAACATCTCATGACATTGTTGTTGTTGTTTAGTAGCTCAGTCGTGTCTGACTCTCTGCGACCCCATGGACTGCAGCCTGCCAGGCTCCTCCGTCCATGGGACTCTCCAGGCAAAACCGGAGTGGGTTACCATGTCCTTCTCCAGGCCTCATTACATAGAGGTTGGAAAAATGTGATGTTATCTTTCTTGCAAAGAGTGTAAGAAATGATTAATTTAAAAGTTAAGCAGAAAAAAAACCTGCAAATGTTATAGAATAAAATATAAGATAATTTTGGGGGGCTCAATCTAGAGTTGGGAAGGTACAAGTTCACAAAACCAAAAATCATTTTTTTTTAAATTGAGCTTCATAGATTCAACTATATGAAAACTAATCTTTTTCCTCTGCATGGCAAAAAGTGCCATAACAAATTTAAAACAATTGAAATTGTTTTATTGGAAAAATTATTTGGACACAAAGATCAGTAAAGGGCTAATTTTGGTAATATACATAATGTAAGCATTCCTAAAATTTAATAAGAAATAGACCAACAATCCAATAGAAAACTATGCAAAAAACTTGGACAGAAAATTCACAGAAAAAGAAAATGTGCTTAGAAATATATGAAAAAATGCTCACATGAGAGAAATGTGAATTAAAACTACAGTGAGATACTTTGAGATTGCTATGGACTAAATTGTTTGATAACACCCCCAGTTGGGCAAACACACTCATACAGATTGCTGAAGGGAGTACAAACTGCTCCAGCCTCCGTGGAGTGTCCTTTGACAGCATCTATCAAAATTAAAAATGCCTGTCTTGTTTGGAGAAATGTCTATCTGACTCCGCCCATTTAAAAATTGTCTTTTACTGTTGAGTTGTAAGAGTTATTTATATATTCTGGATAATAGTCTCTTACTGCTGCTGCTGCTGCTAAGTCACTTCAGTCGTGTCCGACTCTGTGCAACCCCGTAGATGGCAGCCCACCAGGCTCCCCTGTCCCTGGGATTCTCCAGACAAGAACACTGGAGTCTCTTACTAGATATTTGCAAAAGTAGGAAGTCAAGAAACACCTGGAGTAACAGGCAAATTTGGCCTTGGAGTACAGAATGAAGCAGAGCAAAGGCTAATAGAGTTTTGCAAAGAGAATGCTCTGGTCATAGCAAACACCCTCTTCCAACAACACAAGAGAATACTCTACACATGGACATCACCAGATGGTCAACACCGAAATCAGATTGATTATATTCTTTGCAGCCAAAGATGGAGAAGCTCTATACAGTCAGCAAAAACAAGACCGGGAGCTGAGTATAGCTCAGATCATGAACTCCTTATTGCCAAATTCAGATTTAAATTGAAGAAAGTGAGGAAAACCACTAGACCATTCAGGTATGACCTAAATCAAATCCCTTATGATTTTACAGTGGAAGTGAGAAATAGACTTAAGGGACTAGAACTAGACAGAGTGCCTGATGAACTATGGATGGAGGTTCATGACATTGTACAGGAGACAGGGATCAAGACCATCCCCAAGAAAAAGAAATGCAAAAAAGCAAAATGCCTGTCTGAGGAGGCCTTACAAATGCTGTGAAAAGAAAAGAAGTGAGAAGCAAAGGAAAAAAGAAAGATATAAGCATCTGAATGCAGAGTTCTAAAGAATAGCAAGGAGAGATAAGGAAGCCTTCCTCAGTGATCAATGCAAAGAAATAGAGGAAAATAATAGAATGGGAAAGACTAGAGATCTTTTCAAGAAAATTAGAGATACAAAGGGAACATTTCATACAAAGATGGGTTCAATAAGGACAGAAATTGTATGGACCTAACAGAAGCAGAAAATATTAAGAAGAGGTGGCAAGAATACACAGAAGAACTGTACAAAAAGATCTTCATGACCCAGATTAACATGATGGTGTGATCACTCATCTAGAGCCAGACATCCTGGAATATGAAGTCAAGTGGGCCTTAGGAAGCATCACTATGAACAAAGCTAGTGGCTTCTGCCGCTGCTAAGTCACTTCAGTCGTGTCTGACTCTGTGCGACCCCATAGACGGCAGCCCACCAGGCTCCACCATCCCTGGGATTCTCCAGGCAAGAACACTGGAGTGGGTCGCCATTTCCTTCTCTAATGCATGAAAGTGAAAAGTGAAAGTGAAGTTACTCAATCGTGTCTGACTCTTCGTTACCCCATGGACTGCAGCCTACCAGGCTCCTTCATCCATGAGATTTTCCAGGCAAGAGTACTGGAGAGGGGTGCCATTGCCTTCTCCGAAAGCTAGTGGAGGTGATGGAATTCCAGTTGAGCTATTTCAAATCCTAAAAGATGATGCTGTGAAAGTGCTGCACTCAATATGCCAGCAAACTTGGAAAACTCAGCAGTGGCCCCAGGACTGGAAAAGGTCCGTTTTCATTCCAATCCCAAAGAAAGGCAATGCCAAAGAATGCTCAAACTACTGCACAATTGTACTCATCTTACATGCTAGTAAAGTAATGCTCAAAATTCTCCAAGCCAAGATTCAGCAGTATGTGAACAGTGAACTTCCAGATGTTCAAGCTGGTTTTAGAAAAGGCAGAGGAACCAGAGGTCAAATTGCCAACATCCACTGGATCATTGAAAAAGCAAGAGAGTTCCAGAAAAACATCTATTTCTGCTATACCTTGACTATGCCAAAGCCTTTGACTGTGTGGATCACAATTATCTGTGGAAAATTCTGAAAAAGATGGGAATACCAGACCACTTGACCTGCCTCTTGAGAAATATTTATGCAGGTCAGGAAACAACAGTTAGAACTGGACATGGAACAACAGACTGGTTCCAAATAGGAAAAGGAGTACATCAAGGCTATATACTGTCACCCTGCTTATTTAACTTATCTGCAAAGTACATCATGAGAAATGCTGGGCTGGATGAGCACAAGCTGGGATCAAGACTGCCAGGAGAAATATCAATAACCTCAGATATGCAGATGACACCAGCCTTATGGCAGAAAGTGAAGAAGAGCTAAAGAGCCTCTTGATGAAAGTGAAAAAGGAGAGTGAAAAAGTTGGCTTAAGACTCAACATTCAGAAAACAAAGATCATGGCATCTGGTCCCATCATTTCATGGCAAATAGATGGGGAAACAGTAGAAACAGTGTCAGACTTTATTTTTTTGTGCTCCAAAATCACTGCAGATGGTGATTGCAGCCATGAAATTAAAAGACGCTTACTCCCTGGCAAGAAAGTTATGACCAACCTAGACAGCAAATTAAAAAGCAGAGACATTACTTTGTCAACAAAGGTCTGTCTAGTCAAGGCTATGGTTTTTCCAGTAGTCATGTATAGATGTGAGAGTTGGACTATAAAGAAAGCTGAGCATCAAAGAATTGATGCTTTTGAACTGTGGTGTTGGAGAAGACTCTTGAAAGTCCCTTGGACTGCAAGGAGATCCAACTAGTCCATCCTAAAGGAGATCAGTCCTGGGTGTTCATTGGAAGGACTGATGCTGAAGCTGAAACTCCAATACTCTGGCCACCTAATGTGAAGAATTGACTCATTGGAAAAGACCCTGGTGCTCGGAAAGATTGAGGGCCAGAGGAGAAGGGGACAACAGAGGATGAGATGGTTGGATAGCATCACTGACTCAGTGGACATGAGTTTGGGTAAACTTTGGGAGTTGGTGATGGACAGGGAGGCCTGGCATGCTGCGGTTCATGGGGTCGCAAAGAATCGGACATGACTGAGCGACTGAACTGAACTGAACCAGATATATAATCTACACATATTTTGTCGTATTATGTGTGTTGTCTTTTCACTTTCTTGATAGTGTTGTTTGAAGTGCAAAAACTTTATATTTTGATGAAGTCCAACTTATTTTTTCCTCTGGTTGTTTCTGCTCTTTGTGTCATACCTAATAAATTATCACTTAATCCAAGGTCACAAATATTTGTACCCATGCTCTCTTCTAAGTATTTTATTATTTTAGCTCTTATAATTAGGTCGATGTTTCATTCTCGGTTAATTTTTGTATATGGTGTGAGGCAGGGGTCCAAATTCATTCTTTTGTTGTTTGATTTTTTTTAACTTTTAGAATCAACCTATACACAAAATATGATAAGCTTAATCATGATTATTGAAACTGGACCAGGTATTTTCAATCTGAAAATACAAATAAAGAATCCAGGAAGCAAGTAGTACACCTAGGACCCAGATCTTGGTTTTGAACACCATGCTCCAAGAATAGGATTCAGAGCTCCTTGGAGAAATGGTTGGTTATAGGCCTGGGGCAAAGCTATACCAGATGACCTGGATACCATGTAGTGCCAGTAAGGAAGGAAGTGCTCAAATAACAACAATCACCACTGCCGCTACTGCCTTGATGGGAGTGTCAAAGGGACATAGGAAGAGAAAACTGAAAGAGCTCCCACAGGCAGAGCTAGAACAATATGTGCAAGAAGTAAGTAGCAGTGGGGACTTCCCTGCTGGTCCACTGGTTAAGAATTCACCTGCCAATGCAGGGACATGGGTTCAATACTTGGTCTAGAAGATCTGGTCTGGGAAGATGCCAGACATGCTGAGGAGCAATTGAGTCCATGCGCCACAACTAATGAAGCTCATGCTCCCAAGAGCCTGTGCTCCACGCATAAGAGAAATCACCACAATGAGAAGTCTGAGCGCTGCAAATGGGGAGTAGCCCCCATAAAGTCTAAAATAAGTGTCTGAATCCACACTGATATAAATAAATGATTGAATAAACAAATAGGAGAGAAGAGACAAGTATCCCGTGCAGAAGAATTCCAAATAAATTTCATAGATGCTCCACACTACAGAAAGGGGAACATAACTCACATTCCTTAAGTGTGGGCTGTCTATCATGACTTCATTCCAAATAGTACAGTATTGTATCAGGGAAAATACATCAGTGCATACACATTAAAAAAAGTTTTTATACCAGAGCAGTGAATCAAAAAGAAACATTTTTATAGTGTAAAAAGCATAGGCTTTGACGCTAGACAGACTGGGTTCTAATTTTCACTCTTCCCCTTGCTCACCCAGATACCATGAATCGGTCTTCTGTTTTTTCTTTTCACTGATAAGTCATTAGTACATAGGATAGTACCTGGTAGGGAGACTATGATTAATAAATGTGTTTAAAAGAACTACTTTCTGAACCCAAGTCTTAGTTTCCTCACCTGTGACGTGAGTATTTTTTAAATATATACATTGCAGGGTTTTCATGAAGACTTAAAGAAATCCTATGTGCCAAAGTCCTCTGTGGACTTCACCACTTTATGTAAAATTAAGGGGAGCTGAACTGGATAAGAAATACCTGGGTTCTGACACCACCTTTCTATTGCCCCATAACAAATTATTACATATGTAGCAGCTTAAAATAACATCCATATTATTTCGTGGTTTTTCTAGGTCAGGAGTCAAGGCATGGAACTTCTTTTCGAGTCTTATTTTTTCAAAGTCTCACAGGCTAAAATCAAGGTGTTGTCTTACTTGCACTCTTATCTAATGGCTAGACTAAGGGAGGATCTGTTTCTAAGATCCCTTAGGTGGTTAACAGCATCCACTTCCTTGTGACTACAGAATCCATAGCAATCTGCTTCCTCAAAGCCAGCAACAGAAAAAGAGAGGGAGAGGGAGAGAAACAAAGAGAGTGAGAGATTGATATTGGGAAAGGCTTTACTGCTTGGAGTGTCTGGGTCAGGCCCACCCAAGGCATTCTTTTTGCTTCACTCAAAGTCAACTGATTAGGGACTTTAATTACATCTTCAAAATCTCACACCTTTGCCATATAACATAATGTAACCACAGGAATGTTATCTCATCAACTTTATAATATTCGATTGGTTGGAAACAGATTACAGGTCCTACCCAACTCAAGGAATGGAATTATACTGGCAATAACAATGTCATGTATCAGAGAGGACCAATAAGCTACTTGGGACCCTCAATTGTTGTTGTATCTGAGAACAGGTACTAAGTACCTTAGACCTGGGTCAACAAAGCATCGTTCTGGTCCCACCTCCACTACAGCAACTTGCATGAGTTCCTTCCTCTCTAAGCCTCACTTTCTTTTCTGACTTATAGGGGTTAGTTATTGTCACACCTACCTCCCAGGGTTGGTGTGAGAATTTCTGGACTGGAGCTCTTATAAACATGCACTACCACCTCCCCACCACTTCAGCAGTCACATCCTATCCCTCTTAGACACACGGCTGTCTCAGTTCGCATGCCCCCATCGCACAGACCATACAACAGACCTCTGCAACTCACCCCATCCCTCAAAGCCACCCAAGGGCCTTGGTTCGTGTCCCTCTCACTCAGCAGGCCTTGCTCACGCCTGTGCAGTGGTCATGCCACCAAATGCAGTTCCACCTTTGCATTAACACAGGCATGTGGATTTAACATATGGCCAACCCCTAAGGAGAGGTGGGGAAAAAGCAAAGGAGAAAAGCACGACCTTTTAAGGAAATGAGCACAGAATATACCTGTCAAGTTGAATGTGAATTCCTACCCTCCTGACAGCCTCCAAAGCAAGAACAAAGAATTGCACTCAACTTGACTAAAGCTTATGATGCTTTTACTCCCTCTGAATTTATGATGACATTTGGTCCAGAGCGGCATGGAGCCAGCTTTAATGCCTGCTGTAAAACTTTGTTCACATGACCCCATCCATTAACAGGAGGCTGAAGACAGAACAGCAGCAGATGAAAGCCCAGGGCCTTCTGGGATGACCCTGGTTTCCTCTGCCACATCACTTGGCCACACAGTGGACTTCTCTGCCCTGGGTATTACCTCTATTCCTTTTTTCATGTCTTTTTTTTTCTCTGTGTGTGTTTGGAATAAAACATATTTAATGTGAAATTTACCATTTTACCACTTTTAAGAGTACAGTTCAGTGACATTAAGTACCTTCACATTGTTGTGCAACTATCACATCTATCACCAAAATTTTTCATCTTCTCAACTTCCCACACTCAGTACTTATTAAGCAATAACTCCTCCTGACTTCCTCCCTACCTTCCTTACTATATGTACTTACTATTATAATTTCTAGCTCTATAAATTTGACTATCTGAAGTGTCATATAAGTGAAATTGTATAATATGTCTTGCATATTTTATTCAGCAAAATGTCTTCACAGTTCTGCCATTTTGTAGCATGCATCAGAATTTCATCACTTTTTAAGGTTTAATAATATTATATTGTATGGATATACTACATTTTGTTGATCCATTCATCTGACCATGAACATTTTTGTTGCTTTCACCTTTTCACTATTGCTATGAACATTGGTATATATGTATCTGTTCAAGTCTCTGTTTTCAATTCTTTTCTAAACTTTTTATTTTGTATTGGAGTATAGTCAAGTAACAATGTTGTGACAGTTTCAAGTGGACAGCAAAGGGACTCAGTCATACATGCACATGTATCCATTCTCCCCAAAACTCCACTCCCATCCAGGCTGTCACATAACATTGAGCAAAGTTCCCTGTGATATACAGTAGGACTTTGTTAGTTATTCATTTAAAATATATATGCTTTCAATTCTTTTAGGTATATTCCCAGAAGTAGAATTCCTGGGTCTGAAAGAGATGGGAATACCAGACCACCTGACCTGCCTCTTCAGAAACCTGTATGCAGGTCAGGAAGCAACAGTTAGAACTGGACATGAAACAACAGACTGCTTCCAAATAGGAAAAGGAGTACATCAAGGCTGTATATTGTCACCCTGCTTATTTAACTTATATGCAGAGTACATCATGAGAAATGCTGGGCTAGATGAAGCACAAGCTAGAATCGAGATTGCTGGGAGAAATATCAATAACTTCAGATATGCAGATGACACCACCCTTGTGGCAGAAAGTGAAGAGCCTGTTGATGAAAGTAAAAAAGGAGAGTGAAAAAGTTGGCTTAAAGCTCAACATTCAGAAAACTAAGATCATGGCATCCGGTCCCATCACTTCATGGCAAATAGATGGGGAAACAGTGGAAACAGTGGCTGACTTGATTTTTGTGGGCTCCAAAGTCACTGCAGATGGTGACTGCAGCCATGAAATTAAAAGACGCTTACTCCTTGGCATGAAAGTTATGACCAACCTAGACAGCATATTAAAAAGCAGAGACGTTACTTTGCCAACAAAGTTCTGTCTAGTCGAGGCTATGGTTTTTCCAGTAGTCATGTATGAATGTGAGAGTTGGGCTATAAAGAAAGCTGAGCGCAGAAGAATTGATGCTTTTGAACTCTGGTGTTGGAAGACTCTTGGAAGTCCCTTGGACTGCAAGGAGATCCAACCAGTCCATCCTAAAGGAGATCAGTCCTGGGTGTTCATTGGAAGGACTAATATTGAAGCTGAAACTCCAATACTTTGACCACCTGATGAAAAGAGTTGACTCATTTGAAAAGACCCTGATGCTGGGAAAGATTGAAGGCAGGAGAAAAAGGGGACAACAGAGGATGAGATGGTTGGATGGCATCACCGACTCAATGGACATGAGTTTGGGTAGACTCCAGGAGTTGGTGATGGACAGGGAGGCCTGGCGTGCTGCAGACCATGGGGTCTCAAAGAACCAGACACAACTGAGTGACTGAAGTGAACTGATGGTAATTTTATGTTTAAAGTTTGAGGAACACTCATACTGTTTTTCACCACAGCTGCACCATTCTACATTCCCACCAACAATGCACAAGGGTTCCGGTTTCTCCACATCCTTGCCAAAGATTGCTACTTTCTGGGTGTTTTGTTTGCTTGCTTTTGTTCTTGCTATTGTTTGCAATTGCCATTCTGGTGGATGTGAAATGGTATCACCTTGTGGTTTTGATTGGCATTTGTGTCGCCCCTCTTCACCCAATCAAAATCTGATCCCATTCCTTTGCCTGAGCCTCTTCTCTGTGTACAGCCTGCCCACGGGGCTTGTCTTGACCTGCTAGGGACCCAGGCCTTCTTTGGGTGTCAGGCTTCCCCAAAGGCCACGTCTAGCCCAAGGAATCCGTGATTTTACGAGCAGGACATCTCTCCTCTGCGGGTCAACACCAGACACCAAATCCCAATCTTCTCTCGGACAGCTTGGATCAGAGCCTCCTGCCAGATGTGGGAATACCCAACCAGCCTTTCCCTGGACTTGTCTCACATGGATCCAGGCGTCAGTCTAGAGTGGAGGAGGGCTGGCAGCAGCCAAGCTTTCAGGGCTCAGCTTCTGAAGGAACGTGAGGACCAGCAGGCAGCAGAGCTCCACAGGGCACTGCCCTCTGAGTGCTGTTTCCAACTGGGCTGTCATTATGCCATTTGGAGCCGAGACGGAAAACTTGGATGAATTTCCCCCATGCTCTGAGCCCACAAGAATTTATATTGGTCAGAAGTGATACATATATACAGAGTCTTGTTTGGGGACACAGAGACTTCCAGGGTATATTTTTGGTAAATTTGATGTATCCTTGATATGTAGTTGCTTAGAAACAGCAATTTGTAGAAGGTATACAGTGACTGTATTTTCCAAACTGAAGCCTGGCAAGAAGGAGTGTATTTATGAGGACACAGCATATTTGAAATTGGAACTTGACCAAAACTGCTCAGAGGTATGACTTCCCTAGGAATGCATAACACACTAAGTTCACAGACAGAATGTGATTCACGGTGATTGATTTCCCCATGGTCACAGACCTGAGCTTAGGAACAAGCTTCTGTACAGAGCACAAATTGCCTTTTTAATTGTATTTCAACAACCCAAAGAATATATAAATCAACTCTCACATATGCACAAAAAATTAAAATGCTAATAAAGCCAAACTCTTTCTTGACTATTGTCCCCAATTCTAGTCCCACTTCAACATAAGCTTGATGTGTTACCTTCTAGAGCCTTTCTATCTATTATGTAAATATATATATATATTTGTAAATATGCTGTTTTTAAAAACATAAACGGCATCACATTTTTATTACCCTCCCCGATGGCTCAGCAGTACAGAATCTGCCTGCAATGCAGAGACAGGTTCGATTCCTGGATTGGGAAGATCCCCTAGAGGAGGAAATGGCAACACACTCCAGTATTCTTGCCTGGAGAATCTCATGAATAGAGGAGCCTGGCAGGCCACAGTCCAAAGGGTCCCAAAGAATCGCACACAAGTGAGCACACACACACACAGTAACTTACTATTTTCAGTTAATATATACTACAGATTTTCCCAAGTTTGAACATATACTGATTTCTTACTATTCACTTATTATTTCTTATTTAATTTAATATCTTTGTATTGTATTTTATGGCTGCATATTACTCTATGACCTGGAGATACTGTGGTGGACTTAGCCACTCTCCTGTGGCAACGCATTTAAGTTATTCCTAGCTATTCATTATTGTAAGCAAAGCTGCGATGAAATACTTAATTAAGCTATGTAGAACACGGGCTTCCCTGGTAGCTCAGGTGATAAAGAATCCACCAGCAATGCAGGAGAGCCATGTTTTTTCCTTCTTCATGTAGAACACATGTGAAAGTGTTTGTTTAAGATGAATGTTTAAAGGTGTTATCCAAAAATGATGAAGGAATTTTCTAGACAATTTTCAACTTGCCTTTTGGGAGTGCAATTACCTTGATCTTGGCTCCAAATGAACCATTTACCTACAATGGGGGCCCTGCTGAATGAAACTGGGAGTAAATCTACAGGAATCAGACATTAAATATAAATGAGGTAAGCGAGCTGAGTGTAAGACAGTCAGGAGGGGACATCCCTGGTGGCCCAGTGGTTAAGAGTCCACCTGCCAATGCAGGGGACGGGGGTTCGATCCCTGGTCCAGGAGGATCCCACATGCCACCGGGTGACCAAGTCCATGTGCCACGACTACTGAGCCCATGCTGTGGAGCCCACAAGCCAGCTTGTGAGATTTCAGTTCCTCAACCAGGAATTGAACCCAGGTCCTCAGCAGTGAGAGTGTGGAGTTCTAACCACTGGACTGCCAGGGAATTCCTGAGCCTGGAGTTTTAAAATATAAAATCCTCAGGTTTTAAAATGTTCTCACCAATTCCATAAAAAAAAGAGAAATAAGCACTGTGAAGGCAAAAATAAAACATAAAACCAACAACCCATGTCTGCAGACCAGATTCAGTGGTCTGTGGGTTCACTGCCTGCATCTGACTTATAGTGTCCCGTGGGGAATGGCTTCTCTGGACCCAGTTTTGACCAATGGGGATGGATCACTGGGTGCCTTAGCCTTGGCAGAGAGTGATTCCCCTTCAGGGAGCCAGCGAGGAGTAGAGCCCTGCACAGGGTTCAGAGGTCAGGGGAACAGCCCTCAAGCAGTTCAGAAAACACTGCAGACTGGGGAGGAAGTTATCAGGAGCAGATTTCTACTCAGCCCAGAAAAATACTGCAGCAACAGAAAGAGCTGTCTAGAGCTTCAAGAGGTGCTTCGGGGCATAAAGAGTGTCCTCTCCAGAGAGAGGGCAAAGAGAGGCTGGCGGTCCATCTGAAGGGATATTGCAGGCGATTCTGGCTGAGATGGGGGCTGGACCAGAGGACTTAAAGTTCTCTTTGGCCTTGGGGTCATCATTTAAAGTTAGAGAGTTGCTTACTGGGACCTTACTGGGCATGGGAGGAAGAGACAAGGGTCTGCATTTGCCGAGCGTCTAGTCAGTGCCACGAGGCAGTTCTGGCACTTCACAGACACCGCTGAGTCCAGGCCTCCCAACAATCCTTTGAGGCCAGCATTGGTATGTGCATGCTCAGTTGTGTCCAACTCTTTACGACCACATGGACTGTAGCCTTCCAGGCTCTTCCATGCATGAGATTCTCCGGGCAAGAATACTACAGTGGGTGGCCATGCCTTCTTCCAGGGAATCTTCCCAACCCAGGGATCAAACCTGTGTCTCCTGACCCTCCTACATTGAAGGTGGATTCCTTTCCCATTGAGCCACTTGGGAAGCCCAGGCTGACATTAACCTCCTCATTTTGCTGACGAAGAAAATGAGACTTGGAAGCTAAGTGACTTGTCCAAGGTCACCTGGCCAGCTAACTGGGGCCAGGGCTCCCACACCAGTCCTTCTGGTTCAGGACTGAGTGCTCTTCCCACAAGGCTCTCTATTTGACTTTCACCATGTAGAAAAGAATTTAAAACCATGCTAACCAGCCATCCAAGGGCACAGTGCTCTGTTGCTTACAAAGCCCTTCTACGTTCATTGTTGTGTGTTCCCGAGGAACGCTATTGAAACCCTCAGACTCATTCGCCTGCATCTCTGTTCTCCTGAAACTTTTGCTCCATACTTTAAGTCAGAAAAACCAAGAGAGTCTAACCCTAACCCTATCCTGGTGCCATTTATACTTCTGGGCCAGAGCAAAGATGGTCTCAAAATTGATTCTCAAATGCCCTTGCAGCATAGATCCCAATTTTTTTTTCGTTTTCCTTTCTAAAGAATTTTTTTTTCTTTTTTAAAAAATTTTAATTTGAATATAATTATTTTACAATGTTGTATTAATTTCTGCTATACAACAAGGTGAATCAGATATATGTATACATATATCCCCCCACCACGCCCCCGCCCAGGTCATCACAGAGCACCAAGCTGAACTCCTGGTGCTATTGAGCAGCTTCCCACTAGCTGCCTATTTTACACATGATATTGTATATATATGTCAGTGTTACTCCATCAATTTGTCCCACCCTCTCCTTCCTCTGGTATCCACAGACCTGTTCTCTATATCTGCATCTCTATTTCCACCCTGCAAATATGTTCATCAGTACCATGTTTTTTAATATTCCATATCAACATGCTATATTTGTTTTCTCTTTCTCACTTACTTCACTCCGCATGACAGACTCTAGAATCAACCACATCACTACAAATGATTCAATTTCATTCCTTTTTATGGTTAAGTAATACTCCAGTATTCTTGCCTGGGAAATCCCACGGACAGAGGAGCCTGGCGGGCTACAGTCCATGGGATTGCAAAAGAGTCGAACACAACTTAGCGACTAAACAACAACAATATTCCATTATATATATATATGGACCACATCTTCTTTATCCGTTCATTTGTCAGGGGACATTTAGGTTACTTCCATGTCCTGGCTATTGTAAATAGTGCTGCAATGAACATTGGGGTACATGTATCTTTTTGAATTATGGTTTTTTTTCAATGCCCGGTATTGGGATTGTTGGGTCATTTGGTAATTCTATTTTTAGGTTTTAAATGAATCTCCATAAAATTTCAATATAATATAGTATAGTATAAATTTCAGGTGTACAACATACTGATTTGATATTTGCTTACATTGTGAGATGGACATGATCGACACAACCAGTCTAGATAAATCCATCATCATACATAGATACAGTTTTACTTATTATTTGCCCTTGAAGTATAAAGGTGACAGTCACGATGTTAATTTCTAGCTTTCAGGGAAACCTCTGCCTTCATTTCAAAAGCATTTTATTTCTGCCGGCAGAAGTATTCAATTCTCTGAAAAGGTATTTAGCTACAGGTAACAGATATGGGCTTCCCAGATGACACTAGTGGTAAAGAATCCACCTGTCAATGCAGGAGACTCGGGTTCAATCGCTGGATTGGGAAGATCCCCTGGAGGAGGGCATGGCAACCCACCCTAGTATTCTTGCCTGGAGAATCCCATGGACAGAGGAGCCTGGAGGGCTATAGACCTTAGGGTTGCAAAGAGTCAGACCAGATTGAAGCAACTTAGCAAAACAGAAATATAATCACAGAGGTTTAACAATCAGGAGGTCTCATGTTCTTCGCATATTAGGAAATCTAGAAACAGCGGCCTGAGATGGAGCAGTGAACCTGTGATGCCATCGGGAATTCAGCCTGCTGCGCCATACCTAGCACCCAGCCCTCCTTCTCAGGCTCAAAGACACGGTAGCACTTCCAGGCCTTCGTCCTGGTTTCAGGCCAGCAGTGGAGGAGGATCAAAAGGCAAAAAGCACAAGCCAGTTGAGCCTGTTATTTTTATCAGGAAAATAAACAAGCGATTCCCTGGAAGTCCCACTCATTGGCCTCACTGGCCATCCTTTGTGCATAAGTATCTGAGAGATCCAGTGTGTTTTTGCTGGGCATGTTGCTGCCCCTAATAGTTAGGGTTTCGTTAGTCAGGAGACTGGGAGACTAGATGGATATTAGGAGGCACCTAGCAGCATCTGCCGCATTGAATGTGTTTTTCTTTCCCCAGATTATAGGCATCTGTTTATAAAATATTTTTTGAAATTCAGCGATAATCCAGGGAAATATCAGTTTGAAAACCTGAGGCAATTCATGGGCTCAATCTGCCAAAAGCTACAGAATCCACAGAATATGGAGGGGTTAGGACTTCTGGACCTATCCTTCTGGTCCATCATCATGGGTTGCGGGGCAGAGGCTCAGAGCAGCTGAGAGCTTTTTCTGGTGGCAGTGGTGAACGGCATTCCAAATCACGACTCCCAGTCCAGTTCAGTGTTCTCTCCCCCACAGCAGGTCCTCTCTCTAAAACAAGTTCCCTCTCTGCTTTCTGGATTTTTAAAATATATACATATTTCTGTTACAATGCATGGGCTTCCCAGGTGGTTCAGTGGTAAAGAATCTGCCTGCCAATGCAGGAGACACGGGTTTGATCTCTAGGTTCAGAAAGATTCCCTGGAGGAGGAAATGGCAACCCACTCCAGTATACTTGCCTGGAGAATCCCATGGACAGAGGAACCAGTGGGCTACAGTTCATGGGGTTGCAAAGAGTCAGCCATGACCAAATGACTGAGCACACATTGCAATGTAAAACACAGACTCAGAGAACCACACAAATCAAATTACTGTCCAATTAATTATATATAAAAAAAAAGAAGAAGCCCCGTCTGGGTCAAGAAAAAAGAACTTGGTTGCAATCCCCTTCCTCTCCCCATAAAAAATTTGTGCATTGTTTATATCACTCCCAGGTATTTTTTAAAATAGTGTTTTACCACCCACATGTGCATCCCCAAATTTAGTTTAGCTGAACCATTTAATAAATGAGATGTGTCTCTTAAATGTTTTTCCATCTTTATGTTTCTCCGCCATCTCCTTCATTTTATTACAACTTAAAAAGGAAATGGCAACCCACTCCAGTGGACAGAGAAGCCTGGCAGGCTACAGTCCATGGGGTCTAAAATAGTCAGACATGACTGAGTGATTAACACACTACACATCAGCTGATGAACCCAAGCTTTCTGATCCATAGAATTTCCACAGAGTTTTGCTGATTGCATACTCTTGGTGTAGTGCTTCATGTTTTTCATGAAATCCTTTGTATTGCCTGATCCAGCCAAGGGGTTGAGTTTAATTCTTTTAGCAAGATTATCAGCAGTGTAGGTCAAGATTATAGGAGGCACGTCATATCCAGGGTCTCTTTTTGTGACCTTGGCCGTAGCAGATAAAGCTGTTTCCTCTCAGCAAGTGCAGAGAAGTCAAAGCAAAGGCCGGGGTGAGCAGAGGAGAGCAGGTCGTGTTATCTGGCTGTGTAAATAAGAGGAAGTGACAGGGAGTAGCAAGAACTGAGGTTTGCAAGGCAAGATGGCATTAGATTGCTGAGGCCTTGAATTCCTGGCTAAGCGATTAGAGCCTCACTCACTCAGCAGAGGGAAAGAAAGCGGAGGGTTTGGATTGGGAGACCGGTAGGCCAGAGATCCACAAAAGGACACTGACTCTTATGTATTTATTTATAGCTTCACCGCGTCTTTGTTGCTGCACATGGGCTATTCTCTAGTTGTGGTGCATGGGCTTCTCATTGCAGTAGATTCTCTTGTTGCAGACCACAGGCTCTAGCGCACAGGCTCAGTAGTTGTGGCACACGGCCTTAGTTGCTCTGCGGCATGTGGGAATTTCTCAGACCAGGGATTAAACTGGTGTCCCCTGCATTGCAAGGCAGATTCTTAACCCCTGGACACCCAGGGAAGCCCGGGACTGTGTTGCAGAGTGAAAGATGTATTCATGTGAGTGGCCAGAAGGAGGAGAGGCCATTGAAGAGGCTTCTGTGGTGGCCTGGTGTATCAGCCAAGTTCCAACCAGGAGACAAACTACATCTATAATTTGCAAATTTGACATAAAGAACTTTTTTCAAAATTGTGGTAACTTATGTAATTTGATGTGGACTTTAAGTGTCCAGTCCAGTGGCACCAGGTACATTCACACCGTTGTGTCGCCATCACCAGCATCCGGCTCCAGAACGTTTTCACCTTCCCAAATAGAAACCTACCCATTAATCAATCACTCCCCTTTCTTCTCCCCTTCCAGCCCCTGGCCATCACTATTCTACTTTCTGTCTCTATGGATTTGACTGCTCTAGATATCTGTATAATTATAAAGGATCTTAACTAGCAAAATATAATTATTAAGAAGGATAAAATGCAACTCTAAAGACTACAGAAGCAGCAAACACAGAAGTTGCTACCTTTAAAGCTGCAAGAGAGAGTGGACAAGCAAAGAATCCAGAACTCAGAAGGACTCTTCTTCCTGCCAGCCCTTTCTTCTTCAAGCGCACACGTGCATGCTAAGTCGCCTCAGTCATGTCTGACTCTTTTCAACTCTATGGATGATAACCTGCCAGGCTCCTCTGTCCACGGGACTGCCCAGGCAGGAATACTGGAGTGGGTTGCCATTTCCTTCTCCAGGGAATCTTCCCAACCCAGGGATCAAACCCAAGTCTCTTACATCTCTGGCTTTGGCAGGCAGATTCTTTACCACTAGGGCCACCTGAGAAGGCCCCTCCTCTCTGACCCCCCCTTACACCCCTTCAAGGCAGAGAGTCAAACATTTTTGGAGAGCACATGGGTGCCACAGGAGTATGCAGCCTACTGGGGCAAAGAAACTTGTCATAAGCTAACGTAAAGGACAGCCTTCCAGGAGGCAGAGAAGGTTACCAGGAGCCACTGTGTGCTGCAGGCAGGTTGGAGTCAGTCAATAGCTTCCCAGCGGAAGACATGATGTATTTTCTTGTAGTGTTACCAGCCACATGTGCACCACAAGAATGAGTTTAGTCAAGCCTATTTAAAATTTTGATGTGATTATTTTCAATTTTTATTTATTCAAAATTTTTTATTGATGTATAATTGAGTGTTAGTTCCAGGTGCACAACCTAATGATTTGATATTTCTGTACATTACAAAATGATCACCATGATAAATCTAGTTACCATCTGTCATCACACAAAGTTATTACAGTATTATTGACTATATTCCCCATGCTGTACATTTCATTCCCATAATTCACTTATTCCATGGCTAGAAGCTTGTACCTCTTCATCTCCCTCACCTATTTCACTCATACCCACTCCCCTCCCCTTTGGTGACCACCTATTTTTCCTCTGTATCTGTGAGTCTGTTTCTGTTTTGTTGTGTTTGTTCATTTATTTTGTTCTTTAGATCCACATAGAAGTAAAATCATAAGATATTTGTCTTTCTCTGCCTGACTTATTTCACTTAACATTATGCCATCTTAGCTCTCTCTCTCTTGATGTGATGATTTGATATATGTATATATTGTGAAATGATTACCACAAAAAGACTAGTTAACATATCCATCACCTCACATAGTTACCTTTTGACTTTTAAGTGTGAACTTTTAAGGTCTACCCTCTATTAGAAATTTTCTGGGATGGGGTGGGAGGCGGGAGGGGACACATGTATACCTTTGGTTGATTCATGTTGATGAGTGGACATATGTATACCTATGGTTGATTCATGTTGATGAGCGGACATGTGTATACCCATGGTTGATTCATGTTGATGAGCGGACATGTGTATACCCATGGTTGATTCATGTTGATGAGCAGACATATGTATACCTATGGTTGATTCATGTTGATGAGCAGAAACCAACACAATACTGCAAAGCAATTATCCTTCAATTAAAAACAAACAAATTAAAATGTTAAAAAAAGAGAAATGTTCAAGTATAGAATAGTATTGTTAACTATAGCCACTGCTGTACGTTAGACCCTCATAATTTATTCATCTTATAACTGGAATTTTGTACATTTTGATCACCTTTACCAATCCCCTCCCCCACCCACCCACCCACTGTCTCTGGAAACCACCAATCTGTTCTTTGTCTCTATGAGTTTGGGTTGTTTATTAAGATTCCATGTATAAATGGGATGATACAATATTTTTCTTTCCCTGTCTGACTTATTTCACTTAGCATAATGCCCTTGAAGTCCACATTGTTGCAAAATGTAAGATTTTCCTTTTTATAGCCGAGTAATCTTCTATTTTATTTATATATGTGTGTGTCTGTGCATTTTCATAGTTTCTATATCCATCCATCCATCCATTAATGAATATTTAGGTTATTTCCAATTCTTGGCTTTTATAAATAATGATGTCATAAACATGGAGGTGCAGATATCTCTCTTTGAGATTGTGATTTCATTTATTTCGGATCAATAACCAGAAGTGGGATCTCTGAATCATATGATAGTTTTATTTTAATTTTTTGAAGAACCTCCATACTGTTCCATTGTGGCTATATCAATTTACATTCCCACCAACAGTGCACAAAGGTTTTCTTTCCCCCACATCTGTTATCTCTTGTCCTTTTGGTCAGAGCCACTGTAACAGGTGTGAGGTGATATCTCCCTGTGGTTTTGATTTGCATTTCCCTGATGATTAGTAATGTTGAGAATGTACCTGGTAGCCATTTGTATATCTTCCTCAGAAAAAATTATCTGTTCAGGTCCTTTTCCCATTTTAAAATCAAATTATTTGATTTTTCTGCTATTTTAATTAAATGAGTTCTGTATAAATTTTGGATATCAACCCTTTATAAGATAATCTATTTGTAAATACACTTTCTCATTCCTTTGATTACCTTTTCATTTTGCTGACAGTTTTTTGCTGTTTGATGTAGTCCCAGTTGTTTATTTGTGCCTTTGTTGCTTCTGCTTTTGTTGTCACACCCAGAAAATTATTGCCAAGACCCACATCAAGGAACTTTTGCTGTATGTTTTCTTTTGGGAGTTTTATGGTTTCAGGTCTTATATTTAAGTCTTTAACCCATTTTGAGTTAAGACTTGTAAATGATGTAAGACAGGGGTCTAGTTTCATTCTCCATGAGGATATACAGCATTTCCAATATTATCTACTGAAGAGACTATCCTCATTGAGTATTCTTGGCTCCCTTGTTGGGCATTCAGTTCAGTTCAGTCGCTCAGTTGTGTCCAACTCTTTGCGACCCCATGAATCGCAGCACGCCAGGCCTCCCTGTCCGTCACCAACTCCCGGAGTTCACTCAAACTCATGCCCATCGAGTCGGTGATGCCATCCAGCCATCTCATCCTCTGTCATCCCCTTCTCCTCCTGCCCCCAATCCCTCCCAGCATCAGGGTCTTTTCCAATGAGTCAACTCTTCGCATGAGGTGGCCAAAGTATTAGAGTTTCAGCTTCAGCATCAGTCCTTCCAATGAACACCCAGGACTGATCTCCTTTAGGATGGACTTGTTGGGCATTAGTTGACTGTATATGTGTGGGTTTATTTCTGGGCTCTTGATTCTGTTCCACTGGTCTATGTGTGTATTTTTAAGCCAGTTGCGTAGTATTTTATAAACCATAGTATTTCTTTCTTTCTTTATTCCTGTGCTGGGTCTCTGATGCAGTGCACGGGCTCTTCCTTGCTGTGTGCGGGCCTTCTCTAGTTGCCGTGAGCAAGGGATACCCTGCAGGATCTTCTCATCGCCACGGCCCCTCCCGTTGTGGAGCACAGGCTCTAGGGCATGCAGGCGGGCTTCAGTGGCTGCGGCTCATGGGCTCTTGAGCTCAGGCCCAGTAGCTGTGGTGCATGCGCTTAGTTACCCTGTGGCATGTGGGATCTGGGTTCTCGGATCAGGGATCAAACCTGTGTCCCCCGCTTTGGCAGATGGACTCTTAACCACTGGGACCAGAGAAATCCCAGTATTTCAATTCCTATAGCTTTATGGTATAGTTTGAAATCAGAAGTATGATGCTTCCAGCTTTATTCTTCTTTCTCCAGAACGCTTTGGCTATTCAGGGCCTTTTGTACTTCCACATTAATTTTGGGGTTGTTTATTCTACTTCCATGAAAACAAATGTCATTGGAAATTTGATAGGGACTGAGTCTAATCTATAGATTTGGGTAGTACATTTTAACAACATTAATAATTTTCATCCATTAACAGGAGATATCTTTCCATTTATTTGTATCTTCTTCAGTTTCTTTTATCAGTCCTATAGCTTTTAAGGTAAGGATTAGATTTTAAGTAGCAAGGCTCATAAGCACTGATTCTTAAACTTGGCTGAACACTGGAATCACCTGGCCAGCTTTCATTTATATACATGCTGAGTCTCACTCTCAGAAATGCCGATTTAATTGGTTCAGGATAAGGCCTGAGCATTGAGATTTCTGAACCCTTCTGCCAGGTAGTTCTAAAGGGTGGCCAGTTGGCCCAGATTAGAAGTTTGAGGTGGGTGGCCCAAGGGCCAAATCCAGTCAGCACATCTGTTTGCTTTGGCCCACCCATGTTTCAAATCTATTCCACTGCCAGCATTTAAAAATGGAAATCTCACATACATGCACAAACAAAAACCTATATTTCCAGCTTCTCCTGAAAAATACGAAAGTCTGGTGCCTGGAGCCTAATTCCTACATGGCCACAATGGGTGGGTATTGAGTAGCTGTTACCCTCCATAATGATCCTTCAGAAGCCCAGTCCACCCCACCACTGCCTCACCCTTCCTTCCTCATCCTGTGGACATTTGGGTTTGCCAACCCAGACTGGACTCTAGAAGCACCCATTGGACCTTCTCCCTTGAATTCTGTCTTTCGCTGTGCTGCTTGGCTGGAAGAGGAACATTGTTTTCCAAAATCTGGTTTTAGATTTTCAAATTGCAAAACAGGCAGTATGTTGTAAATCTGGGTATCATGCCCATATATCTTAATCTTCAATATGTTACATCCTCTACAGCACTGTTTTACAAGAGTTCTTGGATGTCCCAAGACAAATTATGATCCCTTGTTAGAAAACCATACAAACTACTTGACGAAGCCCATGCCTGGTCAGTTTTGGCATTTGAAATTAACGCCTCCATCTCACGATTCACTTCAGATATCAATTGTTCACATCTGCAGATGGAACAGCAAGGCCTTATGCATTCAGAGTTCTGCACAGTTTAAAAAGCACCTCCCCAGACATTCTTTCATAGGACCTTCACAGTAAATTGAACAAAAGCCAATATGTTATCCTTGGTTATTGACAAGAAAAATGAGGCTCAAGGAGGGTGACTTTCTCAAGCTGACCTGGCCTGTTATTCAGGACTCTTGCTGTTTCACTGACTCCTAACCCTGAACTTTCTGCTCCCTCATGCTGACTCTAAAAAAATGCTCCTCTAAGAAATCCCATGAGAACTGTGACCCCTCACCACAAGACGTTGATCTGGAAAATACAAGGCTTTGGAAATGTTCACTCCTGAGGTCACATCTGCTTTATGACCTCATGCTGTTCAGATTAGACTGCTCTTGGAAAAGCCTTGATTTGTCAGAAAACTAAAGTTAGTAAAGGGTGCTTGGTACAGTGGGAAGAACATGGACTGTGGAGTCATGTAGACCTGGGTTCCAAGAGTCCCTACACCTCACCTCCCATCAGCTCAGTCAAGGGAAACCAGACGTACGCAACTGGTTAAGCATGAATCAGAGCCAAGAGAAAAATGAGCAGAACCCTGGGAGTGGGAGAGCTAAGCTGTTAAATAAACATAAAAACCCAAGAAGACTGTTTGATGGAAAGAGGAGCAAGCAGAGAGAAGAAGACAACCTTGATGTCTAACTTAGGTAGGTTTAGAAGGCCAGGAGGCTACTTGAGAGGGAAACAGAGAACTGTTTTGTACCATCTTTGGGACTTAGTGTGCATGCAGAATGATTTTCCAGGGGCCCCTCTGGTATTAGGCTGTCCTTCCTGGCCTCTCTTTCACTAAGAGAACAGTTAAGGTGTTATGCTTGCTTAATCAAGCTCACTCTTGCTGGAAGGATATATGATGAAGTGGAATTAGGAGAAAGGATATCCAATTTTGTATCCAGGAACAATTTTACTAAGGATGCCTCTGGGCTTGAGAGAGAACAAAAGGGTCAGTGGAACTCGCCCTTCTATTCTATCTGCCCTTGTTTTGTGCCCATCATCTCACACCTGGACCACTGCATCAGCCTCTCTGCCTCTCTCCATCTTCTATGAGAGAGGAGGTCTCATCCATGCCCATAGACTGTAATCATCTGAAGTTAAGGTATTTGGACGCTGTGTCCTAGTTGGGAATGGTTAGGTAATGCCAGTTACACAGTTTAGACTTTACCCTGCAAGTAGTTTCAGAAAGATTAATTTAGCATGGTAGCCCTCAAACGTGACTTTACATTAGGATCAGCTGACATTAAAAACTCTCCCGTACTGGGCCACACCCCAGACCAATCACATTAGAGTCCCTGGGGTTGGTGTGCAATCCCAGCACCAGTAGGTGAAAAACCCTCAGATGATCTCAACTGCATCATGGATGAGAATCATTGCCCTGAGATCCAGTGTGAAGGATAGACTGAAAGAAGAGATGCTAAGGAAGAAGCAAGAAGGTAGGTTAAGAGGCTGGTACAGTGGTCAAGAAGGTAGGTTTAGAGGCAAGAGAAGAAGGGGATGACAGAAGATGAGATGGTTGGATGGCATCACCAACTCAATGGACATGATTTGAGCAAACTCCAGGAGACAGTGAAGGACAGGGAAGCCTGGCATGCTGCAGTCTATGGAGTTGCAAAGAGTCAGACACAACGGAGTGACTGAACAACAATACGGGGAGAGAAGTGGTCATGGGGAGAGTTGATACAGCAGGAACCAGAGCAAAAATGGTAGAAACAGGAAAGGAAGGACACAATCTAGGTTAAGGATGGAGGTGACTGGGATAGGCAGGACAGGAGAGGCAGCAAGGGTGATGTCTAGTGTTCTGCTTGGTCAAGTGGTTGAATGTGGCCTCATTGCCAAGACGGGGAAGACTGGGAAAGGAGCAAGGGGCAGGTGAACCAAGAGGACAAGGTTCTGCCCTGGGCCAGAAGAATAGCTTGAGAAGCCTCAGCATCTCAGTGGAAGGTGCAGCCATAGGTGTTCATGAGTTGGCCAGGGGAGAAGGTGGCAACAAAGTCAAGCACATAAGGCAAAAGGGAAAGAATAATAGAACAACGTTAAACAAACCAACCAAAATTGTGACTGAGGCTAAGGCCAAGCGTTGTGATCTCTCAGCATCCAGGGGTTTATGACAGAGAAGAGGGGAGGGTACATTGGCTCCCAGCTGAAGCTGTTACCGTGCCTAACACACCGTTCAAATACTATAAGAAACGCAGCCCCTGACTCTACCCCACCCAGTGACCGAACCTGAGTTAGGAGTGACATCTGAATTAAGAGAATAGATCTGGATGCAACATCCTCCTATTCTTGTCCCGTAAGCATCCAGAATCCCAGTTCATCTCACAGACCTGAAACTATGAAGGAGTTCAGCCTTATCTCACAGATTTGAAAACTGCATTTCAGAGGATGAAAGTGCCCTGTCAAGGTGCCGCAGCTGGCTGCTAGCAGGATCAGGAGTCAGAATCCAGATCTCCTGGGAACCAGTCCACAGCGCCCTTCATTGCAGTCTTAGACATTGTGTCTCATTGTTGCAAAGTTCAGCACAGTGCTCGGTGTCTACCCAGGCGCTCAGTGCTTCAAAGGCGATGTATAAGGAATTAATTTATAAGGCAATTATTAGGAAGGCAAGAGGGCGCCCAGGGTCATCAACTTGAAAGCATTCATGTGGGCATGATATTTGCTGAGAGAAGAATAAAGCCTGCTATACATAGTATTTCCTTGGATAATTAACTTTGTCCACAGGCTGCTCTAACAACCATCCATGGACACTAGCTAAGAAATGTCATCAGAGTCTGGGGTCAGGAAAATTGGCTATGAAGGAGAAAGAGCAGCAGAAAGAAAGGAGGTCATGCCCAGTTCTGCCATATGTCAGTTTCTTGAGTTAAACATGCTCCCTTTCTGGGTTGCCCATGAAGAATGAGGTCAGACTAAATAATCTCTGAGATCCTTCAAAACCAATGACTTGGTTTATCCTCTGCCTTTCTCCAGATGCCCACGCGGTAGCTACTGTAGATTCTTTCCCAAACATGGAAGGAGGACTCCTTTCTGCCCAAAGCCTGGCTCCTTCCTCCAGGTGGAATTAATTAGCTATCAAGGCTTGATGTGGGGAAAAAAGAATTCCATTCTCATGTTATATTTGTTAAAAACACATTTCCATATAAGCACATACATCTGTCTCTGTGCGTGCACTGAACGCTACTTCTGCTGACAGATTCTTGGAGAGTTCAGAGAGCGGGAGGCCCCTTTTTCCAGTACTCACCTCGCTCAGGAGTGAAAGTTTGGAGACCTGATCAGTCTAGGAGACTTTGTGGGATTGGGGTGAACATATCTCCCTTTCTAGCTCATAAGGTGCTTTACCAGAAATTATGTCATTGGGTCCTCAATGGAGCCCTCCAAGGTAGGCAGTGTGGGTATCATTATTACCATCGCATTAATGAGGCATGTGAGGTTAGGAGAGGTTAAGTGACTTGGTCAAGATCACAGTGGGGGCTTCTCTGGTGGTCCAGTGGTTGATTTCATGCTTCCAATGCAAGGGCATGGGTTCAATCCCTGGTCAAGGAACTAAGATCCCACATGCAATGCAATGTGGCTAAATACATAAATAATTTTTCAAAATGTAAAAATTAAAAAAAAAAAAAGATCACACAGTGGTCGCTGGCACCAATCAAGGCATCTTGACCCCATAGCCAACTCTCTTACCATTATGCATTCATTCATTCATTCATCTGTTTGATCTACTTATTTAGCAGCTCACATGAACCCAATAGTGTGATGGGCTCTGCAGATACAAAGATCAGTGTGACCCAGTTCCTCCCTTGAGGTGCTCATAGCCTCATGAGCTAGAAGATCTGTGAAGCACTGATGGTAACACAAGTTCTGTGCTTTGGGCCCTCAGAAGAGAGAGAAACTGACTCTGCCTGGAGACACCTTCGCAGAGAAGCAGAGGTAGGAAGTTTCAGAGCAATAGAGAGGGAGTGTTCCTTTTGCTGCGAGCAGAAGGAACGGCATGGGCAAAGGCCCGCAGGCATGAAGAGTTGCCATGTCCAGGGGCACTGAGAAGTTCCATGTGGCTGAAGATCGGGGTGCCTGGTCAGGCATGGAGGGACATTGGCGGGGAAGGCTACTGGGCTTTCTGAGTGGAGCTGAGCTTGATCCAGTCAGTGATGGGTAACTGAGTCATCAGCGAGCACACGTTCCCGATTTTCCTGTTTGGTTAATGGTGTGTCAGCTGCTGCCTGAAACACAGTCACCTACGCAGTCCCATTGTCTCCACCTCCCTACACACGGCTGACTTGACCCAGTTATTCCTGAGCATTGCTTAATCTCAGTACAGCTTCCATAAGAGGCAAAAAAAAAAAAAAAAAAAAGAGGAGGAGGAGGAGGAAGAGAGTTGCTTGAGCAATCCCTGAGGCCCAGGCAGGTCCTGGCCTCGGAGAGGCCCACGTGGGCTCCACGGTCTCAGGGAAGTCTTTGCCGCCCCTTTGCCGGCGAGGGGGAGCGGGTTCTCCACGCACTGTGTGAGCACAGGTCTAGGCCTGGATGGGAGTGAGTCAGTGGCCTGGGCGTTGGTAGGGTTGGCATGGAGCCGGGTAGCTGACGGTGGACACTGATGGACGTGGTCCTGGGAGAGTACTCTTCCATCAGGGAGGTTTTTTCCTCCTGCTCTGAAGGCTCTCTTCCTTCAATCATTAGAACTCCCTGGATTTCCTCTTGTCCCCACAAAGACAAGGGTAGGAAGAAGGAGCCTGGTGAAATACAGAGGGCAAAGAGAAAACCCATTGCAGCTCTTGTGTTTCCAGCCTTTGTTTGGTCAGCAACAAGAGCTTCCAACAACAAGTGAGATTGGACACTTGGGCATCAGATACAAACATAGATGGTTCTAGACACCTGTGATGATGGATGGTCACCCTGGATATTTCCAAATCCACTGGCTCATGAAACCCTCAGGGCCCAGAGGTGGAGCTCACCATTTCCATTTTCCAGTTGAGAAGCACGTGTTTCCCATTGACTGACTCTGTCTGGTGGGGTGCTGCCAATGGGACGGAAGAGGCAGGTGGTCCAGCAGAGGTTGGGTGGGGTCAGTGGCTCCCTTGCCCAGCTCTTCATGGGCAGAAGGGACTGTGTCATTAGAGGGTAAGTGCCCGGTGGAACGAGGAAGAAGGCCTCTGAAGGTGAGTGCCGGGAACAAAGCAGGCCTTGCTTTCAGCTCTTGCACATTCATTGCCTCATTTAATTTTGCCATTAAGCCTTCGAGGAGATACTATTTGGCTGATGAGGAAAACAAGATTCAAACAAACCAAGTAACGTGTCTAAGGTCACAGAGGTGTTAGGTGCAGAGCTCAGATGTGAATCTAAACTCCCTTTTCGTCACACCATGCAGCCTCCACATGGCTCTCATGAGATGTGGATTATCAAAGAGGTTTGTGTGGTGGTATCTATTCCCCAATCTGCTTTTTGTTTTGTTTTGGTTTTTGTTTGCTTTTTACATTTTCCCTTAAAAAAATTTATTTATTTTTTTAGTGTTTTTGCCTCCCAGCAAGGTATGCAGGATCTTAATTCTGCGATCAGGGACTGAACCCGCATTCCCTTCAGCGTAAACACTGCATCTAAACCTTTGAACCCCCAAGGAAGTCCCCCCCACCCCACAACATTCTTGTCTGCCCCCTTTAGTAATCAAGTGCAACTTTGGCCTTCAGGCACTTTTCTAAATATGCCTTGAATCCAGCCGGAGTCGAGTCTAATATGAAATGTGCATGGGAAGAGCCCGTAAACAAATCATCTTTCATTCAACTTCTCTCCACTGGCAGAGGCTGCTTGAACAGGTAGGTTCTGCAGAACCTGAGTGAGGAGGCAAAGAAGAGAGTTACACAGGTTACCCCTGGTTGGTTGATGGCTGTTCCAGGATCACCACTGGGCCTGAGAAAGCTGGAGTTGCCAGTGTAAAGAGTGCAGCCCCCTGGCTCTATCTCTGCTCCTGGAACATTGCGAGGTCCCCCTTCTCCTGCCCTCATCCCGGCTTGACTCCAAGAAGCCTTCTCTCAGCTCATTCACTGCCTCTCTCCCCAGATGACAACGCAAGGGGCCCAGCTGCCATCCCCCTGTCTGCTCACAAAGAACAACTTGCACACCAGGCATTGGGAGTAGGGAGCGTGAATTCTCTTCACGCTACTCATTTATTTCACAACATGAGTCTGCACGGCAGTTACATCATCCCGGATTGCTTGTCCAGGTGGCTGAGGATCTTGCCAGCTTGTCTCTAGAACACTGTGAGCCCTATTAGGTTCCTGTTTGTCTGAAATTTTCCTCTCCTCTCTTGTGAGTCAACATCCAACGTGGTCGATTGCCTTGCTGGCTCCAAGTGTGGACCGCCGCTCAGGTGCCTCAGTAGCCGCTGGGAGCTTGTCAGTAATGTACGATCATGGGTCCCACCCTAGGCAAGCTACTGACAAATCAGACTCTGCCTTTACCAAGATGATAAAGTCTGAAAAGAACTGCTCGAGAGGGCCATGAAAGTTTGACTCCAAAACCCCATCATTCCTAAAATAGGTTTCATGTAATGGTGGATTGAAGATGATGATCAAGTGCTACAAGATATTATTAAAACGTTGTCAAAAACCCCTTTACTCGGGTTGTAAAGTTATTTGAGTATGAGTTAGAGAGGTTGGTAAAATTGGCCTAGCAACAAAAAATATTTACTAAGTCTGTCTTTGGGCTCCCCTTGTGGCTGCAGGAGACCTGGGTTCAATTCCTGGGTTGGGAAGATCCCCTGGAGAAGGGAATGGTAACCCACTACGGTATTCTTGCCTGGAGAATTTCATGGACAGAGGAGCCAGGCGGGCTACAGTCCATGGGGTTGCAAAGAGTCAGACATGACTAAGCAACTAAAACTAAGTCTGTCTTGAAAGCCAAGGTTGAGTTATTGGTAGTGGCTGCCTGGGGTTCTGTGTTGAGGTTGCTTTGGGTTAGGCTCAGAGGCTGAGTTTAGGTTCAGGAGGAAGGAGCTATAATGGATTAGCTGTGTCTGCCCTGGACTGAGGGGGGCACAGTGGCCACATGTGCCTGGCATCTGCCCTCCTTGACCCAGACGCTCTCTGCTTTCCTGGCGCTCAATCTCATTTATATCTGTCAGCAGTTTCCCCACTCAACCCCTGGCATTTCCAGTCACTCCTGGGGGACTGAGAACTGAATGTCGCCAGACCTGACCATTTGGGACAAGGACTCAATCCACCACCTGCTCACAGGCCCGCGGTGACACAGACTGTCACAAAGTGACTCCTTGCTTTGACCTGCTTCCACCCCGCGGTCCCAGCCGCATTTCTACAGGAAGAGAGCATAAACATGGCTCTGAAAAGGGCTCTTCTGCTTCGTTTGATCCATTTTTCTCCATGCAAAGGCTGGGGGAACCATAGTCTTCTTACCACAGGGTTTGGGACATCTCACGAGTCCTGGAAACTCATCCAAGTCATCGGAGCATGACCCTGAGAACGAAGTCTGCTCAGAACACACTGTTCAAGGGTTTAGACACAGTCACCTTCGGCCTCCGTCTGCCCTGCTCAGCCCAGAACCTAGCAGGAATGAGGATAGTGACTGGCTGGTAAGAAACTTGATGACCTAGGAGTTTATTAGCAAGGATGCCTGAGGCCAAGCATGGGGCCCAAAAACCTGCTCTCATTTTCCTCTTGGGCAGAGTCAGCTGCCTCCACTCTTGGGCCTCTGGGTCAATAATCCTTTTCTTTTCTTTGAAAACAAGCACTGGGGAGGTTTCAAAGACAGAACCTGAGGACACCCAGCCCTCTTCCCTGGGGCCATCCCCAGTTCCCTGCCTTTCCACAACTGCCTAGAGAGAGGGAATCAATATGTATCAAGCACCTATTAAGTGCTATGCAATTTCATATACTTTATTTCACTTACACTTTACAACAATCCTATGTGGTAAATGTCATTGTCTAAATTTATAGACAGTACATGACCTGTCCAAGGTCACCCAGCTTATAAGTGGTAGACCTACAACTCAAACCAAATCTTAACTGGCTCCAAAACTGGCATGCCTCCCAAGTTCACAATGTCTGCAGGGAGGTTCAATGGTCTCCTTTTTGCCAAATCCAGTGGTGACTTTGGTCCTCATTGCACTTGATGTTTAAGCTGACCCGTGTCCTCCTTAAAACACTGTCTTCTCTTGGCTTGTGTGAACCCTCACTTGCCGATGTTCCTCCTGCTTCACTGGCTGTTCCTCTTCAGTCTCCTTTTCAGAGTCTGTGCTTAAGCTCCCCACTTGAAAGGACCCAGGATCCAATCCTGAGTTCTTCTCTTCTCCACATACACTCTGCCTGGGTAATGCCACCCATCTCCTGGTTGAAATACCATCCATGTATGGAGGTGTCCAACTGCAATTCTTGTCCTGACTTCTCTCCCAAAGTCCAGACTCACACAATTGACTCTCTGTTTGACATTTCGACTTAGATTTGTAATTTCTCCCCTGAAAAATTTGCTTCTCCTCCAATGTTCCTCAACAAAGTAAATAGCACGAAGTGACCCAGGCCAAAAAAAATCTGGGAATTATTTTTGATTTCTCTGTTCTCCTACAGCCCATGCCCAATCCTTCAGCAAGTCTACCTCATCCTCCAAAGGATATCCCAATATCTACTCCTCTCCTTCTCCACTGCCAGCACCCTAACCTCCGAGCATTTCTTGCCTGGACCACCACTGCAAAAGCCTTGAAACTGATGTTCCTGCTTCCGATCTCCCTGCAATCCATTTGCTACACAGCAGCCAGAGGATCTTTCTAAAATCATAAATCAGATGAAACCACTCTCTTACTTAAAAACTTTTCAGCGATTTTTCACCTGGTTTTGAATAAATTCCAAAATGCTTGTCCTCCCTCATGGAGTCCTGCCTGATCTGCCCTTATCTCATGCTGTTTTCCCCCTCACCCACCACACTCCAGTCACATTAGCCCTCCTTCATGTCTCACATCCACTAAACAGGCTTCTGCCTGAAAGCCACTGAACATGCTGTCCACTCTCCAGAGTATTCTTCTCCTAGTCTTCCCAGGTTGGCACCTTCTTCTTCTTTTTTTTTTTTTTAAGAAATTACCATGTAAAAAAAAACAAAACAAAAAAAAAGAAATTACCACGTATGAATTCATTCCTTTTAAGAAAATATTTATTTATTTTTGGCTGCGTTGGATCTTAGTTGTGGTCTGCAGGCTCAGTAGTTGAGGTGCATAGGCTCTCTAGTTGAGGAACACGGGCTGAGTGACCCCAAGGCACGTCGGATCCTAGTTCCCTGACCAGGAGTTGAATACTTGTCCCCTTCATTAGAAGGTGGATTCCCAACCACTGGACCGCCAGGGAAGTTCCTACGTTGGTACATACTTGCCATCAGCTGAAGTGCCTCCTCCCTGGTTACCAGTCTAAAGGAAACACACACTTAGCCACTGTCACAATCCTGAATTTTAATTCTCTGCAGAGCACTTATTACTATCTGGTTGTTTCTTGTTTATATATGTGTTGCTTTATTGTCTTCAATTCCTCATTATAAGTCAGGATCCAAGACATTCCCTGTCTTGTTCACCATTGTATCTCCAGTGCCCAGAATGGTGTCTAACACATGGGAAGCTCTCCATAAATACATATTAAATGGATGAATGACCAAGGAGACAAAGTGCTGTTGTTTATCATTCAGAGAGACAAAGCCATCAGGCAGCCTTTGGAGAGATAAAGGCATGGTCAACTAGCCTAGTATGACTCAGGCATATCAGAGCCATGTTCTCTTGAGGTGAGGCACTGATCTGGGGGTACTGTGAACCCCTTCATATCTTCAGACACAAAGTCCATAGTCAGAGTGTATTCCCTTTCCTTTCTTCTGCTCCTTTTTTGTTAATTGTAATAAAACAATATTTTTAAAGCTACCACAAAGCCCTAACAAAGAAATTCTTTTTACATGTGGATATTTCCTTCAGTTCTTTTTCCATGCACAAAAAGTTTTCCAAATTTGCAATCCTAGAATATATAGTATTTTGTGGTAGATTTTATTTTTGCATTTTCCATTGTGTCATAAATGTTTTCCTAGTTATTCCAGATCTTCATATTTTTCTATAATTTTAATAATACCTGACATATATTGAAGTCTGTGCTATTACATTACATGATTCAAGCATTATCAAGGATTGCTTCATTTTATCTCCACAATAACCTTATAAAATAGACACGATTTCATCTTACAGATGAGGACATTGTAACACAGAAGTTAAGTAATTTGTCTGAGGTAACATAGCTAAGAAGTGGCATCTGATTCCAGAGAATGAGCTGTTCCCACTATGTTTTATGGTCAAGTGGAAGTTACTTTATCATTCTCTAGCTATAGGATATTCAGTTCTTTATCTGTAAAATAGGGATAATAATAGTACCTCCCTCATAAGGTTGCAGTTCTTAGGATAAAGTAAGAAAAATGTTTTAAGTATATGAACAGACAATTCACAGAATTCAAGCAGCTGACAAAAGAATGGAAAGATATTCCACTTTACTAGAAACTAGCAAAATAAATATTAAAAGAAAGTGAAAGAGCAATATTAAATACTGGAAGATTTGAGAAAGGGAGCACATTCACATGTTGTTGGTGGGAGAAGAAATTGGTAAAGATTTTTTGAATTGCAACTTGGCAATTGCAAGAAAAAGCATAACCTAGGATCTGGAAATTCCTCTTTGAAACATCTTTCCTTTTTTTTTTTTTTTGGCCATGCCATGCAACTTGAGGGATCCCAGTTCACCAACCAGGGATCAAACCTGGGTCCTCAGCAGTAAAAGAATAGAGTCCTGACCACTGGACCACCAGGGAATTCCCATGAAGCATCTTTCCAAACAAAACATCTGCCCATGGGCATAATATATATGAACACTCATCAGTTCAGTTCAGTCGCTCAGTCATGTCCGACTGTTTGAGACCCCATGGACTGCAGCAAGCCAGGCTTTCCTGTCCATCGCCAACTCCCAGAGCTTACTCAAACTCAAGTCCATTGAGTTAGTGATGCCACCCAACCATCTCATCCTCTGCCATCCCCTTCTCCTGCCCTCAATCTTTCCCAGCATCAGGGTCTTTTCAAATGAAAAGACACATCAGGTGGCCAAAGTATTGGAGTTTCAGCTTCAGAATCAGTCCTTCCAATGAACAACCAGGACTGATCTCCTTTAGGATGGACTGGTTGGATCTCCTTGCAGTCCAGGGGATTCTCAAGAGCCTTCTCCAACACCACAGTTCAAAAGCATCAATTCTTCTGCACTCAGCTTTCTTTATAGTCCAACTCTCACATCCATACATGACCACTGGAAAAACCATAGCCTTGACTAGATGGACCTTTGTTGACAAAGTAACATCTCTGCTTTTTAATATGCTGTCTAGGTTGGTCATAACTTTCCTTCCAAGGAGTAAGCGTCTTTTAATTTCATGGCTGCAATCACCATCTACAGTGATTGTGGAGCCCCCAGAAATAAAGTCTGACACTGTTTCTACTGTTTCCCCATCTATTTGCCATGAAGTGATGGGACCAGATGCCATGATCTTAGTTTTCTGAATGCTGACTTTCTCACTCTCTTCTTTCACTTTCATCAAGAGACTCTTTAGTTCTTCTTCACTTTCTGCCATAAGGGTGGTGTCATCTGCTTATCTGAGATTGTTGATATTTCTCCCAGCAGTCTTGATTCCAGCTTGTGCTTCACCCAGCCTGGCATTTCTCATGATGTACTCTGCATATAAGTTAAATAAACAGGGTGACAATATACAACCTTGAGTACTCCTTTTCCTATTTGGAACCAGTCCATTGTTTCATGTCCAGCTCTAACTGTTGCTTCTTGACCTGCATACAAATTTCGCAGGAGGCAGGTCAGGTAGTCCAGTATTCCCATCTCTTGAAGAATTTTTCACAGTTTGTTGTGATCCACACAGTTGTGATCCACAAAGGCTTTGGCATAGTCAATAAAGCAGAAATAGATGTTTTTCTGGAACTCTCTTGCTTTTTCAATGATCCAACAGATGTTGGCAGTTTGATCTCTGGTTCCTCTGCCTTTTCTAAATCCAGCTTGAACATCTGGATGTTCGTGGCTCACATACTCTTGAAGCCTGACTTGGAGAATTTTGAACATTACTTAACTAGCATGTGAGATGAGTGCAATTGTGTGGTAGTCTGAACATTCTTTGGCATTGCCTTTCTTTGGGATTGGAATGAAAACTGACCTTTTCCAGTCCTGTGGCCACTGCTGAGTTTTCCAAATTTGCTGGCATATTGAGTGCAGCCCTTTCACAGCATCATCTTTTGGGATTTGAAGTAGCTCAGCTGGAATTTCATCACCTCCACTAGTTTTGTTCATAGTGATGCTTCCTAAGGCCCACTTGACTTCACATTCCAGGATGTCTGGCTCTAGGTGAGTGATCATACCATTGTGGTTATCTGTGTCATGAAGATTTTTTTGTATAGTTCTTTTGTGTATTTTTGGCACCTCTTCTTAATACCTTCTGCTTCTATTAGGTCCATTGATTATATTCACTGTACATGCTCAGATGCTCAGTCATGTCCAACACTTTGTGACCCCATGGACTGTAGTCTGCCAGGCTCTCTGTCCATGGGATTCTCCGGGCAAGAATACTGGAGTGGAGTGCCATGCCCTCCTCCAGGGAATCTTCCCAACCCAGGGATCAAACCTGTGTCTCTCATATGTCCTACGTGACAGGCAGATTCTTTACCACTAGCACCACCTGGAAAGCCCAATATTCACTGTATACCACCTATATATCTAACAAAAATAGAATGATTAAACCATAACACACAACTGGACAATGTAACAGACTACCATTTAAAAAGAAGTGCACAGGTCTACATAAGTTATATGAAAACAGGTATCATTAAGTGAAAAAGCAAGATTCAGAACATTATGTGTATTATGATCCCATTAACTCTTTTTCATTTAAAAAGTTATATGTGAACAGATAGGCAAATGGTAGTCGATGCATACAATGGAATGTTTTTCAATCTTTAAAAGGAATTCTGACATGGATAAACCTTGAGGACGTTATCAGTCAGTTCAGTTCAGTTGAGTCACTCGGTTATGTCCAACTCTTTGTAACTCCATGGACTGCAGCAAACCAGGCTTCCCTGTCCATCACCACTCCCAGAGCTTGCTCAAACTCATATCCATCAAGTCGGTGATGCCATCTAACCATCTCATCCTTAGTCATCCCCTTCTCCTCTTACCTTCAATCTTTCCTAGCATCAGCATCTTTTCCAAGGAGTCAGTTCTTCGCATCAGTTGGTCAACATATTGGAGTTTCATCTTCAGCATCAGTCCTTATGATGTACATTCAGGACTGATTTCCTTTAGGATGGACTGGTTGGATCTCCTTGCTGTCCAAGGGACTCTCAGGAGTCTTCTCCAGCACCACAGTTCAAAAGCATCAATTCTTTGGCACTCAGCCTTCTTTATGGTTCAACTCTCACATCCATACCTGACTGGAAAAAACATAGCTTTGACTAGATGGACATTCACCAGCAAAGTAATGTCTCTGCTTTTTAATATGCTGACTAGATTGGTCATAGCTTCTCTTCCAAGAAGCAACTGTCTTTTAATTTCATGCTTGCAGTCATCATCTGCAGTGATTTTGGAGACCAAGAAAATAAAGTCTGTAGACATTATGCTAAGTGAAATAAGGCCATCACAAAAGACAATGTTTCCACTTATATGGACTGAACGTTTGTGTCTCTGGTATATTTTCATGTTGAAACCTAATCCCCAATGTGGTGGTGTTTGGAGATATGGCCTTTGGGAGATGATTGTGGAGCCCTCATGAATGGGCTTAGTACTCTTAAAAAAGAGGCCCCAGAAAGTTCCCTTGCCCCTTACCCCTTCTCCCTTACCCGTTACACCACTGAGGATACAGCAAAAAGACAGCCGTCTATGAACCAGGGAGCAAGCTCTCATCAGATGGCTAGTCTGCTGGCCTCTGGCCTCTTTATCTTGGACTTCCAGTCTCAAGAACTATAAACAATCAATTTCTGTTTTTATAACCTTCTCAATCTATGGTATTTTGTTATAGTAGCCCAAATGAGTCCTGAGAATAGTCACAATGACAGAGGAAGAAAATAGATCTGTGGTTACCATGAGCTAGGTGAGGGAGGAATGGGGAGTTCTTGTTTAATACATGTATGTTCCAGTTCTGCAAGATGACAAGGGTTCTGGAGATGGAGGGTGGTGGTAGAATCACAACAATATAAATGTACTTACTGCCAGTGAACTGAATTCTGGGTACCATAAGATGGTTAAAATTTTTAAAAATTATACATAAAAATGTATATGCAAAATACATATATATACACATAACTTTACATGTGAGAGTTGGACCATAAAGAAAGTTAAGCACAGAAGAACTGATGCTTTTGAACTGTGGTGTTGAAGATGACTCTTGAGAGTCCCTTGGACTGCAAGGAGATCCAAAAAGTCCATCCTAAAGGTGATCAGTCCTGGGTGTTCATTGGAAGGACTGATTCTGAAGCTGAAACTCCAATACTTTGGCCACCTGATGTGAAGAGCTGACTCATTTGAAAAGACCCTGATGCTGGGAAAGATTGAGGGCAGGAGGAGAAGGGGACGACAGAGGATGAGATGGTTGGATGGCATCACTAGCTCAGTGGACATGAGTTTGGGTAAACTCCGGAAGTTGGTGATGGACAGGGAGGTCTGGCATGCTGTGGTTCATCGCAAAGAGTTGGACACGACTGAGCGACTGGACTGAACTTTACGTGTAAAGAAAGAAGATAAGGAGAATGTACACAAGACTGTTGATGGAGGTTGAGGAGAAAGGGAGGGAGGGAATTTTTTTTTTTTCTGTTTTGTGTCATTCTATTTTTTTTTTTTTTGCATTGAGAATGTATTGGGAATGGATAGTCACACAAGGCTTCCTTCTGTCCTGGGCTATGCCGAGTGATCAACTTCACTGCATTATTTTGTACCTCAGTCCTCAACCAGTGCCTCGTGGAAGGCACAGTCCACTACAGATTCCAATGTGGAAATTTGTGATAAGGTTTTAAATTCTCACTGCAGGATAAATTGCTACTTGTTAAACAGTGAACTTGGCGCATGAGAAGAGGGGATTCTGAATTTGAACTGAGAAGTGGGTGGGAAATGGAGCATGAAACACCTCACAGCCTCTCCTTCCTCTTCTTTCCTGGTCTTTGTCTGTTTGCCTTTTATTTCAAAGGGGAGCTGTGAGACTCTTGGTGGGTGGGTTGGAGATGGGACATTCCGTGACATCGTGTGCTCACGTGTACTCAGTCACAAAGTCATGTCCAGCTCTTTGTGGCCCCGTGGACCGTAGCCCACCAGGCTCCTCTGTCCATGGGATTCTCCAGGCAAGCATACTGGAGTGGGTTGCCATTTCCTCCTCCAGGGGATCTTCCCGACCCAGGGATCGAACCCTCATCTCTCATGTCTACTGCGTTGGCAGGTGGGTTCTTTACCATTAGCACCACCTGGAAAGCCCTTTACATAGTAACTAAAAATAAACGGTTGTTGAATGAAGGGCAGAGCAGTGAGGGAAACTGAAGGAATTATTTCAAAGGAACCAAGAGGTACACAGATCTCTGGCCATGGCAACCACACAACGCCATCCCCTGGGGGTTAAGGATGAGGGTGTTACCTTGGTTACCAGGATATAGCTGGGCTGTTCTATTCTGTCATGATGAGGATGTCAGGTGGGGGAAACCATTGTTCCCTCTTATCCTGAGGGAGGGTATCAAGACAGTCAAGATGAGGGTCTCTTGTCTTAGAGTGATGTTGACTGCGGTTTGGTGCTTTCTGCCTGGTGGTGCACAGTTGGCTCTGTTACTAAAGCGTTAAACCTCCACCCAAAGTTATAGTGATGACTTCACCAGCTTGTCTGGATTCTCAAAAACCTTCCCACAGGACTGGCTACATCATTTGCAAGTCCCAGTGCAAAGCGAAAATGTGAGGCCCTTTGTTCAAAAAATATTAAGCATTTCAAGAAGGTGACATCAGACATTAAACCAAGGACAGGGGCCTTCTGAGCAAGAGGCCTTGTGAGAATGACCTGGTCTTAGGCCCAGGAAGCTGCCCCACCGTTCACATAAACACACACTCAGTCCCCATCTTTCTCTGACTCGGTCTCTCCCTGTCTAAATCTTCCCACACACTCTCCTTAAGCCACGCCTTCAATCCAGTGGCCCTGCCTCCATGACCTAGGGAATTCCATCGTCCTCACGTGGTTAGAGTCCTGATTCTTAGTCCTTGCATCTGGTAAACTCTGGAACCAGGGTTTCATCAGCTGTTGCCAGAAATGCTCCCTTAGCTGTTTTCTGAATCAGTCCTGTGGACTGGGATGACAAGCGGGATGGGGAGGCGTGGAATGCCCCAATCACACTTCCAAGTCCTCAAAGGAGAAAGCTTTCACCAGTTCCTTCTGAATTACCTGAGGGCAGCACCCCTCTACTGAAACTGCTAACCTTCTTCCAAAGGGAACAGTCTCATCTCATAGGATGGACATATATTTCTTCTATTAAGAAAATAGTACAGAACAGACTTTTGGACTCTGTGGGAGAAGGCGAGGGTGGGATGTTTCGAGAGATCAGCATCGAAACATGTATATTATCTAGGGTGAAACAGATCACCAGCCCAGGTTGGATGCATGAGACAAGTGCTCGGACCTGGTGCACTGGGAAAACCCAGAAGGATCGGGTAGAAAGGGAAGTGGGAGAGGGGATCGGGATGGGGAATATATGTAACTCCATGGCTGATTCGTGTCAATGTATGACAAAAACCACTACAATATTGTAAAGTAATTAGCCTCCAACTAATAAAAATAAATGAAAAAAAAAAAAAGAAAATAGTAACCCCTTTCTTTGTAACTCCACAGCCCCAGCATTACTGTGCTCAAAGAAACTTCCTTAGCCAATTTTTATTACAAAGAACCCCACATTAGCCGAATTTTTTTCTGACTGGGGTGTCCGGAACTATTCTAAATAATTAATGTCTGACTCCCCAGTTTTTTCTTTGATGGAAAGAGGAAGCTGCGTTTCTGTCATCCCACCTCAGTGTGACAGATCAGAGAGATAATTATAATAGACTATCCATAAGCGATTAAAAATGCATCCACAATACTAGACAGATTCCTTATTTGTGGTTTAGATGAATCCTACTCCAGGGATCGTTTGTTACCACCCCTTGTCCTGCTGCATACCTACGTGCCTCTTTCTGGAGGAGCAAGGAACTCCACCTGACTCTAAACTTACACTGACCAAGTCAGTAGGCCCATGACATTGCTCCAAAATTCGTTTATCCAGCCCTTGCATCTTTGCTGCTTGAGCCTTTCAAAAAAGTTTTATCTCTTCTCACATCCCAGACTTTCCCCTCTTCCTACAGAACTCTGTCTCCTTCTCTACCCAGGGGAAGCCCAACTTTTCTCCATCTCAAAGTATCTCTGCATTTTTGCTTATCTTCTTTCTTTCCCTTCAACTGTGCTCTGAATCCCTTCCATCTCCTCTAACACTTTGTTCCATTGACTTCCCTCTTTTTCTGTCTTAGATCTTTAATTATTTCTTCCCTGGGTCCCTTCTCTGGGTTCAAACATCTCCCATCCTGAAACGACTTTCCCTTGCTCCTGCCTTGCCCTTAAGTCGTCATCACATCTCTTTCCTTCACTTCGCAACCAAATAAATAGAACAAATACCCCTCACACTCTGTGCCTACTTCCTCACTTCCTACACATCCGCAACCCACAGCCATCAGGTTTCCTCCTGACCTCTCCACTGAAACTGCTCTGACAAAGGTCAATAGCCTCTTCCTGCCAAACCCAGTGGGTGTCTACCAGTCTTTATCTCCCTTGACCTCACTCTGAGAGTCTCCTGCTAATCACCCCATTCTTCAGGAAACTCACTTCCCTGGGTCTCCACACCTTTCTCTCAAAGTTCTCCTCCTACTTTCTTGGCATCTTATTCTTTTTCATGGTTAAATCATCCTCTTGTGATGACAGCAGAGAGACAACACCAGTAATTAGAGGTAGTACATGATACATGGAGTCCCAGTGATGTTGCTTACTGGGAGTAAGAAAGAATCCCATGAATTGTTAAACCAAGATCTTGGCAAACCCAGTACACAGGTGTCTCAGGAGTGAAGGATGATGTGTCCAGGTGCTTAAGCAAGTACTATGGAAAATTATCCATCTTTTCCATCTCCAAACTGTCTTCCAAGTTCCCAGATTCCTTCCTATCAGGGTGGAGATATCCAAAATAGACACATGGCCCTAGCACTCAAATGCCAGCTGGCTCTGCAACAGTGAATAAATTTAAATAATCCAAACTTACAACTCTAAGGATCAAAGGCGATGAACGATTGAGGTTCAGTGTCTCGCTGTGTGCACTGCGAGAATATTACTCTAGCAACTCTTGTCCCCTGCCTCCCACTTGATCATTTTTCACTCTTCCATCAGCATAAAAACAGGCTACTCTTCTCCCATCTTTGAAAGAAATTTCCCTGTCCCCCTTCCTTGCTCCCTTTTTCAGGTAAAGTTCCTTACAAAAGTCAGCCATACTTGCCATCTCTCACTTCTCTTTTCCCATTTTCTCGCTCTCTTTCTAATTTTTAGTTGTGGCTGTGCTGGGTCTCTATCACTGCGTGTGGCCTTTCACTAGTTGTGGCAAGTGGGGGCTACTCTCTAGTTGCGGTGTACAGGCAGGCTCTAGGCGTGTGGGCTTCAGTAGTTGCAGCTCACAGGCTCTAGAGCTCAGTCTCAGCAGTTGTGGCCCATGGGCTTAGTTGCCCCAAGGCATGTAGGATCTTCCTGGACCAGTGATCAAACCTATGTCCTCTGCATTGGCAGCTGGATTCTTGAGCACTGGACTACTAGGGAAGCCCCTCCCTGTCCCATTCTCTCTTAAACCAACCCTAATTAGACTTCCTCTCCAGTAGCCCCCAGCAAAAACATTCTTATCACTAAAGTCTTCCCTGTTGCAAAATTCAGTGGTCAATTCTCATTCCTCTGTTAGTTAACCTATCAGCAGCGCTGGATCTGCACTGGATCAGGACCTCCTTGATTTTTTTTTTTTCACTTGTCTTTTGGGTCATCTTACTCTCCTATCTTACTTTCCACCTCCTATCTCATCAGTAGCTCCTTCTTAGTTTCTTTTGGTTCTCTCTCTCTCCCTCTCCGTTGGAATGGCCTCAGGCCTACTACTTTCTCTTCTCTTTTCATCTAGCTACACTCACTCCTTGGTGATCTTATTTTCAATATCATTTCTAAGCTAATGACTCCCACATGTTTATCTTCAGCCCAGATTCCTCTGCAAACCTTTTGACATCTCCCCTTGGACATCTAATAGACTTCTTAAATTCAACATGGCCACATGAACTGCTCTTCTTCCGATCTGCTCCACCCACAGGTTTTCCCAGTTCAGTTGACAGGAATCTCATCCTGCAATTGCTCAAGCTAAAAACCTTGGAGTTAACCTGGATGCCTCCCTTCCTCTTCACATTTATCTATCAGGAACTGCTGTTGGCTCCACCTACATGTGATATCAAGAATTCAACCATGCTCCCCTTCTAATGCTAACACCTTGGTCCAGGTCTCCATCATCTCTCACTTGAATTATTAAACAGTCTCTCATCTCGTTTCCCTGATAATTCAGTTCGGTTCAGTTCCATCACTCAGTCATGTCCAACTCTTTGTGACCCCATGGACTGCAGCACACCAGGCTTCCCTGTCCATCACCAACTCCCAGAGCTTACTCAAACTCATGTCCATCATGTCCATGATGCCATCCAACCATCTCATCCTCTATCGTGCCCTTCTCCTCCTGCCCTCAGTCTTTCCCAGCATCAGGGTCTTTTCCATTGAGTCAGTTCTTCACGTCAGGTGGCCAAAGAATTGGAGCTTCAGCTTCAGCACCAGTCCTTCCAATGAATATTTGAAACTGATTTCCTTTAGGATGAACTGATTGGATCTCCTTGCTGTCCAAGATACTCTCAAGAATCTTCTCCAACACCACAGTTCAAAAGCATCAATTCTTTGGCGTTCAGCTTTCTTTATAGTCAAACACTCACATCCATGCATGACTACTGGAAAAAACATGGCTTTGACTAGATGGATGGATCCTTGTTGGCAAAGAAATATCTCTGCTTTTTAATATGCTGTCTAGGTTGCTCATAACTTCTCTTCCAAGGAGCAAGCATCTTTTAATTTAAACGGCTGCAGTCACCATCTGCAGTGATTTCGGAGCCCCCCCCCCCCCCAAAAAAGCCTCTCATTGTTTCCATTGTTTCCCCATCTATTTGCCATGAAGTGACGGGACCAGACACCATAATCTTAGTTTTTTGAATGTTTTAAGCCAACTTCTTCACTCTCTTCTTTCACTTTCTATCTTGGCTGTTGTGAATGAGCTGCAATAAACAAGAGAGTGCAGCTAAATTTTTGATACCCTGTTTTCATTTCCTTTGAATATATAACCAGAATTGGGATTTCTGAGTCATACGATAGCTCTATACTGTTTTCCACTGTGGCTCTACCAGTTTACTTTCCCACCAACAATGAACAAGATTTCTTCTTTCTCTACAATCTTGACAGCACCTGTTATCTATTGTATTTTTTATAATAGACATTCTTCTAACAGGTGTGAGGTGATAGCTCATTGTGGTTTTGATTTGCATTTTCCTGATGATTAGTGATGTTGAACACCTTTTCATGTAACTGTTGGCCAATTGTACATCTTAGAAAAATGTCTGTTCAGTTTTTCTGCCCATTTTTTTCATTGGATTGTTTTTTGTGTTCTGTTTTGTTATTAAGTTGTATGAGTTATTTTTATGTTTTGGATATTAACCCCTTATCTGATATATGCTCTTCAAATGTTTTCTCCCATTCCGTATGTTATTTTTTCATTTTGTTTATTTTGCTATGCAGAAACTGTTTAGTTTGATGTAGTTCTGCTTGTTGACAGCCAAAGCAAACCTGAGAAAGAACAGCAAAGCCAGAAGCATTATACTTCCTGATTTCAAACTGTGCTACAAATTTAGTACTTAAAACAGTGTGCATGCTTAGTAACTCAGTCATGTCTGATTCTTTGCAACCCCATGGACTGTAACCCGCCAGGCTCCTCTGTCTTTGGGATTCTCCAGGCAAGAATGCTGAAGTGGGTAGCCATTCCCTTCTCTAGGGGATCTTCCCAACTCAGGGACTGAACCCATGTCTTCTGCATTGCAGGTGGATTCTTTATCCACCAGGGAAACCCAATTAGAACAGTATAGCATTGGCATAAAAATAGACACATGGACCAGTGAAACAAAATGGAGAACCAAGAAATAAACCTCTACATATAAGGTCAACTAATATACGACAAGGATCCAAGAATACTCAATAGGGGAAGGATAGCGTCATCAATAACTGGTGTTGAGAAAACTGGGTAACCACAAACAGAAAATGAAACTAGGGCGCCATCCAACACCACTCACAAAAATTAACCTGAAATGGAATAAAGACTTCAACATAACATCTGAACCATAAAATTCCAAGAAGAATACAGGGGGGAAAGCTCCTTGACATTGGCCTTGGCAATGATTTTCTGAATATGACACCAAAAGTACAAACACCAAAAGCAAAAATCAACAGGTAGGCTAAAAAGCTTGTTCAGAGCAAGAGACTAAGCCTTTTCAAAAAAATTTTTTTGGCTGTGCTGGGTCTTCATTGCTTTGTGTGGGCTTTCTCTAGTTGCCGCGAGTGGGGGCTACTCTCTAGTTGTGGTATGATGGCTTCTCATTACAGTGGCTTCTCTTATTGCAGAGCATGGGCTCGAGAGTGCATGGGCTTCAGTTGTTAAAGCTTGCAGGCTCTAGAGTGGGGGCTGAGTAGTTGTGGCTCATGGGCTCAGCTGCTGCACGGCATGTGGAATCCTCCCGGGCCAGGGATCAAACCTGTGTCCTCCACATTGACAGGCAGACTCAACTGCTGGACCACCAGGGAAGTCCTGAAAATAAGCGTCTTAAAAGTGAATTCATTCATTTCCATCCAGGTAATTTCACACTCAAATCCTCCCCACATTTCACAGCAGGACCCATGTCCAAGAGCAGCAGCAGCATATCCATAAACCTTCACAATATGTGGGCTCGGTTGCCTTTTGATTTGAGGACACAGACCAGGAAATCTGAAGACATGGTTCCCTGAGGCCTGATTGGAGTCAGTCATGAGACCAGATACGGATGGCACTGATTAACAGAGGCACCCACGTGTTCTTCAGTAAGTGTATCTGCGAAATGCCCTCCAAAGCATGAGGTTCAGGGCAGGGCACCCTCTCCAGGGTCTGAGAGTGATGATGGAACAATCATCAGGTGCAGGACAATACTGGTCCATGGCCACTCCTCCTTCCCAGTCTGTGCAGCTGGCAGGAAGATCATTCCCTTCCCTCTGCTCTGGATAAACTGCCTAAGGATGGACATGATAGTATCTCACAACAGCTCTGAGCCTTTGGAAAAATCCCTTCTCTTTGAGGATCATAAAGACTGCTGGTGCTTCGAACAAACTCTGGTTATCCGTGGTGGGGGGCAATCCAGGGGTGGGGAAGTGGGAGGTGCAAACTATTGAGTGTGAAATGGGCTTAAGGATGTATTGTACAACATATAGCAGGACAGATGCAGGACAATACTGGTATATATATATCAATATTTTGTGATAACTGTAAATGGACAGCAACTTTTTAAATTGTATGCAATGTAAACAATTTTTAAAGAGTCCTGGTGCTTTGGTTTCATATTATTGTGCTGCCTCTCACCTCCAAACCTACTTTTTTCTTTATGATGCTGAGGCTGGGAGCCTGCAAACTTCCCTTCTGCTCTGCCAGTTGGTTCTCTTGATGACAAGTTCTGTCCACAGGGGGCGCTAGACGGGAGGGGTGTGCTCCTTCCAGCCTGCCTCCTGCTGGGGTCAGTCACCCAGCCTTAACTTCTGCAACGCAGGTGTGACTTCAGCTCCTCCTGTTGCTATTGTTTAGTCCCTAAGTCATGTCTGGCTTTTTTTCGACCCCATGGAATGTAGCCCACCAGGCTCCTCTGTCCATGGGATTTCCCAGGCAAGAATACTGAAGTGGGTTGCCATTTCCTTCTCAAGGGGATCTTCCCCATCCAAGGATTGAACCTGCATCTGTCTCCTGCTTTGTAGGTGGATTCTTTACCACTGAGCCACCAGAGAATTTGGGCCGCAGTTTTCTAACACTCATGGGTAACTGTGTCTACCTCAACAACTCAGCACCAGCACTGGCCAGCACTCCCTGCTCAGAGGATCTGTGTTGCAGCTCCATGGGGTCCCTCTTCTGAGGTTTTTAAAAAATTTTATCTATCTATTTATTGAGCTGCACTGGGTCTTAGTTGCAGCATGTGAACTCTTCATTGCAGCTTCTGGGCTCTACTTCCCTGACCAGGGATCAAACCTGGGCCCCCTTCATTGGGAGCATGGAGTTTTAGCCACTGAACCACTAGAGAAGTCCCACCTCCTCTGAGTTTTTAGGGGTTTTAATAATTACAGCACCTTCCTTTTGTTCCCTCCACTCTAGAGGTCCACTCTTGTAATTGCTTCCTGGAATTGCTACCTCTGTAATTTCTTAGAGTTTTTCTATTTTAATTACCTAGTTATCAATTCTTTCTGTTAAATGCAGTCTTCACATATCTGAGGTGTTGTTATGGATTGAATGTGTCCCTCCACCTCCTCAAATTCACATACTGAAATCCCAATTTCCAATGTGATGGAATTAGGCAGTGGGCTCTTTGGAAGATGATTAAGGTCATGAGGGTTGAGTCCTCGTCTACGGAATTAGTGCCCTCATAAAGGAGACCCACAGGGCTCCTTAACCCCTTCTGCCAGGAACCAAGCTCTCAGGAGACATGGGATCTGCCAGCACCTTAACTTTGGCCTTCCCAGCCTCCAGAACTGTGAGTAATAAGTATTCATTGTTCAAGCCACTCAGTCTGTGGCATTCTGTTATAGCAGTCCAGCTGGCTTCTGTCTCCCATCCAGGCCCTGACTGGTGCAGGTTTAAATCTCAGCCTAACTCTTCCTAGCTGTGCGGTTCTGTTAGTTGACTTAAGTTATGCTCTAGTAACAAAATAACCCAAACTGAGTGGCTGACAACAGAGGTTTGTTTTGGCCAAGGCCAGTCATTCTTGGCCATAGCCCTGGGATCCAGGCTGAAGGAACAGCCCCCATCAGAGATGTTGCCATTTATGCAGCCACGCTATAAAGGAAGACGATGGGATCAAGAGACTTTGGCTTGGATATTGCATGTGCTATTTCCGCCTGCCTTACATTGGCTAAAGCAGATCACATGGACAAGTCCAACATCAGTGGGGTCAAAAATGCCACTTCCATAAGGAGGGGCTATATAAGGGAGGAGTTCAAATATTTTAAACATAATACATTCAACCCCAGGTGGTAGGCTGGGCTGGTCTAGGAGCACTAAGTACTGTGGGTTTGTGTGTGTGTTTGTGTGTGTGTGTGAATTAAAGACCCCATCTTTAAAGCACTGTCCTCCTCTGGAAGCTGGCTTCTATAGCGTGTCCCTCCCCCAGGGGTGACACTGAAGGGAGACAGCCTCCCGTTCTGAGAAATGCCCTGGGAATCTAGTATCATCAGCAGCAGTTAACGATGCATGCCTCAACTCTTACTGAGAATTTCGACATGGTGCTGAACCGAGAGTCCAGTGGGGGCCGCCGGGAGCAGCCAGCCCTCCCCCGAGCACACACACAGAGGGAGGCACCAGAGGCCTGCCCCCCAGAGGTGGCAGCAAGGATGCCCCAGGGCTCCCAATGGGGTCCCAACCCCACCTCCGGGATTTTGAGTTGATCAGAATACGGGAAACCAGGAAGTGGGGGACTTCTTCATAAGCAGCCTGGGAATCATTCAATCTGAATTTTTAAAAGAATTCTGACTTTATTTGCAAATCCAGCTATTAGTTATTTGTTCTGGTTTATCCTTCACATTGAAATTAGATTTTTTCCCCTGAGTATGTAAATAACATGATGATTTTTTAATAATTAGAACTATTCATATAAATATCTAGACCAAAAAATATCACCTAAAACCTCATACTCTAAGCTAACCACAATTAATGCTGGTGATTAGCTTTCTTGTACCTCTTTACACATTCATATATGTACAGGTACATGTAAATTTTCATAAATGAGAAGGTATCATTAATTTTTTTAATTATCAACCAGTTTCACTGCCATCCCCCAGGCCATCCACGCCCCACTGGTGATCCTTGTTCCCCACCTGGTCGATGTCCTTCCTCTCCCCCACACCCATACAGTCCTGTTCAGTTTGTTATCTGTGGCCATGTTCCACTGGTCTTTGTTTTAGGAAACAAGATCACCCATTTCCTTGTGCGTTCTCTCTGTCAGCAGTACTCTTGGAAATCCCTGCAGGTCACCGGGAAAGGCTCCAGCTCCTTGTAACTGGCTGCTTACGCTTCTATGGCAAATTGTGTTAAGTTGGAATTTCTCCACCCACTTTCTCCAAGGACGTGGATCCTTGCAGAGGCAGAGGAATTTGGAAGATGCGCTGGGAAGACAGTCCGGTACAGGGAGAGCCCAGAAATTGTGGAGAACTGAGGACTAGTTTTCTCAATTCCAGGTGAGGCTAGACTAGGAAGATTATGGGGAAAGAGCCTTTTAGATAATGATAGTGTCGATGCTGCTGCTAATGACAGTGGCCATCATTTGCATTTGTTGATTTTGACTTTCTTACTGATTTTATTGGTTTTTTTCTAAGCTTATTTTTTCAGTAACAAATGTCTTTCATGTTTCAAAACATATACAGGACACACGGTGAAAAATCCCCTTCCAGCTCCTGTCTCTTAGTCATCCTGTTCCACACCCCATCGAAGACCACGGTTGCTGGCTTCTTCTATAGGAACTTTACAAATTAGAAATAGTTTTGATTTTCTTTATTCCATCTACTCCTCCACCATGCGAAGCAGTAGGACAAACCCCATCCCGTGTTACAGATGAGGAAGACAAGGCCAAGATTCAGAGACAGAACACTACCCGGCCCAGGACCCCTGTGGGTCAGACCCCAGGTCTACTCGGCTGACCGTCTGCAGGTTGAATGAGCTTTCCCCATGGCTCAGTGAAAGGGAGTCGATCAGAAACCCTTCTCTAGAGCGAGATTTATCACTGTAGCAAGCCTGGAGTTTTCTACCCGGAGGCTTTTTTCCCCTTAACACAGAGAGCTGACTCCCTGAGCAGTGGGATGTGGCCGAGCCAAGGACTGTCTGCCTACGTCCTTGCAGCTGGAGCTCCTGGGAAGGCCCGTGCTTGCGCAGCTGGGCCTCTGCGCCTTCACTCTCTCTGCCCGGGAACCTGCCCCCAGAGGCTGCCTGTTCCTGCCTCTATTTTGCTATCTCAGCCGGCAAGCCTCTCCCGCTGCCCCTTGATAAAAATCCCCTGGTACTCGGTTGAGAAAGAGCACCTGGGTGCTCCTGGGCATCATCCTTACAACAAGCTCGTGAGACAGGCCCGAGGAAGTGGAGTGAGGCTCAGAGACGCCAAGTGACTTGCCCGAGATGCCACAGCATGCACGTGGCCCCACTGGGACTTCAACTAAGGCTTTCTCCAGCCAGTGCTCAAGCCTGGTCTGCCGACCAGGCCACCTCCTGGATGGCCCATGCCCTTGGCTTCTGCCTCCAGTGCACAAGCAGGATTACGCAGAGGTCTTAGGCATGGGGATCAGCAAGGCCTTGAGGGCCGGCTTTGCACTTGCCAACTCTACCATTTAGGGCATGTTCCTAATTGCTTTAAATTTTGTGCAACTGAAAAGTGGAGATGTTAAGATTTCACTCCTAAGGCCATGAGAGGTCACAGCACGAAACAAGAACATGAGGCCATGCACACTGCACACTCGTCTCAGGACTGCGCTGGATGTGAGGAATAAAGGCTGTTGGATGATGTTAAAACTCACTTATTGGGGAGTTCTGTGACACTCTAGTGGCTAGGACTCCACCCTTCCACTGCAGGGTGGCATAGGTTCAATCCCCACCATGATCCCACAAGCCACACATCATGGCCAGAAATAAAAAAATCAACCAAACAAAAAAAACCCCTTCCTCATTAGATCCAGTTTTCCTCCCTTGCTCTCAGCCAACAGGTCTAGACTCCCCAGTCTTTGAGTGTGGGGCACTGTTCTGCACAGAATGGTTGAAATTTTGAGCCGGGCCTTGTGGGATCATTAGTCAGACAAGAAAGGGGAAGGTTTCCAAGACCAGTAGGTGTGAGAGTGGTGGGTTTTCCAAAAATTACGGCTCTTCCCATGTGTCTGGACCTTGCAGGTGGCCTGAGGGGATGCAAGGAGAGATAAGGCTAAAGAGGTAAAGAGGGACCAATGCAGCGAGGAATGGATAATGAAACTGGCTTATGACTTGGAGGGTCCATGATGGGGGTCAAACCAGACCTCTAAGTCTGAGGCTATTTTAAGCAGGATGGAAAAAACCCCAGAACTTTCTGGGTGCTTCCACCTACCCCACAACTGATTGGCAGCAAGAACAATATTTTTTGTTGTTGGGTGAACTCATCTGTTTCTCTTCCCAATTGTAAGTTCCTTATGGATAATTCTGTTTTCCCTAGATTTACCCATCTACTCTTCCCATTGCTAGGATGATTTCAGATGAAGATAATCTTTTATGAATTTGGGAGTAGAAACACTTAGGAACATGCAATTGTAAAGTCTGAAAGGTTTTGATTATTGGTATGAAAGAAGGATTAGATTAGAATAAGAAAAAACAAAACAGAAAGCTGCCTCTTAGCTTGGCCTGTCCGCAACACAGCAAAACAGATCAATAAGTTTCTTACTAAAACCAGGGGGATAAATATTCTCTAAAGTTTAAAATGAACAAGAAGTGGTACTGGGACTTTCCTGGTGGTCCAGTGGTTAAGATTCCATGCTTCCAATGCACCGGGCATAGTTTTGATCCCTAGTAGGGCTTCCCTGGTGGCTCAGATGGTAAAGAATCTGCCTGCAAGGCAGGAAACCCAGGTTTGATTTCTGGGTCAGGAAGATCCCCTGGAGAAGGGAATGGCAACCCACTCCAGTATTCTTGCCTAGAGAATTCCATGGACAGAGGAACCTGGCGGGCTACAGTCCATGGAGTTGCAAAGCATCGGACACGACTGAGCGACTTCACTTTCAGTTTCTCAGGGAATTAAGATCCACATGCTGCATGGTGTGGCCAAAACAACAACAACAAAAGGGATGATACACAGAAAAGAATAGCATGGTACCCGTAATTTCTAATTGTATGTTTATGACATGCACCAGCACTTACTTTGACAGGCCATCTTCATTTTATTTTTATGGACATGAATATATTTCTCAGCATAACCTAGTTTCCCCAGGCCTCGCCAAACAGTAGGTAGTCTTGGGGTTACACTGAATAGTAATAACTCAATTTTTTCAGTTTATGCCAGTAATAAGCAAAATAATGCACCCCTTCCCCCAACCCAGATGTTCACATCCTAATTACCATATACTGTGACTGTTAGTCATATGGCAAAGGGGAATTAAGGATGCTAATCAGCTGACTTTAGGATAAGGAGCTAATCCAGGCAGGCCCAGTGTAATTAGAAGGTTCAGATAAGAGGGAAACATGAGAGTCAATTGAAGGAGTAGATGTGACAATGGAAGCAGAGCCCTGAGTGATGTGGCCACAAGCCAAGGAATGTGGGCAGCCTACAGAAGGTGGAAAAGGCAAGGGAAACAGATTCTCCCTTGGCACCTCCAGAGAGAAACACAGCCCTGCCAACACCTTGATTTGAGCCCCGTGAGACCCTCGGACCTCCAGAACTGTAAGATAATAAATCTGCGTTGTTTTAAGCTGCTAATCTTGTGGGAATCTGTTGCAGCTGAAATGGGAAACTAATCTAATACCTTTGCTTGCTGACCCAGGAGCTGAGCCCTCTCCACCCACCCCAAGTCTCACTGTTTATTCTGGACAGGCATCCCCAGCTGACTCATGAGAACTCGTAAACACGGCCCCCACATTCTTCCACTCCAGCTCCTTCGGTGACATGTAACGTCTCTGTTACCTCTGGGCCATGCTATCCACTGCTGCAGGTGTCCCCCTGAGAGCACCCGGGCCCATCCCCAGGGATCCTTGCAGGACAGAGCATCAGATGCTTACACTTCCAAAGCGGCACTCTGTCCCCGCTCTCCTCAGCCCTTCAAACCCCCTTCAAGCTAACCAAGAAGGAGCTGAGAGAATCCTGCTTCCCGCAGTCCCTCTTTCACCCGGGCATCAGGTCTCACGGAGTGTAGCCCATGTCCCTGTGTGATACCGATCGCTGGCAGCCCCAGGCTCTCAGGGGGTGCTCTCTGGGGAAAGGCCGGGATCTGGAGCATCCCACCTCAGCCATCTGTCCCGTCATGGCCCTCTCAAGGCTGTCGCTGCCACATGCCCTGTGCTTTTAGCCAAATCCCGTCCCCCTACACACAGACTTTCTGCACACAAGCCCACTCTCGCCAGACGTACCCAGGTGTGTATGCATTCCTGCTAAGGCCACAGAGATCCCCTTCCAACGACCACAGAGAAGTTCCAGTTTTATTTCCCCACCTGCACCCTAACTCCTGCTTCTGCAATCCTGAGGTCCTCCACAGTCAACTGGGCCATCACCGTGGTTTTTTAGGACCTGCCAGCAGGGTAGAGCCACTGCGAAGCTTTACTCCCAGGGGCACGGGGACCCAATTGTCCCCTTTCCCATCTGCAGCAGCTGGGACACCCAGCAGAGAGGCCAGGTGTGTGCCCTCACAGACTCATTTGCCAAGGCAGCTTTTCTGGCAGTGAGATGCGGATGTGGCAGGAAGTAAACACTATTGCGGACACCTACCCCCACCCCATCACTAACAGAGCTTGCCCTCACCCCCTGATGGCCAGTGAGGGTGGGCAGGGGTGACCCCTGCTGTCCCAGCCCCTGCCTCTCTGGAGGACCCCAGGTGGCCGCCTTCAGCTGACAAAGCAGTGTGGGAGAGGGGGGAGAGGAAGGGGTTTCCTGCGAGCTGGGCCAGGACCCACCAATCAGACCCTGTCTCGGCAGCTGAGTCTCTCGTGGAGTTCATTTGCATAATTTGGTTCAATATTTACCGAGCCAACCTCATTTTCTGGGCTGTCTCCACGGCCGACAGCTGGGAAGGCTGCAATTACGGCATTACAGGCGCACAGGGAAGCCGCCGCGAGCGCACACCGAGACGCAGCTTCCAAACAAACGCGGCCCCGGGGAGCCCCCGCCGCGGCTACCCCACATCTCTCTGCAGCTGGGGCTCTGCCTGGGCCGCATCTGCAAGCCCGCTCCACCCAGACCCAGCCGACAACCACAGCGACGTGGGCCCCGGCGACAACAACTGTTCCTTTTTATGAAGCTAATCCTAAGAGCTGACCGCGGCGGGGGCTTAGGTGCAGGCCCCGAGCTAGAGTGCCTCGGTGGAATTTCTCACTTAATCCTCACTCCCGCCCTGGGAGGCAATGAATCAGTGAGGACTGTTTCAGGCCCCCGGTCAGACAACAGGAGACTTTGTTAGCCCAGGGGGAGCCCCGGCTTCAGGCACAACCGGGTTCAAGATGAAGAAGACATCATCAAGACTCTTTTTCTCCAAGGAACTGCTGACGTCACTCAAGGAGGCTCCCCACTGCGGCAACTCCAGACCTACCCTTACCCAGTCCAGTGGGCTGGAAGCCTGAGCGCAACTGCCAGAGTCCCTGAGACTCACTTGGACTGGACAGGCAGGGAAATTTACTTTTTAAGGGAGGCCCTCCGTGGTCCAGAGTGGAACAAGGGGAGGACAGGGAAGGATCCAGGGCAGACAGGCAAAGGGCCGGTATATTGGTCCATAACTCACTGAACCTGCCCTGGAACGCGGGTTCTTTAGGGCAGGGAGGGGCCCATCATATTTACTCCCCATCACCTAGAAGTGTCTCTAGACACGAGAGGTTCTCAGTAAACATAAACTGATTGAGGTTGATTCCTGTTTCTTGAGGGACTGGAACATATTTGAGGCTTAGTTTAGACAGCCATTGGGTGGATAAAAATAGCCATTCAAGTTGGACTGCCATGATTAAATGAGAAAATATAAGCAAACATGCCTAAAAATACAACACACAGGGTCTCCATAAAAGACTGTAGACCTCAAAGACTCATCCGTTTTCCAGTTGTACTTGGCCACGGTAATCTGACTCAGATGGACAATGATTTCCTATAGGCTACTTGTGTCTCCTGATACAATAGTTTTAAAAAATAATAGCACTAGGGTTGGGGGGAAGAGAGAAACAGGTGAAGGAGATTAAGAGGCACACACTTTCAGTTACTGAATAAGTGAGTCAAGGAGATGAAACGTGGGAATATAGTCCATAATTATGTACTAATATTTTTGTATGGTGACAGATGGTAATAAGACTTATAGTGACCGTTTTGAAATGTACAGAAATATCAGATCACTGTGTTCTGTACCAGGGACTAACATACTGTTGTAGGCCAATGATAATTCAAAAACAACAAACAAACTCATAGAAAAAGTGATCAGATTCATTGTCACCAGAGGTGGAGTTGGGGGTGGGGGAATTGAATGGAGGCGGTCAAAACATACAGACTTTCAGCTATAAGATATATAAGTACTGTGATATAATGAACAGCATGATAAATATAATTAACACTGCTGTATGTTATATATGAAAATTGCTAAGATAGTAAATCATAATAGTCCTCACCACAAAGAAAAAACTTTTTTTTCTTTTCTAATTTAAAAATTTTTTAAAAATTTAATTTTATATCTACATGAGATGGTGTTCACTAAACTTATTGTGATAATCATTTCATGATGTCTATAAGCCAAATCGTCATTATGCTATACACCTTAAACTTGTAAGTGCCATATGTCACTTATGTCACTAAAACTGAAAGGAAAATAATAGCACCAGTCATTTTTAGTGTGCTTTGCCATCTACAATGCACTTTACAATAATGGTCTCATTTGATTCTCTCGAAACATTCATGTCTAGTCCTGATGAAGGTGAAAGAGGTGAGTGAAAAAACTGGCTTAAAACTCAATATTCAAAAAACTTAGGTCATGGCATCTGGTCCCATCACTTCATGGCAAATAGAAGGGGTAAAAGTGGAAGCAGTGACAGACTTTATCTTCTTGGGCTCCAAAGTCACTGCGGACAGTGACTGCACCCATGAAATTAAAAGACATTTGATCCTTGGAAGGAAAGCTATGACAAATCTGGACAGCATATTAAAAAGCAAAGACATCACTTTGCCAACAAAGGTCTGTATAGTCAAAGCTATGGTTTTTCCAGTAGTCATGTATAGATGTCAGAGTTGGACCACAAAGAAGGCTGAGCACCGAAGAACTGATGCTTTCAAATTGTGATGCTGGAGAAGGACTCTTGAGAGTCACTTGGACCGCAAGGAGATCAAGCCAGTCAACACTAAAGGAAATCAACCCTGAATATGTGTTGGAAAGACTGATGTTGAAGCTGAAACTCCAATACTTTGGCCACCTGATGCAACGAGCCAACTCATTGGAAAAGACCCTGATGATGGGAAAGATTGAAGGCAAAAAGGAGAAGAAGGTGACAGAATGAGATGGTTAGATAGCATAACCAACTCAATGGACATGAATTTGAGCAAACTCTGGGTGATAGTGAAGGACAAGGAAGCCTGGCTTGCTTAGTCCATGGGTTCACAAAGAGACTGGACACAACTTAGCGACTGAACAATGACAAACAAAACTTCCATGTGAATTAGATGATAACACCTAATATTTGTTGAGAGTTTATCCATGCCAAGCATGGTTCTAGGTGCATGGTTCTAGATGCTCTGCATTTGTTCATTCCCTTCATCTTCACAAGAGCCCTCTAAAGTGGGTGTTATTCTCCCCACGTCACAGATGAGGAAAGTGAGGCACAGAGAGGTTAAGTAACATGACGATGGTCACATAGCTGATAAACAGCAGAGACTCATATCATCTGGCTTCGGCCTACCATATTTAACCACTAAGCAAGATGCTGTTTTAGTGAGTTCCATGACAAAACTGGACCTGAAATAATGCAGTGGCCTCGCAAGCAGTAAGTAGCTAAGCTTGGAAGTGGGTGCAAGTAATCTGCACGTTTCCCACTTCCCAGTCAGTAAAGCTCAATCTCTTTCCTTCCATAGCACAAAGGTGGGTGCTCAGAGCACCCCAGTTCTCAGGGGGCAGCCGCTGTGGGACTCCGGACCCAGAACAGCCAGCCAGCAGGAGCCTGGGAGGTCCGCGGGCTGGCTGAGGGGTGTGGGCAGGAGAACAGGGATCCCCTACTTCATTCCTTCTTGCTTCACACCAGACCTCAGGGCCAGGGAGGCTGGGTGCTGGGCACACCTGGAGCCAAGCCCGAAGCAGCTCTGGGCGCCCCGATAAGGCACCCACCCCCACACACACCGGAGAGCACCAGGAAGCATCCGAGGGGCAAATCACAACAAGCATCTCACCGAACTGGGCCTGGTGGGAGTTTTTTCCATTAGAAAACAGTGAACTAGTCAGCGTGCCCACACACACAGCCGGGGCGGCGAGCAGCACCTGAAGGGCTCGTGGCCACACAGCCTCTGTGGGAACAGCACGCAGGAGGGCCGCCGGGTCAAAAGTTTACACCGGAGAGTCCAAACCTCAGGGACGCTGAAGGCAAGGTGGCATCTCAGATCTGACCTGGGAGCCGTGAAAGGATATCAGTGGGAATCCGCCTAAAGCCTGTGATTTAATCATTCGTGATGTACTAATTCCTCAGTTGTGAAGATTGTACCGTGGTTGTGTTGACCTCAGGGAGCACTGAGAGGAAGATAGACAGGAGCTCTCTGAGTTACCATCTTCTGAAAATTTAAAATTATTCAAGTTTTGTCAAATTAAAAAAAAACAATTTCTGCAGAGGGACCCTCAACCCCTTCGCATGTTCTGCAGCCTAAGTCATTTCCAATTTTTGGGCCTCAGTTTCTTCATGAGCGCACACAAATATGGGGATAAGGATGGCCCCTGCCCTCATCTGGCCCTGTAAATACAGAACAAACATGGGCTGTTGTAATTATGCACTCAGTCTGCCTTCAGCCACAGATGACATTTCCAGGACTGCCCCCAGATTCCCCTTCACGGAAGGACTTGCTGCCGAGCTGTAGAGAGCAGCCCTTCCTGGGGGCAGCCACACCTGCTGACCGGTGATGCAGGGGGCTGAGGCCCAGGCACTCGTCAGACGTGGGACAGCCCTGCCCAGCGAGGCTGGCTCCAGGGCTCCCTGCGGACTGCTGGAGGCTTCATCAGGCTGCTTCGCAGTTGCCTCCCTCCTCTGCTGATCCCCAACAAATCTCTCGCCCCCCTGAACTCCACTTCAGTGCTTGCTTCCTGGGAACCTTACCTGCGGCAGCTGGTCCCAGGAGTGGTCCAAGAAAGCAGGGAAATAAATGGGGCTTGGGACTGCCTGAGTCCCCACTCCGCTGGCAAGGAGCCCATCACTGGTGGAAGGAGAAGCATGGGCAGGCACCAACATAAGGTGGCTATCGACTGATGAATGGGTCCTGTACCTGTGGGTGGAGTGTGCGGGCAGGCCATGAATGTAACGGGCATGTGAGACTGGGGGTGGGGTGGCGAGTAATCGTAACTTTAAAGATGACAGTAATTAGGGCTTCCCTGGTGGTCCAGGAGTTAAGAATCTGCCTGCCGATGCAGGAGACACGGGTTTGTCCCCTAATCTGGGACGATCCTACATGCCATGGGGCAACTAAGACTGTGTGCTGCAACTATTAAGCCCATGCTCTAGAGCCACGGAGCCACAGTTACTGAGTCCCATGTGCTGCAACTACTAAAGCGTGGATGCCCTGGAGCTGGTGCTCTGCAGTAAGAGTAGCCTCTGCAATGAGAAGCCTGCTCACCACAACGAGAGAAAGCCTGCCTACAGCAAGGAAGACCCAGCACAGCCACAAGTAAATAAATAATACAGAAAAAAACTTAAGGGGGGGAAAAAAAGATGACAGTATTAAGCGGCTATCACCAAGTATAAGTTGGCCCAAAGGTTGGTTTGGGTTTTTCTGGAATGTCTTTTGGAAAACCTGAATGAATCTTTGGGCCCACCCAATACTATGGATTCCCCCACTGAAAGATAAGGAACAGCTCAGGCCTCCTGGCAGCCAGTGGAAAGGCAGGAATGGAAGGGCTTCTGCAGTTGCACACAAGCCGAGGTGCATCTTCTATCTGGGAGATATAATAGTCTGAGTGCCTGAAATTCAAAGACAGTGCACTGCTCCACTAGGGCAAGTCCAGTTAGGCCAGGGTAAAGTCCTGGGATCCCGACCTTTGGGAGAGGCACACCTGAGGAGAGGCCCTGAATGTTTCAAGTCCCCAGACTCCACGGTACCCTCCGAGCCAGAAGCCTGGTCCAGCCCACCCCCTCCACCCAAGGCAGTACATTGGCTCCTTCCTACAAGGCAACACATGCACCTCTATCCTTCCGGGATTGCCTTGTGAAAACGATGCTCACATTCCTTTTACTAGTTTTTTTCCCCCCTCGTAACATCCAAAATCTTTTTCATAACAAGGCAGGGTCTGAGGTTAGTTCCTAGAGCCTTAGCCGGTGCATTGGCCTCCAGTGTTCTTGAACTTCTGACCCTTGGAGCACTTGTTGGGTTTGGTGTGGCCACGTCGATTCCCAGGGCCCTTGGGAGGACCAGGGAGTGGGAGGAGGCTGCAATCCAGGGGCACGTGGCGTCACCTCAGGTGATGGTGAAGATGGAGCCCCTCACCAGCCTCTTCCTGGGGGGCGTGGCTGCCCCCCATGAGGGTACCAACCTTGGTGTGGGTGCCTCCACACATGCACAGCATCTGTTACAGTGGTTTGTCCTCTCGGCCAGAGAGCCTCATCTTCTGGATTATCTGCAACCAGGACAGTGGCAGCGAGTTGCTGCCACTCGTGAACAACCTCTAGCACAAGCTGGTTGAAGGTAGAGTTGGTTCCTCTGGGGCAGAAACTGTGGCTGGATGAGCTTTTTGGTTCTCCTTGGGCAGATGTCCACTCCCATGATGGCGTCTCTTGTTCAGACAGGTCCCTAAAACATCCTTTAATTAGTTTTCAGCTTTCTCTTTTACATTTAAGTCTTAGTCAGCTGAAGATGGCTTCCCAGTTGGCACTAGTGGTAAAAAACCTGACCACCAATGCAGGAGACATAAGAGTCCTGGGTTTGATCCCTGGGTTGAGAAGGTCCCCTGGAAGAGGGCATGACAACCCACTCCAGTGTTCTTGCCTGGAGAATCCCATGGACAGAGGAGCCTGGTGGGCTACAGTCCATGGGGTCACAAAGAGTCCAATGTGACTAAAGCAAGTGAGCACCCACGCAGCTGAAGACAGGTACGCATACATGTAAGATGACTTTATTTTTGTCCAGATAGAAGCCAGTCTCCCTAGAAGCATTCACTAAAGATTCCATCTTCTGTCCACTGATTTTGGTGTCTTCCCTCACATGCCAAGCTCTCCTGTGTTCCTAGATCTGCTGCAGGATTTCTGGCTTTGTTCCGTTTGTCTACTTTCTCCTGAGTTACTTCTTAAGCTGTGGCTTTGTAATACATCTTATCACTGTTAAGTGAGGTCGGTGTAAATAATAATTATTATCAATACATATGAGGGCACTCGGGCTCGGAATATTTGAGTGAGTTGGCCAAGATCACAGGACAAATTAGTGGCCAAATCAGGATTCAAACCCACATTTGCTTTCCTGTTGGCTCAGCTGGTAAAGAATCTGCCTGCAGTGCGGGGGACCTGGGTTCGATCCCTTGGTTGGGAAGATCTCCTGGGGAAGGGAACGGCCACGACTCCAGTATTTGGCCTGGAGAATTCCATGGCCTCTATAGCCCATGGGGTCACAAAGAGTCAGACATGACTGAGTGACTTTTATTCACTTGCATTATTTCAAAGACTGGGATCTTTTTACTCCACAAGGCTGTCCTCAGAGTTCCCAGGGAGCAGAAGGGGTTGGTTGGGATGGTGTTTTGACTACACTGATTTCATGCTCCCTACTTCAGAGAAGATCGTCTTCCTTCCCAGAAGCAACTGACATTTCCTTTTGCTCCTGGAACCAGAGAGAAACCACATTACCTGCCATTGTCTTCCCTTGGGAGCACCCAGCAGGGCAAAGAGGACCAGTTCCAAGCTCGGGACCCAGAGAAAGCTTCCACTTTAGTGGGCAGTGGGCTCCCGGCTTCCTGTACTGTGGCTGTAAGGAAGGGCTGAGAAGCCATATGATTATCTTTATTTCTTTGAAAATAGATCTGACCACAGCTGTCTTCTTTGCTAAAAACAAAATAAATAAATGACCCTCCCCCCCACCACCCCCATTAAGAAAACAAAACCTACAGTGGTTCAATGAAGCAACAGGGCGCAACTTGTTTTTTCTTTCTGTGTTTCTTTTTAGTTATTAACTCTATCTTTTTCCATAGTAGAATTATACAGAAGCCTCAAATGTAAAACATCAAAGTGTAGCTTTCGAGGCAGCTGGTCTGTTCAGCCTCCTCCTTGTGTCTGGCATACAGTAGGAGGTCGGTAAATACTTATGGCTGCAGGAGCATCAGGCTGAAGAATCCCCGTGGTTAAGAGAGGGCCATCAGTTCAGCCAGAAAGTGACACGTAGACTGGGTCAGGGCCAGACAGAAGGGAGCAGGGGGCTTCAGGTGGTGTCACAGGTCAGCCTGGGATGTCTCCGTCACAGCGCCTAGGAGAAGGCTGGAAGATCTTGTCTGTGTGTGGCTGGGTTTTGAAGCTGAACAGGCTGATTCTTCTAAAGGGAGGATTTTCTCCACCCTCACCCCACTCCATGTACTGACTGTAACATAAATCTGAAAGAGAAACAGACAAACAAAAAAAACCATCTGACTCTAAATCCTAAGAGCTTTGCCTGGGTTCCTCCCTCTGGGCGTGCCATAGGAGGGCAAGGTACAAGAGCATCTCAGATGAAGGCAATCGCACTGTCTCCTCAACCCCAGTGCTCAGACAGACAGAAAATCAGCATAAAGGGGGACATGAGGGTGGCCTGGAGACAGGTCCCCATCCTCCCTGGGCTATATTCTAGTTATGTCACCTTCTCTGAGCCTCAGCTTCTCATCCACATGGCAGGATGAAACGAGTCAATGTAGATAAAGCCTAGTGCCCATGGCCCTGTAGGTTTAGTTCCCTTCTGTCCTTTCCCCTACACAGACAACCACGGCGTTCCTTGGGGCAACAGAGAGCCACTAGGGGATGCCTTTTCTAGACCAGCGTCTCCCCTACTCCTCCCCTGAGCTGGATTCCCCACAGGTGCCTTCATCTCTTCCAGGACACAGAGATGCTGGTTGCCCATAACCTGTGGGGTTCGTCCCCATCCTCCCACCTGAAACACTGCATAGCGCTCCCTCACCACAAGGGGGCGTGTCAGGGCACGGTGGAGAACCCGTCCTGGCATCTCCCCATCACTCAACGTGGGCTTTCCATGTTACGTTCCCCCTCCAACGCCAGGGCATCCCCACTTCCACCCCAAACCTGTAGCAGGGATCCAAAGCACAGTTCCTTCCAGTCCCTTGTAAGGCGTGGGTGCCGAGCTCCTACTGCTGATGATTGACTTGGCAAGTTTTGCTTTGGCTTTGACGTGATGTCCATAAAACAAACGTGCAAATGAAGTTAGGGTCAGATAAGCAGTGAGTGCACTGCACGTTCAGAGTAGAACGAGTGAGCAGCCCTCTGCTGGCTCCTGGGCAAGAGTGCCTTCCCAGAGCTTGTGCTACTGAAGCGGGTTTTAAAGGTGGAAAAGGAGTTCAGATGAGAAGAGAGGAATATGGAGATTTTCTAGGCAGAGTGACCAGCACGTAAGTGTGTGTTCAGGTGTGGAAAGCCTGGATAATGGAGTCGTGCTGCATGTGGTGGAGAGTCAGGGAGACGGGCTGGAGGCATCTGCTGAAGCCAGCCTGTAAAGGGCACGGAAAGCCAATCAGAGGAGTTCAGCCTGCATTACCCTGAGAGCGAATGGAAGGCATTTGGCAGACAGACAGCATACAAGCTCCAGGTATCAGCATCCCCACCATGTCTGCAGCAGACAGGAGGAAATCTTTCACCAACACACCAGTGACTATCCCATATAGTGTGTTTGGGGTCATTTAACAAGTCTAAAGTGGAAAAACCATCATCTAACACAGCAGTTCTCAAACTTTCTGGTCTTGAGACCTCTTCTCCCTCTTAAAAACTGAGAAACCCCAGAGTTTTTCTTTGTGTCAGTTAGATCTATCAATACTTAAAAAGAAATTAAAATTGAGAAATTCTAAAAGTTGATTCATTTTTTTAAAAAGATTTCTTTTGATGTGGACCATTTTTAAAGTCTTTGTTGAATTGGTTACACTATTGCTTCTGTAGTTTATGTTTTGGTTTTTTGGCCATCAAGGCATGTGGGATCCTAACTCTGTGACCACGGATCAAATCCACACCTCTTGCATTGGGAGGCAAAGTCTTAACCACTGGGCTGCCAGGGAAGTCCCCCAAAGTTAATTCGTTTAAAATAAACCTACTACATGTTATTTTTAATCTTTGTGAAAAATAACGTTTTAAGACATCAGTGACAGGAATGGTGTTGTGTCTGATTTTTGCAAACCTCTCTGTTACCTAGCTTAGTGGAAGACAGCTGGCTTCCCACAACTTCCCCCTCATTCCATCTGCTATGTCACATTCCATGCAACCCCTGGGAAGCTCTACGATGTACCTGTGTGTCATAGACGCCTCGAAAGCAGTCTTCAGGCCACATTTTAAGAACTGCTAAGCAAATCATCAGAGGAGCAAATAGCTGTCGAAACAGCAAGGAGGAATTTTTTTTAAATCACAGGAAGGAAAGAGACTTAATTCAGGAGGTAGGAAGAGGTCGCAATGAAAACAAAGCAACATCACCCCTGTTTGCCTCGTGGCTCTGCACTTGGTAACTGTGTAGCTTTGGCCTGATTGAAACCTCAGTGAAAGTGAAAGTGAAGTCGCTCAGTCCTGTCTGACTCTTTGCGACCCCATGGACTGTAGCCCACCAGGCTCCTCCATCCATGGAATTTTCTAGGCAAGAGTACTGGAGTGGGTTGCCCTTTCCTTCTCCAGGGGATCTTCCCGACCCGGGGATCAAACCCAGGTCTCCCGCATTGCGGGCAGACACTTTACCATCTGAGCCACTAAGGAATCCCTGAAACCTCAGTTAATCCATCTGTAAATTGGTGATAACACTAGTATAGGTAATGCATGCAGCACAGGCTGAGACACTTGGGACTTGTAAAGGTTATCCACCTTCTCTTGGGCCCAAAGAGGACTCTCTGAAAACAGCTTTTGTTCAGTAGCTAGTAGTAGTATATACATATACACATATATACACACACACATATATAAGCCTGGGGTAGGCTGTTTATGCTTCTGTAACATGGGTCAGATGTGGACTCCAAGCACATGGGTATCTTGAAAACTTTGGTATTATAAGCACAGCTGCTCAAACCGAGGCCACAGTGTACTGTGGCTGTCAAACCAGCAAGCTCAAATTTGGTCAGCATTAATGGAGACATCATGCACAGAACAAGGGAGGTAAGATCTCCTCTAGCAGTTTGCACCCCTTACACCCTCCCTCAAGTATTGTGTTTATCAGCATAACATCGTCATGTGTGCTGTGTTTAGTCGCTCAGTCACGTCCGATTCTTTGCGGCCTCATGGACTGCAGCCCGCCAGGCTCCTCTGTCCATGGGGATTCTCCAGGCGAGAATACTGGAGTGGGTTGCCATCCCCTTCTCCAGGGGGATCTTCTCAACCCAGGGATTGAACCCAGGTCTCCCACATTGCAGGCAGATTCTTTAACATTGGCATAACTCACTCCAAGTGAGGGATTTATTTTCCAGCATGGAGGAGACTTGGCCAAAGGGCCAGGGTGGGAGGTGGTCTGGGAGACACGATCACTCTTCTCAAAGACCTGAGAGGCTGGCACACAGACTCAGGTTGACCCCTAGAAGTGAACCCGGCCCTGAGGATGGCCCACCCCCTGGACAGGTAGAGGGGAGAGGGGAGCTTGACAATCCTGGGGTGTCTGAAATGTAGGAAGTCTGAGCTGGTGGTAGCGAGGGCCACACCGCTAGAAGTGTTCAAGTGGAGGCTGGAGATGAGGCACGACAGAGGCCCGGTTGGTCACTGGGTGGCACCCACAGGCCCCTTCCTGAGGTCCTGTGCCACTGGCAGGAGACAGAGGAAACCTAAAAGACACACACAGTGTCCCTAGGGATGGGTGAAATGGGCAGTAGGCAATTTTTCTGGGTTCTCTGCCAAACTTGATTCAGAGATGAGACATAGCTGCCAATGCCTTGGCCTAGAAACAGACAGGAGAAAAGTCAGCATTGCTCAGAAACGGTGTGTGACATGAACACCTTATGTGCATGTGTTGCCAATGTTTGTGCCACGCTGACCAGCTGAATGGGAAGGCCACCAGCCCCTCTGGGAACGCTGAGCTGCTAACAGTGGAGAGAGGACCCAGGCACCCCGGGATCAAGGAGGCGCACCCAGCACCATAGATAATCAATCAGCCACTCTGTCCTCCAGGCGCCATGCCTCACGTTGCAGAAAGGCAAAAGAACTCCCAGCCTCCAGGACAGGCAGTCTGCAACCACATCAGAAAACAGCCCTGGCCTCGGGAAGGGTGTTCTCCCATCTACTCTCTCCCTTGACCCCTACTAGCAAGCTCTGAGGTGGGCTCTGCTTTACAGGAGGAAAGCGGGACCCATGGCTGAAGTCACTGAGCTGGCATGGGGTGTGAAGACAGAAATCCAGGCCTGACTCCAAGCCCAGATCTTCAGGTCCCTCTGACCTGCCCCAGCCTGGGATTCTTGGGACTGCAGCTGTCGGTCTGCTCTGTTTACGTCTCAGAGGCGGGCCCATCTGGAATCTGTCAACTGAATCCTGCTGCCCCTACCACCAGCCAGCTCACTGTATTATGTGTCAGGCCTTCAGAATCTGGTGCCAAGGTCCCTGGGCTGAGGAGAGTAAAACAGAGCAGGCTCTGGGACTCTCTTCTTTGCCCCTAAACGTCTTAAGTCGGCTTTTAGAGCTGAAGGGATGACAGACCTGGTAAGGATGAACCTGGAGCCCTAGTAAAAACGACAAAGGTTGTCCCAGTTATTTATACATTGCCTGTTTATCCATGCAGTGCTGACCGGCACCTCCACCCTTCCCTCGTTCTGAGGATACCGAGATGAAAGACACAGGCACGGACTTGAAAGAGCTCGTCAGATGCCTATTCATTCACTGCATAGTCTAATGGGCGACACAGACAATTTCAATCCAGGATCTCCACCTTCAGAGTAGATGCAAGTTGCTGAAGGAATAGAGAGAAGAGTTCTCTGGCTCAAATTGAAGGGGAAAGGGGTTCGTGGGCAAATGGGGTCTTATATGGTTTTGAACACTGAGGAATCAGTAAAACAGGTGGGAGCAATGCCAAACCAAAGGCTTGCCTGGCCTTAGGCAACTGCTCATTAGTTGCTGAATGAATGAATCAGGGTAGCAGTGTGTGCCAACACAAAGACACAACAGAGCACAATTCTGGGGGGAGCCATGAATAGTCCAGCCTGTGGCCGCGCTCCCCTCCACTCGTCTGCTCCTCCTGCCGTCTCCCCGACCACCACTAGCACCTGAAACACACACTTAGGCAGCTGAGTGGCTAAGCAGATTGTTTATATACAGAGGGGGTGACAAATAAGCAAACACACTGAACATAATGGCAGTTAAGCCTCTTAGCGTCCAAGAAAGGAGTTGGGAATAATGAAGAAGCCAGAACAAACTTTGTGGTGCTGGACCAGTATTAATGGTACCACTGTGGCCAGGCACAACATCCATCATCAAGTCTACACGTGAATGCTGGAGGCGGGGGAGAGTGAAGGGAACCCTTGACTCTTGGTGGGAATATAAATCGGTGCAGCCACTATGGAAAACAGTAGGTAGGTTCCTTAAAAAACTAGAGTTGCTGTATGATCCAGCAGTCCCACTCCTGGGCATATACCAGAGAAAACTCATTCAAAAAGATACACACACCTCAATATTCACAGCAGCATTTACAATAGCCAAGACACGGAAGCAACTTAAATGTTTATCAACAGAGGAATGGATAAAGAAGATATGGTATACATACACACACAAAGAAATATTACTCAGCCATAAAAAGAATGAAATAATGCCATTATACACAGAGATGACAAATTAGCAAACATACTGAACAGAATGGCAGTTAAGTCTCTCAGTGCCCAAGAAAAGATAATGCCATTTGCAGCAACATGGATAGACCAAGAGATTATCATACTAAGTGAAGTCAGTCAGAAAGAAAAAGACATATTATTTATATGTGGAACCTAAAGCATGATACAAATGAACTTATTCACAAAAAGAAAACTGACTCACAGACATAGAAAACAAATTTTTGGTTACCAAAAGAGAAGGGGTGGTGGGTTGGGGGAGGGAGAAATTAAGAGTGTGGGATGAACAGATACGACTACTACATTTTGGAAAATAGTAGAATGGGAAATATGAAAAAGTATATATAAAATATATTACATATATGTGTATACATATATTCCTGAGTCACTTTGCTGCACACCAGAACATAACCCAACACTGTAAATCAACTGTACTTCAGTAAACTAAAGGGAGACGATAACGTGTTAAAAAAAGGCGGGGGGGGGGGGGAGGGGGAATACCAGTGTGAACTCATGTTCAATATCCGTATGTAGGCATAGGAATACAGATGTAATGTTTGCATGTGTGTATTTATTTTCTACGTGTCTACTGAAATGCTTAGGAGCAGTTAGACTCCAGTAACAATTAAGCACACCTGTAACAAAGTTTTGGTCTCTACATACAATCTGCATGAAAGGGAACCAGAGCTTCTTGGAGAATATGGCAAATTCCAGGGCTGGTGCAGAGAATACCGGGCTGGTCAAAAAAAGTTCACTCAGGTTTTCCCAACTATCTGGCCAACCCAATACGAGAGCCTGAAATATATTATTGTGTGAGAAAGTAAGGAAGTACTCAAAAGAGTGATAAGGACATGCCAAACACAGACACTAGCTTTACGAACAAAAACAATAGGACGGTGACTTCCCTTGCAGTCCAGTGGTTGAGATTCATTTTCCAGTGCAGGCGGTGGGGGTTCAATCCCTGGTCAGGGAGCTAAAAGATCCCACATGCCGCATGGCCAAAAACACCAAAACATAAAACAGAAACAATATTATGACAAATTAAAGACTTTAAAAATGGTCCACATCCAAAAAAGTAAATCTTAGGGAAAAACAGGATAATCTGAGCATCAATATAGTGAGTTATGGACTATATACTAGTGAATAAAACAGGAACACAGTCCATACAGGAATGCAGATTACAAATGAGGTAAAGAGTATAGATGAGCCAGAATACAGGTGAATACTTATTAATAAAAAAAGAAATTATGTCATTTGGAAAGGGCATAGCAGCACTTTTTCCAAAAATGCATAATCTTAGTCATGAGGAAACACCAAATGTAAATTGAGGGACATTGCATAAGACAAGCACCCTGTAATCTTAAAAAAAAAAAAAAAAAAGTTAAGCTCCTAAACATCAAGGAAGGACTGTGAAAGAGTATAGACTGGAAACCAACTTAATGCAGTGCATCATTCTCGACTGAAGCCTTCTTCTATGGCAGACATTACTAGGACAACTGCAAAACTTAAGTGGGTTTGGGGAAGTAGTGGGTGGGTTTAACTGGGAGCTTTTTGTGCTATTCCCACAATTTTCTGTAAGTCTGAAACTGTATAAGGATGAAGAAATTAAGGTTCTTTGCAAAAATGCAAACATAGCATAAAATTTATAACCCCAAAATTTAAGATACAAAATTAAAGTGGAGATAAATATTACCTTAAATGATATCAAACAAGTAGAAGCAACCTTATTGACCAAAAAGAAATTTGAAGACAAAAACGAAACTAAAGAAAACCCCACAAAATGCCACCATCAACAAATAAGACTAAAATGTGAAAAAACTGAAAAAAATCACTTCAGGGTTCATAAAAGCATCCCCTGCCACACACACAAATTCTAACCTTAAGCTGTTCTAAAGCATAGACCCACCAGCCCCATTTCATTCTCATCCAATTTTTAACCAATTTTGAGGTAACTTATGGTGTTCTTCTAATCTGCTATTGTTGGCAGATAAAACCCAGCTGACTTCTGTGATTTACTGCCAGACACTCTAAGAAGAATTTTGAGACCAATTTGGACTTTGTCATAGAGATGGTAGATGTCAGTAACAAAACTCAGGATGCACATCAAATATCCTTTGAGACTTAAGGTTGCAGTCCAACAAGCAGTCCTGGCAGACACAGGCTTGAAGTGTGAAAGCCCATCTAGAGCTGGTCAAAGTGTAGAAGTGCTTGGTTTTCATCACAGAAAACCTAATAGTTGAAACACTGGAGAAAAATGGTGAGGCTCCTTGGGAGGCCAACCTCGCCAGGTACCTGAAGACCACCTCATGGTCTGGAGAGGAACACCATATCTATAACTCATTCTGAGCCAGGTGAGGAGAGAGGATGAAAGCCTACTAGCACAAGAATAGAAAGTAAGTTTGCATGAGACAGGAGGCAGGTCTGTGCTCCAGCTATGCTGTACCTGTTGAAGGATCCATTAGTCTTCAGTCTCTGCCATAGTAAACCACGCTCAGTGGCAAAGATCATCACATTTCCATTCACTGTGGAATCCACAGCACACAAAACAAATTCGTCATCAGTGATGTTTCTTTGGTCCTCCTAGCCTCCTCTTCACAGTGCAAACCCTTCTTGAGGGACCACGTTTGTCGTACTAACTATATGATAGGGAAGGCCTTTTATAACCCATTTGTCATTATTTGGTGTGGCTCCCCAAACGTTAGTGCAGGTTGCCGTCTCTTCCCTAGCGAGTCCAAGCTTTGCTCCCTGCCTCCGTCACCGTTGCACCCACCCCCAAACTACCCACACAGTTCAGGTTCAACTGCTCACTCTCTCCCTCCAGGGTTTCATCCACCCTTCCAGCTGTAGTTAAGACCCTCCGTTTCACGGACCCAAGTCTGATCCCAGGGCCCAAGCATTCCCAGATGCATTCATTTGACTTTTCTGTTCTGAATCAATCATCATTATGCAAAGTGCTTCTGACACCACTTAGTGCTGAATTTTGGACTTCTCTGGTGACTCAGACGGTAAAGAATCTGCGTGCAATGCAGGAGACTCAGGATTGACCCCCTGGGTCGGGAAGATTCCCTTGGAGAAGGGAATGGCTACCCACTCCAGTATGCCTGCCTGGAGAATTCCATGGTCAGAGGAAACTGGTAGGCTACAGGCCACGGGGTAGCAAAGGGTTGGACACAACTGAGAATAGCACTTTCACTTACTCACTTGGTGCTTTATTTAGTTATCTTACTAAAGCACGAGAAATAGTATAGCAATAGCAAAGAATAATTTTAGACATCACATACACGCTAGACTAGCATACCAGGCGCTCCTCCCTGTGATAACGAATATCTGGGGGTGATACCACACCTCTGAAAGACCCCATGATGGTCACCAACAAAGCAAACTGAAGTTAAGACCTCAAGAGGCCAAGAATGACAAATAAAAGGGGGAAAAGCGTCACAATTTAACATATGATGGGCCTAGTTGCAATCTAAGACAAGGATGGAACTTTCTGTAAAGGGCCAGATGGTATTTAGGTTTTGCTGGCCAGTGTTTGTTGCAAACTAGTCAACAGCAAACCTCTTCAGCACAAAAGTGGCTGCTTATAGATAATATGTAAATAAAGGAGCATTGCTATGTCCCAACAAAACTATTTATGGACACTGGGATTGGAATCTTAATTTTCACCTTTTTGTAAACAAAACACTAAAAACTGTAAAGGCCATTCTTAGCTCATGGCTCATACAACAGGCAGTGAGCCAAATCTGGCTCATGAGACTGCAATTTGCTGGTCCCTGGCTTAGAACAAAGTGGAACAAAATGGACAGTGGGAAGTCAACTGGAAGAACACATTGTACCTGAGCCACACAGCTAGGCAGCTCAGCAGAACACAGATGTGGTCAGAAGGACTCCTGGAAACCGCTTGCTTTTGAATACTTTGTAGCCATCTCAGGCTGGCTCATGTTAACAACAAAAAAAATAATAATAATAAGGTCTGGAAAAGAGAGAACTCCCTGAAATCTCTAAAGCCCCCATAAACTCTGTTATATATATTCTAGAGGAAGTGTCCCATCTCTGTGTTGATGTTTTTCACAGTGAACACAAACAGGAGACCCAATAAAATCCACCTAGTGCCAGGCATCCCACACCCTAATTCACCTGAAGAAACAGAAGGTTCAGTGATGAGGCACTGTCACTTTCCAATCCAAGATTCTATACAGTAAAATCATTATAAGAAATGAGAAATGCCATGTTGGATATATTGAAAATATTTTATAATTAATTCTCTAGAATCCTAGCCATTGAGTACAGGAGAAAAAAAATCATATGGTGGAACACTTCAGTATTTTTAAACAATGTAAAAATATATTTGACTAGATGGCAATTAAGAATTTAACAAGTATAAACTTAAGCTTCTTCAGGTTTTCCACAGAGCAACTAAACAATCAATAGATTTCAAGAGACAGATGACAGAATACCTCAAACGCAAAATTCCAAAGTCACGTAGCCACTTAGATTAAGAGATTTACCAAATGTTTGTAAATTAAAACGTAACAGCAAAAGGTCACATAAAGCCTATTTCTTTCATGGTGTCATGGCTGATTCTTTCCGCAGATAAACAGAGCACTGTAAAGAATGGTCAAAACTTGGCCTGACTTGTCTTCTGGTAATTATTAATCCCACTATTTGTAGTTTTGCTGTCCAAGGACAGAAGCTCCATGTGATCGATCGCCTCCTGCTGTCATTTTCCAGAGAAAGGAAGAGGTGGCTGCTGGTTGCTTTTTTCTCTCCTTTTCTGGTTTTCACTCTGCTCTAAGCAACTAAGTAGCAGATAAAATATCGTCTAAATAAATGAATACTCCATTATCTCACCAGAAATGCCATCCCACTTCCCAACTCATTGCTCTGCCTTGAAAGATGAACATATTTACAAATCCTCATTTTATTCTGAGACATTTTTGCACAATCCATTATAAAACATACAGGTAATACAAAGTCCAAAGGTCTTGTTGTGTTTATGGAATAAACACATGAAGATTAAACTACATGATTAACATGGGAAAAAAATCATAATTTTGTTTATTTTCATAAGAGATAGGTTACGAGTGCATGATGTAAAAGCTTAAAAGTCATCACCAAACTGTGCTAAGGATTATTAAGAGATTATGCAGGATGAAATCTGCGCAAATTCATCTTCTTAACTCAGTATGTAGAAAAAAAATTATTTCTTTAGTCTTTTTAATATTCAGGAAAACAGAGCTCGGGGAAAAAAAAAACAAGTAGACACCTGCCCCCTCTTCATGATCAAATAACAATGCCAACAAAGGAGATTCCAAAGAAAAAAGCTGAGATGAAAAAAATCCAAATAAAAGCCAACACTGCTATTAAGATTTTTCTTTTAATATGCTATGAGATATCTTGATTGTATATTTTCCAAAGTACTATTCCAGCCGCATCTCCCAACCCTTCCAAAAGATTTCGTCAGTCTTTCCAATGCAATAATAGATGCTGGATTGTAGTTCTGTCCACCTTCTCTTTTCAAAAGCAAAATAATCCTAATGACTTTAATGGTCATACATTCTTATCTAATAAGGAAAAAACATTTACAAATATCAGAAACCCAGTTTTGAGACATTTGCATTAATCTTGAACTGAATCAGCATTCTGTGGGTTTTTAAAAAGGCAGCAGTTGGAATTCACGACTTGCTGACAAACACATTTCTGCTGAGGGAAGGGGAAGACAGGGAGAGTGAATGCTGCATTTCTTCATTGGCCCCAAAGTGCTAACTCCACAAAGGGATACATCAAAAGCAAACATGCAACCGTGGTTTTTATAACTTTTTACTGCAATATAACAATGAAGTAAACAGTAATTAGGCAGCTACCAATTTACCCCCCAAAATAAACCAAAAAAAAAAAAAATGTAAACAGAAAAATAACTCTGCCTAGACTTGTACAGCTTCGCAAATCATGTTAGAAGGGTCTCACATTCAATGATCAAGAAATTTAAAATAGCAGTTAATTATTTTCATCTTAAGAAAACGTTCCCCATCTCCCCCCTTCAACCCCAAGTACGTATCATGAAAGAATGGGCTTTTTTACACATTAATTTTATACTTATTTGAAGCAGCAACAAAAACCATCAATAATTTGGCATTTCCATTTATAGTCACTCCCATTTTTTTTTTCCAATTTCACAAAGCCATTATCCAGTGTTGCCATAAAATAGGGACTGTAGATTCTAGGTAGCAAAGATTCTTTCTGAAACCAATGTTAAGTCAAAGAAATATAAAGCAGGGCATTACACTAAATTTCTGGATCTAGTACACTAAAAAGAGTGAAACCTAGGAAAAGTTACCTACTGTTTTATAGAAGAAATAAAGACCTGCAGAAGCTGATTTTTGGTTGTATTTTACACACTGTGTGGATCTGCGGCATCTGCTGACCGAAGCAGACATGCACTGTATATATCCCTGCCCGATATCCTAGGTCCCTCCCCCCCACCCCCGACAATCTACTACCTTATACCAAGTATTGTGGATATGAGCCCAAGTCATCCCAGACAATCCAGTGAACAAAGTTAGTGTAATGCACTGGTGTGAAGTGTGAGATAAAAAAAAAGTCCCTTTCAATCTTCATCAAAGTTTTGCTGTAGAAGAAAATTGGCAGCCAAGTTCTCATTCTTCTCACAAGCAAAATATGCTTGTATCACAAGTCCTTCAGGAAATCCTAATGCCTTTAACTGAAAGAAAAGAAAGAAAACATATTATGGAGTCATCATTGTTTGAAAACATACTATAAAGGATGCAAAAAAGCTTAAGAATGTTACATGAACTCATCCCTTTCTGACAATGGAGTTGCTGTACCATTCAAGGGGCGAGACAGGACTTGGGCCCTTTGCTGCAGCCACTTACAAACTCTCTGCTCCTGGTTAGATCTTCAAGGCCAAACAGACACTCTGATAACACTCACTGGCATTAACACCAAAAATCAGCCGCTGTGGTAGTTTAAAAATAAATGGCCCTACAGCAATCTGTGAATCAGATGGCTTTTAGTACATAGGCGGTGAAGCTATGATGAGAGCAACCTGAGGTGGAGGTGAGTTTAACTACCTAATCCAATTATTTGTTAAAGAAAAAAAAAAAAAAAAAAAAAAGCCACATTCTTACTTAGGGTCAAATATCACTCTTAACCTCCTTGCTTTATGAAACACTTTATACTACAAAAATGTGTGGTCAATTATTAGTAATATTACACAACATACTTTTGAAATCAAGACATACAGTATTCTGTTTTTATCTGCTTAATTTTTATAGCATTTTAAATGGTGATATGATCCATTTAATTTTATTTTCCTAGTCTATTGAAAATCACTTGTGACTCAAGAATCACCGCTTTTGAAAGCTTTTCAACACTCAGGTGAATTAATCTAATCCCCCAGGTACCACACATTTGTCCCTTGCATTAGACTGTATCAAGAAACGACCTTTAAAAACCGGGCAAAAGGCCTAATTCAAGAATGATTATATTCATCCATGAAAGGAGAAGAAACTCAAAAACGATTCTGTTACTTAGGTCTTGTCCAGATTAAAGCTGGGCTAGCTGAAGTAAAAGGCAGATAGGGCACAATCAAACCATATGCTTTACAAAGACATACAATTTAGATTTGAAGACACAAGTATGCTGAAAGTAAAGGATGGAAAAAGATACACACCATGCAAATAACTACACAAAAAGAGAGCTGAAGTGGCTATATTAATATCAGACAAAACAGACTTTAAGATTAAAATTGTTACTAAAAGACATTTTATGATGATAAAACAATCAGAAAGACTTCAAGTGCAACAACAGCTGGAGGCTTCAATATAAGTTCTAAAATGGGTAAGAGAAGGCAGAAGAAAACCTGAAAAAATACTATAAACCAACCAGACCTAACAGACATTTACAGAACACTGAACAACAGCAAATTACACACCCTTCTCAAGTATACACAGAACATCCTCCACAAAGACTATGTCGGGCCAAAAAACAAGCCCCAATGAATTTTTAAGGGTTAAAATTACACAAATTATGTTCTTTGACCACAATGGAATGAACTTAGAAATCAATAAAAGAAGGATATTTGGAAAATTCATAAATATGGAAATTGATAAAACCCTAATCTACAGATCAAAAAAATGACAAAATTAGAAAATACTCTAAGATGAATGAAAATAAAACGTCAATACACTAAAATTTATGGCATGTTGCTGTAGCAGTTCTTGCAGAAGTTTCTGGTTGCAAATACCTACAAGTATACCTCAGAGATACTGCAGATTCGGTTACAGAATACTGCTATAAAGCAAATATGGCAATAAAACAGGTCACAAGAATTTTTGCTTTTCCAATGCATGTAAGTTATATTTACACTATACTGTAGTCTGTTAGGCGTGCAGCAGCAGCATGTCTAAAAACCAATGTATATACCTTAATTTAAAATACTTCATTGCCAGAAGATGCTAACCATCATCTTGACAGTCAAAAACCTTTAGTTGGTAAAAAAGGAAATAACTGCAAAATATAACGAAGTGAGGCACAATAAAACAAGGTATGCTGTGTAATAAGAGATAGTAAATCAATAATCGAAGTTCACGTTAAGAAACTAGGGAAAAAAAAAAAAGAGGAAACTAAATCTAAAGCAAACAGAAGGAAATAAAATAGAGACTAGAAAAATACAGAATCAACAAAACCAAAAATTCTTGTTTTCCTTTAAATCAACAACATTGACAAACCTTTACTGAAATGACAAAAAAAAAAAAAAAACCCTGAGAATTCAAATGACTAAAATCAGAAATAAATGTGGAACATTACTTTTTATAGAAATGAAAGCAATAAGGGAATATTAAGAACAGCTGTATGCCAACAAATTAAGACAACGTATATCAAACAGACAAATTTCTAGAGAAACGAAAACCACCCTGACTCAAGAAAAAAAAAAAAAAACAGAAAACCTCAACAAATCCTATGACAAGAGACTTAATTACTAATCACAAAACTTCCCCAAAAGCCAGGCCCAGATAACTTCACTGGTGAACTGTACCAGCAATTTAAAGAAAAATTAACACCAATTCTTCACTAAGGGAACACGCTCCGTAAGACCAGTACTAGCCTGACACCAAAACCAGACCAGGACACCACAAGGAAACTACAGACCAATAATACTCCTTATGCATGAAGATGCAGAAATCCTCAACACATCACTAGCAGACCAACTCCAGCAACACGTAAGAGCATTTCACACCACGACCACAGAGGATTCATCTCAGGAATGCAAGGTTGAGCCAACACAGAAAAATCAATCAGCACAGCAAAAGTATACTGATAGAAAAAGGGACACAATCACATGATCATCTCAGTCAACACTCAATCTGACAAAATCTCACATCCTTTGTGACAAAAACGTCCAATGTAATAGAAATAGAAGAGCGCTTCCTCAGCCTGATGAAAGGAATCTAATGAAACCCACAGCTAACACCAAACTTAATGGTGAAAGACTTAATACTTCATTTTCCTCTAATATCTGGAACAAGATAAGGATGTTGGCTCTTATCACTGCTATTCAACAATAGAGGAGGTCCTAGCAGGACAATTAAGCAAATAAATATATATACATAATATGTAAGTATTAACAAAGAAAGGACATCTGAATTGAAAAAGAAGTAACACTATGTCTACCTTCAAATGATCTTACATATAGAAATCCTAAGGAACACACACAAACTAAGAAATAACAAATGAATTCAGGAAGGTACACAAAATTGTGTTTTGGTATACAAAACTGCACGAAACACAAAATTGTATCTCCATATAACAATGAACAATCCGAAAACAGAAATTAAGCAAACAATTCTAGGGACTTCCCCAATGGTCCAGTGGTTAAGACTCTGTGCTTCCAATGCAGGCCTCATGGGTTTGATTCCTGGTCAGTGAACTAAGATCCCACATGTGTTGGTGTGGCCAAAAATAAAAAAATAAACAAAAAGAACACAATTCTATTTATAACAGTGTCAAAGAATAAAAATACTTAGAAATAAATTTAGGAAAAGAAGCACAAACTGAAGATTAGAAAATTTCTGAAGGAAATTCAATATGGAAAGACATCCCATTCCATGTTCATGGCTTGGTCAAGACAATATTGCCAACACGGCAACATCCCCAAATTCATCCACTGGAAAAAAAAAAAAAAACCAAACCAAAAACACAAACACAATTATCTATCAAAATCCCATCTGGTTTTCTTTATGGAGAAATTGGAAAAGCTAGTACTAAAATTGATATGAAAATGCAAGGGATCCAGGATAGCCAAAATATTGGGAAAGAAGAAAAAATATGGAGTGCTCACATTTCCCAATTTGAAAGCTTATAAAGGAATAATCAAGACAACGAAGGATTGGCATAAGGATAAACATACGACCAATGGAACAGAATTGAAAGCCCAGAAATAAACAATCATATTTATGGTCAACTTATTTTCAACAAGGATGCCAAGATAATTTAAAAAGCAATATCTTCAATAAACGGTGCTGGGCAACTGAACATTATACAGGCGAAACATACCCATCTAGACTCCTGCACCTCACACTATAAACAAAAAGCTGACTCAAAATGGGGCACAGACATTTCATTATGTAAATGTAGTAAGAGCTATAAAACTCTTTGGGGAAAACAGAGGCTCAAGTCTTCTGACCTTGGGTAAGGCAATGTTCTCTTGTACGACACCAAAAGCGAAAGCAACAAAAAGTAAATTTCTCCAACACAGAAATCAAGAACTAACAGTCTCAAAAAGAAAAAAAAAAGTTACTATAGAACAAGTGAAGCAACTGTCTACTGTCACTTCTATTATTTGAGGGGGTAAAACAGCACAATATATAAAGTATCTTTTAAGAAATACTAGTTATAAACCTTGAACATTTATATGCTTATGTCATAAAGACAAATTAAAGCTCAGATGGTTTTCTAAGTATTAAGTTATTTAATATGCAATTTCTCTGATTTCTACCTCAAAACACTTTGTAAGGTAAGACAGGGCAAGTACTATGATTCTCTCTTTACATGGGGCCCAGAGAAGATGACTGACTAGTCACAGTATCATAAAAATTGGGTTATTGCAATGGCACAACCTGTATGGGTTGACCTGATCAGGGTGAAAAGAGACTCAGAGTATCAGATTCTGACATTCACTATACATATTTTATATAATTCACACATACATATAGTGTTCTATTTGGCTCCATGCAATAGGACTTATCTTCCACGATGGAAATACTCTATATCTAGGCTACCCAATGCAGGAGCCACCAACCCCAGTGACTACTGAGCATTTGCAACATGGCTAGTGTGACCAGGAACTGGATTTTTAGGGTCCCCTTAGACTCACCCTCTCTATAGCTTCCTTCTCCTGCGGCGTCACTTGAATGTAGTTCATGTGGCCACTCCCAGCTTCTGCGATGCCACCACTGCCACCTCCGCCCCCTCCTCCTTGACCACCAGCTTCCTGAACCGGTTCATTTAACATCTGAATAAAATGCTCCTGATGCTGGCTAATTTGCTGCAGTGATTTAAAGAACACAAGAAACAACACACTGATATAAAGCCACCAGAGAAGCTCCTTCCAGGAAAATAAGAACTCTAATACAAATAAGAGAGAAAGCTACAACTCTGCAATTGCATTATTTTAGAATGATTCTGGATTAGTCAGTCTTTGGAAGGATGTGATTTCTTGCACATTAAAGAAACTCAGTATTTCTGAGGGAGGTAAACAGTGAAGAATTAAAAGAATTCAAATTCTCTTTCATAAACACTCCACCCCCCATTACTGTTAAAAAACTACTTGATGGCTAAAAGAAAAAACAAATTATATACGTCTATATATTTGCATCTTCCACAACTAGCAGGCAGTAGAATGCTACTCGAAATTCAAATACTTCATGACCTGAACAATAATATAACCCCACAGGTATGTTTTCTAAGAGGCAGTGCACCTCTAGTGATAAACTTGAGAAAGAGAGATTTAGAAAATTAAACATTCCTTTTTGCGAGAGTTTCTTATATTCTTTAATAAAGTGTTTCCCAGACTTAGTATTTGACTAAATTAACCCCACCCCACCCCCAATTCTCTTTTTATGAGTACCTCTGTAACATTCTCCTGAGGGTAGCTTGGAAGCAGAGTTTATACACCTGGCAGAGGCAAAGGAGTGCTCACTGACCTCTACAAAACGTAATACATCCTAACCATTTTTGAAACTGATTAAACAGTCACCTGAAGTAACTGAGGATTTTCTCGACCTATCTGTTGTAGCAATGCTGGAAGCAGGGAAGGATTCTGTTGAATAATTTGTCTCATCTGTTGAAACTGAGGCTGATTCCGTAAAAATTCAAGAGGGTGTCCTAAAATAAACATGAACATTTTTAAACAAAAATAACAAACATAATTTAGACAGCAAACACTGTGAAGAAAAAAAATGATTTGAGTTCTAAGATGTACATAAAATGAAGTAAGTAATGACAATCTTCAAGTTGTACCAACTTGCAAGTCTTATACTGCAGAAGTTATTCCTACTAGCTCAGGTAGAGTGGGTTTGCCAGGTGGTACTAGCGGTAAAGAACCTGCCTGCCAATGCATGAGACATAAGAGATGCAGGTTCACCCCTGGGTTGGGAAGATCCCCTGGAGGAAGGCATGGCAACTCATTCTAGTATTCCTGCCCGGAGAATCCCATGGACAGGAGCCTGGCGCGCTACGGCCCATGGTGTTGCAAAGACATGACTGAAGCGACTCGGCACAGCAGAGCACACAATGGAGAGAGAACAGAACACTGAAAGACGTTTTCCTACAACTGCCTTGGGCACTCAACTTATCAAATAATACTGAGAACCTGTGCCCTGCATATACTCTAGAAAAAGTATTAAAAGTTGTTTCTGATGCTCCAAAGTTCCTAAGAAATATACATACCAAAACTAAGAAACACAAAAAAACCCTACCATCTTTAATTGTATACAAAGGAATTATGCTTTTGAGGTTATGAAGATTAGTGGGAATTTTCTAGATGTACCTTGTCATCTCCTGAATTATTCAAGACAATCATTCAAATTAAAATGGCCACAGAGCATGGTTATTTTCTCTTCTTTGTGTAACACTACTTTTACAGAAGAAAACAAGACTCAGAAATTAAGTTATCCAATAAATGCCACTGAACGGGACAGCACCCCAACCCTGAACCAAAGCTCTGCTTCCTCCATTTCCATGCTCTGGGAAACTGTACAGAAAGTGCTTAGGGATTTTTATCAACCAGAGCTGACTGCCATAAATAGAGCTAGGAAATACATAAAGGAATGATCTCTTTGAAATTAACAGTTTGAATTACTTTATCAATTTTACAGAAGAAAGAATGAAAGAGAACATGCCCAGGCCTATCACAGGCTCTAGACTTTGCTTTCTAGTCAAACCTTTGCCAACGCCAAGTGTGGGTGCTAGTCAGTAAAGATACCTGAATTCAAGTTTTGCTTTCACCTCTAGACACAAGATATTAAATATACCAGGTTTTACTTTCTTGGTTCTATAATAACTATTGAGATCCTACTGGCTTTGGAATTATATTTTATGATATTTATAAGGAGAGAAAGAGACAAGGTGCGCAAACCATTCTGAATGCCTTCAGAATATAACACTAAGTACAAGCCAGGAAGCACCTCTTCCTTAGAATGAGCTAAAGAGAATATGTCCTTTACCAAAACTGCAGCGATGAAGTTTAATATAAGAGTATCTTTTATATCCACGTAGTACAGTTTCTTCTGGGCCCTTCTCTAACACTAAAAGAGATGTTAAGAATTATGATGCTCTGATAATGAACCTCACCTCAAAAGTATTTCAGGTTAAATTATTTTACACTGAAGATTCATAGCCATTTCCTCCCCATCAAAAGATGCCACTTTACCTCCAGAACTTGTGGTTGTAGTTGTTGCTGTCGTAGTTGCTGCGGCTGCAGCCACTGAAGACTGAGGAGCCCCAGTACTAGCTGCTGGAGGGGGGTCAACCACAGCCTGGCTTTCTCTATCTCCAGGAATTCCCTGTAACATAATTTCCAAGCTTTAGAAGAGTTCATCATTCAAAGTTACTAAGCTAAATATTACACAGAATAAGAGACTATTGAATATCCTTGTCTAATTTCTAAAAGCATCAAACAGATGTCTGCTTCAATTCAAAGTAAAGGATAAAGACTAACAAAATCTGCACATATTCAAGATTAGAAATGGCCTCACTGTGGTGTGGACAAATCCGTATTGCTGTTACATACAGCAGCACTGACCAACGGAACTCTTCATTACGGGACACCTCTATGTTTATGCTGTCCAATAAAAATATCCATTAGCCACAAGTAGCTACTGAGACCTTGAAATGTGGCTAATGGTACTAAGACACTTAAAAAAAGAGTAAGTATTAACTTACTTGTACTTAAGAGTACTCAATAGCTACCTGACTAGACACTGTAGATCTAAGATATAAAGTAGGGAATTTTATTAATTAAAAAAAATAAATCATGAAATGATGTTTATACAGCAACACATATTAATATCTAACACCAAAGTATCAGGCAAGATCCTAAACTTGCATATAATACTATCTAACATTAAAAAGCTAATTATTTAAATTTTCAAAATAGCAACACAAATCTTACTAAGACATATCTGACTTTTTAGTTCAGTGGTTAAGACTCTGCACTTTCACTGCGAAGGGCATGGGTTCAATCCCTGGTCAGGAAACTAAAATCTCACAAGCTGTGTGGTATGGCCCAAAAGAAAGAAAGAAAGAAAAAAGTAAATGGGTATAGAAGAATCTTTAACTTCTGAGTGATAATTTTTCTAAGTTTGTGACATTTATCTTCTGAAGTTATTACAACTTAAAACTGCACTAAGATTTCTGGAATATCCTATTTTGATAAAAATGACTTATAAGACTTCTCATATATAGCTTATCAGATCTTTATGCAATCTTTATAGGTTTTAGAAGAAGAATAGAGGAGAAAATATTGTATATGAATATGAGATGGTTACAGTAATCACTTCCATTTCCCAGTAAATCAGAAGCCAAAATCATAAACATATAAAGAATGAAGGACAATAAATAGCAGGATAATAATTGCTATATTAGATGTTCCCTCTAGGTACTGCGAACCACCCACCAATTCAAACCCTTAAACGAGGAGCTATCAAGTGTGGTCAAACTACATACAGATCAAGGGTCCAAAAGCCTCCATCAAATTCTCAAACAAGTTAGTTAAAGTAAAAAGTTAATCACCACTGCTACAGATCTACCTCAAATTCTCACACAAAGTATTTAGCTTTTTGTTAGATCATTACTTCTTTCTATACACTCACTTTCACTTACATAGTCATCAAAAACTAGCAAGAGTTAAAAGCATCAAAACAGATGCCTCCTTCAACTGAAAGTAAAGAATAACTGTTTCATGAACCTCTCATCTATTCATTTGCATTTGATGCTAAATAGCAGCAACTGTGAAAATAGTAATCCATTTTTTAAACTTCAAGATTTCAAATCTACTGGGTCAAAATATTTGATGACACCATTAAAATTATGCAGAATTCCAAAATCAGGTATAAATTAAAGCCATTCTATAAAAGGAAAGGCAATGTTTTTATGTAATACATGTTTTGGGGGGAGGAATGAGGGGCAACCATAAACAGATCCACAATAACTATCAATCCAGTATGATTCCTCAATTTCAAACTGATAACTAAATGAACTGTCAGTATTTTACAGACTTTCAAGAGGACAATGGGAAAAGAATTCAAGAAATAAAATGATATGTTAAGATTTTCTGAACCTCATGCCAGTAAGCAGGAAATGACTAGAGGAGAAGCAGTTATCTGCTCATGACGGGGACTCTTCCGAAATGCTCTCTGAAAAGGAGCTTCTACCAGAAGCACAACTAGAAACAAGGAATGGATTCAACTGTGAACGGTATTCTCCAAGGAGTTAGGATCTGAGATGATGTTTAGTGTAATTCAGACTTTTGATAATATTCTAACAGACCAAAGACAATTACAGACTAAAATCTTAAGACTAAAAGTTAATCCAATATTATTGCAAACTTTGCTTTTGATCTGTGTCACATCTGTAAAAGACATTCATTGTCATAAATATCAAGGGTTTCAGTCCATGCCCTTAACAATCTATTTCTCAAAAACTTTTACTAGTAGAGGAGTCTACAACCTAAAATTTTCCCTAAATCCTTGTGAAAATCTGGGATCTGAGTTGTCCAGATAAATCAGATTATCTGAACTTTTCAGCAAAATCTCCCAATTTTTAAAAACTAGCTAGAACTAATTACAAAAATTTACATAGTACAAAATTTGACTTGGACTTTCAACTTGAAACTTTCACTCTACACAGTACATCCAGGATCATGTTTGGCAGGCAAAAAAGCTACTAAAATGCTAGATTCAATTAGTTTTAAAACCTGCCCCACCCCCAGCCCTTTAACACACAACTCTCATCCTTAGAGGATGGTATAACTGGGTTAGACGCTACTACTCCAAGTGGATAGCTAATTTTAAAATTCATTTAGTCACATTTTCTGATTCAAAGTCTTATCACCATCTTTTAGAAGACGTTATACTTTATTAACAGAAAATGTTAATGCACTAAGAAAAGTACTGGGTTGACCAAAAAGTTTGCTCTGATTTTTCCATAAGATACAACAGAAAATCCCAAAAGAACTTTTGGAAAACCCAATAAATGTCAAGAAAAGCATTATGCAAATTAGCATACATCATTATTATCTTATGAACTGCTATTGTTTCTTTAAAATTTAAGAAGTTTCTTTGAGATTTCATTCTTAAACAACTAGAACAAGGAAAGCAAAATGCTTCTCACCATTAAGAGATACTCCACGGCTCTGTCAGGGTTGTTGAAACTGGCTCTCAGGGCTGCAATTACTTGCTCTCGTTCATAGCCCATTGACATGATCTCAGTTACCATATTCTCGTAAGACTGACCTGTCACTAAAAAAAGATGTGTGTGTGTGGATGGAAGAAGGGAAAGGGGAAAAGAGAAAGAAAATTTAATAAACAAACATTCTCCACATAATTTCAGTGTGTATGTATGCATACACTGTCAGGCACTATAATGTTAGGAATACAACGATGAGTAACTAAAACACATATACAACTACTACAACATACATGTGGTAGGTAGAATAATTCACCTCCTCCCATCCATAGAAACTATAAATAAGTTAGGTTACAAGGCAAAGGGGAATTGAGGTTGCTAATCAGCTGACTTTAAGATAGGGAAATCATCCTGGATTACCTGGGTGGGTCCAATGTAGGGATAAGGGTCCTTAAAAGCAGGAGGGAAGCAGATGAGAGGGTCAGAGAAATAAGTGGGGGCAAGTTAGAGAAAAAAGCAGAGGCAGAGATGCTATGTACTTCTCTGAAGACAAAGGAAGGAGCTATGGCCAAGGTATGTGGTCAGTCTCCTAGAAGTTGCAAAGGACACAGAGCAGATTCTCCCCTGGAGGCTCCAGCAAGGAACGCAGCTCTGGTTTTAGCCCAATGATTTAGTCCCTTTATTTTAGTCTAGTGAGCTCCACGTCAGACTTCTAGCCTACAGTAAGGTAATAAATGCGTTGTGTTATACGACTAAGCTGTGATACGGAGCAGCAATAGAAAACTAATACAGTATGTTAAACATATAATAAAAATATCAAGCACAAAGGTAACACAAACATAAAACAGAATTAGGAAGTCAAGGCTGGCATCCTGGAAGAGGACACAGATGAACTGATTTTTGAAAGCAAGAAGCAGGGACATTTCAAGCAACTGTACTGTAATAAGTTGTTTTCCTTTGACACCTTTTACTATCAAAGTGGAGGGGGAAAAGGGGTTGGAAGCGAGAAAGTCAGAATGTCTCATACCATGTAAAATGATACAATTATCTCTGTAAATCATTTCCCAGAGATCTCTCCAACCCCAACTCACTCTTCATGGAAATGTCAGACAACACTGATTTAAAGCAAGTTTTCCTAACACCTAGTGATGATGAGCATCTTTTTATATTTCTGTTGAACTTTTGTATATCTTCTTTGTTGAAATATCTGTTCAAGTCCTTTGCCCATTAAAAAAATTTTTTTTTTACTTTTTACTATTGAGTTGTATGAGTTCTTTATATATCAAGGATGTTAACCTATCATATACATATATATGGCTGCAAGTATTTTCTTGCCATTCCATAAGTTGTCTTTTGACTTTGTTGATGGCAAACTTTTCAATGAAGTTCTAACAGCTATGAAAGTATAGCTTAAAAAACTAAGTATCACTGAGCAAATTCAACATTTGGTATCTTGTTTAATGACTTTTCCCGTCCTATTCCATTAAGTACTTAAGCTATTTCAACTTTTTAATTACCCACTGATACAATTCTAGCACAAAGCATTCAAGTGTCAATATACTTTCAGTAATCTAGGTCTCAGATACAGAAAACAGTATCAATAATAAAATTAAGTGCTGTGGAGTATCAGAACTATACTATTTTAACATAGTGTTTCTCACTCAATTCTCACAAGAACTCTGTAAGAAAAGTTTACTTCCCCCTCCTTTTAAACATAATGAGGCTAAGGCTTATTAGAAACAGTAACAGTTTGATCAGCAACTATTAAGGCATGGTGCAGACACAAACACAAGCTGTCTAGACCCTAGAGCTCCCACACCTAATCCGTAATGCCATGCCTTCTAATTAGTCAAGTTATAAAAACTCAAACAGAAGTGTCTACATGCAGGCTGGGTACATTTTAGATCCTAAAGGTAAGAGAGAAATGACTCCTAGAAAAATTAGGGATAATGGACAACATCAGCCAGAGCTAATGAGACTGAAGAAATAGTGATGAAGAAAATGTGATTACGAATGAATTCTGAACTTATCATCTAGGATAGGAGGTGTTGTGAAAGGAACAATGACCTCACTAGACCTGGCTTTTAGAAACTCCACTGTGGCAAGAAATAGACCAGTTAAGAGAATAATACTAGAATACTAGAGCATCAGGAAGGTAGGGACGTGTGAGCTGAGGCAATTAAGTGGGAGGAGAAACAAAGATTTCAGAGACTTTAAGAAGGAGATCAACAGGACTCCTAGTCTCACTGGCCAAGAGAGAAAGAGGTCAAGGTTGATGCTAATACTTTGGCAGAGCGTGGATGATGATGGAAGCAAACAAGGAACAAGAGAGAAGAATCAGAGGAATAAAAAATTTGTCAATTTTGAACCTAAGGAGTTTATGGAGGTTAAAGGTTTTCCAGCTGGCAGCTTAAAGAATGAGACTCAGAAGTCAAGAGGGATATACGTACTGGAGTTTTAATTTTGAGAATCCTTAAAAGTACAGTTGACCCTTGAACAATGTAGGTTTGAACTGTGCAGGTCCACAAATAATCGGATAACTGCATTCCTAGCATACTTTTATATGACCCATGGCTGGCTGAATCTGTAGATGCATAACTATGGATAGAGGCCTGTACATAAAGTTATAGATGGATTTTTGACTACACAGAATTGATGGCCCTAACCCCTGTGTTATTCACGGGTCAACTGTGTGTGGGTGGTATTTACTATTCCCATGGTCTGAACTTTGAACTATGACCTAGAGCAGAATCCTAGAAAAAAACCCATAGATTTAAGCACCAGGTAAGACAGAAAGAATTAACCAGGAAGCCTGAGGAAGGAACAGTCAGAGATACAGTTCAAGAAAAGAGAGGTGTCACAGAAGCCAAAGAAGCAACATTTAAAGAAGCAGGGTATCAACGTAAAGACTGGATGAATTAAAGATTAAAGGGTAAAGGGATCCTGAGACTGTAACGGCAGTTATAAGAGATGCAGATATGAAAAGTAAGACACCACCACCAGAGACCACAGCAGGAGCAACTAGAGCTGTGCATTCCTGGGCTCCTGCCAGGCAGCGTCAACGCATTCCAACTGACGCGTAACAGCAACAGCCAGAGCCTCCAACAGCATCGGGGGAAGTGCAGGCCGTTTCCAGCTCTGAGGCTACAGAGCATTTTACACATCCCTGGGTAATCTTGAGCTGTTCCAGAACCTCTGTAACCATTTCCTAAGATTAAGCTTTTACTGTATGAAATAGAGTGATTTCTGTTTTCCTGCTTGCTGGACTCTAAACTCATACTCAGATGGTGGCAGAGTAATCCCAGAAAAGTCCTCACAGGTATGAATGTGGGTTTGGTACATCCAGGTGATCTTAGGTTGACTAAACAACTATTTTGCACCTATGTGCTATGGGCAACTAGCCAGCTTTTTACATGGCAATCAGGGCATCACAGAGTTCAAGCTCAATTAGGTCAGAGGGCCAACCCCGTATCTTATGCGATACTACTGCTGTTGGAACCTTGCTGCTGCAGCAGCTACACAGGGAATCCAGAAGCCCACACTCTACGGAAGCTGCCATTCCCACCTACTCCCAGTCCTCCACCTCCCCACCACTGCCTGTAGTACAGAAGCGCACCCAAGGGCAGGAGCGGGGTTGCCAGCAAACAGACCAATAATGAGCGCTTACAGCAGGCACTGTACCAGGGACAGTCACAACGGGAAAATGGGCAAAAAACCCAAACTTATTTTGACAGATGTAAGTGTGAAAAGAAGATGGAAAGACATTACTCAACAGGTAAAAAGTCAGGATAAAAAGGTATTTTCACTGTAAGTACAATACAAGCAACAAGATGCGGATGGGGACCTACAGGGCTACAAATTGGAATAAAGGCTGGAGGAGAATAAAGACGAAATGTGAGACAGATTTCATAACATCTTACACTCATTTCAAAGACACTTCATAATAAACCTATACAGAGATTAAACTTCATTTTAAAACCCATATTTGGAAAATGGAAAATGTATCTGCTTTAAAGAAAGAAGTATGCTTAACTCTTAACAGCACAATTTAAATGATTCAATATGTAGAACATTAACTTACAAAGTCTTCAGTAACACCAATTATCTAAATCATTTAACTACCTGACTATAAACAACCATGAAAATGAATACTTTCATGATCTAGAGAAATGAAACCTCTTCCCTCTTATAAAGTAATTTACTATGTAGACACTTACCAAGTGCACTTGTTGCATCTTCAAAAAGGTTTGACCGAGAAGAGTCACCTGATGTACTGCAAAATGTTTTTAGAAAATCATGTATCAGAAAGTATGTAAAATTTACCTTAAAGCTTAGCAACTGTCCAATTTGTACAGACTCTTTGATTTTAATTAAATGTATAAGTCTGGCTACAGTGTTTAAAAAGGCTTCCAGATTAAAATCCAAAGCTTTATCCATAACATTTATGGCTTGGGAAGAATTTTAATACTCATTCTGCTCTGCAAATCCATCATTTAAAGAACTTACAAAAGTTAAATAATCTGTTTAAGTCAAATCACAGTCAAAGAAATACTAAAGGCTGTACGTGATAAACAGCACATGTAGAAACTGCATTTGGCTGGAAAGGCCTGGGAAGTCTTTATACAGTAGAATTTCATTTAGCTCTTATAGTTAGGTTCTGAACACAGAAAAATACTGCAAGATAGTATTCAAAGAAGGAACACAGCATTAAAAACATGCAGAGGTGGGATAGACCCGAGCTGTAACCAAGTTTTAAGCCAGTTTAAAAGGACTAAGTTTTCATGGGACTTCCTCGGTGGCCCAGTGGCTAAGACTCCATGCTCCCAATGCAAGGGGCTGGGGTTTGATCCCTGCCGGGGAACTAGATCCTACATGTCACAACTAAGACTTGCTGCAACCAAATCATATTAAAAAAAAAGCAACAGAGGCATCTCCTGATCTCCCAAATATATTAAAAAAACAAAAGGACTAAGTTTCTGTTAGGCAACTGAAGAAGATGAGCCTAGAAAACAAAGTAGACACAAATACAATAATGAAAGACCAGGAAGAGAAGGCCAAAGAAAAATGAGGTTCACAAAACTGGTAAAGACAGCAGTTAGCAATTTAAATTACAACATACACAAACACAATATATACATATACCTGTGTCCCAATTTTACAAACGAAACTTAGTAGACTTCAGTTCTGAGAAAACCCTACAGCACAGCAAGACAACAGAAATACCTAACTTTGAATTCATAAATTACTTTGTAAGCTTCAGTCAGTTCTTCCCCAATACAATGAGGTCCAGCATTAGTACCCTTGTATCCCCCGGGTGTGTGGGCAGGGTTACTGCTGCCAAGTGCCTGGCATCCTAACACTCAACATGATTGGTAAGCGTAAAACAATCATTTGGTATAATTTTCAACGTACCTTCATTAACTAACGTGTAGAAGGCCAAACTTCAAAATGAAGTTTTTGAACTATAGTTCAACACTATATACACATATACATATATGGGAAAAAACTCTCCTGCCCTGGACCCCTACCCAGAGACAACCACTACTAGTAGTTTCTACATATTCACTTGTCTTACTGTTGTGTTTTGGAATAAACGCATGTCAGAAGAACTACAATTGCCTCAATTTTTCCCAGAGAGGCATGACATTTCATTTAATTGATCAAATCAAACTAGTAAGAATCTGTTTGGTTTCCAATCTTTAAATTCTTTCTGTACTCAAATTTATTAATCATTTCTTTCATGACTTTTTTGCATTAACATTGTTTTTCCCATGGTCTCCTCTAGTTTATGATTTCACTTCTACATTAAATCTTTCTCTATTTAAAATTTACTTACTCTTTTTCCTTTGTGCCACACTGTGCAGTATATTCCCCCACCAGTTAATCAAACCCATGCTGCTTGCAGAGCCGCAGTAACTAAACCACAAGGGAAGTCCCTAAAACTGATTTTTATAAGATGACCTCCAGGTGGCTAGACATTTACCCCATCAGCATTTCCCAGAGTGGTCTGAAATTATTCTTATCTCATATTAAGTCCCTGTATGTATATTGGTCTGTTTCTAGACTACTATTTCACCAAGTAGCCCTTCTAATAAGAGCCATTCTAAATTTGTAATCACTACCATGCATAATACATTTTATTATGTGGCAGAATTAATTAGACCCCTCATTATTGTTCTTTTATAGAACAATTTGTGCTGCTTTTGCATACTTTTTTCTTTTTAAACCTTACAGATAACACTGAGATACTGTTTACTGCTACTGCTAAGTCACTTCAGTTGTGTCTGACTCTGTGCGACCCCATCCCTGGGATTCTCCAGGCAAGAACACTGGAGTGGGTTGCCATTTCCTTCTCCAATGCATGAAAGTGAAAAGTGAAAGTGAAGTCGCTCAGTCATGTCCGACTCTTCGTGACCCCATGGACTGCAGCCTACCAGGCTCCTCTGTCCATGGGATTTTCCAGGCAAGAGCACTGGAGTGGGGTGCCATTGCCTTCTCCAAGATACTGTTTAACCACCATTCAAATCCTGATTCTGCCTTAGCACTCCTCCCCTTCCCCAGGGGAAACCATCTCATCAGTTAAGTGATGTCCCTCTGCCACTGTCTCTCTGCACATTAGCATGCTCACCCACAGAAAACATCAATGTTGTCATGTGGTTTTTGTTTGGTTTATGGTTACTGACTCTACTGTTCTGCAATCTGCTTCTTTTCACTTGATAACAAAGCCTTGAAACCACATTCATTTAATATGCATATATACTGCATACTTTACCTGGCCTACAGTACTGGATATTAGAGTTTCTTAAACTTTAGGAAGCCTAAGAATTCACCAGGGTTATTATTTAGTCGTTCAAGTCGTATCTGATTCTTTGAGACCCCATGGACTGTGGCATGCCAGACTTCCCTGTCTTTCACTATATCCCTAGGGGACTCTACTAGAATTCACTAGTAAAGCTTCTTAAAAACAGACTTCGAGGACCCAAGAGTACAGAATTCTGATTTATAGAGGTCTGGGGTGGAGCCGAAGAATTAATTTCAGAGTAACTCCCAGTGATGTTGATGCTGCCTGTTTACTACCACACTACGGAGAATCCCATGGACAGAGGAGCCTGGCAGGCTATAATCCATGGGGTCGCAAAGAGTTGGACATGACTGAGCAACTATCACTCAATGTGAATAAGCCCAGTTCTCTAATATGAACAAATAACAAGTCAAGTCATGCTCTTACTAATGGAATTTAAGTTAGTTCCAATTTGTCCTCAATTACAAGCAATACAGTCCCTGTGCACAAGTTTGATTTCTCTACAGTAGATATCAAGAAGTGGAATTTGCACTGTAATATGTAGTCTTTACTGTCATCCACACTTTACAGATGAGGAAAAATCCAAAGATGTTAATTTCTTTTCTAAGGTTGCTGCTGCTGCTAAGTCGCTTCAGTCGTGTCCGACCCTGTGCGACCCCATGGACGGCAGCCCACCAGACTCCCCTGTCCCTGGGATTTTCCAGGCAAGAACACTGGAGTGGGTTGCCATTTCCTTCTCCATTTCTAAGGTTAAGACCAAATATCAGACCCGAACACAATACTACGTAGCAACTGGAAAAACTTACTGATATGGAAAGATGTTGATGACAAATGTGACAACAGTCAAATAATATACAACAAATAATGATCGGGGGACAATGTCAAGTTGTTTATATGTCAAGCTATAATATACTGTCAGGTTATTTTATAATTCTTATTCTTTTGCGTCATTTGTATTTCCTAACTTTTCTATACGAAAGTTTTTTTCCTTTCTCCCTAGGAGAAAACAAAAATCCAATTATGTAAATTTAAACAGACATAAAAAGCGCACTATTTTAGTCAGGGTTCAAAGTTTAGATAGAATGTTTGATCCACACATTAATCAAAATAAATGCATGCATGAAGTACTGTTATGAACATACTCCTATGCAATGTCCTAGAGTCCAGTTCTTACCTGTCAGTTGATGTTGGGGTAGTGGCCACTGGTGTTTCTACCGGCCTCTCTGCAGGCTTCTCTTGTTTCGTTGCACTAGCAGGTGCAGGTTCAGAAGATGCTATCGTTGATGCTGGAGTGACAGATGCAGGTGTGGGAGTGGGAGCCAAAGTGGGGGCAGGGGCTGGGGCCTGAGTCACAGCTGGTGCTGTGGAGGAACTAACTGTGGTAGTGGTGGCAGAATTTGATTGCTGAGTTGTAGCTGGTGCTGGTGTTGTCACTGCTTTGGGCTAAACACATTACAAAGCAAAATCATGCATTATGATAAAATACTACATTATTACCTGACCTCTGGATGCTATAAACAAACATAACAATACTAATACAAATTTGTAGATTTAAAACAATTTTGTAAGGTGACATAATGAGTAATCAACAGGAGCAATCTGAATCATCATTTATGTTACACTTTCAAAGCTGGTAAGCGCATATATATCAACTATCAATCTCAATTAGTTCTAGTCAATGGTTTCAGTCTTAGGATCATTACGAAAAAGAACCAAAAAAGCAAATATTTTAAAACATAAAGAATGTATATATCCAAAATAACTAACTAAATAAATAAAAGAAACACATAATTCACCCCCAAACTTCATAATTAAAGTTTCTTGGTTACAACTTCAAAGTATTTATCGTCATTTGAAAGCATTATGAAAATAACTTCCTTGAAATTAAAGTATAAACACAAGTATGATTAACGAACATGCCAGATAATCTGCTGTATTTTAGAAGAGGAAAGAAAATCCCAATGTTGACCAGAAGCCAACGATTTAAGTACAAAGAGACTAACACTACTTTGAGATGTATACATAGTTAAACAGAGGCCAAATAAAGTTATAACTGCATGCTCAGCTCTTTCTGAACTAAAATCAGAGCCGTAAGTATTCCCACCAAGCAAAAAGCAGTTACATATGAATAAAAAATCATACTACATGAGTTTTATCTTTCTCCGAAGGCCTATTAATGCTCACAATCTACTTAGTTCATAACTTTCCTAAGGTAAAAAGGTAACTGATTTGCTGGAAGATGAGATTAAAATTCAACATAGTTGCCCCAAGTATAAATCAACAAACTGTAAATGAGTTGGATTTGTGTCTTACTCTAATTGAGCTAGTATAGAGTGTATTGGGAAAAAGTGTCTTGTGCAAGGTAGGGGGATGGGATGTAGCATTTGCTCCCTCCTTTGCCTGTATTAAGAGTCTGAATTTGGCTCTGTAATTTTTACTGCCAACATAATTCCCTGCAAATTATTAATGTTCTATAACTCCAACTAGATAAGAATATAATTTAAATGCATTCTGCCCATTTACTATTTCCCTTAAGATCAATATAATACTGTGACTATATATATATTAGTTATATATATATAGTGGTTCCTATATGTATTATATAATTATGTTTTATATATTATAGTTATATATGTAATATATGTGATAGTTATATATTATATATAGTGATCAATATAATAGTACAGTATACCATGTCCTCAAGGTCTCTGTTGCCACAAAGAACTTTTTAAACCTCACTCTAAATAGTACCAAACCTATCTGCTTTTCAAAGGTCCTCTGTTTAACTTTTGATATTAATAGTTTTTTCTCTCTTCTTTGTAATAAGAGAATTTCTCACTGCTTCCAAAATGTTTAACTGTAGCAGTCTTCTTCCCCTTCTAAAAGCTGGCCTAAGTAAAATAAAAATCTGCTTGGCTCCAAAGTGGCTGTTTTTCAAACGCCATGCACCTATTCTGAGACCCAGCCTGCTGAACTCTTAGTTATGTTCTTAACAGTCAAGGTTACCATAATACTAAAAGAAATAAGACCATAACAAATACATACCCAAATGTCTGTGGCTACCAGACATACTATGTATGATAAAATTAAATGAGGGAATATTATTCAGCCCTAAAAAGGACAAATTCTGGCACATGCTACAATATGGACAAACCTTGAAGACATTTTATGAAGGAATATTAATAAACAAGTCACAAAAGGAAAAATACTGTATGATTCCACTTATATGAGGTATAAAGTGTAGTCAAATACACAGAAAAGAAAATAGAGGTGTCGGGCTGGGGCAGAGCATGGGTATTTACTCTTTAATAGGTACAGAGTTTCAGTTTGGGAAAATGAAAAAAGTTTTAGAAATGGATGGTGGTGACGGCTACATAACAATGTGAATGTATTTAATGCCAAGGAACCATACACTTAAAAATGATTAAATCTGTAAATTTTATGTTGTGCATTTTATCAGTTTTTGAAAAAACTAGTCGAGACAAAGTTTCCTCATATGATTCTGTTCATCTGTATTTAAAGTTTAATATTTTAATAATTAAGTGCTTAAATATATGTAACAAAATATTTAAAAAATTAACCTCAATACATATGAAATGTTTAGCTGCTTTTTGTTTCTCACTACAAAAGTATGCAGTAATTAAAATCCGTTTGTTCAACTCTTATTTTCTACTTCATTTTTCCTTTGAGAATTAAAAAGTCTTTGACAAACTGGCTTCCAATTACCATTTAAATTTAGTTTGGGTGCTATAAGTAACATTATTCTTCTCAGATTATTGGGGGTTCAGAATTTAGATCATAATTCAATCTTAAAAATGAGCGGCATAAGTACTGCCACTCCTCTATTTGTCTTAAATCCCTACTGCATATTTATCTATCTTTCTGTCTTTCCCTTTTTCTAGTTTCTAAAAATCTATCTTATTGACTAAAAAATATCACTGAAATTTTTAGTCTATATGCCTTTTTGGCCTTGAGGCATTTATTACATCTAGTACATCATTTAGCCAAGTCCTTTTAAAGCATTCTTAATAAAAACTATAAAATAAGAAACAAGAATCACATTCTCTTATTACATAATTTGTGATTTTACTAATCTAACAATACCTAATAATGTTTAACATGACATTTCATGTACCAATTCTTTCAACATATTTAAAATTATGCTCAAACTACAAATACATAAAACTATTAACTTTATGGTTGACTCAAAGCAAACTGTTAACATGCTTAATAACTATTAAGTGCATGCCACTATGGATGTATATATACTGTTTTCACTTAAAAATTAAGTATAAAGAAAGACTTGGAACTTTTTCTTTTTCTAAACTCACATGGATAAAGATATATATACAAGGAGGCTGAAACTTACTTTTGTCACCATAACTACCACGAAGTTTTTCTCATCAATTTTATATTCTTTTAGAGCAGTATCATCATTGAGGATTTTGCCTAGTACATTAAGAAACAAACATATTATTAAAGGCACCATAAACTGTCTTACACTGAGGTTAAAACAATCATAAACATTAATTTTATCAATTGAAACTTTCCCCAAAGAAAAACATTAACCAATCAGCCAAGATAAACATAAATGGATACAAGATTAGTTAAGAAGGCATGAGCATCTGACTAAAAGCAAACACAAACGTTGTCTGCAGATATCTGAAGCCAAAGCATTTCTTAAAAAGTATTTATAACAATAATCAAAAAAAAGACTTGCTGGGTAAGGAGACATTAACTAGGTCCTGAGAAACGGAAGATCATGAAAACAAATAAAATTCAATTCTGAGATGCTCAAAGATCCACCCCCAACCCGGCCTGGGAATAACCTATAAACCCTCTTAATGGAAGGAGAAAAGATCTTCTTACTCCCACAAATACTGGATACCTGCAACACAGAAATGTTTCACTGCCATAAAAAGTAAGATACTCATAATGACTTGGTACACAGAAATGGCAAGATACAGAACTGAGTAAGCCACATGGACTATGTAAGACTTCGGTCATGCAGAATGACAGATGTAAGGTCAGGATTCCTTCAGGCTTCCTTTTCCTTGAAATTAGTTTTCCATTTTTAAAGTTATTGAATCAAAAGCTGCAAGCATTAAGACAAAATGGAACAGTGTCTCTGCATAGGAATGAAAAACACAAGCCAAGAATAGGAACCAGAAATTCTAGTTTTCTATCTGCCACCAACTACCTATGCCTCTTCAGGCTTCTGAGTCCTCATCACAGGGCTGGTGTTTCCTCTAAACTACCTCAGTTAAGAAAGTACTACAAAATCTTTATTTAAAAACAGACAAGAATCCAGGGGTAAGTCAAGATCCACCTTACTGACATGGGCAATCAAAGTGCTCAGTATTTCTTCTAAAGAACACAGAAAACAATTTTCACCACAAAATTCACCTATCAAGTCTATTTTTAACATACATTTTCCTGGTTATTAGTGAGGCCAGTTAATTTGCAACTTCCTACTCATATCCTTTGTTGTTTTTTAATTGGGTCATCCTTTTCCCTATTGATTTGTCAAGAGCTCTTTATATAATCTGAATATTAATCTTTTTTTCCCCTGTCACTTATTGTATTGTCTTTTGACATAAGGTTTTCTGTAGTCTTCAGTCAATTTTGGTATTGTATTTGAAAACTGATAAACTTGTCGCTTCCCTGGTGGTTCAGTGGTTAAGAATCCACCTTTCAATGCAAGGGACACTGGCTCAATCCCTCGTCCCAGATGATCCGACATGCCACGGAGCAACTAAGCCTGCAAGCCGCAACTAGTGAGCCCAAGTACTGCAACCACTGAAGCCCATATGCCTCAAGTCTGTACTCCACAAGAGAAGCCACTGCAGTGAGAAGCCCACACACCACGAGGGACAGTAGCCCCTGCTCCCGGCAACCAGAGAAAGCCCACGCACCACAACTAAGACCTACCATAGCCAAAAAATAGAACATTTCAACAGATTACAAAAGATGCTCAGTTTGATGAGAAAACTAAAGAAAACACATGCAGAACAATAAGATTGGACGCCTGTCTTGTACCACTCACAATGATTAACTTGAAATGGATCAAAGACTTAAACATAAGGGCTGTTACCATAAAACTCCTGAAAGAAAATGTAGGGAAGAAAGCCAGCAACTGTGACTTTGCCAACAATTTTTTGGGTATCACAAAGAAAGCGCGCACACACACAAAATTCAACAAATGGACTACATCAAAGTCAAAAGCTTCTGCACAGCAAAATAAACAATTAAAATGAAAAGAATTCTACAGAATGGGAGAAAAATTTCAAAAACTATGTATCAGTTATGTGGCTAATATCCAAAGTACATAAAGAACTCAATAACAAAAAACCCAAACAATCTGTTTAAAAATTGGCAGATTAGATATAAATCAACATTTCTCCAAAGAGGATGTGGAAATGGTCAACAGACAGATGAAAAGATGCTCCACATCACTAAGCATCAGGGAAATGTAAATCAAAACAAGATACTACCTTGCATCTGTTAGAATAGCTTCATCAAGGAGACAAGAGGGGCCGGCGAGGTTATGGTGGAAAAAAAATCTTTATACACTGTTGGTGGGAATGTAAACTGGTACAACCACTATGGAGAATATGGAGGTTTCTTAAGAAATTAAAAATAGATCCATCATATGACCCACTGTGTGTATGAGTTATGTCTTTTTTATTTATTCATCCCTTGATGGCCACTTTGGATTGTTTCCATATCTTAGCTATTGTGAATAGTGCTGCTACAGACATGGGAGTGTGTACGTCTTGTCAAAATCCTGTTTTCACTTCTTTGGGTATATACAATATTATTCAACCACAAGAAAGACAGTAACTTCCTATCTGCAACAACATGAATGGACCTTGTGAACATTATGCTAAGCAAGATAAGTCAAGCACAGTATGATATCACTTATATGTGGAAATGTATGTGGAATTTGAAACTCTGAACTTTAAAAAAAAGGTTATTTTACCTTGGTGGTTACCAAGGGTTTGGGGCATGGGGGAGATAAGAGTGACAGTGTTTAAGAGTACAGACTTGTAATGAGTATTAAATAAGCCAGAGAGACCTAATGCACAGTATGATGAATACAGACAATAATACTGTTAATTCTGTAACGTGGTAAGTATCACTACCACAGCAATCAATTACAATATGTATCAGAGCTAACACTTTGTACACTTTACACTTAAACAATGTCACACGAAGTAATTCAATAAAATTTTTTACTTCAAAAAACAAAGCAAAACAAATACAGCCAGTTACACAACGCTTACAAAAGAAAAAACTAACATCACTGGATAGAGAAATACATAAAGCAAATGTGAAAAACAGAGGACTGAATATTAATAAAATAACATTCAAATGACTGTTCATTCTCGGCTTTTATCTCTACAATGTTTCTAACAGAATCCATTTGTATATGCTACAATCTTAAGATGGTGATTTCTAAAACTAAAAGAATGTCACAGTATACATGAAAATGGCATGTTAATTTCAGTACTTAATTCATACCTGCATAAATTAACTTCTGACCTGCTACAGGAAAGGCATCTTTACCCTTTTCGGATTCAATCTTCTCTTTCAGTGCTCTCACCTATGGGAAAAATTTTAAAATATTTGAAAAAAAAAATCTAAACAAAGGAAAATCCAGAATCTGAACAAATGATGCAATATAAAAATTTTATACATATTACTGATTCCAAGAACTTAAAAGATCATGTCTTCATAATATTATGTAAAAAAATTCTATTGATAACCCACACTATTAGATATGGTTAAGTATAAACTGTTTTACCATCTATTACACAGGCTTTTTTTCTTAAAAAGACTTTCTTAGTTGACTTTACAAATCTATTCAAAATAAATGTTTCAAAAGCAGAAACTATGATTCTCATTATAAAGTTTATGGGTTTATCTCCCACAGAGTAGGAAAGTAAAGAAAAGCTCTCTAATCTAAAAGGTTTAAGAAATAAAGTGGTCTTGTCTACAATGATAAAAAGTAAGTTAAATATGAAAGTCAAAAAGCAAAGTATTTACTTTGAAAGTGGCTAATGTTTCATTATAATCACTTGAGGGAGCTTTTATAAAGACCAATTAAAACATAATTTCTGAGTGTGGGTCTGGACATCAATATTTTGTAAAAGCTTTACAGCTGATTTCAAAATCTGGCCAAGGTTGAGAGCCACTGTTATTACTTAAATGATCTTGAACAAGTTGCTCAGTTTTTCTCAGCATCAGTCTCATCTATAAAGAGGAACTGGAACAGATGATCTTTATGGTTTTCGATCTCTAAAATTGTATGACAGGTTCATTATGAAGTACTCAGAAAACAAATGTAAACTATTTCTGAAGTAGGGTGGCACAGAAGTTAAAGAGAGAGAGAGAGAGAATAAAACTAAATTTCACTTAATGTCGAAGAATCAAGGGGGAAAATCTCATTTCTTTCAATTCCCAGAATACTTCTGAAAATTGTACAAGTTGATAGTTCTGAGCTTTATGTGGAAAATTGTCATGGATACAAAAGGGAGGGCTCCTCCCCAAATCACACTGTTACTATTAATGTAAGTAGTAGCTGAAATCCAAACCCAGATCTTCTGACTCCAAGCTTTAGAGCAGAGTATTTTGCAAATGTCACATAAATCACCCTTGCTATACTTATCATCTTCCTGAAGTGGGTCAGTAGCATCATTGCTATTCTGTTATTTCCCAAAGTGGAAATCCGTCACAAAAATCTCAACCAGTAAATATATATGATTACGAGAGGGAAAGTAGGACAAACAACAACAAAACACTCCTCCAATCATTTTATTACTAAATAACAGTGCTTCAAAGAAATCAAAACTGTGATTAACAAATATTAAGAAATAACAATGAGAACTCTATATACATTAATACCTATATGATGTAATCAAAAAAGTAATCACAGACTAACACTAAACATTTATTATTGAAGGAAAATTAACTAAGCATGTAATTCAAACAGAAATAACAAGAAACATACCAAACAGAAAATGCACATAAATTAAGAGAAATAGTAGAAAACGGTTCCTGTAGCAACAGAAAAATGGACAAATGACACAGCAGGCAAGTCACAATTATAGACCCAATAAAAAGAAAGCTCAACCTCATTAATAACCAGAAGCACAAATTTTACTTTCAGATTATCATTAATCCAGTAACGGTCACACTGGGAAAGACTGTCTTGAATAATTTTTGGTGTTAAGTGTGAAGAGAGGGATATACTTTCAGAATGAGAGTATCAAATAATATAATGTTTTGTGGACAATATGCCAAAATGTCTCAGTATTTTGGCAGAGGGTGTGTGGGAGTGTGTGTAGACTCAACCTGGCAATACCACTTTAGGTCATGCATCAAAGAACACAGGAGAACTAGACTTTGGAACCAGGTTCACTGACCCGTCCAAGCTTCTGGCATTATTCCTTTACCTCAACCCAACGATCTTCACTTCCAATCCATTTAAGCCATCTACTCACAGCCATTAGACAGCCCCAAAATGCTCTTCGAAATTATAATAGAAGTGCTAATCCCTTCCCATCAACTCTCTCAGTAACTGTTCACTACACCTGCTCTTGCATTTCATTACGACCTTGGTCCCATGAGCCTCTACTTTCATTCCAGCTCTGTTCAGCGTGGACAATAACGCCACTGCTTCTACGACTTCCTAACACACAGCTGTTTGTCTTCCTACTGCTCCTACCAGGCAAACCTCCACATATGACCAACACAACTGAATTTGTCAGCGCTCAAAATTTACTTCAACCACGCTGTGCTGTCATACTTTTCTACCTCACGTAGCTAACAAATCTCACCTTTAATACCTAACCAGCTACTTATCCACATTCACACTTTTCTTAATGTTACCGAAGAAAAGGAAAGACATCCCCAATCCTTCTGTTCCCCTGGTTAGCCCTCTCCCTCCCTCCTCCAAGAGGTTGTTGTTTCAAATCTGTACTCTCCTCTAAGTCTGATTCCCAACACGTGCCCCCTCCCCACAGATGATCACTTTCTACTTCATTCAAAACACAGACAACACCCCAGGAACTCACACTCTCAACTTGCCGCTTCCAAACTGACACATGGTTTTTCTGGCATCCAGATTGACCTAATCTCCGTATTCTTCGCTACTAAATGAAAGGTATCCCTCTCTTCAAATCTAATTCCTGTTGTCCCTCCAGTACCTTGCTAGATTCATTGTTTCCTATCTCCCCACCCACTTTTATTTTCAACCTCTCCCTCAAGGCCAGTTCATTTCCATTCACACTAAACAGACCTAATTCTCTATCATCTTAAAAACAACCCCCTCCCCCAATCTGTCTCCTGCTGGTTACACTCTCCTCCCCTTGTCTCAAGCAATTTTCAAAAAAGTTAACAACACATTGCTTTTACTTACCCACAACTGCATACTTATTACTCAAGAGTCCAATACAACGGGATAAACTGAAGCATGGACTTTGTTCTCATTTTGCTGCTTATTGTCGGCAGCGGCGCCACTCCTACAATGACAGGAAGGTGGCCCTCCCCAGTACCCCTGAGTTTAGCAGCATCAGCCCCCGACATGTCTTAATCCTTCTCTATAGTATTACCTGACCTCTCTGTCACAGCTGACAGTACTGACCCATTTCTCCCTTTCACACTGTCCTCCTTTGGATTCCGTAACACTAAACTCTTCCAGTGTTCCTCCTACCTCTACCCCCTCCATTTTGCAATCCCCTTCCTTGCCCAGACCTTTAAGTGTTCTCAAGGCTCTGCTTCTGACTGCATTTTCTTTGGCACACTCTTCCGGGATGATCCATCTCATCTACCTCTAGGTCTTGAGAAGGATTCAGATGTCACCTGTATCTCTAGCCCAGCTCTCCCCCTGACCTTCAGTTTTGCATATCCAACTCTACTAGAAACCTTCACCGGATATCCCATAGGCATTTCAACCAGAATGTATTTCTGAAGGATGGTTTCTAGACTACTTTCAGTCTTCTCTAACCCAATCAAGCTGAGCATCATTTTGAAATAGCTTATACAGAAAAGCCTTCTTTCCAGATGCTGTGAAGAAGGAAAAGGGAGCAACTCTTGCACATGGCTTCTCCAGGAAGCAGCAGCCAATGGAGTTACAACTCCTCTAACAGTCAACAAGAGAGTCCAAAATGCAGTACTTAAGTGCAACCTCAAAAACAACAGAGTGATCTCTGTTCATTTCCAAGGCAAACTATTCAGTATCACAGTAATCCAAGTCTATGACCCAGTCACTAATGCTGAAGAAGCAGAAGTGGAACGGTTCTATGAAGATCTACAAGGCCTTCTAGAACTAACACCAAAAAAGGTGTCCATTTCATCATAGGGGACTAGAAAGCAAAGTAGGAAATCAAGAGATACCCAGAGTAACAGGCAAGCTTGGCCGTGGAGTACAAAATGAAGCAGGGCAAAGGCTAACAGAGTTTTGCCCAGAGAATGCACTGGTCACAGCAAACACCTTCTTCCAACAACACAAGAGACAACTCTACACATGGACATCATCAGATGGTCAATGTCGAAACCAGATGGATTATATTCCTTGCAACTGAAGATGGAGAAGCTCTATACAGTCAGCAAAAAACAAGACCAAGAGCTGACTGTGGCTCAGATCATGAACTCCTTATTGCAAAATTCAGACTTAGATTGAAGAAAGTAGGGAAAACCACCAGACCGTTCAGGTATGACCTAAATCAATTCCCTTACTACTATACAGTGGAAGTGACAGATTCAAGGGATTAGATCTAACAGTGCCTGAAGAACTGTGGACAGAGGTTCGCAACATTGTACAGGAGGCTGGTTAAAATCATCCCCAAGAAAAAGAAATTCAAAAAGGCAAAATGCCTGAGGTGGCCTTACAAATAGCTGAGAAAAGAAGAGAAGCGAAAGGCAACGGAGAAAAGGAAAGATATATCCATCTGAATGCAGAGTCTAAAGAATAGCAAGGAGAGATAAGAAAGCCTTCCTCAGCGATCAATGAAAAGAAATAGAGGAGAGCACCAGAATGGGAGAGACTTGAGATCTCTTCAAGAAAATTAGAGATACCAAGGGAACATTTCATGCAAAGATGGGCTCAATAAAGGACAGAAACGGTATGGACCTAACAGAAGAGAAGATATTAAGAAGAGGTGGCAAGAATACACAGAAGAACTATACAAAAAAGTTCTTCACGACCCAGATAATCATGATGGTGTGATCACTCACCTAGACCCAGACATCCTGGAATGTGAAGTCAAGTAGGCCTTAGGAAGCATCACTATAACAAAGTCAGTGGAGATGATAGAATTCCAGCTGAGCTATTTCAAATCCTAAAAGATGATGCTGTGAAAGTTCTGCACTCAATACGCCAGGAAATTTGGAAAACTCAGCAGTGGCCACAGGACTGGAAAAGGGCAGTTTTCATGCCAATCCCAAAGAAAGGCAATGCCAAAGAATGTTCAAACTACCACACAATTGCACTCATCTCACACGCTAGCAAAGTTATGCTCAAAATTCTCCAAGCCAGGCTTCAACAGTACATGAACCGTGAACTTCCAGATGTTCAAGTTGGATTTAGAAAAGGCAGGGGAACCAGAGATCAAATTGCCAATATCCATTTGATCATAGAAAAAGCAAGAGAATTCCAAAAAAATATCTACTTCTGCTTCACTGACTACAATAAAGCCTTTGTCTGTGTGGATCACAACAAACTGTGGAAAATTCTTCAGGAGATGGGAATACCAGACCACCTTATCTGCCTCCTGAGAAATCTGTATGCAGGTCAAGAAGCAACAGTTAAAACTGGACATGGAACAACACACTGGTTCCAAATAAGAAAAGAAGTACAGCCAGGCTGTATATTGTCACTCTGCTTATTTAACTGATATGCAGAGTACATCGTGCAAAGTGTTGGGTTGGATGAAGCACAAGCTGGAATCAAGGTTGCCAGGAGAAATATCAATAACCTCAGATACACAGGCAACACCACTATTAAGGCAGAAAGCAAAGAAGAACTAAAGAGCCTCTTGATGAAAGTGAAAGAGGAAGAGTGAAAAAGCTGGCTTAAAAGTCAACATTCAAAAAACTAAGATCATGGCATCGGGTCCCATCACTTCATGGCAAATAGACGGGGAAACAATGGAAACAGTGACAGATTTTATTTTCTTGGGCTCCAAAATCACTGCAGATGGTGACTGTGGCCATGAAATTAACAGACACTTGCTCCTTGAAAGAAAAGCTATGATCAACCTAGACAGAATATTAAAAAGCAGAGACATTACTTTGCCAACAAAGGTCCATCTAGTCAAAGTTATGGTTTTTCCAATAATCATGTATGAATGTGAAAGTTGGACTATAAAGAAAGCTGAGTGCTGAAGAACTGATGCTTTTGAACTGTGGTGTTGGAGAAGACTCTTGAGAGTCCCCTGGACTGCAAGACGATCCAACCAGTTCATCCTAAAGGAAATCAGTCCTGAATATTCATTGAAAGGACTGATGCTGAAATTGAAGCTCCAATTCTTTGGCCACCTGATGCAAAGAACTCACTCACTGGGAAAGACCACAATGCTGGGAAAGACTGAAGGCAGGAGAAGGGGACGACATAGGATGAGATGGTTGGATGGCATCACCGACTGGATGGACATGAGTCTGAGCAAGCTCTGGGAGTTAGTGAAGGACAGAAAAGCCTGGCATGCTGCAGTCCATGGAGTCACAAAGAGTAGGACATGACTGAGCAACAGAACTGAACTGAACTGTGCTGAGCCACATGTCAATGCTTCCAATAAGTCATCTCAAAAGGATGGGCATAATACTAAGCACTACGATCAGAGTAAACAAGTTCCTCCTGGATGAAGCAGGAATATGGAACTATATTTTCATTTTGCTGTTTATTTTCCCCTAGATAAAGGATGGTAGTTTATCACTGATTAGAGACAGAATATGGTTAAGACTCAAGAAATCTATTTTTTTTCTAACCACATACTTCTCTTTTATGAAATCGTGCATTTTAAAAGAAAAACATAATCAACATCTTCCACTAAACATAGCTAACATCGCTTTTTTTATCCAAAAGGGAGACAATCATAATAGTTTACTGAAAAAGGCCAACACAAAAGCAGATCAGTTATCCTTTTCATCCCATTCTGTTCTGAGGAAGTTGTCTCTCACTTCTCCAATATTCCTTACATTAAATCCAGTGGTTCCAACTTATCATCTAACTACTTTCCAATGTGAACACTATATTGTATCCCATGACACTATCTTAGTTCAGGCCAACCACCATTAAAAGTAGTTATTTCCACGAATTTAAGTTGTATCCCATGACACTATCTTAGTTCAGGCCAACCACCATTAAAAGTAGTTATTTCCACGAATTTAAGTTGTATGCTTCAGATATAAAAGTAATGTCTTTTAAATCTTATCTCCATAGTAGTATGATGTTTTGCAAGTCAGTCTTCTTAAACATCACTTAGTTCATGGGTGCTACATACTTACCATGTGTCAGGCAGTGTACAAAGAGTCTCACAATATTTAATTCATTTACTCTATGTTAGATCTCTATTTAAATCCTGGCTGGTTATTCAGACAGACTTAGTATTTGAGAACAAATACTGTCGAGATTTGTGAACACTGATGCAGGCATTTTTGAGGCAATCTGCCATCCTTTGACCCCAAAATTCCACCTCTAAGAATCAGTACTAAAAGGATGTTCACAGAAATACTTCAAAGATACATGAACAAAATGTGTTCATGTGTAGTACACTACTTACTGTAATACCGCAAACAACCCTAAATATCCATCAATGGTGAAATGGTAAAATACATTATTGCTCATTCATACAGCTGTATAGTTACACAATACATTAAGAACAGTGACTAAAGAAATGCAGAGAATGCACATACATTAAAATGACTGGATGAAATATTTACAATTATCTTTAAGGGACAAAAGCAATGGATTTTAAAATACATAGTGTTGTTTTTATGTATTATACGCACACATTTTTCTGAAAAAAAGAAAAAAGAAAAAAAAAGCAGCATATACAGAATTCAGAAGTGGACTTAAGACCAGGGGCCTAAAGCCTTTTGCTTTTTATTTTATACATTTTACTTACTATAACAAGTCTCGATTGTTTTTAGTAATGAGGGGAAATTTAAGTAGTTTAAAAGAAAAAACATCTCATTGTACCCTCTTCCAACCATTACTAATATTACACAAGAATACACTGCAATTTATGAGATCTCACTAAAGCAGAAAATTCTGGATAGTAGTTCTAACACTATATAGCCTAGCAAATTAAAAAATTAGTAACAGCAAATAAGTTTTAGCCATTAACCATTATGTATGTGTTAGTAGCTTAGTCAAGTCTGACTCTTTGCAACCCCATGAACTGTAGCCTGCCAGGCTCCTCTGTCCATGGAATTCTCCAGGAAAGAATACTGGAATGGGTTGCCATTCCCTTCTCCAGGGTATCTTCCCAATCCAGGGATCGAACCTGGGTCTCCCACATTGCAGGCAGATTCTTTACTATCTGAGCCACCAGGGAAGCCCCCATTAGCAAAAGGAAACAGAGACCTAAAGCAAAATATGTTTACAAAAGGATTTCATACATTTACACTATGGGCAAAACTTTTTCATTTTTGGTTCCTTGGGCAGTATCCTTCCATTTGAGAAACTGGTGCAGGCACCAAAGAGTATTTCCTGAATCTTGCCCACAAAGCAGGTTTCAGGTAATTCTAAAAACAGAACTGATTATGAAGATGTCAGCTGACATTAATGCAACAGAAAAAATCTTCCCACTGGACCAAAGGAATGAAAAAATGTGGCACAATCATTTTTGTTTTTTTTTAACTGAAAAAATAATTCAGATTACAGTATTAACAAATGCGTGGATAACAGTAAACAAAGGCAGTAACCCTAATCTCAAATTAGGGTTATGATCTAAAAGTTACTATTTTAAGTATAATTTGAAATTCATAATCCATTCTCCCCCAACAGAAACTATGATAATTGGGCTCCTAAAGCCAAAGTACTGAAATTGTTAGTCACTGAGTTGTGTTCAACTCTGCAACAGAGAACTGTTGAATTGTAGCCCGCCAGGCTCCTCTGTCTGTCGAATTCTCCAGGCGAGAATACTGGAGTGGGCAGCCATTCCCTTCTCCAGGGGAATCTTCCCAACCTGGGGGATTGAATCTGGGTCTCCAGCATTGCAGGCAGACTCTTAACTGTCTGAGCCATCAGGGAAGCCCCTGGTAACCAACAGCAGCTACTAATTTCTTCTTCTTCTTTTTTTTTTTAAATAAAAAAGCCTATCTATTTATGCCAGTTTAATCTATTCTACAATATTATAAATACACTTCTAACAGTATGGTCTCATCAAGATCAAAACAGACACAGACTTTGAAGACAGTAAAGCAGAAACTCCCAAGTTACTTGTAAATTTTAAAGTTTCTATATAGGCAGAGAACGGATCTAATACACAACAAAAAAAGCCACCCACCTAATACAACCAGACCCATAAAGAACAAGACAGAGGGAGAGACAACAACTGTTATCCACCTGTTGAAGCTCAAGGACCTATTCATACATATTAATCATTTGTAGCTGCTCTACTTCCTCTGCTGGAATAGGTATATACAATGCTAAAGGGTTTATAAAGTTCATTTCACTAAAAATTCCATATACAAGAAATGTATTTATCCAAACTTACGAGGAACAGACACTGTGGTGTCCTTCAGCAGGATTCACTGTTCTATACCAAGTTTAAATTTATAACATTTCTTTCCAAAAGCAACAGAAATTTTATACATTATCTATGAAATAATCTTAATTTTCAAGCCTAAAATGGCAGAACACAGCTCTCAACACTGAAGTTGCTGACTTCATCAAGCTGAGAAAATAAGGATATCTCACAAAAACCATGGTCAAAAAGGACAGTGAAAACACTGATCACAATGAATGGAAAACTGATAAAAACAGGACTTGTTTTTTTAAAAAACTGTGTAAAATTTATGATTTCACAATTTACCCAGACTTTCAGATCCATGATCTCATCTGATTTTCACACCATCTCTATGAGGAAGGCAGATAAATTACTATTCCTCCCATTTCACCCATGAGAAAACAGATTTAAGCACTATATCACATTCAAAGACACCAAGCAACTACAAAGTGGGAAAAAGCTCTCCTCTATCTTAGGAACAGTATGATGTATTTGAAACAGCAAGATGTTTAAAAAAAAAAAAAAAATCTAGCAAACAGATTCAAGAGCTACTCTTAAGTTCTGCTGTAAGGAAGAGGGGGAAACGGGACAGTAGACAAATGTGGAGACAAGGGAGGGTTCTACTAAAACAAGGACAATGTTAAGATAACTCTAGAAATGGAAAAATCAATGATGAGGAAAAGGAGAACTGATGGAGTGGTGTCCTTTATAAATGGGTTTAGGAAGTTGTGGGAAAGTGGAGGAAGCAGCCTTAGATGGTACTATCCACAAAACATAGGTATCTCCACAACAGAGAGGCTGTCGGGTAGGGCGCTCTGCTGGGATCTTGGGTAAGTTCTGTCCTGACAGTTTCTATATTCTCAATAAAATCTCAAATCTAGGGTCATCAACTGAAAATAGAGTGGAGGTGGTATGAAATCTGCCTATGACACGGGAAAAATGAATTGACTAGTAAAATGTATGACTGGCAGCACGAAGGACTTGATGATGATTATCGTTCAGCAATTTGAGACAAGGAGCCTACGTGTTCAGCTTCTAGTAGCACAGGAGCAAGCACAGACTTCATCACATCTGGGGTTTTTCAAACAAGAACCACGGGGCCAGAGTGGGACCATGTTGTTAAGCACTGTCACTAAGCATACTGTGTATTACCTCAAATTCACATAACCTTCAAATTAATCCTGAGCAGTTAGTACTTCTGTGGCTATATTCTCAACCTTACTGATGAGGAAACAGGCACAAAACTGGGTGACTAGCCAAAGGTCACATCACATGGCAAGTGCTATGGCCAGGATTGAAACTTGGGCAGCCTGGCTCAAGAGACATGCTACACTTGACCCTTGCAAAGGAGTGATTATAACCACTGGCTCTATTTTAGCTGGGCAAAAGTGGAAGCAATAACATGGAGGGGGGGGAGCAGAGAAAAGCAGTACAGATCAAACAGATTCTAAGTCTCATAAAAACTGGAAACAGAGGAAAGTTAAAGTGAGGTACCAAAAACAGATCACTGTGGACAAGAGGAAGAGCTCCAGTTACCTGCTGTGATAAGAGCTAGTTACCACTCCTGGGTCTGAATAAATGAAGTAGAAGGAAAGATCACCAGATGGGCAATTAATGAATTGAGATCAGACTGTGGGCAAGACCATTCAAAGACAGTGAAACTACCAAGGCCATTGACTGTGACCCCAGACAGTTTACTCATCATGCTGGTCTCCAATTCTTTTTAAAACACATATTACATATTTTTCACAATTCTGGTTTATTTTTTTTAAAAACAATGCCTACCACAAGCTGTGACACTCAGAATTATTGCGATTGTTTTCACGTGTCTCCCATGCATTCCTCAATTCACTCAAATCTAACTTCTGGCCCCACCGCTTCAAGGAGACTACTCTCCCGGGTCACTTATGACCTCCAGGTTGCCAAAAACAAAAGTCATGTTCCTTGTTTTCATCTTAACTTTTTTGCAAGTAGCAGATACATTTGACCCTTTCCTTGTCTTTGAAACTTTTTTCTTCTCTTGGATTCTTCCTATTTCAAAGGTTGCTCCTTGACTGCCTGACCTCTTCACTATTCAGTCTTCGCATGGTACAGCACCCCAGGTTTCAGCCCTAAGCACCACTCCATTCCATTCTCACCAAGGTTCCTCAATTCTAGTAGCACACAAGGGGTAATTTAGGCACTTGGGATCGATTTCGTCAAGAACAGGCACTGAAAAAGGCTGAGGCAAGATGATCTCATCCATTTCCATGGACTGAGGTCAAACATACATGTGGCTTGTCATGTCTCTAACCCCAGCCAAACTTCCCTCTGGAATTGAAATTCATAGCAAATCTCCTTGTCATCTCCACCTGAATGTTTTAGTAGGCGTCTTAAATGTAAGTCTTTGAGTTCCCGCCCCAATCCCTAAACCTGCTCCTCTCCCATCCCTACATGTCTCGTCAAAGAACATGGTATTCACACAAGTTATACAACTAAAACCTACACTTAATCTTTGATTTCTCAACTTCTCCCACTCCAACTCTTCATCAGCTCTACCCTTCCAGCCATATCTCAAATCCTTCCAACTCTCTTTATATCTCTACTCTTACTTCCCTGGTCAAAGCTTCAACTCCCGAAACTGTTGTGCAAGCCTCACTGCTCTTCGTACTATCTGTTCTCCAGACAGCAAAGTAACCTTTCCAAATCATAAAAGAAATGTTCTTCTCTGCTCTACTTAAAAGCCCCCAAAGGCTTCCTATTTTACAATGAAAAGCTCCAGCTTATTACAAAGCCCTACAGGCCCTGGCCTCTTGCCTAACTCTAATCCCTCACCTCTCTTTCCCTTCACCTACCAGAACAACAAAACAGGCCTTTTTTGATTCCCAAAGCACACTCTTGAAAGTCTTTCCCTAAAGAAAACACTCTCCCCATCTCTGAGTGCTTATTATTCAGATCTCAGTTTAAATGTCACCTTATTTATAAAGGTCTTCTGTGACCAGTCAATTTAAAAGTAGCCACCTAGTCATGCACTATCACATTACCTCACCCTATTTCAATTCTCTACATAACTCTTGCCATTATCTGGTTTTGAAAACTTGTTTTTCAACTAATTTATCCCACTACAACGTATGCACCATAATAGCAGGACCTGACATTTTTAGTAAGTATTCAACCAACAGTAAATAAATTTACATGCAAAGATTGAGGGATCACTGACTTGGCAATTCACCAAAAAATGTATTTAGTTCATTCAAAAGATCTTTATCAAATTCTTGTTGCTGTTGTCTAGTCTCCAAGTCATATCCAACTCTTTGCAACCCAAAGGACTGTAGGCTCCTCTGTCTATGGGATTTCCCAAGCAAGGATACTGGAGGGGGTTGCCATTTCCTTCTCCAGGGGATCTTCCCGACCCAGGGATCGAACCCACATCAGCTGCATTGGCAGATGGATTCTCTACCACTGAACCACCTGGAAAGCTCCCTGAAATGCTTCCTGCATGCTAAGTACAGAAACAGCAAAGGTCTGATACAAGCCATTACCAGGTTTCCCAGGTACTTCCAGTATTTTGTTTTACCAAAATGCCAAGACACCTGTGATACAGTATTTTAATACGTTAACTACTTAAAGGTTTTAATAATCTAGAAAACTTCCATAATAAGGCACTAACTCCAGCACAACTCTATTATAATACAATTAGCCATGATGGAACAATGTGCTAAAAAATGATGGCTAGTAAATCTTATATACAAAACTAGTACTCAAGCAGTATTTTGTAGCACAAATGTATCACAAAGTGAGATAATTCTTTGCAGATTACTGTACAGAACATCAAATATACTGTCTAATCAAAACTACTGTACTTCAGCAACCGTCTTATCAAAAACTTCCAATGTATACACATAGCTTTGTTGTGACTTATGTAGTATTTTAGCGTGTGCATTTAATGTCTCACCTCAAACTTACTGTTGTTTTTTCCCCAGTTACTTTATAAGAGGAGATGAATTATTATTGTAATAATAAAAAGACTTCTGTAATGGTTAACACTAAAGGCAGTGCAAGATAATGGTCAAGTAAATGGTACAAAATGGCAATGTTAAGAAAGTTTCACTTTTTTTTTTTTTTTTAAAAGAAGGAGGGGAGGACTTTCAACATTCAAAAACTAAAGCAAATACAAACACCTTAAAAACAAATCCTCTTGCTTTTTCTACTGTGTCTGTCTCCTACGCTATAGCCACCGTCTGAGCTAAGACTATGTAAATATGCCTCCCCAAAAGACCCAGACTATGTCTCCATGTCCTTGCATTCCTCTGGTTCTGCCAGTCAAAGCTTACTGAACATTTACTTGTTCAGCAAGTGAATCACTCCCATGATTCCTCTTATCTCTCAGTCCTCTTTCGCTCATTTTTGCTCCTACTCCGCTCAAGCTCACAAGAGTTTCTACACCAGCCATTTCAAGTTACTTAACTAATTTAAGGTTCCTTAGTTACTTCTAGGTAAAAAATCAAACCTCTGAGTGGCTAGAGGTTTCAGAGACCAAAATCTGTTCATTTTATGTCAATCTCCCTAGAAGTCTCACTAAAATCCTATTTTTTCCCCTTTATTTTAGATTTATTTTCCTAATATCCTGGCTATCTAGTTTTCACAAACAGGATACTTACAGTCTGCCAATAATTATATAATTTTCATTGCTTCTTTTCTTACTGGAATGCTCTCAAATACAGTATTAAAAATAAACGTTAATTTTAAAATCACTATAAAGATGTAATTAAAATAGCTCTAAATATTCCCCCATTTCTGAAATTTAAGTCCATTAAAGTAAAAACCCACAAGTCATTTTAAAATAAATGTTTCAGAATATCCCGACTGAATGTTTTCATTTCTTGTCCCAGACTAACAATGTTAGGTTTTACATTTATATAAACAGCAACAAAAAACTGAAGAAGCAACTCTGTAACTAAGCTTTCTGAAAATCTACCTCCAGAAGTATATGTTTATACTTCATATAAATAAACTGGATAATAGCTAATTATCTAGACAAACACAAATAGCAACATAGCTAATTATCTATACAAACACAATATTGGCTCTAAGATAATGAATGCATAAAATGCCTCAAGAGCAATACAAATCTAGTAGAACATAAATATTTCAGTGGAGCTGTAGAAAGTCACTGCATATCTTCAATAAACCCAGAAATATAAAACAAAAACACAACACACACAAACCCACTCCAAACCTTTAGGCTTCAATAATTCTGGAACTAATTGTGAATACCAGAATAAAGTTCCTGCAGCACCAACATTACAAAAAACCAAAGTCAATAGATACTTTATGGAAAATTTTGGCTGAAAACATTAAACAGCTGCATTTTCACTTCCATCCTTTAACTTATAAGTACCCACTAAGCAGTAAAGGAATATTCAGGAAGAATTTGATTTGCCAGTTAATAGCAATCCACAGGTGTTGTCAATTTTGAGGACACTGAATTTCTCATCAAAACTTGGTATCTCTTGTACCTTTTAAGAATTTATCATGTAGCATGTTTACACATATAATTAAGTACCTTGAACTAAAATCATTTTGTGCCACAATTTCAAAAAGGTTGGGAACTACATTTTTAAATAATTCAAGACGTAGAAAACCTCCTCACTCTAAGGTACCCATTGATTAATAATTGATTCCATTTACTATTTAATCTTCACATCTTTGTAAAACAGGTACATGGCAAATTAACTTAGAGCCGCAAATGGGCGCTCACGTTTATTTAATTAACCAACACTAAGTAGTCATGTATGGATGTGAGAGTTGGACTATAAAGAAGGCTGAGCATCCAAGAATTGATGCTTTTGAACTGTGGTGCTGTGGTGTTGGAGAAGATTCTTGAGAGTCCCTTGGACTGCAAGGAGATCCAACCAGTCCATCCTAAAGGAAATCAGTCCTGAATATCAGTGGATGGACTGATGCTGAAGCTGAAACTCCAATACTTGGCCACCGGATGCGAAGAAGTGACTCATTGGAAAAGACCCTGATGCTAAGAAAGACTGAAGGCGGACGACAGAGGATAAGATGGTTGAATGGCATCACCACTCAATAGACATGAGTTTAAATGAGTAAGCTCCAGGAGTTGGTGATGGACAGGGAGGCCTGGCGTCCGGCGGTCCACAGGGTCGCAAAGAGTAGGACACGACTGAGCTGAATTGAAGGTCCCCGACCTCCACCAAAATTGAATCAATCATTTTGAAAAATACAGACGGGCAGAAAGTTGCTGCTGTAAATACAGCACTGTGACAACCTCAAAGGTGTGCAGACGCACACTTCCAGAACACAAGATGTAAGTTTACACTGAATGACAATTTTTAGATCTTGGCATAAAGTTGTACTGGTTTCAACACAGTGGCTTTTTGCGGTCACAAATACAGAGGATGACATGAGAATTTAACACGTGAAGTTTGAGTCGTTCAAGAGTTTACAGAAAAGATTCAGAGTTTTTATTTCTCCTCTGAAAAGTTATTATTTGGGGGTTGGGTGCAGACTTCCGACTCCTACAATTTCAAGGCTTCTAACACAGGGAACTCGCTAATCTGGAGTGAAGTTTGCGTCTGGATTTACTGGAAGGGCTTTAATGCAACAATCTTCACCACCAAAGAGGCCTCGAAGTGCAATCAACGTATGGGTGTGGGCTGGGTGGCGGCAGAACTGCTGCGAGACGATTCGAGATTTATGCAAATAAAAGGGTCACCAATTCTGCGGCGAAGAGGGCAAAAGAATGCATTTTCACCACCCCTCACACTCACACTCCGCGGCTGACAGAACCCGATACCATTTTATTTAAGGTTCATTATCTCTAGTTACCACCTCCAAGACCTCAGCGCCTAACCAGGTCCACGCAGGGACAGTGGCGACGCCTACCTCTCCCTCCCCAATCTGTGCACCCACACCCGGTAGCCCAGCTCGACCGCCCAGGCCACCCTGACGTCCCCTCCCCCTCTGGCCCCTCCGCCGAGAGCGCCCAGGCCGAGGCCTCCGGTGCCCCGCTAGCGCGTGCTTCACGCCATATGCTACCCGGGCTTCGGTGTCCGACCACTGCTTCCCCTCACTCCTGCCACAAAACTGCCACAAAGCCCGCAGCCCACCCTGAAGGTCCAGTGGGCCGCGCGCCGCCGGGTCCCTGGCCCTACCCGCGCCCGGAGCCCGCAGGCCTCATAAGCGCCCGGGTCCCTAGATCCCCCGCTCGCCATGCCCTCTCGGGTGCACCGCGGCTCTACCCGCTCGGGCTCCGCTCGAAGCTGAGGTCGGGGCCCCGCACGCGGTCCCGCCGCGCCACCCACCCCAGCCCAGGCCCTCCCGGCCCCTCGCGCGGACCGCCCCCGATCCGTGCCGGGCCCAGCGCGCTCCGCCGCACTCACCGTCTCGTCGGGGTCGATGTCGATCTTGAAGGTCTGCTGCTGGAGGGTCTTCAGGGTGACCAGCATGGTGCCGTCGCGCAGCTCCGCTGCCGGGCCTGCTCCGGGTGCTGGCCGCTGGGCGGGGTCTGTGGCCTGGCGGGGCCCCGGGGTCGCCCGCGCTCCTCGCGCACTCGGGAGGAAGGCGGTGGGGGTGGGGGCTTGTCACATTCGCCCTGCAGAGCGGCCTCTCCCCGAGTCCTGGCCCCCGGCCGCGCCGCTCCCTCCGCGACTGCGGCCTTCCTCGCGAGCTCGGGCCACCGTGCTTCCTCACGCGCCCGGTTACCAGCCACTGGGTCTGCAGGAAGCGCGAGGGGCTCTGCGAGAGGAGCACAGAATCCGCTAGCTCACCACAGGCTGGTGGCCGCCATCATCGTGACTCGCCGAGACGCGCCCTCCCCCCACCACCCTAAAAACCTGGGGGGGGATGGGGCCGTGCTGGCAGAGCGCGCAGGCGTAGGGTGCGGCGAGGCTGTGCGCAGGCGCAGCTAAGAACTCCGCCCCGGAATTGGGGCGGGGCGGATTGCCGCTCTGGAATGTCGGCCGTCTGGAAGGCGCGTGCGCAGGCGCAGTCAGTGGGCGTCGCGGGGGGTGGAGCTCAGGGCTTCCTCGTCGCGTCTGTTTCTGGGGCCTTCTCCCGCCCGCTGTCGCTCCGCCTGCGTGCAGACTCCGGTTGCCTGAGTTGCGCAATCCGTAGCCGGGGAAGCGCTACGTGGAGACAGGACAGAGTGGATGGCGATACTTGGAACTGGGGAGCTAGAGGGCGGTAGGTCGGGGCGAGGTTTAAGTGAAAGGGTCGTGGGCAACCAGAATAGTGGGCCGGCGCTTGCTGTGAGGCTGAACCCTTGTGCTGGGATTAATTTACCCTGAGAACACTGACTTCAGCGCCAGACCAAGTTAATGGACCTTGCGCCTAAATATAAGATCAAATTATATCACTTCCCCAGGCAGATCTGTCCAACGGCACCTCATCTCATGAGTAAAAGCCAAAGTTCCTAGAGCTGGGTACACAGCCCCTAACTCCCACATCCTATTCTTTCGGCTTGCACTAGACGTTGGTGGATGTTGAGCAAATGCTCTCACCTGAGAGTCTACCTTCACCCTTGCCGTTTCCGCTGCGAGTCCTCTGTTCCTCGATACGTGCGTGGCTCGCCATCTCACTTCCTTCAAATCCTTGCTCAGATGTCGCCTTCTCAGGGAGATCGACTCTGGATACCCGACTTAAAACAGCAACTTCCCTAGTTCCGTTACCCTGCTGTGTTTTCTATAGCACTTAGTTCAGTTCAATTCAGACGCTCAGTCGTGTCCGACTCTGCATCCCCATTGCCTGCAGCACGCCAGGCTTCCCTCTCCATCACCAACTAGCGGAGCTTACTAAAAGTCAGGTCTGTCGGGTCGGTGATGCCATCCAACCATCTCATCCTTTGACGTCCCCTTATATTAAGACATATTTATTGGGTTTATCATCTTTCTCCCTTCAGTAAATCACAGGCAAGCTGCACAAAGGCAAAGATTTTGTTGTGTTGTGTGATGCACCCCTAGCACGAAGAAACATGCCTGGAGTGTAATGCAGGCACAGTAAATATTTTTGGAATCCATGAATGTGCTCTTGGTTTCTCATCAGTAAAATGCGGATAATAATAGCACTCAACTTCATTGATTATTGGAGGGGGGTGTTGAATAGTGTATGTAAAATGTTTGTACCAGGAATGCACAGTTAGTTGCCCATAAGTAGATAGCTGTTTGTAGTATGCCCATTTCAACTAAGAAAACTGAAGTATAATGAGTAACGTACCTGGAGTCACCCACCTGCTAAGTGGCAGGTCCAGAATCTGAATCCAAGCAGAATGATTTCAAAGTCTATGCTCCTAGGTGCTTGGCTTTCCTCTCTCTTAATTACCTACTCTGCTGCACATTTAGGGGCTTCCCTGATAGCTCAGACGGTAAAGAATCCGCCCGCAATGCGGGAGACCAGGGTTCAATTCCTGGGTCGGGAAGATCCCCTGGAGAAGGGATAGGCTACCCACTCCAGTATTCTTGGGCTTTCCTTTATGGCTTAGCTGGTAAAGAATCTGCCTGCAATGCGGGAGGCCTGGGTTCAGCTGCACATTTAACTTAAAGTAATTCAAATGCAAAGTTACATTTAGGTCACTAGCTGTATGACTAATTGCAAATTACCCCCACTGTACCAGCATCCTCACTGAAATAATGTCACTGCTTGGTTTTCTGTGGATTCTAGGAGCCCAGATCTAATTCTTCCATGGAACTTTGCCTGACCAGCCTCCCTCTCGGCTAACCTGGTGTTGCCCTATTCAGAGCACATGTCTCCCTGTATTGTAATTCAGCATCCAACCCTCCACCCTCTGTCTTCCCCTTTATCTATTATTAGTCACCAGGTGATCTCATCTTATCCCTTGTTTTGAAATACCTCTCGCCTGGACTTTTCCCCTTAGCTATCGTTAGCTGATTGCCTGCACAGTATCTTTTTTAAAAATATTTATGTATTTAGCTGTGCCAGGTGTTTGCTGAGGCACATGGGATCCTTCCCAGTGCACAGGCTTAGTTGCCCTGCAGCATGTGGGATCTAAGTTTCCCAGATCAGAGATTGAATTCACACTCCCTCATTTGGAAGGCAGATTGTTAACCACTAGACCACCAGGGAAGTCCCAACACAATATCTTGACTTGAAATATAATTAGCATCTGAGACTTAACATGGCCAAACAGAACCATTGACCCCCTCTGGGCCTCCCTCCCCCCTGAAACCTGTTCTCCCAGTTTCCCCCGATCTTAGTTCATGGCACCACCATCAACCCACATGCTCAGACCAAAAATCTAGTCATCATGCCTGATAAGTTCTTCCCTCTTCTCTTCCCTGCACCAGCTACCACATCTAATCCATTATCAAGTCCTGTCAACTTTATTCTCCAAGTTATATCCCCAAATCAGCTGTTTCTCACCATTTCGACTTCTAAAACCCTAGGCTAGTCCATCAACATCTTTCATTTCAGTTCATCTTTCAAAGAGTCCTGTCCTACTTTTTGTGATCCCATGGACTGCACCATACTGCAGCATACCAACTGTCCATCACCAACTCCTGGAGCTTGCTCAGACTCATGCCATCCAACCGTCTCATCCTCTGTCATCCTCTTCTCCTGCTCTCAACCTTTCCCAGCATCAGGATCTTTTCAACATCTTTCACCTGCCTCCAAACTGGTCTCTCCGCTTCTGCTCTTTTTCAACCTCCTCAGCCATCAGAGTGGTCTTTTTCAGATACAAATCATGTCACATCAGTCTCAATACCTAATCACATTTGAGAATAAAATTCAAACTCCTTACCTGACCTTGCAAATTTAACTGACCTTGAACATTTCATGCAAAGATGGGCTCAATAAAGGACAGAAATGGCATGAACCTAACAGAAGCAGAAGATATTAAGAAGAGGTGGCAAGAATACATAGAAGAAAAAAAAAAAAAAAAGAATACACAGAAGAACTATACAAAAAAGATCTTCACGACCCAGATAATCACGATGGTGTGATCACTCACCTAGACCCAGACATCCTGGAATGTGAAGTCAGGTGGGCCTTAGGAAGCATCACTATGAACAAAGCCAGTGGAGGTGATATAATTCTAGCTGAGCTATTTCAAATCCTAAAAAATGATGCTGTGAAAGTGCTGCAGTCAGTATGCCAGCAAATTTGGAAAACTCAGCTGTGGCCACAGGACTGGAAGAGGTCAGTTTTCATTCCAGTCCCTAAGAAAGGCAATGCCAAAGAATGCTCAAACTACTACACAGTTGCACACATCTCACACGCTAGCAAAGTTATGCTCAAAATTCTCCAAACCAGGCTTCAACAATACGTGAACCGTGAACTTCCATATGTTCAAGCTGGTTTTAGAAAAGGCAGAGGAACCAGAGATCAAATTGCCAACATCCGCTGGATCATCAAAAAAACATGAGAGTTCCAGAAAAACATATATTTCTGCTGTATTGACTATGCCAAAGCCTTTGACTGTGTGGATCACAATAAACTGTGGAAAATTCTGAAAGAGATGGAAATACCAGACCACCTGACCTGCCTCTTGAGAAATCTGTATGCAGGTCAGGAAGCAACAGTTAGAACTGGACATGGATCAACAGACTGGTTCCAAATAGGAAAAGGAGTACATCAAGGCTGAATATTGTCACCATGCTTACTTAACTTATATGCAGAATACATCATGAAAAACGCTGGGCTGGATGAAGCACGAGCTGGAATCAAGATTGCCAGGAGAAATATCAATAACCTCAGATATGCAGATGACACCACCCTTATGGCAGAAAGTGAAGAACTAAAGAGCCTCTTGATGAAAGTGAAAGAGGAGAGTGAAGAAGTTGGCTTAAAGCTCAACATTCAAAAAACTAAGATCATGACATCTGGTCCCATCACTTCATGGCAAATGGAGAAACAGTGGAAACTGTCAGACTTTATTTTGGGGGGCTCAAAAATCACTGCAGATGGTGACTACAACCATGAAATTAAAACACACTTACTCCTTGGGAGAAAAGTTATGACCAACCTAGACAGCATATTAAAAAGCAGAGACATTACTTTGCCAACAAAAGTCCATCTAGTCCAGGCTATGGTTTTTCCAGTAGTCATATATGGATGTGAGAGTTGGACTGTAAAGAAAGCTGAGTGCCGAAGAATTGGTGCTTTTGAACTGTGGTGTTGGAGAAGACTCTTGAGAGTCCCTTGGACTGCAAGGAGATCCAACCAGTCAATCCTAAAGGAAATCAGTCCTGAATACTCACTGAAAGGACTGATGCTGAAGTTGAAGGTCCAATACTTTGGTCACCTCATACAAAAAACTGACTCATTTGAAAAGACCCTGATGGCTGGGAAAGATTGAAAGCAGGAGAAGGGCACAACAGAGGATGAGATGGTTGGATGGCATCACTGACTCAATGGACATGAGTTTGAGCAAGCTCCGGAAGTTGCTGATGGACTAGGAAGCGTGGTGTGCTGCAGTCCCTGGGGTTGCAAAGAGTTGGACAGGACTGAGTGACTGCACTGAACTGAGCCAACCTTGGGGAGCTCACATGATCTGCCAAACTCTCTGGCCTCTTCTCTTCCCTTCTCCCTCTCATTCACTGTCATCCCTCTGCACCACTTTTCTTTCATACCCCGAATGGGCCAGGCTGGTTCTAATCTCTTGGCCTTTGCATTTGAGTTTATTTCAGCTTGAAATTCTCTTCCCAGATCTTTGAATGACTAACTTTTCATCATTCAGGGTCCAAGTCATAATTTACTTCCCCAGATTTCTCCAGCAACTTTAATAATATATAATAAACATACATTAACCCTTTAGGCAAGGCACTATTCGAGGCACTTTCCATGGAACCTCATATCTGAGCCCCACCAAACTATGTGATATCTGCAACAGGAGTGCGTGCGTGCGAAGCCACTTCAGCCATGTCCGACTCTGTGCTACCCTATGGACTGTCGCCTGCCAGGCTTCTCTATCCATGGGACTCTCCAGGCAAGAATACTGGAGTGGGTTGCCATGCTGTCATCCAGGGGATCTTCCCAACCCAGAGATTGACCCTGTGTCTCTTATGTATTTTGTATTGGCAGGTAGTTTCTTTATCACTAGGGCCACCTGGGAAACCCATCTACAATTCAGTTCAGTTCACTCAGTCGTGTCCAACTCTTTGCAACCCCAGGGACTGTAGCACACCATACTTCCATGTCCATCACAAACTCCCGGAGCTTGCTCAAACTCATGTCTGTTGAGTTAGTGATGCCATCCAACCATCTCATCCTCTGTCGTCCCCTTCTCCTCCCGCCTTCAATCTTTCCCAGCATCAATCTTTTCCAGTGAGTCAGTTCTTTGTATGAGGTGACCAAAGTATTGGAGCTTCAACTTCAGCATCAGTCCCTCTAATGACTATTCAGGACTGATTTTCTTTAGAATTGACTGGTTTGATCTCCTTGCGGTCCAAGGGACTCTCAAGAGTCTTCTCCAACACCACAGTTCAAAAGCATCAGTTCTTTGTCTCTCAGCTTTCTTTATAGTCCAACACTCACATCCATACATGACTGCTGGAAAAACCATAGCCTTGACTAGATGGACCTTTGTCGGCAAAGTGATGTCTCTGCTTTTTAATGCCATCTAGGTTTGTTATAACTTTTCTTCCAAGGAGCAAGCATCTTTTAATTTCATGGCTGCAATCACCATCTGCAGTGATTTTGGAGCCCCCCCCCCCCCAAAAATAAAGTCAGCCACTGTTTCCACTGTATCCCTGTCTATTTGCTATGGAGTGATAGGACTGAATGCCATGATTTTAGTTTTCTGAATGTTGAGCTTTAAGCCAACTTTTTCACTTTCCTCTTTCACTTTCATCAAGAGGGTCTTTAGTTCTTCTTCGCTTTCTGCCATAAGGGTGGTGTCATCTGCGTATTTAAGGTTGTTGATGTTTCTCCCAGCTGTCTTGATTCCAGCCTGTGCTTCATCCAGCCTGGCATTTCACATGATGTACGCTTCATATAAGTTAAATAAGCAGGGTGACAATATGCAGCCTTGACGTACTCCCTTCCCGATTTGGAACCAGTCCGTTGTTCCATGTCCAGTTCTAAGTGTTGCTTCTTGACCTGCATGCAGATTTCTCAGGAGGCAGTTAAGATGGTCTGGTATTCCCATCTCTTGAAGTATTTACCACTTTGTTGTGATCCACACAGTCAAAGTCCATCTACAGTAGGACCCTTCTTTAAATTGTTTCATGGCTCTACCTGAAATTATTATTTTTTTAATTTTCTTGGCTAAATAGTACAGGTTGGGCAGGCTGTATGCCTCCTTGTCTGATGTAGGTGTGTTTGCCCAGAGTCCCGCAGTTTACATAATAGATGAAGGGACCCCCTCCAACTCACCAGTGCAAAGGCCACCAAGGTGAGGGTGCTTATGAGCAAAGCCTTGTAGGTTAGACGTTGAGCTTCTTCAGGAGCTATTGGGCCAAAATATAAAGATGGAAGGGTGTCATTACTTCCAAATACTTGAGAACAAGCCAGGGAATATTACTTGTGTATTTGGAAGTCAGTCAAATGATTTCAAGGAAGAAGATGAGCAAGCAGAGATGCAACAGCTACTGACTTAGAAAATACTGGGGTAGAACATGCCAGAGTCCAGGCCATTCATTCATTCATCAAGTAATTCTTGAGACTTTCTCCATGCCAAGAACTGTTCTAGGTGCTGAGGATACAATAGGGAGCAAAGTCACTGCCCTCATGGAGTTTGTATTCTAGTGGAATAATAGATAATAAACTACAAATCAAAATTATAACAGATGGGGGTACTGATAAGTACTATTTTTTTTTTAAAGAACATGAAGAAGATCAGTAGTGCTAAGAAATGATATACTTGCTACAGAGATTGTGCCAGCTATTTTTCATTCCCCTCCCTCACCTTTTTAAAAAATATTTTTTCAGCTGCATCAGGTCTTAACTGCAGCACGCAGGATCTTCATTTCATCATGCAGGATCATTCACTGTAACGCAAGGACTGTAGTTGTAGCTCATGGACTCAGTAGTTGCAGCACGCGGGCTTAGTTGTGGTTTGTGGGATCTTAGTTCCCCAGCCAGGGGTCAGACCCAAGTCCCCTGCATTGCAAGTCAGGCAGTGTCCATGTTAGTTGTTCAGTCATGTCTGACTCCTTGCAACCCCGTGGAGTATATAGTCCCCTAGGCTCTTCTGTCCATGGAATTCTCTAGACAAGAATACTGGAGTGGGATGCCATTCCCTTCTCCAGGGGATCTTCCTGACCCAGGGATTGAACCCAGGTCTCCCACATTGCAGGCAGATTCTTTACCCTCTGAACCCCTTGGGGAGCCCTCCTGCATGGCAAGGCAGATTCTTAACCACTGAACTGCCAGGGAAGTCCCCCTCCCCCATCCTCTTTCTTACCCCTTCTTCACCCAGCAGTTGGTCCCAAGAGGACTGCCCTGGATGGGCTTCCACAGTTGGCTTCTCGGGGAGTCCTAGCAGGAGAGGACTGAGGGAGGAACGTGAAATTAGGTGTGTAGTTGGCAGTGCTCTTGATACAGGATAATTGCTTCTGTGTGGCCTTCCGTGTGACTCTGTCCTTCCAGGTCCTGGTAAGTGCTCCCTAGAGGGCCCTGCTTCTCGCTGCAGGGTGCTGCCCTGTCCTTGTAGCATGCCTGCACACTTCCCTACATCATTGTGAGGAGTCCCTTTATTGAATCTCCCTGGATTACACCTCGTTAGTTTCATAGGACTGCTAAAACAAAGTACCCTGAACTGAGTGGCTTAAAACAACAAAAAGTTATTGTCTCAGACTTTTGGAGGCTAGAAGTCCAAAATTAAGATGTTGGTAAGGCAATGCTGTCTCTGATACCTGACACACGGATTCTTCGTTGCCTCTTCCTCACTTCTGGTGGCTTGCTGGCAGTCATTGGCAGCCTGTGGTTTCCTGCACCACCTGGATCTCTGCTTCCATCATCATCTGATGCTCTCCTCTTGTATGTTTGTCCCTCTGTCTCTTCTTACAAGGACAGGAACAGAATAGGAACAACTGTTATTGTGTCTCCTCTTCTCAGCTCTATTACTACTTTTAATATTTACTTCTGATCACCAAATAGGTAGGTTTATTTTTCCCCATGCCAAGTAATTCTCCAGTTCTCTGCAGACACCAGCTGGGTATCCTACAGTGTGATTCAGTCCTGGCACTACCTGGAGTTAGCATCTGATCCCACATGGCTTCCCTGGTTGCTCAGCTGGTAAAGAATCCCCCTGCAATTCGGGAGACCTGGGTTCGATCCCTGGGTTGGGAAGATCCCCTGGAGAAGAGAATGGCAGCTCCCTCCAGGATTCTTACCTGGGAAATCCCATGGACAGAGGAACCAGGCCGGCTACAGTCCATGGGGTCACAAAGGGTCAGACACAACTGAGCAACTGAGCATGCAGGCATGCATGTAGCAGCTACAGCTTGTAGTTCATTGGGACCATTGCTGTGTCCCCTCACAGAGAGCTCCCCCTTTGAAGACCAAGACTTCTAACCACACAGGTTTCAGAGATATGGGATCAGAAAGGTCCTCAGTGGGTCACTGGGTGTGGTAAACTGGCCCATTCCTGCTTTCCTGCCTTGATTTCTGGACCATCTGGTCTTCCTGCTAGGAACACAGTACCCTGTAGGACACTTTTATTCAGTCTTTAGGTTCTCCCCTCGAGAATGAGACCCTGTTCTTGCACAGTATTGCCCCTGAAAGTGAAAATGAAAGTTGCTCAGTCGTGTCTCCTCTTTGAGACCCTATGGACTGTACAATCCATGGAATTCTCCAGGCCAGAATACTGAAGTGGGTAGCTTTTCCCATCTCCAGGGGATCTTCCCAACCCAGGGATTGAGCCCAGGTCTCCCACATTGCAGGCGGATTCTTTACCAGCTGAGTCTCCTAGGATTGCCCCTGAGATGGTACTTCATCTGCACCACCAGCAGCTTGTTCCATCACTCTCTCAGGTTGGCACTCCGGGGGAAGGTGGTGGTGGTAAGACCCATAGGTCCCGTGATCATGGGATCCCTCCTAAACCTCCTTCACTGTGAAGTGGGTCCCCTGGTAGGGTGCTGTTATGGGTAGGGTTCTGGTCTACGGGTCAGGCACTCTGTAAACTGCAGAATGGTAGAGGCTGAAGCTCTTGTACTTCATAGTACAAATGTGTGCTCAGAATAATTATCTGTTCTTACGTGAACAAATTGCTTGGCCTTCCAGGATGCAAAGGACCCAGTGAAGTCAGCTTGTTACCATGTGACCAGTAGGTCCCTCAGAGAATAGTACCAGATCGGGGATTCATCTCTGGCCTCTCTCTCTGGCAGGCTGGACATTCAGAGGCGATCGTGGCTAGACCATCCTTACCAAGGATCGTCATGCCAAGAGGCCACGCGTTGTCTCCACCTCTGCCACCACGGTCACTCCCCTCAAGTGCCTATCATGTTTCCACCCTTGCTTTCTCATAGTCTATTCTAGATATAATAGCCATATTCTTTTAAAATATAGATCAGTTCATTACTGCTCAAAACCCTGTACTAGCTTCCCACTTCCATCAGTAAAATCTCAAATCTTTACGTCACTCCCCTCCCTCCGTCCTCTTTGTTACTTTTCTGATGTCATCAGCTATATATTTCCCCAGGTGCAGTCTGCTACAGCCTCGCTGTCCCTTGAGTTCACCAGGTCCACTGTAACCCGGTCTTTTGATCTCTACTTTCCGAGACACTCTTGCACGGGTTCTTTCCCTCACATCCTCCAATCATTGCTCCAATTTTCAACTTCTCAATGAACCCTGCTCTGACCCCTTGACCGCCCTGTTTGCTATGACAATGTCCGTTTCCCAGTCAACACTCCCTATACCACTTACCCTGCTCTCCTCCTCTTCTAACACACTATATTGTTTATTTATTTATTATGTGTCTTTAGTGTCTATCTCCCATGCTAGAAGACAGGGATCTTTGTCTGTTTTACTTGTTCAGATTCTGTAAGCACCAGGAGGAGTGCCAAGAACAGAGAAAGAACTCAACGGTGAAAGGAAAATTCAGCCACCCATCAAAAAAAAGCATATTAAAACAAGGTGATATTGTTATGTGTTAAAATTAACAATTAAGACTAACATCCAATGATATTAAAAACTGTATGACAAAAAATGTTTTCATAGTTTGCTGGTGACTTTACAGTTTGTTACAATCTTTTGGAAAGCCGTTTAGCCTTATGAAAGTGAAAGTGAAGTCACTCAGTCATGTCCAACTCTTTGTGATCCCATGGACTGTAGCCCACCAGGCTCCTCAGTCCATGGGATTTTCCAGGCATGTTACTGGAGTGGGTTGCCATTTCCTTCTCCAGGGGATCTTCCCAACCCAGAGATTGAACCCAGGTCCCCACATTGTAGGCAGACGCTTTACTGTCTGAGCCACCAGGGTCACCCATTTAGCCTTATAGGTGTTTTTTGTTTTTTTTTTAATTGTAGTGGTTTTTGTCATGACTCTTGGAATTTCAACTCTTGTGTGTGTGACTTTGCGACCCCATGGACTGTAGCCCGCCAGTCTCCTCTGTTCATGGGATTTCCCATGTGAGAATACTGGAGTGCGTTGCCATTTCTTTCTTGATCCTAGAATTGAACCCACGTCTCCTGCATTGGCAGGTGGATTCCTTACCACTGAGTTACCTAGGAAGCCCATTAACTCTTATACACATTACATGAATACTTCTGAAACTACTTTACTCGGCTTAGCTATCTAACTGTGATTAGAAAAGTTGATGCAGTGGTGCAGTCAGCTGGCCACTGGGTCAAGGGTTCAAGGTTCACATGTTTTATGTTTAAACAGTATCGTTTATGCAACCAAACATTCTCTCTTTTTTTTTTCATTTCAACTGATTTTCTCATTAATTTTGCAAGAGAGTAGAAAAATTGGTAGCAACAAGTTGTGAAATAGACCTTTTGCTAAAGTTCAGTATGTTTAAATAGTTTTGGTTCTTTTGTTTTTTTCCCCAATACAACATTCCTTTTCTCATTTAGCAGGTTTTTTTCATTACTAGCTAAAGCTAATTTTAATACATGATATATTGCAAGTATACCTGACTTGTCTTTTGAGCTAAAAAATGTAGCTGACTTTTTGTTGAAATCATGTTTATGTGTTAATTACTTTATTGTCATTTATTCTCCTGTATTTATTGGGAAGCAGTTATATGCCAGGCCCTACCTCTGTCTGATGGCTCTCTAAATCTCTGCCCTCAGGAAGTTACTAAGAGAAATAAACAAGTCAAAGATCTCTGCCATGTGCTGGGACTGATGCCGATTCCAGGAAGGGAAAAAAAGCCTGACTGGCTTTTAATGAGGTAGGAGATGGACACAGGCATCCAACATCTTTTCAGTTCTCTATCTCCCTTTCACAGCTGACCATCTAATCTCTGTATTGGTCACATGTTCTGAAAATTAGAGTTCTAATAGTATCTTGTCATAAACCAAACTGAATAAATTAATGTAATCCTATGGGCTTCCCTAAAGAAACTTTAGAGCATTTAAAAAGTTTTTTCTACTTTAAATGGAAAGTATGTGTTCCTTTTCCCAGGCCCATGTTTATTATTTGTGCTTTTGCAGTACATGCAATGTATGTGTTTTGCAGAGCTGTTACACTCTACATACATATACATATGTATAATTTTTATTTAACTGTTTTATTTTTTGGCTGCACTGGGTCTCACTGCTGCCTGAGGGCTTCTCTCTAGTTGCGGTGCATGGGCTCCTCACTGCAGTGGCTTCCCTTGTCGTGGAGCACAGGCTCCAAATAAATAAATAAATTTAAAAATAAGATATATCACCAGAACCAGACGTGGAACAATGGACTGGTTTCAAATTGGGAAAGGAGTACGTCAAGGCTATGTATTGTCACCCTGCTTATTTAACTTCTATGCAGAGTACATCACGTGAAATGCCAGGCTGGATGAATCACAAGCTAGAATCAAAACTGCCAGGAGAAATATCAACAACCTCAGATATGGAGATGATACCACTCTAATGGCAGAAAGCAAAGAGGAACTAAAGAGCCTCTTGATGTAGGTAAAAGAAGAGAGTGAAAAAGCTGGCTTAAAACTCAACATTCAGAAAACTAAGATTACAGCATCCAGTCCCATCACTTATGGCAAGTAGATGGGGAAAAAATAAAAACAGTGGCAGATTTTATTTTCTTGGGCTCCAAAATCACTGTGGACAGTGACTGCAGCCATAAAATTAAAAGACACTTGCTCCTTAGAAGGAAAGCCATGACAAACCTAGACAGCATATTAAAAAGCAGAGACATCACTTTGCTGACAAAGGTCCATCTAGTCAAAGCTATGGTTTTTGCAGCAGTCATGTATGGATATGAGAGTTGGACCATAAAGAAGGCTGAACACCAAAGAATTGATGCTTTTGAACTGTGGTGCTGGAGAAGACAGTTGAGAGTCCCTTGGACTGCAAAGAGATCAAACCAGTCAATCCTAAAGGAAATCAGTTCTGAATATTCATTGGAAGGACTGATGCTGAAGCTGAAGCTCCAATACTTTGGCTACCTGATGCAAAGAACCAACTCATTGGAAAAGACCTTGATGCTAGGAAAGATTGAGGGCAGGAAGAGAAAGGGGCAACAGAGGATAAGATTTTTGGATGGCATCACCAACTCAATGGACATGAGTGTGAGTTCATTTCCTTTAGCCTTGACTGGTTTGATCTTCTTGCAGTCCAAGGGACTCTCAAGAGTCTTCTCCAGCACCACAATTGGTTGGATTGATTAGTAAATATAAAAAAAATCAGACTACAGAAATGGAATAAATAAGAAGCAAGTGTTTGTCAAATTTCCAATTGGCAGCAAATATTCGAGCTTAAAAAAATACGCATAACGGAATTGACTACATAAAAATTTCATTGTCTCATTATAGTAACAGTGTAAACAGAATAAAAAGCATGCAGCAAACTGAAAAATGTTCCCAACATGTGACAAATTGAATATCCTTACTATATAAATTAGTCATACAAATTGAAAAGGAAAGCCTTACAATTCAATTAGGTTTACACAGAAAATTCACAGGAAAATTACATTTAGCCAATAAATAATAATGTGGGTCATCATTTGAAGAGTGCTTATTATGTGTTTAAGTCCTTTTCTAAATGCCTGATATATTAACTTTTAATCCTTATATCCATTATGAAATGACTCTGGTGAACTTATTTAACCTTTCTGTGCCTCAGTTTCCCTCCTCCGTGAACATGTCTGAGAATTATTCCAGGAAAGATGCAAAGAAGTGAGATTGCTGGGTCAAAAGAGAATGTGGATTTTCATTACAACAAATCCTACCAAAATTCTATCCAAATTGCCGCATATATTCTTACAACTTCTTATCAACACAGTTTGAGAATACCAGTTTCCCCTGCCCCCCAGCCAACACTAAATAAGTTCTGTACTTTTCTTTTTTGCCAATTTGATGGGCATATCACTCTTACCTCTCAAGAATTCAAGTCCTTTTCATCCTGAAAGCCAGACTGAATATCTACGTTTTCTTTGAAGAGTCCCGTCAACTGCCCAGTAAAACATTTTTCCTTCCTTTCAATTCCCTCATCATTTTATCTATTCATTCAACAAATATTTGCTGAGCATTTATTATATGTTCTAGTCAGTGCAGATAAAGCAACAGATAAATCAGGCAAAAATTTCTGCCTTTATGGAGCTTGCATTCTAAGGAGGAAGGCAGAAAATAAAAATGAATTTAAATTTATAGAATCTTAAATAGCTAAGAACAAAGAAAGCTGATGTGGGGGATAAGAAAGTATCAGGATGGAAATAGAATTGAAATTTTAGGTACCATGACTGAGGAAATCCCAGCAAAAGGCTGCTTGTGCCTTCCTTACAGCATTTACCACCTTCTAGTACTCTCGCCTGCAAACTCCCGTGGATGGAGGAGCCTGGTGGGCTGCAGTCCATGGGGTTGCTATGAGTCGGACCAGACTGAGCGACTTCACTTTAACTTTTCACTTTCATGCATTGGAGAAGGAAATGGCAACCCACTCCAGTGTTCTTGCCCGGAGAATCCCAGGGACGGCAGAGCCTGGTGGGCTGCTGGCTATGGGGTCGCACAGAGTTGGAGACGACTGAAGCGACTTGGCAGCAGCAGCAGCAGCAGTCTATATTTATTAATTTTATTGTGATAAAATATATAACATACACTTTATCATTTTAATCATTTTAAAATATATAGTTCAATGACAGTAAGTATACATACATTCACATAGTCGTGCAGCCATCACCACTATTCACCTCCAGAACTTTTTCATCATCCCAAACTGAAAGTCTGTATCCCCTTAAACTGTAATTCTCCATTCTGCTCCCCCTCCCACCTTTCTGTCTCTGAATTTGACTACTCTAGGTACCTCATTTAAATGGAACCATACAGTATTTGTCCTTCTGTGTTTGCTTTATTTCCCTTAGGGTAATTTCTTCAACGTTCATGTTGCAATATGTATCAGAATTTGTTTCTCTTTTAAGTTTGTGTAATATTTCATTGGAAAAGACCCTGATGCTGGGAAACATTGAAGGCAGGAGAAGAAGGGGACGGCAGAGGATGAGATGGTTGGATGGCATCACTGATTCAATGGATATGAGTTTGAGCAAGCTCCTGGAGATGGTGAAGGACAGGGAAGCCTGGCGTGCTGCAGTCCATAAAGAGTCGGATGTGACTGAGCAACTGAAAAACAACAATATTCCATTATATGTATATACCGCATTTTGTTTATCCATTCATCTGCCAAGGAACATTTGGGTTGTTTCTGGGTTTGTCTGTTGTGAATAATGTAGTGAACATAGGTGTGCATATATCAGTTCAGATCTCTGCTTTGAGTCTTTGGGGCTATAACCAGAAGTGGAATCACTGGATCAAATGGTAGTCATATATTTAATTTTTCTAAGAACTACCATACTGTTTTTCATAGTGAATGCACCATTTTACATTTTTATCAGCAATGCACTAGGGTTCCAACTGCTCCACATCCTTGCAAAAACTTTCTTTTTTTAATAATAGACATCGTAATGGGTTTTAAGTGGTATCACATTATGGTTTTGAGTTGCATTTCCTTAATGATTAATGATGCTGAACATCTTAATCATGTGCTTTCTGGCCATTTGTATGTCTTATTTGGAAAAATGTCTCTCCAAAATGTCTGCCCATTTTTGAGTTGAGTTGTTTGTTTTTTTGTCACTGCATTCTGAGCGTTCCCTATATACTCTGGATGTTAATCCCTTGTCAAATAAACAAGAGCACATATTTTCTCCTGTGAGTTGTCTTTTTATTCTGGTAATAGTGTCTGTCTTAGTCCATTTGGACTATTGTAACAAAATTACCATAAACTGAGTAGTTTACAAACAACAGAAATTTGTATTTCACCACTCTGGAGGCTGGGAAGTCCGAGATCAAGGACTTCAAGCATCAAGCAGCTTCAGTGTCTAGGGAAGGCCCATTTCCTGGTTCATAGATGGCATCTTCTTGCTGTGTCCTCGTGTGGGGAGGGAAGGAATCTCTGTAAGGGTACTGATCTCATTCATGACCCCATCACCTCCCAAAGGCCCACCTCCTGTAATATCATCACCTACGGGTTTGGATCAACATACAAATTTTGAGGGGACACAGACATTCAGACCGTAGCAGTGTCCTTTGATGTAACAAATTTCTAAAATTTTAATGACATCCAGTTGGTCTATTTTTTTTCTTTTGTAGACTCTGCTTTTGGTGTCATGTCCAAGAAATCATGAAATCCAGTGTCATAAAGCTTTCCCCTGTTCTAAAAGTTTTATAGTTTTAGATCTTACATTTCGGTCTTTGATCCATTTTGAGTTAATTGTACATGGTGTTAGGTAAGAGTCCAATTTCATTCTTTTGCATGAGGATGTTAGATGTTCATTTTTATTACATTTGATGATTTTCCTAAGACCCTTTGAGGACAGCACTGTGTCTTATAATCCTTTATATCCCTTTTAATACCAGGCATTTAACAAGAGCTAAATGCACTTTAAAAAAAATGCTTTGTGGTTCCTGACTATTGAATCAAAAGTCTTATTCTGTCTGCACCTTATTGTAGGACCTAGCACATAATTGGCATTTTAAAAATGTTTATTAAATTAAGGAATTAAATATATTCTTATTCTGAAGGATCTCATGGTCAAAAAAATTATTCTTTCAATTGAGTGATGTTGAAAGGATTGGAGAATGAGTAAATCATTGTAAATATTGAATTGCATAATACATATATGTAAAAAGAGAATGACATAAACAGCAAAAATAATTTCTGTAGCCACCTTCAAAACAAATACTTAACTTTTATTTTTAAGAAGATGAACTATAACTAAGAATTCATCATTTTTTTCTCCTTGAAATCTCTTTAAAATAATCCAGTTTTTTAAAAAAAGGCAAACATAAGTGCTCTGGAAAACCAAGAAGGTGATGTGATAGTTATACAAAAATGTTCCCAGGGAACCAGCTCATTGGTACTTAGGTACTTGTGTGGTTCCCCTCCTATATTGAAGTTGGACTTCAGCCAACAGAATCCCAAGAGTGGTGCTGGACCGTTTTGTATCTAAGCCTGTGATAGATTTTGTATTTATAGCATCTGGAAATGGACTGACAGAAACAAACACAGGTAGATTTTTCTATGAGTTCCAAGCTCAGAGCAGAGGCAATGCTATCAAGAGTTAGCCTTTGGCGGTTGAGGGGGGAGGCGGGGGGGGGGGGGGGGGGGGGCGGGCGGCAGTGGCAGGGAAGAGTTAGTCTTGAGATGCAAAGAATTGGGTGGGGTTGTGAACTGAAGGACCTCAGGATGTTGGAGCCTTGACTTGGCAAAGGTGTGCTGGTTAAGGGCGGAGTTGCCACAGCCAGCTCCTGGATTGGGCAGTATAGAGTTTCGTGGCTGCAGTGGCCCTTCAGGTTACCATGGTGAATTGAGCATGTCATGAAAAGTCCAGCGTGTCACTTCCGCAGTAACCTCCTGCAGTATCCCTAACATCTCAGGATAGAGGCTGGAATGTTTGGCAATTTCTTAAGGGTGTTGGGGAGGGTGGAGCACCCCATTCTTTGGTGGAGCAAATAATTTGGAGAGCTCCATTTATCTTGAGTTTCCAAACTGTTTCTAAGGAGGTAAGTAGTTGAAAATATTCGCAGAGCAAAGGTCAGAGCTTCCTGAGACTGATCTCACCCAATGAAGCAGGATGTGAAAACAAACAAAAAATAGCAGGATAGAGCGTTTAGCCAGTGTAATAATAACACCAGTCACTTACGCGCCGTTTACTTCATACTGAAGGCCATTGCACCCCTTCACTCACAACCTCGGAGAAAATGATGGCGAAGAGAACAGCAGTCATCTGATCCCAGGGTTTTCACCATTAACCACTAGTCTATATAAACAGAATGTGATAAAAGTGACCATTTCAGATCAATGGGAGAAGAATGGATGTTTCAATAACAGTAAATTTGTACTGTAGTTACAGAAAGGGGCCAGTGCACCAGCTGTACTTCATTCTTGAAAAGATAGAGCAGAATTCAGCTGAAGACAAAAAGAAACCATGTGTTATGTTAATATCTCTAGTTAATAGAGCACACTTACAAACTGATAAGAAAGAGTTAAATAGTCTAATAGAACGTTTGCCAGATGATATGGACAGCAATAAACAAAAACACAAGTGATACCATTAAAATATGATGCAGTGATTCAGTGTTAGGAAAATATATATATATATAATTTATGTATTACAATCCTGGTTTTGTAAGAAAATAAACAACCACCATTACCACCACTGCAATAAATACATGCACATAAAGACAGAACAATGACTTGAAGAAAAGAACCAGAATGTTCACAGTGGTTAAAGTGAAGTGAAGAATTGAAGTCGCTCAGTCATGTCCGACTCTTTGTGACCCCATGGACCCACGAGGCTCCTCCTCCTCCAGGCAAGAATACCGGAATGGGTTGCCATTTCCTTCTCCAGGGGATCTTCCCAACCCAGGGATCGAACTTGGGTCTCCTGCATTGTAGACAGACGCTTTACCGCCTGAGCCAACAGGGAAGTCACAGTAGTTAGCCCAGGGTAACAACTTGCAATTTATAAATGTTTTCATTTTTCCAAAATTTCAATAAAGCACCTTTATTTAGAATTAGAAAAATAAACCATGACACAAATTATTTGAACATTTGTGAGTTAAGTTTAAAATGAAAGTATTATACTTACATGTTGGTTGTTAAGCTTGATTACTTAGAGCATAGTACTTGTTTAAAACCCATAGAGTGTACAACACGGAGTGCACCCTAATTTATACTGTGTACTTTGGGTGATGATGATGTGTTCGTGTAACTTTATTGGTCATAACAAGCATACCACTGTAGTACAGAATGTCCACAATGGGAAAGTTGTATGTGGGAGAGAACAGGGGAGATATGGGAACTCTGTGCTTCCCATTCAATTTTGCTGTGAACCTACAACTACTCTAAAAAAACTAAGTTCATTATTTAAAAAAAGAACATAGCAACCATAATGATGTCATAGAATTTCTTTAAGGAGGAAATTTTGTAAATACCCTTTATTTAAACTTGGCATAAATTTGGCATGTTTCTATCCCTCAATGCCAAAAGTATGGTTTTTCATATGGTTTAGCATATCCATTTATAAGGGGCAAACCATTATTTCTCAAGTGCATCAGATTGAGGTGTAAGACCAATGCCTATTTATTATTTAGAATGACAGTTCTGTCACAGGGGCTGGAATACACATATGGACATAAGCAACATATTTTCTTTGTGAAGTCAGGGAAAAAGGCTATATTATCAGAAGGTTGCCTGAAATTAGGAGAAGTAGGAACTAGTGTCATGACTTGATTATTTAAAATATTTCTCAAAGTATAAGTTCACTGACTACCTACATCAGTCTCACCAAGGATGTTCACTAAGATGGAGGTTTTTAAACACTAACCTAGATTTACTCTATCAAGGTCTCCAGGTATGACGTCAGAGTCTGCACTTTTAACAAGCATCCAAGATGACATTTATGTGCACGGAAGTTTGGGAACCAGAGTAGCAACCAGAGTAGTTTGTTCCAGTGTAGCAAGGAAAAGGGTAGCGATGGCTATGGAGGTCTTTGCCAACAGAAAATTAACAAGTCAAAAGCATTGATGAGACTAAATCTGATGTTTCCCTGATGATGTTCCCCTGAAGGGGAAATGGCTAAGGTTCCTTTTAATGATTGTATGATGTGCTAATCAAATTGATACATAATAAATGCCCGTTTCTTTTAAAGGCTCTCATGCTAGGTTGTGGTCCAGTGAAGATACTAGGTCCATTAGGCTTCACTTGTGCATTATTGTTCTCTTGCACATTTAAGACCTGTAACTAATGGTATTGTATAACACGAGATTCTCATTGAATCTCTCCCAATGTAGCTTTTTTGCAGAAAATAATTCCCCCTTCCCATGATACTATCCTGGTATTCCTTGATAGTCTAAGAAATAATACACAAACATCTTAATTTTCACTTGTGAGACACATTTTTAAAAATTGTCCTAACTGTTCTTTTTTTTTTAATGTTTTTTTTTTCATTTATTTTTATTAGTTGGAGGCTAATTACTTTACAATATTGTAGTGGTTTTTGCCATACACTGACATGAATCAGCCATGGATTTACATGTATTCCCCATCCCGATCTAACTGTTCTTTAAAATAGTTACTACTAGTATGTCTATCATTTCCTAGTTTTCTGTAAAAAAACCCAAAAACTAGAGTTTTAAAAAACAAACAAACATATCTGTTGGCCAGATGTTTATTTCTTTTTTTGTTTTGTTTTGCTTTTTTTCTCTAATTAGGTGTTAGGAGAATATACTAGGAGGGAGTTGTAAGAGGAACTCATTTATTAACAAAGATAGTAAACATTTGCATAAATGATTAGAATTAGTTGGAGACACACGGAATGTGAGGCTGTCATTGAATTTTATTAAAATCTATTGTAAAAATACTTCCCTTTATGCCATCTTACGTAGAAGGAGGATAGTATCTGTTGTGGAAATTATTGTTTCTTTTTCCTTGGAGAAGGAAATGGCAACCCACTCCAGTATTCTTGCTTGGAGAATCCCATGGAGGGAGGAGCCTGGTAGGCTACAGTCCACGGGGTTGCAATGAGTTGGACATGACTGAGCGACTTCACTTTCTCACTAAATCTACTGATAGAGCACTGCTAATACACAACTCTGACACTGCTTTTCTGTGACTCCTTGATGTTCTTAACTTCATTTGATTGCTGTCCAGTCATGGGAGAACGTCGTTCTTCTTTCATTGTATATCACCGCCCAGATGTATTATATATTTTTATATATATTTACAGAAGCATAATCGCATACCAGTGGCAATGTCATGAATTTTGACAAATGTAGACATCTATATAACCAGTACTGCAGATGGGTATGCCTTCACCCTCCGAGGTTCACTGTGGTCTCTTCCCTTCTCTCCCTGCCCCTGTCTATCCTGACAACCACTATTATGATTTCTCTCCCTGCAGATCAGTTTTGCCTGTTTTATAATTCCATAAAATGATGTATTGACTATGAGGTAACTCCATAATTGTTACAGAAGACAGTGACACTCATTTTCCTAAGTTCTTTCAAGAGAAACCGTTCTAGACTCTTACAAAACTCCAAAACGTTTCAATTTGTGTTGGTAAAGGTGAAATACCTTAAGTAAGATTTCTTTGCCTCAAAGTATAAACAGTATCCTGCTAAGGATGTTAGAAACTGTCCTTCTGTAATTAGTTAACTAGTTTTAAAGTCTTGAATTAGACATATTTTAATAATTAAAAACACTCTGATAGTAAGAGTATGCAGATGACCCAAATGGAATCAATTCTTCTGATCCAAAACAATAATATCCCCAATCTCCTAGAAGAATTTAAAGATCAACTTGCTAACTTAGGAAGAAGAAAGAAAGTGTTCAGATAGGCAAAAGAATGCCACTTGATCCACAGACCATAGGCAACCAAGTTTGATCCCAGATCAGATTCCAAAAGGGATCAGTAACATCTTCCCCAAACTTGGATTTCAACATATTCTTACCCATTTCTGTCTTTTCAGCCCCACAAGTGCAGTCTTTTACATGGTTGAAAAGAGAACTTTGAGGAGTAGTACATCCTTTCTACCATCCATTATCATAATTTCTTTGGTCCTATAACACATTCTGTGGTCCTTATCAGTTTTGCATGTTTTGATTGCTCCAAGACTTTACCATTCTGCTACTATTTGTGTGGTTCTATGTCACTTTCGTAGAGTTATCACTTGCCTTTGTCTTTTTGAATGTTCCTCCCATATTCTAGTTTAAAGGGTTCTGTGCCGTCACTCTGATTTGTTTAAAAATCTCCCTGCCTCTTTTCTCGTCATTGGAATTGCCCCAAGTCATGCTTCAGAGCACTTCCTGGTACTATCTTCTTTTGGAAACTAGTGGAATTATGCCTATTTTTAAAAAAATATTTTAAAGTCTAGCTTCCTAAAGTCTGCTATACACATTTTATCTAGCTTATCCTTGTCTTCCCTTGAAGATGACATGGTCTCCCAGGGTCTCATCCCTTCCACTCTGACAAATGACTTCTTCCCACTGGTTGGAATCAGTCAGAGCAGAGTTATTTTTATTCCTTCCTCTACCATCTAGGATGTGAAATTGTTGGGAAGGCAAGTGAAATGCTCTGCTTTTATCTGAATGAAATATCCAGAATGTTATCCCCAGAGTGTGTGCTTTGCCAATTCTGTGGCTTTCCCCCATGTGTCTAAGCTCAGTTTCCATAAAAACCTCACTTCTGTTCCTCTCTCCTTTCATCTTCATCCAAGTGTTCAGGGATTCCTCTGCATCTATTGTTATTACAGCTTATAATGCTGCTCCATCTCCTCTCAATGGGCCTTTTGTGCACAGCACACCCCTCTATCGCTATGTTCCCATGGACCGGTTCCACCCCGCCGACTCTCCCGGTATCTGTGAGGTCTTGTTTGTCACCCTGTGCTGTAATCTCAAGGTTACTTACTATGTTATGGGTATGATATCTGGACATCTGCTGCCTATGTTTTGTTTCTGATGTTCTTCCCAATTGTCTTCTCATTGAATCACTCAGCACCTCCCTCGCTGTTTCCCTCACTGTTGAAATTCTTCCCAGGCCTTCCTTCATGTCATCCATGGAAACCCATTTCATTTTATCTAGGTGTTTGGTTTTTTTTTTTTTCCTCTCTTCCCATCTGTTTTCCATTTACAGCCCTTTTGGCCAGATGAGTTGGTCTCTGACTAAACACATTCTTTTCAGTCTTTGAAAAATGTTCTCCATTCTTAGTCAATATCCATCATTCCTACATTTGAAGCTGTGGCCCTGAAATGAAAATTTGCACCAACTGTGTACCCAGTCATTCATTTTTTTTTGTATCATATTTTTATTCTCTGCATTGTGCCCTAAGTCTTTTATGTTCCAAATTTCACAGCATCTTGAGATGCTTCCATACGCTATTTTGATGGCTTTTCATTTCCCTGTAACTTGGCAGTTGATAGTTTGACCAGCCTCAGCAGGCTCTGCCATATGCTAGATTCATATTCCATGAAGATAACTCCCTTTCCGGCACGACTTGATTGTATCGATTCAGACATTACCATATCCCTCGCTGGGAGTCCCAGAATTCCAGTGTATGACTTTTTCTCCATAGCTTTACCATCCTCTGTGGGAAAGGAATATCAGAGGTGGTGCAGAGTAGTAAAAAGGAGGCTTGCTCTTTCACTTGCTACTGGGCAGCTAAAGAGGACACTGGGCTTTCCAGGTGACGCTAGTGGTAAAGAACCCACCTGCCAATGCAGAAGACATAAGAGGCGCAGGTTCGATCCCTGGGTTGGGAAGTTCCCCTGCAGGAGGGCATGGCAATCCACTCCAGTGTTCTTGTTTGGAGAAGGCCATGGACTGAGGAGCCTGGCGGGCTACAGCCCATAGGGTTGCAAAGAGTTGGACAAGACTGAAGCGACTTAGCACACAAAGAGGACAAATAACTGGGCTTCCCTGGAAGTCCAGTGGTTAGGACTCCATGCTGCCACTTCAGGGAGCATGGGTTTGATCTCTGGTTGGGGAACTAGGATCCCACATGCCATGCAGCATGGCCTAAAAAATAAAAAAGAGGGCAATAACTAAAACAAGTAGTAAACTTTCCAAGCCTCAGCTTTGTTATCCTTTAAGTGGTAGTAGAATACTGACCTTTCTAGGTTATTATGATGATATAATACGATACTATTTATGAAAACACTTTGTACATTGAAAGTAACACAAATACAGGCTTTAAGAATGATCATTGGGTAATTTCATTTTCCTAGAACCTGCAGAGCACATGCAGCAGGCGTGAGAGGTTGCTCAATATTTACTCCAACCTTGTATTAACTCAGATATCGAGTGCCTCCTAGAAGCGAGGCTCTCTAAGGAGAAACAAAGGCAGGTGCACACAACTCGGCGGTGGAGTTCTCAGCCAGGGAGAAACTGAATTCGGGCGTGCGTCCGTCCTTTCCCCAGAGGACTGCTGCAGGCATTGGGGGTGGGCTTCGCGCTGCTCACAAGTATCTGTGCTGTGCCTTATTCTTTGGATTCTAATACCGTCCTTCACATGTGTTCCTGAGCATCCCAAAGGTCATCTCAGAGAAGAATCTGCTCTTTTTCCAGAACCCTGGGCAGTTTGGGCCTCTGGCTCATGCAGGCCCCACCCTCAGCTAACTTCATCTGGGAGCAGCCCATAGTATCCCCTTTTCCACCCTAAGCATGATGGAATGGCCTAGCTTTCTAGTGAGTGTGTAGGACCATCATAAGAAAAACCAGCCGTGATAATCGCACCTACAGCTCTCGGGTTCTGAATGCCTACCGTGTGTCCCGTAGTCTGCTAGGCTCTGTGTAGACATCACTGTTTTTCAACCATTTAAAAAAACTATTGCTCCCCTAAGGAGACATTTAGTGTTTTTCTAAATATCCCCTTCATGAAATCTTAATATCAAAGACATATAGTGTATTTGTTTAGGTTCCATACGCATGTAAGTATTATCTATGCTTTATAAGTAAAAAGAGATTTTTTTTTCATCCTCTCCCTTGAGAGCCAGTTTTCACCCCCTTGAGGATATTATGCTAATTGAGAATGCATTTGATTAATATATCTAATTTGTATATAGTCTTTCCTCCCCCTTCCCATAATCATTCCCTGAATAATTTCTAAACCGCTCAATCTCTGAACCTGTTACACAATCATTGACCCCAGAGAAAGAAACCTTGATGTGGCAGTAACAGGAAACACTCTATTTGAGGAAAGGCCACATTTCCACAGCGAGCCCAGCCCCCAGGTCAAGCCTGCACAGACCCTGGTTTGACAGTCCTGTGGGCTCTCTCAACTCACTCACTTCGTCGTGGTCTCCTCCTCCAGGATCTTGAACAGGACGCTAGACCTTCCTCATGAGAAACCCAAGGAGGACACTCACAAGACAGCCACAGTTTTCCTACTGCCTGCTGCCAAGTTTCTTGAGGGCCCAGCTGTTGGGATAAGATGTTGTAGAATTTTGATATATTTATTATTATTATTATCATTTAGAATTTATATATAATATACAGCTCATATATATTATATATAAATGCTAAAATTATATGTGTGTATAAAAGCCTCTGAGATTTCAGATTTTCTGTAGTGTCCAAGGGCTAGAAAATGTGGCAGTGGGGGAAGGTAGTGGTGGAAGGATGGGTGAGAGAAAGAAGGAGAGAGAGGAAAGGAGAGGGCTGGGGGTGGGAGGAAAGAGAAAGGAAAGGGGAATGAGGGAAAACCGGCTGGAAAGAGCAAGGGCTTTGCAATCAGACCACTAGCTTGTTACTCTGTGACCTTGGGAGAAAGTTATTTAAACACTCCAGGTCATTAATACTTGTTTCCCATGGTCTATGTTGGGTATGTACAACATGCCAATATCTGGCATATACAAGGTGCTCAACTGTGCAAGCAATATCATTCCACATGCACATATAGGTAATAAAAGGAATTAGAATCAAATAAATTTGCCAGGCCAGTTTTCTTATCTTAGAAAAGGCTTATGTGAACCAGTACAGATGGGCACAACCCCAAGGCATTCTCGGAGTATGGCTTCTGTCTTTGAGCAAGTAGGGTTCTTAATACCAAACTCTGGAATTTGACCAACTTATTCATCGGCCTCAGGCAATGCCAGAATATGGCAGGCTTCCTCAGTTGGAGGGAGATGCCCACTGTGGGTGGCCTCTAAGAAGAGGAACAGAAGTAGGAGCTAGGCCATGCATGATATTTTTTCTCCTCCTAAACTCTCCCCCCAGGGAAGTCAGTTCACCTCCCCCGGGGAGGGATGGGTCAGGAAACTGAAGAGGCCAGGTGTGTTATGCTGACCACATCCGTCCACCTGGATAAGGTCAATCAGGAGGAGTTGGGGCATGAGCGTCCCACCCCAAAATCAGCAGTGGGACATTTGCAGAACTAGGAGAATTAATGAGCCTCTAGAACTGGCCCCGGAGTAGGAGGAAGGGACACTGTAGTGTGCTTCAAAATATTGAACAACTCTCTGAATAAAAAATTATATCAGTTTATAAATTTTACTGACATAAAGGGTGTGTAGCACATGACTTATAAACAATAAAATATACAATACTCTTTATTTTAACTTCCATATAGCCAGCTGATTCTCACTGAATGCTTTCACTCATTTTTGCTGAACTCATATCCATAGCCAACCTATGGTTGAAGTTTAACCATGATTTGATAAGTGGAGTAATTTCCACCATCCAGATAACAATAGATATAAGTAACTCATGAGGTTAGAAAATATCAAAATTTAGTAAGATTATTAACAAGTGATGAGTTTTTAGTACTCATGGCCTTTGCATTTAATGTAAGTTAATTTTGTTTACACATAATCAAATTTTTATAATGACAGTGTTTAATAGTCCAACTTGTAAAAAGCCTACAAATTTATCAGTTGGCACACCATCCAGGAATATCCCACAGTTCTAATTGTGTTTTTTACAGGTGTGGCAAATTACAGTTTAATCCCCATTTGAGGAGGTATTTGGTTACTACACTCAAGGAGGGGCGGGCTGGCTGCAGGATGTCCAGGCAGGAAGGATGGTAGCCACCAGGGGGCAGTGTGGTTCCAAGTGGTCCCTTACATAGAGAGCCAGAGCCCTTCCTGCCCTTACTAGAGGAAGAAGGATGTCACATGTCCGGGAGACTCAGGGCTGCCCTCTGGGTGCTGACCAGGGTTCAGTTCAGTTCAGTCGCTCAGTCGTGTCTGACTCTTTGCAGCCCCATGGACTGCAGCACACCAGGCTTCCCTGTCCGTCACTAACTCCAGGAGCTTGCTCAAACTCATCATGTCCATCGAGTTGGTGATGCCATCCAACCATCTCGTCCTCTGTCATCTCCTTCTTGTTGATCAGGGTAGCAATCAGGAAACCAAAACAGAAGTCCTGAGGTGATGGGAGAAGGAGTTGATGCTGAAAGCTCCGCTTCTCTGTACTTCTGTGCCGAATCTCAGAGACAGAGGTTTGGGTTAAGTAGAAAAGAATAGCTTTATCGAGTTGCCAGGTCAAGGGGGACACAGCAAGCTAATGCTCTCAAAACCACATGTCCCAACTTGGGGAAGATAGATGTTTTATAGTAATTGTTCAAAGAGGGTGTGATCAGCTCATAGACATTCTTCTGATGGGTTAGAGGTGAGGTAAGTCGGAGTCAGCGTCAACCTTCAGGTCAAACTGGTCATGGGTCTACAGGCTTGTGGGCGGCATACCATTAACTCCTCCCACCTGAGGAGTTTTAGTATATGCAGAAAAGCTCAAAGATATCATCTTGTGTGTCTGTTGATGGGGAAGTAGGACCTTGCCCCAAGGCTGCTCTTGACTGTTTAACCCTGGTCTCGAGTCCCCTACTTTCCCTAATTAACAACTACTTGAATCTGCCTGTAGCAACTCAGGGAAAGCTGTTTCCTACAATCAAATAAATGAGGAACACAGAAAAGCCTTGTGCTCAGAAGCCCACCAAGCCCTGCACTGTGTCAGAGTGAGGGGAGAAGCCTTCTACCCCTTGCATCCATCTGGCAACAGGGCAACAAGGCCCACTCCAGACCCTACTCTGGGGCAGGGTTTGGTGGCTGGGAGGGGGTGGCGTGGGACTCAGTCGAGTCAGAGGATGAACTTGGGCTCAGGAGCCGGAGCAGGACAGAACTTAATTACCCCAAATGGGGCTCAGGGGCCTGTAGTTGAGAGGGTCAGGGAGGAGAGACCAGTACTAGAAGCAAAGCAGAATTTTCTAGTCAGTTAAACAATTTGGAACCTTGGAGAACTCAGGCAGGATCACAAAAATCCAGTTTCCAGACTGTTCCCTTTGCTCCATACAAGGTCTGTGGTTGAGCTTTTAAGCGGAATCAAGTTACACAAGCACCACACATTATCCACAGGGGCTCTGGTACGGGAAGCATGTTAGATGTGATTTTTCCTCATGCCATTTTGTACCCTTAGAGTCACTTTCTGGAAAGCCCATTTCAGTCTTAAAGGCCTCTTTCAGGAGCTTGGAAGTGTAATGTCTTGGTGACTTACTTTTTCCTAACTAAGACAAATCTAGCCGCCTTAACAGAGCAAAAGCAAAACTGGTACTTGGAAAAATTGCGTTTTCTTGCCAATTTTGGCAGAATTGTCTCTAAAATGTTATAAACTATCCAAATCATTTATATATATATATATATATATATATGTATACATATATATATATATATATATACACACACACACACATGTAAGTTTTCGTTTGCGTATATGTATATATATAATACATATTATGTATTTGCAAACTATATATATGTGTATATTTATATATATATACACACATATATATATTGTATATATGTATATATATTGTTTGTTTGTCTACACTCATCTTTTAGGAGATTCAGATTGCTGACTTGTTTTGTTTGTGAAGATCTAGCTTTGTATTGAAATTTGAAAGCCCAGGATTTCAAAAGCAGTGTGCTCTTCTCTTTGCTTGCTTCAGGCATAAAATGCTCCCAGGCCATAAGATAAAAGTCACTTCATAACTAGTGTATGCACCTTAGGTCAATAGAAGATCAAGAAATTTAGTTTGAGACAATAACTACCTGGCTTCATCTTACATGGCAATTTTAACAGTTTATGAACACAGTGATTTACTAGAAATAATAAGAAAAAACCAAATTTTTGATGATTAATATCTATTATAAATTAGTGTTGCAAGAGAAGGGGCAGAGGCAAGAGAATATTTCAAGTCTCGGGTGAGTTCCTGGGATGGGCCGCTAACTAAGGGTCCTTGGCTTCACAATAGGAAAGACTTCAAGAGCAAGTCAAAGTAAAGTGAAAGCAGGTTTATTAGAGAGATACACATTCCATAGGCGGAATGCAGTCTGTCTCTGAAAGTGAGACTGGCCCTCGGGTAGGGAGTTGTTAGATTTTATGGGCTGGGTAATTTTATACTCTAAGGAGTGGGAGGAATATGCTATTTGGGGAAGGAGTGGGGATTTCCAGGACTCGGACCACTGCCCACATCTTGGCCTTTATGGTAGGCCTCGGAAATACCAGGGCACCTTTCAGTTCAGTTCAGTCGCTCAGTCGTGTCCACTCTGCGACCCCAGGAATCGCAGCACACCAGGCCTCCCTGTCCATCACCAACTCCCGGAGTTTACTCAAACTCATGTCCATCGAGTCGGTGATGCCATTCAGCCATCTCATCCTCTGTCATCCCCTTCTCCTCCTGCCCCCAATCCCTCCCAGCATCAGGGTGTTTTCCCAATGCGTCAGCTCTTTGCATGAGGTGGCCAAAGTACTGGAGTTTCAGCCTCAGCATCAGTCCTTCCAATGAACACCCAGGGCTGATCTCCTTTAGGATGGACTGGTTGGATCTCCTTGCAGTCCAAGGGACTCTCATGAGTCTTCTCCAACCCCACAGTTCAAAAGCATCAATTCTTTGGCACTCAGATTTCGTCACAGTCCAACTCTCACATCCATACATGACCACTGGAAAAACCATAGCCTTGACTAGATGGACCTTTGTTGGCAACGTAATGTCTCTGCTTTTTAATATGCTATCTAGGTTGGTCATAACTTTCCTTCCAAGGAGTAAGCGTCTTTTAATTTCATGGCTGCAATCACCATCTGCAGTGATTTTGGAGCCCCCCCCAAAAAAAGTCTGACACTGTTTCCACTTTCTCCCCATCTATTTGCCATGAAGTGATGGGAGCAGATGCTATGATCTTAGTTTTCTGAATGTTGAGCTTTAAGCCAACTTTTTCACTCTCCTCTTTCACTTTCATCAAGAGGCTTTTTAGTTCCTCTTCACTCTCTGCCATAAGGGTGGTGTCATTTGCATATCTGAGGTTATTGATATTTCTCCTGGCAATCTTGATTCCAGCCTGTGCTTCTTCCAGCCCAGCATTTTTCATGATGTACTCTGCATATAAGTTAAATAAGCAGGGTGACAATATACAGCCTTGACGTACTCCTTTTCCTATATGGAACCAGTCTGTTGTTCCATGTCCAGTTCTAACTGTTGCTTCCTGACCTGCATATAGGTTTCTCAAGAGGCAGGTCAGGTGGTCTGGTATTCCCATCTCTTGAAGAATTTTCCACAGTTTATTGTGATCCACACATTCAAAAGCTTCGGCATAGTCAATGAAGCAGAAATAGATGTTTTTCCTGGACTCTCTTGCTTTTTCAGTGATCCAGCAGATGTTGGCAATTTGATCTCTGGTTCCTCCACCTTTTCTAAAACCAGCTTGAACATCTGGAAGTTCATGGTTCACATATTGTTGAAGCCTGGCTTGGAGAATTTTGAGCATTACTTTACTAGCGTGTGATAGGAGTGCAATTGTGCGGTAGTTTAGGTATGCCATTTAGCTGTCTTGTTACAACGATCAGGTGTTGAGGCTAAAGGTCTCCTGAAAGGCAAATCTTCCACCATCTTGGCCCTAGGGTGTTCTTTCCAGTCTTTGCTGAATCCTGTTTTTCTCAACAGCTTTTTTCATGGTTGTGCCTGCCACCTTCCTTCTCGTCTCATGCATTCAAATTGTTAAATCATGTATGACAAAAAGTGTTCAAAGATTATCATGTTTTATATTGAGGAATAAGAAAAACAATAGCTAAAACTAATAAATAGGATCATATATACTGTTTTCAAACTTAAACATGTTTTTACAGTGCGTTGTCTTATTTATTATTAATTTTTGTCTGTGAGTTGAGGCTTTTGGGATCTGTTCCCCAACCAGGATTGAACCTGGGCCACAGAAGTGAAAGGACAGAGTCCTAACCACTAGGTCAGCAGGGAAGTCCTTCTGCAATGCATGATTTTAAACCTGCGCAGACTTAGCGAATGTAATGAACCCTCAAACTTCCTTAACTTGTTTCATCTATAGTCTTATATCCCATCAGCATAGCAGTTCATCTCTAAATAGAGAGCTTAAAAAATAACATACCACTTTACATTTAAAAAATAGTGATAAAAATTCATAGTGACATGAACCCCAATGTTCATCGCACCACTGTTTATAATAGTTACGACATGGAAGCAACCTAGATGTCCATTGGCAGATGAATGGATAAGAAAGTTGTGGTGCATATACACAATGGAATATTACTCAGCCATTAAAAAGAATGCATTTGAGTCAGTTCTAATGAGGTGGATGAAACTGGAGCCTATTATACAGAGTGAAGTAAGTCAGAAAGAAAAACATCAATACAGTCTGTTAATACATATATATGGAATTTAGAAAGATGGTAACGACAACCCTATGTGCAAGACAGCAAAAGAGGCACAGATATAAAGAACAGAGTTTTGGACTCTGTGGGAGAAGGTGAGGGTGGGATAATTTGAGAGAATAGCATTGAAACATGTATATTACCATATGTGAAATAGATCACCAGTCCAAGTTTGATGCATGAGACAGGGCACTCAAAGCCGGTGCACTGGGACAACCCAGAGGGATGGGATGGGGAGGGAGGTGGGAGGGGGGTTTGGGATGGGGGACACATGTACACTCATGGTTGATTCATGTCAATGTATGGCAAAAATGACCAAAATGTTGTAAAATAATTAGCCTCCAATTAAAATAATTAAAAAATCCATAGTGTCTTTCAAAACTGGTCATTATGCAGATTTCTTGAATCTTACACCCAAGGGTGTTTGTGCTCGGACTTTTAAAGGCAATACAATTCATTGCAATTAGTCAGCATTTCTCTTGTTTCTTTTAAGCTCTAAGTTGTTCCATCTCTTCTTTTTTTCACTTCATTTCTTAAAGATAACATGGTCTTTTACATAATATGCATCACAAACATTTCCCCATCATATTACAAGGCTTCATAATATTCTCCTGTGTGGATGTTCCGTAGTTTATTTCCAAAATCCTCTAAGTGTTGGATAATTAATTGTTTTGGATATTTTTCTAATATTCAATTTCCTGCACTAAACACCCTAACACATATATTTTTGGAGAACTGCTTGCTTGCTTATTTAAGAAAAATTACTGATTGAATTTTGATTGAATTGAATTGAATTGAATATTGATTGAATTACTCTCTGTCCCAGTCCTTTTCCCCATGGCTTGCTTTACTTTTAAAGACCTGCTTTTGAATTTTATGTAAATTTATACTTTCCAAAAACTGAGGTTTCCTGCAATAAATTTTGAAATAATTTCTTACTGTATGGTAAGACTCAGGATTCGGCAAACAGGGTCTCATTACAAAAGGGTTAGGGAGAGATTTATGACACAATGATTACACAGGTGTTCAGTCAAAGAGCCTGTTGGACTGGAAGGTGTTGTATGTCCTCAATAGCCCACCCCTCTGGCTGGATGAGTCACTTTGTTTTGAACAAAAAATATCACTCTCTTATATGATTGACAAAAAACCCTGAGCCTACAAAGAGAATGCCTTGGAAAATGTGTTCATTCCTTCTTTGATGGCTGTGCGCAAACTGTAAGGTTATAGGAAAGTCTAGTCTTCAGGAAGGAATGTGAGCAGTTGATATCACCACAGGCTAAGATTCCATGACTTCCTTTGAAAGCTCTCAGGAATTCAGGGTGGGTTGGACGAATGAAAAGTGGGTAGGGGCAAAGATAAAACAAGATCAGCCATGAATCGGTAATTATTGTAGCTAGTGATGGGTACCCGGTGATTCATTCTGCTAGTCTCCCTCATTTGGGATGTATGTGAAAATTCTTGTCTGTAATTAAATTTCAGAAATTCTCTCAGAGCAATACGGCCAATCCATGGCCATGTGCACCCCCTCTTTGGGGGTCCAAGTACAGCCCTTGAAGCAAGCATGAGTGAATAAGATTTCATGATAAATTATTATGATGGAGTGTTTTTAAAGTGACAACAATCATTGGAGAAATTTCAAACAATATTTTTCGTGAGTATGTGCCACTCTTCACTCTTATTTCATGGAATAAGTGAATAATATAGGAGTATTTTACAAAGGAAAGTTATTGTGGCCCCTTGCCAATGATGCTGGAAGATTCTGTCATACTCTTTGTTAAGCAAACCATTCAAAAAAAGCAAAACAAAACTTCACAATCAAGAAATTCTGATTAATTTGAATAATCTGGTTTATATCAGGTGCTGAAAATACTTGTTGCTGAGTTGCTAAGTCGTGGCTGACTTTTCTGTGATGCTATGGACAAGAATACTGGATTGAGTTGCCCTTTCCTCCTCCAGGGGATCTTCCTGACTCAGGGATCCAACCCGTGTCTCCCGCACAGCAGGTGGATTCTTTACTGCTGAGTCACCGGGGAAGCCGCTGAAAATACCTATGGTGTGCCAAATTGAGATTCATGAGATAATACTGATCTTTTTTCTCTTAAACTTCTTTAGGAAGTCGGGGATTCCAGAGGACCTCCTACACAGTAAACAGTCACAAAGAGCAGCTGTAGGAAATAAAGTGTCTAAAATTTTAGTTGTACAATTAATCCCAAGTCCTGGTGGAATAAATTTCAGACATTAGAATGCTTGCATTAGTTATTCAGATATTTTACCTGTCTGAGGCCCCCTCATAGCAGAACTAAGTATTGAAACACAAAATCAAATCACTTAAGCAGCCTCAGTGGTGGTACTCTGACATGCAGAGGAGAGAGAAGTTTGAATTTATGGGCTGGAAACCACTAGTACGCAGCAGGTGGTTGATTTTTAGTGTGCCCATACCCTGATAATTACAGAAAGTTGGCACTAGTGGTAAAGAATCTGCCTGCCAATTCAGGACACACGGGAGTCATGGGTTCAGTCCCGGAGTCAGGAAGATCCCCTAGGGGAGGAAATAGCAACCCACTCCAGTATTCTTGCTGGGAAATTCCATGGACAGAGGAGCCTGGCAGGCTACAGTCCATGGGGTCACAAAGAGTCAGACACAACTGAGCATGCATGCACTCACCCTGATAATGAACCTAAAAAGCTATAACTCTTAATGGGCATAACTTAGGTCTTGGTTATAAAAGACCTCATTTCATAAAAGAATAAAGATTTTATCCCTTCAGTTCAGTTCAGTTCAGTCGCTCAGTCATGTCCGACTCTTTGCGACCCCATGAACTGCAGCACACCAGGCCTCCCTGTCCATCACCAACTCCCAGAGTCCACCCAAACCTATGTCCATTGAGTCAGTGATGCCATCCACCCATCTCATTCTCTGTCGTCCCCTTCTCCTCCTGCCTTCAATCCTTCCCAGCATCAGGGTCTTTTCCAATGAGTCAGCTCTTCGCTTCAGGAGGCCAAAGTATTGGAGTTTCAGCTTCAGCATCAGTCCTTCCAATGAACACCCAGGACTGATCTCCTTTAGGATGGACTGGCTGGATCTCCTTGCAGTCCAAGGGACTCTCAAGAGTCTTATCCAACACCACAGTTCAAAAGCATCAATTCTTTGGTGCTCAGCTTTCTTTATAGTCTAACCCTCACATCCATATATGACCACTGGAAAAACCATAGCCTTGACAAGACAGACCTTTGTTGACAAAGTAATGTCTCTGCTTTTTAATATGCTATCTAGGTTGGTCATAACTTTCCTTCCAAGTCTATACAGTCAGCAAAAACAAGACCGGGTGCAGACTGTGGCTCAGATCATGAACTCCTTATTGCCAAATTCAGACTGAAATTGAAGAAAGTGGAGAAAACCACTAGACCATTCAGGTATGACTTAAATCAAACCCCTTATGACTATACAGTGGAAGTGAGAAATAGATTTAAGGGACTAGATCTGATAGATCGAGACATAGATCTGAACTATGAATGGAGGTTAGTGACATTGTACAGGAGACAGGAATCAAGACCATCCCCAAGAGAAAGAAATGCAAAAAAGCAAAATGGCTGTCTGAGAAGGCCTTACAAATAGCTGTGAAAAGAAAGGAAGAGAAAAGCAAAGGAGAAAAGGAAAGATATTCCCACTTGAATGCAGAGTTCCAAAGAATAGCAAGGGGAGATAAGAAAGCCTTCCTCAGGGATCAATGCAAAGAAATAGAGAAAAACAATAGAATGGGAAAGACTAGAGATCTCTTCAAGAAAATTAGACATAACAAGGGAACATTTCATACAAAGATGGGCTCTATAAAGGACAGAAATGGTATGGACCTAACAGAAGCAGAAGATATTAAGAAGAGGTGGCAAGAATACACAGAACTATACAAAAAAGATCTTCACAACCCAGATAATCACGATGATGTTATCACTCACCTAGAGCCAGACATCCTGGAATGTGAAGTCAAGTGGGCCTTAGAACACTACAAACAAAGCTAGTGGAGGTGATGGAATTCCAGTTGAGCTCTATCTCGAGCTCAACTGGAATCAGCTCTGTCAATACATTTCATCACATGAGTGACTTGAAATCACACATGGCAGGAGTATTTATACCACTGAAATAGGCAACCACTTCAACCAGTACTTATTATTTTATAAATTTGGAAAGCCAGTTTGCCAGTGTAGCACTTGTTATAGTATATATGCTTAATACTCAAGGCTTTAATATTTATAGTTTCAGCCTATTTCCAGGTAACCACAAAGGCTTATTACAATCTGCTAAGGCATTGATCATGTCCAGAATCCTAATATGAGCTGGAAAGATTAAATGAGATGATATAAATGCACAACATCTGACATAATATGTGCTTAAAGAGTATTAATTATTTGCATATAAAAGCATTTGTCCAATGAGTATACATTATTTATAGGGATCTTCATAGGAAGTGGGGTCTAATCTAAAAAGATAATTGACAGGGAATCTCCCAATGGGAATAAAGGTCATTATAGAAAAAATTTTATAGATAACATTTCAACATTTCTTTTTCTGATTTGTCATAAGTCAAGGAAGTCAAAGAGAGTGCTTTGAACTAATTGGGAGGGCCAAGAAGGTAATTAACTGCTCTCTAATTAAGCTGCTAATAGCCACCCTCCATTGGAGCGATCAAAAGCTGGAGAATCATTTGAAGACAGGCCTCTCTCAGTGATGACAGCCTTGAAGTTTTGAGCTTACAAAGGCTCTGTCTGCTGGGGTCCAAGAAGAGGAAGGTCCAGGTGAATGGAGGACAGTTAATATTTTGTCAGGAAAGTGGTCACTTGTATTTGGGCATTTGCTGCTACACTTGTGATTTTTTTGTTTTCTTAGGTATAGTAGACTCTTGACTAATGGGGTTAATCTGTGTATAACTTCGAGTTGGCCCTCCCTTTCCAAGTTTCCTTGGCATCTGCAGATCCAACCAACCACAGATCATATAGTACTGTAACACTTACTATTGAAAAATATCCACCCAGTTCAAACCTGTGTTGTTCAAGGCTCAACTGTTAACACTTTTAAAAAAAAGTAAAAAGGAACAGGTAGAATTAGTTTTAACAATATATTTTATTGAAACCAATGTATATTGAATATTATTACTTTGTTGTTGTTAAATTGCTCAGCTGTGGCCAGCTCTTTTGTGACCCCATGGACTGTAGTCTGCCATGGGATTTCCCAGGCAAGAATACTAGAGTGGGTTGCCGTTTCCTCCTCCAGGGGATCTTCCTGACTGAAGGATCGAACCTGAGTTTCCTGTATTATAGGTAGAGACCTTACCCTTGAGCCACTTGGGAAGTATTTATAGATATTTTACTGCTTTTTTTTGGGGGGGGGGTACAATTCTTTGAAAGCTAGTGTGCATGCTACACTTACAGCATACCACATTTTGGATTAGCCATGTTTTAGTACTCCATAGCCACATGTGGCAGGGGCTCATGTGTTGGACAGCGTAGGGTAGAGGATGGACAACTGGAAGGTAGCAATCCGTCTTTGCACCCACACTGCTTTCTGCAGTGCCTGAAACATAAATGCTGTCCCATAAATGAATGTGGCGGGCAGAATTCTAAGATCACCTCCAGGGATCTTTGTCTTTGTATCATTCATTCCTCTTTAAGGGTGATGGTGAAGCAGACATCAATCTATCGCTTATGTTATATGGCAAAAGGGAAATGATCTTGAGTGGGCCTTCTCTGTCCAGGTGAGTCTTTTAAGAATGGAGAGTTTTCTCCGACTGGTAGTAAAGGAAGACATCAGAAAACATCCCTGCTGGCCTGGAAGAAAGCATATAGTGATGTAGTGAACTGCTCCTGGAAGCTGAGACAGACTCCCCAGCCAGCAAGAAAACAGAGACCTCAGGTCTACAACCACAAAGGACTGAATTCTACCAAACACTAGTGAGCTTGTCAGAGAACTCTGAGCCCTGGATGAGCACTGCAGCTGGTATTTGAATTTTTGCTTTGTGAGACACTCTGCAGAGAGCCCTTGGCAGAGAACCCACCCACGCAGTGCCCTGATTTCAACCCTATAGAACTGTGAGCTAAGAGAGGGCTGGTGTTTTAAGCCGCCATGTTTCTTGTGATTTGTTTCACAGCAATAGAAAATTAATACCATGAATAAATGTCACAATTCAGCAATCATCATTCAGCTGGGGACAATATGGTTAAACTTTAGGCATAGTCCCTAAGAAGAAATAGTAGCTTGTGAACATTAGATTTGAAAATCAAGCCAGTATCATGATAGCAACATATTTATCTTAATTATGCCAGGGCATCACCAGTGTGGGGCATTTGAGTTACCATCTCTTTCCCAGTGCCACTTGCATCAGAGGGAGGAGCTAAGAGGCAAAAAAAAAAAAAAAAAAAAAATGGATGGGGGAAGCCTCTGGAAATAAGTTTGATATACTCATCCTGTAAAGGAGTGATTATTGATTAAGCAGAGACTCATATTAAAAAACAATGACAATATTAAGCAGAGCTCACATTTGCTGGGTTTGTACTCTGTGCCAGGCATGTCAGCCATTGCTTTACTATATCTGCACCAAAGTCCTGGAGGCAGAAACTGTTACTAACTTCATTTTATGGATGTGGAAACTAATCAGTAGAGGTAGGAGGAGACTTAGCGGCATAGTCAGGTAATAAAGGTGATTTGGAAGGAAGCGGATAAACAGGTATTCTTGGAGGAAGCACTCTTTAGAAGAGATTAGCCTGATTCCTAGATGCAACCCTTTCTCCAGGATGACAGCTTTATTTCTTCTCTGTTAACAAACTCTTTTTATGCCCCTTTCTTCTAACAAGATGCATTTCCCAAGTGGTCATTGATCTATGCATTCAGTCTTTCTACTTTCTCCTTTGGAGACATCATTGAATCCTATGACTCCCAGTAACATCTCTGGTCCTGATTCTGAAAGGCCCATTTTGAACTCAGCTGTTCTGAGCTCCAGCCCTCTAGTGACCATACCTGGATGCCTCACTAACCTCTTAAGTTCAGCTTGTTTAACAAAGTAGAGTTCATCATTACGACCTGTAAACCAGATCTCCTCTCCAATACTCTAGCCTTACCAACAATTCTATAATCATTGACCAGTCCACAGGGCTCCATACCCCAGAGACCATTCAACCCTCTCTCACCTCCATTCCCTTTAGTCAATCAGCTGCTAAAAGTATCTTTCCAGAATGTTAGCTCAGCCATTTCTTCTCCATTCTTCAACTTCCTGAATGCTTTAGTCCACCGACCTCCCTTCCTTTCTTCCTTATCCAGCTTTGATTTCATGCTGCATCAATTCAATCACTCTTGAAAAGTGAAACGAAAAAGTGAAAGTGTTAGTCACTCAGTCATGTCTGCCTCTTTGTGACCCCGTGACCCCATGGAGCCCTCCAGGCTCCTCTGTCCATGAGATTCTCTAGGCAAAAATACTGGAGTGGGTAGCCATTCCCTTCTCCAGGGGATTTTCCCCATCCAGGGATCAAACCCAGGTCTCCTGCATTGCAGCCAGATTCTTTGCCATCTGAGCCACCAGGTCAATCACTCTTACCAGAACCCACAACCCCTTGCCACTCTATTTTTCATCATTTCTATTTGACATAATGTGAACCCCACTATCTTGTTTCTCTTCAACTGGGAGGCCAAGCAGTGCTGAAAAAACTGCACAGAGGGAAGATAAAAGTAAAATAGAACCCTCTGTTCCGGTTTTCACTGAGGCCCCAAGGTTGCCAAATACTATCACATTCCAAAGCAAATTATTTGGTCCGCCTACCCATGACTTGTGAAGAAGGTGGATGAAAACAGATTTTATGAGTTTTATCTTTGACTTACCTTGAGCTGTGAATTCTTCCTGACACTCCCTCCCTCCCCAGCCCCTAGCCATCTGGGAGCTTCACAGGCATCTTTGATAGGTATCTTTTGAAGCTGGAGGAACACAGACAGGCATTAGATTCATGCCTAAGGAAAAAAGTCTTTAATGAGGGGCTGGCTGAAGTGAACTGTGTCAATATAGCTGAGGGCTGCGTTTAGGAAATTAACCACATTCTGGCGGATTCCAGGCCAAAGCTACATTTTTCCAGGGACCAAATGTGAACCCCACAGAAGGAATGTGAGTCTGGGTTGTTTAAAAAAAGGAATTCTGACCTAAAGGACTTCCTGTCGTCAGTGAGGTGTCCTCAGCAAAAAGTGGCTGGAGATTCTACTGGGTAGAGAAGCGGAGAGGGATTGTAGGTGGCTGGTTAGAGAAGAGGCGCTGCCCGAGACAAAGGATTTCCAAGAGGAAGGGTCCAGCAGGAGGGGGTCTGAGGAGGCCGCAGACGCTCAAATGAGAGAATAAATGGCAGCTTAAAACATCAGCCACGGGGCTTCCCTGGTGGTCCATGGAAAGGTTAAGAACCCACCTTCCAGTACAGGGAACATGAGGTCAGCCCTGGTTGGGGAACTAAGATCCCACATGTCATGAGGCAACTAAGCTCTCTGCGCCAGAACTAGAGAGCCCACATGCTCTGGAGCCCCTGTCCACAACTAAAAACGCACACACCACCGTGAGAGATCCCAGCCGAAAACAGCTTTGGCTGATTCATGTTGATGTTTGACAGAAACAACAAAATTCTGTAAAGCAATTATCCTTTAATTAAAAAATAAATTTAAAAAAAGAAAAGAGAAGAAGAAGAAGAAGAAAAAAGACCATAGTACAGATTGGTTCCAAAATACTAAAATAAAAGGAAATAAAAAACAAACAAACTAAAAACAACATCTACTAGAACCAGAGGGAACTACACCAACTTATATTTGTGTCAGTCGAATAAAGCCTTCCTTCCTCTTACCTTCCTGCTGTCTCTGCTCCCATCCAGGAGACCCATTGGTAGCCAAGTGGTGGGAGATGAGAGAGGGGTCAGGGGTAGGTGAAACCTCATTCTCCACTGCAGGCTCTTTGTTCTAAAGCATGAAGTTTGGAGTTTTGTTACAATAGTTCTGGGCATGTTGCTGTTGTTTTGTTACTAAGTCGTGTCCAACTCTTCTGTGACCCATGCTCTATAGCCTGCCAGGCTCCTCTCTCCATGGGATTTCCCAGGCAAGAATTCCATGTCCTTCTCCAGAGAATCTTCCCAAGCCAGGGATCAAACCCTCATCTTCTGCATTGACAGGCAGATTCTTTTATCACCGAGCCACCAGGGAAGCCCCAGTTCTGGGCATATTAATTTTTAAACTGAGGCTGTGATTTGGAGATGAAATGACCAGAGGACATTTTATCACCTAAAAGGATCAGAGAGTTAGAAGACCTTCCTGATAGTTCATCTGAAGGGTGAGAAAGAGCTGGCCCAAAAGAGAGGAAAATGGGCAGGCAGGGGGGTAAAGAAAAAATTGTTTTCTCTTCGTGCCAGAGGAGTCGGTCTTGTTCAATGAGATCATTCAGTTATATCACTGAAATAATCTCAATCCACAGCTAGGTTGAGACCTTTGAACCATGGCAACATAACAATTTTTTTTTTTTCTGTTGGGAACCCTCTCTTATTCTCTGCAGTTACCTTAAGCCTCTCTAGGCTTAGTTGTTCAGTCATGTTGGATTCTTTGCAACCCCATGGACTTCAGTCTGCCAGGCTCCTTTGTCCATGGGGGTCTCCAGGCAAGAATACTGGAGTGGGTCGCCATGCCCTCCTCCTAAGCCTCTTTACCTTCCCTGATCCCTGAGCTGCATACTACCCTTTTCTGTTCAGATGATCTTGCCTCAGTCTTTGCAGAAGGAGCAGGATTCATCAGAAGGGAGGAAATTCTTTTCTTCTGCATCCCCAAATGAAGCTGAGAACCATACTTGGAGTATTGTTAATTAACACATATATCATAAGTATGTAAAGGATGGTTCCACTACTTGACAATCATATATTCTCTCAGGCAGGTAGACTCTTTTCTCCATAATTTTATTATCAGTATTGGTTTGCTTATCATCTCATTTTCATATGTTGCAAAAATAAACTTTTAGCTTAATTTGAAATTTGGAAACTTTTTCTGTTCATACTACAATTTATGAGAATCTAAAGTCAAGTTTTAATTTATATAGATTGCATTCTACAAAATATGTCCACAAGATTACCATTTGTATGATATGTTATAATATTTGAAACAAGGCATTTCATGCTTTTGCTATTACCCTCAGAGAGATTTTCTAGTCTCAGTTCTCTTATTCCATCTAATTACAATTTCATTTTAAAACCAGTCAGGAGCGTATATACCCTGAGTGTTTAAATATGTTACATTTAATGTATCTAAGGAGTTTCTAATTCCAATATAACTAACAAAATAATTGAAAAACTGAGTTGCTAATGGAAGCATGCTTCTCTATACAAGTCGTTTACATTATCTAAAGGAATTTTAAGTTCATTATAGAAAATTTGAAAATCACAATAAAATATAAAGAAGAAAATAAAAATCAGCCATAATCACACCATTATCTCCCCACCCGTTCTTGAGATCTTTCAGCCTTTTCTATTTTTCAAACTGGGTATAATAATGCACATGCATTTAAAAACCCTGTGGTTTTCACAGTGATTGTTCTATTGAGGACATCTTTGTTTCTGTGCTATTTAATACTATCCAACAGTCTAATGTTGGTGACCAAATTGTATTCCATCATATTATAATCTGTTTTAATTTATTACATTACAATGTGTATTATGTACAATTTTGTATTTATAATATATAGTCTGGCCCTATTATAACATTTAATAATTCCCAGCCTGCTTATTTCTAGAAATAGAAAAATATATACTTGACTTCTGGCACGTGTTCAGTTTTGATACTTCATCCCAACATCAATCACATTAACTTAAATTTTTTGCCAAACTGCAGACTTCATAGTCTGTATTCAATTGTCGTCCTATTTTAAATTCAGCAAAAATTAAAAGGCCACCAGACTCCTTAGGTTTCTGAAATTGCACTCCCCTCTCAGGGTCTCGCTTTCCTCCATGCCCTTTACCTCCTAATTCCTTATTACCCAGCTTTTCCCGCTATTAAATTCTTTATTCTCCTTCCTATGTCTCTCTTTAATGTGGTTTGTTTTTATTAGATTTTTCGTTCTAAATGCTCATTGTAGAAAAAATCAGATATTACACATACGGCTTGTAGGCCTTACGTTTGCCTACCTATCATACATTTACCTGCATATCAAGGGTGGAACCAGCTAGGGCAAGAATCGAAAATACCATTTTCATTCTGCTGATGAACCAGAATGCCAGTTTTTAAATTTACTTAGATGAGCAGTGGGTCTGTCACGTGGTTCCACATGCTCTAGTGTAACTAACACACACTCTTACTGGAAGAAGGAAAGCTGAATCATAAGCAGAAGTTTGCTTAATAAGAATGAAATCAGAGCAAGGAGTTTGGGATTAGATATTTAGAATGTTTGGTGGCCACAGGCTAAGGCAGCCTTATGTATGCATTATTATAATGAAGGCTCAACAGAGCGTAAGGGTGAGGCTAAGCAGCAGAAATTGTGACTGAGAAATTCAAGGAAATGAGTGCCATCTTGAAGTGTCTCTTGTGAGACAGCCAACTGGACATGTTAAACCCCTCTGCCTCACTGTGCGTGGTGGACCTTTCTATTAGAAATTTCTGCTTTGATGATTTGCTCCTTTCTTCACTGCCCCTCTTTCCTCCCGCTCATTGTGACTCTGGCTTTCTTGGTCCTCCTCCTATGTCTAATTGTTCTTTCTCTGTCTTTTTTCTGCACTGATTCTTAGGACCTGCATCTCTGTGGTGACATTGTACAAAGCCTGTCCTGGGCCTTGAGTAGTCATTAATGTGGCTCCTGATGTAAGCACGCCTCTCTTCCCAGACACATAGTTGGATGACAAGTCCTGCCTTCCTGTGGTTGGGTGGGGCTGTGTGATGAGTTCTGGCCTTTGAATTATGAGCAGGGGCCATGTCTGTCACTTCTGGGCGAGAGCGTTTAAGTGCCAGTATGAGGACCCTTCTTTCTTCCTGCTACTGAGACCAGCGATGTTCCCGGTGTCTAAATCCCAGAGTGAGATGACACTGAACAGAATCCCTAGTCACCTCTTGACATAAAGAATGGATGAGAGGGACTTCCTGGTGGTCTAGTGGCTAAGACTCTACACTCCCAGTGCAGGGGGCCAGGGTTCGATCCCTGGTCAGGAAACTAGACCCCATTACCACTACTGTGAGTTCATGTGCCAGACAGCTAAGGATTCTGGGTGCCATAATGAACAAAGATGCCACAACTAAGAACATGCCACAACTAAGACCTGGTGAAAAGTGAAAGTCACTCAGTCGTGTCTGACTCTTTGCAACCCCACGGACTATACAGTCCATAGAACTCTCCAGGCCAGAATACTGGAGTGGGTATCCTTTCCCTTCTCCAGGGGATCTTCCCAACCCAGGGATCAAACCCAGGTCTCCTGCATTGCAGGCGAATTCTTTACCAACTGAGCCACAAGGGACGCCCAAGAATACTGAAGTTGGTAGCCTATCCTTTCTCCAGCAGATTTTCCCTACCCAGGAATTGAACTGGGGTCTCCTGCATTGCAGGCAGATTTTTTACCAACTGTGCTACAGGCAAGCCCTGGTGCAGGCAAATAAATATTTTTGAAAAACTTAAAAAGGATGAATGAGAAATAAACCTTTGAGGTATCAAGTCACTGAGATCTTGGAATTGTTTGTTCAGCAGCATATTCTGGCTCTACCCTGACTGAAACAGCAGTTCTTTTTTTTTTTAAACTCATCTTATCCCCTGATGAGCTTATCCAAGATTATGGATTTATCTTTATCCTCTAGTTAAATGAATTCCAAATCCGCTGAACTGAACATAATTGATCACCTGAGCTCAGGTCCTGGTTTTCTGGTTACCTTGTTATACTCTCAGTGTTCACAGGAACTGCAGTCTGAATGTACCCCAGATATCTCAGACTCACCACCCCCCAAGCAAATTTATCATCTTCTTTCCTTCAATGGCTGCTTCTCCTCTATTGTGCATTATCTTCTTTAATTCACTCAGCATCTGAACCTTGGAAATGTGCAAATTTCCTCTCCATGAGTGAAGTGGGACTGGTCTTACCCGTGGAAGTTTCAAAAGTCAGAGAGACCAAGTTCAAACACAAAATTTGGCAAGCAGAGGCACAATGGAGTTGTATCCATTCAAATTCCTAGAAATCATCTTTATTAAATTCTTCCTAGTAGAAAAGAAAGGGGTTTTGATTTCTCTTTTCAGACCATGTGGGTTGACTTTCTCCTCTACTGGTTTTACTGAAAGCAGAAGTAATCATCTTCTCCATCAGCCACCTAAAAACAATGAGATTATTTTTTTCTCTTTCTTTTTCCTTTCCTTTTGGTTTTAATTAAAAGAACCCTTGTAACAGGATTATGGTCAGCATCAAGCATATTGGCTGCTGCAGGCTTCATAAACTATGGTGGACTTTCCGAGCATCACTTTCTTGTCTCCACTGCATAGTTGATGAGCAGCTGGCATTTAGCCCCTGAACACAGCCAAAAAAGGGAAATCAAGGCTGATGATCGGATGGTGAGGTAATAACAAATCTATGGTCCCTAAACCCGATGTCTCCACCCCGGTTTCATTATGTGTGTCTGCAGTTTTATGGCAATTGCAGATTTGGAAGACTGCCATTCCAGATGTCACCAGGCCATTTATTTATTCATCAAACCAAGCCCATGATCCAATTGTTCCTCCAATCACCAGCAAAAAAGGAAAGAGTGATGAAATCAGTCTTTGGCAATGTTGCAGGAATCAGGAATATATTTGGGATTGGCTGCTATTGTCCCACTTTAGGTTATAATCACCCGAGCAGAACAGGGAGCTGAGAGTCAAGTACTATGCAAAGAATAGAGTCCGGGGGAATACTCAATGCTGGTTTTTTCCTTTGCTGAGGCAGTTCTTCATTATCTATGTAGGTGGCGAACTGAGGCCATTTCTTTCCAAGAGGGGCGGGTTGGATATACCACACGGAGCACTTACAGAGGCAAACACTAATATTTTGTGGGAGCCTCTGTATGAAGTCATAGTTGCAGAAACAAGCGTGTGGAGTGAGGTGGGGTGGAACAGAAGGTGAGTTAACTGGGATCAGCTGCTGGTGTTGCTGTTAAGAAGACGACCCCATGTTCAACCTCGCATGCGCGCTCAGTCACTTCAGTCGTGTCTGACTCTCTGTGACTCCATGAACTGTAGCCCACCATGATCTTGTGTCCATGGGATCCTCCAGGCAAGAATACTGCAGTGGGTTGCCATGCCTTCCTCTAGGGGATCTTCCTCACCCGGGGATTGAACCCGTGTCTCCTGCATCTCCAGCATTGCAGGCGGATTCTTTACTGCTGAGCCGTGGGAGAAGCCCCATGCTTATCCTTACTTCCTTGTGACTAGTTTTCTCTCCCCTGTCTGCAATTTTTTTTTCTAAGATGTTGAGTATAGGACTGCCTTGGTGGTCCATGGTTAAGAATCCACCTGCCAATGCAGGGATCACAGGTTCCATCCCTGGTTCGGAAGATTCCACATGCCACGGGGCACCTAAGTCCATGCCCATAACTAGTGAGTCTATGCTCTAGAGCCTGCAAGCTGCAACTACTTGGCCTGCGTGCTGCAACTACTGAAGCCCTTGTGCCTAGACCCCATGTTCTGCAACAAGAGAAACCACCACAGTGAGAAATCTGAGCACCATGATGAGAGAGTAGCCCCCACTTGCTGCAACTAGAGAAAGTCCGTGTGCAGCAACAAAGTCCCAGCACAGTCAAATAAATAAACAAAATAAAAAGATATTGAGTTTAGGTCCCTGTGCTGTATAGTAGGTCATTGTTTGGTTACTGCTAGTTCTATTATTTTATTTTACTTTACTTTATTCTGTTCTAGTTTATGCCCTGCCACGTGACTTGCAGGGTCTTAGTTACCTGACCAGGGATTGAACCTGGGGCACATCAGTGAAAGCCTGAAATCCCAACCCCTAGACCACCAGGGAACTCTCCTCCTGTCTGCAGTTTTAAACTTGAATGGCAATATTTCTGAGAACTACCTTGAAGAAGGGAGTGCATTGGACTATCTGTGTCTCATGGGATGGATCATCCAGTCTCCTCATCGAACTGTCGCACCTGCTCTTTTCTCAGCTGTGTCTGGCATCCCAAGTCCAGACACCACTGCACACCATGTCTGGGGGGACAGGGCAATGACTGTGGACACCTGGCCGCAAAGGGCTGGTGAGGGGACCTGGGGGATCACTCACTCCTTACAAAACTTGCTGTCACTTGTCCTGTTTTCAGACCCACTCAGCCCTTCTTCCTTGGGAGGCACCTGGGTGCATCCTCGGTTCCTGAGACTTGCTGGGGATTCTGAGGCATGCACCGGTTTGTTTCCAGTTGAATCCTCCTCCCATGCAGCCTTTCCTTTCTCTCCTTGGGTTTCTGTTTCTAAATAATTGTGGTTGTCTGTCATCTGCTGTTCTTTTCTCTTTTCTTTGTTTTTGTGGGTTCATGTTTTCTTCTTCTTTTAATTTTTGCTGTCATCTTAGAGGGGTTTAACTGACTCATTGGAAAAGATCCTGATGCTGGGAAAGATTGAAGGCAGGAGGAGAAGGGGATGATAGAGGATGAGATGGTTGGATGGCATCACCATCTCAATGGACATGAGTTTGAGCGAGCCCCAGGAGTTAGTGATGGACAGGAAAGCCTGGCATGCTGCGGTCCGTGGGGTCGCAAAGAGTTGGACACGACTGAGCAACTGAAATAGAGGGGTTTGGGAAAGGAAAGGCAAATTTGTATGTATAGGCTTTCATGTTTATTCATGATTCTATTCACTTATTCTATTAGCTACTTAGTCTATTCACTTATTCTTTCTTCTAGTTTTTCTTATGTCTCTCAGAGCATCACTGAATGTATCTTGAACCCAGTAGGTACTTGACACAAGTCAAAGCAGTTATAATATGACAAAGTGACTTCCAGGGGACAAAAGGCAGGGATGAAAATTACCCTGTATGAAGATTTCTGAAAACAGCAGGTATGCAATAATTATCCAAATTTCTTGTTTTCCATTCATTAAAAAACTCATGAACATCATGCTCAGATTTAGGTGCTGGGATGTGGATAAAAGGATTAGAAATCTTAGAGCATCTCCTGGTGTAGTTTTTGTGTTTCTTCATATGACACATGGTGGTTCAATCACTAGTGTAAGTTGAACTTTTGCTATAGGCTGGAGTGAGAGAGAAGAGACTGTCCTTTTATAGTGAGAAAACAGCTGTGCCATCATTCATTTGCCAGGAAAGGGAGGAAAATTTGTCAGGGGTTCCTGTTTGTTCCTGGCAAAGAACAGTGAGATGCCAGGGCAACACAAATTATTCCAGAGGTGCAGATTCTTCTGTCAGTTTCCCAAAATTGACTTTCCTTTATCCACAAAGATTCTGAAATTTCTCTTCTGATCGGCCAAAGCCTGGCCTTTTACACAGAACATTTCACGATGCCAACAGATAGTTTCCAGAGAGGAACAGGGAATTAAGTGGAGCTCTGGTTGCAGATGATTCCTTTTCATGCCTAGCTACCCAAACAAAGGGAATGAGCCAGAAGACAGATCTGCAGGTGAACACACACAATGGAATCGGTGCATGGGAATGTCCAGGGCTCTGCCTGATTAAACTTCTGCCAGAGCGCCAGGGGGCAATTTCTATAAGCCTCCTTGTCTTGTATTTTGGCAGCTGTCTTCTCTCCCCCCACCACCCTCCCCATGTCCTCAGATCTGTTTGCACCGTTGTTTGGAAAGAGCCCAACACACAGAGATTGGCAGCACTGTAACTGGTGCTTGATTCACCTTGCCTCTTTTCTCTCTGAATTTGATCATTCTGTTAATGACAGCTTATTTTCTCCTCCTGTACCTTCGGAAAACAAAAAAACAACTCTTGAGAGAGTTGTGGAGTTATATTTGAGTTTTCTGATGTACACTGTTATGGGAAATAAATTTCACATTTTTAAATATTTGCTCACTTCTGTCCCCTCTTCCTCCCCCCTCACCCAAAACAGTCAACACGATTGGGAAACTTTAATGCTGAGAACTGATTTTTTTCCCCCCCTCAGAAGGTGTTGTGATGACAGTGGCAACATCCTTGAGAGCTGACTTGTCAAAATATTGACAGTCTCATTGAAGACCGTCGTCATTGTCATCCTAATTGATGCCTCCATTTGCTAGACTCTGCTTATTTATGTGCGTTTTCTTTCAAGTGATATTTCTTAGGGTAATATTCACAAGGGCTTGGGGCTCCTGGAGTGAAATGTGTTATATAAACTGAAATGCTTACCCCCTGGCAAAAGGTAATCTCCATCGCACACGCCACCTGGTTATAACAACTCACATTTGCACAGTGCTTTGTAGTTAAGAAAGGATGCTCATGTATACTGTTTCATGTAATCCCCCTGAGAAGAACACAGAAGGGATGGTGTGGTGCCAGGAATCATCCCACCTCGCCCTCCCACCAGGCATGTGTGAGTCCATACCTGGTGACCTGCTTGCCTTTTCACAGGTGTTGTCGTGAAACTCTGTAGAAGCTGTGTCCCAGGTGGTTCCGTTTTTGGAGAAGGGTTGAATTTCTAGAGGCACAAATAAGCACAAAGTAATTAGAGGATTGTTTTTTTTTTTTTTTTTCCATTTTCTCATGTCTCCTAAGGAGGAAAACAGGGCGGGTAATTAATTACAGGATCTCTTTGGCAGACTGGGTGAGAGGGGAAATCTGTGTGTACTGCAAAATTAATAAAGCTGATTCCATCACAACTGTATGAACATCTCAGTTAAGGATGTGTATGGGGACTTCTCTGGTGGTTCAGTTGTTAAGAATCCGCCTTCCAATGCAAGGGATGCAGGTTGGACCCCTAGTTGGGAAAGCTAAAATCCCACAGGACAGAGGACTACTAAGACTCCGTGCTACGACTGCTGAGCCTGTGAGCCACAATGAGATCCCGTGTGCTGCAACGAAGACCCAGCACAGCCAAAATAAGTATTTTAAAATATAATAATAAAACAGAAAGTTCTTTATTGGCTGATCACATAACGGCTAGCCCTTGGTCCAAAATCTGGTTTGTGCGAATGATTGTAGGTAGGAATCGGCTTTTCATTTCCCATGCAACCACGGAAAATGGATTATAGCTTATATTGTTGTAAATCATTTAAATGTCCTTCACCTACGGATTCTGGAATCATTCTTAAGGAATGTGGGGGCAGTGAGTGCCCTTTCCGGAATCTGAAGTGAGACTCACATTTGCCCTGCGTTCTTTTTTCTTTCCACCGTCTTCACCATGGAACCTGGGGAAGGGACCCTTCTCTGCAGACTGGCCATCCTCCTTCTGCACATAAACAGACCCAGAAGGAGGAGCTGTAACACATATGAGAGTGAGCTAGTATATTGGTTGAACGCTTCTTCTTGGAAAGCAGAAACCTGAACAAGTCAACTGAGGCAACATAGGAAATTTATTGGCTCAGATGATTTGGAAACTCAGGGATAATGCTGATTTTAGATGCCAGGTTATCAACCCCAGTGAAAATGAGGTATTCTGATTACTCTGGCAGAGACGTCTTTGGGAGGTGTACTTAGATTTGCCTTGCTGGACTAGCAAAGAAAATTGCACTATTGCATGTCATATTTTACTATATATTGTAAAAATCATGTGGAAACTAATGTTACTTCTTTTCATTGTCTGCTTTTGTCTTCCTTTCCCTCCTTTTTTGTGGTTTGGGTATAGATTCTTAAGGGCTTCCCTCGTGGCTCAGACAGTGGGGAGTCCACCTGCAATGCAGGAGACCTGGGTTCGATCCCTGGGTTGGGAAGATCCCCTGGAGGAGGGCATGGCAACCCATTCCAGTATTCTTGCCTGGAGAATCCCATGGACAGAGGAGCCTGGTGGGCTACAGCTCATGGGGTCACAAAGAGTCGGACATGACTGAGCGACTAAGCATAGCACAGCACACAGATCCTTAAATATCCTCAAATATGTTACATGCTTTCTATTTCACTTATCACGGTGCTGCGTACATCACATGCCCATCTTTGAACCATTTACCATGACCAGAGGGATGAGCATATTCATTGGTCAGCCTGGAGCACATGACCACTCTTGAGTTGAGAGCAGAGTGGCATCACCATTCACAGTTGTATCAGGACCACATGACCAGGGGAGGATGCAGGGAGCAAACAACGTGTATCTATTGTACCCATCCTTGTATTGTATCTTTTCTGTTGAGAAATGTAATTGTTATGACTAAACTGATTCCTTCTGGCTAATTCCTTTCCTCTTTTGCCAGCTGGTCAGAATCTTTTCATGTTTATCCTCCAATAAAAGGCAACAGTTAAATTCTTCAAGAGATGGGAATACCAGACCACCTGACCTGCCTCTTGAGAAACCTATATGCAGGTCAGGAAGCAACAGTTAGAACTGGACATGGAACAACAGACTGGTTCCAAATGGGAAAAGGAGTACGTCAAGGCTGTATATTGTCACCCTGCTTATTTAACTTATATGCAGAGTACATCATGAGAAATGCTGCGCTGGAAGAAGCACAAGCTGGAATCAAGATTGCCAGGAGAAATATCAATAACCTCAGATATGCAGATGACACCACCCTTATGGCAGAAAGTGAAGAGGAACTAAAAAGCCTCTTGATGAAAGTGAAAGAGGAGAGTGAAAAAGTTGGCTTAAAGCTCAACATTCAGAAAACTAAGATCATGGCATCTGGTCCCATCACTTCATGGCAGATAGATGGGGAAACAGTGGAAAGAGTGTCAGACTTTATTTTTTTGGGCTCCAAAATCACTGCAGATGGTGATTGCAGCCATGAAATTAAAAGATGCTTACTCCTTGGAAGGAAAGTTATGACCAACCTAGATAGCATACTAAAAAGCAGAGACATACTTTGCCAACAAAGGTCCATCTAGTCAAGGCTATGGTTTTTCCAGTGGTCATGTATGGATGTGAGAGTTGGACTGTGAAGAAACCTGAGTGCCAAAGAATTGATGCTTTTGAATTGTGGGGTTGGAGAAGACTCTTGAGAGTCTCTTGGACTGCAAGGAGATCCAACCAGTCCATCCTAAAGGAGATCAGCCCTGGGTGTTCATTGGAAGGACTGATGCTGAAGCTGAAACTCCATACTTTGGCCACCTGATGAGAAGAGCTGACTCATTGGAAAAGACCCTGATGCTAGGAGGGATTGGGGGCAGGAGGAGAAGGGGACAACAGAGGATGAGATGGCTGGATGGTATCACCGACTTGATGGACATGAGTTTGAGTAATCTCCGGGAATTGGTGATGGACAGGGAGGCCTGGCGTGCTGCGATTCATGGGGTCGCAGAGTCAGACAGGTCTGAGTGACTGAACTGAACTGAACTGAAACCCTTAAATGTTCTTGAGAAGTTACAGTGTTTCATAGCCTTTACAAACTTAGCAATGAGAAAAACAATCTCCATTTCCATTAAATTTTTTTCCAGGCAGAATTTCTAAATCTTTTGTTATCTTCCTACATCTGATCAACAGTGTTTTATTTCTTTCCTGCCTTTTTCTAGTTCAGAATTCCAAGTGGAGCTGATGCGAAAGATATAGTGTAGGGTACTGGTGAAAAAAAATATGAATTTCTGAGTCAACTGACTTGTATTCAAATCCCACTTCAACCACTAGACCAGCAGTTGTTACTGTTGTTGTTCAGTCACTAAGTCATGTCTGACTGTCTGTGACCCCGTGCACTGTAGCCTGTCAGTCTTCTCTGTCCATGGTTCTCCAAGCAAGAATACTGGATGGGGTTGCCATTTCCTTCTCCAGGGGATCTTCCTGGACCAGGGATTGAACCTGTGTCTCCTGCACTGGCAGGTGGATTCTTTACCCCAGGGGAGCCTGGACCAGGCATGTTTTTGTAAAAGCCCACTGCTCAGTGTCTCTCTAGCAGTGGTTAGGGAAATGCAAATATAAATGCTATTCTTTTCATTTGTGTTGGCAAAATTTTAAAATATTGGTGTAATATACATCTGGTTTTTTTTTTCCCTTGCCTTGCATCAGTTTTTTCTGTTTTACAGCAAATATACCACATATGTTTTCTATCTAGCCCTATCTTAATTCAGATAAACTCCTGGGCTGCTCAGTCAGATGAGCCAAGAAATTCCCTTTTTAATTTAAACCACTCTGGGTTAGTTATCTATTACTTAAAGAGAATTGCAACTCACATAATTGATCATTTCTATTTCTCCTGAAGGTATGGGGAAGGTAACGATCAGGCAGCTGATAGCACATTGACTCTAGGGGACTCCTTTCTGCAATGCTAGTTGTATCAGTCAGGTTTATAACTTTTTCCAGGAAGCCTCCTGTATTAAGTCTGTAGAGACTGTAGAAAGCCATCACACTGAAGGCTATCTGATGAATGGGACTTAATGTTGGGCATGGGTGGATCTGATCTGTACAAGAGATGTTCCGGATCAGACACTGTGTGTATACCACATCACATCCTTGTGTTTTCTCAGACTACTTTTTACTCCAGCCAGTTTTGTAGCAACTAGGTTTGTACAAACATATTCTGACAGTGTCTCACTTCATGTGCATAAGTCTTCCTGCCCTGGGACTTCTCTAAAGCTGCACTGTGAGATGGCCCTGGAAATCCAGTCAGGCACATGGAATCTGAAAGGGCAGGGAAGTTAAAGTCAACTGGTGTCTCTTTTCTAATGGGGGATGAGAGCTGGTGGGTAAATGGGGCATATTCCACGTGGCTTCTCGGAGGGGCTGAGTGGGTCAAGCCCTGCTAACACAGCAGTGACCAACTTGATAATATACCCTGGAACAGGCATTCACTCTTGGCCTCATTTTTCTGAATCACTTCCCAAATAAACTGCTTGCTTACCAGCCCTTGTCTCAGGTTCTGTTTTTGAAGGAGAATCCAGAATCACCACAATTTGAATGAGAGTCCCAAATTTAATCCAAGTTTCCTCCAGTGTTACCTGCCTATATAGGTACCATGGAGCACAACATGGGTAATAACCAAAAATTTTTGCCTCTTGTCCCAGACTACATGAGTCTACAAACATTGATCTCAAATTCTTTTTCTCCAGCTTACACAATCAATGTCCACTGAGAGAAAAGTCCCTCAGTGGTCACATTCCAGTACTGTCACTGATGCCAGTGCTTGGGGGACAACAGCTATCTGCTCTGCAAGAGATACCCAAGGTGCAGACCCCAACTCTCCAGGTCCCAAGTGGCTCTGCGCGCCCTTGGCTCTTCTCTTTGTTGGATCCAAACAGCAATGAAGAGAAGATTCTCCTTCCTGTCTGGGTTACACTTAATTCCCAGGTCCAGTACCCTGCAAGCAATATTCTCACGTCTCCTTTTGTTTCTGCCTGCAGCCCAGAGACATCAAACCAGACCCATAGTTCATGGGCTGGGTCAGGGAGCCATGCGCAAGACAGAGCCCAAATCCTTCATTTCATCTGCATCACTCTCAGACACTTTTCTAACCTTCTCCACTCACTACTTCCGGGTAACCCCATAATTCAGAAAGCCCCTTCCTCAGTGGTTCTTCGGTTATAGCCTGTCCCCTTCTTTGATTCATCAGGATGGTCTAAAACTCAGCAGTGGAAATATCTTAGGTGCAAATGGAGTCCTTGCTCTTTCCTGCCCCAATATTATCCTCAGAAATGAACTTCACAGCGAAAACACCAACATTAAAATAGAGTAAAACATGAACAAAATCCTTCTAGTTATAGACTGTGATTCCAACTGCAATTAAGGATTTCCAAGCCTTTCTAGCCTCTGATGACCAACTAAGGTTATATTTCCTTTTATAATTTAAAGTAAAATGACCCTGGACTTACCTGGTGGTCAGTGGATAAGAATCCACCCGCCATTACAGGGGACGTGAGTTTGATCCCTAGTCTGGGAAGATGCTACCTGCTGTGGAGACACTAGGCCTGTGCTCCACAACTGCTGAACCCAAGTGCGGCAGCTACAGAACCTCTGATGCCCTAGAGCCCAAGCTCCACAAGCGAGGCCACCGCAATGAGAAGACTGTGCTCCAGAAAAAGGAGTGGCCCCTACTCCCCACAGCTAGAGAAAAGTGTGCACACCGATGAAAACCCAGTGTAACCAATAATAAATAAATAAAAACCTTTGTGGAAGTGAAAAGTAAAATGATCCTCAGTGCTCACCCTTTGAAGACCCTTCCTCTGCAGAGTCTTCCTCACCAACCCAACTCTGGGAGCCAAGGGGTCACTCGCGTGCTCTACATATTGGTTCTCTGCTTGTGTTCCTCAGCCGTTCACCTCTGAGCTGACCTTCTCCAGGACACCCTGTTCTCCACGTAGGATCGCAAGAGCTGAAGGGGCCTATCAACTGGATTTAATCAATTTGGTAACACAGCTCTTTGTTGTTTTTAATGTATATAAGAGAACAGGTGGTCACTCAAAGAAGCTCGAGGTAAGGACAGATTGTACTCCCATGTACCTCACTGCCATATTACAGTGAAAGCAAGTCTCAGACCAAGTTCTGCCCCAGAGCAGACGGTCACTAACAAGCAGGCATAAAACAGCTCCCACTGTCTGTTCTGGAAGCTTGATGAAGCCACAGCCTCTGTCTGGCCTTTTGAATGGTCCAATGAACACCTTGCCTAAACTTCTGTTCACTGGAGACAAAAGCCAAGACGGCAGAGGCAGGGTTCTGTCAGCCTTTCAGTCAAACATCCGACACGGACATCCCACATCCATGGAGGCCCACCGGCGGTGCATGTGGAACCTTAGCAGTCCAGTCTGCTGAGGGCGGTGGGACACTTGGCTCTCTGGATTCTGACATCCTGATTGTGAAGAGAGGATAAAGTTTATTTTAGCTAGTCCACATATTAAGAACACTTTTTTTTTTTTTAGCATTCTTAGAAACAACTTTACTATAAATTTTCTCTTTTACGTGTTTAAATTGAACTATATTTGACAAAGAGTCCTTTTAATTTCACTAAAAGGAGCCCATTTCTGAAATTTGTTATGCCGATCAACAGGATATCATTTTCCACAGTAAAAAAAAAAAAAACAATTTTTTACATTCCGTGTGCAAATTAGCAAAGCTGTGTATGACTATGGATTGAGATACAGAGGCACTGGTGGATGGGCTTTATATGAGAATGCTAGGTAACCACCCCAGCTGCTCGTAAAGTTAAAGCTGAAACTAACTGGCACATATATAAGACCTCACTGTCTATGTGGAAGTGTTTTAAAGTAAAATACTGTCTTCATTATAGATCCCCAAACCTCAAGGTCTAAGGCTCCCAATCTCTTGGATTCCACAGACTGACCACTGGACCCAACAGTTGCATGGTTTTCAGACTGTAAATTGAGACCCGTTAACAGGTCATAATATGAAGTCAGTGGGATATGACCAACATTAAAAACAATGACAAAGACCTTCCCTGGTGGTCCAGTGGTTAAGACTTCGCCTTCCAATGCAGGGGGTATGGGCTTGATCCCTGGCTGGGGAGCTAAAATCCCACATGCTTTGTGGCCAAAAAATCAAAATATAAAACAGAAGCAACATTGTAACATATTCAATAAAGACTTTAAAAATGGTCCGCATCAAAAAGATCTTAAAAAAAATAATAAACGACAAAAATATAGCTGATTCACTTCCTTGTACAGCAGAAACACACATTGTAAAGCAATTATACTCCAATAAAAAATAAAAACAATGACATTATATAGAAACATCGGCATAGTAAGAATAGGTGTAGCTCTGTGAAATTTGTTTGTTAGATATTTGTGGCACGTGTTCACTGGAATACTATGTAAAATTTAAAATATCTTTTTAAATGTCTTTTTAATCGAAAAAGGTGAAATTACATTTCACAAGGTTTGTGTTATTTACTCTTTGAATTCCAGTGGTCTGCTCTAGCTACATATTTAGGCAAAACATTTCTCACCTCTTCAAGGGCATGGTTCTGGACGAACATACCCACTTACATCACTGGACAGAATACTTGGCACCTTGATCTGCAGCATCAGCATTCAGCTTTATGGTGACTTCACTGCTGTGGCCAAGGACAATGACTGGGTACTTGCTTTATATTTATGTAACAACAGAGCCAGTCCTCGCAATTTTCCAAAAACAAAAAGGAATCACTTCCAGAAATTCTGACAGCTCTCTCAGCCCCACCCCCAAACCCAAACTAAAAGCTGTCAGCAACCTTCCAGTGGCAATTGCAGCAAAGAAAAAAGAGATTTACTAGGTACCAGCATCATGAGTTTATTCAAAACACATACCCTTTAACCAAATGTTTTCCTTTATATCAAATAAACTGAAAAGAATGATTGAAGCTTTTCTGATGATTGCATTGCCTCCTTCTCTGCTTGCACACGATCACTAGTGTTGAGAGGGAAATCTGTCATCAGCAACCGAATTCTGTCAGGTGTTTTTAAGAACCTTCTGGTGGAAAGGCAGCCCTACCCCAAGGAGAGATTTTTGACTTTCGATAGCATTTCTGTTAACTAAGTCATCAATGCTCCAAGATCCTGCAGAAGAATTGAAAAATGGAGTTTGCAGAGATGAGTATGTCTACGTGATTCTTTGAATGTAAGTTTCTGTGAACTTAGTAATATGACAAAAATTTATAGTATTGGCTGCTAATGTGGTTGTTGTTCAGTTGCTAAGTAGTGTCTGACTCTGCAACCCCATGGACTGCAGCAGGTCTGGCTTCCCTGTCCTTCACTATCTCCTGGAGTTTGCTTAAACTCATGTCTGTTGAGTAGGTGATGCCATCCAGCCATCTCATCTTCTGTCTCCCCCTTCTCCTCCTGCCCTCAATCTTTCCCAGCATCAAGGTCTTTTCCAGTGAATTGGCTCTTCATATCAGGTGCCAAAGTACTGGAACTTCAGCTTCAGTATCAATCCTTCCAATGAATATTCAGGGTTGATTTCCTTTGGGATTGACTGGCTTGATCTCTTTGCAGTCCAAGGGACTCTCAAAAGTCTTCTCCAGCACCACAATTTGAAAGCATCTATTTTTTGGCTCTCAGACTTCTTTATGGTCCATCTCTCACATCTATACATGACTACTGGAAAAACCATAGCTTTGACTATATGGACTTTTGTCAGCAAAGTGATGTCTGCTTTTTTGTATGCTGTCTAGGTTTGTCATGGCTTTCCTTCCAAGAGCGAGCATATTTTAATTTCATGGCTGCAGTCACCATCTGCACTGATTTTGGAGCCCAAGAAAATAAAATCTCTCATTGCTTCCACTTTTTCCCCTTTTACTTGCCATGAACTATTGGCTTCTAATATTAAAATATAAATATATGTCTGTATGTGTATTAAAGGTAGTTGGAGAATATGATGTGTTAAAAGGGATGAATGAAAAGCCAGTTTGTTCTATAGCCCAGTGGAAGGATATACAGTTTACTGGGTGGAAAACATGCCTAATAATGAGTGGAAAGTGCTGAGAGAAGGAGCTCCCCAAGGAGGGCAAATAGAGAAACTAGAGGGGAAAGAATCTGTGATGCCTGGGGCAGAAGTCTGGGAGTCAAATGATCTATGGGCTATAGGCCATTTGACTCTGGGTTGGGGTGTATGCAAAGGCCTTTGTCTGAGAGAAGCAGAAATAATGCAATTTATGATGAGGGAGCCTTGTGAACCAGTGATACAGGAAGGAACTCAGAGGGTGGCAGGGATGAGTCATGGCAAGTTGTGGTTCCAGAACTGAGGAGAGGGCTTGAGAGCCCTAAAGAAGCACTTCACGCTTAGAGCAGTCGGCAGATAACTGGAGTCCTCAGTGAGTGCATCGCTGCAGTGTGAGAAATAGCCTATTTTTCAAAAGCCCAGTCTCCTGTTCCAGCAAACAAAATAGTCCAGTTCTTATAAAGTTCTCACAACTGACACTTTTTCCCCACTGCAAAGTCAGAAAAATGTGAGAAATGATTGTCTTGTATAGTTTGGATTTTTTGATATATGCCCTGGTGCAATATAGAATCTGCCTGCAATGAAGGAGACTCCAGTTCGATCCCTGGGTTGAGAAGATCCCCTGGAGGAGGAAATGGCTACCCGCTCCAGTATTCTTGCCTGGAGAATCCCGTGGACAGAGGAGCCTGGTGGGCTACAGTCCATAGGGTTGCAAAGAGTCGGATATAACTGAACAATTAGCACTTTCACACTTTCATAAGAAATGAAATTGAAATTCCAAAATTAAATACATTTTAGTTTCTTCAACATACAGTGTGCAGCAAATAATGCAACATACTGCCAGCCTGTTGAGTTTATCCTTAGACCAATGTGGTCCCCTGCCGTTGTGTTGGCTGCTGAGTGAGTAGGGCAGAGGGCATGGAAATAGTGTCAGAGAACTGTGGGTTTGCAAGAGGCGTGATGGTAGAGGTCAGGGGCAGCCCTAGGCACTGGACCATCTGCCTTCACATCTCCGCTCTGCACTTTCATCCACTGGAAATCTAGGGCAGGCCACCTGGAGTTTAATTATTTAAATTGGCTGGCCTGTGTAGGCCCCCAACCCCCATATGATTTCTCAGATCTCTGCTAGTTTTATCTAAGATGCATAGAGATGGAGAATATAGGCTCTGGGCCTGGGCATAAATTCTGACTCTGCCCCTCACCAGCCATGAGATCTTGGGGCATTTAAGCAACCTTTCTATGACTCAATGTCTTCAGTTGTAAAACGGGAATAGTAACAGTTGCAATAATAAGTTGCTTCAGTCATGTCTCACTCTTTGCGACCCCATGGACTATAGCCCACCAGGTTCCTCTGTCCGTGGGCTTCTCCAGGCAAGAACACTGAAGTGGATTGCCATGCCTTCCTCCAGGGGATCTTCCTGACCCAGGGATCGAACCTGCACCTCCTGTGTCTCCTGCATTGGCAGGTGGATTCTTTACCACTGAGCCACTTGGGAAACCGCTTGGCCCATCCTAGGTATTCATTAAGAGGCTGTGGAGGGACTTCGCTGATGGTCCAGTGATTAAAAATCAGCCTTCTAATGCAGCAGACTTGGGTTAGATCCCCTTGTTGAGAAACTAAGATCCCACATACTTGGAAGCAACTAAACCCGTGCACTGCAACTATTAATAGAAGCCAACTATTAACAATGAAGAGTCCAGCTGCTGCAACTAAGACCTGACACATAATAAATAAATATTAGTCAAATAAATATAATTTTTAAAAGAGGCTATTGAGCACAGGCATGAATGGATACCTGTAGTCTAATTCAATGGCTTGCCACACAGGTATTGGCTGGCTGTAGCTTTCCAAATTTGCCAAATGCACTTGCACTTGTCTGCATCTCACACACCTCTAGATGGGATATAGACATTGTCTCCTGCTTCCTCGCCTATTTGTGCCCTGCTCACGAACTGAAAGGGAAAGCTTATACAGCATGGGACCCTGAGAGCCTCAGGGAGCACCTCTTCATTCCTCCTTTGGTACACTAGGGAGTCATAATATCCCCAAAGTCTGGAAATCCAAGGACACTAGTTAATTATAGACACAAGTCAAATCACCCTTCATCCCTTTCTCCGTGAATATTTCTGGTGGAGGGCAGTCCCCACTGTCATTTGCTGCAATAAGTGGGCAGGCCCCAAGAGCAGGCAGGCTCCCCGTTAACCCAAAGCCCGTCTATCTGCCGCCTGGGTGGCAGTGGCAGTTCCGCCCCTTCATAAACATTAAGACACGAAATAATGGAATGTTTAGTCTGAGTAATACATTAAGGAAATCAATTAGGCCCACATGCAACTTTCTAAGATTTTAATTACAGTACTTAGGGTACCACACTAGAGCAGTTTGTCAGGAACATAATTTGTTAATGAATAACAACTGACACAGTGAATTAGTTGGGATTGTAATTAGCTCTTGCTAGCCATCCATTGGAACCCTGATCAAAAGCCAGTCAGTGAAAGAGGGAGAAATCAGCTGTAAATGATAACCCCGACAGCTCTATCGGGGCTGTCTCCCTGATGCTGGTGCACCCAGAGGGGCCTGGCTAAGACCACGGGCAGAGCTTAACTCAACTGATGTCAAGGAGCAGCCTCTGCCCCACCTGGGAGCCTGTTAGAAATGCAGACTCTCGGGCCCCCACCCCAGACCTGTCCAATTTTAAGCATCTGCATTTTCAGATGCCCGGGTGATTTCTGAGCATATTGAAGTTTAAGAAGCACTGTTAGGGTAAAAAGAGGAGAGGTTCAAAATCAAACAGATCTTACTGTAACTCTTGACACGCTCACCTGCTCACTAGAGGTATGTGAAAGTGAAAAGTGAAAGTGAAGTCGCTCAGTCGTGTCTGACTCTTTGCGACCCCATGGACTGTAGCCTACCAGGCTCCTCCATCCTTGGGATTTTCCAGACAAGAATACTGGAGTGGGTTCCCATTACACTAGAGGTATATCTTTGGGCAATTGCTAAGTCATTTTGAGCCTCTGCGTCCTTATCAGAAAGTTGCACCTACTAATACCTATACTGGGGAGTCCTTGCCCTGGCTAGCAATAGCATATCCATGGACCTAGCACACAGCAGGTGGACAGTGAACGAGGGCTTAGGAGAAACCCAGAAAGGCCTCCTGAAACCTGGGCCTGACTCCACGTGGTGCCACGTGGGCCTCTGTCCGGGGTCACTCATGTGGGTCACGCCTTCTTCCCTCCAGTCTTTCATTCCACAATGGGGACAGACTAGGAGAGAAGAGGTAAAATATTACAAGTAAGTTAAACGAATAGAGAAAATATTCTTAAGGATAAAATAATGAAAATAGTGAAATTAGTCAAAGAATATGCTAAAGTTAGATTAAATTGATTTTGTTTTTTTAAGGTGGCCAAATGACCAAATAGGAAAACACTGGTTGGCAATATGAAACACTTGGGAGGGTGCAGGGCCCAGATTGTTCTCTCTCTTCCCATGGGAGGGAGGTTCCTGAGGAACAGGAAGGAAGTGGTGAGCATTCCTGCCAAGGTGGGGTTCATGCTGCACTCTGGAGATCTGCGATCCATAGTTGAGGAGCAGTGTTTCAGGAAACACCTTTGACTCACCGTGCACAATGGATATGTTCTTGATAGAGCATGCAAGCTTAAAAATATGTAGATCATCTGTTGATGGACATCTTGGTTGCTTCCATATCCTGGTTATTGTAAATAGTGCTGCAATGAGCATTGGGATACATGTGTCTTTTAGAATTATGGTTTTCTTAGGGTATGTGCTATGAATGGATAAAGAAGATGTGGTACATATATGCAATGGAATATTACTCAGTCATGAAAAACAATGAATTTGTTAGTTCTAGTGAGGTGGATGAACCTAGAACCTTGTGATACAGAGTGAAGCAAGTCAGAAAGAGAAAAACAAATATACTATATATATATATATATACATATATATATATGGGAAATCTAGAAAAATGGTATTGATGAACCTATTTGCAGGGAAGGAATGGAGATGTAGATGTAGAGATTGGACTTGGGGATACAGTGGGGGAAGGAGTGAGAGGGGTGAATGGAGAAAGAAGCATCACATATACACACTATCATGTGTGAAATGGACAGTGGCTGGGAAGTTGCTGGATAACACAGGGAGCTCCGCCTGGCAATCTGTGATGACCAAGAGGGGTGGGATGGGGGAGGGAAGGTAGGCTCAAGAGGGGAGATATATGTATAATTATGGCTGATTTGTGTTGTTGTATGGCAGAAAGCAACACAATATTGTAAAAATTAAAAAAACAAACAAAAAATAGGTACATCAAAGCAATTTCCTCATTAGAGAATTTCCCTCTAAGCTTCCTCACCAAACTCAAGAGTGTTAGAAGGAACACTTACATCAGCTGATTATTAGACCATGTGCTCAAACACAAGGATTACCACTGTGTCATGGCTTATACAGAAAATGGAAATATTCTTACAGCACATTGTGGGTAGACTGAAGAGGTTCTGGGGTCACCTGTGTGGGACAGGGTAGAAAAATAATTTTTTTACATCATGTAATTACAAGAAAAATTAAAAATTGAGAAAGATTTTTGACATACAGTTTGCATGAAATATCCAAATAAAGTATTGTCAATTTTCAAAATGAGAAAACAAATGAGTTTGCTTCTGGAAATGTTAACTTTTTAATATCAGATTTGATGCTTGTCTATACTCAATTCCTAATCAAAACTTTTAATAACGATCTTTTCAAATTTTGGATATTCACCACCAATGAGAAATTTTGTTTCCATGAAGAGGTCATAAAAAGCTATTTAAATCATTGTTTTACAGCTATTTCAAAATTTGTAGTAATTGAAATTATAAAGGTCCGTCTAGTCAGGGCTATGGTTTTTCCAGTAGTCATGTATGGATGTGAGAGTTGGACTATAAAGAAAGCTGAGTGCAGAAGAATTGATGCTTTTGAACTGTGGTGTTGGAGAAGACTCTTGAAAGTCCCTTGGACTGCAAGGAGATCCAACCAGTCCATGCTAAAGGAGATCAGTCCTGGGTGTTCATTGGAAGGACTGATGTTGAAGCTGAAGCTCCAATATTTTGGCCACCTGATGTGAAGAACAGACTCATTTGAAAAGACTCTGATGTTGGGAAAGACTGGGGGCAGAAGGAGAAGGGGATGATGGAGGATGAGATGGCTGGATGGCATCACCAACTCAATGGACAAGAGTTTGTGGAAACTCCGGCAACTGGTGATGGACAGGGAGGCCTGGCGTGCTGCGGTTCATGGGGTCACAAAGAGTCAGACACAACTGAGCAACTGAACTGAACTGAACTGATACCAGTCCATCCTTTCCTTGAAAAACCTAATGTTGAAATTTCTTGTGATAATGCAAATGATTTTTTAATCTAATTGACCTTTTTCATGTCTAGTACTTCAGAATATTAATGTAGCTCTAATTTGCAAAACTTTCACACATCATGAGAATAGTCATCACTGACAGGACACATCAGTTACAAATGGGCAGAAATCTCAAATCTATGGGAAGGCCACCACCAGAAGCTCAACCTTCCTGCTTTCCCTTCTCTCGTCACAGACATGTGAGACCCTGGGCTAGTCACTGTGCTCCTTGAGAACCAGGAGCACAAACATCCCCAGAAGCTCCATGGACCACTTGTCCATGAGGGGCAACCTGGGCTCCATGCTTAGCTGCTGGCATGGCTGTTGACATGGAAGGGCTCCTGGTTAGTCCTGCCCAGAATGGTGAGACTAAAACATTTGTGCTCAGTGGTGCTGAGTATACCTCTGCTTGTAGGCACTGTGGGAGGTACAGACAGGTCTGGCTTATCTGGGACCACCCTCTGTAGAGCCCCAAATAAGGCTGCTCATGGCCAGAGGTTAGCAGTCTGGGGTTTCTGGCAGCCCCAAAGGCTTGAGGTTGAAGTTTCTGTTGTGGTACATGTGGAAGCTACTCATGGCATGCAACTGGGCCCATCGGGAATCTCCGGATTACTCACATGCAGGAACCAAGCCATCCTCTTTCTCTTCTACTTCTTGAATCTGTACATGGTAGGCTGTCTTGCCCCTTCCTCTTTTACTTCCCTCTCCAAGGACTGGTTGAATGATTGGGGTCTTTCTCCACTGTGTTGGAGGAAACTTGGCCATCTCCGGCTGGATTTCATTTCTCCCCAGGGACAACCTGACTTTGTCTATTCTTCTCATCCTACGGGAAGATGCCTGGAATACTCAGCACTAGGGCTGGATCAAATGTGGTCCTTTTCGTGCTTTGTCCGGCTCCACTGCCTCTGGTAGTTGTGGTTCTCTGTGCTCTGTCTTTGCATGACAACAATAACATCCCATTTTTGGGTTTGAGGAATAGAAGAGGAGGCAGAGTAGGAAGCCTCATCTGCATTCTTTATTCTCTTACAAACGCTTTCCTTTGGAGCATCAGGCACTTACATAGCTATTAATAAATTCTGTAATTTCTTACCCATTTGGTCACTAAAAATTAAGCAGGATTAGAGATTTCAATTGATGCAATACCATACATTCTAAAAGTATGACAAGACCATGTGCAGAAATTACAGAAGAGTTAAGTTGAAAACCACAGCTCACCAACCCCCCAGTCATATCAAAGATATAATGAGGTGAAGAGAATGGAAATTTAGGGAAAATGTATGAGGGATTCTTTGGAGAGAGTTGTGGCTGTGCTGGGAGTCCTCCTTCCCCATCCAAGGAGGCAGGTCAAAGGGGCTTGCTTCCTCATCGTGTCAAGCGAGAGGAGTTTCAATGGGACCAGAGAGCATTTAGGGAAACACACAGGCCTGTTGTCGGATCCCACACCATTGTTCTCACCCAAGATGCCAGAGGGTGAAGCCTGGGCTATTAGCTGATGTAGCAGAGGAGAACCGCTCCTCCTTGGGGATTGGTCTTCATTCCTAGAGTTGGGGCAAAGACAGGGTAGTTCCTCTGGCAACTCTGGGTGAAGTCATCTTGTATCCTGTCCAATGGAATAATCCAGGTGGGAAAAGTACCCTTAATAGAGGCTGAGCCGAAGTTGTGCTTTCAGATTCCTAGGAGCAGAGAAAAGAGGGAGAAGTGCTAGACCAGCAGGTTTTTGCCTGGGTCAAGGGCATGGCCTGTGAGAGCACATCAGTGAACTCCCCCTGAAAGCAACTTAAATTCATCCCATCTGCAGGGCTTAACCTGCTTAAGATAGTCAGATAAAAGCATTCCTGCCACTCTTCCCTTTTTTTCCTTTCCCCAATCCCCACCTGAGCTGTGTTTAATTACTCAGTCATGTCTGACTCTTTGGGACCCCATAGACTATAGCCCGCCAGGCTCCTTTTTCTGTGGGGTTTTTCAGGCAAGAATACCAGAGTGGTTGCCATTTCCTTCTCCAGGGGATCTTCCCAACCTAGCAATCAAACCGGGTCTCCTGTGTCTCCTATATTGAAAGCAGATTCTTTACCTGTTGAGTCATCAGGGAAACCCATCCCCACCTGATCTTTTCCTAACCCAACTTTGAGGGGATCAGAAATTTGCCCTTCCTCTGGCCCCTGACCACCTTAGGAAGTAGGGGAAAGTCTTACCTTCAAATGAGGAGGCAACTTTGATTGATATTACAAGAGGCTGGCCTTGCTAATCACTAGATTTATGTTGTATTTGTAGCTTAAAGTGGCCATCAACCTTCTGATCAGAAAAGGATCTAAAAATCATGAGATTGGAACTTCACTAGTGTTCCAGTGATTAAGACTTTTCCTTCCAGTGCAGGGAGTATGGGTTCAGTACCTGGTCAAGGAACTAAGATTCCACATGTTGCAGGGTGTGGCCAAAAACTCTTTAAAATTCATCAGATTTCCTGAGTTTTCATCCCGTTGAATACAATTAGAAAGGAAACAGAAATAAAGTTGCCATTGGATTATATTCCATGAGTGCTAATTGTTCAATGTGCCATTTACCAATCCTTATTGCATGATCCTGGGCAAGGAAGCTCTGTAGGTATCGGGAGCACATTGGAGCAAACCTCATGTGACCCTTCATTGTAGAATTACAGAATATCAGACTTGAAAGAAAGCTTGAAGTCATCTATTCAAATGATACCCTGCAATTTTGAGACCCTCTGCCAGATCCCTGCCCAGTGCTCACAATACCTATGTTTGAATGTCTGCAGAAATGAGGACATGCCTCCTCTTAAGACAGTCTTTCGCATTTGGGAACAGCATGTCTCATTTTGTTGTTTTTTTGCTGCACAGAAATTTCATATTAATAGTTTGATATAGTCCCACTTGTTTATTTTTGCTTTTGTTGCCTTTGCTTTTGGAGTCAAATCCAAAAATTCATTGCCAAGATCAGTGTCAAGGGGCTTCTCCCTATGCTTTCTTTTAGGAGTTTTATACTTTCAGGTCTTATATTTTATGTCTGTAATCCATTTCAGGTTTGTTTTTGTGAGTGGTGTAAGATAGGGTCTAATTTTATTTTTCTTCATGTGATTATTTAGTTTTCCCAGCACCACTTGTTGACAAGATTATCCTTTCCCCATTGAATATTCTTGGCTTCCTTATCAAATATTAGTTGATCATAGATGCAAAGGTTTTTTTCTGGTCTCTTAGATCTGTTCCATTGGTCTATGTGTCTATTTTTATGCCCATACCATACTATTTTGATTACTATATCTTTGTGATATAGTTTGAAATCAGGAAGTGTGATGTGGACATTTAGGGGACATTGATTACTAAGACCTGATGTACTCATTCTTGAATAATGCCTGTTTGCTCAGGTCCCAGAAATTTCCTGGGTCCCCAAACCTCTGCTGCCTCACTCTGAATAGGGATTTTTCTACATATACCCTGAAGGCAGGGTTCATATTATTCATTGTTAAATCCACACACTAAGCTCATATTTGAAGAGAAATGGTAAATTAGTTCCCTTCCCCATCACTGCCTAATCTATAGCTGCCCCTGGCCTTGCTTCTAGGTGTTCCCATTCAGTCTTACCAGGAGAACTCTGGCCCATCAAACAGATCGATTATGCTTTCTTTGCTTCAAGCTTGATTCCCAGGTTTGTCTGTCCAATTCTAAAAACACTTTGATTTTTTAAATTATACTGAAAAGAGGAAGAAAATAATTTTCTAAGGTCAGGTGGTTGGGCCCTGGGTCAACTGGGAAAGAAACAGATGAGTTCTGATAGGTCATTTGAAACTCTGTCCATAAAAAAAAGCAAACCACCCTATTTCTGATATTTCTGCCTCATTCAATGACATTGTTTTCTTTGGGAAAATGGAATATTTATTATTCATTTTCTGGGCAGAGGAGTGAAATAGCATGGGTCTAGAGATGAGGGGCAATTAACTGCTGGCCAGTGACTGCCCTTGCCATCTAACAAAAACAGGTTTACATGAAACATTGTAGGCCCACCGCTGCCTCTGTTTCAAAGAGAATTTATTTTGAGTCACATTTTTTCCTCTCTTTAGTACCGTTTTTGAAAAATGATTTGTACTTTTATCTCACTGTGTGCTTCTCCTGTTCCTCTGGCCCAGCCTCTGCCTTAGGAGATAAACCACACATTAGGTTATTTAATAACCTCCCACCTGTTCTTTTGACCCTGGGTTTTCCCTCCATCCTTTCAATTCAGGCCTCACACCACATATTTCCCAAGTTTGGCCCTGGCCTCCAGGTCAAGGGCACCCACGGCTCACTGAACAAGGAGCAGATACTTGAGCATGGCCTTGAAGGCCCTCTGCCTTCTGTTCCTTCCTGTCATGTTCTTTCTGCTCCAGCCAGTTTCACCAGCAGCTGCTTTGTAGACGTGCCCCCTCTTTTCTAGAGCACCCCACGTCCCCTCTTTGAACCTATTGTCTCTCTAGTTCTACCTGCTCTGCACTCCTCATCCTCCAAAGCCCAGAACTGACCTTACCTTCTCCTTGAAGATTTCCCTCGTCTCTCCTGCTGAACGAGTGGATGTCTCTCTTCACTGGGTTGTTGAAAGGACTGAACAAGATTATGTGTAGAAGTAGAATGGTGGTTGCCAGGGGCTGAGGGAAGTTGTTGTTCAATGGGTAAAATATTTCAGTTACACAGAATGAGTGAGTTGCAGACATCTGCTGTTCACCACTGTGCCAGTAGCAATACCCTACTGTGGGACTTCCCTGGTGGTCCAGTGACTAACACTCTGCACTCCCAATGCAGGAGGCTTGGGTTTGATGCCTGGTCAGTGAACTAGACCCCACATGCCACAACTAAGGTTTCACATGCTGTGACTAAAAGATCCCACATGCTGCAACTAAGACCTAGTGCAGCCAAATAAATAAATATAGTAATAAAAACCAGAACAATACTGTATTGTACATCTAAAAGTTTGTTAAGAGGGTAGATCTCATTTTGAGTTGTTACCACAATAAAAGGAAAAGGTTATCCACATGGATATGTAAAGTGAGATGCCTAGCAAACACTAAAAACACAAGTTTTTTTTTTCCCCTTCTACATGTTTTACTTCTTTGAACTCCAAGAGTATTTATTTCTCCTAGGGCAGCAAAGTTATTCTTCTTTACCTTGTATCATCGTTACTTCCGCGCTTATCTTAATTGTTATGTATCACAGTGAGAAAAAAAAAGGGGGGGACCAATTTTGATGTCTGACATTTGGTTTTGGGAGCTGTCTCCAAAACTCAGTAATTGTGTGGTTTTGAGTAAGTTGCTCAATTTTTTTATGACTCACTGACTCAATGGATGTGAGTTTCAGCAAACTTCAAGAGATGGTGAAGGACAGGGAAGCCTGGCATGCTGCAGTCCATGGGGGTCACAAAGAGTCGGACATGACTTAGCAAATGAACAACAACAACAGTTTTCTAATCTGTTAGAAAAAGGGAGAAAAAAAAGAAAACTAACAATTATCTCTCTGGTCCTAAGGATGACTTAAACAGGCCAATACACGTAAAAATGGTGGCAGATACGTGGCAGCAGCTTGGAGTCCTACTGTGGTTTCTTTTCTTCTCTGAAGGCAGTGACTACGATGTCCACATGTTTATAACCCTAAAGCACACAGCACAAAGCCTTGTGCATAATCACAGCTCAGTAAATGCTTGCTGAATGAATGAATGAATAAGTGAGTGAAAGGAAGATTGGAAAGAAGGGAGGTGAGAAGGGAAAAGACAAGAAAGGTCAGCTTGTGTCTTCTTTGTAATGCAAACTTATGATGGTTTCGACTCAAAGACAAGCCTCTCCAACGAGAATAGGGATATTTCCTTGTCATCCTAACCCTGCGCAACACTTTTAGTCACAGTAGCGACCTTTATAGTTGGAAAGAGAGCTGTTTAAAGTTCCCCAACTTTTGGAAGCCAATAGTTGATATACCAGCAATGCCACCTCTGTTAAACAAAAAAAATTATTCTGACACTTGTTAAAATGATAAGGAAGACTTTATTCAAGGCTAGTACAATAAGGGTGAATTCTGTTGCAGTAGTGGAGAAAGATCAATCTCAGCTTTGAATACAACAAAGACAAATGGGGATTTATAGCCAAGAAGCAGAATTAAGTGGTTCGTGGATAAAAAATTACTAGGAAGAGATATCATGGGTAGAGAAATTCTTGCTAAATTGACCTAATAGGATTCTTGCTGAAGGAAGGTCAAGCACTCAGACATCCAAGGCGGGGAATGGGGAACTTAATCAGATACCAAGAGTGATCAAATATCAAGCATGGGGGGATTCTTGGTAAACTGACTTAGCAAGATTCTTGCTAAGAGTGCATAGGCAGACTGAAGACAGGATGGGGGCTGGGATTGAGGTCTAGTTGAGAACAGGGCTCTGAGGAACCTGGATAAGGTTTGGTCAAGGAGGCCTGGGGAAAGCTCTCTGCCCTACTCCCACTGGGGAGAGCAGGAGTGGACAGGGTTGCTGCCCTAGAGGTCATGAGAGTTTGGCAAATGTTATAAATATTCTTGTCTCTGGGTTTTCATTCATGAAAGAGACATGATGTCACTTTTTATCCCAACTATCTTAGTGGGTATATTAGTTTCCTGTAACTGCTGTAACAAATGACCACAAACATGGTGATTAGCTAAGAATAACATAAATGTACTGTCTCACAGGTCTGTGGACTTCCCTGGCGTCTCGAATGGTAAAGAATCTGCTTCCGATGCAGGAGAGATGGGTTCCATCCCTAGGTCAGGAAGATCCCCTGGAGGAGGGAATGGCTACCCACTCTAGTATTCTTGCCTGGAGAATTCCATGGACAGAGGAGCTTGGTGGACTACAGTCCATGGAGTCGCAAAGAGTTGAACACGGCTGGTAACTAAGTGCACACACACACTGTTTCACAGGTCTGTAGGTCTGAAGCCTGAAATCTGTGTCACTGGGTCAAAATCAAAGCCAGAAGGGCTGATCTTCTTCTGAAGGCCCCAGGGAAGAATCTGCTCCCTGCTTCTTCCACCATCTGCTGCCTGCTGGCATTCCTGGGCTTGTGGCCACATCATTCCAGACTCTGCCTCCATCTTCACATGGCCTTCTCTTCTTCAGTCTGTTTCTAACCTTTCTCTGCTTTCCATTTATATGAATACACACTGTGTTAGTCTGCTTGGGTTGCCATACAAAATATCACAGATGGGTGGCTTAAACAACAGAAATGTATGTCTCATAGTTCTGGATGCTGGAAAATGCAAAATTAAGGTGCTGGCCAATTTTGCGCCTGGTTAGAGCTCTCTTCCAGGCTTGCAGACAGCCACCTTCTCTCTGTGTCATCACATTGTGTGTGGGGGTGGGAGGAGAGAGTGAGAAAGTTCTTGTCTTTTATAAGGCCACCAGTCTTCTCAGATTAGGACCCCACCCTCGTGACCTCATTTAACCCTAATTACCTCTTAAAAGTCCTGTCCCCAAATCTAGTCACATTGGAGGTTATGGCGTCAACATATGGATTTAGGGGGTATACAATTCAGTCCATAGTGCATGAAACTGCTTTTGGGATTCACCTGGATAATCCAAGATATTCTATCCCTCTAAAGATACTTAACCTAATCACACCTGTAGAAACCCTTTTTCCTAATAAGGCAATATTTACAGGTGCCAGGATTAGGACCTCATATCTTTATTCTTCTTTATTTTTATTTCGTGGCTGCACTGTGAGGCATGTAGGGTCTTAGTTCCTCTACCAGGGATTGAACCTGCAGAGGAAGCACAGAGTCTTAACCTCTGGACCACCTGGGAACTCCCAGGAGCTCATATCTTTGGGTGGCCACTGTTGAGCCTACTACCAGCCTGCCAAATGAATCATAAGAGCCTGGGTTTATAAAAGGTTTGGAGGTCCTTCATGGTCTTAATTGAATCCAGAGCATTATAGATTTGTTCATGATAAAATAGTCCTCAAGATGATTTCAAAGTCTGATCATTCTAGAGTTTTGTTGCATTGAAGTTTGTGGTGAGCATGGTGACTGGAAACCTTCACTTGACCTTTAGTCCTTTCCATTTGGATGTTTAATAAGTAATAAAATTTAACAGAATACTGTTTTCCTCCCGCCAGGCTTATTCATTGCCTATTCCTCTACATGTCAGCCAACAGCCATGCATCCATCCAACAGCTCAAGCCAGAAGCCTAGGAGTGCTTCATTCCTCTCTTTAGCCTGTATTTTAAATCCAGTTGTGATCTTTAGCAAACAGTGTGGCATGGGAACCACCAACCAGAACAGAATCAGGCAGGAGAGCAGTCTAAGGGGTGTCTCTATCATGCCAGGCATTATTATATTTTAGTTTTTGATTCTAGGGGAAGTCTGGTGGTATTAGGGTATTGGGGTGGGTCACCACATGGGGGCTTTTGGCAGTGACTGTTCACCAACTAGTATAGAAATATTGCAGTATGTTTGTTGGGAGGGCTCTCTCGGGACTTAGCAGCAGGCAGGGACATAGCGCACTGCCTGAATCCAGCTTATCAAGTCCTGTGGCCTCTACATCCAAACCATGTCTTAAGTCCAGACACTTCTGCCCACCTCAGCGGCTACCACTCTAGAACTGAGCACCATCTCCTCCTGCCTGAACTTCTGCAGTAGACCTCTAGGATTCCCTGCTCCCAGGTATGCACTCCTAGAGTCTCTTCTCCAAGCAATAGCCAGAGGGATCTTTTAAGAATATAAAGTACATCATGCAATTCTGTGGAAAGCAGATTCCCTTGTACATAGCACACTATGCAGACTTCTTATCCTGATCTGCAAGGGGCCTCATTGTTTGACCTTCGCCCCTCTGCTGTAACCTCATCTTCTCTGCTTTCACTCTCCCCCACAGCTTTCTTTCCATATCTTGTTTCCTTCCCTTGTGACCTTGGCACTAGCAACTCTCTCTGGAATGCTATTCCTGCCTAGATCTTTGCATGGCTGTCTCCTGCTTCAGGGTTCAAGTCAAGAGTCAATTGTCACCCTTCTCCATTTGTTATAATAAAATTAGCTTGGTTCAATATCTTTTGTTTATTCACTCACACTTATATTGAGTTTTATTACTATGACCTTGGCACTCTACTGGGTACAAGGATACACAAATGAATAAGACCAAGTTGTTTTCCTCAAGGGCCTCAGCTGAGTGAGAGCCAGAAAAATAATTTCAAAGACCTCGAGATATTTATGGTACAATGCAAAAATGAGCTGTAATTGAAGTCTTGTGGGAGCCCAGAGAAGGACGTGACTATTAATAACTGTGCCTGGGGGAATCAAGGAAGGTTTCAGAGAGTAACTGACTTTACCTGGATAATTACAGTGGAGAATTCTTATTTTAGAATGAATGAAACGAAACTAAATTATACTGTTCAATTTAAGACAGAAGATTAATCTGTGTTTGGTAAATATTTAAACGGGAGGCAGCCCTGATTCTCATACACAATTTTAACAGGCACTAAATAAAGCAGAGTAGATTTCATCACTTTTTTTGTCCCAAAGGGAGAAAAGTTTAGCTTACTTTATAGTAAAGACTGATAGCAAGTAACATTAGAAGTGGAGACCTTTGAGTTGATGGACTTTTCAGTTGCAGGGAGGTGAGTGGAAAGTCACGGTTACACAGCTGACCTGTTTTTTATCTCTGAAATAAAGTTTGATTAAGTTTGTTTGCATTTCCCAGGAAGGTGGATGTCCCTTCCTTTTTATCCAGCTTTATTGAGGTATAATTGACATGTAACACCATGTAAGTGTAAGGTATACAATGTGATGATCTGATACACTTACATATTGCAAAATGGTTACTACACGTAGGTTACCTAACACAACTATAAGCTCACATAATTAGATGTGTTTGTGTATGTGTGGTGAGAACATTGAAGATCTCCTCTTAGCAACATTTGGATATATAATTCAGTATTGTTAACTGTAGTCCCCATGCTATGCATCACATTCACAGAACTTACTCCTCTTTTAACTGGAAGCTTCTGTGTGCCTGATAAGTTGCTTCAGTTGGGTCTGACTCTTGGAGACTCTATGGACTGTAGCCCACCAGGCTCCTCTGTCCAGTGTGATTACATATTAATTTCTGAATATTTTGTTGAACATCTGGGTCTCTGCTATATTGAAAACTCAACAAAGGTGGAGATTTCTATGGCCCACTGCTGGATCTTCATACTGAGAACCTGGATCTACAGACTGAGCATATAGTTGGTGCTCAGAAGACATTTATTCAAAAAATGAATAAATGAATAATCCTGATAGTTTGAGTAAAAGCCGAAAAGAAGATAATTGGAGGATTCACACAAATTAAAGGATAATTGGGGTCAAAGGGACACCTCCTGGGGGCAAATCAACCTGTGATGGTTCATAGAGATACTTCAATTGTGTGTGAATTCCAGAATGGTCCCCAACCATTCTGATATTTTCTGCCAAAGGGATAATTTAAATTGGACTCATGGGGCAGAAGGTGCTCAACATTTTAGATAATGAAAATGGTTTTTATTTGCTCATTGAGCAGTTCTTCTTTCCTTCTAGTAGAAGTACTAGTCATTCTTATATCTAACAGGAAACATTAATATTTATTGAATACACTCAGGAAGAATATTCTTTAGGGTTAACTTAAGTAAATGGGTTAAGTTGGTATAGTTTGGGAATATATCATTTAATAAGCAGTTTAAATTTGGTGAATAGATCACTGAACAGAGAAGCTTCTTTTTACTCCCCTGGGGATCAAACTCTACCTTGCCTTTGGTGAAAGGCTACAATGTCAGTACCATTGAGAAAGGGGAATGATCCACCTAGACTGTTTGGATGTGGCTCAGTAAAATTTCCTGGCAAGTCTGACCCATGGTCTCCCACCCTGGTGTTATGAACTGACTTAATGTACTCTAATCACACACAAGTCTTTAGGCTTATTTTGGTGCAAAATTAGAACTGAAAAATGTTGGTGCGTTTTAACCAAAGGTCACCAGGAACACACTTATAGTCAAAGTTAACTTTCTTGGTGTGGTAGGAGGATGCTGAGATTTCTGCCCCCTGGTAGATAAGCCCGGTGTCATTCCCTCCACCGCAACTCTATCTAAGAGTATGTTCAGTCTTGTCCGACTCTTTGAGACCCCATGGACTGTAACCCATCAATCTCTTCTGTCCATGGAATTTCCCAGGTAAGACTACTGGAGTGGGTTGCCATTCCTTCTCCCGGGGATCTTCCCGACCCAGGGACTGAACCCACATCTCCTGTATTGACAGGCAGGTTCTTTACCACTGAACCACCTGGGAAGCCCAATACATATGCATAATATATGCCTAATATAATATCCCTAATATACTAAGATTAAAGGATATAGGCCTCACTGGATTCTCCTACCCTATTCATGCAAAGGTAGAAAGAGTCTCTAAAATATTATTAGCTGATACATATCTACCCTATAACTATAATTTCACCAGTGACAGCCCATTTGTAATACTCACCATGCTCTTTCATAAAACTCATTTTTGATGTCCAATATGCTAATTTACAAAGCACTCATTTTTGATTGAGATAGAATACTCTTGAAAAATGAGTATCTGGATTAGAATGACCACCAGAGAACTTTGCACATTTCAACATAGTATCCGTTTCTGGGCTGGAACTTAATCCAGTGGTTCTCATCCTTGCCCATCTACTGACAAACCCTGGGGGAACTTTTAAAACCAAAGACGCTGATGCTGCACCTTCAGACCAGGTATATCAGGCTGTCTGGAGGCGGCGTCCAGGCTTTGGTGTTTTCTAAAGCTCCTGGGTGACTTCAGCATGCAACCCGGGTCAACAACTACTGGCTTACTCCAAAAATGTAATTAACACCATGCTGTCTGTGCTGAGGTATCTTAAAGTAAATTATGGATATCTTTAGAATATGGTTGCCCATTAGAATTCCCTGGGGAACATTAAAAAACAAAACAAAAAAGATGCTTGGACCTAACCCCAGACCAGTTAAATAAGAATCTGTGGGGGAGGGCCCTGAGCACTGCTGTCTTAAACACTTCCAAGTGACTCTCATGTACAGGTCCCCTGTGATGAACGATGAGTGACAACTGCAGATGACAGGAACCTGCAGGAGCCTCACGAGGAAGCAGCTCCCGAGGCCCCTCCACTTGATGCGAGGGGCACTGCCCGTGGTTCCCAGGGGCCCCGAAGCTCCCGGACTCTGGGCACTAGGAGAAACCAGCAATGGCCCAATGCCAACTCTGCTTCTCTCCCTAAGCCTCCCGATCCCAGTTCCCATCCTCTTGTCCCAGACCTCCTTTAAAGTCATGGGCCCATGTCTGCCCCTCCTCACCCCCACCCAGGCTGCCTGAAGTCCTTGGTGTCCTCGTGGGCAGGGAATGAGGTCGCCTGGATTGACCTGCGCTGACCGTGGCAGCAGCTCTGTCCATGTCTCCACTTGACCTAGAACATGGGGGGCGGGTATAAAGCTCGCTCTCCCCAGTTGGTGTCCTTTCACATGCTGGGTACTGAGGCCCTTCAGATGGGCCCCATCTGTCTGTGCCATCTACAGAGGATGGCCAAAGGTGGCCTCCTGGACATTGATGCCACCTCCAGAACTATCCCAGCCTCTCTGGTTTGCTCATTTCTCCTTTTGTCAATTCCTCTCAGGTTTGTTTTCTGTTCCACCCCACCCTTTTTAATCCCTCCTATTGGCTCTGGCTTCCACCTACCCTTTTGAATGGATGACAGGAGGAAACATGATGTGGTCGTTAAGAAAGATGGATTTTGAATTTACAAAGCACCTTGAATTGGGTTTGAATTCACCACTTGCTTCCTTGGCCAGCTGCTTGACCTCCCTCAGCCCAAATTTCATCTGTTTAAAAAAAGGTCAGAGATACCAATTTCATAGGGTTATTGTACAGATTAACTAGAGGATGCCTAAAGGAGGCCTAGGACAGAATCAGACATAATGAAGAGCATCTATTTTATCATTATTATTATTGCTGTTATTATTTAGCTTGGAAGTTCCAAGCTGGATATAGCTCGACTCTAGAAGCATAATTTTCAACTTTGGCTTTACTCTGGAATTTCCTAAGGAATGCTAAAATCTTGGGGCCTGGGCCCCACCCCTGAGATTCTGACACAATCATCCAGGGGAGGGGGCCAGGTCTTGATTAGTTTAAAAGCTCCCAGGTGGTGGGTCTGATGTGCCGCCGAGGCTGAGGACCACAGCAGTGGTTCTCAAAGTGTGGTCCCAGCAGCAAGAGCATCCGCGGCACTAGGAGCTCATTGGAAATGCAGATGCTCGGCCCTCCTGAGTCATATCTCGGGGTGTGGGGCCCAGCGATCTGTGTTTTAAGGGGCCCGCCTGTGGATTCGGATACCCTATTGGGTTTGAGATTTGCTGTGGTAGGGGATATGCCCTCATTCACGTAAGTCTCTGCTGGCTGGCTTTGGTGGTGAGGGGGAAGACCTCTCTTTGTGGGGATCTTACCTACCAGGAGTGGTTTTGCTTCTGAGTTCCAGCCTGCTTGTTTGAAGATGGAATTTAAAGGTGGTCCATCAGTTGAACATGGAAATGGCAGTCCACTTCAGCATTCTTGCCTGGAGCCTGGTGGGCTTCAGTCCGTGGGGTCGCAGAGTCAGACAATTTTGCCTCATACATTGTTTTAAATAGAACAGAGGAACTCACCAGCTTTCTTTTCATTGCATGTCATTTTCCTTGGTATTTAAGAGCACTAAAAGGGTATGTGTATGCATGCTCAGTTGTCTGACTCTTTGTGACCCCATGGACTGTAGCCCACCAGGCTAGTCTGCCCATGGAACTTTCCAGGTAAGAATACTGAAGTGGGTTGTCATTTCATTCTTCAGGGGATCTTTCCGATCCAGGGATTGAACTTGAGTCTCTTAAATCTCCTGCATTGGCAGGCAGATTCTTTACCACTGTGCCACCTGGGAAGCCCACTAAAAGGGGTACTAACGTCGTACAACAAACTTTAAATTCACCCATTGTTGTGACCTGACCTTGGCTCATTGGCTTGTCCACCACGAGCAGCTTCTTTTCTGCTGAAGTTTCATGGTTTCCAGTGATTAGAGGTCAGTGAAGGCAATAGGTCTCCTCCTCTAAACCTCACTTCTGGGTGGTGTGCTACAATACAGGCAAGTCTTGGACTAAATTCAACCACATGTAACAACAAAAAACAGTAAAGAAATGAACAAAATTCCCAACAAAATAACAGAGAGCAGACAGACTGGTCCAATCTGTTTTAGTGTGGACCCTCCACCCTTGAGGTTCTCCAACCTAGATGGTTCACTTTGAGGCAAAAATGCCACAAGGTTCTACTCATTGGTGAAGCTTCTCCAGCCTCCCTGGCATTTTGGGTGTTGGACTTCCCTGGGCACTGTAGGATATTTAGCAAACCTGGACCCAGATACTGAATTTTACTTGCCATCCTCCTCCATCCACTGCCCCTTAATCACTGTGATAGCCCCCAAATTCACCCCATTTCCTAACCTCTGATAAATGATCCTCTGATAAATGAAGGAGTGATGGGATCAAATGGATCTCTTGACCTAGAGTATTACTCTGAAGGTGTAAAGTGTTACTCCCAAGGTTGCTGGTTTTTGATACCTGATTTTTCAAAGTATCTTTTAATGCAAGGCAGAATGATTCTTGAATAGTTTGTGTTTCACTGATGAAACATTATTTCTAATATTCCTTATGTTAATTAACGGGCTCTACTTGTAGTTTCAGAGAGTGGTATTTAAAGCAAGCACTTGTCACAGTGCTTGTAGCAGGCGCTGGAGCTGGAGAGTACGGCCTCCTGATTAGGGCCTTTCAAATGCTAACCAGCCACCTCTGGAATAGGGATTCATGATTAGGGTACTTCACATATTAATTAACCATTTCTAGGGTGTAGACTACTTTTAATTTACACCTCATATTTCTCCTATCTGTGCTGAAGCATGCTAATGTAAATTACAGATAAGGTTCTATACCTCAGAAGGGAAACCTCTTATGTGGTTGATGGGGAAGTTAGCACATGTCTGGCGGGCGATCCAGCAGTACACATCAGAAGGCCTTGGAAAACACATCACTGTTGACCCAGGGATATAGTGACCAGTTGTCCTGATTGGCTAGAACTCCGGGGTTTCCCTGGATGTGATGCTCTCGGTGCAAAAACAGGACAATCCAGGGCAAACTGAGACAGTCTGTCACCCTACCACCACCTCTGCCTGGAGAAATTTCTCCTAAGGGAAAGAGACTGGAAAGATCACTTATGCAATATGTGTCACTTGTGAGAAGGGCAAATTTGGAAGCGATTTACAGGAATAGCAAAAGGAAATTTGTTGAATACACTTTTGTATATTTTCTCTGTGTTACAGAACTAACTCAGCTCAGTCAGCTCAGTCAGAGAACTCAGTTCAGCCAGCTCAGGCTGCCATAGCAAAATACCAAAGACTGTGTGGCTTAAGGGGCTTCCTAGCTGGGGCTTCCCTGGTAGCTCAGAGGGTATAGCGTCTGCCTACAATGAGGGAGACCCGGGTTCGATCCCTAGGTCTGAAAATCCCCTGGAGAAGGAAATGGCAACCCACTCCAGTCTTCTTGCCTGGAAAAGTCCCACGGACTGAGGACCCTGGTAGGCTACAGTCCATGGGGTCGCAAAGAGTCGGACACGACTGAGCGACTTCACTCACTTCTAGGTGGTGCTAGCGGTAAAGGACCCGCCTGCCAATGCAGGAGACATAAGAGACTTGGGTCCGATCCCTGGGTCGAGAAGATCCCCTGGAGGACAGCATGGCAACCCACTGCAGTATTCTCATCCAGAGAATCCCATGGACAGAGGAGCCTGACAGGCTACAGTCCAGCTACAGTCCATAGGGTCGTGAAGAGTCGGACACGACTGAAACAACTTAGCATGCACACTCGCATGTGGCTTAAACAACGGAACTTTATTTTCTCACAGTCCTGGAGGCCGGAAGTCCCAGACCAAGGTCTTAGGCAGATTTCCGGTGAGGGCTCTCTCCCTGGGCTGCTAATGGCTGCCTTCTTGCCATGTCTTCACAAGGCAGAGTGAGAGAAAGAGCTAGCTCTCTGATGTCTTTTTTTTTTTTTTAATGTGGACCATTTTAAAGTCTTTATCAAATTTGTTACAATATTGTTTGTTTTATGTTTTGGTTTTTTTGGCCCTGAGGCATGTGGGATCCTAGCTCCCCAACCAGGGATTGAACCCACATTCCCTGCATTGAAAGGTGAAGTCAGAGCCCCTGGACCGCCAGGGAAATCTCTTGTGTCTCTCCTATAAAGGCAGTGACCCCATTGGATTTGGGTCGCAATTTACAATCTCATTTAACCTTAACGTCTTCCTTATTCCAAATGTAGTCTCATTGAGGGGTAGGGCGTCAACATATGAATGTTGGAAGGACAGAATTTAGTCCATAGCTTTCTCACAAATGGACTGTGAGGAGATGTTTACAATATTTAGTGTTTATTGAAGCCATGAAATTGTGTGTGGTATGATTCAGATATTGTCTAAAAAACACATCAGAAGAACATATGTTTCTATAGGAAGACTGGAAGGCTTTATAGTGTGTTTAAAAAGGAAATTAAGTTGCTTTAAAGTTTTTTTTTTTTAACTTTCAGTAGTTTTCCAGCTTTTTCTGGCTTTTGTTTTATATTCCAAAATTTCAAAAGATAAACATGCAATGATTTTTACAAAGAAAACAGTAGTTTAAAAATACAGTCTCTGGTTAGGTTACTGCCAGACCAGAGGAGACTGGGTGTGACACCAATCAGGGAGAAAGATGGAACCTAGACTGGGGCAACTGGAAAAGAATAAATGAAGAGGGAAACTATAACGCTGGTGTCCACCTGAGTTGAATATCCCCTGTCTAGTTTGGCAAACTGAACCTTGCTGACTATGAGAATAGGTAGTGATTAAACACCCAGGATCAGGAACAGATCATAATGGCTGGAATCCCAGCCCTTAGGCTTGCTGGCCAGCTGTCCGTGGGCAGATTTCTCTCTGTTTTGGTTGCATATGAGACGGGAATCATGGTAATGCCTGCCCCATTGGCTTGTTGTGAGATTAGAGTGAGTTATTACATGAGAGGCCTTAGGAAAGTGCCTGCCAAGTAGAAAAGTGCCTACTAAATCAGCTATTGTTGGTATCATTATCTTGCTTCTAAGAATGCCTGGCTCTGCATCTTAGGAAATGCTTAGAAATTAATTTTGTATTATGGCTGTGGACAACAATTCCTCCTGTTTCTTTGGGAGGAGTTTGTTAAATAATGTTAGGTTTGTTAGACAAACAAAAATGCAGGACACCCGGGTAAATCTGAATTTCAGATAAACAACAAATAATTTTTTTGAGTCTAAGTATGTTCAGATATTGCTTAAGGCATACTTATGCTAAAAAAAATTATTCATTGTTTATCTGAAATTCAGATTTAACTGGGTGGCTTGTATTTTATCTGGCAGTCCTAATTATTATAGATATAACAACTTTGAAAAGACACACAACAATGACACTTTCTTATTCAGTCCCATATCAGCCAAGCCCACCCCTGCTGAACTCCTGGTGCTAGCTGGCAATGCCTTTACAGTGAGGAACTTATGAAATAAACTCTGTGTTGGCCCTACCTTGGCCTATAGCAAAGAGTTGTTATTCAGTCGTTCCATCGTGTTTGACTCTTTGTGACCCCATGGACTGCAGCACGCCAGGCTTCCCTGTCCTTCACTATCTCCCGGAGTTTGCTCAAACTCTCATGCTCATTGAGTCAATGATGCCATCCAACCATGGTACACGCACAATAAATCAGGTGGGAGAGCCGGCCCTGGACTAGCCTGTGACTTTGGGGAAATTACAGTCTCTTTAAGTTCAATGTCTTTAAGTGCAAAATGGGGCTAGTAATAAGAAGATCTGCTTCTTTGTGAGAATTTAGTAAAATGAGATAATTCTCAGCTCACAGGAGACATGGCCTCTGAGGGTGAATGTGGGAGTGGATTTCAGAGCACAGTACTAACTAAGGTGCTCAGTGGATCCCAGTCCCGCAGTGGAGAACTGGGAGGTGCTTTCTCAGTCTCACCACAGTCCTGTATCCCCACGACCTTTCTTGCGTGAAGAGACAGTTAAGACAGAAGGCAAATGGTCTCCACTTGACTTCTCCCCCTCAGATCTGGCATGAGCACATTTAATTGGCAGAACCTAAATTGTATGGCAAACCCTAGCTGCAAGCGAGCCCTGACAGACATTACATGGAGTTGTAATGTCTATTTCTAGCCTCTCCTGAATGCGAATGTGCACCAGGAGTGGGAATGGATGCTGAGGGCATTGGATGCTGCCCAGCCCAACACAATATCATGAAGTGTAGGCTGCTCTAAAGGTAGTTGTCTGGATCAAGAGCAGTTATCCAACTTGCATTCTCAAGGACTCAGCATCATCTCTCTTGCCTCCAGGGTACTGTTTGTATTTGAGACCAGCCTTATTTTTTCTCTTCCTCCTCCTTCTACCTTCTTCCTGCCTAAGGGCCAGTCTCGATCCTGACCCCTGTTCTAGAGTACAAGCCTTGGTCATCAGACTCCTTGGGGTTGCCTTCCTGAATTGCTAAGTATTGCCTCTCCTGAACCCCTTGTCTTTGCGTTCTGCTATCAAATAACTATCTTCTACTCGTTGAAGTCGACTCTTGTGCGTTGTACTTTCTTATCACCTGGAGCCCATCTGTGCTGATCTCCCCAGTCTTTGATATCCCAGGTGAGCCTGATTCAATTTGCCACCCCCATATTTTCTCCATCTTGCTGTGGTTCAGGGTTACAAGACAGAAAAAGTCCTCATGGACCAAATCCAAGCCATGGGACTTGAAAGCCACACAAAGTATGAGCCTGTTATATCCTGTGAGTTCCCGGGTATCAAGAGCAACAATAGCATCTAGCTCCCAGGTCCTCACTGGCAGTCAACCCTCTGCATGTTAAACTGATCCTGAGTTCTTCAGGACCTGCAGCTGCACCATTTGTTAAAATCACAATGCCCCCTTTCTGCTGCCAAAGATAGAATTAAAATTCCCCCCGTTTCCCCAAATACATACTTTGCATGGTTCTGAAATTTTTTAGCAATTAGCTTGTACCATCACCTCTAATTAGCCACTGGCAAATACGACTGAGATAATAAAGCTTAGTGAGGAAGAAGCATGAATAAGCACCAGATTCTGAATCTATTGGGGAAGTGACCCTGATGAATCATTTAATAGTCACTGTAATGTAATTTTGCAGGTTTGTTGTACACACACCACAGAGAACATATTAAGTGGGTCTGAGCCATAAGAGCGTCTTAATGATTAATTTGCCATATGCTCCTGAAAATCTCATTTTTCTGACAAACAATACACATTTACTCTTTTTCTTATTAATAAAACTATCAAGAAAATCCACTTTTCTTTTCATCTCACTAATGACTCCCTCTGACTCACATGGATATCCAGGGATTGGTCTTTTTTTTTAAATTATATTTAAATTCCCATGGAAGTTAGTCAAACACAGCTATTTACTTTCTTATTATGTATTTGATTTTAATTGCTGGCAATTACTTTTTTTTTTTTTTTTTTTGCAATTGCTTTATAATCATTTTCATTGGCTAGTCCACAGTGACATCATGGGGGAAAATTATTGTTATTCCTTTTTATTTACAGAGTAAATGTGGCTGCTGGGTTAAGTGACATGCCTGAGACCTCTACAAGGTGGAGGTGGGGATTGAGATTACAGCCTGGCCTTCAGAGTCTCAGACTGAGACTCTCAGAGTCTTAGTCTCCTACAGAAAGACTGGAAGCAGAACATCACTACTGTGAATGCAAAACCAGACTAGAAGCAGGGAGTAGGGAGCCCTGCCTCTGAGTAAGACTAACACATCTCTGAAACTCAGTTTCCAAATTTGTAAAATGGGCTTGTCATGGGACATTGTTGTGAGCATCTAGTAAAATAGTGGATATAGAAAGTCTTTTGGGTTCAACACACCTAAGAGATTGGAGCATCACCAGAAGGGGATGCTTTTTCTTCTCTGTCCTCTTCTGCAGGCTGGGTGACCGACTAGTCTCTGGGCACTCTGAGTTGGGGGGCCATTACCTGTGGGTATCTGCTGCTAGACACACAATTGGCCACAATGAGCATGTCACTGCTTTTCTCCATCTGGCTCAGATGCCACAGCACTCAGCTTTCTTCAAAGCAAAGGCATGTTACATGTTACAAGGCTCTCACTTAACATTCAAGCAGATCCTTACTGCAGGGGGCTCTGGTGATTACTTCAGAGTCCTACTGAGCATGGGAGAGGGCTAGGTGGGTTTGGGGAGCAGGTCTCAGCCTGGCTATGCTGCCCCCCTCCTATCGTGTGAGGGTGGGGTGAGGATGAGGGTGTGCTCACATGGATGCGGTCCAGGCTGTGAACCTTCCCTCTGCTGCAGTGACCCTCCTTTTCTCCCTCTTAACAGCTCTGCCCACCTGTGTCTGACTTTTTGTGTTTAGTTGCTCAGTCATGTCCCACTCTTTGTGATTCCAAGGGCTGTAGCCCGCCAGGCTCCTCTGTCCATGGGGATTCTCCAGGCCAGAATACTGGAGTGGGTTGCCATGCCCTCTTACAGGGGATCTTCCCAACCCAGGGACTGAACCCAGGTCTTCTGCATTGCAGGTGGATTCTTTACGACCTGAGCCACCCACTGCCTCCTAATGGAATAATCAGTCTTTTCTTCTTCTGTCCTGATGTCTGGCACATTTGGCATAGTCCTGAAAAACTTCCGTCACCTCTACTTTCAGTTCAGTTCAGTTCAGTCGTGCAGTCGTGTCTGACTCTTTGTGACCCCGTGGACTGCAGCACACCAGGTCTCCCTGTCCATCACCAACTCCCAGAGTATACTCAAACTCATGTCCATTGAGTTGGTGATGCCATCCAACCATCTCATCCTCTGTCACCCTCTTCTCCTCCTGCCTTCAGTCTTTCCTAGCATCAGGGTCTTTTCAAATGAGTCAATTCTTTGCATCAGGAGGCCAAAGTATTGGAGTTTCAGCTTTAGCATCAGTCCTTCCAATGAATAGTCAGGACTGATTTCCTTTAGGATGGACTGGTTGGATCTCCTTACAGTCCAAGGGACTTTCAAGAGTCTTCTCCAACACCACAGTGCAAAAGCATCAATTCTTCGGTGCTCAGCTTTCTTTATAGTCCAACTCTCACATCCATACATGACTATTGGAAAAACCATATCTTTGACTAGACGGACCTTTGTTGGCAGAGTAATATCTCTGCTTTTTAATATGCTTTCTAGGTTGGTCATAGCTTTTCTCCCAAGGAGCAACCATCTTTTAATTTCAAGGCTGCAGTCACCATCTGCCGTGATTTTGGATCCCCCCAAAATAAAGTCTGACACTGTTTCCCCATCTATTTGCCTTGAAGTGATGGGACTGAATTCCATGATCTTAGTTTTCTGAATGTTGAGCTTTAAGCCAACTTTTTCACTCTCATCTTTCACTTTCATCAAGAGGCTGTTTAGTTCTTCACTTTCTGCCATAAGGGTGGTGTCATCTGCATATCTGAGGTTATTGATATTTCTCCTGGCAATCTTGATTCCAGCTTGTGCTTCCTCCAGCCCAGCGTTTCTCATGATGTACTCTGCATATAAGTTAAATAAGCAAGGTGACAATATACAGCCTTGACGTACTCCTTTTCCTATTTGGAACCAGTCTGTTGTTCCATGTCCAGTCCTGTTGCTTCCTGACCTGCATACAGGTTTCTCAAGAGGCAGGTCAGGTTCTGGTATTCCCATCTCTTGTAGAATTTTCCTCAGTTTGTTGTGATCCACACAGTTGAAGGCTTTGGCTTAGTCAATAAAGCAGAAATAGAGGTTTTTCTGGAACTCTCTTGCTTTTTTGATGATCCGACAGGTGTTGGCAATTTGATCTCTGGTTCCTCTGCCTTTTCTAAAACCGGCTTGAACATCTGGACGTTCACGGTTCACATATTGCTGAAGCCTGGCTTGGAAAATTTTGAGCGTTACTTTACTAGTGTGTGAGATGAGTGCAATTGTGTGGTAGTTTGAGCATTCTTTGGCATTGTCTTTCTTTGGGGTTGGAATGAAAACTGACCTTTTCCAGTCCCGTGGCCACGGTTGAGTTTTCCAAATTTGCTGGCATACTGAGTGCAGCACTTTCACAGCATCATCTTTCAGGATTTGAAATAGCTCAACTGGAATTCCATTGCCTCCACTACCTTTGTTCATAGTGATGCTTCCTAAGGCCCACTTGACTTCACATTCCAGGATGTCTGGCTCTAGGTGAGTGATCACACCATGATGATTATTTGGATCGTGAAGATATTTTTTGTATAGTTCTTCTGTATATTTTTGCCACCTCTTCTTAATATCTTCTGCTTCTGTTATGTCCGTACCATTTCTGTCCTTTATTGAGCCCATCTTCGTGTGAAACATTCCCTTGTTATCTCTAATTTTCTTGAAGAGATCTCTAGCCTTTCCCATTCTATTGTTTTCCTCTATTTCTTTGCACTGACCACTGAGGAAGGCTTTTTTATCTCCCCTTGTTATTCTTTGGAACTCTGCATTTAAATGGGTATATCTTTCCTTTTCTCCTTTGCTTTTCACTTCTCTTCTTTTCACAGTTATTTGTAAGGCTGCCTCAGACAACCATTTTGCTTTTTTGCATTTCGTTTCCATGGGGATGGTCTTGATCCTGTCTCCTGTACAATGTCATGAGCCTCCGTCCATATTTTATCAGGTACTCTATCAGATCTAGTCCCTTAAATCTATTTCCCACTTCCACTGTAAAACTGTAAGGGGTTTGATTTAGGTCATACCTGAATGGCCTAGTGGTTTTCCCTGCTTTCTTCAATTTAAATCTGAATTTGGCAATAAGGAGTTCACGATCTGAGCCACAGTCAGCTCCCGGTCTTGTTTTTGCTGACTGTATAGAGCTTCTCCATCTTTGGCTGCAAAGAATATAATCAATCTGATTTCGGTGTTGACCATCTGGTGATGTCCATGTGTAGAGTCTCTCATCTACTTGGCCACTGGCAAACACAGTTGAGTGAATGAATGTCAATTGTCCAGGTTCTCCACTAGCCCAGGTAGCACTTTTGTTCATATCAGCAAAAGGAGCCCACTTTGAGCAGGCACATTTTGGGGGATGTAGGCAGTCCCTTTCCCCAGAAGGAAAAGGGTGCCTCTTTCCCCCAGTGGGTGCAGTACTGACAAGTCATATGGTATGGCCTGCAGAGAGTAGGCTGTACTTCAGCACCTCCCTAGCCAGGGGCTTTTGTGCAGTGCACAAATTGGAGAACTGTACATGGAGGCCCTATCGATGGCTTTCATGCTGTTATATAGCTGGGGCTGAGAGAGGGTGGGCTGTATGTCAGAGTTGGGCAGCTCTCCTTGCTCCTCACAACACACGGGAGGGGGAAATGTTCTTGGATTATATTAGTAGAGATGTAGTGGGTTGAATCATGACCCCCAAAAAGATTTTCCCAAATCCTGATTTCTGGAACCTATGAATGTGGCCTTATGTAGGGGGGAAAAAATCTTTCAGATGTAATTATAACTGAAGGATCTTGAGATGAGATCATCCTGGGTTGCCCAGGGGAGGTGGAGGCTTAATCCAATGCCAGCCTTATAAGAGTAAGGCAGAGGGAGATTAAAGAGAAGAGGAAGAGAAACATGGGAGAAACATGGAAAGAAGGCCAAGTGAGGATGGAGACAGAGACTGGAGTTACGCAGGTGCAAGTCAGGGGACACCAAGTGATTCCAGTAGGTACCAGGAGCTGGAAGAGGCAAGGAACATAGCCCGACCTCCACCCCCACCCCTGGAAACTCCAGATGGAGTGCAGCTCTGCCAGTGCAGTGATTTTGAATTTTGGGGCTCCAGAACTATGAGAGAGTAGATTTCTGTTGTTCGAGGCCAGCTAGATTCAAGTCATTTGTTGGTAGCTCCAGGAAACTCATGGGGCATCCCTGGTAGCTCAGCTGGTAAAGAATCTGCCTGCATTGTGGGAGACCTGAGTTTGATCCCTAGGTTGGAAAAATCCCTTGGAGAAGGGAAAGGCTACCTACTCCAATATTCTGGCCTGGAGAATTCCATGGACTATATAGTCCATGGGCTTGCAAAGAGTCAGACACGACTGAGCGACTTTCACTTTCACTAGGAAACTGATATAGGGGTAAGAGTAGGGATTGATGGGGAGACTCAACAAGAGGTTTCCTTTCCAAGCTGTGACTGGTTCTCTCCTTCCTTATCTAAAACTGAGCATGTTGTACCCTGCATGGACTCTTTCCCTTCCTTCTGAACCTGGCTGTCTACAGCTTTATAAGAGAAATTATTTCTCATTGTAATGTAGCTCTCTTGAAAACTCACACTGCTTTTGTTGTGTTAAACAACAGGATAAACTTAACTGCAACCTATCTTAATTTTATATAAGAAATATTGCTCCTGGTAACATTCTTTCTTATGGACTCAACCTTATTTTGCTAAAAAAAAAAAAAAAAAGAAGAAGTGTTTTCTATCCCTGTTGTTGGTGTTGATGTTGTCTTTCAGTCGTGTCTGACTCTTTGCGACCCCATGGACTGCAGCACACCAGGCTTCCCTGTCCATCACCTTCTCCCGGAGTTTGCTCAAACTCATGTCCATTGAGCTGATGATGCCATCCAACTATCTCATCCTCTGTCACCCTCTTCTCCTCCTGCCCTCAATCTTTCCCAGCATCAGGGTCTTTTCTATCCCTGATCTAAGTTATATCCAAACCACCTTCCTTCCTTTAACTTCTCCTTGGCGGTGGGAAAGAGGAATCTCAACCCACTCTCTGCCAGTTTTTAAGTCCTTGTAACCCATTATTTTCCCTCCAGGCTGTGGGGTGTTCAAAAGCCTGCTCTGAGTATTATTAAGCTCCATGCCCTCCGACACAGTATGTGGCGTTAACTAGGGTGACTAACCAGTTTTCCCAGAACAGAAGGGTTTCTTGGCATTATGCTTTCAGTGTTCAAACCAGAGCAATTCTGGGCAGACTAGAATGGGTTAACTGTTAAGTAAATGAACTGACCTGAACTCATTGTTCTGGGGACATCAAGACTTGGGCAAGTTGCCCCATGTAAGGTTACATGGTGCTTAGTCCCCACCCCACCTCCTTCCTGGGTCTCCAAGCTGCCCATTCAGGGGCCTTCCTTCCTGGGGCTCGCCTTCCTCAGGCTACTACCTCCACTCAGGCACACGCTTCAAGTAGATCCCAGGGACCCTCTGCTAATGTTCCCCATGTGTAGTTCCAGTTCTCCTGTCACTTGACTATTTTGTTCTCTGAATTCTTTCCTAGCTATTTTTTCCTCTTCCTGCTTCTTAAATGTTGATGCTTCCAGGATTCTGTCCTTGGTTTATTCCCAGAGAGTTTATGGATGACCTCAAGAACTAAAATTAAAATAAGACCAAAAAAGAGAAAACAAACAGAGCACCTTGGATGTCATTATACCTCCTTCTTTTTCCACATCCAGCATTCCATCTATCAACAAGTTCTACCGATTCCCTCTTCTGAATAAATGTTAAATCACTTCTTTTCTCTCCATGCCTATGGTTGCTGCCATATGCCAGAACCTTAGCATTCCTTGTCTTTTGTTTGGACTTCCCATTTCCAATCTTAACTTTTCCAGTGGATCCTTTCCACTGCTCCAGAGTGATTGTTCTAACATGCAAATATGACTACATTCTTCCTTTGACTAAAAGATGCTAGTGGTTCCCAGAGTCCCACAGCATTAATTCCTAGCTCTCTTAGACTAGCACATGGGACGTTCCTGACCTGTCTTTGTCCAACAGTTTGACTTCATCTGTCTCTCTTGCCCATCTCAGATCCCATATTCCTATCTCAATAAACCAGTCCTGCTCCCTTGATGATCAGACCCTTGGATGAATATGCCCTTCCCTCTGTCTGCTGCCCTCCCATCCTCTTCGACCAGGTGCCTCCTGCAAGACCTTCCCAAGTCAGCCCACAAGTTGGCACCATGACCCTTAAGCTGGGTGAGGCGTGTCCTTCATGCTGCACCAGCAACATGTGTTTACCACTCTCAGGGTGTTGACCCACCTGCTGGTCTCCATGTCTGGAGGGTGAGCAACCCAAGTGCAGGGCACGTTTATTCACCTATATCTTTCTGGAAGCACTTGGCACAGTATAGGTGCTTGTACTGGGTTCAATAGTGTCCCCTCAAATTCATGTCCACCTGGGACCTGAGAATGTGACTTTGTTTGAAAATACAGTCTTTGCAGATATAAATTATTGAGGTCATACTGCATTAGAGTGGGTTCCTAATTCTTACAACTAGTGCCCTTTTAAGAATAAGAAAGGACACATGGAGAAACAGACACGCAGAGAAGACGGCAGAGGTAGAGGTTAGGGTCACGCAGCTGTGAGTCAAGGAAGGCCAAGGACTGCTGGCAGCCACCAGCTGCCAGGAGAGAGGCAAGGAAGGACCCTTCCCTCGAACGTTCACAGGGACCGTGGCCCCTGCTGATGTCTTGGTTTTGGACTTCTGGCCTCCCAAACTGTGAGGGAATAAAGCTCTGTTGTTTTTAACCACCTAGTTGGTGGTACTTTGTTTTAGTACCTGGGAAACAAATGCAGCACCCAGCAATATTTGGTTGGCTTGCTGAATAATCTAACCCTCCTCCCTTCCTCACAGCTATTGGGAAAGATCTCTGGGTTGAAAGGTTCTGGTCGCCTTCTGATCAGTGCATTAGCTAAATGGAACAGTGCCATGAGCTTAGGACTCCAAATGGATCCTGTGTTTGTTAGGCTCTCAGAGATTATTATTTTTTTTTCTCATGATCTGACTGCAAAGTTAGTTGGATCCTGGAGCTAAAAAATGTCACCTCTGCCCTGAGCAAGGCTTTCATACAAGGCTCTGCTGGAACACCTGAAACGACCATGGTTCAGGATATCGTGGAGTTCACAGAGTAAGCCACATGTGGGTTTTTGCTCCTGCTTGCTAATAAATGAGGGTCTGAATGGCAGAATTCTACCCCACACTGCTTTCATTATAACACACAGAAACCTGTGGCCCAGAGACCTTGAGCATGTACGTGATGAATGACAAAATCATTCGGGTCAGTTCTAACCAAGAAGGTCGTAGAAAGAACTCCGGTTTCGGAACAAGACAAATTTGGACTAAAATCCCAGCTCCCCTCTGATTGCCCAAATCACCTATGATGTGGCTTCAGAGGCGGGTAACAACAGCCCAAGCCGCCTCACTGGGTTATCGCTATAATTAAGTGAGATCAAGTGTGTGAAAGGCTTCGGGTGTCACGAATGTTCCCCGTGATCCAGCAACGTGTATGCAGTTGCACAGCTAAAGGGTGAGCTGCCGTCTGGGGTCTCAGCCCTGGGGACAAGCTCTTTCCCCTGAAGTAGAGACAGCGGCCTCTAATGAGGGCCTGGAGCATTAATTAGGGATCTGGGATGGACCACCTTCTGCACTCTCATATACATGTTCCACTTTTATCCCCACAAAAGGCTTTTCTTTAAAAAATTCTTATCCTCATTAAAAATATAGGTTAGTTTTGGAAATGAGGCTCAAAGAAGCGGTGTAGCACCCCACAGCACTCAGGAGCCACAGTCCTCAACCTTGGCTGCTTGGGAGAGCTTTGAAAGCTCCCCATGCCCTGGTCGCCGCACAGACCCGTGAAACCAGGATGCCTGATACTGGAGACAGGAATCAAGACTTTATAAAACTCCTTGAGTGCATGCTCAGTCGTGTCCGACTCTTTGAGACCCTGTGAACTGCAGCCCGCCAGGCTCCTCTGTCCAAGGGACTTTTCCCGGCAAGAATACTAGAGTGGGTTGCCGTTTCCTTCTTCAGGGGGATCTCGCTGACCCAGAGATCAAACCTACATCTCTGAAGTCTCCTGCATGGCAGGCAAATTCTTTACCGCTGAGCCTCTGGGGAAGCCTTATAAAACTCCTTGGGTGTCTCTCAGATGCAGCGATATTTGAAGATCTGTGCTCTTGAGTTTACAGATCACTTTCCTTCAAATGAAGTGCTTTGAACTTTTACTTCCCTGCTCTGTGACTACAGCAGAGCAGATTTCACTGTCCCTACTAGGAAGGTGGGAAAACCAAGGCTCAGAAAGTTCTAGGAGGACTGGGACTGTAAACCAGATATTCTGAGTCTGCTTCTGTATCATGTCCCGGGGGTGAGGGAGAGGTTGAGCCATTTCGCAGACCTCATTTACTCCCTTTCAGGGCAAATCTGGGCCTGAGAAGAGAAGGCTGACTTGGGCCTATGAAATAGTTTCCTGCTAATGAGCCAGAGGGTCTTCCCCGGGCGGCTCAGTGGGTAAAGAATCCACCTGCCAATGCAGGAAACACTGGTTCAATCCCCAGGTCTGGAAGATGCCCTGGAGGAGGAAATGGCAACCCATTCCATTATTCTTGCCTGGGAAATCCCATGGCAGAGGAGCCCTGGGGGGGCTACAGTCCATGGGGTCACAAAGAGTCAGACACAACTTAGCAACTAAACAACAACAACACAAGCCAGAGGCAGGGTCCTGGGAGCCCGGGTCTCCCCCAGGGTTCCCGGATTCCCTGTAGCACAGAGCGGAGGCCAAGGGGTTTTCACCGGGCCTGTCAGATCCATTTCGTTCCCGTCTCTGTTTTTCCACCCGCCTCATCCCAGGGTGTGTGGGGTGGGCTTGGCTCTGCCAAATGCTTCCGAGGCCCTGGGCTGGAGAGAGCGTGGGAGCTGAGTGTTCACGCCCTGGAAAAGCTGATTTTTTTCTCAGATCAGCTCTCCCACCACCCCCAGGTTCTCATGCCCAACGTGGTTCCCAAGGGCCATCAGCAATTAACAAACAGTTTTGGAAACCTGAAGGCTCTGACAGCCCCGCAAATCAGGCTTCAGGTCCTTCCTGCCCCGTCACCTCCTCCCCCAGTTGCTGGCAGGACAATGCTATCAAGTCATCTTGAGCAATGGAACCAGAAAACCCCAACGCAGTGAAGGAACACCGAGGCCTCTGTTTCTGGCTGCAGGTGAGGTTTCCATAGAGAGCCCTTCTCGACCAGGGAGAAGCAGTTCTTCTGTGTGTCCCTCACAGAAGGCTGCCCTCTTCCTTGGTGGCGATTGTAGGCCCCGAATCAAGCTGGGGTTATTTCCTCACCCTCGCCATAGTCATAGCAACAGCTTTGATTAATGCAGTGGCCCGTTAGAGAGATAATGTCAGCCTTAATCAGAAATGCTTCAAGTACCTCTCTTTGCATTTTGGTAAATGGCATAATCACATTACGACAGTTCCATGTGTCTGGGAGTTGATTGCTGTCGTGAAAAATCTGCCTGATTTTCCAGGTTAAGGGGTGTCGGGGGGCCCAAGACACAGCTAATCACCGTGCATTGTTGGGAGTGTTTGGACGCCACAGAGGCCGCCTGGTGTGTGCTGTCCTTCCTTCTGGGTCGACTGGAGTGCTCCGAACTGGTGGTCTGCTTCCCAGGGGGAGCCTCCCTGAAGGAGATGGGCTGAGAGTCAGAGAGAGGTGGTGTTGACTGTTGGACTTAAGCATAAAGAAAGCAGAGACATGGCTGCAAGGAAAAGGCAGGCGACTGAGCTGGGCTGGGCCGATCTTGCCCCTGGTCCATCGAGCTTGTGATGGACACTCAGCCTCGGGCCATGCCACGGGGCTGGAAAACTAGCAGGAAAGCCCCACTCTGGCCCGAAGATAGGAAACAGCAGGGGTGACGTGCGGCGCAAAGGCACATAATGAGTGTGGACTTGACTTGTCATAATAGCACTTGGCTGCTGGCAGGCCCCGCTTTGCTGAAGAATCTGTGGAAGCTTCCCATTCAAGGGTAGATTCTTGCTGCACCCTGGGGAGATGGAGACTTCCTTCTCCTTTTGCTAGCAGGGAAACCAAGGCAAGAAGAGGTGACATCTCTCATCCCCAGATGTATGCAGTGGATCAATGCTTGCTTCTACTTCTCAAGGGAGCCTCCTGACACTCTGCCTCTCCACCTTCCTGCCTCCCTGCTTTTGTCTCTGCGAGTCTGTGGAAGACAGTAACAGTAAATTGTCACCACCAATATTGAAAGATTAACAGGAAGACCTGAGGAAATAGGCATCAAGCCCCCAGAGGCTATTTTTAGGTGCTCTGGGGGGCGGGGGTGGTAAAAAAAACAACTCACACCGTTAACCATTTATGACTTTTTGAATGCCGAGGAGGAATAGAAGGCAGAACTTAGCTTCTCCAGGACCAGGAAGTGAAATCCTCTCAGAGGCCTGAAAGCACTTCGGGGCCGTTAAGTGTCCAGTCTCTCGGATGACATTTAATATCTCGTGTGACATTTTCATCTTTGGCCATGACACTAGTTTTTCTTCTCAGCTTTGGAAATTATTGCTAGAATAGCCGAGGAAATTGAGTCAGGGAGTGAGAGGTATCTCACAGCCCTGGTGGAAGCAAATCTCTTGTTGGTTGGGCCGAAGTGCACTTCAGAGGGTCCAGCTCAATGTCCCCGGGCAGACTGGTGGTGTGGAGAGTTTCTCAGGGCATCCCAACCTAACAAAGGAACAAGGCATCATGGCGCCATGAATCTACCAACCTCTTTCTTCCATCTTTCTGTGCTCCAAACCCACTTTCCACCTGGATGAGTCAATAGTCTTCCCAAGGAAAGGTTAGATTAAACATCTTAAAGGTCACAGCTCACTATGTGTATGTGTGTGTGTTAGACTCAGTCTTGAGTGACTCTTTGCGACCCCCCCTGAACTTCAGGCTGCCAGGCTCCTCTGTCCATGGGATTCTCCAGGCAAGAATACTGGAGTGGGTTGCCATTCCCTTCTCCAGGGGATCTTCATGACCCAGGGATGCAACCAGGGTCTCTCGCATTGTAGGCAGATTCTTTACCATCTGAGCCGCCAGGGAAGCCCCACAGGCTCACTACCTGCCCTAAAACCTCGCAGACGGATGTTGCATTTTGAGTAGCACAGAATGAATTTCCCAGGCTGGGAGGTATCTCTGCTTTGGGGAAGCTAGCAGCGTTCTTCCCCACTACTCTGTAGAGCACTATGATGTCTTCCCAGAAGCCGACACCTTGATCATCTCTTCCTTTAAACTCAGTGGATCAAGGACTGAGAAATTTAAACAAATCAAGGATGCAGAGCTTTGGCCCCACACAGCCAATCGCTTTAAACTAAACCCACAAGAGCCCGACATTTGTCTGAACAGAAACCCACAGAGGAGTGAACTCGCATTACGGTCAGAGTTTCCATCTGGCCCCAGCTGGGCCGCTCACCACAGAAGCCGCCTGTGCTGCCTGCCTACCCCCTTGCTGGCTCAGCCTCATGCCAGTCCCTGGACCAATCCTGACGCAGGCAAGATGCGTGTTCATAATCTCCCTCCCTTGGCCCTGTCTGCAGGGCTTCCCTGACCTGGGACTCAGTGGGTCAGCCTCTGTTACTGTCTCCCTCTCCTTTTCTTCTCTTTCTGGGGACAGCCACATCCAGCACTTGGCATTCCAGAGGCGAGCTCCCCACAGCCGGGCAGGTGCAATGGACTATACAGATCTGGTACTCAATGCCCACTGTCACCTAACTCTTCAGCTTTGGCAGTGCCACCGTTTTACAGTTCCTAGCGGTTACTCTGGGCTTCCCCAGTGGTGCTAGTGGTCAAGAACCCACCTGTCAATCCAGGAGATGTAAGAGACATGGGTTCGATCCCTAGGTCGGGAAGATCTCCTGGAGGAGGAAATGGCAAGCCACTCCAGTATTCTTGCCTGGAGAATCCCATGGACAGAGGAGCCTGGTGGGCTACTGTCCATAGGGTCACAAATAGTTGGACATGACTGAAGTGACTTAGCACGCACGTGCGCACTGGCTACTCTGGCACTGACCACACTTGGAATTCAGCTCCCTCAGACATTGCTATCTCTCCAGGACCAGTGGCTCTCATCAAATCTGTTTCCACTGACAGCTGCCTCCTCCAGTCCTGGCTCCTCCTCCCTGACCACCTGTGCAGCATCCTGGTTACCACCTTCCACGGCACTTGCATATGAACTTGTCTTTCTCCACCAGACTGTGAGCTCCAGGAGAGCAGAAATCTCATGTTTTTCTTTTCCTTGCATCCCCAGCGCCAGCACAGCACCTAGCACAACACAACAATATTTAATACATGTTTGACGAACAAAAGCATAAATGTAAAAATACTATCCCATTGCAGGGGTCCCAAACCTCTGGGATCTAATTAATGCCTGATGATCTGAGGTCGAGCTGGTGTAACAATAATAGAAATGAAGCACACAATAGATCCCCCCACCCCACCTCCCAGTCCGAGGAAAAATTGTCTTTCGTGAAACTGGTCCCTGGTGCCAAAAATGTTGAGGACCACCACTGCATTGTAGAGGGAAGTGATAGCTTGATTTTGCTGATGGACATCCATCTCTGTTCCTTTAAACTGAAAGAACAAGCTTAGCACTCAACCCTAGCAGAATTTTGCCACTTCTGAAAAGACAGTCTTTTTTATAAGACTCTGCTCATTACAAAAGAGGTGTCATAATAGACATTTGTCTCCTTTGTTTGCTTTATAATTACAGTGACCCTGGAACAACATGGGGTCAGCAGCACTGACCCTCCGTAGAGTTGAAAATCCACATATAGCTTTTGACTCCCTCAAAACTTAACTACTGTTAATCAACTATTGACTGATAACATATACAGTTAAGTTACCTATTTTGTATGTTATATACTGCATTCTTGCAATAAAATAGCTGGAGACAAGAAAATGTTAATAAGCACATCATAAGGTAGAGAAAATACATTTATAGCACTGTAGCATATTTATCAATACCATAAGTTTATGTCATCTCTTTACAAGACAAATCAACTGTCAGTACATATGTCAATATTGTCTTACATGATACAAAATGCTGTAAATCTTAGACGTGTATGACTAACACTTCACATCAAAGGTGAAAAGATAATGTGAAAAAGAAATTGATGTTTATTTACAGATAGAATGATTCAGGCACTGAACATGAAGAAACAGCAGTATGAGTGCTTTAGTCTAGCCTATACACTAACAAATGAATCATTATAAAGTTTATGGCACACTAGGAATATACTTATATTCATAATGCAGCATTGGAAACACGGTTACATTTTTTAAAAATCACTTACCTGTAATAATAGCCTGATATGCAGTTTCTCCAATTACAAGAGAGGCATACTGTATAGTAATGTAATTATTTGAAAGCAAAGTTACAAGACAGAAAACTAACACGTTAAACATGTTATTAATTTTATAGTAAATATCACTCACTTTATGCCAATGTAAGGATAGATTCATATCTACATATATTTTATATATTCACGACATACCTAACTTTTTCTTAAATTTTTCAATATTTTTAAGCCACGTGGTTTGTCTGTGAGTTTTTTCAAATTGTTGCAGACCTCCAAAATGTTTTCTAGTGTATTTACTGAAAAAAATCCGCATGTAAGTGCAAGTGTACAGTTTGAACCTGTATTGTTCAAGAGTCAACTGTATACTTAATTGTCCACTGTTCTGGGACTTCCCTGGTGGTCCAGTGGATAAGGCTCCACTTTTCCAATGCAGGGAGTTCTGGTTCAATCCCGGGTCAGGGAATTAAGATCCCACATGCCATGAGCCGAAGTCAGAAACAAAATAAAATTGTTCCCAGTTCTGTCAGTTAAGCAAATCTTTAGTTGCCTGAAATAAAGAAATAATTTTTAATGTTGAGTTGGAGAGGAGATGGCACTTGATGATGAAGTGGCTCTGATCACTTATTGCCTGTGTATCTTTGAGTGAGTCACAAAGTATCTCTAAGCTTTAGTTTTCTCGTCTGGAAATTGTGATGGTTGAACTCAGCAATCACTGATTTTCCTCCTATGTTTATTGCTCTATTAACCCATAATTCTGCTTTACTAACGTAATTCCCAAAGCCTGCCCTTTCTATTCTGTTGTTTTTTGTTCAGCCGCTCAGTCGTGTCCAGCTCTTTTCAACCCCATGGACTGCAGCACACCAGGCTTCCCTGTCCATCACCATCTCCCGGAGTTCGCTCAAATTCATGTCCATTGAGTCGGTGATGCCATCCAACCATCTCATTCTCTGTCTCCCACTTCTCCTGCCCTCACTCTTTCCTAGCATCAGGGTCTTTTCCAGTGAGTTGGCTCTTTGCATCAGGGGGCCAAAGTATTGGAGCTTCAGTTTTAGCATCAGTCCTTTCAATGAAAATTCATTGTTGATTTCCTTTGGGATTGACTGGTTTGATCTCCTTGCTGTACAAGGGATTTCTCCAGTCTTCTGTTGTATGTTTTGGCCAAATCAGAACTTCGAGGTTACAACCTTTGCACAACTTTGGACTTGCACAACTCTTGCCACCAGGTGGCAGGAGCGTGTCACAGTCTTGTCCCAGGCACAAAGCGTGTGAGCATCTTACCAGAGGCGGAACTAAGACAGTGGCTTTAAACTGGGAGGCCAGGATGTCTGCGCTCTTGAAACAGCAAAGCAATCTCTGTATGAAAACATCTAGTCTTATGCAAGGCAACAGTATCAGGGTTAGCAACGGCCGTATTTAGGAATGCCCAGGGACTCAGCTTTCTCTGGTTCAGAGTCCTGAGGACTTTGGCTCCTCGTGGCCTCTCCACCCCTCCTTTCATCCGAGTGAGCCAATGGGAGCCCAGCGGCTCGGCAACAACCACAGATTCAGTGTCCCATGAGGAGAGTCATGTGCTGGGCTGGAATTGATGGAGTCTGTCCTGTTACTGATCTTTCCTGTCTCCTTCCAGGAAAGATAAGGCCTGAGTGCAGGCAAAGTTGGGACAGCTCCCAAAGTCCTTAAAAAATTTTTTTTTGCCTAATTACAATAAAATTTTACCTAAATACAAAGCCGGCATGAGAAATTCCATTCCCCCTCCAGCCTCCCCAGCTCCACTTTTCCCAGTTAATTTTATGTGTCAGCCTGACTGGGACACGCAGCACCCTAGATATTTGATCAAACATTATTTTGGGTGTACCTGCAAGGATGTTTTTGGATGAGATTTACATTTAAATCCATAGACTTGAGTAAAGCAGATCATTCTCACTAAAGTGGACAGACCTCATCCAATCAATCAGTTGAAGCCTTGAATAGAACAAAGACTGACCCTTCCTTGAATATGAGAGAATTCTTCTTGGTTAACTGCTTTCAAACAGTGACTTTGGTTTTCTTCCTGCCTTTGGGCTTGAACTGAAACAATGGCTTTTCCTAGATTTTGAGACTGCCGAGCTTCATACTGGAACTAAACCATCACTCTCTGAGGTCTCCAGGCCCTGCAGATCTTGGGACTGGTCAACCTGCATTATCATGTGAACTGATTACTTGTAATATATACATATTCAGGGTTTTCCTGGTGGCTCAGATGGTAAAGAATCCACCTGCAATGCAGGAGATGCAAGAGATGCGGGTTCAATCCCTGGGTCAGGAAGATCCCCTGGAGAAAGGAATGGCAACCCACTCCAGCATTCTTGCCTAGAGAATTCCATGGACAGAGGAGGCTGGCAGGCTACAGTCCATGGGGTTGCAAAGAGTCAGATATGACTGAGTAACCAACACTTTCACTTACATATACTCATAAATTTATAGTATAGTATGCATATGTGTTATATTCACATATGTATATATGTGCATCAATCTATCTTTCCTATTGGTTCTGTTTCTCTGCAGAACTGTGATGAACACACCCCATAGCTGGCCGTTCCTTATTTGGTTGTGCACACGTGTGTACTGAGCAGTTATTTCATGCCAGATCCTATACTAGGCCTCAGGAATAGGGAGGTGGACAAGTCAAGCCTGTTTCCTGCCCTCAGGTTGCTTTTAGTCTGCTGAGGGAGGTAAATAGTCAAATGCTCCCACAAGTGTAAGCACAACTCGAGCAAGGGCATTGAGAGGTAGGAGTTGTTGGTAGAGTCTGGGAGGAGTGGGGAGGAAAGATGTGAGTTGCTCAAAGGAGCTGATTCCCAAGCCGCGGTGTGATGGACAAGCCAATGGCAGCAGCAGACGGGATGCCCCTGGGCATGTCTCTGGCCCTGTCTGCAACCTGCTCCTTGCCTTGCTCACCTGCTCCTCCCCTCCCCTGGCCCCGTGCTGAACTCAGAAGGCACTGTGTGAACTCTGAGTGCTTCTTTTGTCTGCTTGCTTTTGTGGTTATTCATCTTTGGATGTTATTTAAGGAACCCCTGATCCTTCTTTCTTGTCCCAGTAAGTGCTCTAATAGTAGCAATATGAGCCAACTTACCAAAAGGGGCATCAGTGGAAAAGAGAGGCTTAGGAGAATCCAAGACAGGAACCCAGGATCCTCCAGGCATTGGAATGGGAATATTGTTGCACAGAATGACTCTCTATCTCTTGATGGCTTCATGACCTCACCTAAGAGCGCTCGGGTGCCCTCTGTGTGTGACCTCTGCTTTCAGCTCTGCTCATCGGTTTCTTCCTGCCATCACCAGCAGATGGTCCGTAATGGTCACCCAATTACTTCTACTATGACATAACTCTCGATGATCCTTGTCAATGACTTCTTGTCAATTGAAGTTGGTCTATGTGAATTTTATTAATAGCTCAACATCCTGAAATAGGAGTTGCTAAGTGACGTCCAACTCTTTGCGATCCCGTGGACTGCAGCATGCCAGGCTTCCCTCTTCTTCACCATCTCCTGGGGTTTGCTCAAACTCATGTCTGTTGAGTTGGTGTTGCCATCCACCTGTCTCATCCTCTGTTACCCTCTTCTCCTCCTGCCTTCAATCTTTCCCAGCATCAGAGTCTTTTCCAGTGAGCTGGCTTTTTGCACCAGGTGGCCAAAGCATTGGAGCTTCATCTTCAGCATCAGACCTTCCAATGAATATTCAGGGTTGATTTTCTTGAGGACTGGTTTGATCTCCTTGCTGTCCAAGGGACTCTCAGGAGTCTTCTCCAGCACTACAATTTGAAAGCATCAATTTTGGGGGCTCAGCCTTCTTTATGGTCCAACTCTCACATCCACACATGACTAAGGGATGTAATTCACCTAATGTATCTTCTTTGAGCAAGGCCACAAAAGTCATGAGCTCCTGGACTCTAGGACAGGTCCCATTGGGGGACTGGTATTCACCCTTATTCTGTGCCACTTGGTACAAAGTCTAACTCTGTCTGTGTAACAGGGAACTGCAGTAGGAGGGAGCAGCAGGCTAGGTGCCCTGGCACATAGCTTGTCCAACTTCTACTACTCTGGCCCAGTTCCTAATTTCTCTTTTTTCCTTTTTATCAACAGTAGCTCTGGAATTGATCCAGAGAAAAGATTTCTCTATTCTTCCATCTGTAATCAGCTCTACTTTCCTCCATCACTGAGTACCGAGCACTTAACACAAAATTGGTGCTCAATAAATATTTGTTGTATCAAAGTACACCAGTCAGAGACCCCCAGGAACAAATGCGTAGTTAAACAAATATAGGTTTATTCAGCTTGCTGCCATGAGGGAGAGCTCTTGGTGCTTTGGGAAGACAGCATTGGAGGGGTTTGCTGAAAGATGTGGGTGATTCTAAGGAATGGCTAGAGAAACAGGAACTAGCTTTGTTTTGGGTGCTATTGTAAAGAGGAGGAATTCAGCAAATTCAGAAATCCTTGCTCAGGAATTAGAAAGCAAACCAGGGCTGGAGATGTCACTGGTAAGAAAGCAACAATCTCTCAGAAGTCATTTTTTCAGCTCCAGTATGGCCTTGTCTCTGTTTAGTTAGAAACTATTCATCACAGTCTAACTGGCGGTAGGGTTGATTTCCACTTTTTCAGTTAAATGAAAAAAAAAAAAAAACTGAATGAACATTTAACTTTTCCCAAATGCAGAAGCGATGGCTGTGGGTTACAGGAAAGACTGAGATGCCATTGTTATACCAACCAGAATGGCTCTCCACGTCACCTGTGTTCAAGTGCCTGCATTTTACTGCCTTTGAGCAAAATTGGCCTTTGGTATAGCCAGTGACACAGACTCACCTGAGGTTCCATCTACTGTTTGGAAATAAATGGCGATGTCTGTTTTCCATTATTGGTATTTTCACTCCTCTTTATTTTGATTGCTCATTCAAGAATACTCTGCAGTTGGCCATTGCTCTTCTTCAGGTGTGGTCCCACACATTCCAAATATCTGCTTGGCACCTAGAACAATGGTTCTGTTACTTCCTGAGTTTGTAACACCAAACTCCCATTGACTCAGTTTTTTTCAGCAGTCACGGTACCCCATCTGTTCACATAAGTTGTTTTCAAGTAAGAGCACCCTGGCCTGGCACAGATGAGTTGGTTTTTGCAATCTGAATAGAAAACTCATTTTTCCTTACAACATCTTACTCATTTTCACTCAGCATTCTAGATGGTTAGAAAAAATACCCATCATGTTGGCTATCCCTCAGACTTTTTGGTCATTTGCAGTTTGTTTAACATTTCTTCTCTGTAATGCACTCACAAGACTGATCAAAAGCTGAACAAGAGACTTGAAAGAACAGAGTTCCTCCAGTTTCAGAAGTCATCAACAACACTCTGTTGATACGGTTGTTGGGTTGTTTCAATATGATTAACCAGTCCACATTTCACCCTGTACATGCATGGGTAGAATGGGAGCTTTTGGCAATTGTGCATTTTCAGAAGGTGACTGTAACAAATGGAGGTTTAGAGACAGGGGCAGGAGGTGGGGAGAGGGAGCGGGTAGACCAGTGGGGATTGTTAAGAAATAATCCAAACTTGAGGTCATCAGTTCTTAAACTAGGGTGGGGTGCTTTTGGAAATGGACCAGGGAGTGGTGTTGCTGAAAACATCGAGAAAGGAAAATCCAACAGATCTCTATGAGTCTCTATGAATGAATGAATATAGGAAGAAATGAGGTAAAGAAGAGTTGAGAGCCTGAGTGATTTGGATAGTGTTGTCCTTGCTGGAAACATAGAAGCCTTGGGGAGAAGCTGTTTGGGCAGCAGTTGGATGATGGAGGGAATTCTTTTTTTTAAGTTATTTATTTATTTGACTGTGTCAGCTCTTACTTATCGTGTGTAGCTCTTTAGTTGCAGCATGTGAACTCTCAGTTGTGGCATGTGAGATCTAGTCCCCTGACCAGGGATCGGACCTGAGCCCCCTGCATTGGGAGCATGCAGTCTAGGCCACTGGACAACCAGGGAAGTCCTGGAGGAAATTCTTATTGCAACGTGCCGAACAAAAGTAGTGACGAGCTTTGCGTTCCTTTCACAGGCCAGCTCTGGGCAAGTTTTTAATTGGTTTCTTGTTTATTCATTTTATAAAGCCTTGTTCATTTAATCCTCACAGGAGTCATTTGAGGTGGGTAATATTAACTCCCTTCACTTAAGGGAACCGAGAGGGGCTAACATCTTTGAGCATACACCTTGTAGAAAGTGCTCAGCCCTAGGGGTATACAAGTAACAGACAGTTGCCAGTTCTATAAGAAAATCAGCCTTTGCAGACAAATGTAATTGCTAATCAACTTCAGTTTGGAGAAGACAGAGGAAGGCAATTAATTCAGTCTCCTGGGGGTGGGGAGAGAAGGAGATGGCTTCTAAGGGGATGAGGTGGGTGAGAATGGAAGGTCGAGCCCAAGGGCGAAGGATAGGCCAGACAGAGAGAACAACATGCAATTGTGGTGTCATTAGGAGATAGCCAAAGATTTCATTTCTGTTGGAGAGAAGGTGATATGAGGATCAGCAGGAGAGGGGGCTGGAAGAGTACGTAGGGTCTGAATGGTGGAGATGTCTTTATGTCGGGTTGAGTTTGGACTTGATCTTGAACGGAAGACGGAGCTAGTGAAGATTTCAAATTGGAGGGTGGCAGGATTAGATTTGCACAGAAGAAAGGTAATTCTGGCATTGAGGTGAAGACTTGATTAAAAGTGAGAGATGGGAAGCCCTTGGGAAATCCAAAGATGATATTAGTCTGAACCAGGCAGAGGCGAGGGTAACGGGGCAGAAAAGACCAATTCAGGACAGGGAGGGAGAACCCAGAAGACTTGGGGACCACTTAGATGTGGGGATTTGGGAGGAGGGAGAATTGAGGAGGATTCTAGGATAGTGGCTTGAGTCACTGGATATATAGGATTTGAATATAGTTAGGGAAACTTGGAAGGTAAACAAGTTAGGTGGGGAGAGAATGGGATAAAGATGCTGAGCCCAGTTTTGGACCTGCTAATTATTAAATGGTTTTGTGGCAATTAAGAACTTTCCAGGAGACAACTGAATACTTGTGTTTACTTAAAATAGCCCTTACTCTTATCTGAAATTATCTCATTTGGTCATCTATTGTGGGTTTTTTTTTTTTTTTTTTTTTTTGCATTCTTACCTGCTCACCCAACTGTGAGCTCCATGAGAACGGGGACATCTGTGTGTTTTGTTTGTGGATATATTTCCAGGGCCAGGTACACCTTTGTTGAACAAATGAAGCACACAGAAAGTGTGCTGAGAGATTACTTAGGGGAGGAAGGGACAATGTCTTATTCCTCTTCGCACTTTGATGCCTGGTAGAGAGTGGGTGCTCAATGTGAAAATGAACAATTGTCGTATTCCCAGGTATATACCGGAGAGAACTGAAAAGAGGTGTTCAGAGAGTTGTACGACCATGTCCATAGGAGCATTATTCCTAACAGATAAAAGGTAGAAAATAAATAAAAGGAAACAATCCAAATGTCCATTAACTAAAGAACAGATAAACAAAAATGGTATATCCATCCAATGGAATATTATTTAGCGGTAAAAGGAGTGAAGTACTGATACCTGTCACAACATGGTTGAACTTTCAAAACTTTATGCAAAGTGAAAGAAGACAGACACAAAAAGCCACTTAATGTATGATGCCACTTATATAAGATGTCCATTTATATAAATACACTTATATAAAATGATAGATTAAGTCCATAGAGACAGAAAGCGTGTTAGTGATTGCTGGAGGCCGAAGGAAGTAGGGAGTAGGGATTGCTTAATGGGTACAGATTTCTTTTCTGGGTGATAAAAAATGTTCTGAAATTATATAGTGGTGGTGACTGTTCAGTGTCATGAGTGTGCTGGAAGGCACTGAATTGTACACTTTAAAATCATCACAAGGGTGAATTTTATATTTCAATGGATTTTACTTCGATAAAAGAAAAAAAAATAGAATGGTCTGCAGGTAAAGGATAACTGAACTCTAATACCTATAGGACTGCTACTTCTAACTCACCTACAGATGAACTTGAGAACCACAGAAAGCAACACTGGGGCCTGAATCTACCGAACAGATATAATTGTTCAGAGTTATCAAATCACTGCTCATAGGATTCCTTGAATGATTCTTGAAGGATTCCTTCAGACTGAGCACTCATCTCTACTGCATGAAAAATGACTCTATTCCTAAGTAGATCTTTGGGGAAATATTTATTGCATGAAGCAGGAAAGTGACCTGCTTATGGTAACTACAATGCTACTACTGAAGGTAGCAATGTTTATTTAGTGACCAAAAACTACCTCCTCATTTGTGTACCCTAAAACCATGGGCTTAAGACAGCCAGGACTTATAAGGGGTTGTCCTCCCATGATTTTGCGGGAAAAGGACCCAACATGAGGTCTCTGGGGGGATAAAAGAAAGCCACAGAAGAAGGACTGGAGGTTGTGATGTGAGCTCTGCATACTCTGCGGGCAGACCCTTTGGCAGGCAGCTCCCCCCAGGGCCCTGAAAAGGCTGCAGGAATAATGCCTCTTCTTATTTCTAGCTGTGAATAGACCTCTAGTGGCAGCTGCTGAAATTAACCTGCTCTCTCTGGAGCCTGGACAGTGCCCCCTCTGTAAACGGACATCATTCCTTTCTCTCAGAGCCTATTACTGGTTGCAGCCAGTCCAACAGAAGAACAAAACATCTCCAGCAATATTAAACCTCTTGGGAGTCTGGTCTGGCTAAACATGCTCTTTAAAATCTCTGAGCCAATTTTCTTTATTGCCTATCCTCTCTGTAGCTGAACCATGGACAAGGAACTTGTCCTGTGCTGACAGCCATAAGCCTTCATTTCTACTGGGCACTGGGAAGAAACCCAAAGCCAGGATCTCTCCTGTGAAAGGAGTTTGGATGGGAGGCACGCTTGACTCTTATACCAAAGAAAAGAATGCCAGTGAATGGTAATATTTGAACTGGAATTAGGTTCAAGCCTCAGTGGGCCTAATTCCTACTTTCCTATTGGACAGTCTTTCTCAAACTTGTGCCAAACAGTGTCACGGAGTCTCATCCAAGGAGGCCACACTGACTGCCTCTTCCTCTCCAGACAGATGATCCTGTCTTGCTCTGTGTTCACACTTCCATTTTGGCACTTCTGGTACTGAAGTCATTCATTCATTCAACAAGTATTTACCGACCTACTTTGAGTCTGGCACTGTTCTAGGTGTTAGGAGGGTGGTGAATATAAAAGGCAAAGTGTTGGTACTTATGGGAAGACAACAAATAAGTATACAACAAAATAAACACACACACACACAGAGGAACACACACACACCAAAGAATGGCTACCCGCTCCAGTATTCTTACCTGGAGAATTCCATGGACAGAGGAGCCTGGCAGACTCCAGTCCATGGTATCACAAAGAGTTGGACATGCAATATGTATCATGAGTTTTATATATATATATATACAAGTGGTACCAGTGGTAAAGAATCCGCCTGCCAATGCGGGAGACGTAAGAGACTTGGGTTCAATCCCCGGATCGGAAAGATCTCCTGGAGGAGGGCATGGCAACCCACTCCAGTATTTTTGCCTGGAGAATCCCATGGACAGAGGAGCCTGGTGGGCTACAGTCCATGGGGTCACAAAAAGTTGGACATGACTAAAGCAAATTAACACACACACGTGTGTGTGTGTGTGTGTGTGTGTGTGTGTGTGTGTGTGTATATATACATAACACTTATATGTGTGTATATATGAAGAAAAATAAAGTTAAGTAAGGGAGATAGGGAATGCAGTGGGTAGGTGGGGATTAGTATTTTAATAGGTTGGTTAGGGAAAGTCTCTCTGATTATCTGACATTTGAACAGAGTTCTGAGAGGCTGATGGAGAAAACCACACAGAGGATATTGTGCAAAGGAAGCATATGCTGTGATTATATTTTAACCAGATGACTCTGGCTGTTTGTGAGGAGACCAGAATGAGAAGGAGCATGGGGAAGCAGAGAGACTGGCAGGAGTCTATTGCTGGAATCCACGTGGAGATGAGAGTGTCTCTAACCATGGTGGATGCAGGGGACATTCTAAAAGGTGGGGAGACATGGGAAACGTCTTGAAGGCAGACCTCACAGGATGGGCTGATGGGTTGGAGGGAAGGGGGAGCCAAGGACGATTCCAAGTGTGGCTGCCTGGAAGAATAGGGTCCCCATTTCCAAAAGTGGCAAACATGTGGGAGAGAAGTTTTAAATGGAGAAACCAGGAGTTTGGTTTTGGACTTGTTAGGTCTAAGATGTTATTTAGACATCCAAGAGGAAAGATGTCAAGAAGGCAGCTGTAGATAAAAGTGTGGGTTTCAGGGAGAGGTCCAGAGCTGTAAATCTGAGAATTGTTGAGAGTACAGCCGGCATTTTCAAGCACAGAGCAGAATGAGGTCATCATCCAGGGAGTGAAATTAGATACAAAAGAGAAACAACCCAAGAACTGAGCTCTGGGACAAAGGGGTTTTCACTGCGGGCAAGCAAGCGAAGGACACAGAGAATGAATGCTAGGAGAGGCAGGAAGAGAACCACAGAGAGCGATGGCCTAGAAACCAAGGGAAGAAAGTGCTTCAAGAGAGAGGGAGTGAAATGAGCAGAGAGTTGAGAAGAGAACGGAGGACTGACTGTCGATGTGAAGTCACACTTGCAATGTGGAGTCACTGGTGACCTTGCAAGAGCTCTTCCCGCAGAATAGTGGGACCTAAAACCTGATTCGAGTGACTTCAGGAGAGAAAGGGAAGAAGTGAAAGTGAGCCTTGATGGATCCTTTGAAGAGTTTTTCTGTAAAGAGGACCTGAAAAAAAAGGCATGAGACAGAGAGAACTGAAGTCCTGGAGGAGATGGGAAGGGATGGGACCCATTGTACAAATGGAATTGTTAGGCTTAGAAAGGAAGATGTACATAACAGTTACCTTTCCCCCTCCTTTAAAAAAGAAAGTCTGTGAGTCATTTTCTTAATTCACACCTACTATTATTCTGAGCTGTGAGCAGGCAAAGATGGACAGGAGAGACAGTGGGTTAACATTATTTGTGTCTTGAATTGGACTATTTGTGAAACACCATAAAATATTGATATATGAAATCCAGAATAGCTAAGTATATAAGACATCATTCAATACTAGATTCTAGCATGGACAAGTACTAAAAGGTGCCATAGGATAAAAAAATTATCTTGAAATATTTCCAACATGAGCTTAATGTATTTCCATGAATTGGCAAAGACCCACTGTGCTGGTTTTGCAGCTGACATCTGGTCCCGTCTGCAGAACACCAGGGTCCCATAGGTTCACAGGTTGCCTTGGCCATCCAGAGAACTGTACAGCATTCAGAGGAAACATCTTAGATGTTGAGCTGATCCCTCCACCAACATCCAGAGACTCTTTGAATCACAGATGAGATCTCCTAAAACCAATATCACCAGCACTGAGATCACCCAACACGGGCTTGGCAAGGTTGGACCGACTTTGTCACTAGGGTACCCAGGAGGCCAGCTACCTTGGAAGGTATGGTCATCATAGAGACCTGGGTTTAAATTTTGCTTCTGCAACTAACCAACTGTAGGATGCTGGGAAAATCCATTCACTTCTTTGACCTTCAGTTTTTTCACCAGTGAAATGGGAAAAACTAATGTCTGCTTAAAATGCCTATCATGAAATTTCAATTTGATAGCACATTATCACGGGCTTCTCTGATGGCTCAGCAGTAAAGAACCACCTGCAATGCAGGAGACCTGGATTGGATCCCTGGGTTGGGAAGATCCCTTGGAGAAGGAAATGGCAACCCAGTCCACTATTCTTGCCTGGGAAATCCCATGGACAGAGAAGCCTGGTGGGCTACAGTCCATGGGGCTGCAAAGAGTGGGGCATGACTTAGTGACTAAAATAGCAACAACAACATTAAAAAGTATTTTAATAAACATTAACTGACTTTTCATCTCTTCTCCTCCACTGGATTTTTTAAATTTATTTATCTATTTGGCTGTGTCGGGTCTTAGATGCAGCATGTGGGATCTTTTGTTCCAGCTCACCGATTCTCTAGCTGTGGCTCGCGGGCTCAGTAGCTGCAGCTCATGGGCTTAGTTGCTCTGCGGCATGTGGGATTTTAGTTCCCTTACCGGGGATCAAACCCTCCTCCCTTGCATTGGCAAGCAGATTCTTAACCACTGGACCAGCAGAGTAGTCCCCTCCACTGGACTTTTAGAACTAAAAAAAAAAAAAAAAAAAAAAAGGAGCTAGATGAGTGTGGGGGGGCAGCAAGTCAGAGAAAGAATTTCTCAGTAGGGGACCACGTCTGATTAAGAGCTAGGATTTCAGATGAGCTCAGTGTGATTGCATCAGAATTCCTGAATCTCGAATTGCTTTGGTTTCTCCCTCTGTAAAATAATTTTCATGATTCCTACCTCTATGAGTATCTGCTAGGACCAAATGTTTTCATATATGGAAAACAGTGTCTCAATTACATGTTCATCCGTTCTCATATATTGGAACAGCTCTTATCAGAAATAAATGCTCAATAAAGTGAAAATGTTAGTCACCAGTTGTGTCCGACTCTTTGTGACTCCATGGACTGTAGCCCATCAGGTTCCTCTGTCCATGGGATTATCCAGGCAAGAATACTGGAGTGGGTTGCCGTGGCTAACTCCAGGGCATCTTCCTGAACCAGGGATCAAAATCAAGTCTCCCGAAATGGAGGCAGGTTTTTTTTTTTTTTTTTTTTTTTACCATCTGAGCCAAGGGAAGCCCATAACTCTCTGCTATTTAGGGAGAACAGGCAGGAACCCCTGTTAGATGCAGGGGGATTCAAATGTGATTGAGGCATGGTCCCTGCCTGCCAGGAGCTTACTGGTGGAGGAGGTGTGGCAGATACATTACCAATTACAGTAGTAAAACTGGAAAACCCTGGAGTCAGCTGGGGGCCACAGACACTCATATCCTTGCCAGCTGCCTCCTGAGTCTCCTTTCCTGGTCACTCTCTCTCCTCAATCCCTCTCTCTTGAATTTCTCCCAGATTCCTTATTCCTCTCCCTCTAGTATGTATTATAGCTTTCTCTTTCCTCCACACCCTGAGTGGCAGCCAATACTGGGATCCTGAGGTTTTGCTTTCTACCCTAGGTGGGCTGATCAGGGAAGTTTCCAGCAGAGGTGCTAAGAAAATGTATATGAGTGTTTGGAACATGCCTTAGTCATATGCTGGGGATTGCTGGTGTGATTCCACAGACCTGCACACTTAGTCTAGTAAAACTTCTTCATGGTTTTACTGATTACAGATATTATAACATTAAGAATAAATGCATAGCATTGTGTATATCCCTTCAAGACAGCCTTCGTCATAATTGCATATACTGTACTGTAGTAATTTTAAAATTAAATTTTACATTAAAGGATAATATGTGTGTATCAGTCAAAAATTTAAATAGTATTAAAAGGTCTATTATAGAAAACCAGCTGATCTTCGTCTTACCACCTCGTTCCCCAATTCTCCTACTTACGTCTTCTGGAATTTACTTCCATATTCTGCTTAGGAATATGTGCTTGTTCAGCTATGCTACAATTCATTGGAATTATCTGTTGACTTCCTCTGATAATAGATGAGATTTAGGTTTTCTTAGACAAACACCAACCCACTTCTTTTTCCCTTCATCCTCCCAAAATGGCTACATCACATTTTTTGTTAAATTGGTAATTAGAGTTTACATTATTCTGATTATATATCACTCCTTGCCGAGTCAAGTAATATACTATGATTATGTTTCCTTCCTTATACAGCTGGGTTTATTTTTTAATCTGGAATGAACATTTTGCTTTCCTGGTAGCTCAGGCAGTAAAGAATCTGCCTGCAATGCAGGAGACCCAGGTTCAATCCCTGGGTCAGGAAGATCCCAAGGAGAAGGAAATGGCAACCCACTCCAGTATTCTTGCCTGGAAAATCACATAGACAGAGGAGCTGTGTGGGCTACAGTCCATGGGGTTGCAAAGAGTTGGACACGACTGAGTGACTAACACTTAAACTTACAATGTTTTTTTCTTAATTTCCCTGTTTGGTATTGTTTTTATTTATTTTTAAAATTTGTTTAATTTAAAAAATGTTTTATTATTTTTGAAATTATTTATTTGGCTGCCTAGGGTTTTAGTTGCAACACATAAGATCTCCGTTGCATCATGTGGAATTTTTTCCTGCAGCATGGAGGCTTAGTGGCCCCATGGCATGTGGAATCTTAGTTCCCCGACCAGGGATTGAACCAGCATCCCCTACAATGCAATGTGAATGTTTAACCACTGGACCATCAAGGACGTCCCTGGTATTATTTTTGTATGACTCTCTTCTCCTTTAGGCTTGAGAGCCTCCAGGACAAGGATTATATTTATCATATATATTTATCTTTGTATTCCAAGACTAGCATAGTAGCAGACAATAAAGATGCTGAACATATGCGTGGATGATTGATGGGGTGGATATTTTAGTCTACTTGTGTTTCTCCATAGAGGCACTGTTGGCATTTTGATAGGACAAGTCTTTGTTGGGAGGGACTGTCCGGCATGGTGCAGGAAGGTATGGGCCCCTGGCCTCTGCCCACTACAGAGCAGCAGCTGTCCCCAGCCATTGCGTCAGCCCCAAGTCCCTCTGACATCTCCCCGCCACGCTTTGCAGGGGTGGTACCACCTGTGCGTGAGACCACCTGCTTCCAATGCAGTGGGTGTCAGCACCCAGGTGTGTCGGTGTGTTTGGCTGATGCCAGAAGCCTCGGAAGTCCAGTATTAAGAGCAGAACAAGAGCTGACAGCTGTTACAGAGATGGGGCCCTCTTTTTTGGGTAGGGGGAGAGGCGTGCAAGTCTAGGATGGTGCAGAAGTTTGAACTGGGCCCCATCCAGAGAGGCAAAGCAGGGTCAAGCAAGGAACGGTCACTGTAGCAAGGCTATTGTAGTATCTACGCATATTTTTTTTTTGCGATATTTCCCTTTTCCATCCATACACCCCTCTTGGGAAATCGCCCTGTGAACCATGTGATGATGGCTTCTCAGCACCCACCTGACTGCAACAATGATTAGGAGCCTCAAGTAACAAGATAATTCATTGGCTGGCTAGTGGCCTTTCAGATTTTCTTTTATCGAGTAATTGAACCAACAGGCCAGAGGCTGTAGTCATTCAGTGGTGAGTATCTGAGCTGAAAGGTCATATAGACTTGAGATGAAGTTTGCAACATGACAAAGGGGAAGCCACAGCACACGTAAGTCAGAGTTTTGTGACAGCACATAAACTGATTGAGAAGAAGAGGAAGCCGGCTATTAGGCCAAGGAGAGCATGACTCAGCCCTGCAGGAAGGTGGGAGGTGAGAGCACATGGCCCTGGAGAGAGGGGGAGGGACAGTAGCTTGTCTGTTACCCTTGGGTTCCATGAGACTTCCTGCTAACTTCCAATTACTCTTCTTATTTTATGTAGCTGGAGTGGTTTCTGAGTCATGCAACCAATGGTATACACTGACTATAACTCCATGGTTTGATCTGCTATGGAGGTCTGATCTCATGTCAGGCATTAAAGCCAGGAATCAAGAACCAGAGTCAGGGAAGAGAAGGAGGTCAGTGAGTCGTGGTGAAGTGGCTTTGACAATGCCGGAGCCGATCCAGCTTCCTCTGGGGACTGGGGAGCATGTATGATGGTAGGAGACAGCTGGGGGACGAGACCTCCCCACCTGAAGAACAGTGTGGGGGCAGGAACTGCTGGGAGCTCCCTTCAGCCTCACACAGGGCATCCAATCCATTTTGCCTTGGACTACTTGGCTGATAATTTCATCTTTCAGCCAGGAGCGGAAGAGGCTTGGGGAACTTCTGTTCTGGACCTAATTCTGACCAACTAGGAAAAATTGCTTGGCAAAGTGAATGTGACAGAAACCTTGGGAAAAGGCAACAACGTCATCCTGGGGTTTGTGAAAGCTGAAAAGAATGGAGGCTGGGCAGTTAGAATTCTAAGCCAGTGACCATTCATATACTTATTCAGCTTATAGAACACAGACTGTGCTTGCAGCATTCTTGGTGCTGGGACTACAACGTGTAGCAAAGCAAGGAAAGCCTCCTTTCGGGAGGCTTATGTTTTACAGCAAGTAAATGAATGAACAAAATCATTTTGGATACTTTAAAAGTGCTACGCAAACAATAGAACAGGTAATGGGAAAGTGCTGGGTGTGGAGTACATCTGGATCAGATGGTCAGGGAACACCTTCCTGTGGGGAGGGGCTATTTGAGCTGAAATTCAAGTGATGAGAAAGAACCAGCCAGCATGTCACGAGAAGGACCAGCAAGCACAAAGGAATCCTGGGTAGATCTGGCTTGGTCTGGTCAACAGGGGTCCACAGCCTCCAGGATCTAATGCCTGATGATCTGAAGGGGAACTGATGTAACAATAGTAGAAATAAAGTGCACAATATATGTAATGTACTTGAGTCATCCTAAAATCATCCCCCTCTACCTCAGTATGTGGAAAATTTTCTTCCATGAGACCGGTTCCTGGTACCAAAAAGGTTGGGGACCACTGGTCAACAGTATAAAAGCATATGCTTTTCCTTAGACTGAAAAGCTCTGTGAGTGTGCAGAGGTGTTTTTCCATTACAATTAAACTTGGGCAGCCAACCTGGTGATCTTGAAGAAAATTCTAGCATAGATTTTTAAATAAATAGTTCTTGATACCTACACAAAAATTGATAGTCATTAGTGTCTGGTTTGTGACCACTTATATAACTAGATCATCTCCACATTTTGAAGGGGTTGGGGGGATCAGTTTAATAAAATAATACGGTAGAGAGAAGCAGACAATATATTTTTATTTCAGCAAAGTATTTGATGAAATATCACGTGTTAGTTTTATGGACAAATTCGAAAAATGAAAAATTCTTATTTAGCCAGCTGAATGCAAAAGATGGTCTTACAAAAAAAGGTCCATTTGACCTGTGATTCCAGAAGCCAAACTAGAACCAAGGGTTGGAAATTATGGGAAGTTCAATTCAGTCGCTCAGTCGTGTCCGACTCTTTGTGACCCCATGGACTGCAGCATGCCAGGCCTCCCTGTCCATCACCAACTCCCAGAGTTTACTCAAACTCATGTCCTTTGAGTCCGTGATGCCATCCAACCATCTCTTCTTCTGTCATCCCCTTCTCCTCCCATCTTCAATCTTTCCCAGGATCAGGGTCTTTTCAAATGAGTCAGTTCTTCACATCAGGTGGCCAAAGTATTGGAGTTTCAGCTTCAACATCAGTCCTTCCAATGAATATTTAGGACTGATTTCCTTTAGGATGGACTGGTTGGATCTCCTTGCAGTCCACGGGACTCTTAAGAGTTTTCTCCAACACCACAGTTAAAAAATAATGGCAAAGCAGATTTTAATTCAGTGTAAGTCTGACCTTTCAAAGAGCAAGGGATGTCCTGAAGCTTCTTTGGAATTAGGACACAGATAAGTGAGACTGATGCAGCAGGTGGTGAATATTTGGGGACCTGGTCTCAACCACCGTGATAATCTAGGATTATATGATTTGGGAGAAATAAATGAACATGATGTACCATTTTCTCTGTGATTTAATAATGCGTGCATCCATGCTCAGCCACTTCAGTCATGTCTGACTATTTGCAACCCCATGGACCATAGCCCACCAGGCTCCTCTGTCCATGGGATTTTCTTGGTAAAAATTCTGGAGTGTATTGCCATGCTCTCCTCCAGGGAATCTTCCCAACCCAGGGACTGAACCTGTGTCTCCTGCGTCTCCTGCATCAGGGGCAGATTCTTTCCCACTGAGCCCCTGGGGAAGCCCATGATTTAGTAATGATCTCTCCTATAATAAAGGAGATGTCATTCACCCAGAGGAGAAACCTCAACGCTTGCTCTCCCATCCCTCACCCCCACATTCCATCCATTCTCCAATGCCTTCTCCTCATTTCTACTTCCACCGCCGTTGCCCTACTCAGACTCCCGCCATCTTTTGACCGAACTATCGTGTTGACCTCTTCATTGCTCTTCCAAACTTCTGCTGTCTCCCCTCATGACTTCATTCTTTGTGTGTGGCCAGAATGACACTTTAGAAAACAGAACCTACACCAAACCCCTCTACTAAAATCTCCACTGACCCTTATTTCCCTAAGGAGAAGCTCCACAAGTCTTGGACTATCCCTAGGCTCCAACCTCATTTCCTGCATATCTGTCATCCTCCAAACATGCCATGCAGGCTTAGGCCTCTTGTCGGTCCAGCATTTTGAGCTCTCCCAAATGCCACATCTTCAAAGAAACTACCTTGCTTCCCTAAGCAAGAATAATTACTTTTCCACCTTTATTCCCACACAATAACTTCTCTCATTAATTACATAATACATTTACTCTTTATGTCAATCTTGCACTTTTCATTCTTTACAATTTACTAGTGGTGCCTACTATGGACCTGCTCTGTGCTTGGTGTTAGCAGAGAAAAGTTAGTACTAGTTTATTATGTGGCTGGTATTGTGATATGTGTTTTATATCCATTATCCCAACCTTAATCCAATGTGGTTGTTCAGTTGCCAATGAGTTACTGTTATTATGTGATAAGAGACATTATCCTGATGAGAAAGGCCTATGATATAGTTACTGTTATTATCCTGCTTTTAAAGATGAGGAAACTCAGGTTTAGAGAAGCTCACCACAATCATGCAGTTGGCAAGGGCCTGGGCTGGAATTTATATTCAGAGTTCAGATTTCTAGTCACTGTGTTAGGACATCTTTTCATGACAGATGAAGAGACACAGAGAAAACCTTGCCCCCGGAGAGTTCAGAGACTGATGCTTCTAGCTGCTGAATGTCTATACTTAGTGTTCCTATATTTCTGAGACCATATTTAGCCATTTCCATATCAAGTCCACCGATTGGATTTTAAGCTCTTTAAGGGCAGACATGGCACCATACCATCATGTTCATCTCCCATCTCCCAGGCACAGCGTTATTCTAATTACATTTGCAGATTGAGTTAACAAATCATTAAATGTGTCAGACCAACTATGCTGCAAGTTTTCCTGGGTAATCGGATTTAATTATATCCAGCTCTGGGCCCTACACAATGGGGACAGTGACAAGCTGGTGCACATTCACTGAGAAAGTGGAGGGGCCGTTTTGAGTGCTATATATAAACACTCCCTTCCTTGGCATTTATTTGGAAAGTATTAAAATAACCTGTGAATGTGTTAGAAGATCTTTCTGTTCCCTACTTTATAAATGATTATTTCAGTCTTGAAGAAAGTTGTTTTTTTTTTCTTTTTTGCATGTTGCATAGTGTTTATATTCAGATAATCAGATAATATTAATAATGAGAAAACATATAACAGCTGTAAAAATGGCATTATGCAATAAACATTTTCAGAGTCAAGAGGACAGTAGGCGCAGTGACGTGGAGACATGTTACTGTGCCCAGTAATTAATTGTTCATGGCAACATTGGGCTTCCCTGGTGGCTCAGTGGTAAAAATCCGCCTGCCAGTGCAGAAGCTGTGGGTTTGATCCCTGGGTCAGGAAGATCCCCGGGAGAATGAAATGATCACCTGCTCCAGTATTCTTGCCTGAGAAATTCCATGGACAGAGAAACCTGGTGGGTTAGAGTCCATGGGGTCACAAAAGAGTTGGACACGACTTAGTGACTAAACAACATTTATTGAGAGCTTGCTGTGTGCCTGTCACTGCTTGGAAGTGCTTTCCATGTATGAGCTCATTTATGCCACAACCCCATTTTACAGCTGAGGAATGCAGAGGCACAAGGCCACTTAACTACAGATCTATACTGAGCATCTCCAGCATTCTACAATTGGTCTGCCTGGCCTTCCCATCAGCTGCCCCTTCAGAGGCAAGGACAATGTCTGGTGCAGCTCTGTACCTTGGAGCCTGGCAGATTCCTGGTAGGACAGAACCTCACTGCTCTGTCAGGGAACAGGGCTCCTCCTTATCTGCTCAATGAACCCAGCGGTCTTGCTGTCCAAGGAAGGCCAACACATCCTTCTGGGGCTGACTCAGGGGAAATCAGCAGCATGGATGCCCAGTAGAATAAGCTGAGCTGAGGGTTGGCTCAGCTTGGTTCTGCGGAGCACAGAACCAAGTCACAGAGTTAGATGGTTAGAGAATTTTGTAGCCTCTTCCTGAGATGGTCAGAGTAGGTGTGGTCCTGCTCACATGACCATAATTCTCTAGGTCTGTGGTTAGACATCATGTGAACTCACTGGGAGAGACACTGCCCCTGGTCCTCCTCCTCGTAATGCTTCCATTTCCCACCAAGCCCCCTTCGGCTGTACAGTTTTCTTCTATGGAGATGGTACCACTTTTAGTCAAACTCTTGCTCAGCCTTGGAGTCTTTTCTGTTACTTTCATGTGATTCTGCCTATCTCTGCTTTGACCTGTAACATGTTGATTTTATTTTTATCTTTAAAGGGCCACCTCATGCCCCTTATTTTACATTGTCTTCTTTCTCCATCCCTCTAACCCCAAGTACAAACAGCATTATAATCCCCATTTTAGAGGTGAGGAGGAACAGAGGCCAGCCTCCTGACTTGAAGCCTAACATCTGTCCCCAGTATCTGTACTGCTTCAACAGTTCCATTTGCTCATATGTTGCACATGGCATCAAATGTCTTTAGGCAATGGCATGGTCACCCCAGGACTCAGGCAGTCAGTACTACTACTGTGCTGCCTTTTTAAAAAATTGAATACTTATTTATCTGGCTGTTCCGGGTCTTAGTTGCGGCACGTGGGATCTAGTTCCCTGGTCAGGGATCGAACCCAGGCCACCTACGTTGGGAGCACAGTCTTAGCTGCTGGACCAGCAGGGAAGTCCCTTGGTTCTTTCCTAACACGCTGGGCAGAGTGAACACTGTACGCATCCCTGGCTTTCCTGTGCAGCTTGCCAGTGCTTTTCATGCAAATGCTGCCCCTCATCTTTCAGTTTTTGTCTGCTTGGCTCTGGGGTCCTTCTTACTTGGCCATGTTTTTCTCTGTCCACACAGAAGCTTTCTTGTACACTGCCCCCAACAGTACTTATAATCACCTCTCCTGAGACCAATGCCGTAATCTCGTATCTAAGTCACTGTCTCCTTTCTCATTTCTCTGTAGCCTTCATTTTACTCTCGCCCTGAGCTCGTGTTCCCCTCTCAACATTTCTCCAAATAGGCCAGGTTGGCCGCAATCCTCTTCCGGCCTCTATAATCTGAACCGCCTCTTTCTCTGTCTTTTATTTACTTTAACTGGGAGCACATCCCATTTATTATTAAGTTTCATTTACATGAATCTCGGACCCCTGTGTGTGATTTCCCGGCTCTCAGCTGGTTGGATACCTCTTTTCTGCCCCCAATTGCAAGCAGACGTTAGTAATCAACACAGAACCTCTCTGATAATCAAATTAGACAAGTGGGACTCTGCCTGTATTTTCTTCTTAATCACTGGGCGTGTTAGTAATAATGTAGGCTCAAATAATCTGGCGGTGTGAACCTCTCTCCATGTTATTTATTTATTTTTCCCAGATCTACTTCAGTATCGTCCCACAGCCAAAGAATGCAAACTATGTCCTCATCTAGACTGGGTTTAGAATCTTGATTGTGGACAATGTCAACTGCTTCAAGCCTGGGTGAAGCTCATAATTGGCTGCTAGTATATCATGCAGGGGACTTTTATTTTTTTTCCCCATCCTTAACCCTAGCTGGTAATGAGTTTGTGCCCTGCGGCTAGAGTCTTGATGGCCCTTGACATTTTCCCTTGCTTCAGGAGAGAAACTACAGCTGCGCCTCTGCTCTTTGCTAGTTGGGGGAGGGGGGTGGGCAGGAGAGAGAGGAGAGCTGGCTGCCAGTGCCTCCAACTCCTTGAGTGACCTTGGCCAAGTCACTTTTCTCAGTTGTAAAGTAAGGGCTCTGATCTCCAACCCTCTCCACTGGAATGTAAGGGGACAATGAGATAATGTTTCTGGAGCCCTTGAAGCCACTTAGCCTGAGGATGCTGTATAGAGACTGAAGTGTCTGTAGAAATGCACTGATAGATACACAGTGAAATTAACAAATGGGAACCTGGAAGAAGAGGTGGGACTTATCCTGCAGGAGGTACAGAGCGTCGGAACTGTGACGTGACAATAAAACCAAGTTCTCCACGGCCGAAGCGGGGGCCCTGAAATGTCTCTTCTCTGAAGTGGCTGGAAAAGGGGGGTGTCAGAAGTGAAGGTAGGATCTGTGGGCTCTAAATTGGACTTATGCTGCTCTGGTAGAATGGAGATGGCACTCTATTTGAAGATTTTTTAAAAATGTATATGTATGATCTGCTGACTTTGGGCAAGTCATTTAATCTAAGTCTTACATTTCAATCTGTAAAATGGGGGTAATATTACCTCACAGGGGCTTTTCCAGGATATAAGGAAGAGAAAGAGAACTACAGTAAGTCCCCCACATATGAACGAGTTCCATTCCCAGAGTGCCTTTCTAAGTCCAATTTGTTCACAAGTCCAACAAAGTTAGCCTAGGTACCCAACTAACACAGTTGGCTATATAGTATTGTACTATAATAAGCTTATAATACTTTTCACACAAATAATACATAAAGAACAAACAAGCACACAAAACTAAAGAAAGTGTTTTTAATCTGCAGTATTTGTTTTTCAGTCACCTTCGTGCCTGACTCGTCACTACCCCGTGGACTGCAGCATGCCAGGCTTCCCCATCCTTCACCATCTCCCGGAGTTTGCTCCAATTCATGTCCATTGAGTCGGTGATGCCATCCAACCATCTCATTCTCTGGCGCCCCCTTCTCCTCCTGCCCTCAATCTTTCCCAGCATCAGGGTCTTACAGTGAAGTACTTTGAAAAGTACAGTAGTATAGTGTAACAGCTGTGCATCGAGTGAACAGGCAAGAGGAGTTACTAACTGGAGGAGGGAGAGGAGGTTGGAGATCATAGAGCTGAAGAATCATCAGCAATAGGAGATGCAGGGCAAGCTGCCACCTCATCCATACCTGACGCCGATGACACAGCTTCTGGTTCCTTGCTGGATTCAATTCTATCTACTCTCTTTAATAAAAGATCCAGCGATGTCTGAGGATAGCTCTTTTCTTCTCATCATAGATGACATCCTGGGCTTGAAATAAATATACTGTACTCTGTACAGTACTTTATAGTACAGTACATCAAAACAACCACGTGAGGAGGATACATGCGCGTGACAACAGACGCCGGACACGTGAACTAACTTATGTGATTGGACATGCGCATGCACTTTCACATCTCTCAAAGTTCACAAACTGAAGGTCTGTGTATGGGACACTTACTGAAACAATGGTGTGCTGGTGACCTGATCTCCGGAAAAAATAAAAATCCCCGATATGTGGCGATTGTAATTTCTGTGGTGTAAACAGTAACACTGTGGATGATTTCAGGCTACTAATGGTTTAACCACTGACTGGCAAGATTTCTGATTATTGAGGAACTGGCCTTTGTGAGTCTCTGGTTCTAACACATGTAGGTACCATTCGGCGAGGGCCTGTGTGCAACAGGCCTCATATATATTTCATTTCATCTTCACAGCTTGCTCCTCAGATAGTGATAATGAACCCCAGGTTACTGATGAAGAAATTGAGGTTCTGAGATACCTAGTAGTTTGTACAGGGTCTCAGGTTGAGTGACAGAAGTAGGGTTGGAAGCCATAATTTTAAAGTCTATGCTCATTTCTCCATTCCAGTTTGGGTAGGCATGGCAATACATGGGCACGTGTGGCATAATCTGAAACGTATTACAGTGAAGTAAATGACTCCCTTATCTGAGATATGACAGGATAGATTCTCACCTTTTGCAGAGTTCTAGGGCAGCAGTACCTAATCTTTTTGGCACCAGGGACTGGTTTTGTGGAAGACAATTTTTCCACAGATGGCAGGGGTGGGGGGTGGAGTGGGATGGTTTCAGGATGATTCAAGCGTATTACATTTATTGTGAACTTTATTTCTATTATTATTCCATCAGCTCCACCTCAGATCATCAGGCATTAGATCCCAGAGGTTGGGGACCCCTGTTCTAGGATTCACCCCGGATTTTTCAGATTCATAAGGAATGAGGCCCCACCCCTTTCATCTTCCTGGCCAATAAACTGCCAGATGGAAGGAGGGCCTCTGCTTCTGCTTCTCTGCTGGGAACCCGCACACATTCCTGTCGAGAACTGTAGAATGGAAATGGCCATTAAAATTAATCCTGGGAGATGAGGCAAGCCAGAGTTTGGCCACATTCCAGGGTAATGTGCAATCCCCCAAAGAGGAGAAAGAACATTCCTTCTGAGATGGCGCTCCTCTTTGAACACTTGGCCCTGGTCCAGCTGATGGAGGGCAGAACTCCACAGACGGCCTGTTCACGCTCTCTCACAGCTTTTTCCCTTTGCCAGCCCGGCCTTCATGCCCTACTCTTGGATCTGGCCAGCTACTTCCATGCCTCCAACCTATGACACCCACTAACTGGATTATAATTATTTATTTGCCTGCTAGACTGAGCTGCTCTCAGAGCTTGAGAAACCAACCAGCATCGCTGCCAGTCCCACGTTTCTCCCAGCCAGAGGCACTTTTTTGCAAGGACTTTGCCCACAAGCAGGGCAGTAGCAGCTCGTGTTGACCGCCAAGGTCAGTTTTCCTCTCTGTCCCGCTGAACCCAGATCCCGGGACATCCTTCTCTTCTAGAGAGCCCAGCCCTGTTAACTTGGGCAGCTAACCAGAGGCAGAGGGCCTTGCCAAGTCACCGACTCCTGGACTGTGATTCTACAGCTGGGTGCACACGCTTGCCAACAGCAGAGTTTCTGGGGTGTAGGTGGCGACCAGCATGGATCCTCTGCAGTGGCAAGGGATGGCCACCAGCCAGGGAGGCAGGTGCTGGGAGCAGAGAGTGATCGAGGGCAGAGGGGGATGTGCGGCTTGGTCTCTGCAGCTCACGGGGCAGACCTGGGAGCTCTCAGCAGGCTGTACAAAACAGGCAGCGGGCTGCATTTGGCCCCTGGACTGGAGTTTGCTGCCCTCTGCTCTAGACAATCAATGAAACAATAAATCAAGCCCTGGTATGCAGTTTTTGCCAATTTATGTGGTACAAATATCCCCACTATGGAGGATTTCAAGCTACCAACAGGACATCACTGAATTTTGGGTTGGGAAGAGAAGTGTGGTAGCATGTCATTAGATAATATTTCTGCCATAAGGATGCAATAGACATGAATAAATCAAGAACATGGCTTATAGTAAAACATTGTAAAATGATTAGGAAAGGACGATTTTTGAGTATTACCTTTGTTATTAATATAGTTTATTTACTTGTAAGTTTATAGAATTTAATATTTAATAATGGTGGTTGGACAACCAGCTTGCAGAATTCCTGAAAAGTCAGCAAGTTTACGCCTGGCTGCAGCATACTAGCACCCTTGGTTCCTCTGACTACACCAAGCCATATGGAAGGGATGAGAGAAAAGCCACCCACGACGAGAGATCTGAGAATCAGCTCTTGACATAGAAGTGTTAACCTCTTCCATTCCTTCCCCTGAAGAGTTTTACACCTGGCATGATATCCGGTTGTTTTCTTAGTCTTAGAACAAGAGCAAGAAGATTTGTTTCTTGATGATGTGAAGGGGGCTTGAGCCACCCCTAGTAGCTAAAGGGTGTGGCCAACATGAAATTCACACAGAAGCGGAGCAAAGAGCAAGGTCAAAACCAAGTCCAGACAGTAAGTGTCCAAAATAACTGGAGGACAGAGTGGAGATAAGAGACAGAGAGGTCAACACATACCTCAGTTGGGTACTGATTGGGTCAGACCTGTTTAAGACTCAGAGTCAGGGTAGACTTATGGTTGGGCCATTTCTGATCACCACCTCAGTCAATTAGGCCAGGATATGCTACATTAAGCGGCTTCCCTGGTGGCTCAGATGGTAAAGAATCTGCCTGCAATGTAGGCGACAGGAAGAAATTTAAAGATGCTTGCTCCTTGGAAGAAAAGCTATCACAAACCTAGACACTGTATTAAAAAGCAATGACATCACTTTGCCAACAAAGGTACATATAGTCAAAACTATGGTTTTTCTAAAAGTTATGTATGGATGTGAGAGTTGAATCATAAAGAAGGCTGAGTGCCAAAGAATTGATGCCTTCAAACTATGGTGCTGGAGAAGACCCTTGAGAGTCGCTTGGACAGCAAGGAGATCAAACCAGTCAATCCTAAAGGATATCAACCTTGAATATTCATTGGAAGGACTGATGCTGAAGCTAAAGCTCCAATACTTGGGCCACCTGATGCGAAGAGCTGACTCAGTGGTAAAAACTCTGATGTTGGGAAAGAATGAGGGCAGGAGGAGAAGAGGGCAAAAGAGGATGAAACAGTTGGATGGTATCATGTCCACCAACTCAATGCACATGAGTTTGAGCAAATTCCAGTAGATAGTGAAGGACAGGGAAGCCTGGCATGCTGCAGTCCATGGGGTCACAAAGAATTGGACATGACTTAGCAACTGAACAATAACAACCAATATTCTTGCCTGGGAAATCCCATGGACAGAAGAACCTGGTGGGCTATAGTCCATAGGGTTGCAAAAAGTCAGACATGAGTAAACGACTAACACTTTCACTTTCACTTCATGCTACATTAAGAAATAATCCCCCAATCTCAGAAGATGCATTGTAGATACATCATGAGTTGGCAAGGAGATTGAAGAAGTGTTGGCAAGGTAGGTGCTTTGCTCATCAGAATCACTAGGAGACCAGGCTGATGGAGCAGGCTCATCTCAGATAATACCCACTGGAGTATCAGAGGGAGAGAGCCCTGGATAGTCTTTCACTGGCGATTAAATTCTCTGTCCACTTCTTGCTTCATTATAGAACTCATTGTCCAGAACTGGAATTAGTTACCAGGCCTCATCTAAGCACAAGAGAACCACGTAGTACATTCTACCAGGTAGTACCATTCTACCATGGACCCAGAAGGGACTGAGGAAGACAGGAACATCCAAAGAACAGCACTAGTGGCTGTCACATGTTGAAAAACACATGAACCATGATGTACACAAGTAGAGAAGATGCCAAATGCCATTGGAAAGGAAGTCATAAGTGAGCTGGATATTGAAAGACCAAGTCCACCATGCCCTCGGAAGAATGTGTGCAGAGGCCAAAGGTGAGGAGGAGGCTGGAGTGTTTGGTGGGAGTGGCAGGAAGCGCTGGTGGCTGCACAGTGGGTTCAGTGGTGGGAGAGGATGAGATGAATGCGAAGGACAGGAGGGACCAACTGGTGCCTAACTTCTGTGCCTCCCTAAGGAATTTGGACTTGACCCTGGGGGCAATGGGAGGGAATGCTTAAGGATTTTAAGCATGGGTAAGTGAAAGTGAAAGTGAAATCGCTCAGTCGTGTCCGACTCTTTGCCACCCCATGGACTGTAGCCCACCAGGATCCTCAGTCCATGGGATTTTCCAGGCAAGAATACTGGAGTAGGTTGCCATTTCCTTCTCCAGGGGATCTTCCTGACCCAGGTATTGAACCCACATTGTAGGCAGACGTTTTACCGTCTGAGCTACAAGGGAAGCATGGGTAAGATGTGCCCAAATCTATGCTATAGAAAGAAAGCTCTGACTGGAGGATTGAGGCTAGATTGGAGGGGCCAGTCCTGAAAGGAGAGGCCAGTAAGGAAGATTGATGATGAGAGCTTGACTTGGGAGTATGACAGGAGGATAAAGACTTGAAATACTTCCTAGGGAGGTTTCCCTCCTGTGATCCCTTTATCACTGGATCCTTTTTTTTTTTTTTTTCCCTCAGCTCTTCTTATTTTGACCCCAGCCCCAAAGAGATGGGAAGAATCAGAATGGGAAGATGTTCTTTCCCATATGTGCTGGACTCAGTTGCTCGGTCGTGTCTGACTCTTTGTGACCCCCTGGACTGTAGCCCACTAGGCTCCTCTGTCCATGGGATTCCCCAGGCAAGAATACTGGAGTGAGTTGCCATGACCTCCTCCAGGGGATCTTCCCACCTAGCGACTGAACCTTCATCTCTTGTGTCTCCTGCATTGCAGGCGGGTTCTTTCCCATGTATTCCAGTCATCAGCATGTACCGCAAACACTTCCTCCCTGACTTCTGCTCCCACCTCCTTCCAGCACATTCCTCTCCACTCCCCAACACTGCGTCACTGAGGAGGGAGGTAAGGGATCAGTATCTTCACTGGGGCTTCAGTGCACCCTCCAGTCCAGAGGTTAGTGCCTGGGTCCTGTCTGCTGGGCACCGCTGCAGTTTCTCAAATACCTTTCGCTACTTATTGCAGGATGACCTTTGAGCACTGGTACAAGCACTCAATCTATTTTTTCCCCAGCCTTGGGACTGGCCTTTTGTCTCAGTTTCAGCTTCCCATGTATTTCCTGCCTGCAGAAGGTTGGAGTTCAGCCACCCACTCCTGGATTTCACAGTGGTCATCACTTGTCCCTTATTCCAGAGCAGTGTTCTTGAAAGTGGAAATACTGAAATGCACAGGAAGGTGCTTCTAGAATGTCAACTCTGTGAGGACAGGCAGACTCTGCTCTTGCTCAGCTTTGGATTAACTGGATCCACAATTCCAAGAATGGTGCCTGGCACAAAGGAAATGCTCATCAGGAAGTGCATTCTGAACGAATAGGTGTGAAATGTGAGTGAGTGCCTAGAGAAAACAGCCAGGACGTGAATACAGCACTCGTCTTTGGGTGGTAGGACTGCTGTTTCCTTTTTTCTTTTTGCATTTTCCCAGTTTCTACTGGGCTGGCCAAAAAGTTTGTTCTGGTTTTCAAGTAAGATAGTACAGAGAATCCCGAAGGAACTTTTTGGCCAACCCAATATAATATATAATAAGCAGGCAAGAGGCCTGTTTACTTGCAGTCATGTGACCTTGGGTAAGTTGCTTCTCCTCTCCACGCCTAAGCTTCCCCATCAATAATAATCTCTCCCTCGGTTGTTAGGAAGGTTAAATGAGATCATGCCTGTGGATAGGGAACGTCTGGTGCTGGGGACCTAGGAAGCACTCGATCAACATTACAGTGTCACTTTGTTGTTGTCGTCGTTTGGTCCTGATCATGGTCGGATATTTCCGTAGATACCTGGAGACTTGCCTTGAAGGCTTCAAGAGAAGAGGTGGTTGTGTGGAGGACAGAGACCTGGCTTGGAACTAGCTGACCTGCCATTTACTGGCCAAGTGACCTCAGCCAGGGGCAGTAACTTGGGGCCACTGTCCTTTCTGCGTCACAGAGACTTTTGTGTGAATCAGTAAGATGTGATGATGTCAGGTTCCACCCAGGTGTGCATCATTATTTTTATTACCTCGCCAGTTAAAAAAATAAAAGGAGTCTCCAGGCCTTTCTCCTCTCCTTAATGGAGTTACTGCTCTCCTTCATCACAAACAGAGAGTTCCTTGTCCCCAACAGCCACAAGAGCCTGGTCACAGGGCAGAGCCTGCAGCCAAGGGTAGCTTTTCTGCCAGGCCCAGTGAGGCTCCTGTCTCTCGATAACCCTGGTCCTCCCTTTCTCCTGCCCCAGCGCTTCCCACGCAGCTGCAGCCTCATTATCCAGGGGGACTGAGAGCTTCGGAAAGGAGCTTAACCGGAGCTAGGCTTTCAAGTGTTCGTCATAAAGCTTCAAAGTTCACACCTTCATTAAGATGTGAAGAGTCAGGCCCTCCCTGCACTTCTCCCGGAGCTATTGTTCCCTTCCCGTCCCAGCTGCAGAGTCAAAAGACAAGCGGGATTGGTTTTCTTTGTCCAGACAGCTCTCCTAACCAGAAAGGCTAGACCTGTTTGTGAAGAAGAGAAAGCTTGTAACCTGCAGCCCCCTTCAGACCTGCTGGGAAGGTTTCACGGGTGCTGGGGAATTGGGGCATTTCTCAGGGCTGCGAGGCTGTCTCCAGGAGGCAGGACTGGACTTGTTCTGTGAGGTCTCGAGGGAGGGGCCCGAGGACCAGCAGGTGGAAGCAAAGGAGGGGGCAGGTTTCAGAATCCTAGAAGGGAGAGCTCTCTACCAGGCGGAGGTGTGCAAAGGTGGACCTTGGTCATTGGGGCAGGATGCTCTCCAGGGCAGTGGCGAGAGCAGGGGCCTCACTCTCAGCAGGCAAGCTCTTGAAGATGTGAGGCTTTGGCTGTGAAGTTTAGCCAGTGAACTTTGAGGCCCCTTCCAGCCTTGTCATGCTGGGACCTCCTGACTCCGTGACCTCTGCTTCTGCATACTGGACCACTTCCCAGCATTTCCCTTTAAACCACCTCCTGTCCTCCAGGCTCCCCAACTGTAGCTGTCTTCATAAATGCATGGGTGGCCTTCTTGGCTCTTCTGTTTTTCTTTTAGCTATTTTGAGAATGAAGCTATAGAGACATCTCGGAGTCTCCTCCTTTGTTACTGAGAAAGCATTTGCTTCCTTGAAGTACTTGTCCAGGTCCTGAGGGGTCCTTTACCTCTTCACTGCACCCTCCTCAGGACAGGCTGAGCTCAGAGGAGCCCCAGGCACCAAACTTGAGGGAGCTGTGACTGGTTCTCATGGGTAGGAGATAGCCTCACAAATAGATCCCTTTCTCCTCTCCACTGGGAAAGCATACAAGGGGATTATCTGTGAGGGCATCTGCCCTTTGGATGATCCTCTTGGTTTCATGATAGGGTTTCCCAGGTGGTGTTAGTGATAAAGAATCCACCTGTCAATGCAGGAGATGTGGGTTCAATCCCTGGGTTGCAAAAATCCCCTGGAGTATGAAATGGTAACCCATGCCAGTATTCTTGGCTAGAAAATTCCATGGACAGAGGAGCCTGGCAGGCTACAGTCTATATATAGGGTTGCAAAGAGTCGGACACGACTGAGTGACGGAACACACAGCCCTCAGTTTCATAATGAGCAACAAAACAGACTGGTTTTCAGGTGAGACAACGTATAAGACTTGGGATGTGTGACTGCAGATCACAAGTTCCACAAGCAAATGTTTTCCTTTCTATTGAACAGAAAAAGGAAGGTTAAAAAAACAAACAAACAACCCATAGTGTGTTGGAAAGATGATGGACTTTGTAGACAGGCCTGAGTGTGGGTCACAGCTCTGCCACTCAGGAGCTGGGCGACTTTGAGCATGCCATGGTAACTCTCTGAGCATCCATTTCCTCAGGTTTCATGAGGTCAGGCAGCTGATATACTCATCCTGTAAAGTGGCCCTAAGATTTAATGGGAGATGGACATGGAAGGTTCCAGAGGCCCTTATTAAATGTTAATTCTCTCTCCCCATTATTACAGTTAATAGTCAGTCTTTGGGAAATTGTGTTATTGGTCTCTTAATAAAAGCATTCTATGTATAATTATTTCTATTTTTAAATGTTCATGCATGTCATCGAGTGAGAATGTCCTTTGGTTTTTTAGGTATCTCTTCTATGAAATATGTATTTGTATTCCATTGTGTGTTCAGGGACCTTTGTTGTAGTGGTGTTTGTAAGAGCCAAAAATAGGACCTGGCCTATATGTTCCATAGAGCATTAAATAAACTATGATATATCTATACTAGGGAACACCAGGCAGCCACTATAAAGGATGCAGACAATCTAGATGAGCTGACGTGGAAAGACATACTGAGAAGAAAAAGAGTAAACTACAGCATAATGAACAATGTGATACTTTTTTTTTTTAAAGGTATGTGTACCAATGCACAGAAAAGATCCTGGAGGAAACACATCAAACCGTGGACAGTCGTTTCTAGTGGGGGACTGGGAGAGGTGGATAAAAGAAAGGAACTCTTATTACTTTCTATCTATTGGGTAGATAGATATTTACAAAGAAAATATATCTACTTCTTACAAGAGTGTAAGTTTTCTTACACTGTGGAAACAGTGGAGACAATAAAAAGATCTGTGGTTGCCAGGGTTTGGTGGGAGGGAAAACTGAATAAGGAGATTTCCGGGTTTTAAGGCAATGAAGATGCTCTGTATGTTACCATAATGGTGGGTCCATATCATCCTATATTTGTCCAAACCATAAAATGTCACCAGCAAGAGTGAACCCTAATGGAAACTATGAACTTCAGGCGATTATGACATGTCAAGCAGGTTCACTGATTGTAACCAATGTACCACTCTGGTGGGGGATGCTGATAATAGGGTTGGCTTTGTATGCCTGGGGGCAGGGGAGATATGGCAAATCTCTGAACCTTCCTCTCAGTTTTGCTGTGAATCTCAAGCTTCTCTAAAAAATATAAAGCACTTAAAAAAAAAAGATAACAAGTAAAAGAGTGCACCTTTCGCTGCCACTCAAAAGCTTAGGTTGGTACTGGCAAAAACAGTCCCATGGATCAAATTAGGCAACTTGCTCTTTCCTTTCCTTTTCAAGGAGTCAAGATTGCTAGGATCAGGGACTTAGTGGAAACCATTTATTTAGAAATGGAGCTGGGCTGGATGAAGTGGGCTAGGTGGAATTTAGGACATTGCTGACCTAGACTGTAGGAAGAACATTTATTTATTCATTCTTTTAGTCAACAAAAATTTATGAAGGGAGGGCCTGTACCTTTTAGGTGCTGAGGATAAGATAAAGAAAAGCCCCTGTCCTAACAGAACTTGCAATTGACTGGGCAGAAGCTAGGGTAGGGGGGTATAGATAATAAACAAGCCTTGTTTACCATGAATTCAATGTTCTGCAAAGACAGATACTCCAGAACAAAGGGGTAGGGAGTGAAAGTGGAGGTGGAAGCAGGGCTGGAACAGAGTCCTCAGGGAGACCTCTCTGTGGAGGTGCTGTCTGAGCAAAGACCTGAAACACATAAGGGAGTAAGTCACACATCGGAATGGAAGCCTTGAACAGAGAACGAGTGTGGTATAGTCTGGAAGCAGCAAGAAGCTGCTGGGAGGTGGTGACAGGTCAGACGCCTCCTAGGGCATGCCAGGAACTTTGGATTTTTTTTTTTTTTTTTGTACACAGAGAACCATTGGAGGGTTTCGAGGGAAGGATGACGTGTGGTCTGGCCACATTTTGTAAAAGGCCATTCTGGCAGATTTGAGAAAAGAGAGAGAGTAGGAAGGCAGGCATCTGAGGTCTATTGCTAAATGCACAGCTCTTGGAATTTTCCAAGACAGCAAGGATGTCAGTCTGTGTGATGGTGATAGTGGTGGAGGTGGGAAGAAATGCTCAGATTCCTGAAATATCTGCTTTACTTATTTATTTATGTTTTTGGCTGTGCTGGGTCTTTGGTGCTGCATGAGGCTTTGTCTAGCTGCGGTGCACGGGCTTCTAATTGTGGTGGCTTTTCTTGTTGTGGAGCACAGGCTCTGGGGCATCAGGGCTTCAGTAACTGTGGTACTTTGACTCAGTAGTTGCAGCTCCAGGTAGTTGGGGTGCACAGGCTCAGTTGCTCCTCAGCATGTGGAATCTTCCTGGACCAGGGATCAAATGTGTGTCCCCTGCATGGGCAGGCAGATTCTCAACCACTGGACCACCAGGGAAGTCCCGATACAATATTTAGAAGGTAGAGCTCATAGGATTTTTGATGCTTCGGATGTGGCTTGTGAAGGAAAGCGGGAAGTCGAGGATGAAATGCTTGACAAGCATTTCCACAGTCGGTAGTAATGAGCAGTCATGGAAAGCTTTCCAGTTCTCTGTTAGTCTAACTCTGTTTCTGATTTGACCCTCACTTCCACCCTCTAGAGGAGAACTGTTGCCATTTGACAGATGAAGTGACGGAGGCTCAGTTGTACCTTGCCGAAGGTCACAAAGCTCCTACTTAGAGGAACCATATCCTGATTCCCTTAAATCTTGTGCTCAGGTGCATCCAGTGGATGGTCCTCACTGGGTGTGACTTGTTGCTGGCAGGTTGTGGGGCAGGATCGCCAGGAGCTCACAAAGAAAGGTATTTGTGAGCCAGGGCAGCAGAGGAGGAAGTTTTAAAGGAGATGGGGTTTCAGCACCTGTTGCTCGGTCCTTTTCAAATGCTGGTGGAAGCTGGCTCAAGCTGTTGCAGCCTGCTGTACCACCAGAAGCAGGTGGTGGCCGCTGAAACGTCCTCGGGGTCAGGCCGAGAGTGACTCCCTGCGACCAGGTGCCAGGCACAATGGGTTACTCTTTAGGTAACTGGCTCGTATTCCCTAGGCTATTCTCCCCAAAGGCTCAGCTCCTCCCACTACTTCTTTTTCTCTCCTCCTCATCCCTGAACCCATTCAGACTGCTTCCCATCCCAGCGGTTCCACTGAAAAGACGCTCCGCCTCTCTCCTGGCTGAACCCGTGTCCTCTCTGCTCTCTGCTGCGCTCCTTCTTGTCCCATTCCCGTTCCTTCCACTGTGCTCTTGCCCTCCTCTGTGTCTCCCCCGACACCAGCGTCTTATTTCTCTTTGGCTTTGCAGCTTCCTCCTTCGGCTCATAGTCCCACCCCAAACCTCGGTCTTCCAGCTCCAGTTTTTCAGTTCTTACTTCTACAGAGATGTTCCCAAGCTGTATCTCCAACTGAGACCTCCTGAGCTCCTGAAATCATTGCTGCCCGAATCTCTTTCCTCCCAGGCAGAGATAAGAATCATGAACGCAGCTGGAGCATCCAGGGAATGGAGAGATGGCCCCTCCACATGGACTGGAGATGCTAAAATTCAGAAGGGAGATGCTGAGACCAGATCATGAGAGGTCCCGAAAGCCACTCCAGAAAGGCTGTGTGCATCTTGGATTCAGGATTAAAAACAGACGTTTCTGGTCCCAAAGAGATGACCAATTGCATTTTGGAAGAAGAATCACTAACTGTCCCTGTGGCTGATGGACTGGCCTGGATTTTACTAGTCCACAAGAGAGGCGGAAGAGAGCTGGGAGTGGCCAACTTTGGAAAACATAAACAGACACAGTCTTCTGAGGAGTGGGTTGGATTTCAGAGGAAGTGGAAAGGAGGTGAGGGGAAAAGGAGGTGAGGGAGAAAGGAGAGAGGCTTCAGTTGGTCTTCCAGCAGCCATGGCCCCTGCTGTGTTGGTCTCTGTCCCTGGGGCAGGATGCATATCCTGCTCATTATTTTCTTCCCAGTGCTCATTCTTATGGTTCTGAATGGGAAAAAACAAATTCTTCTGGGAGGCCAAATGAATTCAATAATGCCTCACTCTAACCCACGGGTGAATCAGCATGCTTTCAGTTTGTTTATAGGCTAACTTTATAGTTTACAGCACACTTTAATTCAAATAATTGTGTTTGATTATCACAGTCAGGCAGTTAAGCAGATATTGTGATTGCCATTTTGCAGATGAAAAACCTGAGGATCAGAGAGAGGGGACGTGTCCAGGGTCCAATAGCTATCAGTGGCAGAGTCGGGCCTTGAACTCCTTGGAGTCTTTTGACTCTTTTACCAGCACTTCCATGGGTACTGACTGATTATACCCATTAGGAGGTCTGAAATTTCCAACATCAGACATAAAGAAACTGTTTAGTAGACATAAGCTGCTTTTGTCCACTCAGTTTGCAAATCCCCCCTTTTTGATATTTGCATTTCTGTGAGTTAAGATAATGTGAGCTGCTGTAACAAACAAGTCCCCAAATGCATAATGTTTCAAGTACGACAAAATATCCACTGTGAGTATTCCTGTTTGGTGGGCAGCTTTCCTCCAAGGGGTAAACATTTAGGGACCAGGCTCCTTCTATTTTGTGTACCTACTGTCTTCTCTTTATGGCTTCCAAAGGTGGTTGGGAGGTTTTGATGGGCTTAGAAGCAATACATATTACGTCTCACTTTCCATTAGTTAGGACTCAGTCTGTGGATACAGCCAACTGTTAAGGAGGCTGAAATCATTCACTAGAATGTGTATCCAGGAGAGAAAACAGATTAGGGAAAGTGAGATAGAGACTGCCAGAGCAGTGGTGAACCATTGTTCCCTATCTGTCAGCCCACCAGGCCCAGTGGAATTTCCTGCTTCCTACCCTCCATCCTCCTTAGCTCAGATCCAGGATGGTTCAGCTTGGATAACAGTAATAAGTGAAGTCACCTTACTTCACTCCTGCACATGATTATTGGATCAGGTAGTGACCCATGACCCATGTTGAGGTTCAGTGAAACTCAGTCCTAGGATTTTACTGGGACTTTTGGCAAAGAGAACCTCTTCTCCATTGGGGTGGCTGAGATGTGAAGACATGAACCAGGGCAACCATTGTGTCAGCATGATGGGAGAGCGGGCTTGAGAATAAAGCCAGCAAATAAGAAAGCAAGGCTGAGAAATAGAGATACCTTTCAGTGATATCCTTTGAGGATCTACATTCTGGCATGTCAGTCCTGATCAAGTCCTACCCCTGACTTTTTTTGACTAAAATATCTAACATATCTTTTAAAATTGCTTTTCTTGAATTCTGTTTGAATTGAGTTTCTGTCGCTTATAAGCAAGAGGCCTAACAGAGGCCCATCTGCAAAATGCTGTGAGCCCCTGTTGCCCTTCCCCACCCCATCCTCCAGTCTGATGGCAGGGACCCACCTCCTCAGTGCTCCTTGAGGGCACTCCCTCTGCTGGCCAGCGAGTGGCTCTCTGCCTTTCAGTCATCCCATCTCCATATGGCTTCGTTGCTCACTTTCCCACTTGCTTTTTTTTTTTTTTCCTTTATAACACAGGAATTGTTATGAATCAAATGTAACATGTATTGCCTTCTAAAGAGGTCAGAACTATTTATAATCACACTGTTTTTTTTATACCCTACAGAAATGATAGTAGAAAAACTTTTTTTAAAGGATGTAAGCTTAGTGTCAGGTGCATCTCAGGCTCACAATCACTTTTAGGTGTTTTAAAAGTCAGAGTATGATATTTAAAATGGATAACCAACAGAGAGCTATTGTATAGGACAAGGAACTCTGCTCAATGTTATGTGGCACCCTGGAAGGGAAGGGAGTTTAGGGGAGAGTAGATACACGTATATGTATGTTTTGCTGTCCACTTGAAACTTTCACAACCTTGTTCACTGGCTATCAGTCAGTTCAGTTCAGTTCAGTCACTCAGTCGTGTCCAACTCTTTGCCGTACGCCAGTATAAAATAAAAAGTTTTACAAAAGTCAGAGTGTGGTATCCATTCAAAAAGCCTTCACTGGTAGAAAATCATGGCAAAAGTCTGGTAGAGGGGACTTCCCTGGTGGTCCAGTGGTTAAGACTTTGCCTTCCAATGCAGGGGGTACAGGCTTGATCCCTGGTTGGGCAGCTAGAGTCCCACATGCCTCATGGCCAAAAAAACCAAAACATAAAACAGAGGCAATATTGTAACAAATTCAATAATAATTTTTTTAAAATGGTCCATGTTAAAAAAAAATCAAACCAATGATCCTTTTAAAAAATCTGGTACAGTGGGCATGTGATATCACATTTATACACACACATACTTTAAGAAATGGAAACTATCGCATTGTTGTTAAAGAAGTTCAAAGAAAATGTGTTGGAACTTTACAAGAAATTCGGGGGGCCTGGGGAGTTCTGTTAACGAGGAGACAGGGGCTGGAAGACGCCTCGGTGTGGATTTCCACTGCTGGAGAGGGTTGCATGAACCCAGAGGGAGTTTAGAGGCCAACCACTCTCCCTTTTTCACAACAGACTCCAGCCACACTCCACCGTGCACAGTTCCTCACACACTCCACACTCTCAACCTTCCTTAGACTTAACCTAGACACACTCCCTGTACTTCTTCACTTAGAAAACATCATTTGAGATGCCTCACGTGGTACCACTTCTGTCAAACTTTCTAGAAAAAAATCAGAAATGCTCTTCTCTGTGACTTCCGATCCTTTGCACACACCACCATATTGAAATTTTTCACATTGTGCTTTTTTGTGAATGGCTTCTGTCTTCATCTCTCTGACTTAACTGTGAGTTTCAAGCAGAGACTATGGCTCAACCATCTCTCTAGTTCCCACAATTTTTGTCTAGGGCTTGGGTGTATAAAAAAATCAAATAAATGAAAAATGCAAATCTTACAAAATTGCACAGCAGGATTTATGGGGGAAGGAAAGATGTTTGCTTAGCTCTGAGAAAACTGATGACATAATTGACAATTCAAAGAGATGGAGACTTCTGGACAGCCCAGATAAACTTTGGGCATACTTTGGTTTGTGACTCAACTATTTTTTTCTTGATCACATAGGTAACAGCCAAGACAATTTTGAAATGAAATAAACTAACCTCATTTTTTCCATCTGCTCCATGTAGACTGGTCATTATCTGATTAATACTAGGGTTACCCGTCTGCCTGGGAAAGTTCAAGTTTGTACCTGCTGTCCCCACTAACTCCTTACAGTGCCCCAGTTAGCTCTCAAAAGTGTCCCAGTGTGCATGTGAGTTCTTTGGCCACCTGTTAATGGAGAGCATTATTGACCTGAGATGTCAAAGATGGAGTTGAACTAAGAGACAGTTTCTACTAAGTTGGAGCAGTCCTTCATTCTAGCTATTGTCCATGTCTTAATGGTCAGTGAAAGTAAAAGTGTTAGTTGCTCAGTAGTGTCTGACACTGCGACTCCATGGACTGTAGCCCACCAGGCTCCTCCAGCCACGGAATTCTCCAGGCAAGAATACTGGAGTGGGTAGCCATTCCCTTCTCCAGGAGATCTTCCCGACCTAGGGATCTAAGCCGGGTCTCCTGCATTAGAGGCAGGCTCTTTACCATCTGAGCCACCAGGGAAGCCCAGTCTTAACCATTAAGAAGAGGAAATTTTTTTCCTGCTGCCCTTCTATTGCTTTCTGAATGGGAAGAAGGGGGTTTGCTCTCTTTCTCTATTAATTTGTAGCCAAAGAAAACATTGGTGTTATCTATCATCATTTTAACCCGTACAACCCCGCAGTAATATTAATAACCATTTTACAGAGAAAGAAGCTAGGGCTCGGAGAAGTTAAGTAAATTGCTCAAGAGCACACAGCAAATAAAGGTGAGTGCTAATGTTAACCTCATTTTGTGAGACTGTCTCATGCTTCGTCCACTTTGCAACATTACTCACTATTTTAAAGACTGTTTTCACAGATTCCCTTATTTCAGAACTCATTTTCCCCCATCTGAATTATTAAGTGTAATATAATTTCTGCCTTTCCAAAGAAGACCCCGTTTGACATCTATTTGTTATGGAAGATCATTCTAGTCTGTGAAGTTCAGTCTATAGGTTACTGGGTTGTTTCTGATATGAAATACAGATTGAGTTTTTGTGAACAAGTGACTCTGCTGTAATTAAACTCAGCAATGATCTTTTGACTTAGGGACCATTAATACGTAATTAGGCAGGTTTAACTGGAAAACATTTAAATTATTTACAATAGGGACAAGCAAGGGATTCAGGAGTGGGGACAGAAATTAGACAGCAGAGCAAATAATGCTTTGCCTTGTGATTATTTTCAGCATTGACGATCACAAGACTGCTTGCAATAGCAAAATATTGGGAACCACCTATAGTTTATTCCATGCAATGGAATACCACGCAGTTGTTGTAACTGGTTATAGATACTTACTGATGTGGAAAAATAGATTCAAGACATAGTTAAGGGCCAAAAGCAGGTTGTAAAGCAATACGCACATGATACTTAAATAAAAAATTATGCACACCTAGAAAAAGTCCTGGAAAGATGTTTAAGTATCTCTGTTGTCCAAATTATGAGTGATTTCCCTTTTTCCCTTTTTTGGAATTATTTGATTGTCTAAGTTTCTTAGTTAACATAAATTATATGTACAATTTTAAGTCAAAAATTAATAAATATATGAGAAAGTGCCCACTTCTCTCTCACCACTATCAAAAAGCTATATGTTATTCAGCATCAAAAAAAAAGGAAATCCTGCCACACTGGAAATGCAGATGACCGTTAAGACATTACGCTAAGGCAAGTAAGCCCATCACAGAAAGATGACTACTATACGATGCCACTTATAAGCAGTATATAAAAGAGTCAAACATAGGACAGCAGATGCCAGGAGCTGGGGGTTGGGTGGGGGGAATGGGGAGCTGCTATCCAACGAGCATCAAGTTTCAGTTATGGAGGATGATCACATTCTAGAGATCTGCTGGATGACCTCCTGCTGCTAGCTCATGTTACTGGAATGGTGCATCTAAATTTTTGCTGAGGGTAGGTCTCACGTTAAGTGTTCTTACCATAGTTAGAAAAGAATAAAGAATAAAAGCTGTGTGTTTCCCACAGGACACTTTCCCCAGCTAAGCCCTCCACCACTGTCTACAGGGAACTCACCCAGCCTCCCTTCTGAGACTACCAGACTTGTATCACTTGGTTTCTAAATGCCTGTTATATGCTAGGAACTGTGCCACAGGCTCTCCCCTGTGGGATTTTCTGTAATCCTCTTATAAACCCAGTAGAGTGGAAACCATACTCCCATTTTGCTGATGAGGAACTGATTCTGAGGGTCCTGAGATTCCTGATGGAATTTCTCTTCCAGAAGAGGTTCTACTCTTTCAGCTGAACAGCCAACTTGATGCCAAGCCCAGAGGTCTTGAGAAGGATAGCAGCTAGTCACGGGAATAAAATGTAAGCATGAATGTAAGCAAGAGAGAGGGAAGCGAGCTGACAAAATGTCCCCCTTGCCTCTGAGGTTGGGACTCTGATCCCACTGTGCCCGAGACCGTTTATACAGTTAACCCCTGGATAAAACATTTGTTGGAAAGAATAACCTATTGCACCTTAAAATGAATGGCTGCTTTGGGTTCTCACATTTATTAGCTACTATTCACCAAGCATTTCCAATCTGCCAGACCCCACACTGAGTACTCTGCAGACACCATTTCATTTAAGCCTTATGACCACCCTATGAGGTAGGTACTTTTATCCTCATTTCTGCTAATGAGGAGATTGAAGCTTGCTGAGGTGAAGTATGTTGGTCAAGGTCACACAGCTTGTGAGTGGCAGGGCTCCAAAACTCTATCCTCTTAACCACAGTGCTTCTTTGCCTCCAGAATTAAAAAGAAAAAGAAATGGCAGAAGAGATCAGAGGGGCAAACCTAAAGACCTGGAGACGTTGGTGAGGACCTGGGACCAGCCAGAACTTCGTGCTTCTCCCAGAGCCTCTTGTCCATCCATGCCAGATTCTTTAGATTCCTTCATGGGAAGGTGCTAAGATGTGCTATGCGGAGGCAGGATAGAAAAATCATGGGTTTTAGATGCATATTGATTGGTTGAAGTTCCGTCAGTGACACCCACAAGCTATGGGAGCTCAGTTGAGCTACACAACCTTTCCAAGCCCTGTTTTGATGGCAGGCTCATTGGGAAGGCTCGATGAGGAAAGCAGGCCTGAGAGTGACTGACACAGGCTTTGGCAGGTGTATTAGTCAGGCAATGCTAGGCAATGCCGAGGTAACAAAAAAACTCATTTCTCTATAAACACGAAGTCCCATCCAGGTCAGACAAGTCCCCTCATCTTGTAGTTCTGTTGTCTTTTACCTCAAGTCACCCCAGTAGGGAACAGAGAACTGAAGAAGGCACCCCAGCTCCAAGCTGCCTTGGTCCAGACATGGGACACATCACATCTGCTCATAGTCCGCTGGCCAGAACTTGGCATCCAAGCCCGAGCAATCACAAAGGAAACCGGGAGAGACAGGGGAACACATGGATGGATGTTCAGGGAAGAGGGTTGTTCCAAGACATGACTGCTTCCTTCTCTCCCACTTCCCAATGTATTTCTCAGAGCTGAAATTCACACACACACACATCTAGAGCTATTAGAAAGCTCTCTGGGGACTTCCCTGGTGGTCCAGTGGCTAAGACTCTACATGCCCAAGGCAGGAGGCCTGGGGTTTGATCCCTGGTCAGGGAACTAGATCCCACATGACATGAGTAAAGATCCAATGTGCTACAACTAAAGCCAAATAAATAAATAAATATTTTAAAAAAGAAAAAAGAAAAGAAAACTCTCTGGTTCTAGGTAAGTAGATTCAGCATCTCTCACAGCTCTTTTACGTTGTACATGAGGAGAAAAGTATGAGTGAATTTTACTGATATTCCGAATTAAGTTAATACTATTACTATGTTTTGGGAAACTAATTGAATGGACTGAATGCTTCTTAAAAAAAGAAGTATTTCTCTATTCTTTTTTCAAGATCCTATAAGCCATCCCACATGGCTTACAGGGTCTTAATTCCCCCACCAGGGATTGGACTGGGCCCCCATACAGTGGAAGCATGGAGTCTTAACCAGTGGACGACCAGGAAAGTCCCTAAAAAAAAAAAAAATCTCTTAATTTGATGTGTGTACATATATCTTATTTTTGCATCGTATCACAAATAACTAGAACTAACTTACCCTAGTGACTGTTTGCCTATGCATTCTTATCTCTCCTTGTTCCATAGGATTTGAAGCAGTGCCTTAGAAATCACAGAATGCTGTAGCAATTGGTTCTTCCTATCTCCTGTCCCCACCCCCCACCAGTCATTCTACCCCTTGGCACTGAGGAGATCTTTTAAAATGCAGAACTGATCAAGCCAAATCTACTTAAAAAGAAATTAAAAATTTTCTAAGATTTTACTCCATCCCCCCAAATCCTTAGGCAGACAGCACAGTCTGCCGTGTTCCACCTTTCCAGACTATGCGAGCTATGCTTTGTGTCAATCTAGCTAAGCTGGAATGATGCCCTTCCCTGTATAATTCTGGGTTCAAGTTGTCCACAGATAATTCTGCTGTAAGGAAGATGAAGGTGGGACTCATAATATTAGAAGATTTCTAATGGGAAAGTACAAGATGGGAGGCCAAGAATATGTCAGATGTCCACCACTAATGTGTGCAAAGTATGTACTATGTGCCAGGTACTGGACCTGAACCCTTACAGGTACTAACTCTTTTATTCCTGGTAAATAAATCCATTGAGTTTGGTCCTATTATTCCCATTTATCAGATGTAGAAAATGAGGTTAAACCCCTTGCCCACGATCACCCAGTCAGGATTTGGACTCCATAGCCCATGCCTTCCATTACTACCATAATTATATGTTACAGAAACTTCAGCAGAGCTTCTGGAGATTTTAAATTCTCTGTGGAAGAGACAAAGAAAGAGATGATCTCTTTTTGTCTGGATATGAGGACTGGAATTTTCAGTCATCTCTTTAAGAGCTTGAAATAAAGCTGAACCCCACAGAGGACAGAGTTGATAGAAACTAAAAAAAAAAACAAAAAAATTATTTATACTCCTCTGGTGCTTGTGTGTGTGAATGGTTAACAATGCACTCTCCAATTAATTAGAGGTTTCCTTGAGATCAAAGGGTCCCATTGGGTATGTCATGGCATGGTCAGGATATCAGAAGTTTTGCTGTAGTAACAAATAACTCCCAAATCTCCTAAAACAAAAGAGATTCATTCCTTATTCGTGCTACATGGTCATTGTAAGTTGGCTGTGGCTCTGGTTCAGTGGCTTCATAGCACACAGTCTTTTTGGTATCCAGGATGATCTGAACGTTGCTGGTCACTGTATGAAGGAAAGCACAAGGCAGAGTATACACTGGCTCTTAAAGACGTAGCTTGGAAGTGACATGTCATTTCTGCTCCCATTTCATTGGCCAAAGCAAGATGCATGGCTGTGTATGAGTCCCCAAGGTGAATAAGTAACATAATCCTTTTGCTAGGAGGGCTACTAATTTGGGGGAACAGTCAGTCAATTTACCATGAGACATTGATCCCTTAGCCAGAGGGTGTACGACAGAGGCTGGGTTGATCAAAACCCTCTAGAGATCATCTTTGGGCACAACTAACCTTTCCTGTTTACCCCAGGGTCCTGTTCAAATATCCTTTTCTACACCATGAAGCAAAAACAACTGAGAATCTTGACCTTGATAGTCTTACTAATTCTCACAAGAATCAGGGCACTAGGATTTTGTTAGCTGGAGCCCAAATCTAGTTGATAACACAAAGACAGGACTGCAATTTGAGATTTTTTTATTAATTTTTACTGGAGTGTGTGTATGTGTGTGTGTGTATCTCCCCTCTTTTTTAGATTTCTTTCCCATTTAGGTTACCAAAGAGCATTGAACAGGTGGAAACTGGGATTTTACTCTCCGTATCCTAGGTCCTTTTGGCTCTAATAAGGGACACTCTGAGAAGGTGGGCTGAATTGGTGACCCAAGGAGCCAGAGTCCTGGCCCTTCAGCCCCACTGGCATCCGTCCACCTCTTCTCCTGGCTTGAACTGGCCTGTTGACAGGGGAAGCAGTGACCACACAGGCTCACTGATAACCAGGGAGCGTGTTAAGAGTATATAGGCTACAAACTGTATTTTTTCTTCTTATTAAGGCTCTGGAGACAAGAACATGACAACATTTTGGCAGCTGGGACTATAGCCATGTGTGAGGAGAAAGTGATTTGCATGAGCAATGCAAAACCACCTGGTTTATTGCAACTGACTCTGAACAAGTTAAATGAATCAGACTCCCAGTTGGATACCAGAGGAAGCTGACTTACACACACACACAGCCCCTGCAAAGAACTCTATAAAACACAACCACCCCACGCATGCGTTCCATACAGAGAAACTACTAAGGAACCTCTTGCCTTCTTGCTCTCCCTCCCCAGCCTTCATTTTCCTGGTGAGTTTGTATAAATTCTCTTACTTTGGTAGCTTTGTAGCTGGGCTTCCTCTTCCCAAGCCCACCCACCTCTCTATGGATGCACTTAGGAAAGATATGCTTAGTGGTGCCAAGGATTCAGAGCAATGGGAGTGCTTGTTCTGTAACCATCGACAATTAGAACTTCTCTCCAGCCCACCTGACTGAAGAACCCTAAGTGCCACTCCCTGGCTGATGCTTCTGCATTCTGAAGTTTCCAGGCCTTGGTCTTGGACTGTCAAAGCTGCTTATGGATCTGTTGGGCCTTCACATACCCGCAGCCCCCCAGGGTTTCTGCTCTCTCCTTCCTGTTGTTGTTCAGTCCCCAAATCATGTCCCACTCTTCACTACCCTCTGGACTGCAGCACACCAGGCTTCCCTGTCCCTCCCTCACCATATCCCGGAGTTTGCCCAAGTTCATGTCCATTGAATCGTGAGGCCATCCAGCCATCTCATCCTCTGTCGTCCTCTTCTCCTTCTGCCTTCAATGTTTCCCAGCATCAGGGTCTTTTCCAATGAGTCAGCTGTTTGCATCAGGTGGCCAAAGTATTGGAGCTTCAGCTTCAGCATCAGTCCTTCCAGAGTACTCAGGTTGATTTCCTTTAGGATTGACTGGTTTGATCTCCTTGCTGTCTAAGGGACTCTCAAGAGTTACTTCTAGCATCACAGTTTGAAAGCATCAATTCTTCAGTGCCCTGCCTTCTTTACTGTCCAGTTTTCACATCCATATTACTGGAAAAACCATAGCCTTGACTATACCAACTTTTGTCGGCAAAGTTTGCCAGGTATTAAAGTAAAGACATATCCCAGCACTGCATTTCTTTCCTGGAAAGCCCTTCCTGAGGGTTGGTTACAGGCTGGTCTGGGCTGGGAGAGATGGTTGTGTGTACTGGAAAAGACAGAACATGGTAGGCAGGGTCATAAAGAAGGTCTTATAATGTAAGGAAAGAGCACTTAGCAGGAGACTGAAGACTTGATTTCAAGACTGAGTTAGGTTACTAATCCTGATAATTCTAAGTTTGCTTGAGCTCTCACCCTTTGTTCATTCTTGGAACAAACATACATTAAGTGCCTACTACAAGCCAATACCATATTGGCTGCTGAGGGATAGGGTGGTTGTAGCCAGCCTTCAAGATGGCCCAACAATCCCTGTCTTCTGATATTCACATTCTTGTGAATATCACTCTCCTGCAATGAATAGCTGATCTGTGTAACCAATAGGAAAATGTAGAAATGACAGTCCGTGATTCCCATGACTAGGTCATAAAAGGCACAGTGATTTATGCTTTGCTTTCTCTTGGAATTCCCACACTGGGGAAGCCAGCCATCATGTCGTGAGGATGCTCAGCAGGGCTTGAAGAGGCCCATGTGGGAAGGAGCTCAGGCCTCCTCCCAGTAACAAGCACCATGTGAGTCAGCCACTGTGGAATAGATCTATCAGCCCCAACCGAGCCTTCAGACAACTGCAGCCCAGCTGACATATTTCTTGCAACATCAAGAAAGACTTCTGGGGAATTCCCTGGCAATCCAAACGGTTAAGATTCTGGGCTTTCACTGCTGCAGCTGGGGTTCAATCCCTGGTCAGGGATCTCCCAAAAGCTACGTATGATGGCCAGATAAATAAATACAAATGTTTTAAAAAAAAATCATGTAGAGAAGGACTTTTGTCCAGAACCATCTATCAAAGCTGCTTCTGAGTTCCTGACCCACAGAAACTGGATAATCATTGTTGATTATTTTAAACTACTCTGTTTGGGAGCACTTCACTAAGCAGTAACAGAGAGCTAATAATGCAGCAACCAGGACATAGAGATCCTTACCCCTACCATCATGGAGTTACAATCTAGTGAGGTGGGGATGAAGAAGAATAGACAAAGGAATCAAATCAAGTGAATAAGTGTAATTCATGGTAAGGGCTGTGAAAGAAGCAAGCAGGAGGTTGGGCTGAGATGTGATGGGCAAGTGCCTTTAGATAGGGTGGGCAGGGAATGCCTCCCCAGGGAGCTGACATTTAAGCAAACACTGAAAGGTGAAGGCTCCTAAGGGCAGCCCCCTGCTCCCAGATACCGAAGCTCCACTTCAAGGATGACAGAGCCTCTCAGCCTGCCCTTGGCTGCTCATCTCTGACTTTTTTTCATCCTTTTGACTTTTTATTTACAATAAAATTTAACAATCTTTAAAAAAAGAAAAACTGTTTATTTGGCCACACCAGGCCTTAGTTTCAGCATGTGGGCTCTTAATTGTGGCATGCAGGATTTAGTTCTCTGACCAGGGCTTGAACCCTGGCCCCCTGCATTGGGAACATGCAGTCTTAACCTCCAGACCACCAGGGAAGTCTCAAAATTTAACAGTCTTCAGGTTCTTAACAGAGAAGGCAATGGCACCCCACTCCAGTACTCTTGCCTGGAGAATCCCAGGGACGGGGGAGCCTCGTGGGCTGCCATCTATAGGGTCGCACAGAGTCGGACACTGCTGAGGTGACTTAGCAGCAGCAGCAGGCTATCACACGTCACTTCGTGCGTTAATTAGCATTATTCTTGCTCCCTTTAAGATGTGCTGCATCCTTACTCCAGCCTTTTGCAACCCTCCAATTTCTGGTTCAGTCTCCTCTCGTTACTCTTCTCCAGGTAGAAAAGTAGGCAAGCATCTTTTTTTTTTTTTTCCATTCATGGATATGTTCCTAGAGATTCAGCTGATAGTTTTTGCTAACTGGCTCCTATTGATGCGTGGTCTGGTCTGCAACTTGTAGTGTTATTTATAATAAGTTAAAGAAATGAACTTCTACCTTGTCTAAGCCATTGTATTAGGGGTTCTCTAGATTGTAGCTTCTTAGGTGCTCCGCTATGTAGCACCAGGGAGCCAGCACCGTTATGTGGGGTCTTGGAGGCTATGGTTTGGGGTTGGCCCTTTATTCTAATAGCAGTGAGAGAGTCATTGGTGGGTTTTAAGCAGTAAAGCAAAATGATCTCATTTGTTCTTTAAAAAGTTCGCTATGCTTATTCCATGGGTCTGTACCCTCCAAGTCTCAGGTTTCTAATTTTTAAAATAGGAGTCTGAGATAGAATTTTCCACCCTGCTTATCCCCGCAAAAGGTCTCCTTTCCAGGCTAAACATGCCAGTTCTGTTAACCGTCTTTCACACAATTTGGGCTCTTCAAAGCCTGGTTGTTCTCTGTGGAGTACACACGTGTCGAGTCCTCTGGAACTGTGTTACTTCAAACCCATCTCAACATTCCACCCATTGTCTGTCCAACCTGGGGTGGAGCAGGACTGCCAGCCTCGCTGTGAGATCACTTTTGAGATGTGTTAACTGACATAATTTCATTGCAAAATCTCATTGCTGCTACTCCTGAAGGTGAATAGTATGAAACCATTCCTTGCTACCCTGAGGCTGTCCCCCACCCTAACCCTTCATCCTGTATTCCCTCTGCAGTGGGCAACACTAGGGCAGAAAAGACCAGGGGTTCTTGCAGGACATTTCCTCTGCGATGGTCTTGGGGGCAAAAGATGGCTTGATTGGGATTCCAGGAATCTTCTCTGCAAGCATGACATAGTTCAGTCACTGTCATGTCCGACTCTTTGCAACCCCATGGACTACAGCACGCCAGGCCTCCCTGTCCATCCACCAACTCCCAGAGCTTACTCAAACTCATGTCCATTGAGTCGGTGATGCCATCCAACCATCTCATCCTCTGTCGTCCCCTTCTCCCGTCTTTAATCTTTCCCAGCATCAGGGTCTTTTCCAACGAGTCAGTTCTTCACATCAGGTGGCCAAAGTGTTGGAGTTTCATCTTCAGCATCAGTCCTTCCAATGAATATTCAGGACTGATTTCCTTTAGGATGGACTGGTTGGATCTCCTTGCCATCCAAGGGACTCTCAAGAGTCTTCTCCAACACCACAGTTCAAAAGCATCAATTCTTTGGTGCTCAGCTTTCTTTATAGTCCAACTCTCACATCCATATTATGACTACTGGAAAAACCATAGCTTTGATTAGATGGACCCTTGTTGGCAAAGTAATGTCTCTGCTTTTTAAAATGCTGTCTAGGTTGGTCATAACTTTTCTTCCAAGGAGCAATCTTCTTTTAATTTCAAAGCTGTAGTTACAATCTGCAGTGATTTTGGAGCCCAAAAAAATAAAGTCTGTCACTGTTTCCATATTCTTTAGAAAAAGTGGCTAAAAGACATGATCTTTGCATTGGAAACATTTGGATCTTAGTTCCAAAGAGAATCATCTGAGAATGATGCTGTGGATGAGTCTGAAGCCTGATGGAGAGTTCTCATACAAAGGATCAGATCGGCCTGGAGTTCAGATAAAAGATCACAGTAGCTAATTTATTTAGGAATGATAGCTTTCCAACTGGGGTAACAGATAAGTGCTTCCAGAAACAGCTTCTTTAGGCAGTGAAGCCACAAATGGCTGCCTTCAGAGAGAAGAGGGAAATGGTTGAAGACAGAGAAGAATTTAGGTCAGCCAGAATGGGGCCCCAAAAAGTCAAGTTCAGAAATAATTTAACAGATAGGGAGCCAAAGAATATGTGGTTTGCCTGACAAATGACATTCACTTTGAAAGTGAAAATGAAATTGGAGAAAGCAAAATTGCTGCATAATGGGTCCTGGAGATTAAAGAGATATGATACCAGGGGAGAAGGGAGTTGTAAAGCCTTTCTAGTTAAGCATGGAAATACAATGAATGAATCTTGGCCCCTAAGGGTCAAGTGAAGCACATACAGATAATGGCTTAATCCCATGCAACTCCAGAACAATGTTCATTAGCAGAGAGTCTCAAGTTCTTGACAAATATGCCTGGCCAGGCTCACGCCACCTCCTCCCCAACTGCTCATTCTCAGAGGAGCTCTCACAGCACAAGGCCACTTAATCCAACAGCTAAGCCAAGGAAAGATGGAAAACGGCTTTTACCCTGAATGTCAAGGGGCCTCCAAAGAGCTGGATGGTGTGGAACGGGGAAGAGATGATGCACATTGAAACTAAAGAAGCACCATGGGGCTGGCAGAACCTTGCCCTGGCAACATAACCATCCCTGGCCACCTCACAGAAGACACGTGGACTTCTGCCTAGGGACTTTATTCCTGATCTAATGAATGGATTCTCTGTGAGATTGGTAGACCAAACACTCCATCTCTATGAGACTCATTTCATCCACTCCTAGGACAAGCGTAATCACATCTATTGATCCCTTTCTTCTTCACAAAAATAAAGGCTTGCGCAGCATTTTTGTCAACACTGAATTCTCATTTAACCCTCACAGTCATTCTACAAAGGGTATGATTGGCTCTATTTTATGGAAGAGGAAACTGAGGTCCAGAAATGTGAAATGACTTGCCCAAGGTGTAGACCAATGTAGAATAAACAAGACTAGAACACAAATAATCTGATTTCTGATGCAGGGCTCTTTCTCTGACCCCAGGACCATCTGTTGAACAAGAGAGAAATTCTGAGCACTGTTGCTAGGCTATAGTATATTGTGGTAAAGAGCATGAGTTTTGGGATAAGCCAACTCAGTTTCATGTTCCAGCTTTGTGACTTTCTAGTAGTGTCACTTGGTCATGTGAGCTTTAGCATCTTGTTTATAAAATGAGGATCAAGATGACACCTTGGGCACAAGCTTATTGTGGATTCAACATCCAGGAGTGTTTGGTGCATCACACAGCAAGTGCTGAATGAATGGAAACTTGTTCTCACAGTCAGCCATGGGAATGTGTTGCTGGAAAACCTGATGGGAGTGATTAGGAGATATGGCTCTGAAGTCAGATGACATGGGTTTGAATTCTGACTCTGCCACTTGGAAGATGAGTGACCTTAAGAGCATTGTTTAACTTTTCTAAGTTTCATTTTCCTCATCCGTAAAATGGGGTCAATACTTGTCTCATATTACTGTTGTGAGAATTAAATAAGATACTTGAAGAATGCATGGCAGACTGTGAGTGCAACAGAATTATTCTCCATTACTGCATTGTTGTATTGTGACTGTTTATTAATGATCAGGAAGAAGAGTCAGGGCCTCGTTAAAGTGAACATTTCCAGAAAACTAGTACCCACATCCACATGCAGAGAAGCCAAAATTGGTGTTATAATATGGGGTTATTGAGACCTGAAGAGTGTTTTTTTCTGTTCCCAGACCTGGGGCTGTATTTGCATTTCAGCATCATGTTAATCTCAGTGTCTTTCTTCTCTTCATCATGCTTTGTAGTTAATAGTATCTCATCACTGTCTTTAATGGCTATTTGGGGTTCCTCCCATCAACAATGGGTTCTCATTTTCAGTTCAGTCCATAAGTCCATTCACTCACTCCTTCCTTTCCTCATCCATCCATTCATTTACCCATCTATTCCACAAACATTTCTTGTACGTCTTCTTGGGTGCCAGGCCTTGTTTATAAAGTGCAGCAATGAATCAGATATGGCCATACCATTCCGGAGCCAATATTTTACTGGAGGATCTGAGACTTGTGTATAAATCCTTTAGTACAAGGAAGGATGAGGTAAGGGTCACTATAGCGTTAGCGTTAGTCGCTCAGTCGTGTCCAACTCTTTCCAACCCCATGGACTGTAAGAATGTCAGGCTCCTTTGTTCATGGAATTATCCATGAATACTGGAGTGGGTAGCCATTTCCTTCTCCAGGGGATCTTCCCAACCCGGAGATCAAATCCAGGTCTCCTGCATAGCAAGCAGATTCCTTACCAGAAGAGGTGGTTAAAGTGTCAGGGAAACAGAACACAATGATGGAAGCTCTTCAGTGGCGTTGATCAACTCCAAGAGCCTCCTCTTGGTTAAATGCTGGAAATCATTTCACAATTTATCTTTCTTCCTCTCTTCAAGATCCCAGAAATCCCTACCTCCTAGCCAATTTCTTAGTAACAACCTCTTTTCTTTTTAAAAAATAGTTGTGCTTATTTAATTATTTAGCTGTTATGGGTCTTCGTTGCCGTGCAGGCTTCTAGTGTCAGCAAGCAGGGGCTTCTCTCTAGTGGTGGTATGCGGGCTTCTCATTGCGGTGCCTTCTCTTGTTGCAGAGCACAGACTCTGGGGTGCGAGAGCTTCAGCAGTTGTGGCTCCTGGACTCTAAAGCATAGGCTCAGGAGATGTGGCTCAAGGGCTTAGTTGCTCTGAGGGATGTGAGATTTTCCCAGATCAGGGATTGAACCTGTGTTTCCCACACGGGTGGACAGATTCCTTACCACTGAGCCGCCAGGGAAGCCCTTTCTTTTTTAAATTTTTATTAAAGTATAGCTGATTTACAGTGTTGTGTTAGTTTCAGGCATACAGTAAAATGATTCAGTTATACATACATATGTATAACTGAATATAGTTAATACAGTTATACATACATATGTATAACTGAATATAGTTAATACAGTTATACATACATACATGTTAGTCACTCAGTCATGTCCGACTCTTTGTGATCTCATGGACTGTAGCCTGTCAGGCTCCCCTGTCCATGGGATTCTCCAGGTGAGAATACTGGAGTGGGTTGCCTTTCCTTTCTCCACGGTATCTTCCTATTATATACATAAATTCTTTTTTTACATTCTCTTCCATTATAGGTTATTATAAGATATTGAGTTTAGTTCCCTGTGCTATATAGTAGGTCCTTGTTAGTTATCTACTTTATATATAGTTGTGTGTATATGTTAATCCCAAATTCCTAATTTATCCCTCTCCCCCCTCCCCTTCAGTAACCATAAATTTGTTTTCTATGTCTGTGAGTCTATTTCTGTTTTGTACATAAATTTCTTTGTATTCTTTATCTTAGATTCCACATATAAATAAATGATATGATATTTGTCTTTCTCTGTCTAGCTTGCTTCATTTAGTATGATAATTTCTAGGTCCATTCATGTTGCTGCAAATGGCATTATTTCATTATTTTTTATGGCTGAGTAGTATTCTCTTGTATATGTATACCACATCTTCTTTATCCACTCATCTATCAGTGAACACTTGGGTGTAACAACCTCTTTTCTATCCTGGAAGAAAGTGCTTCCTTGTTCAGGTCAAAGCTAACTGTTGCAGTCAATCCATGGTGGGCCCAGCCTTTTCTTACCCAGTCTCAGTGAGAGAAAGAAAAATACTAGACCAGATCATGGGCTAGACAGTTACATGCCTGAGCCTTGGCCAGATGGGTGATGGGACCACTAAGTGAGATGGGGAATTCAGGAGCAGAGTGGGTTCGATGAGTATGATGGGGGAAGAGACAGCACAGAGTCATGAGTCTATTGAGGTCCTCAGAGACATCCAGGTGAAAGTTTCCATGTAGAGTTGGATATTTGGGTCTGAAGCTCAAGGGAGATACTGATTTGCAAGTCATGATATGGGTACAGATATAATAGAAGCCATGTGAGCAGGTCCATAACCCAGGAAGAGGGTCCACAGTGAGAAGAGAAGGAAATCCATGACAAATCCCCCAGGAACATGAGAACTGAAAGAGTGGGCAAAGGTAAAGCATCCAGAGAAAGCTACCAGCATGGGTGAATGTAACCGGTGAGAGAAAAACCCAAGATGAATGCTGGTTCAGATGACAAAGAAGAGTATTCTAAGAAGAATGTGGTCAACCTTGTCAAATGCTTCAGGTAAATCAGCTAAGGTTAAGAGCTAAAAGTTCATTGGGTTTGACAAATAGGCGGTAACTTCAGAGGTGGAGTGACAGAAGAAAGAGGTTTCAAACTGTGCACTAATTTCAAGAAGATAATGATAGGATGCAAGCATAGAGGGATTAGCTTTGAAAAGAAGCTTCCCTTCCTAAGTGACAACAAGAGAGGAAATTATAATAGGAGAAAATAAAGTTAATTTTGGAAGTGAATGGAAGGGATCTGGGGGAATTTATATGTGGTGGCCTTTACTTTGGGAAGTAAGAGATGCTTGAGATAGTGTGAGAATGGATGTAGGACAGGACTTGAGGGCTTGGTGGTTTGGATGAAGTTTGTGAAGAATGGGAGAGGGGAAGGGATAAACATTGAGGTCAGATGGGTGATTTTTCAAGGTCAGGATTTTAGAGGTAGATGTTGTTCTTTGCTGTTTAGTCGCTAAGTTGTATCTGACTCCTTTGCAATTCCATGAACTGTAGCTTGCCAGGCTCCTCTGTCGATGGAATTTCCCACGCAAGAATGATGGAGTGGGTTGCCATTTCCTTCTCCAGGGGATCTTCCTGACCCAGGGGTCCAACCCACGTCTCCTGCATTGGCTGGCAGGTTCTTTACTGCTGAGCCACCAGGGAAACCCAGAGGTACATGTTGGCAAGTCATAAATGTAAGCTCCTCAAATGGAAGAGAAGGGTATGGAAATAGGTAAAACAAGACTTTGGAAGATGAGGTGCTTTACGCATCTTGCGGGCATCTGAAATGGTGGCAGGGGTGGGGGTGGAGAGTGAAGCTGTGAACCAATGCCAACAGACACCAAATTTGCATAGTGAGGGTCTGCTTCATGCCAGGCACTGGACACCATCATGCCCAGTAAGCACAGGTGATAAATTTGAATATAGTCAGTATGTGAGAGAGGTGGGGATAGGAGACATGTAGTGTAGGGCATAGTCTATGCAATGGTATCCTTGTGACTTGTGGAGACACATGTCTTTGAGCCACATGGGAATAGAAATTCCTATAAATGTCGGTGGGGGATGAGGAGAATACTAACCACCTGGGTTGTGTGAGTTGTGTGTTTTAAGGGCATGGTAGTAACAATTGTGGACAGATGAACAGCTTCCCCTGGAGAAGGCTGCAGGGAAGCAGATCATTAGGGACACCACGTGCCTAGCCATGTGTTAACTGCTTGAGTAACAACAGCATTTGGCCCTGCTCTGAGGGTCCCTGGAACCTTTTTGAGCGCCCATCTGTGCTGCCAGACCTCGGTGGGTTTACTGTTTCTCTCTGCCCTGTTGGCTAAGCCCTGCTCAAACAGGGATAATGAAGGTCTCATTTGCCTCCAACAATATGGTGCCTTTCTGCATAATTTACATGTTTTCTTCAAGGCCCAGACACTAAGTAATGAAGTAACAAATTCTGGTGCAGGGTCTTGCTACTGATACATGGAAACCCAGACTCTGTTCCTTTATTCTTCTGTGGCACCTCCCCAGCACAAGCTTGGGAAGATGTACTCAGTCCCGCTCTTGGCAGGCACTTGTCAAAGAGAGAACTTGGACTTCTCAGGATGACTGGCTGCATCTAAACGCTAGCTTTATGTTGCTGTCACCTTTTGAATTTCAGTAGCAGTCGGTTGATTTATAAATACTTCTCTGAGATGAGATTTTGTTTCTAATTTGTAATAACATTAATGACCACTTATTGAGCACTTATATGGGTCAGCCACTGTGCTAAGGATTTATGTGAAGCATTTTTTAAGAATCTGCACAGCAGTAGATGAAATAGGTGCTTTTTTTCATTTTTCTTTTTCACGGAGGTAGCTGAGGCTGAGGGAAAATCAGTTATCCATGGACACAGCTTCTGATGGAGACAGGATCACACCCAGAGCTTGTGCTTTTGGTCACCACCACACCTCTTCTTTAGACTTTCTAGCCCCCCATCATTTGCCATCAGTGTATTCATAATGCTTCAGGTCTCACATTTATTCATTTGGCCATCTTTCACTGAGCACCAAATCTGTTCTAGAGGCCATGGGAAGTCATGACCTCAAGGAGCTGAGGATTGCTAGAGTGTAAACCAAGGCAAGGGGGCTTCCCTGGTGGCTCAGTGGTAAAGAATCTGCTTGCAATGCAGGAGACTCAGGTTCAATCCCTGGGTTGGGAAGATGCCCTGGAGGCAGACATGGCAACCCAGTCCAGTATGCTTGCCTGGAGAATCCCCATGGACAGAGGATCCTGGTGGGCCACAATCCATAGGGTTGCAAAGAATTGGACATGCCTGAAGTGACTGAACATATATACATGCTAACTAAGGCAAAGAGCAGGGGGTCTCTGATACTCAGGGTGAGGACAGGGGCCAGTTCACAGAGGGCCATGTGGCCACATTCAAGAGTTTGGGCTCACAGGTAACAGGAAGACATTTGAGGAATTTGAGTAGTGGAGTGAACATTATGCAAACAAATACTCATCACTCACCTCCTGCATGTCAGATATTAAGGATGGTGATGGTGTAAGACGTAGGGTGAGGCATATCAGGTGCCTAGAATTTAACTCAGAGTAAGTGCTTCCTTAAATTCTGCGCCCTAGGTTCCTGGCTGTCTCACCCTAGTCCGGGCCTTGGAGGGAGCTACCAGGGACTGAGGATGAGCACAACTTGGATCTGCACCCTTAAAGTGTGATGAACTATGGGGAGGAGGGAGGATTGGACAAAGTTCCAACTAGCCACCCACACGGGGCACTGCACGACTGCCTACACTACAGACTCCTCCACGGCACCTGTAGAGTGTTACACGTCATCAGCCTTCCTGTTGGAGACGAGTCCTTATTACATCCATGTCCTTCTGTCACCCTCTCAATCACAGTCACCAGTTTACATTCCTAAAAGCATTTTGCAAGTCTCCACAAATAAGTGGGGGGTGTTGACTACTTCCACTGACTTTTTCCTGTTGTCTGGGTACCAACCTCTGGTACATTAGGCTTAGAGGGTGGTTCTAGAAATTCCTACAATATAGATTCATCTTGGAGACTTCCCTGGTGGTCCAGTGGCTGAGACTCCGTGCTCCCAATGCAGGGGACCTAGATTCAACCCCTGGTCAGGAAACCGGATCCCACATGCCACAATTAAGAGTTCACATGCTGTGACTAATGATCCTGCATGCTGCAACAAAGATTGAGGATCCCATGTGCTGCAGCTGAGACCCAGTGCAGCCAAATAAATGAGTATTAGATATGGGCTCATCTTGTATCGCCAAGATCCAGGATTCAAAGTTAAGCTAGATAAAGGTTCAACCGAGTGGGATGAGAGTAGGACGGCAGAGCAGCCCCTCTATTTTTCTAAGTTTTAGAATCCACAACTGGGGATCCTTCAGATCTCCCCATTCTTTTGACTCGGACTCTGTGAGTTCAAAATCTAGTCCACTGCTCTTTAGGAATTATAATCAAGTTTATCCTAAATAAAGAGAAGCTGTCACTCCAGGTCACCTCTGCCTCCACGTCTTCAACTCCAGTAATCTCTAATGGTTTAGGCTTGGTTATTACTATGATTGTTGTTTAGTTGCTAAGTTGTGTCTGACTCTTTGCAACCCCACGAACTGCAGTACACCCAGCTTCCCTGTCCTTCACCATCTCCCAGAGTTTGCTCAAACTCATGTCCACTGAGCTGATGATGTCATCCAGCCATCTCATCCTCTGTTGTCCCCTTCTCCTCTTGCCTTCAATCTTTCCCAGCTTTAGGGTTTTTTTTTTTTTTTTTTTTTTCTCAATGAGTCAGCTCTTTGCATCAGGTGGCCAAAGTATTGGAGCTTGAGCATCAGACCTTCCAATGAATATTCAGGCTAGATTTCTTTTAGGGTTGACTGGTTTGATCTTCTTGCTATTCAAGGGACTCTCAAGAGTCTTCTCCAGCACCACAATTTGAAAACATCAGTTATTCAGAGTACGGATTAAATGTCCAAGGAGCAAAACTGCATTACATTCCTAGAGGGGAGGGGACACTGTTGGTACAAAACAGGAGTTGCTGTGGAGCAGAATGTGAAATAGAGTCCTTGCAGACTCTATACTATAAGGCTGATGCAGAGAGACAGAGACTGTTCTGCCATCATTTGCCTGAAAAGAGTCATTTCAGTGGGGACACAAGAGGATGCTCACCTATGCTAAGACATCAGATCCATGGCGGCTGGGGTTCTCTTGGGGAGGGAGTCTGCTTTCAGTTTTACTGTCAACTGGATGATGGGAAGCAGCACAATTCAGTGGAAAGGGCATTGGTCTTTGGGACTTCCCTGGCAGTCCAGTGGTTAAGACTCTATGCCCAATGCAGGGGGCATGGGTTCAATTCCTGGTTGGGGAAATAAGACCCCACATGTCCCCTGGTACAGCCTAAAGAAAGGGGGAGCACTGGTCTGGGAGACGAGAAACTTAGTTCAAGTCTAGCTCTCCTCCTATCCCAGGGCAAGTAACTTGGCTGCCCTGGATTTTTCTTCACTGCAGAATGACTAGATGATCACTCATATTGCTTCCAGCTCATAGATTTCCCATTCTATGAATGCCCAGAAAAAAAAAAAGAAAACATCACCCCATCTGGCTCCTACCTTCCAGAGAATGACTTGTGGAGCTGTCGCTCTTTGGGGACAGATGGTAGGCAGGTATCTGTTTCCACATTTGGTGTGATGTAAGGAGGAAGAAAAGAAAATAACAATGTCTGAGCCAACTTACCCAGGCGGGCTGGCTCCTCACCCAGCCGCCCTAGCCAGCTGTTTACTCTGTGTGGTTTGTCCTGGGGTCCCTCAGCGTCTGGTACCTGACCCACCCTCCCCAATCAAACTGGCTATTTCCAAAATTATTCCCCAGGGGACCCTACCTGTTTGAGGACTCTTTTTTTTTTTTTTTTTTTTTTTAATGCTTTCAACTGTTGCTCTCAAGGTCCTCAGTCCTAGAGGTCTTCATTGAAGCCAACCAAGCGTGTAACACTTCCAAAGAAATGTTGCCACAAGATATTTAACACTGCAAATCCTCTCTCTGGGCACAGCCTCTGTCTTCCCACTGCACTCCGAGTCCACAGTGTCCAGTAATAAAAAGAGCGGGGGCTTTGGAGCACGGTACGCATGTGGGGCCCTGGGCAGAGCCTCTGTTTTCTTCTCAGTTTGGAGAGGGTAACAGCACATACCTGGATGAGAGTGGATGAGAGAATGAAAGAGAGGATGGTTGAGAAACATCCAGGGTCTTAGGAAGAACATGCGAGTTCCCTCCTTTTCCTTTTCTGCTTGTGGTGGCCTTTTCTGCTTAGTTGAGTCCTCGAGATTATTCCACACTAGATGATGTCAGTCGTGAGAATTCTTACCTTGGGCTGTGTCTGGTCTAAGCATGGGTAAATGACCTAATTCTGCCTGATGCATGAGGGGAAGTCTGTTGGGAAGGCTTGTGGGAAACGTTTCCTTTCTCTGAATGAGAGACCTAAGAAGGAGACAGTCCCTATTTTCCTCTGGATAAGGTGCTCTTTGAAGGTGACCTCTGTAATCCCTGCCGCCATTTTGCTGCCAGCCAGAGGATGACGCCAATATACATCATGAACGGCAGAGCCCCTGGTTTGTAAGAGAGCCCTCTCAGCCCTCCTCTGGTGATGCCCTACCCCTGGACTTCTGGTTATGTGGGTTAACTCACATATTTCCTCACCATTTAAGCTAATTTGATTTAGGGTGTTCTGGTCCTTTCAGCTGAGGGCATCCAAATTGCTAAACCTCTCATCATGGGCCCCTCCTCTTAATTATCAATTCTTCACATTCCCATGGCCGCTTTCAATTTCCTCCTACCATTCCCCTTGTGCGATAACCCAGCTGGGCTCCTGAGCCAGCTTTTCCAAAAGTAGAACCCTTCCTGCCTACCCTTATGAATTGACATGTGGCTGTTTCTACCTAAACAAGCCCTGGTGTTGTTTTTTCGCCCCCTATCTCCAAGGCTGCAAAGTATTGCTGGAAAGATATAAAATAATGTTTAGCAGCCATATTCTAGGTCTATGCTTGCTTTCTTCCTGGGGCCTTAGCTTCCAGTCAATCTAAGTGCCCAGGGGTTGAACCAGGGTTTCCTGAATTACAGGCAGATTCTTTACCATTTGAGCCACCAAGGAAGCCCCTTGCTATTTCCACCTCTGCACAATTGCTCGTCGTGTTCCTAGAGCAATCTTTCCCATCCTTCCAGGCCAATCCCAAATCTTTATGGTGAGATGCAAATACAACCTCCTCGGAATCCCTGTAATGTTATATCGCTCTTCAAATCCAGGTCAGTGTCCTAATATAGATTTTTGTCTATTTCCTTTATATTCCCTGGTAGGCCCTGGTCTCCTTTGACAAGCTTTGCTTCATATGAAGAGCCACACAAATCTAAATTAAGACAGAAACAAAGGATAAAGATGAAAGGTTCAGGTTTTAAATCAGCCAGACTCTAGTCTGAAGATGAGCAGTGCCACTTAATAAGTAAGGGAAATAAGGAAATTATTAAACTCTGTGCCACAATGTTTATCTGAAGTTGGACCTAGTAATACCTACCTAAGGCAATTAAGAGCACTATATAATTATATTAAAATGCTGGACACATAGTAGGCCCTCAATGTTACTTTTCACCATAAATTAGAGAGAATATGTCCTTATTTTGCTAGCCAAATGTGTGTGTATGTGTGAGTACACAAGTTCTTTTTCCTTTGATATCAAGTAATCTATAATATTGCATTTCCCAGGTCGTGCTAGTGATAGCACCCAGCTGCCAATGCAGGAGACATAAGAGACGCAGGTTCGATCTCTGGGTTGGGAAGATCCCCTGGAGGAGGAAATGCAACTCACTCCAGTATTCAGAATTCCAGAATTCCACAGACAAAGGAGGCTGACGGGCTACAGTTCATAGGGTCACAAAGAGTCAGACAAGACTGAAACGACTTAGCACACACATGCAATCTATAATATTATAAAACTAAATTCATATTCACATTCAAATAAAAATAAAATGCTTCTGGACTTCCCTGGTGGTCCAGTGGTTAAGAATCTGCCTGCCAATGCAGGGGACACAGGTTTGATTTCCTGCTCTGGGAAGATTCCACATGCTTTGGGGCCTCTAATCCCGTGTGCCACAACTACTGAGCCCAAGCTTTAGAGCCTCTGCTCTGCAACAAGAGAAGTCACCACAACGAGGGAGTAGCCCCTGCTCACTGCAACTAGAGAAAGCCCATGCACAGCAATGAAGACCCAGCACAGTCATAAATAAAATTCAGTAAAATAAACAAATTAAATGCTTCTATCCCCTTTGCCCATCACATGGAGGTTGACATAAACTCAGTATTCAATTCACATGTTCTGCTGGCCAGCTCTGTGCTGCATGAAATGATGTATAGATCAACTGAATATCAGTTCAGTTCAGTTCAGTCGCTCAGTCGTATCCGACTCTTTGTGACCCCATGGACTGCAGTACGCCAGTCTTCCCTGTCCATCACCAACTCCCGGAGCCTATGCAAACTCAGGTCCATCACGTCAGTGATACCATTCAACCATCTCATCCTCTGCCGTCCCCTTCTTCTCCCGCCTTCAATCTATCCCAGCATCAGGGCTTTTTCCAATGAGTCGGTTCTTCATATCAGGTGGCCAGAGTATTGGAGTTTCAGCTTCAGCATCAGTCCTTCCAACGAATATTCAGGATTGATTTCCTTTAGGATGGACTGGTTGGATCTCCTCGCAGTCCAAGGGACTCTCAAGAGTCTTCTCCAACACCACAGTTCAAAAGCATCAATTCTTTGGCACTCAGCTTTCTCTATAGTCCAACTCTCACTATCCATACATGACTACTGGAAAAACCATAGTTTTGATTAGATGGACCTTTGTTGGTAATGTCTCTGCTTTTTAAGACGCTGTCTAACTTTTCTTCCAAGGAGCAAGTGTCTTTTAATTTCAAGCCTTCAGTCACCATCTGCAGTGATCTTGGAGCCCCCCAAAAATAGTCTGACACTGTTTCCATTGTTTCCCCATCTATATGCCATGAAGTGATGGGACTGGGTTCCATGATCTTAGTTTTCTGAATGTTGAGTTTTAAGCCTCACTCAGATATTTACATCTTCTTTCCAACAGATAAAAGCAGAAGGGACTATGACATCTTAAGAATCCTTCCGGTTACTATACTTGAGTGGTTCTTAAACTTTTGTGGGAATAATAATGAGTTCGGGTTTCTATATGGGCAGATTCCTAACCTCACCCTGAGAGAGTCTGCATGGTAGGCATAGGTGTGGCCCAGGACCCTGCATCTTTAACAAGCATCCAATCTGATCACGATTTAGGTGAGAAACACTGAATGCTGGGTTAGAAACTGTGGCGGGGAACTGGTTTCTCAAAGGAGAGGGCACACCATGACATTGAAGCAGGCATGACTAATAAGTCATTCACTGGATCTCAGTAGATGGACTCAATGGTCTTACAAGTAAGGTGGGAACCAGGTATCTTATGCCAAAATAAGCATTCCTGTGGTGTGGAATATTTCAAAGGGAATGGGTCAAAAATAATAAAAGCTTTGGCACTGCTCTCAGCATAAGCTAAATGTCTAGTTCTATTCTGAAGACCAGAATGTTCTGTGGACTACCTAGAGGTGAAATGGGCAGGCGAGCTTGGTGGGAAAGAAGGTGATCTCAACCACCAAGGTCTGGAAACCTAACAGTTTTTTTTTTTTTTTTTTTCATTTATTTTTATTAGTTGGAGGCTAATTACTTTACAATATTGTAGTGATCTTTGCCATACATTGACATGAATCAGCCATGGATCCACGTGTGTTCCCCATCCCGATACCCCCTCCCACCTCCCTCATAAGATAGTTATTTGTTCATTTCCTTTTTGACCTCCCTTATTATTTTGTATAGTTCCTGTTGAAAACATCAACCTAGTTTGGGAGAATAGTCCTAGGTGATGTCAGTTACTGGAGAGGTGGGAATTGAGTAACCACCACTATTCCTTTTATCCAGTGCCTTTATACACATTGGGGCTTCCCTGATAACTTAGCTGGTAAAGAATCTGCCTGCAATGCAGGACACCCTGGTTCAACTCCTGGGATGGGAAGTTCCACTAGAGAAGGGATAGACTACCCACTCCAGGATTCTTGGGATTCCCTTGTGGCTCAGCTGGTAAAGAAGCGACCTGCAATGTGGGAGACCTGGGTTCGATTCCTGGGTTGGGAAGATCCCCTGGAGAAGGGAAAGGCTTCCCACTCCAGTATTCTGGCCTGGAGAGTTCCATGGACTATAGTTCATGGGGTCATAAAGAATCCGACAGGACTAAGCAACTTTCACTTTCACTTTATACACATTACCTCCAATTTTCACAAGCATATGATAAAATAGATGTTAACTGTTGATATTTTATTTTGGATGAGGAGTGAAAGTTTCAGAGAGGTTAAGCAATTTGCCTAGGACCACACAGAAAAGAAGATGAAACTCAGCATGCACAGGGTGAGTGCTTCTTACCAGAAGTTTTCCTGATGCCTCCTCATGCTTGCTCCCTGGAAGGCATCATCCTTCAGTGGCCAGGAACACCTCTCCTAGGACCCACCATTCCAGCCTTGCCAGGCACCTGGCAGAGAAAGTGATTTCTGAAGCAGAGGAAAACCCAGGAAGATTGCTCAGTTCCTGTGCGGGCTGCTTCCCAGCTGGGGATGACAGTTAATCTTGAAAGTCAATTCGGTGCCTGCTCTCTCCCCGCAGACACTCCCCAGGGTAGGCCATGGCTTCTCTCATGGCTGTTAAACAGCACAAGACGCGGTTGCCAGCATGAGGAGGTCAGGGGCAACTGTGTGCGGGGCCTCGGGACGCGCGCAGAGCACTCGCTGCGGGGCTCGGAGGCGGCGCCTTCAGACGCGGCGGCAGGCAGGGGATGGGCAGACAAGAAGTGATCCCGGCCCCTCCACCTGTGCATGAACAGAATCGGCTCCCTCGGTCAACCTCACTCTCTAACAGCCCAGGCACTGGCTCTTCTGGCTTTGTGACAAAGCTGTCCTTCTTCAGATGCTCTGGACTGTGGTCCTTGGACTTCCGAGACTTCTCCAGAAATGGACGAGGCTGACCCGTGGGTGATGGCCCACCGGGAATCTGGGGTCCTCTGAGTGTGGCCCTGTGGTTTCTGATGTCTCCCAGTCATGTCTTCTCAAGACCACAGTCGTACTGCACTGCTCCAGGGTGAGTGGTCTGCACTAACTAGATCATGCTAGAATCTTCTGCTAAACTCCAGAAGGCAGGCAGGATGTACCACTTTTTGAAAGAATTGGTTTTTACCACCTGAGGCCCAGGAATGGGATTGAATGAGGACTATTTCCCTAAATGGCAGAGTGAGCACTGCCAAAATGTCTTCACATGTGGATTAGGCAGCAGGGAGGGGCCGATGGAGCCCTGGTACCATGCTTCCCCAAGGTTCTGGTGAGAAGGATGGTTTCTTTAAGCCTGAGTTATCTGGGGCTTTCAGCCACCCTGGAGGGAAAGACCACACAGTCCTTCCCTTCTAAGAATCCAGAATGGTAGAGGGAGTGGGGCATTGTGCTCAGGCCTTGAAAATGTGGATTGAAGTGAAGTTTTTGGAGAGAGGCTACATGTGGTGGAATCCCAGTTCTGCCATTTCATAATGTATGCTCTTGGGCAACTCACTTAATTTCCCTGAGCCTCAGTTTTCTTATCTGAAAAGTGAGTAATGATTCATGAATTCTAAAAGTTTGTACTAAGTAGTGAGCACATACTGTTCTAGATATGAGGGGTATGGTGGTAAATGAGATAGATGAGGTCTTAGGGGCTGATGATAACTCTGGGGGCCAATGCGACAGTGAAGGAAACAGATGGCTAGTAAAGAAGATGTGGCACATGTATACAGCAGAGAATTACTCAACCATACAAAGGAACGAAATTGTGTCATTTGCAGAGATGTGGATGGACCTAGAGCCTCTCATACAGAGTGAAGTCAGAAAGAGAAAAACTAACATCGTATATTAACACATATATGTGGAATCTAGAAAAATGGTACAGATGAACCTATTTGCAAAGCAGAAATGACATAGATGTAGAAACAGGTGTATGGACACCAAGTGGGGAAAGATGGGGGTGGGATGAATTGGGAGATTAGAATTGACATATATACACTACTATGTATGAAATAGGTAACCAATGAGAACCTACTTATAGTTCAGGAAACTCTACTCAATGCTCTGTGGTGACTTAAACGGGAAGGAAATCCAAAAAATAGGGGGTATATGTATAGCTGATCCACTTTGCTATATAACAGAAAATAACACAACACTGTAAAGCAAATATACTCCAGTAACATTTTTGTAATAAGAATTATACAAGAAAATTTTATGTAGTTTTGAGTATCATAAAGAAAAAAAACAGTATGATATGATGACTAAGGGGGGCTACTTTAGATTGGGGTGAATTAGGGATGACCTGTCTGAAAAGGTGACTTCTGAATGAGATCTGAATGAGAAGAATGAAAGTTGGGCAGTAAGAGGGTAGGAGAACTTCAGGTGGATGGGACAGTCTGGGCAAAGGCTCAGAAATAGGTACATGTGTGATCAACTCAGGGAGCTAGAGGTCTGAAAGCTGCCCAGTGTGGCTGAGAGAAGCAAGAAATGGGGAAAGTGGTAGTGGAGGTCAGAAAATAAGCAGGGGCCAGATCTTCGGGGGATCTCACAGGCTGTGGTAAGGAATGTATATCTCATTACTGTGTGATGGAAAACTAGAGGGTTTTAAGCAGATGAATGACATGGCCTCTCCGGCAGTAGCAACATCCCTCTGGCAGCTGGTGGAGAATAAATTGGTGAGGTGGGGGCAAGAGTAGAAGTGGGGAGATCAGCTTGTATTGTTGCAGGAGTCTGGGTAATCAGTTACACTGATTTAGGTTATGGTGGAGATCAAGAGATGTCAGATTCAGATTATTTTGTGGGTAGTGTTGGTAGAATTTAAGGATTAGCTGAGAGAGAGCGGGCAAGAGGGAATCCAGGATGGCACCCAGTTTTCGGAGCTGCCTCATAGTCATCTGATGAGGATTGACCTAGATAGTGGATGACGAGCACTGAGCACAGTGCCAGGAGCTTAGTAAAGCATCAGTGCCTTTTCATCATCTTCATTATTCCTGGTCTTGGCTCTGTGACTGATGCTCAGTTGAACTCTGGGTCAGTGCCTCTCTGGTCCTCAGGTTCTGTATCTGTACAGCAGATGGCCAAATGTTCATTCATCCACGGCACAGATATTTATTGGACTTCCATGATGCACCAGGATTTATGCTGAGTACCAGTGATACAGGGTGAAGAAGACCAGACAGTATCTATCTTGTGGAAGTTGCAGTAGAGTGGTGAAGGCACTATGAATAGGAGTTGATAGTCCTTGGGAAGGTCAGGAAGGAGCTGATGGTAGCCAGGCCTTGTCCAGTTATGTGTCCAGGGAAGTCTTCCTGAAGCTCTCTCAAAGCTTTGTAGTCACTGATTTGAGTGTCATCCTGTGGGCTCTTCTTGCCTTAATAAAGAATGAGGTTGAAACTTGTCTTTTGCTCTGGAGACTTCAGAGTCTAAGAAGTCTGTGGATTCCTTGGTCCACCAGGTCTTCTTTCTTGCAGCAAAGAAATTGGAATGGGACTTGAATTCCCTTCCTCCCTTCATTCAAGTACTGCTTTCAAAACCTTTCAGCTACAGAAATTGCCTCCAATGAGTTCCTGTTGTTTTTCTCTATTTTTTCCTTTGCATTTAGACTGACCTGTTTGGAGCCATGTTCCTTCTCAAACTGTCTTCTGTCCTGACTGTCTTATTGTTCTGTTCTATGGAGAATCTATTCAGGACATACCCCACAGTCCCTTGTGGTTCTCTGCACCCACCCCCTTCTTTGGGAGCCTTGGTGCAAAGGAGGGTCTGATGATCTGGTACTTGGTAGGCACAGGTCTTTCCAGCCGAGCAATCTGATGGCCAAGCTGAATCTTGAGAAAGTGTTTCCCATTCCTGAGTAAAAATTGTCCAGTGGGTGGCCAAAGAACAGAGTTCAGTCACAACCCCTTCAGAGCCTTGGTTTCTTGAACTGTGAAATTATTGAGCTGGACTCAAGGAGCTCTTGAGCATTTTTTTTAAGTTAAACTTTCAATTGAGACATAATTGTGGTCACGTATGGCTGCAAGAAATAATACAGAAAGATTCTGTGTACAGTTTATCTAAGTTCCTCCAATAATAAAACCTATTGAACTATAGTAGAATATTACAACCAGGATATTCACATTAGTTTAGTCAAGATGTGGAATATTTCCATCACCACATGAATCTCTCATGTTGCCGTATTATAGAGATGCACACATCTTTCTCCATCAGCCCTGACTCCTAGAAAGCACTAATCTGTTTTCTGTTTCTATAATTTTGTCATTTCAGGAATATTATGTAAGTGAAGTGATACAATATATAACCTTTTAAGTTGGCTTTTCCATAATTTAGCATAATTGTCTGGAGATTTATCCAGACTGTAGCATGTATTGACAGTTTTTTAAAAAAGTTATTTCTGAACAATATTCCATGGTATGAATATACTACAATTTACTTAATCATTCACCCATTGAAGGACATCTTGGTCATTTCTGGCTTTGGGCTATTATGAATAAAGCTGCTCTAAACATTCACGTGTGGCTTTTATGTTGATGTAAGTCTTCATTTCTCTGGGACAAATGCTCATGAAGATAATTATTGGGTCATATGGCAGTTGCAGGTTTTGTTGTTTTAAGAAACTGTGAGAGAAGCTTAACTGTTTAAAGAAACTTATCCACAGTGGCTATACCACTTTACATTCACACCAGCAATTCATATTCTTGGTGTTGTTGCTAATTTTTTATATTAGCTATTCTGATAGGTATGCAGTGATATCACATTGTAGCTTTTATACTTCCCCAGTGGCTAAAAATGTTGAACATCTTTTCAGGTGCTTATTTTCTATCTGTCTATCCTCTCCTGTGAAATGTCTCTTCATGTATCTTGTCAATTTTCTAATTGATTATTTGTTCTTTTAATACTGTTTTAAGTATTCTTCTGGACACTAGTCCTTTATCAGATATGTGATTTGTAAGTTTATTCTTATGTTTTCATCCTAATTGAATCTTTTACAGAGCAAGTTTTTAATTTTGATGAAGTTCAACTTAATCACTTTTCTTTCTATGGATTGTGCTTTTGGTGTCATATCTAAGGACTTTGTCTAGCTCCACATTATGAAGATTTTCCTATTTTGTTTCCTAAAATTTTATATCTTTATTTTTGTTTTTGGTGTTATATCCATAAAAATACTTGCCAAGACTAATGTCAAGGAGCTTTTTTGGTATATACAGTTTTACAGTGTTAAGTCTTACATTTAAGTCACTAATCCATTTCAGGTTAGTTTTTTAAGTGGTGTAAGATAGGATCCAGTTTTATTCTTATGCATGTAATAATCCTCTTTTCCTAGCACCATTTATTGAAGAGATTATTCTTTATCATTGAATATAATATTCTGGACATCCTTGTCAAATATTAATTGGTTGTATTCATGAAGGTTTATTTCTCGGCTCTTGAATCTGTTCTGTTGGTGATGTGTCTATTTTTATGCCAGTACCATACAGTTGATTACTATAGCTTTGTTGTACGATTTGAAATCAGGAAGTGTGGCATCTCTGGATTTGTTCTTTATTATCAGGATTGCTTTGGCTATTTGGCATCTTTTGTGGTTCCATACACATATCAGGATTTTCTTCCTATTTCTGTAAAAAAAAATGCCCTTTGAGTTTTGATAGGAATGCATAGAATTTATAGATGGCTTTCAGTAGTATGGAGATTATAACAATAATGAGTCTTCTGATGTATGAACTCTGGCTATCTTTTCATTTATTTGAGTCTTCTTAAAATACTCTAATCCTTGCTATTTCCTTTCTCCTGCTAATTTTAGGCCTAGTATGTTCTTATCTTTGAGTACAAAGTGAGGTTGTTTATTTGATTTTTTTTTAATGTAGGCATTTATTGCTGTAAACCTCCTTCTCAGGACTGCTTTTGAAGCACTCCATAGGTTTTAATTTATGCATTTCCATTTTCATTTGTTTCAAGATGTTTTTATTTCTTTTTTTTTTATATGCTTTTTCAACACATTGCTTGTTCAGGAATGTATTGTTTAGTTTCCATATTTGTGAATTTTCCAACTTTATTTGTGTTTTTGATTTCTAGTTTCATACTATTATGGTCAGAAAAGATACTTGGTATGATTTCAGTCTTAAATTTGCTAAGACTTGTTGTGTGACCTATCATATGATCTATCCTGGAGACTGTTCTGTATGCACTTAAGAGGAATGTTTATTCTGCTGCTGTTGAGTGGAATGTTTTATATATGGCTATTAGATTCATTTGGTCTAAAGTATAGTCCAAGTTCAGCATCTTATGATTTTATGACGGTTACAGGGCCAGAAAATGGAAAATGTTGACATTGTAGATAGGAAGAAACTCAATTATTTCTTACAAGGTCAAAGCATTACTGTACCTTAACTAAATATAGGAACAATAATCCTTTTCTCTCACTTCTTCTTCCCATCCCTAAGCTGTCCTTGAAAGATTCAAACATTTTGTCTTTAGATGACTCACTTTTATAGATCACAGGGGCAGAAACTGATTATCCATTGTAGGAACCCATGCTTGACTCTAGCTCATGACACATATGTTGCCTCCTTCCCCTCCTATGTACTTGTCAGACATTATTAATTGAAAATAGCCCTTTCTCCACTGAGCATGGTCAAAAGTTAACAGTTTTCTACACATTATTTCAGGGAGGGAGGACAAATTGCTACCAGTAAAGTCAACATAACAGATAAACTCCATTAGCCATCCCTGCTGGAGACTCTGGAAGGATCACATGAAGTAACCTATTCTTAGAATAGAGCTGTTCTTTGGGTTCTCTGGTGACAAACCCTCATTTTACAGATTTCTATCAGCCCTCACAAAGGTGATTCACCTCCTATTTCACAAGTTTCCAGCACAAGCAGTGAGGGATGGATGATACTGTAAAACCTTGGAGCAATTATTTGCTAGCTTTTAATAAGAACAAGCACACAACCAGGGAAATGAAACTGTCCAGCTGCAAGGACATCAACCCCCTGAGGACAACTGCAACTGACAGAGGTTCATCCTTATTTTGAGACTGATGTTTTGCTGAAATGGTATCAGCCTTGCCTTTCTGTCATACCAGGAAATGACAGTAATAAGGGCCACAGTTTGACACAGCAAGCCTGGGAAGAGGCCTCAGCACAATAATTGTTAATAAAGAAGTTGCTGGTATCATGACTCCATTTTTCCAGCAGATCTTTATTTTCTTCTTGACATCTGCTCTGGTGACAGGATGGAATCTGAACTCCTTAGCCTGGCATGTAAGGCCCTTGGTGATCTTATTGCAGAACTGCAGATGGTTTGTGCTGGAAGGCCCCTAACACACAAGCTTTTTAGTTTGTCTGATGCCCAAGGGTTGTAGTGCCAATTACACATTCAGCTAGAAAGAAAAATCCCTACAAAGACCAATATAAGGAACTACAATATAAGATACACTACTGAATATAAGATAACTACTGAAGGCCCATCATTCAGTCTTTCAGACAGCCTGTCAACCAATAATTTTTTATGTTTCCTGTGTTTCTTAGTCTCCTGGGGTTCCAAAGTATCGTAACTGACTTAAGCTACTTCCAGAAATGTAAATTCAATGAAAACATACATATGACAAAAAAGACTCACAGGAAATCAAGAACTGTTTCCAACATGGAAACTGTCTGGAAGCTCATTGAGAATTCTAGGCTGCGAGGATCATTGCTGTTATTATCTGCACGGCCCACGTACATCTGGGCAATTGCTTCTACCTACAAACTCTGTAACCCCTTGCTCTGCATGTCTCCTTCTACCTCATTTATTTGTTCTATTCATACCTTGCTCCCATTCATGGCACCTAGTACTTTAGTTCTTTGGAACTTTTTAGCTTTAGCTTCTTTTGCCAATTGGGTGAGTCTCTGCATTTCCTGCTTTGAATTTTTTCAAGCTCTGATTAGCAATGTTTGTCCCTATTTTGGCAACTAGATGAACTCATAAATTGTTGGCATGGTTTGGCTTTTCATATGTCAAGTTCAAAGAAAGAGAGGATCACAGAGACATAAGGAAGATGATATTTCTGTTTGCCATGTGACGATATAGCAAGAAGACTGCTATCTGAAAACCAGGAAGAGGATTCTCACCAGGAACTAAATTGGTTAGTCCCTTGATACTGGACTTTTTCTGCCTCCAGAACTGTGAAAAGTGAAAGTGAAAGTCGTTCAGTCGTGTCCAACTCTTTGCAACCCCATGGACTAGTCCATGGAATTCTTTGTTCCCTTCTCCAGGGGATCTTCCCAACCCAAGGATCAAACCCAGGTCTTGTGCATTTCAGGTGGACTTTTGCCAGCTAAGTCACCAGGGAAGCTCAGAACTGTGAGCAGTGAATTTCCATTAAGTCAAAATAAGTAAATAAATAAAGGTGAGAGGATCATGTCATAGAACATGATTGCTTAAGGCTGAACCCCAGCAGGGGCTGTGGAAGGTCCAGGAACCATCAGGAGGGGCTCAGGGATGTGACTGTCCCCGTGGTTTCCTGGTTGAGTACACTTGTGCTAAGCTTTGCAGATAGAGCTAAGTTAAGAGAGCCTTTGAGAGAGGACTGGTGGATGTGGACACTAGATCAGAATTAAGATGAGATCTTTTGTGTGGCTGTTGCAAACTAGCTGTTTTTAATCAAGACATGAACATAAACAGGATTGGCAGAAAATAGTTCAAAGTAATGAGAGTGGGGCTATTTATTATAACCTAGAATAGAAACCTGAATATTAGTTGAATTAAATGGAATCAAATTGTGGAAAGCAGACATAATTCAAAGAAATTGGGAGGGTATGCATTTAAAGGAAAATGAGTAGTAAACCTGTAATACAGTGTTGTATTATGAACAAGGAAGTCAGAGTCAGACAGATCTGGCTTCTGGGTCTTGTGTATCTCAAGCTGATTTTGTGACTTTAAGCAATCTACTTAGGTTCCTTCAGTCTTGGTTTCTTTGTTGGAAAATGAACTAGTAACATTTAATTTGGGGGTTATTATGAAGATTAAATATGAAATGCCTATAACATATTTGTCACAGAGCTTAGAACATAGATGTTCAATAATGTTCATGGATGTTTGCTATTATAGTATTATTATCATATTAATTTTAGTGAGTTCCCTGGTGGTATAGTGGATAAGAATCTGCCTGCCAGTGTCAGGGTCATGGGTTCGATCCCTGTTCTGGGAAGACTCCACATGCCATGGAGCAACTAAAGCCCACATGCCACAACTATTGGAGTCCACGTGTTCTAGGGCCCAGGAGCCACAACTACTGAGCCCATCTGCCACAACTACTGAAGCCTAAACACCTAGAGCCTGTGCTCTGCAACAAGAGAAGTCACTGCAATAATAAATCCATGCACTGCAACTAGGGAGTAGCCCCCACTTGTTGCAATTAGAGAAAGCCCATGTGCATCAGTGAAGACTCAGTGCAACCAACAAATAAATAAAAACTTTAAAAATACATTCATGGTCTCAAAGGATCTTGGTTTACCGTGCCTGAGAAGTCTAGAAAAGGTCAGCCCAGTGGGCTAAGAGAGAAGGTCAACCTGATACCCACTAAGAAGCCACATTTGGGACAAGAGCTGAAGAAGTTTTAGCAACTTTAGTCTTTGAATTCACACTAGGATTTCCCCCCAGACGCAACATACCTCAAGCAACATATGTGCATAATAGCAGGAGTTCAATTAGTGGTCATGAAATCAGAAAGTCACAAAGATCTAAAACTTTTATGAAAAAGAGGTGTGTGATAGCGCCTCTTCATTGAATGAAACAGTCCCTTTGAGCTGTGATTGTACCTCAGCTCCATCATATGACTGTACTTTCAGAAAAGTCTCTTCCAATAGATTAGAGTGGTTGAAAGTTGAGGAAATATGCCTAAAATATGGCCCTCTACATAATTTGCCAATGCCCTCCAAGGGCTCAAAGTTAGAATTTCTTATGTTCGCAGTCATATCTATTTAGCCATTTTAGGCACTATGGGCTGGAAGATATGGGTTGCAACTACTCAGCTCTACCATCGTAGCACAAAAACAGCCATAGGCAATACATAAATGAATGAGCATGGCTGTGCTCCAATAAAACTTTGGTAACTATGTGAGGTGGAAAAAAACTTTATTTATAGACACTGAAATTTGAATTTCATATGATTTACACGTGTCATGAAATCTTCTGATTTTTTTTCAATTATTTAAAAATGTAAAGCCATTCTTAGCTCTTAGACCTTACAGAAACAGGTGGGGAGCTGGATTTGGCTGACCCTTGGTCTATGGCCTTAAAAAGAAGAAAAGTCTTGCAAAATGTTTGGCAGCTGCAGAAATTCCCTTAGCCTTTCTTGTGCTTACACTGCAATTAGAAAGAGTGCCACAAGCTTGGAGGAATGAAGTTCCAAAGCTTACTTCAGCTGTAATCTGTTCTTTTCACTTGTTTAAGGTCTATCTTTTTAGGATCAGGCTAATTTCAAAGTGCTTCTGTGGGTTTGCACAGTACTGAAAACACCAAAGTGATGAATAATGGGATTAGTTAACTAACTGTACACCCCTACAACACAATAATATGCAGCCAAAAAAATCATAATGGTGTTGATGTCAACTGATAAGGGAAACTATTGTTCATAATTATGTGGGAATAGGCAAGTTTTTAAGCATGATGTCAAGTTTAATCCCATGGATGTAAATGTAATTCTACGTAAATACATAATGAAAATTACAAGCAAATATGATTTGTCAAGCAAACAACATTATAAGAGAATATGATGTTCTGTTTGTGTTTTTCTTCTCTCTCTTTTCTTGTTTTTTCTATAGTTCAAAATGGTGAGTTGTATGACAATTTAAAAAGGGCATGCAACAGAACCTTAAAAAGAAAAAAACACTCTGGTTCTAGATGAAGCCTTTAATAGCTGATCTTGAAGTAAATTGCACAAGTGGTCAAAGTCTGCTCAAGGTAATGACGTTGACTTCAGTTCAGTTCAGTTGCTCAGTCGTGTCCAACTCTTTGCCACCCCGTGAATCGCAGCACACCAGGCCTCCCTGTCCATCACCAACTTCCAGAGTTTACTCAAACTCATGTCCATCAAGTCAGTGATGCCATCCAGCCATCTCATCTTCTGTCGTCCCCTTCTCCTCTTGCCCCCAATCCCTCCCAGCATCAGGATCTTTTCCAATGAGTCAACTCTTTGCATGAGGTAGCCAAAGTATTGGAGTTTCAGCTTCAGCATCAGTCTTTCCAGTGAACACCCAGGACTGATCTCCTTTAGGATGGACTGGCTGGATCTCCTTGCAGTCCAAGGGACTCTCAAGACTCTTCTCCAACACCGCAGTTCAAAAGCATCAGTTTTTCGGCACTCAGCTTTCTTCACAGTCCAGCTCTCACATCCAAGCATGACCACTGGAAAAACCATAGCCTTGACTAGACAGACCTTTGTTGGCAAAGTAATGTTTCTGCTTTTTAATATGCTGTCTAGATTGGTCATAACTTTCCTTCCAAGGAGTAAGTGTCTTTTAATTTCATGGCTGCAATTACCATCTGCAGTGATTTTGGAGCCCAAAAACATAAATTTGACACTGTTTCCACTGTTTCCGCATCTATTTCCCATGAAGTGATGGGACCAGATGCCATGATCTTAGATCCCTCCTACTCTGCATGTTTTCCCGCACATCATCCTAATTCAAAGGGCAGGTGCAGCCTTCACATCCAAGCCTCTGTCTTCTCCTTCTCCTTCCTCATCTTCTCCTTTTCCTCCTTGTTCTCCATTATCTCCTCCTCCCAACCTTCCTCCTCCTCTTTCTTCTAAATCTATGAACATTTTCACCTTACAGACCAAGCTCATTGGGTGCAAGGAGCACTAATAAAGTTGCTAAGGGAAACATCAGTTTCAACATGGTTTGTCACTATACCATGCTTCCATGCCATAATGGGGGGAATTTCTGTAATTTTTATTTTAAGCAAATCCAACTCACATGTTAAGTGTATTTATTCAAAAATAGTTCAGAAATATTGTCTCTTTTGCTTTTGTGTATTCTGAAATTGGATGTAGATAAAAAGAGGAAAGCAGCACAGACATAATGATTTGTGGAATGCCTGCTAGGTGCTGGGCACTTCACCCATCTTTCCCCCTTGATCCCTCACAACAACCCCATAAAGAGTCTCTCTTTCAAATGAGGGATGCAGAGCTCAGAGACGTGAAATAATCTGCTCAGTGTTACATAGCTAGTATGCAGAGGGGTGGGATTAAAAGTACAATTCTACCTGGCTTCACAGACCATATGCTTTCAATTACACAGTGGTTATTGACTGAGTTTTACAGATGTAAACAGGGCTGTATTCTGAAATACCTCACTCATTTTGCTTTTAGGAAAAAGTTAAGACAAAAAATGTAGTCAGTGACTTCGAGTTTCAGAAATGAAACAAAAATAAAATTGATGAAAAATGTAACAACCATATCTATCAGACACGAGTTTTTATAGAATTAGAGCATGCATCCCTGTAACAAAGCAGTCTGAAAACTGTTCAATACTCAGAGATTTTTCAGGACAAGAGAGACCTTGCTGATTCTGTAGTCCAACTGCCTCATCTTCTAGATGAGAACAGTGAGGTTCTAAGAGAGGAAAAGGTTTGACTAATGACCTAGCAATTGGTGAGAGAGCTAGGATGAAGCCCCAGGTCTTCCATCTCCTGCTTGCTTCTACTTGGTCATAGGGTTCTATGTTTCTCAACTCAGCAAATTAGTCAGCTTAAGTTCTATGAGAGATGTCTGGGATGTTTTGAAAATTCGACTTGGGGAAAGAAATAAAGATGAGTAAGGAAAGTTTCCTGCTCTCAAAGAGCAATCAGTCCACTGCAGGAATATCCCTAGGAAACAAACACAGCATGTTCAGTGTTATCATAGAAGGAGGTGTAGCTTGGTGAAGAGTGCAGTTGTAGGGGGTGAATTTTGCTTTTTGTTTCTATGTATGTGTTCTTTTTTGGGATTTATTTATTTTATTTGCCTGCACCAGGTCCCAGCTGCAGCATGTGGGATCTTCTGTGGCATGTGGGATCTTTAGTTGCAGGCATGTGGGATCTAATTTCCTGACCATGGATCGAACCTGCATCCCCTGCATTGGAAGGCAGATTCTTCACCACTGCACCGCCAGGGAAGTCCCCCTAGGTGTTCTTTTAAATTTTGAATTAAATTCTATTTTGAGTAACATACACCAAATTTTAAGAATGTCCCTAAGCTTAACTCCTTGAGATATAAAAGTTGACTTGATAGCTGATCGGCTCCTTAGCCCTTTTATTCAGATCCATGTAGCCTGAAGAAGCAACTTGAGTTCAAGAAACAGAAGCTGACGGTTTACAACGTAGTGTTCTTCCCCAAGCTAAATGCAAGTGTTTGAAAAACCTCGCTGCCTGGCCAAACCTCTGGCAAACAAGGAGTGTGTCACCTCTTGGGCCCTTGCCAGAAGTCTTTGCTACATAACCTCTCAGCTCTTAATAAACCTTCTTAAGACAGAGACTTGTGGTGCTACCCTCTTGCCAGCATCTGAAGGTCTTCACAAATTTGAAAGACAGCATTTAGCCAAGGAACTGGTCTCTATTGATCCAGTTTTGTTTTGTTTTTTTTTCTTCTCTGGATTTCTGGTTCTCTCCCCATAAAATGCAAGTGTAGGACTACTTCATGGACAGCAAATACAGGTCATTTATTTCAGTTCACAATTTACTGATTGCTTGAAATTGGCCACGGTGGGAAATGTTACATCATGTAAATTGGTAAATGCTACAAATCTGGATAGCACCCCTAGCTCCAATTCCCAGAACTAACTATTAGACCTTTACCAGCATACCACTGCTTTTGTGACACCTTTGTTACTGTTCAACCTTCATGGCAGACATTGCTAACTGACCACAGAATTCTGATCCAGTTGAACCTAGATATGACTTAACAGTCTTCCTTCCTTTGTTTCATCATTCTTTCCTCCCTTGCTCCCTCCCTCTCTTCTCCCTTCTCTCCTTACATTCAATCTGTTATGTAGCAAATAATCTTTGATGAAATCCTATAGGCCGTAAAGACAATTTTTTTTCTCTCTCTCTCATTAGCTATGTTAGTTGCTCAGTCGTGTTTGACTCTTCTGTAACCCCATGAAACTAATGTAGCCTTCCAGGCTCCTCTGTCCATGGAATCTTCCAGACAAGAATACTGGAGGGGGTTGCCATTCGCTTCTCCAGGGGATCTTCCCGACCCAGGAATGGAACCTGGGTCTCCTGCATTGCAGGCAGATTCTTTACTGTCTGGGCCACTAAGGATATGGAGATGCAAAAACCATTAGTTAAACTAAGGACTTAAAATCACTGACTCACTAGAAAACAGCCCTGATATCATGGGTTTGGAGTATGGAATATTGATCTGGTTTATTTTTTCCTAATGTGCCTATTCTTGGTAGTCTATATGCATCTCCAGCTTGCCCGACTTTTGATGCACTACTAAACACAACATTAACATAGGAACACAATATAAAGGGCACAGGAGTTGGAGATTGCACCGTTAATCTTTATGTGTTCTTCAGTTCAGTCGCTCAGTCATGTCCGACTCTTTGCAATCCCGTGGACTGCAGCACGTCAGGCTTCCCGGTCCATCACCTACTTCCAGTGATGAATTCTTACCTATCCCTTAATTTCAGATAATCTTATTCCAAAAATACTGAGAATGTTGTGGCTCTGATGTATGTTGCTCTCTCTGCCGTGTCTCAGTGATAGAGAAAAAAAAAATGGATGGATGTTAGTGCAATTCACCAAGATAAAACAATACACACACACACACACACGCCTTATGGTATGAAGAGATTTGGCAGTGGGAGATAGGTAACTTTTAGACATGCTCAAGGAATATGCCAGCAGAATATCTATGTGAAAATGTCGGTAAGGCAATTGGATCTGTGCTTCTGAAGTTGCGGAATGAAGCCTGTGTTGGTAACTTAAATTTTGGAGTCATCAGATTATTATGTATGATAATTAAAGTCACAGGATTATATGAGATGGTCCAGGGAGATAGTATAAAGTGATCATAGAAAAGGCCCAGGACAGAATACCAACATTTAAGAATAGGCAGGAAAAGAGTAAATTCAGGATGTCCAGGAGCTTCCTAGAAAAGAGTGCCCTAGATTCATCTGGGCAATATACTTTGATGAAGGAACACAATTACTCCTCAACCAGGATGAGCTGCAGAAGCACCAGATGTGGCACTCCTGGGGAATAATAGTCACCAGATGTTCTGTGCCTGCTTCCAGCTAATTGCTCACAAACTGTCTTTCCAACACAGAACTCTCCTGGACTTTTTTCTAGTGTCTCTTCGACACCCATGAGCACTTCATCCTTCCTTGCAAAGCTGACTCTTGAAAAAATATCTCAAAGGTAGAATACCAAGGATCAGAGCCAGACTAAGTGGAGGAGTAAAGAAGAGGAAGGAACTGACCAGTGGAAGATTGCAGCATCTTTTTAAAAAATATTTTAAGGGTAGAAAGGCAGGGTTTTTTTTTTTTTTTTAATACCAGATATTTCCTGCTATTAAACTATGGACTTGAGCTTTTGAGAGCTGAGATGTGTTATTTATTTCTGTGCCCCAGTGCTTTGAGTAGTGTCTAACACAGATAAGAGCGATGAACAAATGTTTGTAGCATTGATTTGAATGCACTTTTAAATGGGGCCAGTATCACCTTCCCATGAGGGTTTACGACAAATATCCTCAAGGGGCCCAAGTCACTTTTGCTTAGGCAATAATTTCATCAGTCAAATGAGGGAATTGGGTCACATTCTGGGACAAGCAGTGTAAAACTTCTCAGTTGCACCAGACTATTTATTATGCCTTTCCACAATAGAGACTTTCTCACCAGAATCATTGCTTTCAGTTCTGATCAACATATGTGTGTATACATATGCATACACAGACACATATATATGTATGTATATGATACAAAATAAAATAAAAACTTTGGTTTAGAACAACTCAGTTATTATCCATTCATGATAAATTCCATATTTAAAAGAGCCATGAGGGGGAAGGGAAAGGAGGGTTAGTGTTTAATGGGTACCAAGTTTTAGTTTTGCAGAACAAGAGTTCTGAAGGTGGATGGTGGTGATGGTCACACAGCAGTGTGAATGTACTAATGCCATTGAACTGTACACTAAGCAGATGGTTGAGATAGTAAATTTTATGTTATATAAGTTTTACCACAATTAAAAATAATCATTTAAAATCATAGCTCAATTATTTTTTTTTAAAAAAGGAATCATTGTTTCTTCTTCAGGGGCTTTGGGGTTACAGTTGTCTCTGCTGGAGAGAGGAGGGAAAGAAGTTTAATCTTCTCTGCAGTGTGTGGACGATGATGTTATGTAATTCTCTAGTAAGCTGTCCAGGGAGGGTTTTAGATGCTGTTGTGGGCTGAAGAGTGTCCTCCCTCTGCCCCAAAAGAGGTATCAAATCCTAACCGCTAGTACCTGTGAACGTGAACTTATTTGGAAATAGGGTCACTGCAGATGTAATCAAGTTAAGATGATTAGTTTTAATCCAATATGACCGGTGTCCTTATAAAAAAGAAGAGACAGTGAGACAGGAGGTATGCAGGGAGCATGCCCTGTGAAGAGGGAGGGGTGGAGCCATGAATCTAAAAGACGAGGAATGCTAAGGATGGCTGGCAGCCACCAAAAACCAGGCGAGGCAAGGAAGGATCCCCTACAGCCTTCACACAGAGCATGGAAACAGCTTGATTTTGGACTTTCGGCCTTCTGACTATAAAAGAATACATTACTATATTTTAAAGCCGCCTAGTTTGTGTTAACCTGTGACAACAGCCACAAGAAACTAATACAAGTGCCGAGGAGATTCCCCTTCATGCTTCCTGGCTACCAAATGAATTTGCTAAGGAGGATGGGCTGGTGAAGCCAGTCTTTACTGAGTGTTCCTGGGATGCACTGGTCTCATTAAGGGGTGGGGAAGAGAGGGAGGGGTCTTACCACTCTGACTCACAGTCCTTCTTTAATAGGTGACAGGAGACAGACTTGAGGGCTAGAGGGTTGGACGGCATCACCGACCCAATGGACATGAACTTGGGCAAACTATCTGGGAGATAGTGAAAGACAGGGAGGCCTGGCATGCTGTTGTCCATGGGATCGCAAAGAGTCAGACACGACTTGGGAACCGAACAGCAAACCCATAGAACGTACACCAAGAGTGAACCCTAATGTAAGCTATGCATTCTGGGTAATAATGATTCATCAGTGTAGATTCTTCAGATCTGCCATTCTGGTAGGGGATGTTGGTAGTGGGGGAAGCCATGCATGTTGGGGGCAGGAGGTAAATGAGAAATCTCTGTTCAGTTCAGTACCTTCTGTTCAGTTTTGCGATGAACATAAAACTGCTCTAAAAAATAAAGTCCCTTTCTGCAAGAGCACCCTGTATCTTTACCCTGTTTGATTTTCTTTCATACCTTTCATCGCAGAATGAATGGCTATTTTTATTCTTATCATTACCATTATCTGGTTTATTTACCTCCCCCCGTCATTGGGACTTAGGGGAGAGACTTTGTCTTCTTCACCATTGTATTTCCAGCACTTTGAAAGTGTCGGGTGTTTAGTTCATGCTCCATAAATATTTGTTGACCAAACAATATGAAGGTGATAAATATGCAGGATCCCAGATGAATGATCTTTGGTAGAATTCAGTAATGTGGTTAGGCATATGACCACAGCCAAATCACTTCACATCTCTGGTACACATTTTCTATGTATCCAAGATAGTGTTCTTATTTATTTGTTTGCTGTTAAGTCACTAAGTCGTGTATGACTCTTTGCGACCACATGGACTATAGCCTGCCAAACTTCTCTGTCCATGGAATTTTCCAGGCAAGAATACCGGAGTGGTTGCCATTTCCTTCTCCAGGGGATCTTCCTGATCCTGGGATCAAACCCATGTCTTGCGTATTGACACGAGGATTCTTTACCACTGAGCCACCAGGGAAGTCCAAGATAGCGCTCTTTCTAAGTCAGCAATGAACAACCTCAGCCTGAAGAATGTACATGGCTTACCTTGTTACACACAGGATCTAATTTATGTGTTAGTTTATGATAAATAATATCATCTTTGATCTAATTTAAGCATGAAGTTAAAAACTAGGAAGCTGTTTCCTTGCTGCAATTTCTCCAATATGCAAAAAATTAACATTTTAGTGACTGAAAAGCAGTGCCAAATTTTTCATTAGCATTCTTCTATTTAATAAGTAGATAAATTATTAGAATATACGTTTCTCCATATAAATCGAAAAAACTTCCTTTTTCATTTTGACTTACAAAAAACTTACGTGTACTTTTTTTCCCTCAAGTGGCCCAGATGCAAAAATAAAAGGGTTGCTGATACTGGGTAGACGATCTCTCTTTCAGAGAGAAATGACTAAGGTTTATCAAAGTCAACTTGTAGGTGGTATGTACACAGTTAATCTCAATCTGTCTATAGTTATTCTTTCTACAGCAAGAAATCAGGGCATTATTCATAACTTAATCTCCCAAATATTTGTGCCTACTACATTTTGTTAACTTTAAAGCAATGTAAAACATTGGTAAATTTTTTTTAAAGGGAAAATGGTAAAATGAATCACCAGCTTCTCTGAAATCAACTGATTATTATTTAGGGTGATAGGAAGAGGGATGATGGAGGCAGTTGGCAGGGACATGCTTCTTTGTTCTAATTCCATTTTTAAAGACTCTCTCTTGCTCTGTGAACTTAATGGATTCTGAACTTCATATGTAATTAAATTTCCAAAGAATTGAATGACAATTTTCTAGTTGCCACTTTAGAAAATATAATTGATTTAACAGCACAATTCCAATTTCTCTCCCTGCTTCCACACTTTTCCTCTTCCAACTCATAATAAACACAACGACCATGAACCTAAAGCTGAGCTCTGATTGTCTTGCTTTCCACTCAGAAACCTATGATGTCTCCCCAGTACCTGGAAAATCCAACCTGAAGTTTCAGCACAGCCTTTAATGACTCCTGTCAGCACAGAATAAATGGCCTCCGCAGACTTCAGCAGGTCCTAGATTTTTCCTCCCCATTGCCCCTGAGCTGAATGGATCTTTCTGCACCCACCCCATGCCCCAGAAATTAATTGCAGTGCCCCTCTTTTCTGGACCTATAATCACACACAGGGGTATTTTCTATGTCTCAGATTGATGCTGGATCATTCTTCGTTTTAACAGATGTATGACTGAAGAGCAAATTTGTATCTTATTGCCCTTCTGAGCTATAAACCTCCTAAAACTAAGTCTCATTCATCCAACTCCAAAACTATGTTCTTTCCACAACTCCAAACTGCTTCTTTCCATTGAAGGAACAGCCAAACCACTTGATAATAATGTGTCTGTCTTCTTGAAATGGGAGGCATTCAGTTGGTGCTGTTACAGCTTTTTAACATAGTTAAAAACATAGTTTGTTTTTGTTCAGTCACCAACTCATGTCCAACTCTTTGCAACCCCATGGACTGCAACACACCAGGCTTACCTATCCTTCATTAACTACTGGAGTTTGCTCAAACTCATGTCCATTGAGTCGATGATGCCATCCAACCATCTCATCCTTTGTTGCCCTCTTCTTCTGCCTCAATCTTTCCCAGCATTAGGGTCTTTTCCAAGGAGTTGGCTCTTCGCATCAGGTGGCCAAAGTATTGGAGCTTCAGCTTCAGCATCAGTCCTTCCAATGAATATTCAGGGTTGATTTCCTTTAGGATTGACTGGTTTAATATCCTTGCTGTCCAAGGGAATCTTAACAGTCTTCTTCAGCCCCACAATTTGGAAGCATTGATTCTTTGGCGCTCAGCCTTCTTTACGGTCCAACACAAATTTATAATTTTATTTATTTATTTTTTACTTCTAACACTCTCACTGTAAAATAGATCTTTCTCTTGAGTTACATAGGGAGGAATTTGGCGTCAGTTCCCTGTCATTCATCTGTAGAAAGCACACATCCTTCACAATTTTCCCCTCATTTGTAAGCCTGTGGATCTGGGGGTTGGTGTCACTACTTGTGTTGAGAATACAACCAGGACACCAGGTCTTCCTTGTTCTCCTCCATGTGCCCCTCTGTGGGGTTAACTTGTACAATAGCATTTGTGAGTAAAGTGGACTGGAGATTGTGTAAGGAACAAAGAGGGATTGCACCCCACATTAAACAACCTTGGGCTTGGAATCCTAAGTTCACCTGTCTCCCTCTTCCTCGGTTCCTTGTCTATTGCCCAACCACAAGGAGTCCTAATTTTTTATCCTATTGTACCAATGGACTGGTCACCATCCTTTCCCTTTCCCCACAGTTCAGTTCTGCACCAGATGCTATTTCCAAATTACACCCTGGAGCTCAGTGAAAGAACAGGCTGGCCAGTTCACAGACCCACCAGCGTACAAGGCAAGTAGGAACCCCCTTTTACACTTGAGCACGACTCCTGTTCTCTTCCTCTTGCATCCGTAGCTTTCACCACACATTCCCACAAAGTACGGAAATGCTCTATGGAGGAGAATTTCAGTTTTCTACTCATCATTGGGGTGATATGTGACTAAAGAAGATGATGCACCTTGCATGTTCTGGATGAAAACACAGTGTTATGTAACGGGGGGGTGGGAAGAAGCACCCCCAAAGTCACTGATTGTGCTTTGGTGTACTCTTCTCTGCTCAAGGTTGACTGTTTGATTAAGACCTTCTGGCTCATTCTGCAGTAGCTAACACAAGGAAACACGTCAAGGACTGATTTTCTGATACTAAATATAACTTTTGAAACCCAAATAGTTCTTATTAAGCCTGAGATCAAAGGAGAACTTCATTAGCTTTAGGACTAGAACTGTAAATAGGAAAGGTGCTCATGAACAAACACGTTATCCTTCCTGACAGATTAGCTTACACATCATGGACCTCTTCATGATGATGGGAAAATATAATGCATTTGAGGAAAAATATTAGCATACCGCCATTAAGGGAATTTGCCTGATACAAATGTAACATGCCTCTGTATACATTTATATATGAGAAAACTTATTTTATAACAATTTCATTACCTCTCTCCACCTCTTTTATTAAGAATCATTTTGAAGCCCCTTGCTTCTATATTTTTTCTAAGATTTTTCTCACCACCAGACATGCAAAATTTTTTCTTGAAGGACCCCTTAGAATAAACTAATACTGCTGTATTAAGACTCTTAAATCCTTTAATAATTTCTTTGGATAATTCCTAAATTACTCTAAGAACTGTATCCTTGGAAATAAACCCTAAGAACAAAATGAATATGGTTTTGTTGGAAGGACCAGTGCAAGAAAATAGGCATCTTAAAATGCACTAGAAAAGTGGCAAAAGCTTTTTAGACAGTCATTAGCTATCCTCATGGAGGAATAGATTAAAATGTCTAAAAGAAATAGAAATGTTAAATGCTCTAATTTCACATCGAGTATGTAATTTCTTTTTTGTTTTGTTTTATATCCAACCAGTTGGAACCTACAAAATAATACAGCACAGATTTCTTTTTGTTGGTCCTATAATACTTCCCCTGGAACAATTGTGCCTGTGATTCTGGGACTGTCACAGCCAAACTGCTGTCTTCCCTTGGGACCATGAGGAACAATTGACCTTCCCCGTGGGGTGGCTCTAAAAGCCGAGTCTAAAAGCCTGGTGGATGAATGGCAGCTGCTCTCTGGAGTGCACCCTCCCCCGGCTTTGTGGGTGAGGCAGAGAGGCTGCCCACTTGCGCCAAAATACTTTCTCCTGAATGGTCAACTGCTAATTGTGTGCGACTGCTGTGGAGTCCTATAAAACCGAAGATGAGAAACCATGACAATTTTTTTTTTTAATTGACGGAAAACATGGTCTTACTTTTTTTTTTTTTTAATCCCCTAAGGGCCCTATTTTTGTTTTTTAATTGTCCTAGTTTGTTTTAGTCCTTTCTTAGGCTTTCATGTCATTAAATGAATGAGGCATGGACATTTTGTTTGCAAACCAAGTAACACATACTATATTTTTATGTTCTGAATCCTACATGGTATATCTTCAGAGCCATAACACGTGTGGAAAATAAATATTCCGTTAATTCCATTGTTCCCTAAATATCCATTTTCTTTTCTCCCTCTGAGTTTCTCTCCCACCTCCTCCCTTTCTTTCTCTTCCTCATAGGTTTCAAAACTTCTGGGAAAGTGAACCAATTGAGTGAGTGTATTGCATGGGGGGAAGTGGATGCCTTAGAGGCAGTGACTGAAATGCCTATTTGGCTACCATGTGATTTTTGGAAATTACTTAACCTCTCTAAAACTCACCTGCTACTGCTAAGTCACTTCAGTCGTGTCCGACTCTGTGCGACCCCATCCCTGGGATTCTCCAGGCAAGAACACTGGAGAGGGTTGCCATTTCCTTCTCCCAAGCATAAAAGTGAAAAGTGAAAGTGAAGTTGCTCAGTCATGTCTGACTCTTCGAGACCCCATGGACTGCAGCCTACCAGGCTCCTCCATCCATGGGATTTTCCAGGCAAGAGTACTGGAGTGGGGTGCCATTGCCTTCTCCTCTGAAAGTCACCTCCTTATTTATAAAACAGGACTAGAAAAGCTCTAGGGTATCCAGGAACATTAGATGAGAGAATGTGAAATATAGTCCTAGCAGGGGCTGTATCCAGAAGAAGGGGCGTAAGAGTCAGTATCCTGGGGTCGACCCTCCAAGTGGGCCACTTACTACGTGCAAATTCCTTCAGTTCTTTGTGATTCACTTTTATTATATATAAATTAAAAACAAAAATAGTACAGGCTTGTCTCATTGCTGGGAGGCTTAAATGACTTTATCCCCCTTGCAAAGTGTTTAGACAGTGTCTGTCATGTGGTCAATCCTTGACCAATGTTTGCCATCATTTTAAGTCAGCAGAACTTCCTGCTCTCTGCCTACACTTTTGTTAACAATGTATCCAAGGTGAGTCCAACACCCTCTGCCTTGAGCTCAAGGGCACTTGAGTGAACCTGTTAAACTGCAAGACCTAGCTTCTTTCCCACACCAAGAAGCTCTGGGAGTTTATGAGTGTGTGGTGGTATAGCTGGAAGTTACCCTCAAGGAGTGACTAGATTTTTGTGGTGCAAGGTCTAGGATCATAGATTGGATGTTGATGGCCCTCATTCAATGGGAAGGCAAAGTTACAAAGCTCAGTGATGACCCCACTCACACAAAGGGCTCTTCTGCCCTGGCCAGCCGGTGGGCTGTGATCAGTCTTAGTCCAGCAGAGCTCTTGCTTGTGACCCTCATTCAGGTTATGATCCCAAGCTAAGGCACCAAGAGCCACCAGAAGGGGAACTAGTGCCCTGCAGAGCTAAGGGTTACACAGAAAGCACAAAAGAGCTGGCCCCTGGAGGACCACTCCCTAACCCTTCCATGTGTTCAAAGTACATGAAATGAGGGGAAAGTCTGTGAAATAGATTTTCCAGAGAGCTGGTTAGGAGGGCCACCTGCTCCCAGATAGCCCAACACAATTGAGTCTGCCACGCAGAAGCCAGGAACTCAGCAAGAGGAACTTGAGGTATCTGCCACTTAGCTCATTTGGGGCACAGGAAGAGCCCATGCACAATCTCCACTTTGAAGTTTAACTGGACTTCTGCTAGGTTCAGGCCTTCTCACAGTAAAGTTAGTTTCAGAATTTCCCCTTCATTTGGCAACTTCTGGTGGAGAAGTCACAAATAATGATCTCTCTCCTATAATCTGGGTGACTTTGGATGGTAAACTAAGCTTGGCACAGTGGGCAGAGAGATTGTCAACATTGATGTATTTCCTGTGTGTTGCCTCCTTGCTGCCATGGCCAGTAAATGTGCAAGCTGGAGTTTCTTGGTTCATCTTGAGACAGGTGGCCCAACCCAGTCCTCACCTCGAACTGTCGTACAAGTGACACTCTACACATATGCGGCAAACTTGTGTATGATTGCTTATTTGAAGGCTGAGAGTCCTGACTTATGAACTGAGTACCCGGTCTCTCATATATGAAGTCCTTTGATAGTGAGAGTTGTAGACTTCCCTCTTTAATTTTTAAGAAATTTATTTGTTTTTAATTAGAGGATAAGTGCTTTACAATATTGTGTTGTTTTCTGCCACACATCAACATGAATCAGCCATAGGTATACATATGTCCCCTCCCTCTTGTACCCCCCCATCTCCCGCTTCACCCCATCCTTCTGGGTTGTCACAGAGCCCTAGTTTGAATTCCCTGAGCCATATAGCGAATTCCCATTGGGTATCTATTTTACACACAGTAGTGTGTATGCTTCCATGCTATGCTCTCCTTTCAACCCACCTTCTCCTTCCTGCCCCTCCCTCTCCTCTTCATTTTTACCCTAATGCAATATAATTCCAGGCCCTCAAAGCTGACCTCTCTGTATAAAATAAGGACTTGGTAGAATTTTGTGAAAGAATACTGGAGTTGGTAGCCTATCCCTTCTCCAGTGGATCTTCCTGACCCAGGAATCGGACCGGGGTCTCCTGCATTGCAGGCGGATTCTTCACCACCTGAGCTATCAGGGAAGCCCTAATATTTTGTGAAGGCAGGTTGTCATATATGGTCTAGTAGGCAGAATTCAAATGCTAGGCCTTCACCAATTCTCAGAAGGTTTGAGAGGCTGGTGGTGGTGCTGGTGGGGATGTCTGGGTTACTGTTAACTCCTGGAGCTTTTTTCTATCAGGTAGTGTCCTGGTCTTAACCGGATAACCTCAAAGTAGGTCAATAAGTGGTTTAGCAATTCAGAAATAATCCTTTACAAATGTCCCTATAATACCTCTAACTTCTGGAGCCTTGTGATTCTGAGAACTACCCAAATAAACATGTCCGGTCAGCCAAGGTCCCTTCCTTAAAGATGAACAGAAGGATTCTTGCTACAGCAGAAAATAAATGAATTCTCTACAGGTCACAAAGTAGCCAAGGGTTACTAGCTAGATAATTAGCTATAATCACAGCATCTTACACAGATTCCATTTTATTCAAAGTCTCAATCACATTCTCCACCCCAGGATAGCCATTTTAAAGTTTGCTATTAGGATGTTAAAATATGAGGGCCTGGACTGTAAGATCCTTAGGGACCTGGCAACTTGTGATTTTTCAACTAAAATATTAGGCCATCAGAATACTGAGCAGGTTATTCTGAGGGAATTAGAAGTACTTCTCATGATGGCTTTCCTAAGATAATTTAAAAACTTTTGGAGTTGTCCAATCTCAAGTTATTTGATCCATATGAGCTTAATTCTAAATAGAACTCATAAAATCAAAAGTTTTAAATAGGTGACCTTGGGGAAGTCTGACCTATGGCTTCCCTTAGTAACATCTTCTGCAGAGGATTTTTGCAGACCCTAAGGAAGCCACTTTACCTGAATAAAATGTAGAGAGATGGGAGGAGCAGAGTTGCTGCACTGGAAGACTCAGCACTTAAATGACTAATTTGGTTTCATCGTAGCCTGGAGCTAACAATTTGGATCTCACACCAGCACTAACACACATTTCCTCTCCAAGGAAATTGAGTAAGAATGTAGAACCAGAAAGACAATGGGGAAGTATACTTACCAGGAACCTCAGCTGGTCAGTAGAGTCAGGTTCAAGATTGCTTTCTGGGAGGGAAATGTGTAGAGGAAAGTTAATATAGGCAGTAACAATGGGTGTGGTTGCTCTAGAGGCCTGTGTTAAGATAGTTAATCACTCTGAATGTGACCTCCTGAGTCAAAATAGACATTCAAAAGCAAAATCCATTTAATTTGTGTATAAATTTGTAATGCCCAGTAATTGTCATCGTCTGATTTAGCTACTAAGATCTCCCCATGGAATGCCTTCTGACTCAGTTGCCTGTCTTATCCACAGACATTACAATCTTAGTTTGGGCCAGTCCCTGAAGATGATGCCAACATCTTGCTTTCATTGTTGGAGAGTGATTCGCTTTGTTTTGATGTCTGTAGAGTGTGCTGGAACGCAGACACTGCCAAGGTTACTTCCTCTTTCAGCCTGGCTTGGCTTGTCTCTTGAGTGATTTAAGACCTGTTTTGGAACTATGTGTGGGAGTTGGACCAATGTGGAAGTCAAGGTCAGATAAATAACCATTGTCATGAAGAAACCCAGGCAGAAATGGATCTGCAGACCCACAGGGAATGTTCTTGGTGGGCCCTGTCCTGTTGGTTCGAAATGAGCTGATTCATTTGTCTTGGAAGGGAGGAGAAAAGTTGTCCCTGGGAATGTTCCACCTAACTCAAGGCCCCTAATTCATGCAGGAAGATATAAGAGACAGTAGTCTTGAGGGTGGGGGAAGGGGAAACATCTCTTTCCAGGAATTCCTTACTTGGGGAAAGAGATGGTATTCGAGATTCATCTGAGCTGTTTGCATGTCAGAGTCAGAAGGTGGTGATTGGCTAGGTGGGTTTGCCAGGTTGAACAGAGTCCCCTCCACTGCAGCCAATTAACCTTTATAAAACACAGATTAGATCATCTCACCCCCTTGTCTAAAACCCTTTGATGGCTCACCTTTGATTACAGAATCAAGTCCGAAATCCTCCACCTGAATGATTAGGTACTCTGCCTGCCTCAACAGCCTTTCACTCATGGTGGTCCTCACCCACTCAGCTTTTGTGGCAGTGGCTGAAAACTACAATCCATGAGCTAGATCTTCCACTCACAGATGAGACCACAAGCTAAGAATGGTTTTTGTATTTCTAAACAAGATTTTATTAAAAGATTAAAGATTAAAAGTTCCAACACAGTATCTTCAGTTTTGCCTCTTGGCCTGCAAAGCCTAAAATATTAACTATCTGATCCTTTTCAGGGAAAGTATGATGTCCCCTCTTTACATTGTCACGATACTTTCTGCCATTCAGAACCCCCAATGCACCATTGTTGCATTCCATCAGGCCGTTACTCAACCTATTTCTGCTACCTGAAATTGCCTCTCTCGATTACTAGATGGCTTCCATGTGCCAGGTGCTTGGAATTCAGAGCAAATAGGCTCCTACCTTCTAGTGCTCACAGCTTAGTGAGAAAGACATGCAGCTGTAGCACCGAGTACAGAACTGGGTGGTGAGGACTCACAGCATGCAGTGGGGATATGTCCATCAGAGCGGGACATCAGGGAAGGCTTCCTGGAGGAGATGGGTGTCTGAGCTGAGTTTTAAAGAACGAGTAGACGTTTGCAAGGTAAAGAAGAGGATTCAACCAATGCCTGCTTTTCCAGGCACGTGAAAAGCCACAGAAGTATCAAGATACTTCTAAAGCCATAGAAGAATCAAGATCTTCACATCAGGAAAAAGCTGTGTGAAGTCACAGGAGGATTTTTAACAGGGAAAAGCAGAGGCATATTTGCCGGATATAAAGATGGCACAGGCAGAAAGGTCAGGGAACAGATCAGGGCAGACAGCCAGGCAGGAGGTGGTTTTACACATCCACTTAAGAAGTTGTGATATAAAAACCAAGGCAGAGATGGGACTGGCAGAGAGGTAAGGAAGCCTAGTGACTCCCCAGGGACAGGTGGGTTGTTGGAGGTGGGGTGAAGGAGGAAAGTCTGGCCTTGGCCCCCCAGCTCCAGACACTAAGTGGATGATGGAGCCACTCCCCTACCCCCAGCTAGGGAAGATCAGGTGAGGGTGTACAGGGAGAATGAGGGGCTCTTGTTCAAATGTGAACACATTTGCCTCCTCTAGGAAGCCCTCAGGCTGAGTTGGGGGTTCTCGTTCGTACCCTAATGGCATTGTTTAGTTCTATCAGAACGTTTACAGAGCTGATCTATACTGAACTGATCTATACTTTTCTGTTTTTTTTCACTATTTAAGTAGGGTGAGCTCACTGAAGGTTGATATCGTGTCCAATCTTTGTATCACCAGGGCCTAGCACAGTGTCCAGATGCTCAGTAAATGATCATTGAGCTGAAATGAATAGAGCTGGGACCCTTGGGAGAGGCCCCCAGGGTGGTGTGGTTGACACAGCACCCTTTTTGTCCTCAAGCTGACTTGGATTGGAATACTTCTACTTTCTGGCTTTGTGAGTTTTGCTGTCACGTTATCTATTTACCACATCTGATACCTTTCCTGCCTGTGCTTTAGGGCCACAGTGAGAATAACATGGAGGCAGAGGCAGCAGGTATAGACAGTGGAAACAGATGGGTGTTGGAAGTGAGAAGACCAGGGTTCCCGTTCTAGCTCTGCCATGACTGTACTTTGCTGCCTGGAGTAAATTATTCCTCCTTTCTTGGCCTCAGTTCCTCCATTTATAAAATGAGGTCGAGGGACTTCCTGGCAGTCCAGTGGTTAAAATGCCATGCTTCCACTGCGAGGGCGTGGCGGTGGGGGTGTAGCGGGATCGGGGGAGGGGTGCTGTCTCCAGCTCCCTAGGTAGCTCCTCCCCAAGGACAGGCTCCATCCAAGCACTGTTCAGTGTGGGATGCAAAGGCAAATGCATCCCAGATCATATTCCCTGTGGTCTTCTACCCAATCCTGCTTCCTTCAATTCCTTCCCAAGCAAACAGTGCACACAAGCTGCCTTATCTGAATGTTGCCTGGAGAACTTGACTTTTGACTTCTTATCCCCTGGCTTCTTGTCCTTCAGGGACTTCAATCAGGCATGGCATGACAACTCCATTGAGGACTCAGTGCAAGGGCTTGGCTTCTCCATGGCTCTTAATAATTACAGACACGCAGGGTGGGACTGATTCCTCTAAAGGCAGCATCCACTGTGTGTCCCACTGCACTTCAAAACAGCAGACAAGATTTTTTTCCCCCAGGGAAGCTATTCTAATGCCCAAAGTCAGAGAAAGTTGTAAGTCAGAGAAGGACTAGGTTAGTAACCATTGAAAACAGTACCATGGGAAAAAATAAAACAGACTCTTAGAAGACTAAGTCCTAGCTCATAAAGTTTCATTGTTGTTCAGTTGCTCAGTTGTGTCCAACTCTTTGTGACCCCAGGACTGCAGCATGCCAGGCCTCCCTGTCTTTCTCAGAGTTTGCTCAAACTCATGTCCATTGAGTCGGTGATGCCATCTGACCATCTCATCCTCTGTCATGCTCTTCTCCTGGTGACCTCAATCTTTTCTAGCATCAGGGTCTTTTTCAGTGAGTCAGCTCTTCGACTCAGGTAGCCAAAGTATTAGAGCTTCTGCTTCACCATCAGTCCTTCCAATGGATGTTCAGGGTTGATTTCCTTTAGAATTGACTGGTTTGATCTCCTTGCTTGTCCAAGGGACTCTCGAGAGTCTTCTCCAGCACCACAGTTTGAAAACAGCAATTCTTCAGTACTCAGCCTTCTTCATGGTCCAACTTTCATTCCTCTTTAAATTAACACCCAGAAGAAGGGGGCATAAGCCTCATTTTTCACAGGTCTTGCACCAACTGTCTGAGGTTCACAATTTGGTCATCCTTCAGCCAGAAGTTTTATTCCTGACATCTTGAGACCTGCAATGAAGGGGCTGGGACTTCCTTCTGCTGTACACGTTCAGTGTACCCCAAAGAGGCAGAGAAATACGACAAAAAGGAAAAAGAGATAAATGATTAGTTATAACTCTTTGAATAGCTAGATAAATATTGACTAAGAGTGCCTGTGAAAAAGAAGCATTCAGATCTGCCTGGAAAAATTAGCTTTCCTCCTCACCTCCCTCCTGCGACTGTGGAGCAGCTCTGCTGTGAGAATCTGGCTCCGTTATTTCTCTCAGTGGGAGCTGCCGTTTGAATGACTCAGCACAGCACTTTTTCAGCAGGAGACTCTGCCTCAGGTGGCTGATCAGGCCTGGGAGAATGGAGGTCTCATTTAAACGAAGTCAGAAATTTCCCAACTTGTTTTAAAGTGAAATAGATTTGTAAAAATAACAATAATCATTATTTGACAGTGCTGTTACAGCTCCCAGATCGAAATTTAACCTTTAAAGTGGAATCTATCCTTTTCCCTTCCCAATGAAATGAACTTTCTACTTCTCTGTCAGGCGTTTCCAACCTGAGCTGAAACAAACACTCACCAGCTCAGATAAGCCTAATGTGAGTGAAACAACAGCGGGATCACCTGTTCCTTTGAGCTTGGGTCTTTCTTAAATAGTCATTATTGCTCACGTCTTAGCCATTTATGTCCAATTTTTTAAACATTTTTAAAATGTATTTATTTATTTGGCTGGGCCAGGTCTTAGTTATGGTGTGTGGGATCCACTTCCCTGACCAGGAATCCAACCCAGGCCTCCTGCATTGGGAGCTCCAGGTCTGAACCACAGGACCACCAGGGAAGTCCCCATATGTCCATTTTAAAAAGTAGTTTTATCTTCTTTGCACTCCATGCCTTAAAAAATGGATATGTGACACAAGTCACTTCCCTTGCCTGAGATGGTTGATATTTTTCTGATATTTTTCATTTGAAACCCCATTGCCCTTATGGGTTCATTCCATTTTTTAATAAATTTGGGTATGATTTACATACTGTGAAATGTACTGGTCATAACAGGGGGTTCTCTTCCCCCCTCCCCAAGGCCACAGTCCCTCTGATCAGCTGCCCTCTCCCATTTTCTCAAAGCCCCACCCAGGTCGGCCCTGGCCCCTCCTGCCCTGGGCATCTATCTATAAGACTCCTTTCCATCCTCCAGGCTTTCCTGTTGCGCACCCTCTGCCACTTCACCTGAGCTGGGATCGGGTTGCACCAACCCTCTGTGTCCTTCAGGGCTCTCTCTCACAGCCTCCACCCCAGGCCCAGCCATGGGGGACAGCCCCTCCTGCCTCCCACTCACCTGTCCAGAAAATCATCTTTCTCTCTTTCCTTCTGCATCTCCTCCTTCCTCAAGGCAATCCCACTGCTCTTTCCCTACCCGCTGTGACGGTACTTACCAGCCTCCATGCCACTTCCTCTCACTCACAGAGGATTTTTGTATCTCATCCACAGACCTCTTCTCCTAACACATGTCTGTTGTCTTCCTCAAAGACTTAGAAATAGGCAAAAAGGAGCTAAATAAATTCATGTCTTTATCTCGAAGCTTGTCCCACTGTCTGTGTGGTTGGTCTTCCCAATGGCCATGTCTGCCCAGAGCTGCCACCGTTGCCCTGGGCCTCTGTGGCCTCAGCCCTGCGTCCAGCTCACCAGCTCGTATGGGTCCTGCCAGCAGCGTTTCCAGAGCCAGAGCGTCAGTCTCCCTCACCAGGGGGTTTTCCACTGGTTTCACTGGGGTCTGCAGGAGCTGCTGCCCTCCCCAGCACCTCCCTTCTGCCTCTCACAGAACCTTCCATGATCTGGACCTCGAAGACCCATATAGTGGCAACTGGAGAGCTGCTCAGCAAACCTAGTGACTCCTATGCCTGCTGCTGAAGCACTACATCCCTACCTTCCTCACTTTTACCTGGGCCCACGGGGCCGGATTCTCATCAGGAAGCACGAGGCATTTCCTTCAGGGCCTGGCCCACAACAGTCTCTCACACTTGATCCCTCATGTTCTTCCCCGCTTTGCAGACTGGATATGCTGAAGCCCAGGGTGAGGCTGAAAGTCGCCTGATGAAGATGGCAGAGCCTGTCGCCTTGAATTCCTAGAGGGAACACAAGCTGCTTTATCTTAGCTGGGGTAGCTATAACACAGATACCCTAGGCCGGGTGACTTACACAACAGAGATTCACTACTTGTGGTTCTGGGAAGTCCAAGATGAAGGTGCTGGCCAGTTCAGTTCCTGATGAGGGCCTTCTTCCTGGTTTGCAGACTGATGCCTCCATTGCTGTGTCCTCAAGTGATGAAGAGAGAGATCATCTCTTTTCTAATGAGCCCAGGTTGGTCACTTCAGTCATGTCCAACTCTTTGTGACCCCATGGACTGTATGTAGCCCACCAGGCTCCTCTGTCCAGGGGATTCTCCAGGCAACAATACTGGGGTGGGTCACCATGCCCTCCTCCAGGGGATCTTCCCGACCCAGGGATTAAACCCATGTATCTTATGTCTCCTGCAATGCAGGTGAGTTCTTTAACACTTCTTTTCTAAAGGCACTAATCCGATTCTTGAGGGCTCCACCCTCATGACCTAACTGCCTCCCCAGAGTCCACCTCCCAATACATCACGCTGGAGATTAGAGCTTCAGCGTATGAATCTAGGGGCAGAGGACACAAACATTGAGTCCATAGCACTCTCTCCACACCCCCTGCCCCACTCCCCATGACTGAAGAAAAACATACACATTGATCACAACTTTTTAAAATCATCTTTTTACAAAGTTGAGCCTCTGAAATTTTGGAGTTCTTCTGTTACAGCTGTTAGTTTCATCTTAACTATGTGCGTAAGGAGAAGGAATTCTAAAATGGATTATGTTCAAATAGTCATCAGGGACATAAAAGTGGGTCACTGGGAAACGGCGCAGGCTTTGGTGGAGGGGATAAGGAGAATTAAAGTTGTCTCTTCTTTTGGCATACTTTCCGTTACTGTTTCATCCTTTTGGACGCCCTCCAGAATGCTTCATTCATGGGATCGGAGCTTCTCCTGTGTCTGTGTGTATTGCAGGCTAGGAATAAGAGAGTGATCCAGGGAAGCAGAGGCGCTGAGCAGGGTGAGAGGAGTGAATAATGCACTCACTTCTCACACATGTAGCCCAGTCTTCCCCCCCACACCATCCTGTTGGTGCTGTCCTTAGTCACTCAGTTATGTCTGACTCTTTGTGACCCCATGGACTGTAGCCCACCAGGCTCCATGGGGATTCTCCAGGCAAGAATACTGGAGTAAGTTGCCATGCCCTCCTCCAGGGGATCTTCCCAACCTAGGGATTGAACCCAGGTCTCTCGCATTGTGGGAGGATTCTTTACCATCTGTGCCACCAGAGAAGCCCAAGAATACTGGAATGGGTGGCCTATCCCTTCTCCAGGGGATCTTCCTGACCCAGGAATCAAACCGGGATCTTGCTGCATTGTAGGCAGATTCTTTACCAGCTGAGCTACCAGGGAAGCCCATCCTGTTGCTAGCAAAGGATGGATAATCTTTCTGTGGTGTGCGCCCATGAGGGGCCTACAAGCAGCTACTCAGGAATTTGGAACTCTGGATCCTGATCCTCTTTGCCTCTGTCACAACTGGCAGCCTGAGTTAGGTTGGAAAATTGGGCAGTAGCTGAGTGAGAGAGAAAGGTTCAGGACCAAGGCTGTGCCAGGGGATCCAGAACCCGGGCGGTGTGTTGTGGGTCACGGTGGGAACAGTGGGTTCTTCCCTGGTGCCGTGGAAGCCTGAGTGTCTGGACCTCACTCCTCTAACCGGAGTTTCTTTGTTCCTGCTGTAATGGATGGTTCTGGCTGTGATGCTAAGGAAATTACTTAAGGAGCAAGTCTTTCCCCCTCTATTGTGTCTAGCATTCCTCAGTCTAGCATCTCTACTTAGAAACATTATCTCCCAGGCCCCGAGCAAGAGCTGATGCATATCACCTCTGGGAGATCAAAGTGCTCTATGGATATTATCTCATTAAATCCCCCAACCTTTCCCCTCAAGAGTCCAGACACTCCCTTCACCCCCCACCCCCGACTCAACATCTCTGCTCCATTCAAACCGGATTGTGAATAATAAATGCTGTGATTTATTGAGAGTCATTTGAAAGGAACTGTAAACGGACCCTCAACCTCTCGGGTCCATCTGAAAGACACCATCTTAACGTGTGTACAGGAGAGATAATGGCTCTTCTGACACCCACCTACCTGGTGTGCGGGTGATTTATGGTTACTGGGCAGGGGTTCCCAGTTGCCCTGTACTCCCATGGACAGAGAAGTTCTAGGATCCTTGTTCTTTCCCCGAATGTTGGCATTTCATACCTTTATTCTCCCATCACTATTCCACCCACATGCCAGGCATCTAGACATATGTGCTGCTCTGTAAGTGTACCAGTTTTCCCCGGGTTTTCAAAGCTTTGAATAAACTGTTCCCTCTGTCAGAATGCACGCCTCTTAGACCGTCTACACTGTGATCTCCTGCTCATCCCTAAGAACCGGCTCCATCCTCATCTCTTCCATCAGAACTTTTTTGACTTCTAGAGGATGAATTGGTTTTTTCCTCTGATCTTTGACAATCTCAAACAGAATTGCTACCATTTGTGCCAGGCTGCAGCTATTGTGCTGTTCATATATATTATCATTTAATTCACCCAACCTCTCTATGTGGTTGGTGATATTATTATAACTAATTTTACTGATAAGGAAAAAAGAGGCCTGAGAAGATTAATAACACTCTTGATGTTTGTATGGTAATTAAGAGGTAGGACCAGAATTCAGTGCTGGCACCAGGTCAGACTCCAAAGCCCAGGATCTGTTACTCCACGAGCTGCCTCCATTTTTTTTTTTTTTTAAATCACATGTTGGTCTCTCCATAGGCTTGAGCATCTTAAAGTAAGAGATTATGATCTGTTATACCTATTTCCTAGCACATAGCATAGTATCTGATATGGAAAAGGTGCTTGAGACATGTTTGTAGAATGAATGACTTAAAGAAAGAACGATTATATAGCTTTGCTGCTTCAGAGAAATGTGTTGTGTTTTCATTTGGAAAAATATTGCCAGATTTCCCTTCTGGTGACAATGCTGGGAAGAAGGATCCCTGTGAGGAGAAGAGGATTGTATCTCCAATTAGGCAAATCCAGGGGTCATTAAAATTAGGCTGTAAAATAAAAACTCAGGAAAGGTTTGTGAGTGTGTGTGTGTGCGCGTGTTTGGCTGCATTAGGTCTTAGTTGCAGCACTTGGGATCTTTGTTGCTTCATACGGGACCTTTTGTTGTGGAGCATGAACTCTCTAGTTGTAGTGCACAGGCTCCAAAGTCCATGGGCTTCCCCAACCAGGGATCAAACCTACATCCCTTGCACTGCAAGGGGGATTCTTAACCACTGGGCCACCAGGGAAGTCCCTTAGGAAAGCCTTTGAAGAGTTCATCTTTCCATTGGGCTTCCCCATAGAGTGATTGGAATAGATAGTCTCAGTTCATTCACTTATTTACTCACTCATTCAACACATTGATAGAGCATGCCCTATGTGGCAGGCATTGGACTTAGCTCTGGGGCCACACCATTCAGCACAAACAGTCATGATTGTCAGAGTGAACTTCTATGGTTTGCCCAGCTACCATCTCTTCTGCTAACAGAACCAGTCTTTTCTCTTGGGAAAAACATCTTTCTGAAGCTCAGATTGTGTGGTTTAGGTTTAATTTTCACTTGCTGGCTCTAAGTGTGGGCAGATGTTCAATCATTGCATCGCATCCTCTCTAGCCACGGTGATTGGTTTAGGGATGGGACTGTGACCCACTTTGGGCTAATGAGAGTCAGCAGTGGGACTCCGGAACTATTAGAAAAGTGGTACTTTCTTTTTGCTGGGGCTCCTGATAGTGAGATCAATACAAAGAAGACAGAGCTGAGATTCTCAGAGAGCAAGAGAGAGTAGGCTGATGGTGTAATTTCACACCTTAGATACAAGCACATCTAAAGAGAGGAGAAACCATGAACTACCCATCTGGGTGAGCCAGTGTATTCCCCCTTTGCTTAAGCCCTCTTAAGGTAGGTTTCTTTCACTTGCCATGGAGTAGGTCTTAAATGATAGTAACATCAGCTTTTGGAAGTGGGGCTTTATAAGTGACATCCTAAAAACTAGAACTGGCTGAATCATAGTGGCATGCAGAGCACCAAGAATTCCTCTCTTCTTGGCTGGGAAGTTGGAAATCCCAGTAATGTCTCACATAGCAGCTGGGTTGAGCTGTCACATGTACTATCTTGAGACTCGAACTGTGTTTTAGAGATAGAAAAAGGAATTACATTGGAGAGGATTGGCTGCTTCGTAAGACCTTAAGTAACATCCTGTAAGGATGAAGCAAGCTAAGTGGGAAGGAGACAGTGCCCACCCTGTCTGGGTCAGCTGACCAGGCGGACAGAGAGGAGTGTGATGGTTTGGCAAAGCTGAACTCTCTATTCCAAGCTAAACTTAGCAGAAGTGAGGTGAGGGGAGCTCAAGACAGAGAGAGAGAGAGAGAGAGAGAGAGAAGATTGGAACCTAGAGGTAGAATGATATTCACACACTTTACAGCATCTTCTTTCTTCCACAGCCTCGAAAGTTATCCTCTGGGAAGCAGCCAGGAAGCAAAAGGAATTTTAGCCTTGGCCCTCCCCACACCCACCCCAGTGTATCATTAGGAAGATGGATAGAATTGGAAGGCCAGCTAGTAAGGGACTGGAGCCTTCAGACAGTGGTCTAGATTCAAGAACCCATAATTCGGACTTTGAATTTGACTGGCTGCAAATCAACCAAGAGCTTATTAAGGTTTTAGAAAATTGTAATGCCTGAAAAACACAAAGCCTGACAAATGATTATCTGCAACAAAGTGATTGAGGGCATATCCAGCCCCATGAACTCAAGGAAGAAATGAACAGCCCTGAGAAGGGAAAACCACCCAGTGGCCCTCTTAGCAATGGCTGCAGGGTCAACAGACAGGTCTGTTTGGGGAGAACCAGGGGAGGCCAGGCTGGTTGGCCTCCATCACAGGGCAGAAGTGTCCCGGTTATCTCTGCCCACTGTCTGTTATCCCATCCATACATGTGTTAGTGTAAACACTCCACCTTGTCATCAGAAGATACTGCCCCCCACTCTCTGTTTTTCTAAGAGGGAGCTCTTCATTGCAGCTCTCTTGTTCTTTCTTCACCACCATGTATGAGGTGTTGGTGGGGGGGGGAGGATTTAATATGTCATTTAGCCTTGAGTTTCTAGACAAAGGAAACAACTTATAACGGTACTACCAAGGGCAGCCGTGTGCTTCCTTGGTAGCTCAGCTGGTAAAGAATCTGCCTGCAATGCAGGAGACCCCGGTTTGATTCTTGGGTCAGGAAGACCCCCTGGAGAAAGGATAGGCTACCCATTCCAGTTTTCATGGGCTTCCCTGGTAACTCAGACGGCAAAGCATCTTCCTGCAATGTGGGAGACCTCGGTTTGATCCCTAGGTTGGAAAGATCCCCTGGAGGAGGGCATGATAACCCACTTCAGTACTCTTGCCTGGAGAATCCCCATGGACAGAGGAGCCTGATGGGCTACAGTCCATGCAGTCACAAAGGGTTGGACACAGCTGAGCGAATAAGCACAGCATAGCACAGGGCAGCAGTCCCCAACCTTTTTTAGAACCAGAGACCAGTTTCCTGGAAGACAATTTTTCCAGGAGGGTGGGTGGGGGTGGAGGAGTGGAGAGTAGTTCAGGCAGTAATTCAAGTGGTGTGGGGGATTGTTCAGATAGTGATGCTTAGTGATGAGGGGCCTCCACCAGGAGGTTGGAGACCCCTGACCTAGAGGGCTCATAAAAGCCCCAGTGGCTGAACCCCACCTCCCAGAGTTTCTGACTCAGTTGGTCTGGAGTTCCAAGGTGATGTGAATGCTGTCATTGTTTTGTCTTATTTTGTTTTTAATTCCTTGGGTAATTCTAGTTTGCTAGAATTTCTCAGGACTGAGAAGTTGAGTTTTAGAGCCTCTAATCTACAAGCATTTATTGAACACTTAGTATACGCCAGTCCCCGAGCTAGGTCCATGTTCATGTCAATTATATCTATGTGCATGTAAATTTGAATAAGACCAAGTCCCTGCCCCTGAGACAAGCATCACCTAATAGAGGGAAAATCATATAAATTGATAAATTTCCTACAGTGTAATATCCTACAGGGAAATGATTCACTTTGTGGTACAGAAGAAACCAGTACAATATTATAAAGCAGTTATCCTCCAATTAAAAATAAATGTAAACAAATTTTAAAAATAAATCAGAAACATAATAGCAGAAAGAAAGAGAGAAAAAGAAAGAAAGAGTGTTCAGCGTGCCAAGCCCTGGTGGCAATGTCGGTCAAAATCTCAGTGCCTAGTGAAAGTGGCTACTCACAGAGCGTGTTAAGTCACTTCTGTCGTGTCCGACTCTTTGCAACCCCATGGACTATAGCCCGCCAGGCTCCTCTGTCCATGGGATTCTCCAGGTAAGAACACTGGAGTGGGTTGCCATTTCCTCCTCCAGGAGATCTTCCCCATCCAGGGATAGAACCTGCGTCTCTTAGGTCTCCTGCATTGGCAGGTGGGTTCTTTACCAGTAGCACCACTTGGGAAGCCATGAGGTGGGAAGAGAAAGCTCCAGCAGAAGATGGAGAACCGGTGGCTGAGGTTCCAAGGGGGTTCCACACACACTTTCAGGGGTCCCTTCTCTTCGAAGGGAGAGCTCTACATCCAAGTGTGTAAGTACCCACAGGCACACCTGGGCTGAAGGCAGCTGGCTCAGTGTTCCCCAGGAACAAACAGCCACTGTCTGTCCCCACCCCAGCTCAGAGGCTCCCTTGCTCAGCCTGTGGGCCTGCCTGCCAGGGGAGGCTGGCGGAGGCCGCCCTGGGCTTGCAGCCGGGGAGCCAATGTGCCAACACACAGCTGCTGACTTTCTTCCCCCCTCCCGTTAAGCTGGGAACATTTTGCACTTTTCTTCTCCAACTCTTTCAAAGCAAGTCATTTTCCTCCTCTGGAAGGTTGCCCATTGTTCGTTTGACATTAAAGATAGGTCTTCACTGTTTTCTCTTAAGGCAGCAATTGGTGAAGTTCAGCTGTATTATGCGGACTTGTCAGAAGGATACAACATTATACAAAGGAATGATGTGAAACAAAAATTGCTCTCTCCAACCTTCCCAACCTCTGCCGCATACAGATTTCAAAGCATTTTCTGCCCTCATGCGTGCTTGGCATAGCCTGGGATCGGGGGGGTAATTGAAGGGAGGGGTGGGGTTTGTGGTTCTTCCGGCTGCCAGGGAGGCTTGTGCGGCTGGGAATCACTCAGGGGACTAGAGGTGGGGGGGTGAGGGAGGGCTGAAGAGGATGGAACGGGGCTGGCAGAAAGGAAAACGAATGAATAAAACCTCTCTCCCCTCATTTTCGTTAGGAATATGGTGACTTCAGGCCTCCAGAGTTGTGGGATGACTGGTTAGTTTCAAAGAGTTGTGAAATGAAAGTGTTAGCTGTGTCTGACTCTTTGCAACCCCATGGACTGTAGCCCACCAGGCTCCTCTTGTCCATGGAATTTTCCAGGCAGAGATACTGGAGTGGGTTGCCATTTCCTCCTCCAGGGGAATCTTCCCGACCCAGGGATTAAACGTGGATCTCCTGCATTACAGGCAGATTCTTTACTTGTAATGAGCCCTGGTGGTCTTCCAATTCCCGGGGTGAATTCAGAGTTCATTTCCTGTGACTTTTACTCAGGATCACATGGTCCCTGTTGCCACTGGAATGTAGTCCCATCATAATTCTGGGCAGAAGCTTGAGTCATTCTGCCTCTTGGATTCACAGTTTCCTCATTCATTGCTTCACTCATGAATTAACTGTGGGCTCTTTTCTCCACTGACGAAACATTTGACCCTTCGAATTCCCATGCCTCAGTTTCCTTACCTGTACAATGGGAATATGAATTAGTTACCATCTAGCGTTGTTGTATGGATTAAATGATATAATGTGCATCTCTAGCATGGTGCCTGGCTGTCTGAGTCCTCAGTAAATGTTTGGTGTGTGTTATTACTTTTACCATATCAGTCCACGGACACTGATTAAGGACCATGGGCACTGTTCTGGGCCCTGGAGAGTGGAATTTGAAGGCGATGAGACGCTGCTTGTATTCTGGTAGGAGAGGAAACCAGGCAGTAATGGTCCAGGATTGGTGGTCAGTGCTGGGAAAGAGGTGGGCACGAGCTGCCATGGCAGGGGAGGGGGGCACCTACCTGAAGCCAGTTGGGCGGACAGGGCTTCTGGGGGAAGTGCCTCCCAGGGAGGCACTTAAAGGATAAATGTAGAGGAGATAGTCTCCCTGCCAGAGGGGAGAGCAGGGCAAAGACATGAAAACAGCCAGAAGGTTTCCCAGAACTGAGCGCAGGCCTAAGTGCCTGGAGCACAGATAGGGCTGCGGGGTGGGCAGCTGCAGGGGAGGGGGCTGGAAAGCGAAGTCTGGCCCCTCAGGAAGTGCTCTGGGAGGGAGATGAAAGGCTGGGATTTTGTGCTGAAGGTCAGAGGGAAATACTTAATGGGTTTTTATTAGGGAAGTGGCATGGCCTGATTGAATGGCTCTGGGCAGAGGGTGGGTTGGGTGGATGAGAACCTGGGCAGGAAGACACAGTAACCTAAGACACAGCCCTGAGGGAGGAAGGACTGGGACGTGGGGCCAAGCAGAGGGAGAGCTGGGTGCTTCTTGGAGATTCAGAACCTAGAATCTCTACAGCCTGGAGATAGCAGGACCCAGGAGGAGTTGGGGAATGTAGCCCCACCCCACACACCACCAGCTTCATGCCTTCAGTGACCCATGAATGATCCTTCCCGGAGATGAAGATGCTGTGTCCTCCTCTGGACCTGCTGTCATATTTGAGATGGCACAGTCAGGTGGACATGATCAAGAGGCATTTGAGGACTTCCCTGGCCCTAATTTAGGTAAAGAACCTGCCTGCCAATGCAGGAGACATAAGAGACGTGGGTTCGATCCCTGGGCCGGGAAGATCCCCTGGAGGAGGGCATGGCAACGCACTCCAGTATTCTTGCCTGGAGAATCCCATGGACAGAAGAGCCTGGCAGGCTACAGTCCGCGGGGTCACGAAGAGTCAGACATGACTGAAGCAACTTAGCAGGCATGCGCTGGTGACGTGGTGGATAAGAATCCACATGTCAGCACGGGGGCCATGGGCTTGATCCCTGGTCTGGGAAAATTCCACATGCCTCGGAGCAGCTAAGCCTGTGTGCCCCGACTCTTAACCCCCTGTACCGTAACTATGGAAGCCCATGAGCCTAGAGCCCATGCTCCGCAACAAAAGAAGCCACTGCAATGAGAAGCCCTGTGCACTGCAACTAGAGAAAGCCCGTGTGCAACAACAAAGAGCCAGCACCATAAATAAAGAAATACAGCAGTGTGTACACGTCAAACATTTTTTTTTTAATAAATAAAAAAAATTTTTTTTTTTAAAGAGGCACTTGGGCCTCCACCCTCCCCGCTCACCATTCCTGTCCATACACGCTGCTCTGTTGGGCGCTGAAGCTGTTGGGATGGGCCCCTTTGGGATGAGAATCACGGATGAGAAACTGTGACAGGGAGCAATACTCACCTGGCACTTTACCGCTTACAGCATGCTTTCCCTGGGGTTGGAGCATTTGGTTCTGATAACCTCACAAAGCAGGCGGCCCAGCAGAGATGAGTATCCCCACTTTACAGATGGGCAAACAGAGGCACTGAGAGGCCTACCCGTGCCTCTGTGGCAGGGTCTGGAGTCTCGTCTAAGAACATCTGGCTCCAAAGCCAGTGCTCTTCCCACTGGCCCAGGAGTCGCTTGACACGTGGCAGCCCTGGACTGAGACATGGGGACCTGGTTCCTTTTCACAGCGTGGCCTCAGCTTTGCTCTGTGGTCTGAGACATGTCACTTACCTTGCTCCGGGCTCGAGTCAGTGACTCTGACAAATAGAGAGCTTGGAGTGAAGAGCCAAGACAATCCCTTCCAAGTGGACCAGCTGGGTCTTAGGGCTGGAAGTGGTCTTAGCCCACAGATGTGCCAGGGTGAACCTTGGAAGGGTTCGTTACAGCCCTGGACCCTAGTCTCCATCCAGCACCCTAGGGAAAGATATATGATCAGAGAGCCCTTTACACCACCCTGGAAAGTCCAGATGAACCATCTGTGTAAAGTGTGATTAAAATCCGCAGACATCACTGCTCACCAGCAGGGCAGTGCCATCCTCTAGGCCCAATCACTACTCCAACGTTACTCCCTGGGCCCTCTTTGCCCTTCCTGGGCTCTTCTGTAAGGTTTTAGGCTGAATAGATCACCCTTGTTCTACTGTTTTGCCACAGGTCCCCAGGGACGGTACCAAAGTGGGAACGCAGTACCATTTGTGGAATGAATCGAAAACAGAGTTACTCGTCTCCCCATGGCTTTTATGTCCACCAGGACTCCACTGAGTGGGGTCTTCACTCCCCAGAGGGACCTGTTCTTTTCCTGCTGGGCATCATTTTTCCCTTGGGAGACTGACTTTGGATTCTGCAGTTTATAATCACAGAAAATCCAAAAGGATTTTTTTATTTTTTATTTTTTTTAAGAGAAGAATAAAAGCCCTCTCCTAGAGGTCACTGATGTCAGGCTCTTCTCTGGGTGGATAGACAGAGCAGGGCTCAGCCTGGCTTCCTCTGCACTTGTGGGGAGCGTGTCTAACTTTCTGGGAGCCTGGGTGGTCTTCCCAGCTCTGCCAAGCAGAAGGAAGACTGGACTTTCCCCAGGACCCATACCTGAGGCTAGAGACCACTTCTTTTCATTTCTTTTCATTCCTTCACCCTCTCAGCTTAATATGCAGTTTAAACAGAGGAGTCTAAGGAACACAGTCTCTCCAGTGGCCACAAGGATGACTCTGGAATTAGGTCACTGCTATCAATTTTATTTGGTGATCCCAGTTGGATCTCCAAATTATACCTGTAATTTGGTGCACTCCATGTATTACAGAGTCTGTCAGAGAAATCCTATAATTATTTTTCAAGTGGCAAAGTTTTAAGGAATAGCTAAATAAATGGAGCTAAATTTAGACCACTATCTCTGTACAATGGAACGAGGCAGGAGTCAGAGATGCGACCAGTGACTGGAAGAAGGAGAATTTTGTCACTATCCAAAAGGTGGCAGCAAAAATTACCTCAATTAACTTAACAAGAAGCCCGTGCTCCTCTGCCAGCCCACCCAGGAGCCCTGGCACTCACCTTGCCCCTCCTCTGCCAGGATTCTGTGCCTTCCTCACTGAGCTGTCCCGGGCTCCATCTGCTGCTCCCGTCTGGGGCTGATGCCCAGGCCCCAGTCACGTCCTGCCTCCTCCCCAAGAGCCTCCAGCTCGGCATTCCAGAAGGAACAAGGTCAGGAGTTCACGCCTCAAAGAAATCTCATCACAGATCAGTGCCTCACAGGGAGGCCAGAGGGAAAAGCAAGGGCATGTTTTCATCCTGTGCAAACTCCATGGGAAACGAGACTTTTCCACAAACCCTAAAATGGAAGATCTCAGGAGAAACTGGATACATACCTTCTCTATTTGTCCAAGCTTTTTTTTTTTTTTTTTGGCTCTGCTATGGGTCGTGTGGGACCTTAATTCCCCGACCAGGGATCAAACTGTGCCGCTTGCATTGGAGGCACAGGGTCTTAATCACTGGGCAACCAAGGAAGTCCCTAGGCTTTTATTTTTGAGACTCTCCTCTGTGCTAGATGTTCATGGATGACGGTGCATGAATAGACTGATAAAATATTTATTTAGCTCTTACTAGGTTACATATCCTTCTAGGTTCTGGGTTTCCATTTGTGAACAAAACAGAAGGCCCTGCCTGCTTGTAGCTCACATTCTAGCAGAGGTAAGATAACAAACAGGATAAGTGGGGGACGTATGTGGTTGGAAAGAGGGTAGTGAGTACTAAGGAGAAAGATAAAGCAGGATGAAGGAGGGAAGGAGTGATGAGGGCTGTGACAGCTTTACACAGGGCAGCCAGAGATGACCTCGCTGACAAAGCCTCGTTTGGGAAGGGACCTGGGGAAGAAGCCCTGTTGCTCTATGCGGGACATACATTCCAGGCCGGGGGAATAACGGGTTAAAACACCCTGCAGTGGGAAATGCTAAGAAGGCTGTTGGAGACACGGAACTACAATTATGGGATAGGAGGTATTGGAGAAGTGAAATATCTCAAACAAATATTTACTATTGAAGTTGCAGTTGTTTAGGCCAGGGATCAGCAAATGGGGTGTCTTTGTGTAGCCTGTGAGCTGGGAATGGTTTTTACATTTTTAAGTGGTTTGGAAAGAAAAATCAAGAGGAGAACATTTTGTGACACGTTGAAAACTATATGAAATTCAGATTCTGGAGTCCATAAATCAAGTTGTATTGGCACACAGCCATATCTATTCATGTACGTACTGTCTGTGGCTGCTTGCTTTTGCATACAGTGGCAGGGCTAAATAGTTATGACAGAGCATGTATAGCCCAGGAAGTTCAAAATACTGTCTATCTGTCCATATACAGAAACATTCACCAAGCGATGGTCTAGGCAGTATGGGAGAGTGGTTAAATCCTAGTTGTGGGGTCAGCAGCCCCAATTCCAGGCTTGAGGTCACCACTTGGTGATTGGATAGTTTTGGGCACTTGGAATCTGTTTTTTTTTTTTTTCATTCCTAAAATGGGGACAAAAGTACCACCCTCTTGGTATAGTGTGAGAATTAAATGAAACAAAGAATATGAAGTCTATAGCAAATGCAAGATATTCATAGCCATTATAATGATTACATAGTAAAATGTGCAGGTAGGGTAGGGGTGAGGCCCCCATGGTGGGATTAGCTCCCTTCTAAGCTAGTGGATGTGATGGATTCCAGTTGAGCTATTTCAAATCCTGAAAGATGATACTGTGAAAGTGCTGTACTCAACATGTCAGCAAATTTGGAAAACTCAGCAATGGCCACAGGACTGGAAAAGGTCAGTTTTCATTCCAATCCCTAAGAAAGGCAATGCCAAAGAATGCTCAAACTACTACACAATTGCACTCATCTCACACGCTAGTAAAGTAATGCTCAAAATTCTCCAAGCCAGGCTTCAGCAATATGTGAACCGAGAACTTCCAGATGTTCAAGCTGGTTTTAGAAAAGGCAGAGGAACCAGAGATCAAATTGCCAATATCCACTGGATCATCGAAAAAGCAAGAGAGTTCCAGAAAAACATCTATTTCTGCTTTATTGACTACGCCAAAGCCTTCAACTGTGTGGATCACAATAAACTGTGGGAAATTCTGAAGGAGATGGGAATACCAGACCACCTGACCTGCCTCTTGAGAAACCTGTATGCAGGTCAGGAAGCAACAGTTAGAACTGGACATGGAACAACAGACTGGTTCCAAATAGGAAAAGGAGTATGTCAAGGCTGCATATTGTCAACCTGCTTATTCAACGTATATGCAGAGTACATCATGAGAAACGCTGGGCTGGAAGAAGCACAGGCTGGAATCAAGATTGCTGGGAGAAATATCAATAACCTCAGATATGCAGATGACACCACCTTTATGGCAGAAAGTGAAGAGGAACTAAAGAGTCTCTTGATGAAAGTGAAAGAGGAGAGTGAAAAAGTTGGCTTAAAGCTCAACATTCAGAAAACTAAGATCATGGCATCTGGTCCCATCACTTCATGGCAAATAGATAAGGAAGCAGTGGAAACAGTGTCAGACTTTACTTGGCCAACCAAAGGTCCATCTGGTCAAGGCTATGGTTTTTTCAGTGATCATGTATGGATGTGAGAGTTGGACTGTGAAGAAAGCTGAGTGCCGAAAAATTGATGCTTTTGAACTATGGTGTTGGAGAAGACTCTTGAGATTCCCTTGGACTGCAAGGAGATCCAACCAGTCCATCCTAAAGGAGATCAGCCCTGGGTGTTCATTGGAAGGACTGATGTTGAAGCTGAAACTCCAATACTTTGGCCACCTCATGCGAAGAGTTGACTCATTGGAAAGACCCTGATGCTGGGAGGAATTGGGGGCAGGAGGAGAAGGGGACAACAGAGGATGAGATGGCTGGATGGCATCACCAACTCGATGGGCATGAGTTTGAGTAAACTCTGGGAGTTGGTGATGAACAGGGAGGCCTGGCGTGCTGCAATTCATGGGGTCACAAAGAGTTGGCATGACTGAATGACTGAACTGACTGAACTGAACTGAAGAAGAGACCTTGCTCTCTCCTCACCATGTTTGGATACAGCAAAAAGGCAAGCTAGGGAGAGGGTTCTCTCCAGAGCCTGACCATGCAGGCACCTTGATCTTTGACTTCCCAGCCTCCCAAACTGTAAGAATTAATGCTCTGCTGCTCAGGCCTCCTAGTCTATTGCATTATTTTATGGCGACCCAAGCAGACTAAGACAAGAGAGGAACAGCTGTCTTCACCTGGGAAGTCAGAGATATGGTCACTGACCATATGACTTCTCAAGGGGGAAATAGATTTCCCCAGGAAAGGAAGGGGGGAAAAGACCTTCTCGGCAGAGAAATGTAATATGAAAAGCAGTGGTGGTCTTGAATGAGTTGGGGTGTTTGAGGAACAAAGAAAATTCCTGGCACCAAGCACAGACCTGTGGTGGATGTGGGCAGAGGGTGTAGGATTTGTGGGAGCTGAGGCTGGAGAAGCACAATTGTGCGGGGCCCTATGTCCCATCCTTAGGGTGATTGGATCTGTTAAGTTTTGCCATTTGGCTTTTGAAGTGTTCCTCTCTCCATCCCTCAAGGGGTGGAAGGGGAAAGGGGTGAAAAGCCAGCTAACAGGAACACCTTCTTATTCTTTGGCGTCTCAGGTCAGTGGATAGTTCCTCAGCTCCTTCTCCGTGGTTGTGGTTGCTCAGTTGCTAGTCATGTCCATCTCTGCGTTGTTGGCAGCCTGCTAATCATGGGGTTAATCAGTGGTAAACAAGAAAGACACAGCTTCTGACATCAGGGAGTAAGGAGGGTTCTGAAGAATAAGGAATTTTTTGAAGAAGAAGAAGGAATACAAGGTGCTAAGAAAAAGGTATAACCAGGTGTAACACGATCAGTTAAGAATTTTTCCCTGAGGACACTGGAAAGTTTTCTTTCTTTATTTTGGACTTAGCGGGGTTCTTTGTTGCTGCATGGGCTTTTTCTCTAGCTGCGGTGAGCAGAGGCTACTTTCTAGTTGCAGTGTGAGGGCTTCTCACTGCGGTGGCATGTCTTGTTGCAGAGCACAGGCTCTAGGACGTGAGGGTTTCAGTAGTTGTGGCTCTGAGGCTCTAGAGCACAGGTCCAAATAGTTGTGAGACACGGGCTTAGATGCTCCTGGGCATGTGGGATCTTCTGGGACCAGCAATCGTACCCGTGTCTCCTGCATTGGCAGGCAGAGTCTTTGCCACTGAGCCACCAGGGAAGCCTCCTGGAAAGTTTTTGAAGGGTTTTCAATATGGTGGTAATGTTCTCAGGCTTGAGTTTTTAAATAGATGGCTCTGCTCCTGTGGGCTGGAGGGAGCTCAAATAGAAGAGGCTATTGCTGTATCCATGGAAGAAATAATGGAAGTTTAGACCACGAAGTGACCATGGAAATGAGGGAGCGCCCCACTGACCAAAAAAAAAAACAAAAGGAGCAGAAAGAGGAACTGATTGAGCTTAGTGATTGGGTGTAAGCATGAGGGAATTGGAGGACACATGGACGATGACCAGAGACTCTGTGTCTGCATGGATGGTGGTGTCTACTGAGATGGGGATAGGAGAGGACAGGGTTGGGGGTATGGATGCAGTAGGGATTGGAAATTCAGTATCAGGGACGTTGGTTGGAGATGCCTATGGAGCAATCCAAGCAAGGATGGCGGCTATCTTGTGGTGTTTGGCTATCTCGTTCTGAAGTTCCTGAGACATATGGGGCTGGAGCTATAAATCAGGGAGTCATTAATAAATGGATGCTGGTTCTTCCCTGGTGGTCTAGTGGATAAGACTCCACACTTCCAATGCAGGGGACATGGGTTCCATTCCTGGCCAGGGAAGTAAGGTCCCAGATGCCGTGTGGTACCATCAAAATAAATAAAAGGATGGGAATTTTGGCCTTGCAGTGACTGAGATCATGTAGATCTGTTTGCCCTGGTGCAGCCCCCGCAGCCTCAGGATTAAACTCCCTATAATATGCTGCCTTTTGCAAACACACACACATACACACAAACAAACAAACAAATGCTTCAGTTCCTGATGACTCAAGTGGCATGTGTCTGGCCCTGATTGTGCAGACAGCTTTACAGGAAGTTGCCAACACAATGAACCATCTGAAGCCTCTAATGAAGCAATTATAGTATGTGGAATGAACAATCAATCAACTGTAAACTCAGTAGTGAGAATTTTACAGGGATCGAGGGTAAATAACGGGCTCCCTGCGGTTACGTCAGAGCAAACTGATCTCTTATTGGAGATGAAATATACATAATAGGGGAACCTCTCCGATCCCTCCCACAACACAGCATGCAGCAAGAAGAAAACTTCCTGTGGAATACTTCCACTGTCCTCCCATCAGTGCTGCTCTCTCTCCACATTTTGAGAAGTGATGATTACAAAAGCTCTCTTTATCCTGGAGGGATCTCTACAGGTAATATATTTTAGGGCTCCACTCTTGCTGTTGGATTCTTGAATCTAAAACAGCTAAGAGAGATGTCCAATCTATGGCAACCATTATCATAGTATTATTTCCATTGCTCTGTGGCAGCTCTGAATATGTATTACCTCTAATTCTCACAAGCCTGCAGAATAGGTATTATTAAGATATTAATATATAATGAGGAAGGAGACAGGGAGTGTAAATCATCTGTCCTAGGTTGCAGAGCTCAGATGTGAGCAGAGTTGGACCAACCCCGGTCTGTCTGAGACCAGAACACTTCTTTCCCACGAACTGCCCCCTGGATCTGAATTCCTTAGGTCACCTCCTTGCTATTCAGCCCATTCTCTTGATCACTGGTCTTAGAAGATTCTTACTGAACTCTCCACCGCTGTCCTAAGTTTACCTCCTAAAGCAGGGGTCCCCAGCCTCCAGGATCTGAAGCCTGGTGATCTGAGGTGGAACTGGTGTAATAATAACAGAAACAAAATGCACAACAAATGTCCCACACTGGAATCATCCTGCAGCCACCCCTCACCCCCTGGTCTGGGGAAAAGTTTTCTTCCACAAAACTGGTCCCTGGCGCCAAAGAGGTTGGGGACCACTGTTCTAAAGTGCTCAAGTGAGGGACTTGGGATGTTTGGGGAAGAGTCATCATGCCCTTTCTCCCCTCAGGAGTAAATGCTTCCAGTATCGTCAGCCTTGTCCCATGTAGCCCACTGGGGCAACCTTCCAAACGGCTATGCCCTCTCTTCTTTCAGACTTCTTTGCCGAAAGGTCACCTTCCACTGTAGACGCTGAAAGAGCCAGAAACTCACTTGCCCAGAAGCAGACACTGAGGGTGGATTTGAAACTACTAGTAAGGGAATTGGAGAGGCAGAGAGGTGAGTGTGTTGGAAAGGTAACCCCTGGATTCCCATCCTGACTTCCACTAGCTGCAGGCAAATTATTTAAATGCCCTGGGGCCTCAGGTTTTTCATCTCTAGAATGGGATGACCGTAATTACCACAGGGTTGTTTCAACAACAGAATTGGGTCCAGCATATAAGTACATAGAGTAGAGCTGGACACAGAGAAGTTATGCAGTAAGTGAATATCATTCTTTTTTTTTTTTAAGTATATATACATTTATTTATTTTTTTTTCACATTTTTTTTTTTTTATTAGTTGGAGGCCAATCACTTCACAACATTTCAGTGGGTTTTGTCATACATTGATATGAATCAGCCATGGATTTACACGGAATATCATTCTTTTATTACTGTTTTACTGCTGCTGTTCCTCACTGAGTTTTACTTTTTTCAAAAAAAAAAAAACCATTTTATTTTTAGGCTGCACTATTTGACATGCGGGATCTTAGTTCCCCAACCAGGAATCAAACCCATGCCCCCTGCATTGGGAGTGCAGAGTCTTAACCACTGGACCACCAGGGAAGTCCCAAGTATTACTTTGCACAGTACAAGACATCAGGTTTACACATGAATTAGGCAAAGGGGCATTAACATCTTAATATTCATCAATGTATATAATGCTGCCCTCCCCAAAATACAGTAATATTGATATATATATGAATTCCTTACCCATTGATTCTTCATTTGTGGGTGCCAAGGAGAAACGTTATCCCAACCCAGGTGCCATCATTTGTCTAAGGAAAGGAATTCCCTTATTTTAGAAAGAATACTTAGGTAAATTGTTTAGGTCTCCTTTCAAGAAGCGTATATTGGCGTTGAAAGCCAAGGATATAGGATTAAAATTTCTTAAGCTTATTTCCATAGGATGAGTGTGATGAGTAACTGTATAAAGTTTTTGAAAAAAATCTGCTTTAATGAAGGATCAAAATTGGGATTTGTTAGATACCAATAGATGGGTACTCTTCAAAGCAGGGGTTCTTTTGCATGTTTACAATCATCTGGACCATATGATGAAAGTGCAGTTGTATCAGTTATCTCAACATTCCAAAGACAGGCCTTGTTCTTTCATGGCATTGCATGCAACATATTCTCTGGTGCACCCAGCCCTCCTATGATTCCTGTATTATTGGAAATGCCTGAAACTGACAGCAAACTAGCTTACACAAAAAGATTTATTGGACAGAGTAGCTGAAAGTTCCAGGAATCTTTTAGCTAATAATGCCATCAGATATCATATATGAATGTATGTATATATCCCTCTCTTTCTCTCCCCAGGATTCTTTGTGTATCTATTATATCCACTTATTACATTGTGTTGTATTTTGTTTACATGTCTGTTGCCCTCCCCACCTCCCACCCAAGAAAGTGAACTTCCTGAGTTCAGAAAAAAATCTCATCTCTTCCTTAGTGTCCCCGGGACCCAACACAGAGCTTGGCCCCTTCATGGGAACTTAGTAATTCTGGAGTTAATAAATAAGTAAAAGAGGATGTCTAAGAGAAGACAGGGCCAGAATGAAGAAGTAAATTTTATTTCTCATTCCCTTGAAAGATCAGGCATCAAATAACATGGAGTATATTGACCCAGAGGGCTTCCCAGGTAGTGCAGTGGTGGGAAATCCACTGCCAATGCAGGAGAGGAAAGAGACTCATGTTCTATCCCTGGGTCAGGAAGATCCCCTGGAGAAGGAAGTGGCGACCCACTCCAGTAGTCTTGCCTGGGACATCCCATGGACCGAGGAGCCTGGTGGGCCACGGGGGTTCACAAAAATTTGGACACAACTGAGCGACTGAGCACACATATTGACCCAGAACCTTTCAGGATAAGCCCGAAATTGTTGAATTCTAATTCTTCCCAGAATGCCCTGTAACAAATGCAGCCGAACATCTGGGACCAGGAAACCTGCCACTGAATCATCCATTTGATTTCAAGATAAGAAACCCTAGACAGGTTCCCTTGCCTGCAATTATCCAGGCAGAGCACAGACAAGTTAATATCAACACTCACCTCGATGCCTACACCATCCCCAGAACCCAGAGCAAGGTGTTGTTCTTCCCTCTAATCCTCTGTGGCAGGACAGATGGCACTTACAACCCAGTCGAGCACCTGGGAAATGTTTTTCACGCTACCAATTAAGACGCTTTTCCTCCTCTGTGTCCATCACTTGTACCTGCAGGAGCTTCGCCAGGAGCATATTCCATCCAGTTGCTCCCTTTGTCCATTGGGGTGTTTTGCTACAGATTCAAGAAGTGCTGCAAAGGAAGAAAGCGAGGGTTACATCTAAGCTGTAAGCTTCCTGGTATACTCATGGAGGCCCCAGCAAATTTTAATTTTTTTTTTTCAAGCAACTGACAATGACTATGAACCTACTATGTACCAGTAGACATCAGAGGAAAATAAAAGATCTAATTATTCTACCCTTGAGGAACTCATAGTCCAATGGGATAGATTAGCCAACAGCTAATTAAAATGTATTGTGGAAATGCTTTAAGCAGATATGCTTTGAGTTACTGATGAACACAGAGAAGGAAAAGGCTCACTAATTTGGAAGACGGGCCAAAATATAGCCTTTGTCATCGACAGGGCATGGGTGTTAGCCCGTATTTATATAAATGCAGTAATTCACATTTTTATAACACGATATGGTTTTCAAAGCATTTTCACATATTTATTTCATTTTACTGCCCTTCTTTCTTTATGTAAAAATTACTCTTCTCTGTTTTCAGCTTGGGCTTCCCTGGTGGCTCAGTGGTAAAGAATCTGTCTGCCAATGCAGGAGACTCAGGTTCGATCCCTGGGTCAGGAAGATGTCCCGGAGAAGGAAATGACAACTCACTCCAGTATTCTTGCCAGGAAAATTCCATGGACAAAGGAGCCTGGCGGGCTACAGTCCATGGGGTCGCAAAAGACATGATTTATCCACTAAACAACATTTTCAGTTTAAGCAATTATGGCTTGGAGAGGCTAAGAGATTTGTTCAAAGTGACTAAAAAATGAAAGAGCAGAACTCAAAGTTCGTGTTTTTGTTTTTTTTTTTTTATTTAAGAGTTTATTTGGAACATACCGTGAGTTGCAGAGGGTTCTTAACTGGGAGAAAAAGTTATAAAATAAAAACAGACAAAAAGTGCCCCCTCCACCCCATCCCTCTGACACCAGGCTGCAGCCAGCAGGCAGAGCACTGGTCTGGTGGAGGCACCAGTGCAGCCTTCCCTAGGCATTGGGTACCATGGTTCACATACCTGAAACCACCTGTATGCTTGTGAGGTTTCTTGGACTGCTGCCGCAGATGCTTCTAGAAACTCAGTGTTGTTGTCCTGCCTATTGGCAGGTGGATTCTTGGTGATGCCTGCTTCTTGGGTCCTTAACTTCTGGTGGAGTCTGAAGTTAGTGGACACAAGGACAGAGTCTCCATCAGGTCCTGTAAATGCCAGGAAGCGCCAGGAGGCAAGTGCCTGGCAGTTTCCGTCTCTTGTGGGAGCTGGACTCAAATTTATAAGTTTGGCAACTCCCAAGTATGAGAAGGAGGTTTAGAAACCAACCCTTAGCAACACTTTATAGTCCCTTCACCATCACCTCTCAGTAGCGCCAGTTTCCTCCTTTAAAAATTATTTTTATTCTGTCTGGCTCAGTTTCTAACTCCCTGAAGCCCTTTTGAACCCAGCATGAACAAGCAAAACCGCTCCTAACTGCCTCCCTCACCGGGCGGCGTGACCACGGTTTCACCATCACAATCATGCCAGGAACAGCTCATTTAATTATTGATCAAACCCATTCATTTAGGTGTGTGGTTAAACCCTCTTCCCTGGACCACTGGCCAAGCCAGCTCTCCAGCTGAATCACTAACAGCCAGTGACTTTCACTTCTGACCACTGATTGGGAAAGAAGGGCAAAGGGTCCTTACTAATCTGTGAAATGCAGAAGGTCTTCCTCTGCAAGCAGGAAGCAGAGCTGGTGTCTCCGAAAGAGAGGGCACGTGGGGAGCCATACCTGGGATCAGGGTTGTGGTTATTTTTGATCAGGGATGATTCTCAAAGTGTGGGCTCCTGAACCAAAGCAGCGGCACCTGGCTACTTGCTATATGTGGAAATTCTCAAGCCCCACCCTGGGCGCTGATTGAGAAATTCTGGAGGAGGAACGTGGCCATCTATTGCTTAACAAGCCTTCCAGGTGCCTGTGAAGCATGGTAAGCCTTGAGAACCATGGCCGCCGACCCAGGAGCTGCTTCTGACATGGGCAGCAAGCTTCATGGACTCCACCGTACTTCAGTTTTCCTCAGTAGAGCTGAATGGAACCTGAAGGAACTTCCTTTAAAGCAGTGAGTAAGCCTCTCCCAGATCATCCGCCAGGGAAGTCTGCTCTTTAAAAAAAAATCAGCCTTCAAGTAATCTGGAATGGTGGGACACTTACTTCCACCAAGTAATTAGTGACTAACCCTTGCAGGATTTCATATCCGTTGTCTCATTCTGCCCACACAACAGCCCTGGAAGGGAAGTCATTTTCAAGGTTAGGAAATAGGCTCAGGAAAGTTGATTTAAATGCCCTAGGTCACATAGCTAGGAGGGGCTGAGCTGGTGGCCCCAAAGCTATGCCAGGGCTATGGACATGACTGGGAACCATCTGGGAGAATTCTCCCACCACTGACGTATGAGAGTCATATCACAGATACCTCAAGTAGTCATCTCTCTCTTCTAAGGAAATGTGTCTTTTTCATTTGGTGAAATTCTCAATTAATCTTTCTTAAGGAGCCTGTCTTTATAAATACAATTTCATACAAATTTCCCATTATCTCTGTGGCTTTGTAACAAAAATGATCCAGCAGATGAGTGTGCAAGCTAGGCTGTCCATCCTAGGAAAGAAAGGCACCAAGTCTGAAAGGAACCAAACTGCTACCAAACCTAGCTTTGTCAAGTTTAGACGCAAATAGAATCATCAACCTTTATGAGTCCTTGGGAAATGAGAGGCTATGTTTCAGATATTCCTAAGTCCTCTCTTTACTTTTATCCCAAAGTTTCTAATTCCATCTCATTTTTGCTTCTTTCCTAACCTAGCCTGGGGCCCATGAACATTCAACCCCCTCATTCCACCCCCAGCTCCAGGCACCCATCCACAGACCCACAACCACATACTGACCCACACTCCTCCTCTCTTCTCCCTTCCCCTCCTTCCTTTTCTCCTACCTGGGATAAATTCACTGCTTTTTTCCCCCTGTGTTTCTGTTCCTGAACCCCTGATGGCTCCCAAATTAAAGTGCTTCACCAGGCTTGGGTTAGCTTCATTTCACATCCATGCCTTCACCTGTCGTAGAGCTTTCAATCCTCCATGTTAAGGTTTCCACTGTCCTGTCTCTTTCCTTCACTCTTTTCTAAAGCTTTGTGCTTTTCCTCTGGTCTCCACTATCTGCATATCCACTCGTCATCAACAGATGATCTTGTATCCTAGGTCACAGAAAATAAACAGCCACTAGGCAGGCTCAGTCATGTCTGACTCTTAGTCCATGGAATTCTCCAGGTCAGAATACTGGAGTATTCTTTCCCTTCTCCAGGGCATCTTCCCAACCCAGAGATCGAACCCAGGTCTCCCACATTGCAGGCAGATTCTTTACCAGCTGAGCCACAAGCAAAGCCCAAGAATACTGGAGTGGGTAGCCTATCCCTTCTCCAGGGGATCTTCCTGACCCAGGAATCAAACTGGGGTCTCCTGCATTGCAGATGGATTCTTTACCACCTGAGCTTGGCTGCCCTGGTAGCTCAGACGGTAAAGCGTCTGCCTACAGTGCAGGAGACCCGGGTTTGATCCCTGGGTCGGGAAGATCCCCTGGAGAAGGAAATGACAACCCACTCCAGTATTCTTGCCTGGAAAATTCCATGGACTGAGGATCCTGGTAGGCTACAGTCCATGGGGTCGCAAAGAGTCGGACACGACTGAGCGACTTCACTTCACTTCACTAGGCAGGCACTTCCTCCAGTCCCTTCCCTGTTGTTTCTAACTGATCTGTATCTTTACCCATTATTATAGGACAGGGCCTATAAGCAGACGGTTGAGGAGATTGTAAGGCAGGGCCCTGATCCAATAGGATTAGGTCCTTATGAGGAGCATCAGAGAGCATGCACTCTCTGCATGCACTCTCTCTGCACGCACACATTGAGGAAAGGTCTTGGGAGGACATAGTGAGAAGTCAGCCCTCTGCAAGCCAGGAAGAAAGTTCTCACCAGTCTCTCACTAGTGTGTTCTTTCCCTGAAGCCGGAACTGCATGGCTGGGCAGGTGCTCAGGGTCAGGGATGGGTTGGAAAGTTGTTGGGTGATCCAGGAATTAGCACAGAGGGAGGAAGGTGAATTGAATAGGTAATAACCACCACAGAACTGAGCAGCTTAAAACAGAAGTTGTTATACGTTATGTTGTTTCTCATACATCTTCAAAATGAACTGGGCTCAGCAGGACAGTTCTTCTACCAGCCTGACTGGAGGTCTCCCTTTTCAGTTGGCAGGTCATTAAGGGCTCAGCTCAGCTGGGATGACTGGGCCTCCTCCCTTTCCATATAATCTCAGGCCCTCTGTCTCCATGGCTTTTCCATACAGACTCTTCAGCAGTGTTGGCAGTCTTCTAATATGGGGGTTCAGAGCTCCCAAGAGCATAAAGGTGGGAGCAGATAGGTCTTCTTAAGCCTTATGCCTCCAAACCACACAGCATCACTTCCTCTGCAGCCTGCTGGTTAACGTGTGTCAGAGGACCAGTATGGATTCTAAGGGAGGGACTGAACAGATTGTGACTCACTGTGAGTCACCACTGGAACGGAATAAACATTTTGCATTTCTCAACCTACACAAAGGTAAGGACTTTCCAGTAGGACTGTCTGCATCAACTTCTGGGACTCTCTTCTTTTTTTAATGTTTGTTTTTATTTATTTATTTGGCTGTGCTGGGTCTTATTTGCAGCATGCAGGATCTAGTTCTTTCTGCATTGGGAAAGCAGAGTCTTAGCCACTGGATCACCAGGGAAGTCCCTTTAAAAAAAAATTATTAGAACTCTTTATTTTGATATAGCTTGAACATTTCTAAGTCCATCTTCTGAAGGATGTATCTACTGAGCTGTAAGAGAGCCCCACTCTTTATGTGCTACTCTCTTTCAGATGACTTCACATCTTTTTTTGAGGAGAAAAGTTATTTCCAAGTCCTCAATAGAACATCATTTAGCTTTTAGGTAGTGCAATTATGATTTTAGGGAACTCTCACCTCAATAGCTTCACCTCCCATGTCTGGATTTCAGAACCAGCACAGACTGGAGCTTCAACTGTTTTCAGTGGCATTTAAAAGGCTATGGGTGTTTAGCAAATAAGCTAGCATAAGATTTTGAGTTAGCTGAAGTATTTTCCATATTCCACACACAGCCACCTCCACATTTCTAATATACCTTGGGAACTTTCTATCATTCCACACAGCCGCTAGGGCAGTCTAAGCTCATTGCCTCGAGGAAGGGAGGCTACAGTCATACAAAGAGAACAAAGGCATCAGTTCTCAATCTTGAGTTTCAAAGAGCCTTTTCAAAGTCCTGGCAAAGAAAACAGGTTGATAGAAAAGGTTTCTGAGTTTCAAAAACTTGGCTTTTCTTGTGCCAAGAGCCATATGCTATGATGTTTATAATAGATTTGGGGAGACTATGTGATGATAGATAAAAAATAAAAAAATATATAAAATGTTAAAATATTTTTAAAAGTTAATGGTCTAGTTGTATAGAGTCTATTGAGATTTCACAGGCTACATGTATGGAGACCAAGGGGTCCCAGGAGAAGCAGCAGAGTATCAGTATTTCTGAGAGGGACCCCTAAACGTGGCTCAGCTCAGCAATGTTCCCGGATCGGTTCTCTGCAGGCAAACTCAGGTGAAGTTAGAAGAGCAAAATGCTGACACATAATTAGCATCGAAGAAATAAAGGATAAGAAAGCAGCACTGGGCCAAAGGGGAAGTATACTGGGACGCAAGCCTGACCGAGCCGTGGAACAAGTATCGCTTACCCACAGACTTTGGGTTCGGTGAAATGGCTGAACCTTTATATCTCCACCTTAGTCTTCAGCACAAGATGCTCTGGGAAGGGCATGACCTTGAGAGAGGTGGCTGTTTGCATCTCAGAGTTGCTGACAGCTGGAGACCATCTGCTGACTCACTCACTCCCTGCAGCTGGGCTGCAAGTCCTTCCATGACAAGGGATCTGGGCTGCAGCGTGTCTGCACGTTTAACACACTAATCCTCTCCTCTCTGAGCTTAATCCCAGGCCAGGAGCTGATCAAATGCTTGGATAGTTTTTGAAAGCCTGCAGTAAGGGCCTGGTCAGAACTCCCCAAACACAAGCCCAGAGAGGCAGTGTGGGGACTGAAGCTGAAGTGGAATGTCAGCAGGACACAGAGACCTGTCCACTGCCATGGAGAACTGTCTGCAAGTTCCTGCATCCCCAAGGATCCTCAGCGATGGCTGACCCTCTATTGAGGGTCAGACATGGGCTGCTTGGATCCACTGACATCTGGTGTTTATGGTGGGTAGGGGATATCTCAGCTGAAAAAGACTATAAAACACAAAGTTCTTCTTAGTAGATTCCAGCCAGAACAGATGACAGCTATAAACCATATCCCACTCCCCTTTTCTGTCTGGGGCCATGATTCTATAAAGTCCCTTCTATCATGCTATGTCTATCAACTTAGATAAATCTCAGGTCATGAGCTGAAGGAAAGGCTAGGCAAATTCCAAATTGACTGAGTTTAAACTAGAAGTGGTGTAGAAAACCCCTAAGTGATTGAGTGTATTTAGAATTAAATAGGTTTGCGTTCGGGGCTTCCTGGTGACTCAGTTGGTAAAGAATATGCCTGCAGTGTAGGAGACTCAGGTTCGATCCCTGGGTTGGGAAGATCCCCTGGAGAAAGGAATGGCAAGTTCAATATGCTTGCCTGAAAAATTCCAGGCGGAGGAGCCTGGCAGGCTACAGTCCATGGGGTCACAAGAGTCAGACACTTCAGTGATTAAACCACTACCATTAGACAACATGGGGGTTCCAGATAGATACTAAGTTCAATTATAAGAAAATATTGTTAATTATATTTTTTATTCATTTGTATCAAAGACTGAAAATTCATGCTGGTATATAGATATGAAAAGATCAAAGAAGGAGTCATTGCTTCAGTCAATTGCAGAGATAGGAATGTAAGCCAATGATGAAAAGATCCAGGGTTGCTCTTGGCCAAGTGTGTGGTGCAACTGGGGATGCTGTCTCAGAACTAGATGTTCAGACACAGCTGGGATGGGCTATTAGGAGATGATTTCTGGAAATCGACTTGGATACATGTACATATATAATCAAGACTTAAAATTATTTGTGTTTTGCAATTCTACTTTTGGGTATCTGGCTTAAGAAAATAGCCAGCTATCATTCTGACTGCTGTCCAAAGAAGAGAGAAAGCCAGGAAATGGGTTAGGAAATGGTCTTATGAAATTCTAGGCAACAGGGCTTCCCCGGTGGCTTAGTGGTAAAGAATCCACTTGCCAATGCGGGAGACACAGGTTCGATCCCTGGGCCGGGAAGGTCCCACGTGCCATGGAGCAACTGAGCTCTCGCATCACAGCTATTGAGCCTGTGCTCTAAAGCCCAGGACCTGCAACGACTGAGCTCACATGTCCTAGTGCCCGTGCTCCATAGCAAGAGAAGTCACTCCACCAAGAAGCCCCCAAATGCCACAGCTAGAGAAAAACCCATGCAGCAGTGAAGACCTAGCACAGCCAAAAATAAATAAAATTATTTTTAAAAATTCCAGGCAACAAGTATTGGCTTCTTGCACTTGGGGTATGGTAGTAAAGATGGAGGATGTATAGGAAACTGGAATTTTTTTGGAGGTAAAGTTAAGACTTGCTGATGGATAACATGTGGGAAGGTTAGGTCATGTTGTCTTCTAATTTTGGGTTTAGCAACTGGGTGACTAACAGTGGTGTTTATTGGGGAAGATCCAAGGGGGAAACAGTTCTGCGAGAAGAGGGTAGAGAGCAAGAGGTTTACTGTGGCCACACTGAGTTTTAGATGCTATTAAATACCCACAGGGCTTTATCCCTTGACATCTAGTCTGGAGCTTGGTGGAGAGGAGGAGGTTGGAGATATTAATTTGAGAATCATGTGCATAAAGACAACATTTAAAGCCCTGGAACTGGAAGAAAGCATTTACTGAGTGAGTTACTGACTGTAGATAGAGCGAATCAAATGGGTGATAGGATCAAGTGTGTGATAAGATTATTATAGATTTTTATTTTCTTCTTTATTGTTCTCTATACTTTCCAAGGTGTTTACAATGAAAATATATTACTTTTATAATCAGAAAATAAGTCCTAATAAACCTGCTGCTGCCACTCAAAAACATAGCCATACCACCTCCCGGCTCCTTTTCTCAGAAAAAGTATTTCACCCAGGTAGGGCCTTAAACACATTAATGTGTGTCTTTAATTGGGAATCTTAGAGACAGTGTTTGCATTAAAATCAACATCCTCATCTCTTCCGAGTGCAAATGAGCCACTCATATCCTGGCGCTCCCACCTAGCTGCATCGTGCTGCTGATTGAAACTGTGCCTAATTACGTGTCGCTGCTCAAGTTCTGGAGTATGTAATAGCAGCGTTTATTTGCCAAGGTTGACAGTGATGACTATGTCATTTCCCTCTTCATGGTTTTTCTTTTTTAATTTTTAAAAAATATTTATTTGGCTGTGTTGGGTCTTAGTTGCGGCACGTGGGCTTAGTTGCTCCGCAGCATGTGGGGTCTTAGTTCCCCAGCCAGGGATCAAACCCGAGTCTCCTGCATTGGAAGGCAGATTCTTGACCACTGGACCACCAGGGAAGTCCCCTCTCTTTCCTTTCTTAAGCAAAGGAGTCACCCTGTCGTGCTACTAATATCATGAGTTGACAGGGTTGTCTCTGGTCAGGGAGTGCTGGGGCAGAAGCCTAGACATCTCAGGATGTTTTTTCAGAAGCCTGGGGAGATGTGAGATCTTGGTTCTCCAACCAGGGATCAAACCCTAACCCCTTGCAGCGGAAGTGTGGAGTCCTAACCACTGAATGGTCAGGGAAGTCCCAGAAGAGGAAGTTTCTGTGACTCACCCGGGATGACTTCCAGGCGGTGGCAAAGGGCTTCTTGACTTGAATCTTTATTCATTTAACTAGCATTCACTATAGCCCTTCAGTGCTCCCAGCCCTACTCCGAGCACAGAGATAAATACCACCTGGGTAGGCTCTCAAGTGGACTTGCCAGGTGGCTTTAGTGGTAAAGAACCCACCTGCCAATGCAGGAGACCTAAGAGTCGAGGGTTCAATCCCTGGGTGGGAAAGACCCCCTGGAGGAGGGCATGACAACCCACTCCAGTATTCTTGTCTGGAGAATCCCATGAACAGAGGAGTCTTGTGGGCTGCAGTCCATAGGGTCACAGAGAGTCAGACATGACTGAAGTGACTTAGCACGTGTGCACAGGCTCTCAAGGAATGCAGTCTAGTGATTCCACCTGAATCCAGTATGGGAAGGGTTGTGATGAGGGAAGTGTGGGGCAGAAGAAGCACCTCATCTGGGGAGTATGGTCCAGGGTCAAATCTACCTGGAGAGGATAATAGTAACTAACATTTATCCAACTGCCAGGCACAATTTTTATTGATTTATATGGGTGAACTCATTGATTCCTTCCAACCACCTATGAGGTAGGTTGCTTATTTTATAAAACTGAGGCAGAATGGTTCCGTCTGAGCTGAGTATTTAAGGGCAAAGACAGGTTAGATGGGTTGGGGTAGAGGGAAATGTTTTGAGCAATTGGATCCACATGTAGAAAAGCATGGGGCATCCACAGGGTGTGAGGAATAATTAGGGGACTGCAGGGTGTTCTTTATTGACTGCTGTCTATGGGGCCGGGGCCTGGGAGGGTGGAACCAGAGATCCTGAGAGGCTGGAAGAAAGGGAGTGACAGAATCCAATCTGTCTCCATTCTGGCTGCCTTGCATAGCCAGGTTGGCCTGGGGGAAGCCAGATAGATAGTGATTGCAGTGGTAAGTAATGATAAGTAATGAAAGCTAAGCTATAGCACCTGGAATGAGTGTGGTCAGAGGCTGATGGACTCAGGGGTGCTGTGCTGGACCAGGCCCGAGGAGCTCGTGTGAGGGGGCAGTCAGGGCCAGTGCCCAGATTTCTCCTTGGGTGGCTGGGGATGTGGTTGTGTTTCCCTGAGACTGGGCGCCCCAGGGGAGGAGCAGGCCCAGTGTAGACAGATGGTGCCTAGGGTTTGTTCTCTGCAGTGCCTGGAACCTGGGTCTCTGGGGAATGGGAGAAAACAATACCTGAGCAAACCAACAGAAAGACAATGAGTATATGGATGGAGCCCTGAAAGCAAGAACAAGCCAACCAACAGCCTCCTCTTAATCTGCTTACCTACAGTCTGACATTCCAGCACTTTCCTGTAAACATAAGGTGGTGGGGCAGGGGGAGATGTTGAAAATGTTCTTACAAGCAAGGGATGGTAAATAGAAGTTAATTGGATAGCACTTGTTATTCATGTTTTAATATGTGTTAAATGTCATTGCCATTTTGTCCTTCTTACAAACTATTTTAGGAAAACTTTTAAATATATATTCATGAGACCTTTTATAGGCTTATTGCTGATGTTGCCCGCTCCTTTCCCTCAATTCTCTATAAGGTCTTAATTTCCTCAAACCCAGATTCTGCTACTCTGGGGACTTCCCTGGTAGTCCAGTGGTTAAGGCTCCATGTTCCCAGTGCAGGGGGCATGGGTTCAATCCCTGGCCGGGGAATAAGATGCCACATGCCACATGGCATGACCCCCAAAACAAAAGAAAAAAAAGACAAATTCTCCTACTCTGGCAGTTTGCAGAAGCTCATTCTTTAAGATAGGGGAGATAGTGCTTTATTTATAAAGACTCTGTTACACGGGAAAGGGAAAAAGGGCTCAGAGAGGGCTAAGTCATCTTCCAGTCATCCCCTTCTGGGTCGGTGGTGGAGGTGGTGTTTCAAGACAGACCCATCAGATCCCAAAGGCCCTTATTACCAGCTGCCCCCACCTTCTCCTGAGAAGTGGATTGGGTAGATTATAGGATACAGGCTGGGGAAGAAAGACTGTAACTGTTTGTCTCCAGAGAGAGATTTCTGGTCTTGAAAACTGATGAGGCCTGAAGAGGCTGGGTCATAAGAGCAGCAGGTCTGCTAAGCACCTCGCCAGAGTTAAGGAAACAGTCTAAGATGGAGAGATACGAATACTGCCTGCTAAACTCAATGCTTTTGTGTAGCTGGAAAGTTTACCAGCATTCTCTCTGAGCAAGAGGATGGCTGAGGAGTAGAAGCACCAGGCTGCAAAGGAGCCAGGAGTCAGGTGTTCCTATATCAGCAAAAGGTTCCCCAAACCAAGGACATTCCGGTGCCTCAGCCACTCGACTTTGTTCTGCATTGGAACAACTCCTAGGAGCATCAGGCCATGCTCTCATTTTTATTATATCATCCACCAAATTATTTTTTAAGCACCTGGTGGCTCAGACGGTAAAGAATTTACCTGTAATGCAGGAGACCAGGGTTCGATCCCTGGGTCGGGAAGATCTCCTGGAGAAGGAAATGGCAACCCATTCCAATATTCTTGCCTGGAAAATCCCATGGACAGGGGAGCCTGGTGGGCTACAGTCCATGGGGTTGCAAAGATTGGACGTGACTGAGTGAGTAATACTTTCACTTTTTCATGGAAGGGGTACTGCTGGTTGCAGAGCCAACATCTAACTTCCCTTTCCTCCTTCCTAACTGAGCCCAGATTTTTCCCCCACCCCACCCCTGTTCCAGATGAAAATCATGATTAACCTAAGACAATCAAATGATGGTGATGACCTGGCGGGGGTCCAGGACTGTATGTGTGAGCCAAGCTACATTGACTCAGTCAGATTACAAGAAACTTATAGACTATGCTTGGGAAGAGGCTTCCCTTCTACATGCGAACAATGAAGTCTGTGGCACTGAAAGTCATGCTGTGACTCAAGGGGAACCAGCTTTCAGGTGGAGCTGATATGAACGGTGGTCAGAGAAAAGAATTGGAGCTGGATGACGTCATTGAGCCGTTGGTCCTACTGCACCTGTTTCCCACCGTGTGTCTGGACTTCTGATTTTGGGAAATGATACATTTCCTCAGTGTTTTACTTTACACCTATTGGAGTTTGCATTGGGATTTGCTATTACTTGCAGCACAAAGCATCTTGACTGAATCAAGCTCCTTTGTTCAGACACGATGCCAAGCACTGGGGATGCAGGCAGTTGGTGAGGGGGAGAGGATCACAGTGCACAGACTTTTCCATTCTGAGTCCTTAGTGCAACGAGCTCAGTGAGTTCTGAAGGCTGTGGAGGACCTCACCTGACCTTGGGGACTGGAGAGCGCTTCCTAAAGAGACAACACATCAGCCCAGATCTGAAGGATGAGTGGGAATAGAAAAAGGAGATGTACAGTGAGCCTGAGATGTGCTCAGATTAAGATTTCAAAAAGTAAAATAAAATAAAATTACAAAAAAAAAAATAAATAAAATTTCAAAAAGTTCCAACCAGCAGGCTATGGAGTAGAAAATGTTTTGCCCTCAAATGCTGATGCTTATTGGTTCCCTAAAGACTAAGGACCAGACAGCTGAGTGTGTACTTGGTTAGTAAACTGTGAGGAGAAAGAAGCCCTTTCTCTAATTGTATTCACGTTATGAGGATTAAATACAATTATCCATGGGCAGTGTTTAACCCAGTGCCTCTCCTGTAGTCTGTGCTTAATTGATACTAACATCATTATCATCATCACTGCTGTTGCTTTCAATTCTTTAATGACCTGGAACCTTTGTTTCCAAGGGCTCTGCATGTGTGCTGTAGAAGCCAGTCAGGATCTTCCAGCATCTTCACCAGGTCCATAAGCCAGAGTCCTGTGCTGCTTATGTTTAAACCAGGACAGTGACTATACTTCTGTCTCTGGCCAAACTGAATAATTGATTTAGGATAATGAATAGAAACCAGACATCTCTTCACACCGCTTCCACCAAAGCATGACGAGCTATTGTGTGAGTTCTGGGGAAGGTGCTTTTTTTCTGGCTGTGCTGAGGGGTTTGCAGGGGGGTGAATGGGTAAAACTTTAAAAGTGCCCTCTGAACACCTGCAGAGAAGCATTTTGCAGAGCAGTACTTCTGTTTCTAGAAGACTCGAGAAGAATTATGCTAAGAAGGTATAATATTAAAGGTATTATATTAAAAGGTATCTACAAGGGTGACACCGGCTCCTCTGATATGAAGGCTTTGAAAACATGAGCATCAGCTTGACCCAGCTGAGCTGCTGGTGAAATCATGAGGTCCCTTTGGACCACGCCTCCTCTCAGAAGTTGATACTGAAGTTCTCCTGCCTCATGCATCAGGCAATCAGGTGGCAGATATTTATTGAACATTTTTATGATGAGCAGGCTTCCCAAGTGGTGCTAGTGGTAAAAAACCTGCCTGCCAATGCAGGAGATGTAAAAGACGTGGGTTCAATCCCTGGGTCAGGAAGACCCCCTGGAGAAGGGTATGGCAACCCACTCCAGTATTCTTACCTGGAGAACCCCAGGGACAGAGGAGCCTGGCAGGCTACAGTCCACAGGGTCACAAAGAGTCAGACACAACTGAAGCGTCTTAGCACATACCCATGCATGGTAGGCAGGTGTGCTCATAGGCATGCAAACATCATAGGAAGCCAAAGAGCAACCCCCCCCCCCACCCCCGCCAAGAAAGCATGCATCTCACACTCTGGCCCTCCTCTGGTCTACAACCTGCCGTATCTCACTGCATTTTCACAATAGACAGTAGATACTATTCTCCATTTTATGAAGAATCAAAAGGCTAAAAAGCTGTCTAAACTTGTGAGACAAAGAAGAGGACCTGGCACTCAAACCCAAATTTATTTGACCCCAGAGCCCATACTGGAAGCTAAATCTTTTCTGTGACTACACAGAATACTTGAAAAAGCCAAGTCCTCTCCCTTTTTGCAGGGGAGAGCAAGATCAGTAGATGTAGAAATTCAGTGACCATCTGTCAAGGACCTACCAGGGGCCAAACACATCCCATTCTCTTACCTGCTTTTATCAGAGGCCATTCTAAGAGCAACAAGGTGTTGTCTCTTCTCTGCAGATAGGAAAATGAAGGTCCTGAGCAATTAGTGAACCACTGTGATGAGGATAAGGAAGGATTACTTGAGTTGGGCACAGATCATGGAGAGGCACTGTGCTAAGTGCTTTGTATGTTTAATCCTTATACCAAGTATAAGGTGGTTGTAGGAAAGGGAATGTCATGTCCTGGAACCCAGAGAGTCCTTAGGACTAAGTGCCAGGTGAGGTCCTTGGCTTCATGCAGGAAATAATTCAAGAGCAGACAAAGGAAAGGGAGAGCGAGTCTATTTAGTGAGAGACACGCTTCATAGGCAGAATGCGGACGGGCTCAGAAAGTGACTGGCCCCAGGGCGTGGGGTTGTTGGTTTTGATGGGCTGAGTAATTTCATAGACTAACAAGTGGGAGGAATATTCATTCTATTTAGGAGAAGGGTGGGGATTTCCCAGGAATTGGGCCACTGCCCACTGGTCTTTTATGGTCCACCCCAGAACTGCTATGGCCTAAGGGGGAGTAAAATGGTGTATTATAATCAAGGCATAATGAGCTAAAGGTTGATGACGAGACTATCCTCAAAACCACCTTGGTTTCAGCCAATTCCAGCCAGTTTTTACCACAGCCCAACAGCGGTGCCCCCTCTTCACTGATCTTGCAGTTGTATTTTGTCCCTTTCCTCCTGTCTCATCCTTCGTCAGAGATTTCACTCCTACGTTCTCATGAGAAGCAGAGGGACAATGGTTAATCTTCCCTAGCTGCTTCAGGGATGGGCAGGGGTGTGGACATTGCCTATCAGGGAATAAAAATCTCTGAATGCCTGGTCTAGGGGTCCCAGGGGCAGGACAGCTTCTTGTTTTGAGTGGAGGGTGGTATGGGCTAGAATCCTCACATAGCTATCGTTTTGACATGGAACTGTTGTAACCTGTAAGTCATAAGCTTTACCAAGAAGTTAGAAGCCATGTCTAACTCCTAAGAGGAGGAGGAGCATGACCATGTCTAGGCTGAGGAGGGAAGGAGCTAAGGAAAGCCAGGGAGGCGCTCTTAATGGAGGACCAGATGGCATTAGGGTCTGAACCCTGGTTGTAGGGTGTAACCACGCGTGCCTACTCATAAATCTTTTTGATGTCCCTCTCAGTTTGGCCCGAATTATTCACATAGGTATAGTATATCAGGTTTTGTTTATGACTGCACAAATACCACTTTGCTAGGCCAACAAGTACTCCAAGGCCAATCTATTGCCCGTGATCACATTGGCCAGTGAGATTAAAGAGGTGGAAAGTCTGTCTAGGGTATTTCCAGTGGTCAGGGCTAGGGTCTCTAAAGTGTTGGTTAGATTTTCTAGGGATATGTCATGGTAGGCCAAGTGTCCCCATGGAGCTGCCAACCCCCCTGCCAGTCCTATTCCTGCCATTAATCCAATGGCCTTCCTGGGATGATACTGAGCATTATTATGTACTGTGAATATGAATGGTACCAAATGTTCTAATGAACAGGCTCTCTCCGGCCACACATTATCCACAGAAGGATAAGTATTTTTATAGGGGCTATATGACCCTGGGGTGCACTTGTCTTTGGACCATTGTTCTAGGGAGTGCCACATACCTAGACACATTCTGAGGATACAATAAGAGATCTGGGAACAGAAGAATTTAACAAGGAAGCAACCGTCCAGACACATAAAAGGAACAAATTAAGAATGCAATGCGGGGACAGGAGCCCATTAATATATGCAAAATAGTTTAAGTCCAGGAGTATTCCATGCCCTCAGCTTAGATGAAATGGTGAATTCAGAGGGTTTTTACCCACATTTTCATGTTGCTGTTCAGTTGCTAAGTTGTGTCCAACTCTTTGCAACCCCATAGACTGAAGCACGCCAGGCTTCCCTGTCCTTCATCATCTCTTGGAGTTTGCTCAAACTCATGTCCATTGAGTTGGACATGATGCTATCCAACCATCTCATCCTCTGTTTCCATAGGGCCCAACAATTTTTAGCCCAATTTTTAGTGCATTCCATCCCTGTCCTGTAGGCACCCTTAACCTGGATTTCATTCTACACACACAGAATGGAGCTCATGATGGGAATGCCAGATTCCAAAATACTATGGTGATATTACCATCAGGTGGCCAGGGATTATTCCAAAGAGGCTCACAGTAGCCAAGAGAACATTAGAGCTACAGTGGCATTGGAAGCATGACTGGTTTTCTGGATGACAAAAGTCATCTGGACTGTAGCCTGCCAGGCTACTCCATTCTTGGGATTTTCCAGGCAAGAATACTGGAGTGGGTTGCCATTTCTTTCTCCAGGGGATCTTCCTCACCCAGGGATGGACCTCAGGTCTCCTGCATTGCAGGCAGACTCTTTACTGTGAACCACCAGGGAATCTCTATGACAAAATTAGCCTTTATTAATGGAAAAGGTATAAGTTACATTTTAAAAAAGAATTAAACTTAGGCAAGACATTGGGCCTAACAGGGGTGTTGTACCTCATGATTGTATGGTGAGGAGGAGGTTCTACGTGTACCTATTTGTACCTGTAATGATTGTTGTAAGCCAGGGTTTTTGTGGCAGACCCAACAAGTAACTAGTTTTTCTCCCCAGGTGACTATTTTAGTTATGTTTACTGAAGCATTATTTTCCCATTCTCCTTGAGCTGTGACCATTGTTGGAAGTCCAACTAGAAGGATCATGACTTTGGATATCATAATACTGTATTTTTTTCTCTTAGACCAACCCGGGACAAAGAAGATTTTTACCAGGAGGAGGGGTTCTGAAAAGTGGCAGAATAAAAGCATGATAATCAGAAACACAAGGATGACTAGACCAACCCATCATAGCCACATGAAGTCACTTATCTATGGCCCTGAACAAATACCTGAGGGCTTCTGCCTCTGTAGGTCTCTTCTTGTTCTTGTTGGGACTTATAAGATACAGGTTTTAGTCTAGACAGATGGGCTTCCCAGCTGATTCAGTGGGTAAAGAATCTGACTGCAATGCAGGAGACACAGGAGATACAGGTTCAATCCCTGGGTTGGGAAGATCCCCTGGAGGAAAGCATGGCAATCCATTCCAGTATTCTTGCCTGGAGAATCCCGTGGACAGAGGAGCCTGGTGGGCTACAGTCCATGGGGTCGCAAAGATTCAGGCACGATTGAAGTGATTTTGTGCGTGCGCACACACTCACTCAACTAGTAATTCCCTACAGATGAACAGCAGTTGGATACTTGGTAACACTTGATATGTCATTTCCATTTTGGTTGTAGTTGGTCCTCAGGGGACGTGTTCTTCCAAGCTTTTAGTAGGACAGAGTCCCCTGCCTGGATGGAGACCTCGACCTTTTCTTTCCTAGGGGTGGGCAGGAATATGTTTCCACATTCCATATTCGAGGGCCCTTTGAACTTGGTTCAGGCTAGCAATGTGGGAGACCACTTCATGGGTTTCCTCATCAGGGATCTGAAGTCAAGAAGAACCTCCTGTAGTCATTTCAGATGGGCTAAGTTTAAAATCCCCTTTAGGGTCATCCTGGTCCTTAGAAGGGCTACAGGAAGGAGGGAGACCCAGCTTTCTGAAGTCTCTGGGCACAACCTAGCAACCATGCTTTTCAGAACTTGATTTGCTTCTTTTACCTTGCCTGGGGACTTGTTCCTCCAGGAAGAGTGGAGGCAGTAGTTAATACCCAGAGCTGGGGAGAGCTCTTGGGTGAGCTTGGCTGTGAGGGAAGGTCCATTATCATCCTGTAAGTTATTTGGTAATCCACATCTCTGAATTATCTCTTTAAATGTTCAACATCACTCATTATCAGAGAAATGCAAATCAAAAACACAATGAGGTAGCATCTCAAGCTGGTCAGAATGGCTGTGATCAAAAAGTCTACCAACAATAAATGCTAGAGAGGGTGTGAAGAAAAGGGAAGCCTCTTACACTGCTGGTGGGAATGCAAACTAGTACAGCCACTATGGAGAACAGTGTCAGTTCAGTTCAGTTCAGTCACTCAGTCGTGTCTGACTCTTTGTGACCCCATGGACTGCAGCACACCAGGCCTCCCTGTCCATCACCAGCTCCTGGAGTTTACTTGGACTCATGCCCATTGAGTTGGTGATGCCATCCAACCATCTCATCCTCTGTTATCCCCTTCTCCTCCCTCCTTCAATCTTTCTCAGCATCAGGGTCTTTTCTGATGAGTCAGCTCTTTGCATCAGGTGGCCAAAGTATTGGAGTTTCAGCTTCAACATCAGTCCTTCCAATGAATATTCTGGACTGATTTCCTTTAGGATGGACTGGTTGGATCTCCTTGCAGTCCAAGGGACTCTCAAGAGTCTTCTACAACACCACAGTTCAAAAGCATCAATTCTTTGGTGCTCAGCTTTCTTTATAGTCCAACTCTCACATCCATACATGACTACTGAAAAAACCATCACCTTGACTAGACAGACCTTTGTTGGCAAAGTAATGTCTCTGCTTTTTCATATGCTGTCTAGGTTGGTCATAACTTTTCTTCCAAGGAGTAAGCATCTTTTAATTTCATGGCAGAACAGTGTGGAGATTTCTTAAAGAACTGGAAATAGAATTGCCATACAACCCAGCAATCCCACTGCTGGGCATACACATCGAGGAAACCAGAATTTAAAGAGACATATGTATGCTAATGTTCATCACAGCACTGTTTACAATAGCTAGGGCATGGAAGCAACCTAGATGTCCATCGGCAGACAAATAGATAAGAAAGTTGTGGTACATACACACAATGGAGTATTACTCAGCTATTAAAAAGAATGCATTTGAATCAGTTCTAATGAGGTGGATGAAACTGGAGCCTATTATACAGAGTGAAGTAAGTCAGAAAGAAAAATACCAATACAGAATATTAACTCATATGTATGGAATTTAGAAAGATGGTAATGACAATCCTATATGTGAAACAGCAAAAGAGACACAGATATAAAGAACAGACTTTTGAACTCTGTGGGAGAAGGTGACGGTGGGAGGCTTTGAGAGAATAGCTTTGAAACATATATATTACCATATATGAAATAGATGACCAGTCCCATAAACAGGGCATTCAAAGCTGGTCCACTGGGATGACCCAGAGGGATGGGATGGGGAGGGAGGTTCGGGATGGGGGACACATGTACACCCATGGTTGATTCACATCAATGTATGGCAAAAACCACCACAATATTGTAACTAGCCTCCAATTAAAATAAATTAATTTTAAAAAAGAATTATCTCTTTAAGTAGAGATTTGGATGCTTCTATTGCCTTTTCATTCCCAGTAAGGAAAGCGTCTCTTCACCCTGTAAAGGTGTCTATGAATTTGTTGTTGTTCAGTTGCTAAGTCGTATCTGATTCTTTGCAGCCCCATGGACTGCAGCACACCAGGTTTCCCTGTCCTTCACTATCTCCCAGAGTTTGCTCAAACTCAGGTCTGTTTAGTAGGTGTTGGCAGTGGGCACTTCCCTCTGCTACACGGGGGTGTTTGTGTCAAGTACGTCTGCCCGTCTTCCCCTGGATGGGTTCCCCAGTCTTGTGTGGGCTGAGTTAGGGGCGGAGGAATGGGGTGGCTCCCTGAGTTCCTGCAGGCACAAAGCCCGTGAGCCCTGGTGACACTTTTAAGTTTGGGACAATCCCTTACACAGAACATCTGAGGAAACCAGTTTGAGTAGGGAGAGTCTGGCCCTAAGTGGGAGGATTTGTGGACGTGCTTAGTCGTTTTCCATTACTTGGCCTGGGGAGTGAGAAGCTTGTTATCTTTTATCAGCCACCCTGAGAGGCCTCTTCCAATCCCCATGGTTAGACCACTTGAGTTCTTCAGGGTGTAAGATGGCATCACTCGGGAGGGTAGGCTGTTGGGTCTGACAGCTGCAGTTTGTAAAGCTTGCTGTTTTTTGTTTTTTTATTTGGCAGCGCTGGGTCTTATTTTCAGCATATAGGATTCTTTTTTTTTCTTTAGTTGTTGCATATGGAGTCTTTAACTGCATGTGAACTCTTAGTTGTAGCATGTGGGATCTGGTTCCCTGACCAAGCATCGAACCTGGGCCCCCTGCATTGGGAGTGTGGAGTCTTAGCCTCTGGGCCAAGTCCTAAGGGAAGTCCCAGCCTGGCTGTTCTTAGACTGTTGTCTCAGCAGCCTTGTTGACCAGGGTTTTTACTCTTGTAAGGGATGTGTGGCCGCTTTGGTGACCCCTGCAGTGAATGACTGCAACCTCCTTTGGAAGCTGAACCACTTCTAAGAGTTCTAGAATTTCCACCTGGTGTTTCATAGGGGGCCCTCTGGCTATTAGTAATCCCCTTCCTTTCCATATGGCAGCATGGGCGTGAAGCACCAGGAATCCATTCTTGGGATCAGTGTATATATTGATTCATAATCTCTTTCCTAACTCGAGTGCTCAGGTCAAGGTGATCAGTTCCGTCTTTGGGGCAGAAATGTGAGAGAGTAGAACTCCAGACTGAACAGCTGTCTGCAAGCTGACTATGGCATAGCTGGTCTTTCTTACCCCTTCTTGTAAGAAACTGCTTCCCTCAATGAACCATTCTGCATTGGGATTGATCAGGGGCTCATCCTTGAAGTTGGTCTTCTGGAGTAAACTTGTTCAGTAGCCTCCACACAGGAGTGAACAAGGGACCCTGGGGGTGAGGGGGGTCAGGCATTAGAGGGGCTGGGTTCAGGTCTTGACAAAGCTTAAGAGTTAAGCCTCAGGCATCAAGTAGGAGGACTTGGTGATGTGATGACAATTACATGGACAAAGTTCTCTTTAGGTTGTGACCTTTATGATGATTAGCATAATAGAGTTGAATCAATGGAACAAAAATCAGCCGGGGACTCAGGGTAACATGGCTTGGCCAAAAAGTTCATTCTGGTTTTTCTGTACCATCTTATGGAGAAACCTCAATGAATTTTTTGGCCAACCCAGTAGAGGTCTTGATATCCTTGTACGTGAAACAGAGACGACACCTGACCTGCTGGCAAAATTGGCAGGTGGGCTTGAGGACCTATAGACAGCTGAAGAAGTGGGGATGGGGGTGAGCAAAGGAGGAAGAGACTCCACTCATAACCAGCGGTGCTCTATTTATCCACTATTTTCCATGACAAAATTCTGTGAATTTTCATGTCACAGAATGAAAATTCAGTCATGTTAATCAAGTTCCAAGTTCTATGGTCAACCTCCTGCCCGGGATGCCTCAAACATTTGGGCACCTGGATTAGCTCCGAAAGCCCATCTGGGTACAGTCCCTTCCCTGACCTGCATCTGAAAAGGCAGTAGATGGGCACAGACCTGGACCCACGCGGTTTAGATTAGGTTTCCCTCCTCTACTTTGCTCTTTGATGACCCCTTTCCTCTTCCGGCCTCTGCAACCGTTCCTTAAGCAGCATCTCCCCTTCCAAGGTGCCCCGCAGCCTTCAGGCTGATGTCCTGCAGGGGACAGAGAACGCAGAGGTAGGGCTTCCTGGCTACACGGGCCCCCGAGAGCCACAGGCCTGCAGAGTCTCGGATGGGCCCAGGCCTGCAGCTGCAGTGTTCCAAAGAGCCCCCTGGAGTAGGTTCTTTCAGCTTCAAGGAGAGGTCAGCATTTCGATCTCATGTTTTCACACGTCTTAAATGGATTTCAGAGGCACTGGCTCGGCCTCTGCTCCGCTCTTTAAACAATGTGGTGAAGCCGCTGTAGTGTAGCTAGAGGCTGCATTCCTCCTGCATTGTGATGTGGTTTTTGGAAGTCACGCATGCAGTTAGCTAAACCAAACTAAGCTGCTTCATTAATGGGAGCAAACTCAAGAAAGAAATTGTGAATAGAAACAAGGCAAGTTTGCCTTCCACCTCTAATTCAAAAAGCCAGATAATTAAGTGGGCGGAGAAAGCAAGTGTCCCTTCTGATTCCAAGAGCTGACTCTCTCTCTCTCTCCTTTTCCTTTCTTTATTGGGGAGCGGTGGTGGTTGTGTGTGTGTGTTGGGGGCAGCCGGCCTCCCTGTTGGCTCAGCTGTAAAGAATCCACCTGCCAATGCAGGAGACGCAGGTTCTATCTCCAGGTCAGGAAGATCCCCTGGAGAAGGAAATGGCAACTCACTTCAGTATTCTTGCCTTAAGAATCCCATGGATGGAGGAGCCTGGTGGGCTACCGTCCATGGGGTCACAAAGAGTTGGACACGACTTGGGGGCCGGGGGGTGGGTATTCAGGGAGGTTCTTGTAGAAGGTCTATGGATCCCCTGAGTAAGGGCCCTGGATCCACTGAGTAAGCTTTTTTAAAACTATCATACAGAGAACATAAGAACTGTTTCCAGTCCCGTTCAGCTTCCCTCCGCTCAGTTCTCTTTTATCCGGCCCTCAGGAGCAGCTCTAAATCATAACCTCTCTGTGGACCCGCACCCCGGTATTCCACCTCCGAGCCTAGGTTCTAGGTTATGAACTCAGTGGCCCCTGCACCTCCCATCTGCATGTGCCCAGATGGCACATTCCCTTTCCTTTTCCTTCTCCTCCCAGGACAGAAAGAGCCCCTCTTCTTTATAAAGTCATTTCCTCCATTGTGTCCTGGATCTCACCATGAGCTTGCTTCACAGTTCCCCTGCAGCTCATAGCTCAATGTAATGAACATGTCCCAATCACTTGAATTCCAAAAAGAAATCTTCCCTCAAATCTCCCTCGACAGCTCCCATCCCTACCCTTGCCTGCTTGCTTCCGCCCATACACATCTCAACACAGTCATCTACCTCGCTTGCCACAGCCACACGTCCCCACCGCAGCTGCCCCAACCTCTGCCAATTCTTCTGGCTTCTGCTCCCCCATTCCCCAGCTGGCCACCACGGCTGTCGAACCTTCAGACCCAGTAGACCTCCCCATCCATTTTCTATCAGCTCTGGACAAGAGAGGAGGAGGATGGTCAAAGTGAGCTCTTAAAGAGAGGGAGGGCTGGGGTTGGTTCTCTGACGCTTTCTCCGAGAGAGCCTAGAGTTTCAGACAAAGACATTTTTCATCTACCAAGCCGCATATTTCTACTTAGATATTTAAAAAAGCAATCTCAGGCTCTGAAGGAAAATGTAACATTGATGCCAAATCAGATGAGAAATAACACTTGGTATCAACAGGAATATATTTGAATTTAAAAAGGCTAGCTGCATCTGACAGCAATGTGTCTCTGAGACTTTTGTCAGAGTTGGGGGTGGGGAAGAAAGGCGAAGACTCTTCAATAAATGTTTATTAAGACAGGGGACGGGTGATGAGTAGGGTGATCATCTATGACCTGTAGGAATTCAGGGAAGGCTACACATCAGAATTTACACTTAGGCTGAGTCATAAAGGGATAGGTAATTTCCAGTAAAGTTCAGTACTGAAGGCAGAGGGAAGGCTATGTGCTGGGCAGGATATTTGGAGAAAAAAACTGACACTTCCAGGAAATGATAAGCACAGTACTTTGAAGCATCTTATAGTCCCTATCATCTAGTATTGTCCCCTATCAGACCTTTTGGCCCTGAAATTTGGATAGTTACAAAGAAACAGCAAGCATATCCTGTAGTAATCTTTGTTATGCCTAGGGATGAAGACTCACCAAATGTATGTGAGCTTAGTCACTCAGTCATATCTGACTCTGCAACCCCATGGAATGTAGCCCACCAGGCTCCACTCCATGGTTCTCCAGGCAAGAATACTGGACTGGGTTGCCATTCCCTTCTCCAGGGGATCTTTCCCGGGTTTGAACCCGGGTCTGCTGAATTTCAGGCAGATTCTTTACTGTCTGAGCCAAGTGAGTAACCAATTCCTCATATGCCTCCCTAAACCAAATTGTGTGCTTTTGAATATAGACAACGTATTCAGTAAAGGCTATCTTTCCCCTCAAGTTGCCAGCAGCCACAGAGGTGGGTGCAAAGTCTTCCCAACAGGAGCTTGACGGTCCTGCAAGTCCTAACACCTTCAGTGGTAGGCACTTCTCTCACACTGCATCTCTGTCCTCACCATTTGTGAGCTCTTGGAAGACAAGTGCCACGTCTGTTTTGTTTGTTGTTACCCAGTGGCTAGCACCAAACATGTGCTCAAAAATATTGAAGTGCATGGGACCAACATTCCATGCTTTCCTTCCTTTTTTAAAAAAATATTAAAAAAAAAATATTTGACCACCCTTGGTCTTAGTTATGGCACGTAAACTTTAGCAGCATGTGGGATCTAGTTCCCTGACCAGGGAGCAAACCCGGGGCCCCCTGCCTTGGGAGCATGGAGTCTTAGCCACTGGACAACCAGGGAAGTCCCCATTCTGTGCTTCCTATTCAATAAATAGAGGGTGTCTATCTTCCCTTCTGTTTCCAAAGGAACACTTCTGTAAGTTCCTGATTACTGGAGAGGTTGCCAGCTTGAGTCTTTCCTGGGCACGTTGGTAGACAAACCACACACTTTCTAGCCCCTTTAGGTAGGTGGGGTTGGTTGTATGACCAGGCCTAGCCCAGGAAGCAAGACTGGAAGTGTGAGCTACTTCCTGGATGAGACATTTGAGTGGGTAGACCACCTCCAAGCTCTCAGCAATGACACCAGGATTCATGGGTTGAGACGGCAGCAACATCAGATGGAGGAGCTAGGATTCCTGAGCCACTAGATGGAAAGGCATTCCCACTGACCCTCACTGGAAATTTGTGTTAAGAACTAACTTAACTAACTAGCTCTATAGAGCTAAGCAGTTGCCTTGTTACAGGTCCTACCATGATTATCAGTATATTCCACTTCCTCTACATAAAACTGAGTGGGAGTATGGATTAGGCATGAATTTAATAAAAATAATGTTCATTAAATATTTGATGGAGGCCATGAATGGGCTTCCCTCATAGCTCAGATGGTAAAGAATCTGCCTGCAATGCAGGAGACCCCGGGTTGATTCCTAGGTCAGGAAGTTCCCCTGGAGAAGGGATAGGCTACCCACTCCAGTCTTCTTGAGCTTCCCTTGTGGCTCAGCTGGTAAAGAATCCTCCCGCAATGTGGGAGCCTGGGTTTGATCCCTGGGTTGGGAAGACCCCCTGGAGAAGGGAAAGGCTACCCACTTCAGTATTCTGGCCTGGAGAAATTCCATGGACTATACAGTCTGTGGGGTCGCAGAGTCCGATGGGACTTTCACTTTCACAAAAGGAATAGCTATGTTTTACAACGAACAAGTCCATTACATCACTTTCTCTCCTGTAGGAAAACACACAGAAGAAACTTCTTTACCTGAAATCCTAGAAAAGGTTGAAAGTTTCTTGAACGTTCAATAATAAGTTACTAAAACAGTACTTCTGGATTAGCCTTTTATGCCATGCCTCCCAGGAAGCCCAGAGCCAAGTACGTAACATATGTATGGTTTCATGGAGTGCATTTTTGCCAATTCTCTACTATGGTTTTGCTATTCAGTCATTTCCCCTGTGGATCTTGATTTACCTAACTCTGTTTTCTCTAATTGGGTTTTATGCACTCTTGTAAGTCTCCTAAAATCTTTCCTTTGTGAAGATGATAAAGAAGGAAGGGTGAAAATCAAATGTTTACAATGGGCTCTGGATGTAAGCCATTCTTAACACTGATGAAGGCAGACCGTGTACAACGGTTTTGAGATTAGAAATCAGTGCTGTTGATTTTAATTTACTCTTCTAGGTTTCATGACTATTAATTTTCCCTTTGATTTATAATAGGGTAGCTCAAAGAATAAGTTAATGATGATAATTACTGGTGCGGGATGCATAGCAAGATAGTTCGTGGCAATGGTTGTGACTTGCAGTTAGATGAAAACAACCGTGCTCACAGGTTCAGGGTCCCCAGATGATGTTCAGTCACTGGCATTTCCCCCTTCTGAAGGTTCATACACCACTTTGATTCACACTTTTTTTTTTTTTTTTTGGCCATACCGTGCAGTCTGTGGGCTCTTAGCTCCCCAATCAGGGATTAAACTCATGTGCCCACACCCCCTGCATTGGGAGCTTGGAGTCTTTATCACTGGACTGCCAGGGAAGTTCCGGATTCCCATTTTTGACAGAAAACATTCCCTTCATAAAATTTCCCCAGTTGGTTATAAATATCTGATGCAGAAATGTTAACATTGAAAAACCCCAGCTCATACCTCACCTTAAAGTCACCTTTGCTTTTCATGATGGTTTAGATTCAATGGTTTGAAATAGCTTTCATGCACATGTATTGAAAAGGCAATGCTATATAATTTCTACATTTCTTATGTGTAGTCATATCTGTAAATGATTTACAACAGATGCACATAGACACATGTGAAAAAAATTCTTTATTAATTTCTCACATTTCATTACAAAATGTATGTTGCAAACAACTTGAATAACCTACTTGTGTGTTTTCTGTTGTTTTTTTTAAACCCTTGGCTTCAGGAACTCAGGATCTCCCTATCTTTTATCAAGTTTTGGGAAACACTGACTATTGGAGTCAATAGGTTATCATTTTCCTATTTATTTTCTTCTCTCAAGCTCTGAAAAAAAAAAAATGTCCTCTGTATAAATTAAACAAAAAAAAGTTGTAAATTCTATGTCATTACAGTCAACAGAATTATAATAATGCATCCAAAATGTGCGGCCACAAAATATCAGGTATATGTTTGAAAAAAGAAAAAAAAATGACATTCTAGCCTTGTTAAAAGGATAATGGTCCCATATTTTTATTAACAGGTTAGCAAAACAAAATCCCATGGATTACAATATTTACATGTTATTTGAAAAATAAAGTAGTGATAAAAGCATGTCACAATTATTTTCTTTTTTTCCTTTTTTCTTCTTTTTTTTTTTTTTTCTTTTTTGGTAACCATTACAAACACCCAATCCAGGTATGGAACTGTTTAGCACATTTGAAATGAGGCCAATTAAAAACAAATATGGACACAAAATGAATCTTTGTCTAGATAGTTCACACTTTCCCCATATTCTGGTTTCCACATGATGGCCCCCATCCCTAAAAAAAAAACTTAAACACCCACAAACAAAAATTCTTAACAGCAAGAAAATAAAAGAAGAACATGCTTTTCAAGTAAGCACTTATTCCACAAATGCAATATATTTCCATGGATTTTATTTGAAGCTGTGTGGGACACTGTCATCTCAGCAATTCCCTTCCCTTTCTCCCCCCTCCCCCAACCCTTCCAAGTTAAAAAAAAAAAAAACAAAACAAAAAAAACAAAACATGAAAACCAAAGGACTCTCGCACACACACACACACACCCACACACACATCCAAGCTCTCTCACACACAGGCTTCTAAAACCTAGGATTCAAGGAAAGTTCTACTTTTTTGGAACGAAACCCTTTGTTCACAATCAGAACGTATTATAAATGTAGACTTAGATTTCGTCTAAGCTGCTCCCTCCTGAAAAAGCTAATATGGGGAAACAGAGCAGCTGGCAGCTAGATTAAAAAAAAAAAAAAAAAGTAGTTCTCCAGGCTCCTTGTAGGATATAAGTATTTCTTGAACACTCTCACCAAAGGGATGGGATTTGAGCACATCCCCTTGTCCCGAAAAATAAATGAGAATCCTCCCCCCGCTCCAAAAAAAACCCCACAATGCAAACAAAATCAGAACACAGATTTAGAAATCACACACAAAAGCCAGCCCATCCTAACAGAGATTATTTGTGTGAGACGGATAATGTGTAAATTTGACAGCAACAAAAGGGTGAAGAGGACTTCCTCGTCTGGCCCACAAGCTGCATAGAGGTGCCGAAAAGTTTGGTTCTTTAGTTAAATTAAAAAAAAACGTTAACTTCTTTGTTATTTCCATGTTTAAAATAAAAACATTCCTATTCACAAAAAACTAAATCTCCCTTGCCCCCAAATCAAAACAACAATAACAACACACACACAAAATACAATTTATATGAAAAACTGAATTGTGCTGTGTTTGTAACACTCAAACTGATAGAAAATAAACATGTGGCAAACAAAACTCCAAAGTCACCTTAAAATTAGCTCACATGAAATCTACCAAATTCTAAATTATAGTTGAACACTAATAAACAGCTTACCTGGAATAAAGGATGACAATTCACAAACATTTATCTAATAATTAAAGTCTGTTTCTTTTTTTTTGTCTTGTTTTTTACTAAAATAATTAAAAAAATCACAGTATTTTAAGAAATAAAACCCACGTGGGGATTTTAAGCACAATTTGTGTTCCTTTCTTTAAAACTCTTTTTTTTTTCTCCATTCACCATCTTGCCCAGCAGTTCTCTCTACATTTAACCACAATGACGACAGGTAGTACTGACAAATGCAGAGAATTCCCTTGGTTAAGTTTGAGGTACTAGGAAACAGGTGACTGTTTTATGCAAAGCAGTTTTTTTTTTGTTTTCTGGTTTTTTGTTTGTTTGTTTTTTTGTTTTTTTTTTTTTTTCTGTTTGTTTTTTCCCAAAGCGGCTGCAGTTAGGTCTTGAAAAAGCTTAAGGTATTAAAACTAGAAAAACGCACCAAAAGTTGTGCGTCAAAAAGTTGTTCCCCTAAGAGAAGTCTTCTACTGTCACGGAGCTTCTCTTTCCACATACGGTCCCAGACCACCATAGTGCACAGGTGTGCAAGGGAGGTGCTTCCGTTGCTTCCGCAACAAACGAAACTTCCACGATGAAGATCCGGAAGGAAAGACGTAGTGATGGAAAAGGAGCCACATATTCCAACCATTTAAATAACTTTAATTTACATACTCACTCACACAGGTACCAGTGCTTTGAAAATAGATTGTTCAGTCCTAAAAAGCAGCTTTGTTCTGTCTTCTTTTTTCTGTCCCCCCCTTCTCAGCCCAAGCTGGCCCTCCCACTTTTCTTTTTCATCACGGTTCAAGTAAGGGGTGATTAAGAATTTCACCAAACGCTTATTCTTTTTTGGCCTCCACATTCTCCAGGAGAGATTTGTCAGCAGCTACGACACAGATGGCTACTGGTTCGTTCTTTAGGGAAAAGTCTATCCCGATTGCTTCATCATCTTCCTTTTCCTCTATAGAGGGCATCTTAATACTGTCCTCCATGTTACCCTTCAGGTGGATTTCCTCTCGGCTCACCTGCTTGGTGTCATTCAATGCCCTGGGAACACATTCATGGGAGTGACAGGTAAGTATATGTATTTTTCTCTAGTTAAAAAAAAATTCACCTCCTTATGTCTCTGATCCTAAAAAGGTCTTGGGGGTCTTAGAAGTGCCACAGACAAATTATTGACTGGACTGTGAGTAGTTTATCCCTGCTACTTGTTATACTTAGCTCATATATTTCTGGTATCTTATTAAGAATCTGAACCTATAAAAATGAAAAGAAAGTGAAAACGTTGGTCGCTTAGTCGTGTCTGACTCTCTGCTACCTCATGGACTGTAGCTTGCCAGACTCCTCTGTCCATGGGATTCTCCAGGCAAGAATACTGGAGTGGGGAGCCATTTCCTTCTCCAGGGGATGTTCTCAACCCAGGGATCAAACCTGGGTCTCCTGCATTGCAGATGGAGGATTCTTTCACATCTGAGCCAGCAGGGAAGCCCTATCCATTATTATACTGTGTTGATTACATCATTCTTTGCTTCTAGAGCAACATAATGATCTTACATTCCCTCCTATACTGGGAACAATACAGTCATAAGTGGTCATAGCAAGAACTGTCTTATGCTCAGATCCATCAGAAGAACCTAGAAAATGCAGATTTGCTATACCTATCAGGACTAAAAGTGCAACTCGGGTATTAAAGAGTTAACGGAGAGACCCACAGACAAATCATAGAAATAAACAAAAAGCAAGAACCTGAAGATGAGACCCATGTCTCATCCTAGTTATATTCTGGGAAGCTTAGTTACATTCTCTGAGGTTTAGATACTACCAATTTTCTGGGCATTTTCTGCTTAAGGGACCAGCTCCTAGGCTATCCCAGCATCTGCTGGGCTCTAAGTGCCTTGTCTAGGGGACACTGTTGTGTTCAAGGGTCTTAGGAGTGTTCTGCAGGCGTGCTCCTACCTACCTGGGAGGCAGGCAGAAGCGGGCTCTGTCCCCGAGGCAGAGCATTGAAGGCACCAAGAGGTGCGTGGGAAGGTTCAAGGCCACTCGGGGAGTGAGTCATCACAGAGGCAGGAACAGAAGCCAGATCTCTGGACCCCGGTCCACGCTCTACAGAGAACGTCATGCTAACGAAAGCTGAAGGGACACGGGCTGGAGAGAGCGCGCTACTTCTACACGAGGGCTTGAGCGGGATCTGTCATTCGTAAAGACGATCTCTCCTCCTGTGACTCGTGTCTGGGTGACCATTTTAAAAACCAGCGGAAAGGGAGAAACCCAGTTCGTGACAAACTGCCTCTCCTCCCGGACCCGGGAGTGTGACACAGAGGGGTCTACGTATTGTCAGGAGCCACCGCCACCTCGCACGATGAGCGAAGGCCTTCACGGGACTTACATGCCGTGTCTCAGCACGTGCCTTTCCCACTCAGAGCCCTGGGAAAACGCCCGTCCGCAAAATTCACACGGAAAACGCTTCTCAGTGTTGATAGCAGCCCCATGGTCAGAAAATCTCAAGAGATCTGTGAGGAGAAAGCAGGCGTGTTACCTGTGAGCTGGAGGGGCAGAAGAGAAGTCAATATTCATTAGGAGCCTCCTCCCATTTCCAGATTCCTTACTCTTTCTCCTGCTGGCCTTCACCAAAGGATTGTTTCTTGAAACTCTGGAGAACTGTTCCCAGGCCCTAGGCATCCCCACTTCTCTTCACCTCCCAACTGTTTCTGTCACAAATAACCCGGGTTTGTCTTAAGAACCCCTTCTGTTCATTCCAATGGCGTCTGAGCATTTTTTTCTATCAAATCTCTCCCTCCTGTGGTGTTCCTCTCTATTGGTGCCTCATAGTTTAGCACCTCTTCATTTCCTATTTAACAGTTTTTCTCCACTCACTAACAAGAACACGGGCTTCTGAAAGCACCAAGGCCAGGTTATGTTGTAGGAAGACCTCAAGGTTTCCACACATTCCAGGGAAAGCTGAGGGCTCACAACCTGTGGTCCTCTGCCATGGATATCTTAATTGACACCTCCCAGGGTGGCTGTGAGCACGGAATGAGACCCAAAAAGCAGAGAACCGAGCAGGAATGTGAATCCCGGACGACGGGGAGACGGGAACTTGAAAGCACGTCCTCAGCTAGTCTGGGGTTCTGGCCGGCTGCCCTCCATTGGTGTATTCTTGAACATGGGGATGTGCAGAACCTTTCTGGACAGGTCTGTTGTAATCAAGTGCTGACTATCGTTTTACTTCCTCCACGGCCCTGGGAGCATGTGCGGGGCCTGCTAAATGGGGACTGACTGGCTAATTGTTCGGAGGCCACGCCTCCTGGCAAACTCAAAGACGAGAGCTTATATGGCCTTTGTGTTATCCTGGGTCCCAAGCCCATATGTCTTTCATTATAGCACAGAGGGCCATATCTTCACGTGGGTAATAAACAGCAGGGCCTAGACGGCTCTGCAGCCACGCTGAAGAGTGAGGACAGCACACAGACAAACGCTGATCATCTCTGCCCCTCTGATCACCGTGTGCCTGGACTCACGAGATGTTACAGGAAGATGTCTCCTGGTTGAAATACTGCATCTGATTAAAAAAAAAAAATCCTCAGGATGATGTTAACAGGCTAGGTGTCTCTGAGCTGCCTTCATCTGCAGCACAAAAAGCACCGTGAATGGGGCCAGTTCTAACAAAAGATGAAACATTTTCTCACAAATTAAGAAGATCACCACATAAGCCATTAAAAATAATTGCACAGACTATCTTCCTTGATTCTTTTCATTGGAAATGAGACAGCACCATCTGCTCTGCGCATTAATTCCTTAGCAGGGATTATCTTGGGCAAGAAATCAACAGAATGCCTTCCTGACTCCTCCCAACTGCATAATGAGAGGGGGTGGGGAGGACACTGCTTGGGCGCATTTTGATTTCTTCATGCCTGGCTTCCTCCCTTTCAAAGTCCCTCCAAGCTGCCTTCTGAGGCGGGGCCTGCCGGGTGGCCATGGTCAGGCGTCTCCCAGCTTCTCATGTTGGGAAGGCACATTGGGAACGGGGTAGCTCCAAGGACGTGAGCCCCCCAAACGGAGTGCCTGACGAGGGTCTCTGCTGCCAACAAGGGGGCCTGCTCCTGGCACACTCACTTGCTTACCCAGAGGAAACATGAAACCAACCATCTATTCTTTCCAACGGCTCACGCTGTTTCATCCTCAAAGGAGGAGGCCAATCATTACCTGTCACACATCAAATGGCTTCCATTAGCCCCAGAGCTGTGCTAACGCCACCTCCCGCTCTCTCTACTCCTGGAAGACAGAACGTCTGGCAAAAACACCCCAAGGCTACTGTGTGCCGTTTCTTCTTGTTGGCAAGAATACACCTAGATGGTGGAAAATTGATTCCAAGGCGATGAGACAAAGGAGGCTGTTCTTTCAAGAATCGACGAGGGGGACGGGAAGGTTTTCCCCATTAACATGACTGGAAGTTACTCAAGTAAATCCCCCGCCCTCTGAGAGAGGAACACAGGCTTCTCCACCCCCAAGTCTTTTCTCCCCATGCGGTTAAGGCTCATGAATGTGGAGGCTGCGCTTTCTAGGGAGAAGCGATTAGACACCATGAAGTTCTTCTCAGGCAAAGTGAGCTGGCCTGATGCCACAGTGCCCGTGCAAGGGGGTGACTGGGCTGGGTGGTCAAGGAAACGTGGCTGGCGCCTTGCACATCTATCTGCCCTCTCTTCCTTCTCATCGTCTTATGCTATTATTTTGGAGGTAGCACAGGGGAGGGGAGGACTAACAGGGTTTTCTTGCCTCTGCAATGCTTATAACCTGTAAACCCATGTATGCTTGGTTCTAGAGATTAAAAAGTCATGGTCTCCAGTGAGGAATAATTCATTTCCTGGAGAGGAATGGTAGGGCACAGAGCACCGTGAAGACAAGGAGCTTGTGTGCCCACATGCATCCTCTCTGAGAGAACTCTGGTAACAGTACACAGACGACGTTAAAGAACTCATCGCTAAGGACACAGTTGTGAAATGCTTTTTAAGAAAGAAGGAAGAGAAAATTTAAAACCCATGCTTCTTGAATCACAGCCGTTGTAAGAAATAGATCACTATGCCCCCTACTAATAAAAGTCGTAACTTCACAAGGGCGATCAGTCTACATGGTGCGGATGCTCTATTTATCCATTGACCACAGGCACGGGGGTTCAGAAGCCAAACTGGATCATCACTTAGCTGTGGTCTCCTGCTATAGTAGAGATAAAAAACAGAAGGATGGGGTGGAAGTCAGGAAAAATCAAGAAAAAGGGAGAATTTTGAAAGAAAATGACCACCAAGTCGGCTTTCTGGGCTGGCAGACTGATTAAGCAAGAAAAACCAAGAAATTCCACAAAAGGACGCCTTACAATGAGGCCCCAAAGACCACTGAATTGACAGAATTCAGGGCCAGGTTCCCATCAACGAAGAACATCCACAAAGGGTAGGGGAAGTGGTATAGTATGTAAAGACGTTTTGCCTTTGGAGCCAGAAGACTTAAACCCAACCTCCAGTGTTTTTGTTTTAACTTTGAACACACTCTTAAATATTCTGGGCTTTTATTTCCCTACTTGTAAAATGCCAATAATGCCATCTACACTGCAGGGTTTTATCCTTATTATTAAGTGGTTACTCTGCTCCAGGAACTGGACTAATAATGTTTGTGTGCTATCTCATTTAAGATTTACACGACCCTAAGGAAGTGACCCTAGGAAGTTGTTATTATTAGAATGATGAATGCGCAGGAGATAAAATAATTTACCCGAAGTCATATAACTAAAAAGCAGCAGAACTGGGAGCCAAATCCATAGAGACCAACTGCAAAGCCCTCTAACAGTATATAAGATTAAATAAAAACCAGTTGACACTGGGCTTGGCCCATAATGATGTTCCCCAATGGCAACTAATACCATTCTCCTCACCAATGGGATGACATCATACTTATTTCTCAGGTTTAGGTTATCCATGTGCTTTTGATAAGTCTGCCAATAACTACAGTAAGATATCCCAACCTATATTCTTTACGTAGCATGTTGGGTTTTCTACAATATTCTATGTCGAACAATACAGAATACCAGCTCTGGATCATGTAAATGTAGGTCTACAACTAAATATACTTCAAAAAACTTCATTTTGAAAATAATTATGGAGTCACAGAAAGTTGAAAAATAGTACAAAAGTCCCTCAAAACTTTGCCTACTATCCCCTGTAAAGACAGTCAAATGCCACTGGTCTCCTCTCTCTCTCTCTTTACAAAGCAAAAGCAGTAAGCCAGGGGTTTAAGAGGAGAGTCATGCAGAAGGACACATGAAGGGGTTCGGACCTCAGGCTTAAGCCCTCTGCAGCTCCCTCCCCCCATCCCCAGCAAAATACACCCCAGCAGCAGCAATTTTAAATAAGCATTCAACTGGAAATTCATTTACATTCCTCGATAGCTTTTACAGGGCCATCCATCTTGCTGTCTGTCCTTACTCTGCAGATTCCCCAGATAACAGTTTTCCTGAATAAAAACAAATCATCGCCATGTATTTTTTAACAAATGTATATCTACAGTTAAAGAGAAAACGTCTGTTTTCCTTGGAGTTTCTCTAGCTGGTAATAGTTTACAAAGACATGGCCCCTGACGTGTTGCAGCCAGTCTGTTCTGCTACTTAACGAAGAAGGATCATTCCTTCTGTTCCTCCTCCAACAACCTTCTGCCTCCCTTCTGTCTCCCCACGGCCAGGCTGGATGCCATCTGGGGCTCAGGGGGCAGAGACGGGACCAACCTCTGTCATCAGCCTTGCTGTTCATTTCTTCTTCCTTGTCTTCATCATCACTGCTGGAACTCTCCATCTTCTCCTTCATCTGTTCCAGCTGATCCAAGTTAACCCGTCCAACCAGCTCAAAGTTTCGGCTTACCTGAAAAAAACCCAAACACACACTGGAATCACAAACCACAACTGAACACCATTCTCCCTGGATGACAGAGCTGTCCAATGTCATTTTCCTGTGGGTGTGTTTTTAGAACCAGGACCAAATTACACCAGTGCCTAAGTGGTCCTTTTCTTCCTTTTGACCCTCTTATAGGCACATCTGTCTTCTGCTCCCACATTCATTTTCACTGGAACTCTCAACACTGGACCTTCCTAACCAAATTTAGTTAGAAATGTGAGCTGTAGTTAGCAGAAAATCAAGTCTCATGAGGCCAGGGGTGTAGAGTAGATGTCCAATAAACATTTTTCAAGTTAAATTCAAGGGTATACCTTTCATGTGTGTGTGTGTGTGTGTGTGTGTTAGTCACTCAGTCGTGTCCGACGTTTTGTGACCCCATGGACTGTAGCCTGCCAGGCTCCTCTGTCCATGGAATTCTCCAGGTCAAAATACTGGAGTGGGTTGCCATTTCCTCCCCCAGGAGATCTTCCTGACCCAGGGATTGAACCCGTGTCTCCTGCATTGGCAGGCAGATTCTTTACCATCTGAGCCACCAGGGAAGCCCACATTTCAAGTATATCTGGAGGGAAAGTGGCTCTGTAAGAATCTTGAAAACTAGAAGAGAGAGTCACATTTCCACCACAGCCTATACACCCTGGAGGGCGGTGGGGCTGTCCCAGCTTTGACCAATGACAGTTGCTCAATTCCTAACTCCAGTTTAGGTGTCAGACAGTATTGTTACTGTTTAGTGTTACTACTGTTTCTGAAGCTGACCACAGCCTGTTCATCACAGCTGGGATCATCTGAGAAAAATCTAGATGACAAATCCCTAAAAACTCTTTGAAAGTGTTAACTGCGGCTGATTTGTGTTTATATAAAACGTGGTTAGAATAATGTGGGACTCTAAACTGGCTTCAAAAATATCATCCAAGAGAAATAAAAACTCACCCCATGAAAACTCCGTGAGGATATTCTATTTGGGGTTCTCATAACAATGGTAGCACACAATGCCCCCTCTTCAATTAATCTGTTTTCCGAACTTCTTCAGTTGCATGCACAGAATGATCAAGAATGACAGCATAGGAGCCAAGCCAACAAAATGACTCAAACCAGCACGGTGATGGGTTCCATGCTTTCCCTGGTGGGGGCCAAGGGAGGGGCCCATGAAGATAAACGAGACCCAGTTCTGGCCTCCAGAGGCACAGAGTTTTGAGTTGAAGAGGGAAGACAGACTTCATTAATTAGACTCCAAGGCAGATTTCCATAGCTGCTACAGTAGAGATAGCATGTAATGAGGGCGCAGGAGATGATAAGGAGAATTTACAAGACGGTTCCAAAATATTCCCTGGGACCAGCCTGGAACAAAGATGTGCTGAGCACCACCAATTCCATATGCCTGGCAGATGGAAACATCATCATCAGCTGTGACAAATGCGTGACAGAGAGCCTCCGAGTATCAGGGCCAGCAGACTGTCCTGTGAGAAAGTGTAATTGTACTTGTGTACAAGTACAAGAAAGTGTACTTGTCCCCACAGCACCATGTGTGTGCGCGTGGGGTGGGGGTTGGCAGCATTGAAAACAAGGAAGAAAACTCAAGATAAAAGCTCTCTTAGAAAAAGGCGAAACAATCCATTGATACAACTGTTAAGAATGAAATCAGTTGACTTGGAAAACAGCTCAGCATGAGGGTGGAAAAGAGGTCTTCAATGATCACAGCACAAAACCCCGAGCGAAGGTAAATTCCTGTCTGCTCATGAAAAAAAGTTTAAAAAATGATTAAGATTGGACGGCACCACTGACTCAACGGACATGAGTTTGAGCAGACTCCAGGAGATGGTCAAGGGTAGGGAAACCTGGCATGCTGCAGTTCATGGGGTCGCAAAGAGTCGGACACGACTGAGTGCATGAACAAGAGATGAAGGTGAAGAGGAGGAAGCCCAGTTAGAATCTTTCTTTCTCTTCCTTTCCTGTAAGAGTTCATGGTACCAGTCAAGCAAAGGATTTTTGCTTAAACCTACCTTCCTAATTAGGGTTTTATCTACTGTCCCCATGCCTACAGACCTATATAGATTTTTTAAATATTTATTTTTATAACAAAGAAGCAAAAAGGGAGGGCACAAGGAGCAGGAGCTTTGAAGTCAGACAGATCTGAGTTCAAGTTTAGGGTTTGCCATGAACCAAAAGGACTCTGAACATACACGGCCTCAGTGTCCTTGTCTGATCGATAAAGAGGGTCAGCACAGTACCCGAAACACAACAGCTCACCAAATTGTGGTTTCCCTTTCCCTTTCTGGGAATGTGGCCTTTTCCAATTTTGGCTTTTGGAAGTGTGTATAAGAAGCATCATAAATGCATATTTATAAAGTTATGTTTCACCACAAAGTCTACATTTTAATCAAATAGCATTTATGACAAATATCTGAATAAAAGTTTTCTGGGTTGCCAGGCTTTTTTTTTTTTTTTTTCAGGAAAAGGAGGCAAGATTCCAACTGGCCTAATTTTGAATTATGCAAAGAAAAAATATTTTGAAATGATTGGTACTTAAAGGGGCAGCCTTTCCCTATCACTTTATCCCCACTTTCAGCCAGGTCAGCTATAGGCATGTGGAATGGGCAGGAGAGGTGGGCATTGCCAGGAAACAAAAATAATGAGACTGAGAAAGGTCAAAAAACAATCCTCAAATGTCTTCTTTAATCCAGCAGTTTGCGCTCATTCATTCACTGATTCATTCATTCAGGACTCCCAGCGGCCCTGCCGTGTGCCAGGCCCTGTGCTGATCAAGGAACTCGGAGTGACAGAAGGAGATCTGTCACCAAACCAAATGTTATTTTTTCTTTTCCGCCTTCCTCTTTCTTCTCCTTTTACAGGAAAACTGTTAGCATTTTGGATTCTGCACAATTTTAGGAGTGCATGACATTTTCATGGTTTAACATTCACCCAAGGGGCTCACCCAGGATGTATTTGTCCTGAAGATTTCTAAAATCTTTGTTTAAAAATAAAAATGAATTTTTTTTTTGCTATGTAATTAGAAGATTTTAAATTAAAAAGTCTTTACAGGGTTGAGTTCTTATTATACCTTTAATCTCCAAACTAGCAATCCAGGATTCATCTTCATACAAAAGGAAGCCTTCCGGCTGCATTTCTGAGCCTCTGTCCCTTCCCTCCCTCCTGCCAGATTCCCTGTATGTGTTCTCACTACCTCTTATATCTATCCATCCAGTGCGGCTGAATGGAGGGTTTGTTTTTTTTTTTAATTAAATCTGCTCCTGTCAGTCTCTGCTTGCCCTGAGGATAAAACCCCAATTTCTTCCTGTGGTTTACGTGTCTGATTATCATCTTACATTCTGGCCCACCCCCTCCCTTAAGCTGACTCCCCTTTGCTCCCACAATCCTGAACTTATTGAGGTTCCTGGAACAGGCCAATCTCTTGACTTTGGGCCTCTTTCTGCACAGGCCGTAACCTCCATGTGAAACTCTGTCCAGCCTGCCTCCCTCATGTGGTTCCTCCTCAGACTACCATACCAGTCTCGCTCCAATGTCACTGCATCTGGGGGACTTTCCCTCAATTCCTCCTTGGTTAAATATCCTTGCTTGAGGCTTCCACAGCAGCCTCCCCTGTCCTCCCCTTTTACATAGCCCAGGGAACTGTAGTCAGTATCCTGTAATAACCTATGATAGAAAAGAATATATATATGTGTAACTGAACCACACTGCTGTACATCTGAAACTAACACAATGTTGTAAATTAACTATATTTCAATTAAAACTAAACTCAGTAATTAACATCTTCTGGCCTGCCTCCCCAACAGAACAAACTCCATGAAGACAGACACCCTACAGCTCAGCCAGATCTGCACTGGTCAGAGCAGTGTCCAGATTGCAGTGGGCACGATTCTCACCTCCTAATTACCAGGTGTCTGCATTTTCATTTAATACATTTTTCTTTCCCATAAAAATATACAATGAAAAATTAGCCAGTAGAAAAAACTCATTTAAAATCCAACAACCTGTACATAGTACCTGTGAAGCAGCTGTTATATTTCTGTATCTCTGTTCTCTATTCACAGATGATGTACAGTACACTGCTTTTTTTATGCCTGGTATGACATAAATATCAATCTCTGTATATATCTATTTAATATATGTATACATCCAATCACCATATAATACTTTGTCAAGTGAATATATTATAGTTTACTTGACTCTTCCCATGTGAGTTTATCTTTGGTTATTTCTGGCTTTTCACTATTAAAAATGCAGTAGTAAGCCTTCCTAAAAGGCTTTCATGTTTAGTTTTAGCCATGGCAATCAGAAAAGAAAAAGAAAAGGAATCAAAATTAGAAAAGAAGCAAAACTGTCACTGTTTGCAGCTGACATGATAACAATACAGGGAATATCTTAAAGATGCCACCAGAGAACTACTAGAGTTCATCAATGACTTCAGATTGCAGAATACAAAATTAATACACAGAAATCTGTTTTATACTAACAGTTGAAGAGCAGGAGGAGAAATTAAGGAAACAGTTCCATTTATTATCAAATCAGAAAGAATAAAATACCTAGGAATAAACCTACCTAAGGAGACAACAGACCTGTACTCTGAAAATTATAAGATGCTAATGAAAGAAACTGAAGATGAGACAAACAGATGGAAAGATATACCATGTTCTTGAATAGGAAGAATCAATATTGTCAAAATGACTATATCACCCAAAGCATTCTACACATTAACTGCAATCCCTATCAAATTACCAATGGCATTTTTTTTCATAGAACTGTAACAAAGAATGTTAAAACTTGTATGGAAACACGAAAGACCCTGAATAGCTAAAGCAATGCTGAGAAAGAAAAATGGAGCTGGAGGAATCAGGCTCCCTGACTTCAAATTATACTACAAAGTTAGACATCAAAGCAGTATGGCACTGGCACAAAAATAGAAATATAGACCAATGGAACAGGAAAGAAAGCTCAGAAATAATTCTTGTACCTACAGCCAATTAATCTATGATAAATGAGGCAAGAACATACAATGGAGAAAAGACAGTTTCTTTGGACAAACCACGGTGGAGAGTTCTGAGAAAATGTGGTCCACTGGTAGAGGTCAATGGCAAACCACTTCACTACTCTTGCCTTGAGAAAAGTATGAAAAGGCAAAAAGATATGATGCTGAAAGATGAACTCCCCAGGTTGGTAGGTGCCCAATGTGCTACTGGAAAAGAGTGGAGAAATAACACCAGAAAGAATGAAGCAACAGAGCCAAGTGAAAACAATGCCCAGTTGTGGATGTGACTGGTGATGGAAGTAAAGTCTGATGCGGTAAAGAACAATATTGCACAGGAACCTGGAATGCTAGGTCCATGAATCAAGGAAAACTGGAAGTGGTCAAACAGGAGATGGCAAGAGTGGACATTGGCATTTTAGTAATCAGTGAACTAAAATGGACTGGAATGGGCAAATTTAACTCAGATGACCATTATATCTACTACTGTGGGCAGGAATCCCTTAGAAGAAATGGAGTAGCCATCATAGTCAACAAAAGAGTCCGAAATGCAGTACATGTATGCAGTCTCAAAAACGACAGAATGGTCTCTGTTTGTTTCCAAGGCAAACCATTCAATATCACGGTAATCCAGGCCTATCCCCTGACCAGTAATGCTGAAGAAGCTGAAGTTGAATGGTTCTACGAAGACCTATAAGACCTTCAAGAACTAACACCCCCCAAAAGATGTCCTTTTCATTATAGGGGACTGGAATGCAAAAGTAGCAAGTCAAGAGATACCTGAACTAACAGGGAAATTTGGCCTTGGAGTACAAATGAAGCAGGGCAAAGGCTAACAGAGTTTTGCCAAGAGAATGCACTGGTCATAGCAAACACCCTCTTCCAACAACACAAGAGAAGACTCTACACATGGACATCACCAGATGGTCAATACTGAAATCAGACTGATTATATTCTTTGCAGCCAAAGATGGAGAAGCTCTAGACAGTCAGCAAAAACAAGACCGGAGCTGAATGTGGCTCAGATCATGAACTCCTTATTGCCAAATTCAGACTTAAATTGAAGAAAGTAGGGAAATCATTAGAGCATTCAGGTACGACCTAAATCAAATCCCTTACAATTATACAATGGAAGTGAAAAATAGATTAAAAGGATTAGATCTGATAAGAGTGCCTGAAGAACTATGACAGAGGTTTGCAACACTGTACAGGAGACAGTGATCAAGACCATTCCCAAGAAAAAGAAATGCAAAAAGGCACAATGGCCGCCTGAGGAGGCCTTACAAATGGCTGAGAAGAGAAGTGAAAGGCAAAGGAGGAAAGGAAAGATATACCCATCTGAATGCAGAGTTCCAAAGAATAGCAAGGAGAAATAAGAAAGCCTTCCTTGGGATCAATGCTAAGAAATAAGAGGAAAACAATAGAAGGGGAAAGACTATAAATCTCTTCAAGAAAATCAGTGATATCAAGAGAACTTTTCTTGCAAAGATGAGCACAATGAAGGACAGAAATGGTACGGACCTAACAGAAGCAAACAAAATTAAGAGGTGGCAAGAATACACAGAAGAACTATACAAAAAAATCTTCATGACCCAGATAACCACGATGGTTTGATCACTTCCCTAGAAACAGACATCCTGGAATCTGAAGTCAGGTGGGCCTTAGGAAGCATCACTACGAACAAAGCTAGTGGAGGTGATGGAATTCCAGTTGAGCTATTTCAAATCCTAAAAGATGATGCTGTGAAAGTGCTGCACTCAATATGCCAGCAAATTTGGAAAACTCAGCAGTGGCCACAGGACTGGAAATGGTCAGTTTTTATTCCAATCCCAAAGAAAGGCAATGACAAAGAATGTTCAAACTATCACACAGCAACTGCACTCATCTCACATGCTAGCAAAGCAATGCTCAAAATTCTCCAGGCTTCAACAGTATATGAACTGTGAACTTCCAGATATTCAAGCTGGATTTAGAAAAGGCAAAGGAACCAGAGATCAAATTGCCCACATCCGGTGGATCATCGAAAAAGGAAGAGAGTTCTGAAAGAAAAAGCAAGAAGTAAAGCAAGTACTTCTGCTTTATTGACTACACTAAAGCCTTTGACTGTGTAGATCACAACAAACTGGAAAATTTACCTGCCTCCTGAGAAATCTGTATGCAGGTCAAGAAGCAACAGTAAGAACGGTACATGGAACAACAGACTGGTTCCAAATTGGGAAAGGAGTACGTTAAGGTTATGTATTATCACCCTGACTATTTAACTTATATGCAGAGTGTATCATGAGAAATGCTGGGCTGGATGAAGCAGAAGCTGGAATCAAGACTGCTGGGAGAAATATCAATAACCTCAGATACGCAGACAATATCACCCTTGGGACAGAAAGTGAAGAGGAACTGAAGAGCCTCTTGATGAAAGTGAAAGAAGAGAGTGAAAAAGTTGGCTTAAAGCTCAACATTCAGAAAACTAAGTTCATGGCATCTGGTACCATCACTTCATGGCAAATAGATGGGGAAACAATGGAAACAGTAAGAGACTTTATTTGGGGTGGGAGCTCCAAAATCACTGCAGGTGGTGAGTGCAGCCGTAAAACTAAAAAATGCCAGCTCCTTGGAAGAAAAGCTATGACGAACCAAGACAGTGTATTAAAAATAAGAGACATTACTTTGCTGACAAACGTCCATCTAGTTAAAGCTATGGTTTTTCCAATAGTCATGTATGGATGTGAGAGTTGGACTATAAAGAAAGATGAATGGTGAAGAATTGATGCTTTTGAACTGTGGTGTTGGAGAAGACTCTTGAGAGTCCCTTGGACTGCAAGGAGATCAAACCAGTCAATGCAACAGAAAATCAGTCCAGAATGTTCATTGGAAGGACTGATGCTGAAGCTGAAACTCCAATAGTTTGGCCACCTGATGTGAAAAACTGACTCACTAGGAAAGACCCTGCTGCTGGGAAAGATAGAAGGCAGGAGCAGAAGGGGCTGACAGAGGATGAGATGGTTGGATGGCATCACTGACTCGATGGACTTGAGTTTGAGCAAGCTCTGGGAGCTGGTGATGGACAAGGAAGCCTGGTATGCTTGCAGTCAATGGGATCGCAAAGAGTTGGACACGACTGAGCGACTGAACTGAACTGACTCAATAAGTAGTACTGGGAAAACTGGACAGCTATAGGGAAAAGAATGAAATTAGAACATTCTCTAACATAATACACAAAAGTAAACTCAAAATGGATTAAAAACCTAAATATAAGACTGGATACTATAAAACTCTAAGAGGAAAGACTAGGCAAAATACTCCTTGACATAAATCACAGCAGTATCTTTATATCCATTTCCTAGAGTAAGGGAAATTTAAAAAAAAAATAAAGAAATGGGACCTAATGAAACTCAAAATGTTTTGTACAGCAAAGGAAATCATCAGTGAAGTAAAAAGACAACCCACAGAATGGGAGAAAATATTTGAAAATGTGACCAATGAGGGATTAATGCCTAAAATATATAAATAAACAGCTCATACAGCTCAATATCAAAAACCAAAAAACCCTAACGGACAGAAGATCTAAATAGACATTTCTCCAAGGAAGACAGATGGCCAATAAATATATTAGAAGATGCTCAACATTGCTAATTATTAGAGAAATGCAAATTGTAACAACAATTGTGTATCACTTGATACTGGTCAGAAAGGTCATCATTAAAAAGTCTACAAGTCAGGACTTCCCTGGCAGTCCTGTGGTTAAGAAGCCAAGTTTCCACAGTAGGGGGCACAGGTTTGATCTCTAGTTGGGAAACTAAGATCCCACATGCTGCATGGTGCAGGCTCCCGCAAAAACTGTCTATAAACAACACATGCTGGAGAAGGAGTGGAGAAAAGGGAAACTTCCTACGCTGTTGGTGAGAATGTAAATTGGTACAACCACTATACAGAACAGTATCAGTCAGTTCAGTTCAGTCGCTCAGTCGTGTCCAACTCTTTGCCACCCCATGGACTGCAGCACACTAGGCTCTCCTGTCCATCACCAACTCCTGAAGCTTGCTCAAACTCATGTCCATCGAGTCAGTGATGCCCATCTCATCATCTGTGGTCCCCTTCTCCTCCTGCCGTCTATCTTTCCCAGCATCAGGGTCTTTGCCAATGAGTCAGTTCTTCCCATCAGGTGGCCAAAGTATTGAAGCTTCAGCTTCAGCATCAGTCTTTCCAATGAATATTCAGAACTGATTTCCTTTCAGATGGACTGGCTGGATCTCCTTGTAGTTCAAGGGATTCAAGAGTCTTCTCCAACACCACAGTTCAAAAGCATCAATTCTTCACTGTTCAGCTTTCTTATAGTCCAACTCTCACATCCATACATGACTATTGGAAAAACCATAGCTTTGACTAGATGGACTTTTGTCAGCGAAGTAGTGTCTCTTCTTTTCAATATGCTGTCTAGATTGATCATAGCTTTCCTTCCAAGGAGCAAGTGTCTTTTAATCTCAGGGCTGCACTCACTATCTGCAGTGATTTTGGAGCCCAAGGAAATAAAGTCTGTCACTATTTCTATTGTTTCTCCATCTATTTGCCATGAAGTGATGAGACCGGATGCCATGATCTTAGTTTTTTGAATGCTGAGTTTTAAGCCAGCTTTTTCACTCTCCTCTTTTACTTTCATCAAGAGACTCTCCAGTTCCTCTTCACTTTCTGCCATAAGGGTGGTGTCATCTGCATATCTGAGGTTATTGATGTTTCTCTCAGCAATCTTGATTCCAGCCGGCATCCAGCCCAGCATTTCACATGATGCACTCTGCATATAAGTTAAACAAGCAGGGTGATACTCCTTTCCCGATTTGGAACCAGTCTGTTGTTCCATGTCCAGTTCTAACTGTTGCTTCTTGACCCGCAAACAGATTTCTCAGGAGGCAGGTAAGTATTCCCATCTCTTCCAGAATTTTCCACAGTTTGTTGTGATCTACACAGTCATAGGCTTTGGCATAGTCAATAAAGCAGAAATAGATGTTTTTCTGGAACTCTCTTGCTTTTTCTATGATCCAACGGATGTTGGCAATTTGATCTCTGGTTCCTCTGTCTTTTCTATATCCAGCTTGAACTCCTGGAAGTTCACAGTTCATGCACTGTTGAAGCCTGGCTTGGAGAATTTTGAGCATTACTTTGCTAGCATGTGAGAGTGCAATTGTTGTATGATAGTTTGAACATTCTTTGTCACTGCCCTTCTTTGGGATCGGAATGAAAACTGACCTTTTCCAGTCCTGTGGCCACTGCTGAGTTTTCCAAATTTGCTGACATATTGAGTGCAGCACTTTCACAGCATCATCTTTTAGGATTTGAAATAGCTCAACTGGAATTCCATCACCTCCACTAGCTTTGTTCATAGTGATGCTTCCTAAGGTCCACTTGACTTTGCATTCCAGGATGTCTAGTTCTAGGAAAGTGATTACACCATCATGGTTATCTGGGTCATGAAGATCTTTTTGTATAGTTCTTCTGTGTATTACTTAATATCTTCTGCTTCTGTTAGGTTCATACATTTAAATGATATGGACGTAACAGAAGAGAACAGTATAGAGGTTCCTTAAAACTAAAGATGTTTCAGCAACCCCACTCCTGGGCATCAATCTGAAGAAAATCATAATTTGAAAAGATACATGTACCTCAACGTTGAGTGCAGCACTGTTCACAATAAACAAGAAATGGAAGCAGGCTAAATGTCCATCGACAGAGAAATGAATACAGAATATGTGGTACACATATACTACTTGGGCTTCCCTCATAGCTCAGTCGGTAAAGTATTTGCCTGCAATGATGGAAACCCAGGTTCGATTCCTGGGTTGGGAAGATCCCCTGGAGAAGGAAATGGCAATCCACTCTAGTATTCTTGCCTGGAGAATCCCAGGGACAGAGGAGCCTGGCAGGCTATAGTCCATGGGGGTCACAAGAGTCAGACACGACTTAGCAACTAAGCCACCATGTACTACTTAGCCATAAAAAAATGAATGAAAATGACATTTGTAACAACATGGATGGACCCACAAATTATCACACTCAGTGAAGTAAGTCAGACAAAGACATTTATCATACGGTATCGCTTATATGTGGAATCTTAAAAAAAATGGTACAAACGAACGTATTTACAAATCAGAAACAGGGTTACAGATTATAAAGTATAAAACAAACTTAAGGTTATGGGGAGGAAGAGGGGCTGGGATAAAAGGGAGATTGGGATTGACATATACATACTACTATATATAAAACAGATAACTAATAAGGACCTACTGTATATCACAGGGGATATTCTGTAATATTCTGTAATAACCTATATGGGAAAATAATCTGAAAAATAATGGAGAGAGATATATATATATATCTGAACCACTTTGCTGTACAACTGAAATTAATACAACATTGTAATTCAACTATACTCCAATATAAATTTTTTAAAAATACATTAATTAAAAATAAACATAGTAATAAGACTTACAGTATACAAACCTTTCTTTCATGTTTAGATTTTATAAGCTAAATTCTCAGACATGAAATTAAGGGTCAAAGTCAAATGATATATAGATTTTATATTACAGTTCCAATATATTTCTAAGTTGGCTTCTAAAATGTTCATACTGGTACATGATCATTAGTTTCTGGACCCAGAAATTGGTGGGTATCTGACCAACTTCTTAATGGGCCAGAAGACCTATGGAAGGACATTCACGTTTTTTCTCTGGAGATGAGAAGCAATTTATCACCTTGTTTCCCAAAAGGGCCACAACAGAGGGAGAAAGACAGCAAGGCTGAGTGTGCGTTCTAGAACCTGGCTCTTTGGAGCCTTCTGAAGGCAGAAGCCAGCCACACTTTTAAAGGGTAGACTGTTCAGATACATTATTGCTCAGACAGTAAAATTATATGTAGATCCTCATATCCTGTGAAAGTTATTTGTGAATGTCCATGAAGTCAAAGTCACCTGTGAACACTACTCACTCAGAATTGTGTGAAAACCTCTAGTAAGGAAGTGAGATGAAGTGCCAATGAGCAGCAAAACCTGTACCCCTTCACACTGAAGTGGGGACACTACACACCCTTCCACACTCACACTGAATGCTCAAGCTGCAACACTACGTCTGTCCTTTTGTTAGTTGCTTTTTAACCAGTCAGCAAAACGGTTTTGATCTGTCCTTAGCAGAGGAAAGAATTTCCATACTAATTCTTACTTCTAAGAATTCTAAGAATTAGCATTCTTACTTCTAAGATGAGAGGAGTGTTATATGATTTACAAATATAACCAAGTTGCATATGCATTTTCATACTGTCCTGGAGGACAAACCAGTTTTACAGGAAAGACTGATATAAACTTGCTTGTAAAGGGAAGAATGAAACTGGGTGCTCTCATCTTCATGTGACCTAGCAGACATCAGGTGGAGGAGATGATGATGAAGAAAAACCTACTTAACCTTTCCAGAGTCCCCCTCCTATCGAGATAACACTTGTACATTCCAAAAGAGACACCTGATCAGGAGATGCACATCACATAAGAGCGCATGCTCATGTTAAGGAGAAAGGCCGAGTGAACTTTTTACTTCTAGAAGAAGTGACAGCAGAGAACATGGAAAAAACTGCCTCTTACATCAGAAATGCCCATCTCAGTCACAAACTGAGAATATGTAGCTACAAAGATCTTAAAGGACTTATGGCCCAGGCCAGCAAACTTTTTCTGTGAAAGGCCAGTTGAGCAAGTTTTCTTAGGTTTTCTGGACCACGAGGTCTGTCACAACTACTCAATTATCCTCTATCTTGAAAGCAGTCACAGACAATATGGAAATGGATGCACGTGACTGTGTTCCAAGAAAACTATATTTAGGGACACTGAAATTTGAATTTCATATAATTTCACATGTCACGAAATATTACTCTTTTGATTTTTGTCAACCTATTAAAAACTGTCAAAACCGTTCCTGGCTGTCAGACCATATAAATAGGCAGTGGGTCTGATCTGGTCCATGGGCAGCGTGTGCCCACCCCTGACTTACGCTCTCAGTTGGTTTCCCCAGCAGGTCTTCCTTGCCTGTCTCTGAAAGTCGGAATGGGAATGAGGGAAAGGAACCGGTGGGAGAAAGGTTCAGCAAAGTGTTGCCTCTATGAATTTTACAGGGAGATGGTCAAAGATGCAGGTAAAAGTCAGGAATTCTCAATGAGCATTTCAGTCAGAGCTCTTGGAAAAGCTTCTAGGGAAGACATGCAGCCCAGCGTATTACGGTTCTATGAAAGATAAGCCATGACACCACACCTGCTGGGCAACTATGCCGCCCCCTCCCATTTGAAAGACAGCTTTATCCATTACTTACCATGCTGGATGTGACTCTTTGTTTAAGCTCATCTCACCTGTTTGCTTATAAACTCTTCCAGGGTAGCAACCATTTCTTATTTACTTTTATAGGCTCAGTGCAGAGTATAAGGCCAGTCATCTAGTTGACACATAACACACGTTATCTGAATTTACCAGTAGCATAAAAACCCATAGGCAATCATAAAGTATAAAGGACTTCATAATATTGTATGTCAAGGTATAAATTTGCTTGCTAATAAAACTGGACATTTTCCTAAAAGATTTTGTTCTAATGCTTACCAAATAATTATATGCTAAAAATTAATCCAGTCATTTTTACACATATCACTTAACCCTTATGATCATTCTGCAAGGTATGTGTCATCTTCCATATTTGTAGATGAGGAAAATGGAACACAAAACAAGTAAGTGATAGGCCAGGTTAGAACTCACACCTTCAGGTGACACAGTTCCAGCTTTCCCCATTCAAATGCAGATCATCTGCTGAAATGCAAAACTGCTTACAAAACATGTAAAAATTATCCATGGGACACTGGCTGAACACAAGAATAAGGGAGAAAAAAGTACTGTGACAATAACGTTCATTCCAAAGTTTGATGGGATGAAGCAGGAAGAATCTTTTGAGAATATTTCCTTCAAAAGTAAAAACCATTCTAAGGACAGTGAGAATAAAGGCTGGTAAAGGACTGGAAGGGTATGGGGCACAGGAGTCAAGGAGAGTACCTACTTTCTTTTGCGATCACCGAGTTAGAATGGAAAACATGCTGCTGCCAGACCTGACTTAGCAAAAGTCCAGACGAAATCAATCATTTTGAGAATCTCAGCACAACCCCAGTCACAAGCACTCAAGAAAGCCAAGTGAAAGGCATCGTTAAAGTCAAAGAACTTTGTTGTCGGCCAACTGAGCTGCTGCCAAGCTCCAGAACTGGAAATCCAGAGGCCAAGATGCTGCTGCTGCCATGTTCTGCTTATTTGGACAAATAAGTGATTTCACTTATTGATTTATTTAGCAACTAGCTAGTGGAGACTTAATTATATGCAGGGCACCATGGCGAGATTTGAGAAGGAAAGAGAGGTTAAATATTGTGGTTTCCATTTTAAGAATGTTGCACCCAGTGGCAAGACAGAACCTTGTTAAGAGTTAAGTAGAAGCTGAGGCTGCATGAACACGTGCCTGAATAGAAGAAAAAGGAAAGTTCTACGCAAGTTTGGAAGCAGAGGCCATTCATTTTGGCTGGATACTTTATTTTTTATGTATGCACGTAAGTATGTTGTCCTCCGCTCATCCCCAATAGCATAGTGGACACCGTCCAACCTGGGAAACTCATCTTTCGGTGCATATCTTTTTGTGTTTTATACAGTTAATGAGGTTCTCATGGCAAGTATACTGGGGTGGTTTGCCATTCCTTTGAACTGTGGTGCTGGGAAAGACTCCTCAGAGTCCCTTGGACAGCAAGGAGATCAAACCAGTCAATATTAAAGGAAATGAACCCTGAATACTCATTGGGAGGACTGAAGCTGAAGCTGAAGCTCCAATATTTTGGTCATCTGATGAGAACAGCTGACTTATTGGAAAAGTCCCTGATGCTGGGAAAGATTGAGGGCAGAAGGAGAAGAGGGCGTCAGAGGATGAGATGGCTGGATGGCATCACCGAGGCAAAGGACAAGAACTTGGGCAAACTTTGGGAGATGGTGAGGGACAGGGAGGTCTGGTGTGCTGCAGTCCACGGGGTCGCACAGAATCAGACACAACGGGGAGACTGAACAGCAACAAATGTATGCATTTTAAAGATTTTTTTTTATATGCCCCATTTTTAAAGTCTTTCTTGAATTTGTTACAGTATGGTTTGTTTATATTCTGCTTTTTTTGGTCATAAGGCATGTAGTATCTTAGCTCAAGGATCAAGGATCAAACCCTCATCCCCTGCATTGGAAGGTCAAGTCTTAATCACTGGACCATTAGGGAAGTCCCACTGGCTGGAGACTTTAGTGGATTCTTCCAAAGGTTACAGGCTAAGAACATCTTCAAATACCTACTTGAGAAATACCATCTATGGTTCTGCCAGGCACATCCCTCTGAAAAATTACCATACCTTCTGCTTATCTACCTCTGATGTTTTTTTGTCTTCCAAAATACATGAAAGAAGCAGGTCTACGGTAGACAAATCCAGAAGTAACTAACACGAGGGAGAGCAGAGATGAAATGACAATCTTTTGGAAAGACTTCAGCTTGCAGGAATCCATGGAGATGATAAAGCTAGAATGCTAGTACTTAGTTCAGAAAGTAAACCCAGTTCAAAAAAGCATGGCCTAAAGTGTATTTTATGATTTGGAGTTGGCAAAGGTTCTTCTTTTATTTCTTCTCATTTCCTTTCCTGGAAACAAATATTTGATGTGACTTTTTTGCCATCATGGATTTCACTGGTCCAGAGAATGGAACAGTTTTACTGGAATAAGTAAAACATTGGCGATTCCTCCTAAGCTGAATGTTCTGCTGCTTCCTTCAAAATGACAAAAAGTAAGAGATACGAGTTCCTTAGAGTTCAGCCGCCTGAGGCTCCATTTGTATAAAAAATTAAAAACATTTCAAAGTAAATTCAATTAGTGAATGTGTATTGCCTGAATAGACTATCCTTCTAAATTTAATATAGCGAACATGACAATTTTACGAGCAAACCAAGTTAGAGATAATATATTTTTATGTTCCTTAAACTAGCAAAGAGACTTCAGAACCATAAAGAATACTAACAAGGTATTGCAGATACTTAAACTTTCTTCAAAGAAAAATATATGTGTGGTTTTCCAAATGTGAGAAGTGTGAGGTTTGGCTTTTTTCATGACTTCAAGGTTCCTAGAAATGTTACACCTTCATCTTGAACCAGCATTGCTAATAAATGGTACTACTGACATATAACTTCATTCTGTGTGTGTGAGTGCGTGTGTGTGAGAGGGAGGAACATAAAGAGAGGTTGAAAGGATAGAATAGTCCACTTTGAGAAGACCTTGTGAGATAAAAAAAAAAAGTGGGGGGTGGGGGGAGTTGAAGGATGAAAAACTAAAATTCCAAATAGCCTGTACTGTTTACTTTAGATTCCAAGAGATTACAAGTAAGATTCACTGGTGCAAAGATAAAGATGGAGGAAGACAAGATTCTGTGTCACCTAAATGAAGGTGCTAAAACAAATAAAAAGAAAAAAAATGAAAGTACTGATTGTCACTTCTTTTCTATTTCACCTTTGCATTCTGAGGATAAACATAGCAGTGTAAATCCAGGGCATTTGAGAGTTTGGTTCTTCAATGGAATGGTTTATTTGATTTCAGGGATCCTTTCTGCTGAACTAGTATTCTGTCCAGTCCATGAAATGATACAGTCTGACATCTTCAGAGACATTCCTGAGGTTTACAAACTTTGCAGGCAGAATTCAGGAGTCCAGTTTTGAATGTCCAGTTCTGTTTAAAGAACTCCTGTGACTGAAAATACATCCCATAGTGTCTTTTAGTTTCTTGTATATATTCTCTCCACCACACAAAATCACCTAAAGCAACTCGTGGAAGAATGTAATGAGCAACACACTCAACACATCATTTTACTAGAAAAGCAAGTACACCTCAGTTTAGAACCAACTGCTACGTCTTTTGCATGTTTTATTTTTGACAGTATACACATTCATCTGAATCTCTGCATCTTTATAGCTCTATCTGTTCTCAAGATCCACCTTGTAAGAAGACTGCAGACAATGAACATGTACTGAAGGCTGACCATGTGTCAGCTCATGGGGAACTTGCATATTTTAGGTACTGAGGTATAATTACCATGAAATTAACCTATTTGAAATAAACATTTCAATGAGTTTTAGTAAACGTATGCATTGGTACAACTCTCCACTAGCTTCTATTACTCTAAGAAGCACCCTCATACCATCTGCCATCGATCCCTGCTCCAAGCCTCCTGTCCCAAACATCTTCTGATCTGCTTTGTCTTCTTAATTCTGCCTTTTATAGAAATTGCACATCTAGTATTTTGTGTCGGGCTTTGGGCTTCCCTGGTGGCTCAGATGGTAAAGAATCTGCCTGCAATGCGGGAGACCCGGGTTCCTTCCCTGGGTTGGGAAGATCCCCTGGAGAAGGGAATGGCTACCCACTCCAGTATTCTGGCCTGGAGAATCCCATGGACAGAGGAGCCTGGCAGGCTACAGTTCATGGGGGTCACAAAGAGTCAGACACGACTGAATGACTGTCACTTTGTCCATTTAACATGATGATTCTGAGATTTAGCCACACTGTTAAATGTATCAGTCGCTCATTTCTTTTATTGATCAGTAGTATTCCACTGTCTGGGTATAGCACATTTTGTTTATGCAGCCACTTTATGTGACAGTAGACTTGCTGGGCCAGATGGTAAAGTGTGGGTTTCACTTTTAAACAAATTGACAAAATGCTCCAAAGCAGATGTGCCAGATAACATTCCATTCAGCCATGTGTGAGATTTCCAGTTTCTTCACATCCTCGTCAACACTTGATGCTGTCGGTCTTCTTAGTTTTAGCCATTATAGTGGATGGGTCTTATTAATGGTGAGTCTTATTAAGCATCTTTTCATGAGCTCATTTGCATATCCTTCTGCATAAAGTGCCTATTCAGAACTTTTTCTCATTTTTAATTGAACTGTTAATCTTATTACTGAGTTGCAAAAGTTCTTTATATATTTTGGTTGAAGTCTTTTGTTATTTATTTTGCAAATACTTGCCTCCAATCTGTTGCTTGCCTTCTCATTTGCTTAATGGTGTCTTCTGAAGAGCAACAATTTAATTTTGATGACACCTGATTTATTGATGTTTTAAATGATCACAGCTATTGTATCATATCTAAGAATTTTTCCCAAGAGAAATTTGAGTGACGTTGTGTTTCTTGTTCAGTCACTAAGTGGTGTATGACTCTTTGTGACCCCATAGACTGCAGCACACCAAGCTTCCCTGTCCTTCATTATCTCCTGAAGTTTGCTCAAATTCATGTCCACTGAGTGATGTAAGGGTCAACAATCTCTATTTTCCATATGGAAATCCAACTGAAACAACACCACTTGTTGAAAAACTATTGTTTCCTGATTACCTTGGCACCTCCAATAAACATCAACTGACCACATATATCAGGATTTATTTCTGAACTTTTTCTTCTGCACTACTGATCATATATCTGTCCTTATGTCAATACCATACTTTCTGGATCACTGTAGCTTTACAGTAAAAGTTGCAATCAGGAAGGAGGAGTCTTTCAATTTTGTTCTTTTTTCATACTGCTTATGCTATTCTAGGTCCTTGGCATTTCTATATACATTTCAGTGTGAGTTTATCAATTTCTACCAAAGAAAAAAGCCTACTGAGATTCTGATAGATTACATTGAATCTGCAGATCAGTCTGGGAAGCATTACCAATACTGAGTCTTCTAATCCATGAGTATGGTATATATTACATTAATTTAGTTCTTTTGTTTCTCAATAGCATTTGTAGTTTTCAGCATATAGCTTTTACAGTTTTGTTTATTCTTAAGCATTTTATTCTTTTTGACATTACAAATGAAATTGATCTTCTTAAAATTTCATTTTCAGATTGTCCATTACTAGTGTATAGAAATTTATTATTGATCGTATATCCTGCAATTCTGATAAACTCATGAATATTCCAGTAGTTTTTTAAATGAATTATTTAGGATTTTCTAACTACAAAGATCACATTGTGAACAAAAACAGTTTTATTTCTTCCTTTCCAATTCTTTGGCTTTAATTTCTAATTCTTACCTTATGGTTCTTGACTTTTGTATCTCAATCATTAGCAAACTTCTCTTTAGTACACTGTATATTGACACTTACAGCCTTTTCAGGAATGCTGAAATCAGACTTCTGTATATCCTTTATGTGAGGGAATGACCATTTCATAATGTCACTGTCTATCAGTCAAAAATTCACTTTCAGCAGCTGTCTTTGTTTATAAAACAGTGTTTGGATAATTATTTTAAAAATCCAAACTGCATTTTGTATTCATCGCTTAGAAAAGAAGGGATCATTAATAAGCACAAGTCTCATACACTTAACAATTGAGACAAAGATGAAGATCATTAGGCACGCTGAGAGTGGTGATTCTTTAGCCTCAATTAGGCGCTCATTGGACTTAATAAGCTGGTCAACCATGAGAGAGTAAGATTAAAGGACCAAGCATGGCATAGTGAAAATACAACACATCAAAGCCCATGTCTAAAATGCAAAGTATAGTCGGTGATTTTATAGTCTATTTTAGGTCTTTAGGAACCATAACTGCCTTTCTGATGGGTGGCTGTTAAACCTGAGCACAGTTCAACTCAGACAGACTGAGACATGGTTCTCAAAGTGTGGGAGATACCAGGACTTCGTTTAATGTTACAAAATTTCTGAGTCAGGTATGCGAGGATATGCAATTCCCATTTACAGATCAGGAAACAGAGACAGAAATTGAAGTAACTTGCTGAAGCAGCTACAGTAAGCGGTGAAGACGGAATTCACTCGTAGGTCTGTGTGGCTCCAGAAGTTCTTAACTGGGCTCCTAGTTAGGGTAACCCAATTGCCTGATGCTTATTCTAAAGCCCTCACATTCCTGCCTGCTTCCATATCTGGTATGGTTTCTAGTCTTCTCTGGAGTTCCCCAGTGACTCACAGCTACTATGCAACCAATGGGGAAGAATCTACCTTCCAGGTTTGCTCTGTCCCAAAATACCAGTCTGATGGCTTCAACACCATAATAAAAAGATGTGAGGTGGTAACATAAATAAGACACATGCGCATAAATGTAAACAGCTTAGCCTGACATAGATGAGTGACTTTCCTTTCAGTGTGGGGGCAGAGATGCCAAGGAAGTTTGAATATGAAAGGGCATTAAAATTTGGGGGTATTTTTGAGGTATTAAAAGCTTTTAAGTGAGGTAATTCAGGCTTTTCTCTGCTTTCATTTTGGGGAGACACATTAGAAAATGAATACATTCCAAAGCAGAAAAGTTAGCAAAAATGCTATTAAATTGTAGGTGGATGATAAAGCTCAGCCTTCTCTCAACACCCTACAGAAAAATTCTAACCCTTGGGTGTACATGACTCAGACAGGAATCTTTCTAACTTGGGTTTTAAGTCCAGAAGAGGAACTATATTTCCACTGACAGTATACAGCAAGAAAAAGAAAACAATATCAAAAGTGCTTCTCATTGTACCTTAAGTAAACACTCACTAGATGTTTGGGATTTGTTGGTTAATTACAAAACATTTGAATAGGCTCTTTTCATGGAACAAATACTATACTAATCATACTCCCTGCCGCTCCCCCCCGCCACTCTCCCCCCCCCCCCCGCCCCGACCCACGCCACACACACTCCCCAAACTCTGGACAATATACAAAACCAGAAACAATGGTCTTAATCCCTGCTATGTTATCCTCTGAGAAGCGAGGAAGCCACCTGGGATGATCTTACCCTCTGATCAGCAGACTTTTGGAAGATAATTTTTTTCATAAATCCCATATTTTATGTCCTGTACCAATCTGTTCCCTCCCGCAAATAAAACACACATCTTACAGTCCTTATAATGCTTAGACATGAACAGCAATGACTTGGAAAATTTCTGTAGTCAGCAATATGCTGGAAACAACCTACATGATTGAGGCACTTGCTGGCAGAGCCATCAGAGAGAAGGGGCCAGTAACTATAGGTCCACAGCCTGTTGCTTAATTTTGTAAATAAAGTTTTATTGAAACACAGCCATGCCCATTCATTGATGTCTTCTCTAGGGCTCCTTTCTTGCTACAAGGGCAGAGCTGAACTGTTGCCACTGAGACCATCTGGCCTGCAAAGCCTAAAATATTTACTACCTAGCCCTTTACAGAAAAAATTTATCAATCTTTGTGATAATACATTTAAAATAATATGGTGAAGTACTCCAGTTAGGGTAAGATGAAAACAAGAAAGAGAAGATCCACTCTTTCATATAAGGGATCACATATACTCAGAATGAAATAAAACCAAGGAAAGTGGGCACAGAAGAGACCCAAAAACATTAAGCAGTGAGATGTGGGTGGGGCGGGGGGGGTGGCATCATGGATGGTTTTCTTTCCCTCATCTGTGCTCCCATTTTCTAAAAGGACCTTACAGTTCATTGACAATAGAATAGACGGAACCTCGCTTTAAACCTGATTTCAGCACGTGCATCCGTCCTGCACAGAGCGGCACAGCTGGATCCGGCCCGGGCCCTCCCGCCGCCGTGCCGGGCTGGGGCGGGGAGGCCAGGCCCCTACCTTATGCTCGTCCCGGAGGTGGTGGTCCAGTTGAGGCCAGGCCCCTACCTTATGCTCGTCCCGGAGGTGGCGGTCCAGTTCGTCCGTATGCTTGGTCTCAAAGTAGCAGAGCTGGCATTTGTAAGGTTTCAGTTCATTGTGCTTTTCTATGTGCTGCTGGAGGCTCTCGTCACTGGAGCAGGTGAAGGTACACTTATCACAGCGGAAAACTACTCCCTGCAAGTATTTGGACAGTTTGGACCGGCACACTTCAATGGGGACAACCCGCTCTTCTGTGGAAACAAATTGAATACAAAGATGGGAACTTTTACTCATGGAAAGCAGATGGTCTTTCTTGGGAGTATAAGGAAAAATCCCCCCATCCACTGTTGGAACTTCTCAAGGCTGCCGGTCTGTGAACTGCACACAGACCTCCTCCCACCCTCCCACCCCCCGAGTCAACAGTCCACTGGGACACGTGGGTGCTTCTAAGGCCAACAGCTCTGCGTACTTGATACCCAGAATGACCTATAAATAGGAGTGGGCAGGCTGAAAGGTGCTGGCGGATTTCTGAATGGAGGTGATTAAAGGAGACAAGAATAGAAGTTTCACCAACATGAATGGTTATCAGCAGCAACCACCTGCGCATCTTACTTCCCCGGCAAGTGGCATTTAGGCTCACGCAGACATCCTTAACCACTCCAGTGTTCCTGCCTGGGAAATGCCATGGACAGAGGAGCCTGGAGGGTTAAATACAGTCTGTGGGGTCATAAAAGAGTTGGACATGACTTAGCAACTGAACAACAACAACAAGATGTCCGTAAGGGGGAAGGAAAACGACATTCTTGGAGCACCTATGTGGCACCACTGTATACCTCCCTGGCAGCTCTGTTAGGCCGAAGTTAGTCCCATTTCTACAAAGTAGTAAAACAGGAACTGAGCTCTCAAGTCCCTCTCCAAAGGTCACAGACTCTGTACCTGCCTAAACTGGGACCCCACCCATGTCTGTCTACCGAATTGCAAATCGATTCTCTCCCATCATTTCCAATTCCATTCCTGTTTCCCCTTCCAAGACGGTCTCAAGGAGACTGTTTGCCTGTTCTTGAAACCAAAAGAATTTCTAAGATCAAATCTGAAAGCAAAGAATCCTGGACACTTTCATTCACTGAAACTCCAACCCCACCTCGGGAAGAGTTCCCGCAGATGAAATGTCTGTAGGCAATCTTCCAGGAGAGGTGGGGTGGCGGTGGCGTGGGAGATGTGGAGGATTTGTGCCTTTTCAGACAAATCTGTAATGTGATTGTCACCAAGGGAGAAAATAAAAGAGAGGATTTGGGTGCTTTTCCTGTTGACATACCAAATGCTGTAGGGCTGGAAGAGTGTGTGTTCTTGTTTATTTCGTACTCTCTCACCCTTGTGTTTAACTGCTCAAATTAAATTTCACACCAGTCTGCCCAGAGTATCGGCACACGCGCCAGATATCCATAACTGGGATAAAATTAAAATCTGTGCTATTTATGCAAGGATCAAATATAGCATGTGTTTTCATGCTGTGTCTGGATTTCAGAAGACTCTCAAAGTTTACAAATGGACGCACACAACATACACTTATATTATTTAGAAACAGCAATGTATTATTAAGTCAGGAAGGCGCGCTATATCCTCGGTCATCAGGAACAACATTCACAGAGCATCAGGATGCTGTGCGCTGAAGTCGCTCGCTCTGGGAGCCCTCCCTCTGGGGCTGGCCTGTGTCTGGCCCTTGGGGAGTTTCTCCCACCCGAAGGCCTGCCTGCCTCTCGACCAGCACATGCTCGCTGCAGGGCAGTCCCTGCCTGCAGCGATTAATTGGCCAGCGAGAATGTGGGCAGAGGAAGCGTGGAAGGGTGGTGTCTGCACCATACTCCCGGGAGCTCTAATGCATATGTTATTTTCCCTATACAAAGAGTCAGTCGCTTATTTAGAAATATAAATATTTTTAAACCAAAGTCGCACAGACAGCTAAGAAACACATGATTATAATGGAATCCACACATTTTCTTAGAATAGCAAATGTTGTAACAGTCTTCTAACCATTCAGTTAGTTCCACGGTTTGGTGTAAATGGGAGGGAAAAAAAAATGCTTTGGTGTAAACTAATGAGCCTGAAGGAAGCCAGGGCTATGACGGTCGTTCTATGCTTCTAATCCAGGACTTCTCAATAGCAGTGCTACTGATGTTTTGATGCCAGGTAATTCTTTCCTCTGGGAGGTTTCCTATGCATTGTAGGATGTATACCAGCACCCCAGGCCCCTGCCCAGCAACACCAGCAGTGGCCCCTCCTCCCCATCGTGACAACAGAAAATGCCTCCAGACAGCTGCATCATGAGAAGGCGCGATGGACCCTGGTTCAGACACTGCTCCAAGTCAAGTGCCAGGTATCCAGTCCAACCGCCCTGGATGTGTAGACATCAGCAAGCTGGCGCCCACAGCAAGAGATGAGGGTCCAGGCTGAAGCCAGGAGACCGGCCCCCACACCCTACCCCTCAGGTGGTCATGGGGAAGTGTTGATGTGAACTTTTCTGGCACCTTCTTTGAGACTTGCACCCCCCTCCCTTGCTCTCTGTGTTTGCTCCTGATTTATAAAGTTTTGCCACTTCAACTCCTTCCCTGCTCTTTCTTTGGCTCTGGCCTATCCCACCTGCCCTGCTTCTGTCCATCTTGGTGGAGACGGAGAACAGCTAGCTGTAAGTTTCCACATAACGATGCCTCCAACATCTTGAAGACAGTCATTCAGTTGCTCTCCAGCCTTCCCTTCTCCGCTGTAAATAATTGCTTCTTTCAAACTTGTTTTTTCTTATAGGTCTCCTTTTCAATTCCTTTGGTTAGTTTTCTTTGCAGTTTCCAATTTCACTATGTGTGTCTCATTGCATTTTGCACAAAGTCGGGAGCATTCAGAATAATACCTTGGAGATGAAATTGTAACACTGAATGGAAACAGCCACTCCCACTTATTAAGAGCTCACTACGTTTCAAGCATGGTTAATGTGTTGGACTCTCTGGGCTACTTTTTATTCTCACAACACCCCGCAAAGTCAGTTTTGAGAGTCTTCAGTGAAAACTGAAAACGGCTCAGTTCAGCTACTTCCTCAAAGTCAGTCCTCTAATTCAGCACGAAGTTGTGGCCTGGGAGCCCGGGTCCACTGACCTTTGCCTGCATGCACCCTCCTCTGTCTCTCCTATAAAGAACTCTCCAGTCACATCCAATCTGTATGCCGGGCACTTCTCAGCCTTTTATTCCTAATAGTTCAAAATCGCAAAAGCTCTCAGTGTCTAAGGCAACCATTTTTATCTAAATTTCTTTCAAGTATCTCCTGGATCTCATAAAAGGTCATTTCCCTGATGACTCATTCTGAAAGGTAAGACTTCCTCATTTCCAAACTAAGACATTAACTACAATAACTCCCAAGTCTCTTAGTTACATGGGTTATGGCTGTTAATTTTAGAAAAGAAAGTTACCTTTTCCCCCGCTTTCTACAAACATGGCTAACAGGACCAAGATAAAAAAAAACAAGACAGACTTTGGAAGGCGGGCAAAGGACCGACAGCATTTTCTGAATGAGGTTATTCATGGTGGAGGCCAGTGAAGGACAGAAGCCGGGAGACTGGACTGTTTCCAGGTAGGGCCTGAGCCCTGTCTTGGCTACGGAAGCTCAGCCACTTGGGGCTTTTCCTACAGGGGGAAGCGACAACTGTGGGTCTTTTCTTGACTTCACACCTCTCAAAATTACCTTGGGTAAGAAATCAAGGCCTGAATCACACGCATTGTGACTCAGCTTCCAGCACGGGCTGCAAAAATATGATGACTTCACCAGTTTTGACTACAAGATAGATCGTGTCTCTCATCTACTCATACCTAAAAGATACTTAAAAAGTGCTGCAGCTGGACACAAAACTCAAGAGGTTCCAGCCTGGAGCAGCGCCACCTTAAAGCATGTGGGTGCTAAGGTTCATCAAGAGCCAAGAAGTATGTGCTGGGTGGGAAAATAATCTATAAAATCGCTACTACTAAGGGGGGCGGTCGGGGGAGAGGGGGTCATTTCTACTCAAAACAGTGAAAAAAACCCACATCACTGTGGAGCCCAGAATCACCAAATAACAATTCTTCCTGAAAGGCAGCCCACAACACACGTGGGTTTCCTCCCCACAATGTGCCAGGCTGGGGGCAGCGGTGGGGGGGTGCAGGGGGTGGGGGTGGGGGGGGCTGGGGGCTGGGGGCGGGGCTTCGGGGTGGGGATTTGGAAGTCACTCATTCCAACCCACTCTGAATGCAGACTGCTGTGGTAGAGGGCCAAGACCCTCGCTGGGCCAAACCAAAGATCTATCCGTTACTCTAACTCACAAACCAGTGACAAACGCTGAGGACCAGAAAGCCACCGTCCCCAAGTATAACCATAAACAGGCACATGTAAACAGAAGCACGGCAGTTCCTGTAAAAAGTTAAGTTTTGACATTAGCCAAGCTACCCTCCTCAAGCCAGACAAGAGCTGGGAACTGTACCTTTAACAGGAAGAAGTATGTGATGGGGATGAAGGGAACATGTAATTTCACTGAATAAGATGAAAGACTGTCAATCTCACTGTAGTATTTTTTTTTCTCAAGAAAAAAATGATACTGATCAGATATATGAGGGGAGATTAGCTCTGTTCCAAAAAGATAACCCACCTGCAGGGTTCAGTTATATTTAGCATTTATGTGTGTATTGAGGTTACAGGCTAAGAAACAGAAATTTTAAGTTTATAAGCCAACTGGAGACCAATCTCAGTGATTACACAGCTCCGTAATTATAAATATTTGATGAAACTGTTTCATGCCTATAATTCAATTTTTGCCCAATTTCTCAGGTTTGCTATAGGTATATAAGGGACATCCAGGCCAAGCAACACATGAGGCATTCATTGTGCTCCCAATGGTTATAAGAACTCGTAGAAATGTACTCTGGATTCCCTGAATCTGCCTATAATGCAGGAAGCCTGGGTTTGATCCCTGGGTCGCAAAGATCTCCTAGAGAAGGAAATGGCAACCCACTCCAGTATTCTTTCCTGGAGAATCACATGGACAGAAGAGCCTGGTGGGCTACAGTCCATGCGGCTGCAAAGAGTTGGACATGACTGAGCAACCAAAAACATTCATGTACTCTGAAACTATTTCTTCCCTTGTTCACTGTCTCTCTTCCTACTAAAGTTCACGCTCCTTTGGTGCCCAAACCTTGCCTGACTCTTCTGGCAGTATCCCTAGAGCTCAAAGCAATGCTAGCATGTGGTGGGTGCTCAATAAACATTTGTAACATGAATGAAAACCCTTCCAACATCATACCACTTTCTCCTTGAACCAGAAGCCTCAGGGCTTAATTTTTCCCTGGTTACACTGGTCCCATCATGGTGAACCTCATGAAATGTTGATCTGACTTAAGTTCACAGTTCCTCAAAGAGATGGGTCTATAATCCTTGGCTTTAGTCTCTGCTAAATTAGAACTCACCAGGTGTCTCATCAGTACCCCAGCTTCCCATCTGTCTACAGAGTAGCATTGTATTCCTGCGATGGGATCCAAGCCCTCTTTCATTTGACCGGAATATACCTTTCTAGCCTTGCCTCCTGGTACCTTCTAATTTCACTCTGTAAACACATCTTCCCTCTACTCACCTGGGTGGTTTGTTAAAATTTTCCTTACACTCTGTAATGAGTCAAATGGAGTCCCCAGAAATTAATGTCCACCTGGCCCCTCAGAATGTAACCTTATTGAGACCTGAGATCTTCACATGTTAGTCAAGATAATGTCGTACGGGATTAGGGTGTGCCCTAAAGTCAGGGTAAGAAGAAGAGAGAACACACACGGACACATACACACACACACGCACACACACAGAAAAAGGCCATGTGCAGAGGGAGGGAGAGACTGGAGTGATATGGCCACAAGGCAAGGGATGCCAAGCAAAGTCGGGAGCCAGGAGAAGTTGGGAAGAATCTAGGAAGGATTCTCCCCCAGAGTCTTCAGGGGTAACACAGCCCTATGAACAACTGCATTTCAGACTTCTAGGCTCCAAAACGGAAAAAGAATCCATTTCTGTTAAGTCCCCTACATAACGAATACACCCACCTCAAGTTTTCTCTGACTGCTGAAATGTTATCATGGATCAGTTTAAAAGCCACCACCCTCCACCACCTTTCTCTACTGCAAACAGAAATACATCTGCCACTGTCAATCTCCTAGATACTTATCACTCACTATCTTAAACATACTTACGCACACACTTCATCTTCTTGAGGAGGGCAGACTGGCTCAAAGAACCCAGCACGATATGGCAAGGAACAAGCAAATAATACATGTCTCCTGAATGCATGGACCAACAGAATGCTCTCTTTTGTAGCAGCCGATGTGATTCCATGGCTATTTCTCATTCAGATCACCCAGGAGTGGAATGAATTCCTTTTTCCTTCTTGCCTATTTAAATACAGCAATTTGTCTGGACAAAAAGCTAAGGAGACTCTATTCCTGCAAGCAGCAGCTTATTCTCAGGGCCGGCTCAGAAGTTGTTTTTCTTGCCATTCATTCCAAGTATTTTAATTAACCAAAGTCTCAGAAAGATCTCTTACTGCAGGCCCCAGAGACCAAAGAGTAAGGAGAGCACAGGTGCAGATTCAGCCACGTCTTGTTACTCTGAGTTCAGCCCCAACTCAAAACTGCCAGGCAGACACCCACCCAACCCTGTCTTCTTTGTCAAGACTAGCTCCCCACTGAGCCGCCATCTTGACTGAGATGGACCCCAAAGCCAGGATGCGGATGGCAGACATGCTATCCCAAAGTGCCCTGCCTCCCTGTGGCTCCGTGGTTCCCGTCTCTGACCCCCAACCTTCAGACGGCTCTATCCCCGGACCCAGATACCGCAGCCGCTGGAATGCTCGACGGAGTGACACCAACCACCTTTCCAAGAGTGAGACAGTGATGCCTGGTGGGTAAAGGCTTGGACCAGGGAGGGGGCAGGCCTGGGATCAGATCCCAGCTGGGTCGTTTATTAGTCATCTGACCTTGGGTAAGATGCTCAATCTTTCTGAACCTGTTTTCTCCCTTGTCATCAGGGATAATGGTTAATACCCACCACTTAGGGTTTTGTGAAAATTCCATGAAACGACTCACTGGCAAGCACTCAGCCCAGCACCTGCTACCTGAAAGTCCTCAGTGACAGTAACCATCACTGTCGTTGCGGGTGTTGTCGCTATTACAACAGTCCTCAAATACTCATGTTCATTCCAGATTGCGCACTTTCTGACCCCCATGAGGACAAACTCTACACATGCTGACGCTCTTCTAATATAAATTATCTCTATAAATCAACAGAAGAGACTGTAAGGAACCAGTGACAGGCAATACGATGCAAGGATCATGGGATCAGAAACCTGGGGTTGACTCACAGCTTCCCTGCTCACCGCTTGGGTGACTCTGGTTGAACTATTTGCACCCTCACAGGTCCAGCGAGTTCACCACTGTTTTCAGGTTGGGGACAGCATGCACTACTTCACACACAGCCCCCCGCTCAGGAGAACCCCCCGGAGAAACCCCTTTCAGGTTCCAGCACCTCAGCTTCTTGAACATTCAAAAGTCTAATGAACACCCCAAATCCAATTGATTCCGTTGTTGTCTCCCCCACAGTGGGCCAGAGTCCCAGGGCTGAGACGATAGCCCGCTGCTAACGAGCATGCAGTATCTTGCGGCAGACACCAAAACTCTAGGTGACTGTTCTCATACTTTCGCGTGAACTTTGAACTACTTTTTCCTTATTCTGCATTTGCCCCAATCTCCTCTTTCATTTTCAATCCTACAGTTCTGCACAACTATCTTTAACATATCTTCAATTCTTTGTGAAATGATCCTAAAACACTACACTAAAACAAAGAAAAAATAGTTTTTACCAGCTTCAAGCTTCACATACATAAAGCAGGACTACAGGTCCTGTATCGTCCCTCCCAGTGTGGCTGGATGATGAAGCGACCGTGTGTGAGAAGTACTGGGTCAGGTGTGGCGTGCTCCAGGCATTAAGTGTTTCCCTCTGCCTTCTCGTTTCCTGGACTCTCAGCTCAGGGAAGGAAAGTCAGCGAGCTTGCATTAGGCATCAAGACTCTGATCCCAGCAGGCATGTCATGTGCGAGTTTAAGTGTCTGCAGTCACGTCCAATTCCTTGTGACCCCACAGACTGTAGCCCACCAGGCTTCTCTGTCCATGGGATTCTCCAGGCAAGAATACTGGAGTGGGTTGCCATGCCCTCCTCCAGGGGATCTTTCCGACCCAGGAATCAAACTTGAGTCTCCTGCATCTCCTGCACCGGCTGACAGGTTCTTTACCACTAGTGCCACCTGGGAAGCTTGATCCCAGCAGGCAGCAAATGGAAACGAGAGAGACTCCACTGCTGAGGTGGGGTCTTACAGCTCCTGTCTGCTCCACAGCAGCACGACTCACGGCCTCGTTCCAAGCAGCGGAGGACATGGAGCCCTTGACAGACACATGGGCCCAGGGACCAGAAGCCACGTGACTAAGGCAGCACACCACAAGAGATCCCAGAAGTTCCTGCCTAAACGTTCCTGCACGGCTTGCAGGCGGATGTCCTTGCCAGCAGGCAACTCACGCCTCGAGTCTGCCTGGGGAGAAGGGAGACCTGAGGGTGCTGAAGGTTGATCTTCCCTGGGGTCTGTAGCAGATGTGGGTGACATGTCACAAAAGGCGCCGGCCAAAGGCAGTGGCTCTGGGGAAATACTGGAAACACTGGAAATGCTCCCCGAATACCCAGTATTTCAGAGTAACATCTCCGCAGGGCAGCAGAAGACACTTAATGCATTTGAGTCACAGGTGGCAAATACTGAAAAGCTTTCCCAGGTTAGAGGCAAAGGAAGCAAGATAGGCAGGAAGAGGAAGAAAAGGAGGGAGGGAGGAAGGAAGGAGAGACAGAAAGGTCAGCCGGTGGAAATAGTAACGGGTACTCTAGTCATCTTTTTCCATCCAACTCTGGCTGGAATCTCTTCCGGACAAAGTATAGTTGTTACATATTTTTCCTTCCAATGCAGAGGGCACGTGCTGTTTAATGGTTTTTAATTGGCCAGCAGTAAACTCAGTTCAAAGAAAAAACCTAAATGAAGTATCCCAATATATCAAAGGAACCAGCATTTACAAACACCCAAGATGCATTCACACGGAACACACTAGACACTCAACATGCTACCTCAGAGGCATAATCATCATCTCTTTATGGAGAAGAGGTAAAACACAAGAGGCTTTAAAGCCAGAATTTAAACCCACAGTCTATGGCATTTAATATGTATCAGGCTGGGATTTCCTGGCAGTCCAATGGTTAAGACTCTGCCCTTCCAATGCAGGGGATGTGGGTTTAGCCCCTGGCTGGGAAACTAAGATGCCACAGGCTGTGTGGCACAAAATATTAAAAAAATAAAAATTAATATATTTCAGGCTACTTCTAGTTATAGGAATTTTCTCCATCCACTTCAAGGGAAATCCCACATTCTGCTTTGGAGATCATCATTTTGCTCTTCCTTCAAAGAACTGCTTACAACCACAGGGCTCTTCACCTTTTACCATGAGTTCACCCACCCACTCTGCTTCTCATTCACTCCCTCCTTAGCAAGGTCGTGAGAGCAGAAGACTCGGGATGTAAAATCTCTCTCTCAGGGGTAAGCCCCGCAGAAGTGTTCACTGCAGACTCCATCACCTTTGCCTCCCTCCAGGTGGAGGAAATCCTCTCAGCAGGAAGATGCTCTTACCCTGTTGGCTGTCACTGGGGTGACCGCTGTGATTTATTTTGGGGAGATAAGGGGGGGAACAAGGGACCAGGGCAAAGGTGTTGCTGCCACCTTGAGACAGCCTCCCTCTAATGCCACCCGAGCCAGCCTCCTCCCACCCCTGGCATCCCAAGAAAACCAAGCCCAGAAGGTTACCTCGGTGCAGTACAATATGGTCGATCATGTTGCGCTTGTATTTGGTGTGATAGAGGCAGAGAGGACAGCGGAGATCTTTGGGGCCCTCCTCGGGGACCGCCGAATGCCCGGCTTCCACGTGCATAGTAAAAGCAGATCTGGGAGGGAGCGGGGAGAGAGGCGATGAGTGGGACCCAGATGCATCACACTCACACCCCTTGCCAGCAGTCCTTTGGAGACACCCTGCTGCGGGGGTGGGTTACCCAGAATTATAGTGGTTCATCGCGCTTGCTGAGCACAAGTTCCTCAGTCTTTCGGGCAATGACCGAGCACTCTTCTGCAGTGGTCCCTTCTTTGGGGGAAATTTTGCTACTTGGCTGGGCTCAGGGCAAGTTTGAAAAAAAAGAAATAGACTCCCCATTTTACTTTTGAAAATGAGCAGTTGCCTGTTAAAAATATAAAACAAAATCCCTACGAGAATGGATTTCTCATCACGCTTGGAAGGAGAAGCTGGGATGATTCATCAGCTGCCTCGGTGACTCTTCCCAGGGAAGGAGGGAGGGCTGGTTGGTTGGGAAAGCAGGATGGTTGATGACCACGTAAAGACGCTCAGCTGTTATACCAGCTCGAACATGGAGAGTACCTGTGCCTCCCTCGTGCCATCCGTTTCAAAATTCAAATTTTACAAAGCCTTAAATGTCTCATAAAAATGGATGAAACCCAAAGTTTAATGGGCAAGGTCCTCTTCTTATTAACCTGAGTGCCTCTCTCTGGGGAAACATGTACACCTGTCAATGGGCCCTTGTTATCTGAGTCCTTCTCGACTTCTCTCAGTTCTAAGGTCACATGCATATTTATCTATAAAACAACTGAACCACATTAACAGTCAGAGATGTTACAGTTTTTCCATCAAATCCCAGTGACTAAGATGTTGCTGGAATAGAGACTTGTTTTTCTATCAATTCAAGTTTGGAGGGCTTATGAAGCCCATCCTCGCCAGCCTCTCCATGTGGAGTATATATTGAAATACTGGAGTGACCTAAAGCCAAGGCCCTGACTGCAACAGGAGCAGATAATAATAGCTTCATATCTGTACTATAGCATCTAATCTCATTATAATAGCTTTCTATGATACAAAAACATTTTGCATTTCCTTTGTGCCAAGCACTATGCTAAGCACTTTATGGCTTCATTTATTATTTTCTTACTCCTCACAAGAGCCCTATGAGGTAGGTACTATTATTATCTTTATTTTACAGATATGGAACCAGAGACACAGACAGGTTTAGTAACTTGTCCAAAGTCACACCGTCAGTAAGTGGCAAAGTTGGGGTTCAAACCCAGGCAGTCAGGCTCCGTATTCTACACTTGTAACTATGACCCTAAGTGGAATCTCCCAGGATGAGATGAAATCACAGGAGCTTAGATTAAATGAAAGGAAACACTCCAATCTTTGTCATAAAGGAGCAAAACTGACTGTGGATTATCTTTCTCTATGTGGGAACAATCTTTCTGTGATTGTTCAAGTTTAGTCTTCCCAGTGTGAAGTCTTGGTTCTCTTTCAATAATATGATCTTAAGAAATAAGAATTCTTTACAAGGGTAGCAGAGTGTCACTATCGCTAGATATTCTCTCTTGACTTTGACTTTGCTTCTGAGAAGACTATTTTTCCCAGAGACAAAATAAAAGGTGGGGAGGTGGAGGGCATAGTTTTCCAAAAGGGAAAACACTCACTGCTTCATGCACTGGGTCAGGGAAATCATTCACACTCCTCGGGCACCCATTTGCTCTGATTTTTAAACTCACTGGTTCTCATATAGCTCTTCATCCCTTCCCCAAACCCAAAAGCAGTCTCTGGAACTAGCCTCCTTTTGTGAAGACTGGACCCCACCTGTCCATCATCCCTTGGGCAGGGCCTCCCTTGAGCTCCAGAGAGAGGAGTGTAAGGGAAGAGTGTAGTGAGGGGCGGAGCAGGCGCAGCCACCTTGTTCCTCAAGGCTGTTCTTTACACCACTTACTTAAAGCCTGTGTAAAAGGAGCAGTCTTTGCACTTGAAGAGCTTCTTCCCTCCGTGTTTGTCCCTGTAATGGCGCCTGATGCTCTGGATATAGCCAGAGGAGAATTCACAGAATTCGCAGTGAAGAATGGCTTCCGTTTTCTGCTCAGCACCCGCCGCGGCCCCAGAAAGAGGCACAGGGCTCACACGGCTGTTGTTTCTCGCCAGAGCAGCGGACTGATAGTGGTTCAACTGCTGCTGAACATCTGGAGGCTCAGAGTAGGATGAGTCTGTGGACAGATAGCAGAGAATTACAGCAGACACAGAGAACACAGGTTTGACACTTGAAAACCCCTGAAAGAAGTTTCGAGTACTTTTTTTTTAAAGGGGGCTGACTGTGATCCCAGCTTTCATCTTCATTTACATTCTACAACGCATCTCTGGGGGAAGGCAGGAAGCGTCACCTCTTTTAATCTGACTTTGAGGGTTCGTGGCATTTAAAAATAAAATTCTGAGGTTAAAGGTTTCAAAGTGAAGGAAGAAAGTAAACTGTCTTTTAAAGGAAATTGCAGTGTGGCAACAGGCTGCCACAGAATACCCGTCCCTGTAGGTGAGATAAATGAGCCCGCATAATGTACACAGGCATCCGCACGAGAAAGGAAAGTAGAAGACGCAGTATCTCCAACTTTGCAGAACAGAATTATTCAAGCCAACCGGAAAAAAAGAAAAAAAAAAAGGGTCTTCAACAGAAATGCTCAAGCACATGGCACTCACAAATATAAAAATGTTTTATGCCTTCACTGTCAAGTGATTTAAATTTTAAAATATAAAAATCCAATAGTGTTCTCCAGGAATGGATGTTTAAAGCTTAGTCAGCATTAAGATGGAGATTTATTCATAAATCCCATTAAAATGAAATTCCAAACAAGTCTCCCTGAAAGGTATTTGAAAGTTTTGCAATTCGGAGGAAAATGTCGGAAGTGACAGGCACAAATCTTAAGCCTGTGAAGCTCGACTGGCATGCGGTGGGGAAAGCTGATGTAAAAGGCAGGTGAGAAAAATCTCAGTTTCCTCTTTAAACAATTTTTTTTTTAAGTTTAAAAAAAAAAAAAGAGAGAAAGTGGGGGGGTGGGGGGAAAGGTCTTCAACCTTTACCCAACACACCGATCTGAATGTTGAGGTCAGGAATTCACCAACACTGTCATCAACATTGTCCTGTATAACCTATGGCTACCCATGAAAGACACAAATGGACTCTGTGAATCTCGTACAGATGAATTTCAGTGTAACTTTCCTTGAAAAGAAAACAAAGGGCTCTTTTCTTACGCTTTTCAAAAAAGCAGGGGTAAAACAGGACAGGAACTGAACCAGCCTCCTCCTGATTTGATGGACACTTAATTTTCCAAAGTGTGACTCCCCCAGGTGGGACACACGAGGGCTCTGTAAAAACTCACATTTGATGAAACTGGTACCATCCATCCCGTCGGCCTCTTTGAAAAGAAAAACAAAAACAGCGGCTTCCTGTATTGTGGGGCCACCTCCTGTCTTCAAAATACTAAAATACCTTCCCTTCTTGCTTTCTCCTCCCCCTCCTCAATTTGTATTCCTCAGGGTTGAGGAAAAGAAAAAAAAAAAAAAAACCCTTTGGAAATTGTAAACAAACCTGCCATACACACACACAAATAAAACAAAAGGAAACTTGAACAATATCTCCAAGCCTCCATGGGTTCATTACCAGGTGTAAACCGAAGACAAAGGAAGAAAGAAATGACACAACTGAATTCATTTCACCCGATTCTTTTTATCTCCTTTTTCTTTATTCCTCGACCTTAGCTGATGAACCCACTCAGGATCAGAATAATGCAATTGTCAACTTCTCTTTCTTTCCCTCAATAGCAGGTTTGTTTACCATTTCATGGATTGTTTGAGATGTTTTCTATTTAAGCTCTCAACACTAGTTTCTGTTTAAGACACACGCACAATGAAGCAAAAGGCACTCTCTGCCCGCCTCCCTTGTTAACAGGAACGTAAGCTCCTGGGTAAGTACCACCACCCCAGGACCCTGGTCAGCCCTAACCTCTAGGCAGCACTGGTTTTGGCTTGCCTTCCATTCTGTAGGAAAGAAATTCTGCAACTGACAAGGCCACAGTCAGGTCTAACTGCCCAGAGTTGTCGACCACTCACAAGTCTACCCAGACACCAAATCAAAGAACAGTCCGTTTCCCAGTAAGCAGCCACCACTGCCTCCATCGTGGGCTTCCAAGGTGGCTCAGTGGTAAAAATTCTGCCTACCAATGCAGGAGATGCAGGAGACTTGGGCTCTATCCCTGGGTGGGGAAGATCCCCTGGAGAAGGAAATGGCAACCCACTCCAGTATTCCTGGAGAATCCCATAGACAGAGGAGCCTGGTGAGTTCATGGGGTTGCAAAGAGTTGGATACAACTGAGCGCCAAAACAACTGCCTCCAAGACTCAGCACCCACCTCAGTGAGGCCCACAAGTTAGCACGCATGCTGGCATTCACCTCGGACACAAGACGCTGGACAGCTTCAATCCCTTTATCACAAAATCACAAAGTGGCTCCTAATGTGATGATCAGCCAGGTCAATCTGTCTCTCCTACCTTCCACCACCCCTAGTCTAGCACATGAACAACTCTCTTGGGTAAACTTCCCCAAGGGGAAGGCATTTGACAATACATTTTTTCTCGTTTCTAGGGTCTAAGGCATATTAATTACTCTATCGCAAAAAAACAAATTCTTCGATTTCCACACTGGTACTTCTGTGATATGAAACTTGAAGAAATAAAAATGCAAGAAGTCGTGGAGAAAGCATTCCAAGAGGGGAAATTCATCACCTGCCTCAGATGGCAGTGTGAAAAGAACAACTCTACGCACCTGTGTCATAAAGTTCCTTCTTTCCTGGTTAGAATCAGGTGGACAGGTTTATTTACAAAAATAAGCAGATCCCCACTTGGGATTCATTTGAAAGAATGCCAAGGTGACAATTTTGGGGGTCTCCTGACAGCTTTACTGTCCTCTCTTGTGCCAAGACACACTCTTTCTTGCTCTTACTTGGAGTTTGTGAATAATACAAACTTTAACACTTCAGGCTCTAAAGCGACGAAGACGTGAGTAGGTCTGATTTCACTTATCCCAAAAAAGTCTACCTGCCGAGCTATATAAAATCACAGTTTGTTCGCGAGGCCCGGCCAGAAGAGCAGAAGAGGGTGGTTTCATGCCCAGTTAGAAAGATAAACAGATTGTTAGCAGTGAAGGGTATGTCACATATGTTAAAAATCATCATTAAGACTATTTTCTTTCATTCCAAGCTTAAGAAAGGAAAGTAAAAAAGAGACCCTGTGCTTGCTCCGAGGGCCCGACTTGTGGTCATGGGAACATACAGAAGGTGAAGCAGAGGAGAGTGAATCCCGAGAAAAGCTCTGTACTCAACTGCAGGCCACACAAGTTCCGTCTTTACCCCTGGCATGGCCAGAAATATCTACAATGGAACCAACATCCAAGAGGGTGTCAGTCCATCCATTCTTAATCCAACCCTGAGATGAGCAGTTCAGCAGAGAATGCTGGTCTCTGACTTGTGACTATTTATACACAGAGTTTGTAACACCTCCTCAGATGACGATTTTGTCTTTTTGAGGTCTTACAAATAGCTGAGAAAAGAAAAGCAGCAAAAGGCAAAGAAGAAAAGGAACGATATATCTATTTGAATGCAGAGTTCCAAAGAATAGCAAGGAGAGATAAGAAAGCCTTCCTATGTGATCAATGCAAAGAAATAGAGGAAAGACTAGAATTCTTTTCCCAAAGAATGGGAAAGACTAGAGATCTCTTCAAAAAAATCAGAGATACCAAGGGAACATTCCATGCAAAGATGGGCACAATTAAGGACAGAAATGGTATGGATCTAACAGAAGCAGAAAATATTAAGAAGTGGCAAGAATACAGAGAAGAACTATACAAAAAAGATCTTCACGACCCAGATAACCACAATGGTGTGATCACTCACCTAGAGCCAGACATCCTGGAATGCGAAGTCAAGTGGGCCTTAGAAAGCATCACTACCAACAAAGCTTGTGGAGGTGATGGAATTCCAGTTGAGCTATTTCAAATCCTAAGAGATGATGCTGTGAAAGTGCTGCACTCAATATGCCAGCAAATTTGGAACACTCAGCAGTGGCCACAGGACTGGAAAAGGTCAGTTTTCATTCTACTCCCAAAGAAAGACAATGACAAAGAATGTTCAAACCAACACACAATTGTACTCATCTCACAAGCCAATGAAGTAACGATCAAAATTCTCCAAGCCAGGCATCATCAGTATGTCAACAGAGAACTTCCAGATGTTCAAGCTGGATTTATAAGAGGAACCAGAGATCAAATTACCAACATCCACTGAACCACAGAAAAAGCAAGAGAGTTCAAGAAAAACATCTACTTCTGCTTCATTAATTACGCCAATTAATTGACTGTGTAGATCACAACAAACTGTGGAAAATTCTGAAAGAGACAGGAATACAAACCACCTTACCTGCCTCCTGAGAAATCTGTATGCAGGTCAGGAAGCAACAGTTTGAACTGGACACGGAACAACAGATTGATTCCAAACTGGAAAAGGAGTACGTCAAGGCTGTATATTATCACCCTGCTTATTTAACTTACATGCAAAGTACATCATGCGAAATGCTGGGCTGGATGAAGCACAAGCTGGAATCAAGAATACTGGAGAAATATCAATAACCTCAGATATGCAGATAACACAACCCTTATGGCAGAAAGAGAAGAGGAACTAAAGATGAAAGTCAAATAGAAGAGTGAACAAGCTGGCTTAAAACTCAACATTTAAAAAACTAAGATCATGGCATCTGGTCCCAACACTTCACGGCAAATAGACGGGGAAACAATGGAAACAGTAAGAGACTTTATTTTGGGGGGCTCCAAAATCACTGCAGATGGTGACTGTAGCCATGAAATTAAAAGACGCTTGCTCCTTAGAAGAAAAGCCATGACCAACCTAGACAGCATATTAAAAATCAGAGACATTACTTTGCCAACAAAGGTCCATCTAGTCAAAGCTATGGTTTCTCCAGTAATCATGTATGGATGTGAGAGTTGGACTATAAAGAAAGCTGAGTGCTGAAGAATTGATGCTTTTGAACTACAGTGTTGGAGAAGACTCTTGAAAGTCCGTTGGACTGCAAAGAGATCAAACCAGTGAATCCTAAAGGAAATCAGTCCTGAATATTCATTGGAAGGACTGATGCTGAAGCTGAAGCTCCAATATTTAGGTCACCTGATGCAAAGAACTGACCCATTAGAAAAGACCATGATGGTGGGAGAGGTTGAAGGCAGGAGAAAAAGGGAACGACAGAGGATGAGATGGTTGGATGGCATCACTGACTCGATGGACATGAGTTTTAGCAAGTTCTGGGAGTTGGTGATGGACAGAGAAGCCTGGTGTGCTGCAGTCCATGGGGTCGCAAAGAGTTGGACACAACTGAGTGACTGAACTGAACTGAGACACAGAGTTTAGGAAATTAAATTATGATTTATAATTGCAGTTATAAAATAAATTTAACTAAGTTATATGGAGCTATTCATTTTGTAAGCTGTCTATAATAGGAAAATGATTTTGTAAAAGTAGGTTCACACTAGAACTTTAGCATGGACAGCTACAGTGTTTCTAGGTGTGGGTTTGGAAGTTATCAAACAACCAGCACTGGATTCCCTCAACAACTGCGTATGGCATAGATTCTCATCCCAGTTTTACCAATGAGATTGCTGGGGCTGAGAATGGTTGGTTACACAGCTACTGAGAGGCAAGAGGTAGGATTTGAACAAAGATCTGTCTGACTTTAAAATATGAGCCTTGTCTATTACGCATGTGTACTCAACAGGTTAACCTCTGGGGTCCCACGAAGCAAGTCAGAAGAACACCAAAGAACACCTGAGTGTTCCATTAGCAACACACTCACAGCAGAGAGGAGAAAGAGAAGGTGGCAGAAAGACAGAAAGTAACATCCGAATGGATAGAAATTAGAGAGAAAATAACATTCAACTGAATACCAAGAAAACACTAAAAATGAGCATTTCAGAGCACATGGGGAAGAAAAGAATCAACAAGGTAAGATTCCTGGGAAAGGAAAAGAATATCCAACATTTCAAAATGCTTTATAAAAACACACAAAAAGGGATCACTCAGCAGGCATTTGCATACACGTGCTGCGCAGGTAAGCACCACCAAGCACCCAGAACTGGAGATGTGCCGGCCCACAGGTCATGCTTTGATTAGATGCTGGATAAACTGCCCTCAAATGATAACGCTCTAACATGCCTGAGGGGGAACTTGGCTGGGAAAGAAAGGTATCCGAATACCAATGGGAGACGGGTGCTTTCTGGTGGCTCCTGGACAGCTCAGGACTTCAAACCAGAGAAAGGGCTGAGTTCCAGATGAGACCTCCTGCCCCTCTCATTCAATCAGGTTCCTGGAGAAATGGGAAAGTTTTGACTCTCATTCCAGCTCCCCAGAATTCTGGCCAAACCCAGGTTAAGTATCCATTCAAAGAGTTCTTTTTTCTTTTTTCTCCAAAAACACACCACCTCACAGAAACAACCACTGGAAATCTATTGAACTCTGGAAGAACAATAAACCCTGACAGAATGAAGCTTGCTTAAATATTCTGATTCTACAAACACTTAGTGGACACCCTCTTCATGCCAGGCCATGAGCAGGCTCTAGGGACTCAAAGTCAAAGAAGGTGTGAGGTGGGACTTCCCTGGCGGTAGAGGGATTAGGACTCCAACGCTTTTACTTCTGGAGTCCCGGGTTTGATCCCTGGTCAGGGGATCCCACAAACCACGTGGTCAAAAAAATCAAGGCACAGGGGTTGGAGGTTTGATCCCTGGTCAGGGGATCCCACCAGTTATGTGACACAGCCAAAAAGAGAAAAAAAAAAAAAAAAGGCACTAGAGGTGCATTCCACAAGCCCAAATCTAGAGACACAGAGGAGCTGGCTGTCATGAAGATACATGCTTGATCCACATCTAACACCCTTCCTCCACTGATTGAAGGAGTAAAAGAAGCAGAGAACAAATGATCGGTAACAGGGGAGTTTAACTATTGCAACATTAAGGAAGACACAGGGAAGAGTTAAGAGTCAATTGAGCAGTAAATTGTGGGAGCCACAGAGGACAGCCCCCTTACTTGCTGAGTGACCTAAAAAGGAGGCTGTACACGAGGATCAATTCTCAATTCTCTACAGCTCTGCAGAGAAGGTGTGAGTGAAGGTGAAAAAGTGGCAGAAGTACCCTGGTGCCAGCAACCACATTTTATTTGAGCTAGATTTTCATGCAGACTTAGAAGAGAGGCTCTTTCATCAGAGAGAGAGTACCAGGAGGAAATAAAAGACAAGAAGATTTCAGGCAAGCAAATTTTAGATGTGGATGTGGGGTGGGGGGGTGGTTCAATGACACCCATTCATTCAGTAAGCATTTACTGAGTATCTAAGTCCATGTAAGACCCTGTTCTGGAACAGGTGGATGAGGTCCCTGCCCTCAAGCCAACTCACCATCTTGGGCAGATGTGTAAATAACTGATGGTGACACACAGCACCCCCAAAAAAGTCTCAATGGAGCATCTATCTTCATGGTCCTAGTGGAGAAGACAAAATCAGCCATACACGGTGACTGACGGAAATGGGAGTGAGAGAGACAGAGGGAGGATGGCAAAATAACCTTGATTTCCACTAATAAATGGAATTAGTATCAGCTACTGTGTCAATCGGAGAAGGCAATGACAACCCACTCCAGTACTCTTGCCTGGAGAATCCCATGGACGGAGGAGCCTGGTAGACTGCGGTCCATGGGGTCGTGAAGAGTCAGACACGACTGAGCAACTTCATTTTCACTTTTCACTTTCATGCATTGGAGAAGGAAATGGCAACCCACTCCAGCGTTCTTGCCTGGAGAATCCCAGGGACGGGGAGCCTGGTAGACTGCAGTCCATGGGGTTGTGAAGAGTCGGACACGACTGAGCAACCTCATTTTCACTTTTCACTTTCATGCATTGGAAAAGGAAATGGCAACCCATTCCAGTGTTCTTGCCTGGAGAATCCCAGGGACGGGGGAGCCTGGTGGGCTGCCGTCTATGGGGTCGCACAGAGTCGGACTGAAGCGACTTAGCAGCAGCAAACAGCAGCAGCGTGTCAATTAATGAAAGCAACACCAAACATGGGGCTACCTAAATGTTCAATTCACCACACCTCCATCTTTAGTCATAAATAGAAATTAAACAACTACATTCTTATCACAACAGGGAAAAAAGTGACTTAATTCCTACAGGGAAAAGAAATAAAGATCAGAGGATGAGTCTGAGTGGGAAATTATGTACACTGGAGGCTGAAAGAGATTGCTTAGGGGAAGATTAAAAATCTTCAGATCCCAAAATAGCATAGTGTTCAAAATGATGAACAGATTATGATTTTCTTCAGAAAAGCAGGTGATTTGGCAACTAAAGGTTGGCAGTGTAAGAAAATGGAAACAGAATATTACCTGTTGATAACTTAACAACAAATTTTGTAAATGCCCAAAGTTAGGTGGTTGGAAAGTGTGCAAGTATCAGTTGCTCAGTCATGCCTGACTCTTTGTGACCCCATGGACTATAGTCCTCCAGGCTTCTCTGTCCATGGAATTCTCTAGGCAAGAATACTGGAGGGAGTTACCATTTCCTTCTCCAGGGGATCTTCCCAATTCAGGGATTGAACCCAAGTCCCCTTCATTGCAGGCAGATTCTTTACCATCTGAGACACTAGGGAAGCCCATGGGGGTGGGACCTAAATGTGCTGGAAATATACCCTACTGTTTCTGGAAAAAAACTGACAAAGGCATAACTTAGACATGACCCGAGTCTTCATCTAAAGCTGAAAAATGGTGTCTGGCAGGCGCCTTAAACTCAGCATGCTGCACGTAGCCACCATCTTTGCTCACACATCTCCTCTGGCTCTCTGAATGTGCATCAGTGAGTCAACGCTTCATTCAAGCCCAAAGTGTGGGACTCCTCCTTCCAACCATCAAGCATTTCCTGTGGTAGCACATTTCCCAGAGACACAGATCACTTCTCACTTCCAATCACCTTCCTCTCCAGGCCCCTGCCTTCCTTTCTCACTGTTCATTCAGGTCCACAGAACCCATACAGGCATCTCTAACACCCTATGAGCTGGTCTTCCTTCCTTATAGATCTATTCTACTTTGGCAAGTGCACATGTCACAGACATATAATGTGTATCACTTTTTACAGGAATATGATAATTATGCCCCAGGGCTCAAGGATAAAGTCTACTCCTTGGTACACACAGCTCAACAGTCTGGTCCCACCCTGTGCTTCCAGCCTCACTTTTAGCTAATTTCCAATTCCCTGCACTTTCTACATATATCATCATCGGGAATCCTTGATCAAGGGCTATCTGAGGCTCTTCCTCTTCTTTATGCCCAGCAAACCCCTACCCATCCTTCAAAGCCCAGCCCAACGCCTCCCCTCCCAAATCCAGACAGAAACCCTTTCTCTGTGCTTTGCCAGTACACACTGTGATTCTCACCTGGATCTTATTAGAATTCAGCTTACACCTGTAAGTTCTCTTAAGCAACCTCCACCAACAAACTAGGGCATATCAATGCCTTGACCTTAAAGCATCCCAGTGCAATAGGAATTGAGCTGGTTGTTGAGACTTTCTCTAGCAGGCATATCCATTTTTGCTTTCAGGAGTTGTGTTAATGCTAACAAAAATCAGTCTTATTTTCTCTTAAATTTTTTTGTACTTGTTATATTTATATTTGTTACTGAGCTTATTCAATTTAATTAATATTACCAAAAAGGATGAAAGATGGGTATAAAAATTGCCATTTCTATGAAAGCCATGTTAAATGTTTGAAAAGATTTGAGAAAGTTGCTAGAAAAAATTATTGTCAAATTACATTTTGGCAAGATAAAAGATTAAAGAGAACATAAAAATCTAGAAGGACTCTGCTCTAAGACTGTTCCATAAATGTCTAAATTATCATTCCACTTCAAAGAAACCTGAAACCAGAAGTAGTGTAGGTGACTGTGGCTTATGAAAGAGAGAAAAATGGGGAATTCAATCAAAAGACCCAGACGTAAGTTTGATCCTACAACACAATCCTGATGAACGAATTTTTTTATTTTTTGGCTGAGCCACATGTGGGACCTTAGTTCCCAACCAGAGATTGAACCCATGCCCCCTGCAGTGAAAGTGAGGAGTCTTAACGACTGGACTGCCAAAGAAGTCCCTGAATGAATGCACTTTTGAGTGAAAATAAAACACATAGGCATTTTCAAAAAGATTCCCTGCATTAAGAAATTTTCAAATATTACTGAGAAACAAGGTCTGATTATATCAAATAAGTTTCAACTGTATCTATCCATATGTTTGACCCAATGCTTAGTTGCTCAGTAATATCCAACTCTTTGCAACCCCATGGACTGTAGCCCACTAGGCTCCTCGGTCCCTGGGATTTTTCAGGCAAGAATACTGGAGTGGGTTGCTGTTTCCTTCTCCAATGTTTCACTCTATTTTATATTAATTCAGAAAATACTTATTGAGAGGCTTTTATGTACCAGGCACTTCTAAGGCACTTGGGGTACCTTTCGGTGAAAAAAACCAGCAAGGATCCTTGCCCCGATTGGACTTAAATTTTAGATGGACAGGAATAGTATCTTGTGTGCTTTTATAGCCAGAGACTGATAGTCCTTTCATTAAAAAAAATATACTTAAGAAAATGTTTGTTGGATTGAATTTATGAGCAGTTTTCTTAAATTCTACCCTATACCTCTGTCTATCTATCTAAATTACAAAAAACTGTATGTCGCATAGAGCTGTCAAGATCATTCACAGATTCAAAAGATTTGTTTAAGATTTCTTAGGTTCTATCTGAATTTGTTTGAAACTCAATTTCTTTCTCAAGATACCTGCTGTTCACTTCATCCTAACAGGGAGCAGAATGTGGTACCCACAACACGACCAACTACAAATCACCAAGGCAACTTCCCAAGTGTTTCCTTGGAGGATTCTCAAAAAGGCTCTCCAGATAGAAGACTGGGCCATCCTGAAGGACAACTATTAGAAACTAAGCTTTGGAACACAAGCCATTTCAGCTCCTCCTGGATAGTATCTAAAGGGGGAACATAAATCTCTAGAGGCAGCCATGTGACTTTATTTCCTTCTTTTGATTACGCCTTGAAAATCTCCAGGCCAAGGACTCCGGCACCTCCTTGTCTTCTGTCATCAGGAGAGTTCCCTGGCTTGGGTGCACAAGATTATGACACAATGGCCAGGAGGACAATGGGCGCTGGATGACTATATATAGGAATGCTGGGCTTGGTTGTCATGGAGGCAAACGGAAAAACAAATGCCTAATCCTGAAAATAAGGTTGAGGCCAAACTTGAAGGAAACACACACTGAAAACTTCCTGTCATTCTGATGAGTAAAAACAAAACCTTGAAATATGATCAGGGAAAAACAAAACAAAAAGTTAAGTCTTCAAAATGACAAAAACAGCAAAAAAAAAAAAAAAAAAAAAAGCCACTGCCCGTTTTTGAGATTTAGTATCTCATAATCCGTAAGGTCACTGAAAGGCTCTCTCAAAGGCCTTATTGGCAAGAAGCTTCATGTTCTCATTTTCTCTATATTTTGGCAGGGAACTCAGGCAAGTCTGATCTAAAACAGAAGATTCCTGGACTTGCAAGTCACTAGGTCCTATCGTGGGGGACAACTGTCTCTGTATCATTTTTCCCCAGTGGCATCACCCAGTGGCAGCACCACTGTGGCATCGCCCAGTGAATCAAATCAAAACGAATCCTTGATTCATTTCTCTTCCATTGAAGGAGTGAGAGAGCCCTATTGGTTCCACCTCCTGTGAAGCCCGTATCTGTGACCCACTCACGGATGCACAGCTCCTGCTTCTGCTCAAGTCCCTGCGGTTGCTTGTATAAACCTGCATTGCAGGATGTTCCTAATTGGCTTTCTATCTTCAAGAGCCTTCTCTCCCTAAGATCCTTCGTTTTCCAAAAGTAAGTATGATCAAAGTATTCATGCCTTCTTACAAGGAAAATGTCCAACCTCTGAACATCAGTGTCCTAGTCCACCTTCATCTTCCCACACCTACCTCAGTCCACACCCACCCTGCTCCCACTCAGCGCTACTTTCAGCCATGTGGAAGGTTTCTAACATTCACTCTCTGTGCTCTTTTTCACCGTTTCCTTGAATATTCCTGCAATATCCTTCTTCCACTTCTCAGCCTGGCAAATTCATCTTTCAAGACTGAATTCAGTTCAAATTTACCACCACTATGAAGATCTTCCTTGATCTTTCTAGATACACTTATTCAACTCCGCCTTCACGCTCTCCTGCTACTACTCATGCTGCATGCAGGTTAATTTATTTTGGCCTCCAGCAGACTATGATCTATTTGCAAGTAGGATATCTGTGCATGCACACATTCATCCATCCATCCATCACATTTTTTTAAAGTTCATTAACTCCCAGAACTTAGTTCAGGGCCAGAGCCAAAAGAGGTGCTCAATAAACATGGTATAAAGATCCAAAAAGAGTTCAAACTGGGAAAACTGCTCTGGAAAACCAAGATTTAACAGGAAAATCCAATTAACCAAATGTCACTCTCTCTTTGAACACTGACGTTAATAGAGCCAGCCCACTGAAACAGTGATCCACTTTTATTGAAATAAATCTGGGTCTTTTTTTTAATTACCTGAAGAATGACTTCTGGAACATTTGAAAATTTGAATGGCAGGAAATTCATGATCCATGACCATCCCAAGAAGTCACAGGCATAATTTCTGGTTTTCACCCTAAGTCAGCAGTGAGTCTAAACTCTGAAATAGACGGTATCAGGACATGTGGGAGCCACTTCAGATGAATCAGTATGCAGCTCTCTCTCCTTTTCTGTACCCACTGGCAGGCACAGATCTGTGGTAGGTACAGATGTTCGTGAAATGTGCAGGTGTAAGACGTACCATGTATTTAAATGTACCATGACTTTGCTACCACCGTCAGTTCCTAAGGCCATGACAACAGATGCCTCTGCAAGCCAGGATGTGTTCATGGATGACATTCAGCAGTGCATCCTCATTGCATGAAATATTTTACCAATTCTCCTGCACCATGGATGCACTCTCCTCCCAGATACGTGGGGTAAGGTTATTCATTTTGCGGAAGGACTTCTGGTGGCTCAGAAAAGCAGAGATGGTTTCATGTCACCCAGCCAGTAAACAGAGAGACAGGAACATAACCTGGGGCTCCTGCATGCCCCAGTTTCGAAAACATGTTCTTTTTTGCCACATCCATTAGCAAACATTGCAGGTATTCCTTTTGTACTAAATGATATTTGTAACTCAAAGTGTGTGTTCTTGAGAAACCCGCCTTGAAACTGGCTGGAAATCTGTCAGGAAGCAAATGAACGTGTGGCGAAGGAGCCTCTTTCTCCTATTTTTCGGGAGGAAGCTCTGGGTGGCATCTGCCATTGTTCACTGAGATGCTCTCACAATATCGAATGCATAATTCACCTGTGACTCTTTGGAATTGTGTGATGAGGAAGTAATGCTTCCTGCTGTTCGTTTAGATCGTATAGATGTCTTTACCACACAGAAAATCCAATGAACAACGTGGAGGACAAAAGCCTCTTTGTATCAGTGACTTGGCCGCTACCGTCCAGAGCTTGCTAGCAACTTCAGACGGATTTAGAGCTCACAGGCCCTGGGCAAGGCCACCATGCTTCCACCTCAAGGTTCAACTGGAGGGGAGATACCCACTGACTTCAAGGAGGCAGTCACAGCATATGGCTTGCAATGATCAGGCCAGGGAGAGCCTGCCCAGGGAACAAGGCAGAGACTTCTCAAAAGCTCAGCAAAATCAAGAGGAAAGAACACATCTGAGGAGACGTGTATATATTTAGATACGTGTCGAGTTCTAAGCGATGGTATGGAAATCGGGTGAGAACAACCACAGCGGATCAAGAACAAGAGGAAGCAGCCACACTTTAAAGCGCAGTTATTCTAAAATTGTCTCCCAGCAGCGGGCATCTCTGAACCAACACACCCAGTGGGTTTCTTAGCCTTTTCTTCTTTTCTTTTCACTTATTCCCAAGCAGGGGAAGAAAATCCTGGCTCTAGATAAAGTTATATATTTTAATCATCATTAAAGCAGTAAGTCCCTCTATCAGGACACACACTTCCCCACTCCGAACTCCCCCTCAGGACAAGTGCTAGTGATGCCGGGCTCAAGTGGAGGGCATGAGTCTTCCAGAAGCAGAGGGACCAGGCAGTGAGATCCAGGCTCATCTTTTACTGGCCTAGCAGCTCTAAGTCTGCAATTCTGTCAGGCGCTTCTTCACAAAGTCTCTCCTTGATCTTCACCATGACCTTGTAACATAAGCCGTGCTGTTACTTCCCACTTTACAGATGGGAAAGCCAAGGGAGCACCTGGGAACAGGCCACTTCTCAGCTCCCTGGGGGCATGCACACCTCCTCATAACCCTGGGGACTCTCCATTAAGCAGACTTCTGGATCCTCACTTGCAAACTGGAGCTGGCGACACCGACAGCTGCATAGGGTGCCACGGGCAGAGGATAGCAGTGTGTGAAGCATAATGCCTGGCATGGGTGAAGTGGGGGCTCTTCAAGGGCCTCAGTCCCACTGCAATTAAAGCTGACGTGGTATATTTTGCACTGAATGATTAATTGCCTCTCGGTGTGTATGGAGAGCTTTCGGTAGATGAAAGAATTTGATCTCCTTATCTGGACTGCGGGATGGAGTGGAACGGGCATCTCTTACACGGCTCTACACAGATGTAACTGACATTCATCCCAGCTCAGGGCACATGGCAGATGTTCAGCTGCTAGTTTCTGACTGACTGATTCCAGGCAAAGCCAACTGCACTGCCCCTCCTGCACTAAGAGCTTTATTCTGTAGGTGAGGATGGCTGCCACGGTAAGGGAACCGACCAAGGAGCCTGGATCCAGCCCAGAGGCAGGGCTCAAACCGAATAACACACCAAGTCACCCCCATTTTGTAAGACAGCTCAGCACATAGTTTGGTCACAAGTAGTATGAAGAGGCACATCAAAGTAAATTTAATTCCCAAACTTTACAGGCTTTCCTGGTAACCATTCTAGGGTCTATTTCATCCTAACATCACCTCCAGCTTTCTTTCTTTCTTTTTTTTTTTTAATATTTATTATTTATTTATTTGATTGCACCAGGTCTTAGCTGAAGCGCACAGGATCTTGAGTTGTGGCATGTGGAATCTAGTTCCCTGATCAGGGATTGAACCCAGGTTCCCCACATTGGGAGTGTGGCGCCTTAGCCACTGGACCACCAGGGAAGTCGCTCACCTCCAGCTCTGAGCAAGGTCCTTGGGTATCTGGTAGGTGTGGTGATCATGCCCACCATCAGTGACACTCTCATGCACATCTCTCCCTGACCCTGCTGCTCCTGTCCTTTTCTGCCCGTTACGGGGTTTTCTTTCTCTTGATGGCACTTTCTTCCATCTGATCAACAGTACATATGCACTGGTCGATTGGCTGGCTTACCCCACTGTCTCTTGAGGGGTTTTGTCTCTAACTTCTTCACCTGCATGGACTTTTGGATTTTACGTCATTACCCAGGAGGGCATCTGATCTTCCTTGGGAACTGCTGGCTCAGCTGGGCACAGAGTATCTGCCCAAGACCCAATATGAGAAACGCAAGGGTCTGTACCAAGAGGCAACCCTACCATTGCACCACTGCGTGCCTCAGCCTCCAGAGGGTCGTGGCCAGTGTGCAGCACCATGGACATCAATGCTTAAGACTACAGTCATTCATTTAAATAGCTCATTTCCTTCCCTGCCTACATGTGCAAGGCAATCTGCCACCCTCTGGGAACAAAAAATAAAATGATGGCCTCTGCCTTCAAGAAGCAGGTAGTCCTTATATGTGGAATCTAAAATACAATACAAATGAACTTATCTATGAAATAGAGAATGGACTTGTAGTTGCCGAGGACGCGGGGAGAGGGATGGAGTCAGGGTGTGGGATTAGCAAATGCAAACTATTACATATAGAATGGGGAAACAACAAGCTCCTACTGTATGGCACAGGGAATTATACTTATCTTGTGATAAACTATAATGGAAAAGAATATGAGAAAGAATGTACATATATGTATAACTGGATCACTTTACTGTACAGCAGAAATTAATATAACACTGCAAATCAACTGGACTTCAATAAAATAAATTGGGAAAAACACGTGGATGGTCTAAGGCGGTGGGAAGTAGAAATTTATTAACACAACAACAATATGATCAGCTCTGACACTAAAGAGTGCTCAAAGACGTGAGCAGCGAGGAGGCCCTCAGTCATATAGGAAGGGTTAGGAAGGCTTCTGGAGAAGACAAGATTCAAGTTTTCAAGGATGAGTGGGAATTAGCCAAGTGAATGAAATAAAGAGGAGGTCAGGAGAAAGTAAGTGGAGAAGGACATTCCAGGAAGGGCTAGCAAGGCCTGGAGCGTGAGAGCAGGACCCCATGCAGACAAGGCATTCAGAATGGCTGCAGTGAGGGACACAGCAGAGAGAAGGGATGAGAGTGACTCTGAGAGAAACGGGGTCCAAATACTGGCTTTCCATGCCGAGCTCGGAATCTGTTCTGAAGGCAGAGCAGCCAGCCACTGGAGGGTTTGAAGCAGGAACCAGGTGAGATAACGGCTTCGTTTTTTTTCACCTTTTCTGTGTCTATAAATTGCACCCAGAGTCCTGCCCCATCTCTCAGATGGGGAAAGCAGCTAGGCATAAATGCATTCCCACTGGGAGGGAAAACCAACCAACAGCATGTTCCTTATTGATGAAGCTGCCTATAACTCCATGGTGTTTTCAAGTAGAAAACTCAAGTAGAAAACACCAATGTGGTAACTTTTCCCCTCTGGATTTTACTAGCAGCTTGGAAGTGTTCATTTGAAATTCAGTTCCTACTGTTTCTACTGAACACATTACATTTACATCTGGAATAGATTATGGCCCTACCTATGGGAAGGAAAACTGGAAATCGAGTAGGCTACCTTTTCTGCTCTCTAACAACCCTTCACCTGTAAGAAAATAATAAGGAAGCACAGGAAACCAAGCGGTGTGTCCACATGTTGGCAAACATCAAAAATGTGTAAACATCAGCCAAGATCTTGTGGTCTGTTTTCAAATACAGTGCCTCAGGAACATCCAAAATGTTTCTATATCCATATTTTGCTCCTTAATTTTAGCACCCAGCTGTCAACCCAAGGACTCATTTAGACCCAACTCAATGGACAAAATACTATTTTGTAAAGTGTTTCAATGGACTTCCCAGGCACTAGTGGTAAAGAGCAGGCCTGCCAGTGAAGGAGACGTAAGAGACTCAGGTTCAATCCCTGGGTCAGGAAGATCCCCTGGAGAAGGGCATGGCAACCCACTCCAGTATTCTTGCCTGGAGAATCCCATGGACAGAGGAGCCTGGTGGGCCACAGTCCATAGAGTCGCAAAGAGTCAGACATGACTGATGGACTTAGCACACAGTACACAAAGTGATTTAATATTCTTCTGGGTTCATTAGCATTTTATAAATGGTTTGTTTCATCACAACAAATATTGTATCTACTATGTGTTAGGTATTTGACAGATACCAAGACCATCAGAGCTCACATTTCAAGAGCTCTCCAGTTGTCAGGGAAGATTACTGAAACACACAAAAATGAGTGCGTACTCAAAGAACAGGGCCAACACCCATGGGCATTGCTATCTATTGTGAGCGGAGAGGCCAGAAGACCTCGGTGTCTCGGGTGTCAGACAAAAAATCCAGATCTTGACTTACCACTTTAAACTACTGTCAGGACTATTTACAGGACACAACTAACTTTCACCTTATGAGTATAGGACCTCTACTCTAGAAAGTTAGGTTTAGAATATACTGCATGCTTCAAATAGAAAGATGGGTAGGACACAAATGGTGCTCCTGATGAGCTCCCTTTCCTGTGCTGTCATGGAGGTGGCACAGCCCTGTGCCACCTGTCTGCAGGAGAGAGTGGCCACATCCCCGAGGGGTTTCACAGGAGGGAGAGCAGACTCATGTCAGGTGTCGTAGGAAACACCGTGAAAGGTACATGCACCTGGCTTTGAAGGACAAGCAGGGTCTGGACTTGTGGAGGCGGAGGGCAGGGCAGCCGGGAGATGAGCATGGAGAATGTTGAATGGGAATTTTTTTTTTTTTGATAGGCCAGGTAGAGCTGTTGGAGAATCTTGCATAGGAGAAGGATACGATTGATCTGATCCTTGCTAAGAGTAGATTGAAGAGAGGTGTCTGTTGGTTAGGTGGCTATGCTAATTGCTTAGGTAAGAGACAGGGGGGAGGGGTGGGTGTGAGAGGAGGTAAGGAGATGGAACTAAAGGACTGACTAGCCAACAGACGGGAGGTGGGTCCAAGGAGATGCAATAGATTCTAGCTGGGTGCCAAGAGCCCTGGCAGAGGGACAGGTTTGGGAGGAAGCTCATGAATTCCCAGAGGCTGAGTGAGACATCCAAGTGGATAAAGTGAGGAGCGGATAGAAAAAGACAGTCTGGGGCTTAACCTGATGATGGCTGGATGCAGAGATTTTAGTGGCATCCTCAGAGAAGTGAGAGTCGATCACAAGTGTCTGTGAAGAGGGAGAGAGCAGACCAAAGGGCTGAGGACCAGACCAGGGTCCACGTGATGGCAGCTGTCGACGTAAACAGGGGAAAGAGACAGTATCATCAGAGAGGCCAGTGGAGAGCCTGAAACATACAGGAGGACCCAAACTCTGGGAGGAGTCTCCCGGGGAGGAAGGTCAGCAGTTCTAAATGCCACGGACAAAAAAAGAAGGATGAGGCAGGGGCAGAGGCTGGGGACTTGTTTGTCTGAAGTCGCTGCCCATCCTTGTAAAAGCCATTTCATTAACGAGTTAGGGCCAAAGTCACATGGCAAGGGATTCCGGAGAGGCCAGGGGAGGATGAGGGAGGGGGCGGGGTTAGCGGGTGTAAACAAGGGAAGAATGACTCTTTCCCAGAGGGCCAGTCTCGGGAGCCAGCCAGCAGGAGGTCACTTCATGAGTGGCTTCAATAAAATGCTGAAGGCACAGATTCTAGTCGTTCGAGAAAAGAAGGCATGGAGAGGAAGACTAAGTTGGGAGTAGTTGGTTCTTTCAAGAGATTTGGAAGCTAAGATTGCAACTGTGGGAATAAAACTGCAGAAGGTCTTATCCAAGAATGGTTTTAGTATGTAAAACAGCCCCAGCACTTTTCCTGGGGCTCAAGGGGCTCCTCGTTTTAGTCTCCCAGGGAAAAATAACACATCTGAGAACTGAGGTTAGGGAGAGCTGTGGAGTCAGGCTGATCCTAACCCTTCCCCAACCCCGCCAGGTAGAAACTGGGACCATGCTTAAGATGATTTTCCTCCTTCCAAAAACAGCAAAGAGGTGGTTACGGAAGTTCCTGTTTAATGGAAATGCTGTGTGGATTAAACCAATGTTCATAAAGTATTTAATAGACATGTAATAAAGGATAGTCATCATTAACTTAAAAAATATATATTAATGCCAATAATAATAATAATAATAATGTCTAACTTAGGGTCTTCTCAATGCATTACATCTACCTATTAGGACATCAAGTGCTAAAGAGGTTCTTGTGTGGCTGGTTTCAGTTAAACCCCAAAGTTCAAAAACTTCAAATCAACAGGACTCTCGTTTAAGCACCACTTTCCAAACTCTGAATTATTTTAAACTCCCAAGAAACAGTTCATGATGTTAAGAGATTTCATTCAGCTTCCAAGGCAAGATGTGAAAGTTTTTTTTCCTTTGCTATTAAAAAAAAACAAAAAAAACCCCTCATTAGTCCCTGGTTGCTGACAAATGATCATAAATTGACAAGGAATTTATTTCTACTATGCTACTTTAATAGTGTCTAAGATTTCTATGGTAATTTAGAATGTGAAAGCATTTTCATATGTTATCTCATTTGAGCCACAAAATAACCCCATCAAATAGGCATCATTATCTTATGTATAAGAAATAAGAGAAGGTCAGTTATTTATCTCAGCCACACACGTGAGACGGAGGCAGTCAGGCCCTCTGCCCCAGGCTGCACTTGTTGGGTGATCCCTCCCTCCAACTCCAGTGGTACTTTCTGGATTTGGACTTTAAACTCAGGGGTCCAACAACCCCATACAGGTTACTACAGAGAGATGATCTATATGGAGAACTGGCTTTGAAAACACCATTTGCCCCTCATTTTCAAGAGCTCCAGTTGGGTCAAAATAGGTCCTCCCCGGCATCGACTCAATCAAAATGCACTTAGCGACACACAGGATGAGTCGTACTCCACACCAGCACTGCAGCGTGACTCCAAAATTACCCCGGACAAAAAACCCTTCTGAGTTGTTGAAGAGGTTCAGTGGAACCCTTGGATGCTTCCCCTGAGTGGGGGTGCCCAAGGCGGGGGCCACAGCTACCAGACTCCCTAGAGCAGGATCTCTCCTGTCTCACATGCTGCTGACATGTTGCTTTCAATCACATTTTACCCCTTCCAGATATAGGAAGCCCAGAGGCCAGATGAGAGATGCTCCACCTGGTCCACAAGGAGAGTTGGAGCTGTGGATGGAGCTGGCCTCAGCATCGCTTAACTTTCCATGGCTTTATGTCACCATCACTCCCCTTACTGAGTGATGATGATTAGTATAAAACCCACCAATTTATTCAGTATATTAGGAAAGCTGCTTTCTCACACACTGTTGTTGCCTTCTCTCCATTTAGAAAATGGTAAATAAGTAAATAAAATATTAAACCTGCCCTTGACTTAACACAGAGCCACCATCCCTTCCTCCTGTAGTTCTCAAACACTCCTTTCTGCTCTGGCCACATACAATGGGTGGATATCTATGCACCCAACATTCTTCCCTAGGGATACTGTGATTTAGATAATATCCCAGAAAGTTAGAAGAGGGAGAAATGTGGTGAAAAGGACTATAAACCTACTTGCTAAGCTACAGGGATAGAGGCACATAAGAGTGAAACCACTGGGGGAAAAAACAAAACTGGAAAAAATAAATCTCTCGAGCCTACATTTTATTTATTTATGTTTGGCCACACCACACAGCATGCAGGATCACAGCTCTCCATCAAGAGACAGGACCTGTTCCCCCTGCAGTGGAAGCACTGGTCTGCCAAGAAGTCCCTCCATTTTGTATTTTAACACGGAACTTAATTTTTTAGGGAGTTTTCCCCCCAGTCTTTCATTGTGTAGATAACATAACCAAGAAGCAAGAGTATACTATAGATATATTAGCAAAACTGGCCTTACTTTATTGTTAACAATATACAGAACTTACCGATTTTAATGTATTAGTTGGGAAGCTTATGTGCATGCCCAGCACTAACCTGTGTCTGACTCTGTGTCCCCATGGACTGCAGCCCACCAGGCTTCTCTATCCTTGGGATTCTCCAGACAAAAACACTGGTGCAGGCTGCTATTTCCTCCTCCAGGGGATCTTCCCAACCCAGGGATCAAACCTGTGTCTCCTGCATTGGCAGGCGGATTCTCTACCACTGAGCCACCTGGGAAGCCTCAGTCTGGAAGCTTACTTACACTTTACTATGTGCCTTTAATTGAGTTATCACAACTGTTCCTTCTAATAGACATGTTGGTAGCATTATTTTTGCTTGCATGCAAGTTAGATGTGGATTTCTCCATCTTTCTTTCTCTGTATTCCTAATTAAAAACATACCCATGGTCAACATTTAAAAATACTATTAAATCAGAGTAACAGGAAAATCACAACTCACAAGCACAATGTAAAAATTTGTGATACCACAGCTACTAACTCTCTAGCTGCTCACTCCATTTATTCCTGTTCACTTTGGGGCAGGCAAGGTAAACAACTTCTGTCACCTTGCTTGTGAGCACCTGGCTGTCTCTTTCATTCAAGTAAAGTACTTTGAAAAACTTACAAGTAAACTGATGTTATACAGGAATAAATCTCAAACATTTTTTAAAGTAAAACAATAACTCAAAAAGATACATGCACCCCTACATTCAAAGCAGCTCTATTTACAACAGCCAAGACATGGAAGCAACCTAAATGTCCATCAACAGATGAATAAAGGATATGGTACATACAACAGTGGAACAGACTGGTTCCAAATAGGAAAAGGAGTGCGTCAAGGCTGTATATTGCCATCCTGCTTATTTAACTTATATGCAGAGCACATCATGAGAAATGCTGGGCTGGAGGAAGCACAAGTTGGAATCAAGATTGCCGGGAGAAATATCAATAACCTCAGATATGCAGATGACACCACTCTTATGGCAGAAAGTGAAGAACTAAAGAGCCTCTTGATGAAAGTGAAAGAGGAGAGTGAAAAAGTTGACTTCAAGCTCAACATTCAGAAAACTAAGATCATGGCATCCAGTCCCATCACTTCATGGCAAATAGAAGGGGAAACAGTAGAAACAGTGGCTGATTTTATTTTGGGGGGGGCCAAAATCACTACAGATGGTGACTGCAGCCATGAAATTAAAAGACGCTTACCCCTTGGAAGTTATGACCAACCTAGACAGCATATTAAAAAGCAGAAACATTACTTTGCCAACAAAGGTCCATCTAGTCAAGGCTATGGTTTTTCCAGTAGTCATGTATGGATGTGAGTGTTGGACTATAAAGAAAGCTGAGCGCCAAAGAATTGATGCTTTTGAACTGTGGTGTTGGAGAAGACTCTTGAGAGTCCCTTGGACAGCAAGGAGATCCAACCAGTCCATCCTAAAGATTAGTCCTGAGTGTTCACTGGAAGGACTTATGTTGAAGCTGAAACTTCAATACTTTGGCCACCTGATGCAAAGAACTGACTCATTTGAAAAGACCCTGATGCTGGGAAAGATTGAAGGTGGGAGGAGAAGGGGATGACAGAGGATGAGATGGTTGGATGGCATTGCTGACTCAATGGACATGAGTTTGGATAAACTCTGGGAGTTGTTGATGGACAGGGAGGCCTGGCATGCTGCAGTCCATGGGGTCGCAAAGAGTCGGACACGGCTGAGCACCTGAACTGAACTGAACGGATTACCACTCATAAAGAAGAATGGAAAAATGCCATTTGCAGCAACATGGATGCAACTGTAAATTACCATACTCAGTCAGAAAGAGAAAAACAAATACTGTATGATATCACTTATATGTGAAATCTAAGATAGGACACAAATGAACTTATTTACAAAACAGACTCACAAACATAGAGAACAAACCTATGGTTGCCAAGGGGAAGAGGGTTGGGGGAGGGATGCAGTGGGAGGCTGGGGTTAGTGGGTGTAAACCATGATACCCAGAATGAATAAACAAGGTCATACTGCATAGCGCAGGGAACTAGATTCACTATCTTGTGATAAACCATAATAAAAAGAACATTAAAAAAGAATGTATATATATGTGTATGTGAGTCAATTTGCTGTACAGTATAGTTGTAAATCAACTATACTTCAATTTAAAAAAAGGTAAGCCAGATTTGTGGTTAACAAAGATAACCCTGAAAACTGATTTGGAAAGTGTGAGATGAGAACCCTGAGGACTGGCAGAAATCAGAGGAAGAACAGGAGTGAGAGGGTTATTCAGGGTTGGGGTCTGACAGGCTGGAAGCCAGACAAGAACAAAGGAGGTCGAGCCACAAGGATACAGGACAAAGTCCTTTTGAAATGGCTAAGCCTAGGGTCTGGGTTGAGCAGACAAGGGATGGGTAGCGGCCAGAGAGAATCTAAGAGTCTGGGATGCTGGAGGCAGAGTGTTCATGGTGAGTCCAGCCACAGGTGAAGGGTGGTGGAATACAGGTGGGAAGGAGGTGAATCTCCCTATCTGAAGAGGCCAAATATTCACTGGGCCATATCTTTGAGTCTATTATATTGAAATTCCAAAGCGCGATGGTCATAGCTAGGATATACAGGCAGGTTGTGATCCTGGAGCTGAGTTCACTGAGGAAGATGAAGGAACATTCCCGAAGATAAGGAAATAAGGCGAGAGCAGACATCAAAATGTGAAGGAAGTAAAAATGTTCTGAACAGGTAGCAGATTGTAAGGATTGCACTTACTCTCCCTCTTGGCTGCTGGAAGGAAAGGGATTAGTGACTTTGGCTGCAGAGAACTGAAAGGCAGATGAGGCTGCCATTATGGGGGGTGGGCACAAAGCTAGTTAACCAGAGGAAAGGAGTGTGCCCAAGGAAACCAAGTGAGACGCAGCATCACGATACTCACGCAGCCCAATACCACTGGATTTTTCCAAACATCATGTGACGCAGGTGAGCTCCAAGTCACTGAAATTCCCAGGCTTTTTCACACATAAACTCTTGTTTCGTCCATTCTCCTTTTAGCTGCACTAATTCAAATCAAGAAATTCTTATTAAATGGCCTGCCAAGTGCTAAGACTCTGAAATAGTCCTTGACCTCAGAGAGCACACAGCTTAGCTGGGGGGACAGATATGATAACTGACAATTATAAGAATATCTGGCAAGTCTCGTAATGGAACTGAATACAAAGGTCAGAAGCTACCCAACATGTTTTATATTTATATCCTAACAGAATCTCATTTTCAGCTCATTACTCTGAACAGTCTAGACAGTCTGTAATCTTGATATTGTCATTTAACTTATGGATCATTTGCCAATATTTCAAATGTATTAAGTCTTAAGCAGTAGGAAAAGAGGCTTAAATAATTTTTTAGAAGATGAGTGAAACTTAAACTAGATGAATGAAGTTCTGATTGGCTAAACCTCAGAGGCTTTATGTAATTCTGAGACTCCCGTGTTAAACACACATATCACATACATGGGAAAATACTTGAAGCCTTTAGGTACTCAGGATTTATTATCTGAAGGGGAATCATTTTTGTTGGTTTGTTTTGAGATATGGCTGCTCACATTTTAAAACTACAGTGAGTCAAATTGTGAATCTTTCAAGTAAAGACAAAAACATAAATAAAAGTAGTTTGTATACTGTGGTATCAGTTTTGAAAAGAATTAAAATAACAAAACAGAGCGTGTTTGTATATGCAAAGAACCTATGTCTAAGTGATTCTACAGCAGACTGTTATTAGACTCTTTCGGGTGCAGAGAGTCTAGCATTATTGGTGACCCTCACGTCTCATGTTATACATTGCCATAAGGCTGTTCTTTAATCTAGTAGGTATTACTCTTGTAATCAGAAGGAAAAAAATCTATGTAGGCATCTTAAAAAGGGATAACTTGACTTAAAAAGGGAAAAACTGCCTAGTTTTAATGCACACTCATTTTTGAAGACACCTACAGGTATCAGCATGACACACCCATAGTTTAAAAGTACCTTCCACTTTCGAAGGGGACAAGGACCTTGATGCTGGTCTTCCTTGGTTAGCCTGTCCCTTAACAATTCAAAGGCCTCTTCCTGGTGTTAATTACCCTTACAGTTTGGTTCTACCTCTCATCACCTTGCCAATTATCCACCCAACAACTTCCCTACAAACCCCTACTCTAGCCAGACTGATCTCCCGGCTGTCCCAGGACCCCTTCTTTTGTAAGTTTGCTTGCTTTCTGATACTCCTCCTACCAGAATGGACTTCCATTCGGCTGTAAAATTCCTACTCGCCCTTCAAGGCCCAGCCTGAGCCCCTACATCTGTCAAGAGGCTCTCCAGGACTTATCAATTCCTCCTCTTCTCCGTGGCTACAGTCAATAAAATCTGCAAGCAGAATATCTCATTCATTATATTCTGCTCTTTTAACTTACCTCTGTGTGTCTATTAACTTAGGCTCTAACAATAAAATTTGGCCTCACCTTCCTTTGGAAACTTCCAGCTCCCCCAGACACATAAGAAGAGGTTGTGTCTTCATCACTCTGGCTCATTTACGGCTACGTGTTTCTGCTGCAAGTCTTTGATAAAGTGGCACAAAGGTTAAGGGCATGAGCTTTGGATTCAGACAAGGTCCACCACATATGGGTTTTGTGACTTTGGGACTCATCATTTCAGCCCTCAAGGTCTCAGTTTCCATCTCTATAAAATAAGGCTAATAATTTGTACCTCTGACTCATTAGACATATTAAATCTGATGGCAAATTTAAGGCAATCAGCAGAATAAAAATTGTAATAATTTTATCACTTCAAAACAAAGTGACAGGCAGAATCCTTATAAAAAACCAGAAGGGTTGACTTTAAAACTAGTTGGGGGGGGGGGGGGGGGTGGGTGGAAAGTGGAAAACCAGCAGTGCTAAGAATCAAGGACTACAGAGAAGGTTTAGAAGGAAGGTCCCGCCTTGCTCATTGTGGTGATCACGGAGCTTTGCTGGAGGGCTTACAGAACATGAACATAAAAGATGACATAAGGAGGGTGGCTTACACAAGGCATGTAAGAATATTCTTTGTTCCTAAGGAGCTGGAGAGCCTCACCCTGGAATGACTTCTCCAAGAGCAGTGAACAGGTAAATAATACCTTAGCTGGGCCCTGCCCTCTTAGCCAAACACCTGCTTTGGGTTGAGCCTGATGACTCTGAAACTAGTTACAAAGTAGAAGAGCCCTCTGGCAGGAACATGGCCCTTCCTGGGCAAAAACAGCAAGGGACTGACTTCAGTAAAAGGCAAGCAGAATTGTTCACACCTGAACCTCTCCCATCATTTTGGCCATTCTTTATCTCACTATTTCTAAGTACCATCACTGGGATTTTTCTATTGGATATTATTATTTAGGATTATGAATGAATGAAAAAACATGTGCATCATTTGGACATGCTGGGCCATATAATCAAAACTCACATAGTTTAGAAGATAAATAATAGTTGTTTGGAAAAGGTTATTTCTGGCATCTTCTCATCTCAGCTCCGAGAAACCATTCTTTTTCACATGCCCATGTTGGTCAGGACATACCCTCTGTTCCAGCAAAGCTGTCCCAGGATTTCTACTGCTTGAATCATGGCTCACACATACTCGTCCTCCCAAATCCGATACTTGTGTAAAATCCTCTAGCGCAGAACAGAATTTGGAAGAGAGAAGAGGATCTATGAATCACAAGAAGTCTCAAAAGAGTTTGAGGGATTTTATATTCAATATAATTGCACTAAAACATTTAGCTCTGGTTCCAGGGGGAAAAAAAATCGAAGTGGGCAATGATAAGACAAAGAAAAATTCTTTCTTTCAAAAAAGAACTGAGATTAATAATTTAAGATGATTTGACTAACAACTGAATGTATTTTCTGCCAAAGAATAAATTTTTCTTTCTTTTAGATGCTTCCCGCACTGAGGTTCTGGAGGACCGTAAGGTAATCTCCAACCAACAGTAAGCTGTGGAATTATGCAGCAAATTCTAGAGATGCTGGGAACTAGCTCTGAATGAGTTGGGTAGTATATGCTTGTATTTCTGATGAACAAATGTTTTTCTTGGCATGGGAAGAGGGAGATGGGCAAGTTGACTGAGTTCCCAGGACATGGAAAGCTTTCATTTGAAATGTTTTTTCCATCCTTGGCACATGAAACTGTGGCTAATTCAAAAAGTCACAGAAATCTCAGGCAGGTGGGTTTCTTGGGAAGGGTCTATCACATGATATTCAACTTTAGGGCAGTGATAATTTTGGAGGCTTTCTATTTGCTGACAGGTGCAAGGTCTAATAATTTAACCACCAAAGACTTCTGGATGTCAAACGGAAGATGCGGAATCACCTATACCGCTCTGCACGCCTGGACTTACAGATGTCTTAGGTCTTTATAGGAGAAATGCCACTCTTCATAATAAGCATTAAAGTAAACTCGAGATCACATTTTAATGTAGAAATTCAGATGTCAAAAATGGAAGGTTAGTGTTCTCTGGCCAGATAATTTTGAGACCAGCAGAATCTATTAAAAATTATGGCCAAGCAATTAAAATTATGTCTCGTATCCCACGTGCTAAAAACGATGTAAATCTTGGTACTTCACAATTATTCACTGGAGAGTCTCTGTTCCTTTCTTGTCATTTTTAAAGAAACCACCTCTTCCTTCTTTCACTCCACGAGAAATCTGATTACAACTGGAACCTGTGTGGAAGGTTCTGATGCCCTAGCAGCTAATTGGATCCTCTTAAAGGTTGAATTTTATGTCTTACCTATTTAGAAATCTGAAAAGCTTCTCTTCAAAAAGCAGGCATCTCAGATCTTAATTTTTAAGTGTCAAGTATTGCTGCAGTCAAGGTTAAATGAATTGATGGTTTGGCGCTAGACTCAATACAATTCTTAGAGAAGATTTTCTTTTAAGCTTAAGTGTAATTCACACACTAATATTGTAAAGCTCTACTTAATGTCATACATATCATATATGAAACAAAGAATGTATTTAGGTCAAGTTATATTTTAAGTGACCTCTAAGAATAGCCTATATGTTAAATATAAAGGTCTATAATGGCATTTATTAAAGATGGGATTAATTTCATGGGTTCTGCTATAATTTTTTCCACTCACCATTGTAGGGGTGAGTGACAAACTGCACACAGGGCAAATCCATGTCCATGCTCATGCCTTTGCATATAAAGTTTTATTGGAACACAGCCATGTCCATTTGTTTACATATTATCTATGGCTGCTTTCCCATTACAATGGCACTGTTGAATGGTTTTAACAGAGACTCTGTGGCCCACAAACTTGAAAGTATTTTCTATCTGGCCCTTTACAGAAAAAGTCTGCCAAATCCTTGATTTATAGCTTGTAGAAATCAAGCAAAACAAGCCTCCTCTAACTCATATTATGTTAAAAGACTGGCAGGCAAAATTTTTAAGGAGAATAAAAATTTTTCACTAATCTATGAGTTTTGTTGGTTAGTTTCACTCTATAGCTTCTCTGAATTGGATTTAACTGCAACCACTGTATGCTTTTGGACAAAGACACAGAAAAAAAGCTACTCCATTCCAGGGTCAAATGATTATGTGCACTTGCTCTAAGGGGCTTAGCAGGGGACTACGCTGGTAAATGTCTCCAGCGCCACCACTCTTTCTGTCTCCTCCTGAGGACTGGAAAGGCTTACAATTTGTCTCAACGTGCAGTTTCCCAGTTCTACAGAAGGTCTTGTTATCCAGTGAACAACAACAAAGTCGAAAATACTCTTTGTCGAGGAAGATTGTTTCCTCTTGGCAGACTGATGCGTCAAAGTTTCTGTTAGAGCAATCCCTACGGTTACATCTTTGGATCATTTATCTTTTGAACTTGCCTCTTAAATGCAAATGAAATAAACTTACCCTTGTACAGCTTGGTTCTGTGGAGTTTGTCAGACATGTTAGGAGACTCAGTACAACTAGCTGAATTGCAAACTGTGATGCCTCCAAGAAATCGTTGGCCAGTTAAAAGAAGTCAGTATAATCATCTACCTAACTATTTCCACTGGAAAATTAGTGGAGAGAACCAAAAGCATATCCACAGGTACAAATGAACACCAAGAAGATCATCAGTGGATGAGTAATCAGAGTATCCAATGGCTGGTAAATGTCAGTCTTTAGCAGAAGTTAAAGTCAGAGACTGGCAGACGGAAGCACACAGGAAATTCTTCCAAGCTCCCAGCAGAGCTGCTTCAAATGCACAGAAATGGAAATGACGACCTCAGGTGCTGGGGGCAGTTAGTACAGAGATGGTTGCAAACATAAGGATTTGTTGGCGAGAACATGCAGGATGGAGAACGTGTGACCAAGTGGTAAACTTTGTTATGCTATGCAGACAACTTGGACTTTGATACGACATGAGAAGTGCCTGTGGTTTTTTGAGGAGAGATGCCCTGATAAAAAATGCTGCTGATCAAATATCATTCTAGAGTTTACAACCGAAATGCCAACTGAAAAGTTGTAACAGAAAACCCTTCACTTTATAAAAAAAATAAATAAATAAATCACGAAGCTCCTTATGGTTTGCTACCAATTCATACTAGCAAAGACGTCTCTTGTTGGGTGGGCTATATGGAGATCTGTCTTACAAGGAGGTTTTCATGGCCAAAAGTTCTGGGTGTTTCCCCTAAGTTGCCATTAGGGCACAGGCTAAAAAACTATCTTAATTCTCATATACCTTATGTATTTTGTACATGGTCTTAGGGTCTGATTTTTGTTTCAAGTGCACCACAGTAGCTGCTTCCTAAAGCAGGCCATTCTGTGCAGCATAACCGGAGAGAGCGAAGAAAGAAACTGAACGGAAGAAAACAATGGAATGTCACCATTGGCCTGACCTCTTACAAAGGATAGAGCTGAATTTCAAAGTATGTATCCACCACCCAGGCCCCGGGGGACTCCTCAGACCTAAACAAATCTCATCATGAAACTACACTGTTCTAAGTTTCTCTCTTGTTTTATATGTATACGGGTATGTGTGTTTTTCTGTACTGAAAGCAATCTAAGAAAAAGCCTGATACAACCCAGTCCTCTATTTTATATGGCAGAAGGAACCCAGTAAACACAAACACAGCAGAACACTTCCTCTTGTTGACAACCTTACGATTTCAACTTAATGCATTGTTTAGAATAGCAATTATGTGTCATTTCCCATTATCTTACACACAGAATCAGCACTGCTTTTCTTTCCAACCACAGATCATGGAGAATACAGAGAGACCACATGCTGGTGAGACATGTCAAGACTGACATCCCAGAGTCTAAGAGTTCTGTTTATGTCCAGAGCAAGTGTGTGGCCAGGCAGTGGGAAGGAAATCAGCCCCCCTCTCCCATACCCCATCTTCTCCCGTCTGCCTTCTTGGCTTCCCTCGCTCTCTTGGAGGGCTCCCTTCTCTCCCTTGTAGGGCTCCTCTCTGGATTGGGAGGCAAAGCAGCTTAGGAAGAACCTTCTTGTTCAGCCAGTTTCCTTCTGCTGGAAAAGACTGGCTCACTCTCAAGACTGCAAACATTTGACCACTGCAAACAGCAGTGAGCATGTCAAGTCGTTTTATTCACATGTCTCACTAGAGGATCAGAAAGCCAAGGACACACTGGTGATTTCCCTGGTTTTATGGATCTCTACTCCCCCCAGGCCTGCAACACATTTTTGGTTCTTGTGTTCAGAGCGACCTGGCATCTGCAGTGTGGGAAACCTTAACTGAGAGCCAGCGGCCCCGCAGCTTCTCCCTATTAAAATGTGCAATTGGATTTCACATGCGAGTTTCAAACACCATTCAAGGCGTGATTTACAGGCTACTGTCTGGCCCCACAGCTGTTTTTTTGTCCCCCAGATGTAACCATTTCTAGGAATCCACCAATCGGTTCCCCAGCAAATAGCCTGTCCATTTTCAACCTCTTCTATCATTCTTGGGCATTTTGAATCACACAACACCTACATAGAAAGGATTCAAGAAAATATTGATTGAATGGACAAACTGTTAATTTTTCTTTCCATATTATCCATTAATGAGAAAAGCCCATTTGAAACCTTTTTTCTGTTTACCCCACCTTAAACCTTTAGGTTCACCCCACTTAAACAATCACTCCTGACCCACTGATCCAGATTATTTACATACATTGAAATCAGCACAGATCCAATGAGTTCTGTGTAAGCCTCACTAGAGTGGCCACCCAGAGTGTTCACATTCATTATCCTTTCTTCTGTAGAAAGAGAAAAACACTTTTAAATACTGCAACTTATATCCCTGTAGCTAATAGACTACCTGTGTTACACAGAGAGTTAGCCAACATCATTTCATCATATTTCTGCAACCACCCTTCTCCCAGGGTCCTAACCTTGTCTAGCTTCCAAGAATCAGAAATCACCCCTGAAAAAGTTGAGGCTTCAGGCTAAGAGCTGCGGTTAGTTCAACACCATGCTGATAACATCTTCTAAACATTTGATTCTGAACTGGGCAGTCAGAATAGCACTGTATTAATTTATGATTCTTCTATGCATCACACAGCTCCTGGCAGAGAGTACAGGCTCAGAAAGTTGACTGAACTTGACTCTTTTTTAGCCTATGTAGAGGAAGGTAGGGCTTCCCAGGTGGCACTAGTGGTAAAGAACCTGCCTGCCAACGCAGGAAACATAATGAGACACGGGTTTGATCCCTGAGTCGGGAAGATCCCCTGAGGAGGCATGGTAACCCATTCCAGTACTCTTGCCTGAAGAATCCAATGGACAAAGGAGCCTGGTGGGCTACAGTCCGTAGGGTCACCAAGAGTCAGACACGACTGAAGTGACTTAGCCAGCACGCTCACAGAGGAAGGTGAGCCATGCACTGAGTGGTCTGCAGGATGTCCATGTGCTGGGGACTAAGACCCACCTTCCAAGGGAGGAGGACAAAGGGAAAAGAAGGTAAAACATGAAGACAAATGTGCCAGGAAAAGCCTTTGCTAGGAATGGTGCTTGGATAGATCTATTTCACCCAAGTGTGAAAGTGCTAGTTGCTTAGTCATGTCTGACTCTTTGTGATGCCATGGATTGTAGCCCACCAGGCTCCAAAGCCCATGGAATTCTCCAGGCAAGAATACTGGAGTGGGTAGCTTTTCCTTTTTTCAGGGCATCTTCTCAACCCAGGGATCGAACCCAGGTCTCCCGCATTACAGACAGATTCTTTACCACCTGAGCCACCAGGGAAGCCCCATTTCACCCAAATGGCTCCATAAACGTAGCTTCCATTTCAGATAAAAGCAACTCATTAAAAATCATGTGAATGCTTGTTATCATGTGAAGACCTTACAATGTACATAAAATTCTGTTTTTCCCTTTGTTGCAATATACCAATATCTTCCAAGGAACAGAAGCTCAAGGTGCAAAGGGGATATTTTCTGTAGTGTTTCACATGTGTTCCCCGCCCCTATCTCCCAAGCCCGCTGCCCTTAGCTTTGAGACTCCAAGTTTTCCTGGAAAACAACAACAACAAACAACACAGGCTAAACTGCCACACATCAGCGGAAGAGACAAGTGTGCTCACTTCATTACGAGCCACCATCGTAATAAAAAGCCTTTACTGTTAAACAGAAGCCCTTCAAGATAGGAATACCAGCAAGGAGCTACTATGTTTAACCTGGTGTTTACTGATTGGCAAAGAAAAGGCCACTAAATTCTGCAACTCAACAAAGGGAACTTTTAGTCCCAGGACTTACCTTTCCTTTTCCTCCCAGCTTTCTCTGCTCAGACCTTGTGAATGAAGGTTCATCACTTACTCTTTTGCTAATCAGAGAGTCAGACCACGTGGGCATGCTGGGGCTGTCAGATCGTCAGGTAACCTAAGAAGTCTATCTTTTTAAACTCTTACATTAAATATAAGCCCAAATTCATGCTTCGGCCTCAAAGACCAAAACTGCAATCCAAGGATGTAAACTGCTGCATAAAATGACCATTTATTAAATGTATATCTTTTCTCATTAATCTCTCAAGGCCATCAAGGGATAGGTATCATCATCCAATTTGACCTTTGAGCGTAGGAAGCTAAGATTGCCCAGGAAAACACAACTGGCATTGAGAGAAGTAAGACTCAAAGCCAAGCCTTTGTTCCCAAGAGCCCATGAACTTTCTTGCCAGCCCACTAAGCTCCTACCAAGGACGTAACGACAGACCTTGCTTGGGAAACAGTCCGTTCCCTGACCTGGGAAGGTTTCAGGCTGGCGGTCGATAACTGGTTACCAGAGATGCTGAAGAAGGCATTCAACACCAGGTCAGGGAAGAGAGCAGCTCCTAGCTCTCCCACCTCAACAAGACTCTACAGACTTCTTCCTCTCCTAAGCCTGTGACTCTGCAGTCATCTGAGGTGAGCAATTAACACCATTCCGTTTCTTGGGTTGATCAAAACCAACCATGCTTTGCTGGGCTCTCCCACACGGGCCATCTCGCTCTCATTCTCTCTGGCCTACATCTTTGATTACACAGCCCATGAGAAGACTCCCTCCAGGGCTTCCCGGATGTAGCCTGAAGCTCCGAAAGTGGGCAGTTACTCCCTCCCTTCAACTGATGCTTCCTCATCAGTCTTCAGCCATAAAAAATAAAAAAAGTCACAAGGTGACTCCGAAATGACACGTCCCCACCATTCACCCTTTGCATTCCCGCTCTGAATTGTGTTAACGTATACATCTGGTACCCCCAAACACTTCACAGCATACATACCAATAAATAATACCAATAAGTAAACGAAGGGACACGCCCAGTATTCCTTACGGTCCTGCGCTCAGCCACCGCGGAAGAACTCAACACGAACCCAGCACACACGCGCTCTCCACAAGCTGCACACACATCCGTGCAAACACGTCTTGTCTCGGAACCAGAGAGATGCTCACCGAGTTCACTTCGCCCTCCACCTCCAACGTCTATACTGTTCCAACCTTTTCACGTTTCTTCCTTCACCTGAACCATCAGGTTTTCATACACGATTTTCTTCTAAAAAGAAGGCCTGGCTGTTAATCCCCGTCCACCCCCGCCCCGATGGTGGATGCCCGCGTCGAAGCCCGGTTTTACCATTGGAATCTTCCACTTCTTCGGCCGGGGTGGCTTTTTGGGAGGCGTGGTGGGCGTGTGAGGAGAGGAGGCTGACAATCCGCGGCCTGGGGAGGGTCAGGGCTTTTCCGTGGCCCTTGAGCGAGTGTTCCTTCAGCTGGCTGATTGTCATGGTGGAAAAGGAGCACCACGAACACTTGTAGGCGTGCTCACCTGGAGGAAGACAGTGGGGGCGCCAGAGGAGGAGGAGGGGAGACGGGAGGAAATAACGCGGTGAGTTCACTCAGAGAGCACGCCTCAAGCTGCCTGCTCTGAGGACCCTCTCAGACCAACCCCTTGGCAACAGCATCCCCCCAACCCTCCAGCATCAAGTGACCTGGTCCCTCTTCACCCCATGCTCAGTTCACGGGAAGGAGCCTACGGTGGATTCCCCAGCAGAGCCTGAAATCAAATGTCTAGCTAGCTCCCTCAGAAAGTCTTCCCATCTCTCTCCCTCTGTCTGTATAACAGAAATGACTGTGTCCGTTTTCATTTCAGCCTTTGCATCATCCACAGAAAATAATACACTTCATTCTTAGTCCAAGGGTTGATGGGTGGCTTTCCCAGCACCAAGTCCCTCGGTGCAAACTATTGTGCCATCCTCGTAACTCACTTCCTTGATGACTGACTCTAGGCCTCCTGGATTTCACACATCCTATATGTGGGGTTTTCTTTGGACCTGTTCACAAACTTGAGAACAAAACTCTATTTCCCTATCTGATCAACAGTACAGAAATGGGTCAAAGTGATTTCTTAAACGACAGAGGTGTATACATATATAAAAATGTGTGCATCTGTGTGTAGCTCATATATTTTTAAATTTTTAATTTTATATTTTTATAAAATAAATATTTTATATTTTCAATATAAAGGGCATTTAAATAGAAATAGCTCAGTTGGTGAAGAATCCACCTGCCATGCAGGAGACCCCGGTTTGATTCCTGGGTCAGGAAGATCCACTGGAGAAGGGATAGGCTACCCACCACAATATTCTTGGGCTTCCCCTGTGGCTCAACTGGTAAAGAATCTGCCTGTAATAAGGGAAATCTGGGTTTGACCCCTGGGTTGAGAAGATCCCCTGGAGAAAGGAAATGCTACCCACTCCAGTATTCTGGCCTGGAGAATTCCATGGACTGTACAGTCCTTGGGGTCGCAAAGAGTCAGACACAACTGAGCGACTTTCACTTCCCTATGTAGAAATAAGTATTTTTTTTATTCAAAATAATTTTCATTGGAATATAGTTGATTTACAATGTTGTGTTTCTGTTAGTACAGCAGAGTGAATCAGTTATACATATATCCACTCTTTTATAGACTCTTTTCCCACAAAGGTCATTACAGAGTACTTGAATGGAGTTCCCTGCGCTAAACACCAGGAGGTTCTTATATGTAGCGTGTCTATGTCAGTCCCAATCTCCAATTTATTCCCCCTCTTTCCTTGGTAACCATAAGTTTGCTTTCTAAAAGTACTTTCCTTTTAACTGTTTTTATACCACTGAAATACAGCACAGATCACTATGATCAAGTTAAATGAGAGTATGATTTACTTTTGCCCTAAGCCAGCTTTTAAATGAACTGCAGGGTGTAAAATGGGCATGCATACCTCATTGGACAGACAAACACTGGTACAATCAACTCAGAAAGCAATTCTGCTTTTAACAACAATAAGTTTAGAAAGCTCAGGACTGAAATTCAGTAATTCCAGTTCTGAGAGTTTATATTAAGGAAATATCCTTTAGTACTTAGAAATCTCTATTTAGAAATATATATTATTTATGCTTAGAAAAGGGATGAAACAATCTAAGTCTCCAACCCTAGGGAAATGATTAAGTAAATGTGGGTATATCTTCTTGATAAATTACTATTCATTAAAATAAATTCTTAAAGAGTTGGTCATACACAGGAAAATAAACTTCTGATACTCAGAAAAATAGAAAGGCATAATACATTAAATTATAATCACAACTAGGAGAAAAAATTACAGAGGAAATGGTTGAAAGGAAATATTATCAAATATTAATAACAGTGGTCTTTAGATAATAAGGTTGTGAATGGCTACTACATTTCTTCTTTTATTTTCAAATTTTCTCTAACGAACATGTATTTTTTACATTTATTTTTAAGGTAAAATGTAAAATCCAGAGGAGAGGACCAGTGAATGTGAACTGAGGACGATGCTGCTAATGTGCTACAGACAAATTGCTCACTATAGCAAAGCAAGGAAGAGCAAGTAAACCTCCATCCTTGCTTTTACCCTGTTGTGATGGTTACCTTCCTGCCACCTAATTACTAAGTGGAAAATTACTAAGTGGTTTCATGTGAGGCGAGGCCAGCATCCAAAGTCCTGCATTCAGCCTCCTTTTTACAACTGATGACCCCCACAGCGTGCATTTCCAAGAAAGCCTTGAAGAGACCCACACAAAACCTTGAATGATGCAACATGCTATAGCCCAAAGCAGAAGGGAAGCTCAAAGAAGTCAGAGGACCCAAACAAGAAATCAGTCAATTCCATGCTCCTCAAACCATGACCTGGGAGCTACAGGATAATGCTGGGCATGAACAATGATATTTACTAACATAATAAATACAGGGACCTCCCTGGTGGGGCCCAAGTTTGATCCCCGGTCAGAGAACTAGATCCCACATGCTGCAACTAAAGATCCCTCATGCTGCAACTAAGACCAGGTACCGCCAAATAAATAAACACTTTAAGAAACAATTAAAATAATAAGCATATATGTCATTTTATATACTACTGTTCTTCTTATTTCACTTCTTGATTTTTCAGTGCAAAGATGGCTATGTGAACCCTGGTGGGTGGTCCTAAGTGGCATAACTTGAGAGAGAATTCCAATCCAGGTATCTGGTTAGTACACACTACTTTTTGCCCTTTAAAATAAAATACTCTGTGGAGTAGAACAGACAAGTCAAGAGTCTTTTTGGAAAATGATTTGACTTGAGCCATGTCATAGATACCAAGGTTGCAAGATACCAAGATGTCCAAGGTGTGCAGAGGACTAGATAACATGGCTCCCACTCTCTCTGGACGCTTTCTTCTTGCCAACCAGTCAGCACAGAAGGCCAGTCTGCTTGGTCAGCTCCAAGAATATATGCTTCAGCTCAATGCCCTAGAGTCAGTGTGTAGCCTGTGGCATTTTATTTTAAAGTCCTTCCCACAGGCCAAATCACTTACCCAACTCCCACTGGTAAAGTGTTTTTGACAAGGCTGAGATCTATAGGAGAAACTTCTGAGGATGGTGTCCCAGCTGAATAATTTACAATATACACCAGTTAGAGAAGAATGGCTTGATCCCCAAAACTTCTTACTCCTTGGACTTTAGTAAAATGTTCTGGGAGATTTAAAAATACTAACAGAAAAGAGCCTATACAGCTAATCTGCCGACCACCCCCCGCACCCCGACACCTGCTGTGAACTTAAAGCTTCAGTAGTTTTACTCCATTAAGACAGTTCAACAGAACCCAACATTCAGGAAATAACAAAGAGATGGTCTTATTTCCACAGGGATGCTGTTGCTGCTGCTAAGTCGCTTCAGTAGTGTCCGACTGTGCGACCCCAGAGACGGCAGCCCACCAGGCTCCCCCGTCCCTGGGATTCTCCAGGCAAGAACACTGGAGTGGGTTGCCATTTCCTTCTCCAATGCATCAAAGTGAAAAGTAAAAGTGAAGTCGCTCAGTTGTGTCTGACTCTTAGCGACCCCATGGACTGCAGCCTACCAGGCTCCTCTGTCCATGGGATTTTCCAGGCAAGAGTACTGGAGTGGGGTGCCATTGCCTTCTCCGCCACAGGGGATGAAGAGATGACCAAAGTGAAGGACTTGTGTTCTGGGCAGTTTTCATAACCATACAACAGAAGTTAATAAATGAGACGGAAAAGTTCTAGCTGACTGAAAAATTTAAAGCTAGAATTCATGGTGGGGAGGGGTGGAAGGGAGGTTCAAAAGGGAAGAGATATTATGTTTATATAGGGCTGATTCACTTCATTGTATAGCAGAAACTAACGCAACACTATAATGCAATTATACACCAATAAAAAAGTAAAAAATAAACTAGAATTCAACTAGTATTCTAAATACCTTAGCTGAGGAAACTCATGGAGGAGACTTGATCTCTAGAAGAATCTCTGATAGTATCAGTAGCTATTCTAAAGTTGTCTGTTTCCCCAACATCCCCCTGCGTTTGAAGCAAGTTCCTCAAGGGCTGTGGACACCTCTGAGAGGGCACCAGAGGCAGCGGTACAGTCGGGCTTCTCAGAGGACTGAGGAATCATGGGAAATGCCCCCAGACCCCACCCCGCACTGCCTTTCCTACTCAGGCTTCTTTCCTCTCTTGGCCGAGTTCTGATTAGCTATCTGTGGGCATCTCTATCATACGCCAAGTAGAAAAGAGCAAAACAGAGAGAGGTAGCAACATGTGAGTGCAAGGATGTTTGGTTTTTGTTCTGGAGTCAGATTCTCAGTGAATGGGTTCTGTGGCTGAGAAAGTGTTCAGTGTCAGTTGCTCAGCTGTGTCCAACTCTTGCAACCCCATGGACTGTATAGCCCGCCAGGTTCCTCTGTCCGTGGAATTCTCCAGGCAAGAATACTGGAGTGGCTAACCATTCCCTTCTCCAGGGAATCTTCCTGACCCAGGGATCAAACCCGGGGCTCCTGCATTGCAGGTGGATTCTTTACCATCTGAGTCACGAGGGTGGCCATGAGCAGGACACTTAATTTTGAATGTCTGTAGCTTCACCTGAAGAGTGAAGAGTGACAACAGCATCCACCCTTTAGGGCTGTTTTGAAGATTAAATGAGATGATGACTATCACACCTTCTTAGGGCAGAGCCTAGTCGTTAAGGGATGTACATGAGACCAGCCCGATGAGAAGACAGAGTAACAGAGGTCAGCACAGCTCCTGGACACTCAGGACCCAAGGTCTCTTCTTATCTGGGACATGGAAATGCATCTAAGGGCATCTCAGGAGAAATCTCAGATATCCTGATTTCTCTCTGCCCCTTTCAACATTTCTAAGATTATAACTTTATTTTAGTTGGAAATTACTTTTAGTAGATGTACCAATTCTTGCACTTCCATTAGAAAGTCTATGTAATTTAGATATTTCTCTTAAAAAAACAGAACCCATGAGTAGCAAAAATCTGTTGGTGGATACATATTAGTTGAATGAACCAACTATGACATGGGTGACATGGGGCTTGGTATTATTTTGCCTTTGGGGCCATTCTTTTTCTTTATTAGATTGAGATAAAACTGAATTCATGACGATTTCAAAGAAAACTTATTCTCATGTGTATGGAGCAAGAGACTTAAAATTTCACTCACTAAAGACCACTGGATTTCAAATTCAGAGAACTAGTGTACAACGAACAACAACTCACCAGCATGAGCTTTGAGGATGTGTGTCTTCAGCCGGCTGTTGTAGGAGGACTTGAAGGAGCAGAGTTTGCATCGGAATGGTTTATGGTGTCCGTGGTGGGTTTGCATATGGCGATCCAAACTGGATGTAGAAGAGAAAAAAAAAAAAAAGGAAATGACAGGATTAAAAACAGCATCCAACATTTTCTCATTGCCCTTTTCCAGAACTCCCATTTCTAAGCTGTTCAAAGTAATTTTGTTACTTTCCAAGGATGGCACTTAACCGGAAAAAAAAGATTGGCAAGAGCTGGGGAAGCTAAAGGAAGGAAGAAATCAAAAATGTTTTTGGATTGAGAGACATGGCAATGGAAACAGGTCTTGGTAGACTTATTTTCCCTCCTCTAAAGCATTGCAAAGTAGAAGAGGACATCCAAAAACAAAAGGTAAAATACGGACAAATTAAAGTTTTCTGCAAAGTCAGTGAGGAGTGTCTATCAAAGAGGCCTTGAACTTATTCCCCATCTTCCCCCACAAAATGAGATTTAGAGAAACTTTGTATGTAAAAAGGGCTGACTTTCTTCTTAAATCTTAATTCCACCATGAACACCTGTGCAGGGCAGGGAGCTTTCAAAGTGGCTGAACTATCTGCGATGGGCTGTCTGTTTCCACAGTCTTTATATATATGGAGGCCCAGGGCAGGCATGTTTATGGGAAGCTGTATGATCCACAGGCTGGCCTTGCCTTCTGATAAAACCATGTTTGCTGTATACCAGTCTTTCAGAAGCAACTTATACAGAAATTATTATAATGAACTCCCAGTATTTCATAATAATTACTACTGTTAAAAAAATAATAAATCTACCAAACAAGGTGTGGGAAGATGTTCTAATTTGTATCAGTGCCCCAGAGAACTAGATTCCATTCTAAATGACTCATATGGGAACGGTACTTCTTAGCATTTAAATATATAATATTCTCCCAAGCTCCCAAGCAGCACTTTCCATTGCCTCAGGACACCTCCTTCTGGACGTCCTTCAGCTATCTTAAACTCAACCAACCCGAAACAAAAGAGTCAGTTTTTTTTTTTTTTAATCCAAAACAAATTCTCTTCATTTCCTTGTTTTTAGAAAGAGCACTTCCATGCTGTCAGTCAACTGGACTAGAAACCTCCATGTCATTTGCACTGTACTCTGTCCAGTCTCCCCTCCAAGAAGTCAATTTTTCCAAGCCATGAAGATCGTCCTTCCCTTAACTGTTTCCCAAGTTCCCTTCTAACCCATTGGCTCAGCTATCTATCATGAGGCTCCTACTTGGTCTCCCCCATTTTTTTCCCCCCAACTCAAAAGCGCAAGCGATGCAGTCAGACTGCCTGGGATCAAACACCAGCTATTAGTCATAAGCCAAGTGGCCTTGGGCAAGTTACACAACTTCTCTACGATAAAAGACCTGACTTCTCTTTATCCATAAATGGAGATAATAATGGGACCATACTTCATAGGGCTGTTCTGAGAATGAAATGAGATAATGCTTGAAGGTGCGTAGCACACTGGCACACAGTGAGGCTTGACAAATGTCAGTGATTAAGATGTCTACTCATTACAGTCTTCCTTTTACCAGTAACGTAAATTACAAAGCATGCATTCCCCATTCAAAGACCCCAAATAGGGTCTCAAGTATTCAGACTTTACCTTCTACTATATCACTTAAAAATTAGTCCAACCAAGGACTTCCCTGGCGATCCAGTGGTTAAGACTCCATGCTTCCACTGCAGGAGGCATGGGTTTGATCCCTGGTCAGAGAACAAAGATCCCACATATCTTGTGCCCCGCCACCCCAAAAAGTCCAACAGGACCACCAGCTGAGTGCCTCTGAGCATTACCTTCTTCCTCAGGACCCTCGTCTCTCATCTTTCTTTCATACTATATGTTCTTTCCAAACTCTTCAAGTCCTACCTTCCTACTTGAAGACTTGACTCAAAAACTCCCTGGTTCCATAAAATCCTGATTCTTCAAAAGTGGATGTACCATCTCTCTTCTTTGAAACTTCGTAGCATTTTATTGATACATTTTTTAAAGACATGTGCGTTATTTTGCCAAGTCATTTGTATACTTCCTTTACTTATAACTCAACTAGACCCTGAGTTCCTTTAGACCACCAACCATGTCCTATTCATGTTTATATTCCCCCCAAAGCATTTACAACAGAGCATATTCATTTATTCACAACAACTTACTGAGGTTCTGTGTGTCAGAAAAGAGAGTCGCTGTCCAACAAACATTTATTGAACAGGTGAGAACTACACTAGTTTGAGGCCAGAGCATGAATCTGATGACGAAGATTAGATACTAGGTCCTGTATAATCATAAAAGCCATTGCAACCCTCCCTAACCTCGGTAGAAGCATCGCCTCTTCTTGCCTTTCAACAACCACTAACTAGCACTTTATCTTTTTGAAGAAGCAAACAGCCCATCATTTATTCTCAATTATGATAAAAATAAACAGCATGTCAGCCTCACAATCAGCCCCCTTCATCCAAGACTATAGAACATGTTATTGAATATTTCTCGCTCATACAGTTGTGAGAGAAAGGCAACAAAAGGTTGTTGCATCTCAGAACCATCCCTCTTCCCATCACTCTGAACGGCCTCACACAAAAACCCAATGTGCAATTTCAAAGCTGTGCCAAGTAGTGGAAAGCTCCCTCTGCCAACCCCCCTACATTTCAAACATCTCTCCAGCATCGATAAACTTCTTTACCATTCCAGGTCTTTTTTTTTAAAAAAGGCAAGCAATGACTCTTTGGTCACATGGGTTAACAGTCCTAATTTCACCTCCTTAGCCACTTAAATTTCCCAAATGGAAACTTACTTCCTCATATGATGACTAGGCTCTGGATGAATGTTTGACAGATGCACCAGTAAACTCATGTACTCTCTGATCTTTCCTGGTGTAGATCATAGCAATTCCTCCAAAACCGTCATTTTTTAAAAATGCCCAATTTAGAAAACTCCGATTAGAAAAGATACATGCACCCCAATGATCACAACAGCACTATTCACAACAGCCAAGACACGGAAGCAACCTAGATTTCCACTGTTAGATAAATGAATAAAGAAAATGTGGCATATATATACAACGGACTGTTCCTCAGTTATAAAAAAGACATTAGCAGATGATCATACTAAGTGAAGTCAGACAAAAACATCATATGATATTCCTCATATGTGGAGTATTAAAAAATGATATAAATGAATGTACTTACAAAACAGAAATAGATTCATGGACACAGAAAGCAAACACATGGTTACTAAAGGGGATAGTTGGGGGGGGTGGGTAGGGAGATTAACAAGTATACACTATTATATATAAAATATGTAAACAAGGACCTATTGTTTAGCACAAGGAACTATACTCAATATCTTATATTAATAACCTATACTGGAAAAGAATCTGAAAAAGAATATGTGTACGTATTTGTGTGTGTGTGTGTGTGTGTGTGTGTGTAACTGAATCATTTTGCTATATACTTGAAACTAACACAAACTTGTAAATTAACTGCACTCTAGTTTTTTTGAAAGATGCTTGATTTTGCCAAGTCTGGTATCAAGTGACCAGTCTCCTGTTCTCAGCCCCATTTGACAGATGGGGTGACTGAGGCTCAAGGTAACACAGCCAGCTCAACAGTGGGCGTGGGCCAGGAGAGGGGTCTCGAGACTCCTGCAGCCGCTCGGGCCCGCCACGGCCCTGCCCGGGTACCACGGGGGCCCTCGGCGAGCACTTACTTGTGCCTGAAAGCGGAAACAAAGGAGCAGTACTGGCAGCTGTACTTGTCCTCGCGGGTAAACATGGCCAGGGCCAGGTGGCTCCTCTCGTGAGAACGCAGCCCCTGCATGGACATCAGGACTCTGTCACATTGACTACAATGGTATCCCCCCGGCCGGGTCTCATCCTCCAACATTCCATCAAGCAAGCAGTGTTCACCATCCACCCGGTCCACCAGGGCGCCAGGGGCATCTTTGGCTGCTTCCAGTCCATCCAGGAACAAGTGGGAAGGGTCTTCAGCCTCCTGCTAAGAGAACCACACACACACACATGCCCCACCAACAAAATAAATATCCATCATCATTGCCCCCAGCTCTCCTCCTCTCCCTTCATTCTCCCAAACTCATCAGCATTTCCTGTTAAGGCATCCTCCCCTGCCTCTCTGGCTCCCCCTAGAGGAAGGGCACACCCGAATGCCATCCTCATGCAGTGGTGGTGGTGGAGGGCACCATCTGGACATAGGCTGCTACTGTCTGAGAAATGTGAGGGACGGGCTCTCCCACTTTTGTAGATAGTTCACTCCCTTATCTCCCATCATACAGAGAAAATTCTAATTGGGACCCTACTGAAACTGGTACAAAGCAGATTAGGGTTGTGGCTCTGAGAAAGGAAGAAAGGCAGGAAGAAGGAAAAACAGAATGGTTTGGGCATTTAGGAGCCTTGGAACACCCTCAGGAGAGGAAGGAAACTGAAAGATCCAGCTGTTTGCCACCATGCTCATCTCCAGCCCACAGATGGTGATGTCACCCCTTGACCGAAGGCTGCTATATAGTCAATACAAAAAATTAAGGAGAAGCCTGGGTTTAAGTTGCTTGTGCTTCGAGGTGGTTCCTTGGATTACTGATTACACAGGAAGAGCTGCTCTGTCTCCCTCGAGCAATTCGGGGACGCAAGGCTGGGACACACCACGATGGCGGGCAAGGACCTGGCCGCTGCTGTCCCAACACCACTGACGGCTATGTCGCCAGCAGGAAGGCTCCAGTCTTCAATGGGAAAAGCAGAAGCTTTACCTCCAGGCCACGACGGCAAAACAGGACGCGAGATCGAGAAGGGCCCATGACAAAAGCACATTCATGTATCCAAAGAGACAGGGCAGAGCCCTGAACTAACTTCTCTGCTCAAAACTGATCAGTGGCTAACAATATCCTAGGAAGCAGGGATGGCGGCTTGGTTATTAAAACAGTGACTAATAAGATTGTGATGTTCAAAACAGGTGGCCAGATAACACGTCGGAGGCAGAGGGGAGGTGCTTGTCAGCAACATATAGGGAAAGGGGATGGGGGAGACAAATCAGGTCAAAGGGCTCACAGGGCCAACTGTGACTTGAAGGCTTTCAGTTTTAGATTTAACGTTTCTTAATGCTGCTCCGAGGACCCAGAATAAGAAGTTAAAAGACAGATTCTCCTGGGCTCTCTGCACCATTACCAGATGAGAAAGACAGACAAGAAGTCAAGCAGCAGGAGGAGCAGAAGAGGATGGGGAGAGAAGCCACAGGGCTCCTCTCAAGAGCTTGAAACACTTGGAAGCGCAAACACAGCACAGGAAGGTGACCCAAAGCCTCCTGTGTCCAGAGGCCCGGATCTTCTGTTTCCACCGAACTATCCGCGTGGAAGGGAACCAGATCGAAATGCAACCGGGTGGAGACACGGAAGATGAGGAGGATCCAACCTGTAAAGAAATCAAAACAAGCCAGACCGATCCCAGTGTAACTCAGGAATGCCCACGTCTGGGACGCCCTTTCCTGAGTGGCTCTGAGCAGCGGCGTGAATTAGGAACGCGAATAGCTCACACACAAGACTTCTCATCCAGACCTTCCCAGTGCTCACCTTCACGGCGGCGGACACGGAGGGGACGCTGCCGTACTGGACGTGCTTGCGGAGGTGGTTGCAGATGGCTCGGAGCGTCGGATGCACTTCCACACAGAATTTACACTTGTAGCCCACCACCTTCCTCTCCTTGATCTTTGGCACCTCTTCTAAGTGACCAAAAGGCTGGTAAAATACAGTGGTAGCCATCAGTACTCCGAGCCCTCCCTCAATGGCCGGCATTTATTCTTGCAGCTTACTAGATTTTACGTTACAGCAGATTAGCAGGTTAAGAACCAAGGGAGATATATGCGAGCATTTTTACATAATGAATTCATCAGAGGCGAGGCGCGCTGCCGACTACGCAAAGTCTCCGGAACCCCAATAGGTGACGACTTGTGAGGAGAGAAGTTCTCGGTGCAGAAGCCTCATCATCACTGCCACCCAGTTATCTGGCTTTCAAACCCATCGTTCAACTACGCAGGTGAAACGTTGCATGAGCTATGCCATGAGTGAACTTCTTGACCAAAAAGAAAAGAAAAACAAAAATCTACTCCTGGAGATGTCTGGTTCGTGGAGCCGACACTGCAAACCAAGGCATGGCTGAGAAGTGCTAAGGACAGGAGAGATGGCCCACAACTGCCTTGGTTAAGAGAGCGAGCGGTTGTCGTGAACTAGGCCTCAGATAATACAGGAAAACCACCCGACCCTCCCCTGGGGAACCTTGGGAGGGACCACAGGGAGGGGGACCGGGGCGGTGGAGAAGGGTGAGCAGAGAATGGGGGAGATAATCAAGCTCGAAATGTTTAATTGACTTATTGAGCTCTCTGGCAAGCTAAGTCACTAGGAAGCCCGGAGCGGTTTGGCTGGCAGCGAAGAAGTGCATGTGGGCACCAGTGATGAGAGGCCTCCTGGGGGAAGGGAAATCAAAACATATCCTTACCCTCTCTTGTTTGAAATCTGCAAAAGCACCATCTGCATATTTCTGCTTGCTCAAAAGCTGTTTCCTCCTCTCCTGACGTTTGGCACGCTTCTGGAATTCCTCATTGTGAATGTTCAAGTGCGAGGTCAGCTCGGCGGTGCTCTGCAGTTTGCTCTCGCAATGCTTGCATTGGTAGGCGGAGCCCTGCAGCCGGGGGCCGCCGCCCAGGATGACGAAGTCCCTCTTGAGGTCCCGGCTATGGTGGTCCGTGTAGTGCATGCTCAGCAGCTCGGCCGTGCTGAAGGACAGCTTGAAGCACTTGATGCAGCGGAACGGGAGCCACTCGATGTCCTGCCCTTCGTTTCCTTCCACCTCGGCTTTCTCGAAGGCGCCTCTCTCTTCCGAATCTTCCATCAGCATTGGCTTCTCGTGCTCGTCGGCATAGACCGCGGTGAAGTAGCCCCCTAGCTTGCTGGCATGCTGCTTCTTGGGGAAGACCCCCGGGTGGCGCTTCATGTAATGGGACACGATGCCCTTCTTGCTGAAGGACTGGAAGGCGCAGAGAGAGCACTTCTTCTTCTCCACGGCGCGCCGCAGCTCTTCGCTGAGTGGCGGGGAGTCATCCTTGGGCGGCGACGGGATGATCACCTTGTTGGGCTTGTCGCTGATGGTTCTGGAGGCCGCCAGGCAGTGGGTGTAGTAGGCGTCGATGTCGTGGCGCTTCTGGTAGTGGGCAGCCAGCCCTTTGCGGATGGGGTTGGTGTAGGCACACAGGGCGCACTTGAAGAGGTTGTTCTTGCCCTCGGGCTGGGCGCGCACGTTGTTGTGTTTGATGCGGTAGTGCCGGGCGATGCCCTTCCGCGTGGAGCAGAAGTACTTGCAGAGCTGGCACCGGAACACAGTGTGGGACACGAGGTGCGAGGTAGCGAAGTGAGACGTGGACACGGGCTCCTCTCCCGCCTCGTCCTCGGTCACCGATACCTGGGAGGGGCTCACTTCAGTGGTTATCTCCGGCTCGAGGGACATGGGCAGCTTCGGGGGCGACTGGGAAAAGACATCGAATTCCGGCTGGTTGTGGTACTTCTCATAGTGGATCTTGAGTTTCTCCAAAGTGCCGTGTGTGTAGGGACACAGTTTGCAGCGGTAGGCGCCGTACCCTTGCTTGAAGATCCTGCTCGTTTCCTCTACGTCGTTCTGGGCTATGTCGGTGGACTGCTCCACGTCGTGCACGAAGTCCTCGGCGGTCACCTTGATGGACGGATGTCGCTTCTGGTAATGGGTCAGGACCCCGTGGATGCGGGTGTTGATATAAGGGCAGTGCCTGCATTTGTAGACAGCGCCGGGGTTGATATCGATGTCCTGGGCAAAGTCGGCAGCCTTCACCTTCATGCCTGGGTGCTTCTTCCCATAGTGGGTCAGGAGGCCATGCAGGTTGTTATATTCAGACTGACACACGGTACACTGGTATGGGGTCGAGGAGATGGCGGGGTTAACTGAGGCAAGCTGGATGGTCTTTTCAGGGGAAAGCCTGGCATCCTCGGGGCATTCGCCTTCCTGCTCAGGGAGCGGGCCGGGCAGACTGTTTTCACAACTCACAGGGCCCACCAGGTCTTCAGAGGAAGGCATGGGATTCTCCACGGCATCTTTCTCCTTGATGATATCCAGCAGCACCGACTCGTCCCCGTTCATGGCCCAAGGGTGGAATGCTTGGTAGTGATTGGTGATGTCCCAGATGGAGAGGGCTTCGAAAACACAGTCTCTGCATCTGTACGTTTTGGCTTCAGCTGGCATAGTGAGAGAGGGAGGGGACGGGTCTGGCCCCGCCCAGAGCTTGGTGGCCATGTAGGTATAATCCACGTAATGCTCGGGGTGCCTCCTTTGGTAATGTAGGAGCAAACCACTTGGCTCTGTGTGGGAATAGATGCACCACTCGCAGTGGTAGCCAGCTTCTATCAAGCCATCTAGAAATGCCCATCGCATGATGGACGTGACCGTGGCCTTCAGGGCTGGGTGGTCTTTCTTGATGTGCTTCCTCAGGGCATAAAAGTAGGGGGAGGTGTACGAGCACTGCCTACACTTGAGCGCTCGCAATTTTGTTTTGTCCCGCTCCACACCCGAGGGGGAGACCAGCACGCAGCTGGCAGGCTTCTTCTGGTTGCGGTCGCAGAGGCTTCGGATGGTGGCCGTGTGCTGCCGGATCACGTCCGCGTTGGCCTTGAAGTCTCGGTGCTTCTTCTGATAATGAATGAGGACACCTTTGACCGTCCGGTTCCCGTAATCACAGTGCTGGCAAAAAAACATCTCATTCTCCACGGGAGGGCCATCTCTCTCGGAGCTGCTCCGGTTGAGCTGTTGCATAGGGGCGGATGACCGGGGGGAGCCATGGGGCCCCTCCAGCCCTCTCATCATTGCAGCTGTGGGAGGAGCCTGTCTGATATATTTGGCAGTAACCTTTATTTCTGGGTGTCTTTTCTGGTAGTGGACAAGGACTCCCACAACTGACCGATTGCTGTAGGAACAGTGTTTGCAGTAGTAAAGCTCAGTACTGAGGTCTGGTGGCGGGGGTTGTGGGGGGGGTGGGGAACCCATGGTGGACATTTTGGGAGACATTGGAGCACCCACCTCAAATGATAACTGAGAAAGGGCAGAGCCCCTGTCCACAGACACCATTCGCATGGTTTTCTGGATCCTAAAGTAGGAAGCCTTTTCTTCTGGGTGTTTCTTCTGATAATGAACCAACACAGAGTGCATGTTCGGACTCGCGAAGGAGCAAACGTCACAGTCGTACACGACCACGGTGTTGACCGAGGGGTCCTTCTGATTTTCACATTCTGGAGGAAAGGTCTTGGAAGGAGTGTTTTTGGGGAACGGAGCTGGCATACCGCCACCCCGGGCCACGGGAGTGGATGTGGCCATGTTCTTCGGAGCTGAATTCAGGATCTCCCGCAGCGTCTGGGATTCCGTGCCTAGCCCCTCCTGCTGCTCCACCACGTAGCTCGAAAAGATCATGGCATTGTTAATCTTCACGGTGGGATGCATTCTTTGGTAATGTGGCATCAGGCTTCGGACGTTCGGGCTCGTGTAGGAACAAAACCGACACCGGTAGATCAGGTCCGAATGGTCAAAGTTGAGGACATTCATGGCTTCTGGGTGGTGTTCGCCGTAATGCTGCTGCAGGTCTTCGAAGTTGGTGTAATCGATGTAGCATTCCAGACACCGGTACACTGCACTGTGATCGTTGGGGTCCAAGATGTACCTGAAGCTGAACTTAATGTACGGGTGCATGCGCTGGTAGTGGGTGCTGACGCTCCGGGCAGATTTGTTGTTAAAGTCACAGTGTTTGCAATAATAAAGCCTTCCCGAGTCACTAAAGTCGGTATTTTCATTATTGTGCTCAGTTGCGTAGATGGGAGTCTGGGTGTTGAGCAGAGTAGTATTGGAAACCTGGTGATCTTTCATGTTGGTGGAGGAGCCGTAATAATCCTCTTCATCTTCAGAAAGGGTGAGCTCTATTTCAGCCCCATTGGTGGCATTGTAATCATGGGCGACAGTTCTGAAGTTGGGCTCCTTCGGGGGCTCAGGGGCCTCTCTCGCCCAGATCTGCTGGGCAGAGAAGGGCGTGGGCACCTCCAGGACGGGCTCCGGCGGCTCTTCCTCCCTGTCCAGCTCCACCTCGATCTCCACTTCATTGTCCTCTTCTTCCTCCTCGTCATCCTCCACGTTGATCACCGCATCTTCCTGCTGTTTTGTTTGGTTAATTTTGCTCTGCAGGTTGCTTGCTATCTCGTCAATCCTGGTCCTCTTCTTCACGGGCGACAAGTCGAGCGGAAAGTCGTTAGCGAGCTTCCTAGAGGCCTTGGCGACAAAATTGTTCTTGGAGGACAACCCAAGAATTGAGGTCTGACTTTTCTTCACAGTGTTGCTGGAAGAGGGGTGGCTGTCTGTCTCGCTGTCCAACGGCAGGCTTGAGGGCTGCCCCTCGAATTTTGGCAAGTTGTCGCAGAAAGAGTGTTTGTGCTGCTGATGAACTCGCAGCCCTTTCAGAGTCGTGGTGGAGTAATTACACATGGTGCACTTGTAGGGGTGCAGGGGTGGGGCTTGTGCGGGCGGCGGGGGAGGCGGCGGGGGCAGCTGGGGCTGGGGTGGCACCTGATGGGGCGACTGTAGCTGCGGCGGCTGAGGCTGTGATGGAGGAGGTGGTGGTGGGGGGGGCGGCGGCGGAGGCGGCTGTTGCTGCTGCAAGGGATCCAACAGGACCCCCGACTTCCTGCCATTGATGCTTGAGCTCTCGTAAGACATGACACCTTCATTCAGTGAGGAGGAGATGCCTTCACTCTGGGAATTCACAGCATCCCAATCTGACGTGGTACCCGTGTGACACTGTTTGTGAGCCCCAAGTTTTAACGAGCTCTTGCAAGTAAACGGACATTCATCACATTTGTAGACGGCTGTCTTTCCAGATAAGTGGATGTTTTCTATGTGACGGGAAATACTACGTCGATGCATGGTGAGGAAAGGGCAAAAGGGGCACTGGAACCTATTCATGAATCTTCTAAACGGGATCCCCTTGGTCTCCAATAATTTGTTGCCATCTGAACCCATCAGCTGCTCTGCAGACATGCCTGCTGTCTGGTGATCCATAGCATTTAAGCCATTTTCACTGTCTATTTCATTTAACTCTTCATCGGAACTGGAGTCATTCAGCATGCTATTAGTTTCCAGGTCAGCAGAATTGGTGATCTCAGGCATTCCGTAACGGGATCTCTCTGCCAAGTTAACAAGGCCAGAATTGTGAGGTGACTTCGGCTTCATCTGAGGGTAAGACATGGGCGAAAACTTGGAAGTGGAAGAAGAATTGGGTCTCATGATGGAGTTGCCGATGGAGCCCCTGAAGTTGGAGACGTTAGTGCTGGGTAACTCCCGGCTGGCAGCATTCATGGACAGATAGGTGGAGTTAGAAGTGGGGCTGAGGTCGTTCTTGTTCTGCGCCTCAGGCACATTCGTCCCTTCTTGCTGCTGCCTGAGACTGGACAGGATCTTGACCATGCTGCGGTGCTTCTTCATCATGTGGTCACACCAGCGTTCTCGGCGGGGGGTCTGATAGCTGCACCACTCACAGCAAAAGTTGCCTCGAGACTTGGTCAGCGGCTTGACCATGGATTCTAAGATGCTGCGCTCCACGACCTCCGCTGGCAGTTCCTTGCAGGGGTCCTGCAGGGACATGGGTGGGACCACCGGGTCTGGCATTGGAGCAGGGGCAGGGGGGGGAGCAGTGGTCTCCTTCAAATTGTTTTTGTGATACATCTTCTGATGCTTAATTATTCTTGCCCTCCTTGGTGACTTGTATGTGCAAAACTGGCAAGAGAAGACCTTTCCAAATCCCTCATGCATCATGATATTATAATTTAAGGATCCTGGAACAGGTGGTCCGGCTGAACTCCCTTCAGCTTGAGCTCCGTGGACCTTTCTAGTGTGTTCAATGAGGAGGTTTTTTGACCTGAAGTAGCGCACACAGAACTTGCATTGAAAAAACTTGTTTGTTGGTTTGGGATTAGGGGCAATATGCTGACTGTAATATCCTGGACTATGGCCATAGTAACTTCCAGTCCCCAAGGCGGCTGCATTTTGACCTAAAGAGAAAGCATAAGGTAAGTGGGAAGAGAAGAGTGAAGCAAAAGCAAATCAAGAAACTCAATCATGCAAATCCAGTTTGCTTTTCAATTATTCTTCATTAATAAACATCACATTCAAAAGGCCTAACATCTCAAGATGAGGCCCTGAAGAGTATTAACGAAGTGTTAATGAACATACACATGTTGCCTCTCATGGATGGAAGGTAGTGCTTGGCTTCAGGCGCAAGACTCCCCTCATCTCTATCTATGTGCCACAGAGCTGTGCAAGTTTCATAAATGGTGATATTCATTCCAGAACTTTCCAAGATACTACCTCATGCTCCAAATTGAAAGGAAGCTAAGAGACATAAGGAAGCTGGAAGGACTATTATCTGGGCTACTAAACAAGAGAAACGTGACACCCAAATCACAAAAATGGCTCATAAAGGGGAATTCCAGGGGTTAGGACTCTGTGCTCTCCCTGCCGTGGCCCAGGTTCAATCTCTGGTCAGGGAACCAAGATCCCTCAAGTTGCATTCATGGTGCAGCCAAATAAAAAAGAAAAAGGGCTCACAGAGAGCAAGCAGCTCTGTAGGAGCTGTGCATGTCGAGAACCATGGCTACAGCTGCCTCAGTAGGGTCCACAGCCTTTACCTGTACAGGCTGCTCTAAGCAACTTGAAGACAGTCCCCTCCAGGGGACACTGACTGGCATGCCATCCCCAATCCAGGCTCCAGACAGGGTATGTGCTGTGACTTTAGAAAGCCCCCGGACATAGTGGCCAGGGTTCACGTTGGCCACGTCATAATGTCCATCCATACCAAGTTGTAGAACAAGGAGTGTGTGACTGAGGCCCTCCACAGGGCCAAGTTCAAGTTCCCAGGCCACTAGAAGAGCTGCTCCTCCAGGAAATGGGGATGTGCTAAGCTTCCTGCAGATGAATCTGGAAACACAGTGTAGAAAAGTGGCTCATCCCAGATGGCTGCGGGGTCAAATACACCCCTTATCGTGGTCCTCTGGACAAATGGTGGGCTCTGCATTCACTAGTCTTGGTGCTGTCACCTCCTTACTCATACCCACCAGTAAATCCTACTTTCCTGTCAAAAAATTTACAAAAAGAACTACAGCTATAGGCTCAAGATAGATGAGCGTAGTGAAATACACCAGACGTGTCGATCTTAGTTAAGTTGATCCTAGTTAAGATACCTGTTAAGTCCTCTGCAATTGCAAATTCATCCTTTATAGATGAAAACTCCACCTCTGTCTGGTTACTGGCATTCATGGACCCAGATCGTGACTCATTCGCATTGTCTTCAGCAACGTCCGTCGGCTGCAGAAATGCCGTGTGGACATCCTGGATGTGCGCCTTGAGATCTTCATAAGACGGGGCTCTGAAGTCACAGCCATCACACTGAAGCACCTCCATCATCTGGGTCTACTCTCTCACATTAGGAACCTGGGGCAGAAGGAAGAACAAAACGTCTTAAGGCCTGTACTCATTGCATACCCCCCAAGCTGGTGGGGCTACGAGTCCACTAATGGAAGAATTCCATTATCAGCCAATTTCTCTCACTGGACTTTGCCAGATGGAACAGTGGTCAAAGAAAGGAAATCAGACATAATAGGAATGGTGTCCTTGACATCATAACTTCAAAGAAAGGAGGGGAAAAAAAGATAAACTTTTTCTAGCTTGATATATCTTCAAATGCCATTTGTCAAGAAAACCCTTAATACTTCAAAAGTTTTTGTAATTTCTGAGTGTCTTGACTGATTTCAGATTTCTTGGTAAGTTAATACTGACTTTGATTCTGGCTGAGACGTATTTTTTTTTTTTTTTTGAACTGGAATCTTCTCAGAAGTAAAGAGACTGCCCATATAGAAGAAAGAGTAAACTTCAATCTTCATTAGCTGTTTTCATACGAGAACATCAATGTTTTATCACCAAATGGTGAAACAGTGTGGAACCTCAGAGTAGCAGTGGAAAAAGCTTTTACTGTACTTTTTATTCTTCTACTATCTTAACTGATATTAAGAGACACCTCCTTCTTCCTTCCCTTTCTTACACAATGTATTTTTTTTCTTTCATGAGCTAAATGGTTATTTGCTTTTTACTACCTACCAATTATAATCTAACAGCTTCTCCAATCTAATTAGGTCATAAAATATTTCTCATGAGATTCTCAACAACCGACTCTAGATGACAATCCAGTTTCTAGTTTCAAGTTGCACCTTGGTACCTCGATTCACACTAAGGCAACAGAAACACATGTGGTTTGGAAGAAGGGCTTCTAATGCAGGACCCTCTCTTTTTCCACTTTTCCCCTTTACGAATGTGAAGTGCGTACTTGGGCAAAAAAAGCTGGGAAGCTGATTTCAAATCAGGCAAAACTTGCCCTGGCCACCTTTGCCCTGCTATTTATTGTGTGACTGAAAGATACACATAGCTTCCCATAAACTCAACGGAGAGACTCACCATTAAGAAGTTAAAAATGTATTAGAAGGCATGCCCTTCCTATCTTCATGTATATCCTGAATTGAGATACCCAGTTATTATCCTAATGACGGAGTTACTTCACTGAGCTCATGGCAGACTCTACGAAGCCACTGTAATCTAGAACCAGATGTCCAAGCACAAAAGCCACAAGCCAAACCTTTCACTACTGTGATCATATTTAGCACCTTCCTATACTTTCATTGTAAAAGATCAATTATTCCTGCAGGGGGAATAAAGTCGAGGAATCTGTCAATGTAGTGAAAGGAGCTATGACAGGAGGATTTTCTCTGAAAGAATGCTCCTGCTGATAGCCTGTGAAAATAACTCCTGGCAAGTCCAGCTCTGGACAGCCTGAGCTCGCAGGGCGAGAGGCACTTATTTACCTTCTCTCCTTTCACCCAGCAGTTTCTCCTTTTTCAATAAACCCTGAACTGTGCACTAGACTTCTTTTCAGCTAACTCAGCCTCCATGTTCCGGGCCACACCAGCTTTTTTCTATCTCAGCACCAACCCAAATTGTGTGGAAGAGGTTGCTATCAGCTCTGGATCAAATTACAGCCGACACGGACGCCCCACCCCACGTCTCCTTTTCGCACAGCCCATTAGACCTGAAAACAATTTTTTCCATAGTGCAGACGACTCCTGCATTTAGAACACTTCACAGCAAAAAGGCGGATCATCCAGGGTGCGCTCCCCATCCCCCCAGCTTAGTCCTTTCATCTCAGCCAAACAAGCCACAGCTCTGCTGAATGTGTTTATCACACTTTCAAGAGATAGGAGCTCCTGCGTCACTGAAGCTCTAAGTCTCACTAAGCTGCCCTAGTCCTCTGAGCTTTAGGAGCGGCCATTTTAGCTCAGAGATTCCCCTCCGAGCACAACATGGCTTCTCTGGGATGGATGCTGCCAGGCTGACAGGCAGAGGAAACAGGAGAGGAGCAGTCTGGGCCCCTCCTCTGCCCTCCTCCTCTCAACAAAGAAGGAACTGTTTTCACTCCTTCCCGAAAAAGCAGCACCTTTCTCCTCCTCACATGTCATTCACCAAGGATCTCCCGAAGGTTCTTTTATCCCATGATTGATGGGCTGGTACGTTCATCCCAGCACAGCCCTGGTTACTGCAGGACGTTCCTGGACATGACCCTATTCTCCAGCAGCCTTTGGGGGTGTGCTGGAGGTGGGGGGGGAACCTCCAGAATGCCTTGGCTTCTTGGGAGTCGTCTTTCCACACACAGAAGACATACCATCCGACTCTGCTTGCCGGATTCCAAAGTCTAATGACCTTTGTTAATCACCAGCCAGTCTGTCTGCCTCAGCAGACCCTGCCAACAGGCACACCCTTCAACACAAAGGCTGTAGCTATTCCTTTTAAAAGAGGTTCTCTGAAAGCTCCATTGTGTAGCCGAGAGGAAAACAAAATCTCTTCCCTTCAAAACTTCAAGCTTTCAGAAATAATGTAACAGAAGGCTTTCTGCTGTGTGTCTTCTGGAAAGTTTGAGCCTCATTCTCACTATATCCACCCAAAAAATGACAGTTCTGCCCAAGGAAAGCAGGACACCTTTGGCATTAAGTCATCCAGCCCAAGATGAAATTCATCTCTCCACACGGGTCTCTAGTATCTTGGTGTCTTCCAAAGCTGTTATCAAGGATTCAGACTTCACTGGATGCAAACGCAAACCAACAGCCTTCTTGTTCTGCTACGAAGGAGATTAAAGGGTTAGCAGATCAGGAAAAAAAAAAGGCCCTGATTTGGAAAAAGAAGAGATGATGAAAGTGATTTCCTAATGGGTTCTAGCTTTAATGTTGTTGCAGACTCTACCTCAAAAATAGCGCAGAGCCTTAGAAGAGGTTAATCTCCAGGCTGCCGAGAGAACCAGCGTCAGGTACGGCTGAACGGCCTTCAATTTGATGTCCTGAAATGAGGATGTAGCCTCCTCTGAAAGGCATTTTGTCTTTGTGCACACATTGCTCCTGGAGACGCTGACAGAAGAAGAAAACAGAAATTGCCAGCATGGCCTCAACAATCAAAGACTCAGAGACTTGATGTTTTTATGAGACTGAGGACAGACACATGGGCAAGAAGCAAGAGGAGGAGGAGACGGAAGAGGGGAGGAGAGAGACAAAGAAAGCTGGACCTGAGGATGACCCATTCATCAACCCAAGGATGTTTTTGCAGCAGATGGTAATCCTCTGAGAAACCAACAACAAAGATGGGAACAAAGATGAGAAATACGCTCTTGCATATTTGACTGTTTCATCAACCGAGAAAGAACAGCAACCCTAAAAGGCTAAACCAGACACTGATAGCTACCAAATGATGATTTAAAGTTAACAGCCTTGGTCTCCTATCTACTTACTTTATTTAAAAATACTGCTGCGATAATGAGATTATTAGCAATATTTTTTTTTTCCCACTGACCAAATCAGCTAAATCAAAAGCAGAAGAGAAAGCTTCTGAACTAACTAGAAAGAAATGCTATTTCAAAAGATTATGAGATCAATCTACAAATCAAACTAGCACCCCCTAACCCCCATCTCCTACTCCCAATGCAGTATCTCCAGACCATTCAAGGTCAAACAGGCATCGGAAGACTAGACTCTCAACACCATCCATGATGATGCCTTAGCAGGCAGATGAATATGGGTTTGTTCCCAAATAAGCTAACACCTAATGTGATTAGTCCTCCTAATGTGAAACCTCTAGACTATTCCAATTCTCCATGACTCTGCAGTACTACTGATTACCACTGGTTGGTTTGTTCATTTTACATTTTATAGGCTGGGTGTTTCAAGAGGTGGGGTTTTGTTGGAAAACCCAAAACCCAACTTTCATGTTGGACAAACTCTTGAAGACATTTTTAAAGAAAATCCAGAGATCTTGTGAAAGGCTGGGAATATACACTTGAGAACAGGGAAATGGAAAGAATGGCCACTGGCTGCTCTTTCTCAATCTTAAAAACAGCAACTGTTAACTTATTTACAAAACAAACTGACTCAAAGACATAGTAAATAAACTTATGGTTACCAAAAGGGAAAGGGGAGTCGGGGGAAGGATAAATTAGGAGTTTGAGATTAGCAGATTACTATATATGAAATTACAAGGTCCTACTGTACAGCACAGGGAAATATGTCCACTATCTTATAATAAACTCTAACAGAAAAGAATCTGAAAAGGAATATATCATATATGTATGTATAACTGAATCACTTTTTGTATATCAGAAAGTAACACAACATTGTAAATCAACTATACTTAAATTTTTAAAAATCACCAATTTTAATTTCTACCATCTGCCCACCACGTTCTGTGTTTAGAATTCCCAGGGGCCCATTATGCCTCTGTTTTCCTCCTGTGAAAGTGAAAGGTTACATTCCAGGGGTTCATCCTGTGTCCTCCCCACTCACTGCCCAGACCCAACAGGAGAAGGGAGGCACCCTGGCTTGCTGGAGGGTGCTTCCACAATCCTGCCACCACCAACCTGCACCCGGGTCAGTCTGGGGAGCACTGTTCTCCAAGCTTGCATGGAGCATGAGTATTTTCAAGTCAAAATCCCAGCTGTCTCCAGGAAGTGTCCATGTGAAAACGTGCAGGCCTTGTCTGGACCTACACTGTTCCCTGACTGAAGGACTGCAGACCAGAAATAAAACCATGAAGCACTACAGCCACAGGGATTCAGGAGCAACTAATTATATGCTTCAAAGCCTTTGAGAAATAGAACCAGAAACACTGTAAGATGCCTTTCCTCTGTCGTCCACTCCAGAAACCCAGTTTCATTTATAAGACACTGAACTTCCCAGTTCTCCTGAATCATAACTCTAAGAAAAGGCTTTAGTGAGCACCTGTTGTCTGTGCTTTTACTTCCTCCTTTCCTATGAATGGAAAAACCAATCACCCAAGGTCAGGTAGTGGAATGCATAAACTTCGGAACTGTTCAGCTGGAAAGACAGAAAAATCAGAAACTTAAAAGATCGTTCTACAATGCAAATGTATTTGACTTCGGAAACTGTTGTTATGATGAGGTCAAAGAGCTGCAGGATGTTCTGGGAGGTTAACACCTTTCATTTCAAGCCCCAGGAACGTGGTTTGGGAAGAAAGAAGAATTTTCATGCTTAAGCTGAAGAGTGAGGGGAAAAAAATCAGTAATCCACTTGTGTGTGTGGGTTGCTACTTTCAGCAACAAGGTGTGTTGTGTATCACTACTTATCATTTACACTTGTCATAGTCCAAGTGGAAGTGCTAATAATTTAAAAATCATTTAAAGCATCTTTCCAACCAGGACTGTTCTAAGAAATGGAGGTAAAATCTCCTTTCAGGAAAAGGAACAGTAGTTATAGAATCATACTTACAAATGCAAATATAGAATATGTATACACACACACACACACACAAACACACACACACACACACCAGTGCCCATGCATGCCCATGTACACACACATATATCATAGGGTGCTTGTTCTCTACACATACATATATACATATGTGTATATGTATATATAAAATAACTATTGATTTACTTGAACTCAGACATGGGCATGTGCCCTCCAAATTTAACAGGAGTTCTGTTATAACACTTCTGAATAATTACCAATGACATACATATTCTTCCTATGGTACAGTGATTTAAAAAAATAATAAGCCAGCAAAATAAACCAACAAAGAACTTTCAACAAGCTACCTCCATCAATCCCACATTTGGTACAACTATAGATCCTGGCTCAGCATGTGGTGTCTTCAAATGTCCTATCCAATGTTTACACTGCTTGCTACATGATCTAAGCAGTTCTGTGTACTCTTGGCAATTCACCACACTAATGAAAGGTTTAACATATCAGGAAGGATAAATAATTAAGGAATTCAGAAGGGAGACACAGCTGTTCCTCAAAACCAAATTTTCAGAAGAGAAAGGATTAATTTGCAATCACATATGTAACCCTCAAGATGAGACAGAATTTAAATAGCAGCAGAGAAATACTAGGCGACCCTGAGTGCTGCCAATGCCCATGGATGGCCTCTGTTTCATGTGGTTGGGCTGGTGCATCTCCAGCACAGAGTCTGAAGCAGACAGTCTGCAGGTTATTAACCCCAGCCCCCTTCCCACCAAGGATGCTAGTCTTCAGGTTCTCTCTTATTTTAGCTTTGTTCTCCTGAATCAAGTTTTCAAGTTTTACAGAGCATGTTGGAGTAATATTTCGTAACAGATACCCTGGAGATCATTATTCAAATGAGATGATTTAATCCAAGTGACCCCCCCCAAAAGTATCAGATATGTAAACAAGAAGCCATTCTGAGTGATCTGTTATGAAAGCAGGTAGTGAGTGTCTAATACGGAAAGAGATAGTACATACCTTCTGGAGAATTCATGCATTCCTTTGCAATGATATAAGGCTAATTGAGGCCAACAGGCCAATAGGCAGCCTGCCAGCCCTCCTGTCCTTAAAAAAGGAAGCGTGTGATTTGAACAAGGAGATAAAAGAGGAGAGAAGGGACTAGAAAAGAAAGGGAGGAAGCAGGGTGGTATCTCAGGAGCTTTAGACTTCATTGTCTGTGAAGGGGAACCTGCAGTTCGCCAGATAAATCCTGTTCTGAGAAGCGTCTCAACAATATTCTCCTTGAGAAACAAAACAAATGAAGACGCCTCCACATGCTAAAATTCTCAAAAGGCAACCATGACAAATGAGATCCCAGCTCATTTTGTTCTTCCAAATGACAGAAAGCTATTCTCTGGATTGAATGAATTCTCTGAAATGTCATGGGTCCATCTGGAAGTTCCTTGGAAACTCAGAAGCCATTCTTTTCTGAGCCTGGAGACCAAGAGAGACCCGATTTCTCTACTTTAGAGCCAAACCTCGCCCCAATGGCGGAGACAGAGAATCGTGGTGTTCCTTCATAGACTCTTCAGCATGCTGGCTGCATTTCCACAGGCATTTTGCACACTACAAGGACTCTCATTATAAAAATTGTAAAATTAAAGGGAAGTTGCAGATACGCTGCTGGGTCTTCATTACAGAACTGATTAAGACGCAGAGTAAGCACAAGCCGCAGTCAAAGACATCTTCCACAACATGAAAGACCAAACCACGTTCTGAGCAGCTCCTCTGTGGGGTTGAAGGTCTCCGTGACCGCAGGTCTTGGGCTTGTCTTCAGGGCCAGATCTGTGCCTGGCCCAGGAAGTCTGGCCAACTCCACCAAGTCTAAATTCTACAGTTTCAGTGAGTGAATGGAGAAGGAAATGGCAACCCATTCCAGTATTCTTGCTGGGAAAATTCCATGGACAGAGGAGTCTGGCGGGTTACAGTCCATGGGGTCACAAAGAGTCAGACAGGACTGAGAGGAGAGCACACACAGAGTCAATGAATCCAGAAACCATTTGAACAACTTACCTTGCTCCCTATTACCTTTGGAGAAAACCAAAACAAAACGAAAGGATCTATGGCTTTTGAAAGTACAAGGAAGTATGAGGAAGAACCTCTTGTATTTGAGGAAAAGCCCACAAAAATCGCAGTTTAATCCCTGCAAGACTTGTTCATGGCTTTGTGCTCATGGTTCGCTCAGAAAATTCAGAGAAGTCACTTCCTTTAAATGAGAATTGCCCCCAAGTCTGCCTCTATCTGTGGTACACCAAGCCCTGACTCAGGCAATGCAATGACCTTTCCAGTCTTTCTTATATTTGACAAAATATAATCACACCATAGTTCCTGATCTAACTACCCTGTCAGAATGAAAGCCCTAAGCAGATTGCTTTCTAGAAAGGTAAACAGTGGCTGGGCTTGTGTGAATCGTGAATTGTGAACACTCTGAAGTCCTCCTATTCATGAAGATTGTGACTTTTTTTTTCTCCTCTTGGTCTCCACCTCAATCAGAAGTCATTAGAAGGTTGTCTTCCCTCTTATTAAACTAACCAACTAGCCCATTCAGATCCACTGGTTCTCCCATCCCTATTCCAGGAAAATAGGAAAAACACACTATGTGTTTATGTATGGAATTGGCAGATACCCAAGAATTAGGAATATTTTTTTTTTAATGATAGCTAAGGGATTTAAATAGATGGGGAAACAATGGAAACAGTGAGACATTTTATATTTTTGGGCTCCAAAATCACTGCAGATGGTGACTGTAGCCATGAAATTAAAAGACACTTACTCCATGGAAGGAAAGCTATGATCAACCTAGATAGCATATTAAAAAGCAGAGACAGACCTTTACCAACTAAGGTCCGTCTACTCAAGGCTATGGTTTTTCCAGTAGTCATGTATGGATGTGAGAGTTGGACTATAAAGAAAGCTGAGCACCAAAGAATTGATGCTTTTGGACTGTGGTGTTGCAAAAAACTCGAGAGTACCTTGAACTGAAAGGAGATCCAACCAGTCCATCCTAAAGGAAATCAGTCCTGAATATTCATTGGAAGGACTGATGCTGAACCTGAAACTCTAATACTTTGGCCACCTGATGTGAAGAACTGTCTCTTTTGAAAATACCCTGATGCTGGGAAAGACTGAAGGTGGGAGGAGAAGGGGACAACAGAGGATGAGATGGTTGGATGGCATCACCAACTCAATGGACATGAGTTTGAGTAGGCTCCAGGAGTTGGTGATAGACAGGGAAGCCTGGTGTGCTGCAGTCCATGGGGTTGCAGAGTCGGACACAACTGAGCAACTGAACTGAACTGATGGAATTTCTTTTCTCTTGCAATCTTCAATTAACTCTCAGCAAGTAAGTTTACTTGCTGCACCTCAAGAAGTTCTAAGCAGAAAGTTAAGACATTTGTCTGCCAACACAACAGAATTTTCTTTTTTATCACCATGTGAAAACACTAAGTGGCTCAGGTACTTGACCAAGCCCCACATTCCATAAATCCTTAATGATAATCTCACTTTGCCCAACAAACTTTTCAGCTTATTCACTACTGAGTTGCTCAAAAAAAAAAAAAAAATGACAAGGATACAGAAATGCCTCTCCAACAAGTAACAGAATTTGTTCTCAGCAGGTGTGACAACCTCTCTTGCCACCTTCACCTTGAACAAGTCTTTGGAAGCCTTTACCTGGACTATTTCTCTGAATGAAGAGATTAGATTATGATAGTCAACCTTTTTGTACAATGGGAGGGTTTTATAAAATTTTCTTCTCACAGTTTGAAAGATTTTTTTTCTGATTTAACTCATCCTTCACTTTTTATTATGCTCAGAGACAAATAAATGCCCTGTTTTATATGGCTGACTCCTCATGCGGTTCTGGGCTCAAAGTTTCTATCGTTCAAGGAGCTTCCTCACAACTCCATCTAACTAGCCTGCTCTCCCTACTCCCATGAAACTGAGTCCCCATCCACAGCTCTGACCGTACTCACATCCTCTTTACCACGGTATGCCGCCTTGTAAGTTGCTTCACTGTTGCTATGACACCCGTGGGGTCTCCCTTTTCAAGAACAGAGGCATCCTGAGACCAGGCCCACACCTGTCTATTTACATGGGTATTTTCAGCACTGGAGACAATTCACACCACGGGTACTCAGCAAATGTGTTGAATGAATGAACAAATGAATGAATGAATCAGACCTTATGAATGACTGGATTCCAACCGAACGTAGAAAGATTGGTCATGAAAGTTAGATTCTTCTACTGTCCTATGCTGTCATAGAGCAGTGGTCCCAAGAAGGGTCAATCTTGCCCCCACAGACTCCAGCCCAGGAATATTTCAAGACATTTTTGGTCCTCACAACTGGTTGAGGAGGTGGTGTTATTGGCATCTAACGGGGAAAAGCCAGGGATGTTGCTAAGCATCCTACAATGTGCAGGACAAACCCCATAAGAAAGAATGATCAGGTCCAAAATGACAAAAATGGGGAGCCTGGAAACCCTGTCACGAGTGGTCTCGAGGTATTTTCAGTTTCTGAATAGAAGCCACCTGGCTTCATAAGCCTTTCATGTGGTCCTGGCCGAGGAAACTCTGGACTAGACGATCAGCAAGCTCAAAGATTCTATGATTCTATGATTCAAGATGATCTTACCAGCCTTCCTGTCCTATGATATCATGAGTTTTTTAGTTTTATTTTTCTGATTTGGGCATTTTACTATAAATGTTTTAAGAAAAATCCAACATTAAGGCATGTTACTGGTCCATCTTTCTCTAGTGATAAGCCCCTTGCACTGATGATGACCCTACGGGCTTTGTGGGTAAGGGCTTAACATCATTAAAAATTGTCAAGTCCTACAGTTAGCACATGGCCTCCAACTAAAATTTCTATGAAAAATATCATGCACACTTTCTCTTCTCCAACATAAAAAAATATCTTCTCTCAAAGTGATGGGGCCCCAGGCTAATCAAAATCACTCTTCAAAGGATGAGTACTGTGTTCCTTCTGGTTCTTATATCCTCAGGGTCCAGCATAGATCTGGCCCTCCCTGACAAGACCCGTGGGATGAATGAGTGTACGCATGCCTGCATTCCAGGAGAAAATTAAACCAGTGGTACCAACAGAAACTAAACACTTAGGAACCTAAGCAATTCCAGAAAGGTTCCATGATCAGCAAAGCAAAATAAAACTTAGCACCATATGATCCTGCCCCTAGTCAACTAGTAAAGTTCATGAAGCCACATCACAGGGCTTGGCTGACTACTGAGATAGTAAGAATTCTGAGTTCCCACTTGTCCGTGATATGTGAAGTGGCCATCTTACTTTTCCTCACTATCCGAGGGGAAAGGGACTTCCCTGGTTGTCCAGGGGTTAAGAATCCACCTGCCAATGCAGGGGACACAGGTTCTATCCCTGGTTTGGAAAGATTCCACCTGCCTTAGGGCAGCTAAGCCCATGTGCTCACGCTCTAGAGCCCGTGTTCTGCAACAAGAGAGGCCACTGGAATGAGAAGCCTGCCCACCACAACTAGAGAGTAGCCCCCACTCACCACAACTAGAGAAAGCCCGCATGCAGCAACGAAGACCCAGCGCAGCCAAATAAGGAAATAAAAAGGATCGAAAGGGAGAAGATACTCTGGTGACACCATTCCACCACATATTTCTAACACTGCTCAGCTCCCCTGAACTGATGTGACACTTGGAGTCATCACCTAGGCCTTCACTAGACTGTCTGGTTGCCTACACTCCACCAAAAAAACCTTTCAATTCTTGTTTGCAAAGATTCTGGAAACCCGGAGGAACGACTCTCCCCTGTAGCTCAAAACTGTATAAACCTTTTTAGTAGAGGGAACTATCGTGTTGGTCAAAAGAGACATTCAGGATTTTTCTGGAAGGTGAAAACAGAAAAATCCGAATGAAGTTTTCGGCCAACACAATATAACAACATTAGACAGAAGCAGAGTTTTCTCAAGCTCTTCCCTGGTGGCTCAGAGGGTAAAGAATCTGCCTGCCAATGCAGGAGACCCAGGTTTGATCCCTGGTTCAGGAAGATCCCCTGGGAGGAAGGAAATGGCAACCCACTCCAGTATTCTTGCCTGGATAATTTCATGAACAGAGGAGCCTGGTGGGCTATAGTCCATGGGGTCCCAAAGAGCTGGACATGACTGAGTAGACTAACACTTTAAAGTTTTCTCTCCTTGGCTTCTGTAAAAATGTTGAAACAATAAATTATGAGAGGAGATCTCAAAGACCATTTAGTCCAACATGGCCCAATATTTTCATTTTTCAGACTGTGAAATTAAGGTCTCAGGAAAATTAGTCTGCCCAACGTTTCTGGAACATATTCTCTGGAGCAGGGGGACAAAAAATCTGTTGAATTCCATAATTTGGGAAAGGAAATCAGCAGTGAAAACACTCTATAAATGTTATTCAGTTCATTAATAGCTATTCACACTTGAAGTCCATGCTCCATATATTCTCACTAACAGGAGTGTTTCTTCACTGAGGAGGCAGATTCCAGCATAACCCCCAGTGTCTCCTCCACTCTGCATTCTGTACTCAGGAGCTTAACTGAAAAGGTACAAAATCCATCGTCTGCAGTTTGACTGTTCAAAGATCTTCTTAGGCATGCAAGCAGTGTGCCCCTGCTTTGGAAACACATTTGGAAGACTGAAAGTTGCTGACAAAGGTATACACAGAAGGACGAGAGCTATAACACTGAATTATCTTCCCTCAGAATCCAACCTCGTGGAATCAGAACAAGGTTATGTAGTAGCTTTATGCCCGCCAAATCTACCCCATGAGGAACATCGTCTTATTTCTTATGGAAAATGTGCTCTGCCAACAAAGCCGCTGAAGAGGCTGGCTGAATGAGTCTTAGGGGTATCTGGAAATATCAGGGTCAGTTCATTTAAACAAAGGGGAAGAGTAGTCAGTCCTCCAAACGCCTGGCAGGAAAGCTTTCTCCTTGTGGCACAACTAGTAAGTGGCTCAGACCAGTAATTCCAGAATATTGGTGATGCCATCACTTCAAATTACGTATCATGTCCTAGAACCAACCACAACTTAGAATATTTCACCATGTTTACTATACTATATATATTAAGTATATATATATTTATCTATATTCCTAATAGATCTCTCTATCCATTTGTTGGATATAAAAACCTAAATGTGGACTTCCCTGCTGGCTCAGTGGTAAAGAATCTGCCTGCCAATGCAGGAGACACAGATTCGATCTCTGGTCCAGTAAGATCCCACATGCCACTAAACAACTAAGCCCAGAAGCCACAACAACAGAAGCCCGTGCTCTCTAGAGCCACTGCAATTAGAAGTCCGCGCACCACAGCTAGAGAGTGGCCTGCATTCGCCGCAAACAGAGAAAGCCCATGTGCAGCAACGGAGACTCAGAACAGCCAAAAGTAAATACATTTTTTAAATTTTTATTTATTTAGCTTTATCCAAAAGGCCAGAAATCATCTATAACTTTTCAAATATTCCCTGTAAAATCTCTTAGGAAAGGGTCCCTTATCATAATGAAAAGAAGGACTTAGAAATCAGGAAGATGCTGAGATCTCCATGTTTGTCCATGTTTTTCTTCCCATAGAATACTTGCACTGACATTTTGAAGATCCACGTAATTTTCGTCTTTGAAGTAAATGATTCTCAAAGAGAGGTCCCTAGACCAGCAATATCATCATCAGCAAAGAATTCATTAAGACGGGAATTTCTCATGTTCCACTCCAGACTCTGAATCAGAAACTCTGGGGTAGGGCCCCACAATCTATATTTTTAACAAGCCCTCAGGGTGATTTTGATGTTCACTCCAGTTTTAAGATCAAGCTCAACTATTCCTTCCACTCCCTGAGACCACCAGCTAAAATCATGAGTTTCATTCTCTTCGCACTGGGAATCCTACTTAGAAGGGCTGTTGATTGAATGAATATGATAATAGCTATGCAGTCTTTAAAGAGCCTAGAAGAGGACTAATGTTTGCAAATATTTCACTTCTTATTTAGCAATTACTGGGAAAATACTAAGTTGCAGAATCTAGCATCAGAAGTTAGTAAGAGCGCACCCACAAAAGACAGAGTTAATATCTGTGAAAGAATGAACACTGTGGCCAAGACAATGCTGATACTGATATTCATCTCGCTTAATAATTTCAAATCATTCATGACACGGTGTCCTTGATATTTCTAAAGTGGAATGTGGCAATCCACAAAGGAAAGAATTGGAGTGTTTCATCCAAAAAATACAAAGAGTTGGGTAAATCCTGAGGACCCTAGACTCTTCCATGACAGGAAGCTTTGTTAGTAAACAAAATCTTATTAGAAAACACTTTCAAACTTGGAGTGGTTATTTGATTATCACACTAAAGCTGCAGTTCTGAGTTAAATCCGTTGTGAGAATCAACATTTGAAAACATAAATGTGTTTGGAAATCCCTCAAAAGAAGGGTTTGTGCTTTAAGCTAACCAAGGGACTTCAGAAAAAAAATGGTGGCTAAATGTCTCAAATTACGAACAAAGACTCAAGTAAAGGAAAAGAAAGAAGAAAATATAAACAACAACAACAAAAAACCTGCCCACCCCAAACCAGTAGATCTATGGGACCCTCAACTCAAAAGCAGTATTTAAAATTGAATCACAGAGTTCATCAACTGTGTCGTACCAGCGCATCTAACCAGGACCTTTGTAAATTGCTGAAGGCTACAGAAGAAAGACAGTCCATCAACACCCAGATTCAGGTTGTGAAAGCAGAATTAAGCAGGACTTAAGGAGGAAATTTAAGGTATTACCCTCCTTACTTGCAAGGCAAAAGAAAGTTCTCAGAGGTATATCCTAATTAAAGATAAGTTAGGGAAAAATGAACGGAGGTCAAGAAAAGTGAAAGAAATACGGCAGGGAAAAGACCAATGAACAATCTATTTTGAAAGAACAGGGCACAGAAGAATATTATATAAAACAACAGATAATATAAAAGAAGATATCAAAGATAAGGTGATAAAACATCAGAATGAGATAAAAGAGAAGCTGGCAGTTGAAGAAAGAAACTGACAACAAAAATAATATCACTGCAGAACCAATAAATACATTAAAGTAATAAGAGGCAAGATCCACAAACCAAAAACAGAGTTGATGATATGGAAAACAGTCTTCAAAACACTGCACAAAATGCAGAGGAAAAGGACAAGTAGATGAAAGCCAACAGAGAAGATGACAGATAAGAGGGCTTGAAAACAGAGATCCAACACACAGATAAAAGGTATTCTCGAAGTAGACAGCAAAACAAAATATGCTCAAATCCATGATGGAAGCTAACTTCCTTGAAATAAAGGAATATCTGATGCTCCAAAGAAAATAACAAAGAATCATAAAAACTGAGACATTCTGGTAAAGTTACAGTTTTCTAGGATAAACACTGATTTCCATAAAGTCAAGATTTTTAGTCAGTTGCAGGGAGAAAAGTCAAGACAGCCACAGAGTTCTTCCCAGTAACTTTCAATGATGGAAAGAAGTGAATGGATGTCTACAAAGAAAGAGAATGAATGATCAGAGAATCATTTCCCAGCTGAATTCGCAACCATGTATAAAAGTAATAATAATTAAAAAAAACACACACATTTTCCAATCAACATGGTAAGAGAATGCAGCACTTAGTGAGTTTTCTTCAGAATCTATTCAATGATGTAATATATCCAACGGAAAGTTCAAAATCAAGATCTCAAGAATGGGGAATTTAGAGGTAAGGAAAGGATGAATCCACTTACATTTAGAACAAAGACTGATCCATTTATAATAATTACAAAACAAAACCACAATCCCTTCAGGGGAACAATTATAATAATAATAAATTATTCCATATAATAATAACAATAAAATTATATAGAATTTGGAATCCTCAAGCATAACAACAAAAATAAAGATGTAGGGGTGAAGTGGCATTAGAAGATAAACAGAAGTGGGAGAATATTCTCAAGTCTCACAGAAGGATATATATATGTGATAGTATTCTTTCTAGAGTTTATAAACAGAGCTATTAAAGTTAAAAATTTAATTAATAATAAAAATAAACAGTGACTACATAGCTTTTAATTTCTTTTTGATCAAAGAAAACACAGCCCGTGGAGTAAAAAACAGAACAAAGGAAAGTGCATAGAAATACACAAGTACGTGCAAAAAATTAATTAGAATCAAGTATAGAAGATAAACCATAAATGTGAACTGGACAGCTACTATGGAAAATATTCCAAGACTAGATTCAAAAGCAAACTCCAAATGTATTTTGTCTACAAGAGACACACATACAGCAAAATGACACAAATGCTTTAAAATTATGGTTCAAGTATATCAAGAAAAGAAAAGTAGGGATACTGATATATCAAGAAAAGAAAAGTAGGGATATTGATAAATATGAATCAAGTTTAAATTAAATTTAAATCAATTAAAATTAAATCATGATTCAAATTAAATCATGTTTAAGATAAAAAAAGCCTATAAGCTTAGCTTCAAATTTTTGTAAAAGTAGAAAGAGAAAATAACAACAGGAAAATAAATTCTATTTTTCAAAGTTTAAAAGTGAACATTTAGGGAATTCCCTGGCGGTTCCGTGGTTAGGACTTCACCCTTTCACTGTAGGGGGTACAAGTTTGATCCCTGGTCAGGGAACTAAGATCCAACATGCCACATGGCGTGGCCAAAAAAAAAAAAACCAAACACGAATATTTAATAGTGTAAAAAATTATGTAAAAAACCTCACAATGAAGATTGATCATGAATATTTATGCCTCCAACAACACCAGCTGGAGAAAGAAAAAAAGTGATACAAGAAGAAACAGATATAAGTTCTTAATATGTTAAATGGAGAAAGAAAACTAAGGATAGAATTAACAATTAATAAAATTGAATTGAGATACATTTCAAATTCTGTATCATGTAAACAGGAAGCACATCTTCATTTCAAGCAAGTATGACACATTTACAAAGGTTTTCAAATGCCCGTGGAGGCTTACAAGTGTCTATAATGCCACAATTAAGAGATAATAAATTACAAATAGAAAAAAAGTAGTCTATCATTTCTTTTTACACTGCAGCAACACCTGGGGAAAAATGAAAACTAGAAATTCCAAACACTTGGAAAAAAAATCTTTAACATTCTTTTAAACAATCAGGATAACCAGAAACAAAAACTCAACTACAGAATGTGACTTTAAAAATCTTATTATGTAAAATGTGGAATTTAGAAAAGCTGTACTTGGAGGAAATTTCATAGCTCTATGAAAATTATGAAGAAATAATAATACTTCTTGTAAGTCAAGAAATAAGGCTAAATGAATTAAACATCTAACTCAAGAAAAAGAGCAAGAAAGGATTTAATTAAGATAAAGACAAAAAATCAGGAGTCAAAAAAAAAAATAAAACTGACAGTAATCACTTATTTTTTAAAAATGCAATTCTGTGCAAAATTAAATAAAAACCACTATCTAGCCTAATAAGAGAAGGGAAGGCAAAACACTTCCCTTTTTTAATTATAAAAAATTAATAATAAGCAGAAAACATCCATGAATGTAAATGAAAATAAAATATAGTTTAAAAATTACTATGTACAACTCATAATAATATTTGTAAACCTAAGTGTCAGAGAGGATTGTCTAGAAACACATATACTATCAAAATTAATCCAAGAAAAGAAACCCAATCAGAGAAGGGTTTTCAAAAATTCAGTATATCAAATGATTTTTAAACTGGTCCAAAGTCTAAAGCATAAGAGTGTTACCAATTTATTTCCAAACACACTGCAGTGTAGCATAAATATCAAAGCTCACTGTCAAAACAATAAACAGCAATATAAAAATAATAAAAGTAGACCAATGCACTTATAAACATCGGGGCAAAAATTCACAATAAAATCCAGGTGCACATTAGAGGAATATCACTCCATGATCAAGTGGGGTTCACTGCAGGAAGGCAGTATTTCGGTACAAGAAAATCTAGGGAACTCTGGTGGTTCCAGTGGTTAGGACTGTCACTGCTGAGGGCCCAGTTCAACCCCTGGTTGGGGAAATAAGATCCAGAAGCCACGCACAGCCAAAAAAGAAAATCTATATTCCACCATATTAGGAAGTCAAAGAAGAAAAAAATGATTTCATCAACATAGAAAGACTGGACAGCATTTGATGAAAATCCAGAACTATTGATCATTAAAATGTTTTAATAAGATATATATAAACACTTTAATGTGTATATATATATATATATATACACATAAAACTCAGCAGCATGCTTAATAATAATACATTATAAAAATACAAATAAAAAATCAGACAAGGATCATCACTATTACTTAGCATTGTGGAAATCCTAGCCAATGCACTTGTACAAGAAAATAGACACAACAATTGGAAAAGATGAAAGAAAGTCTCTAATATTTACCAGATAATTCACCTGAGTGTGGGCCCAGGTGAACAACACTTTCTACTTAATAATTTAACTTTTTTTTTTTTTCAACAAGACATTATTACTTTAACATTTTAAAACCCACCATGAAATGTCAAGCACAAGAGTGAGGTGGCAAGGTATTGTTAGTTATCAGTGGTTTGTACCTCAGTTCACCAAGAATATTGACTCTTCTGCCAACCCTGGCATTCCATTTTCTACCCAATTTGACTCTTTAATGACTCTTTAAGTCAATAATCTCAGATGATCCCTATGCAGTAATTTCAGGAACTCCAGTCTTAAGGTCAGGAAGATAATTTTTCATCAATTATATCTGCATATAATCAAGTCTGAATCAACAGGTTGCTCCACCCATGTATTGATGCTATACTCTATCTCTTCCTTAAAGGAATTTTAAGCAAATGGGTGGCAACCTATGAGAATGACCTCCTGAAATCACATTAAGAGGCCCAAACCAGCGTCTCTCCCTCATAACCAACTAGAAGAATCCCAGCCTTGGATCTGTCTTAATCACTGTTGTCTCCCTACTCTGCAGTGGTATCCCTGCAAATTCATGGTTTCAAACTTACCCATAGTCTGCAGTCTGAGAAGTGGAAGAGGTTTCCAGTTTCTGTCTCTGTTTCCCTTTCTCTCGTCCATGGGTACCTATCCTCTCCCTCCTCTCTTGCCCCAGTGGAAGGCAGGCTCCAGCCCTTTCTAAGACCTGGGCTCTGATCAGCCCTTTCCTGCCTCACCTGGGAGCCCACCTGGTCTGCAATTTCAATTTCTCTCTGACTACAGCTAAGTCATTCCCATCTTAAAGTCTCCTATCCAGGAGGAACTCACCCCTCCTCAAAACACACACAAACACACTCACACACTAACTCCATGTCCCTCTGACCTATATTCTCCCCTGGGAAAACAATACAAGTACAGTCAAAACCACCTAGAGTTGAATCTCAACTCTATGCCTTATGAGCTATATGAATTCTTGACAAATATATTAATTCTCCAAACCTTTATTTCCTCAGCCACACACAGAAATCCACATTTCATAGGGACTAATCTGGATAATGACTGCAAAGCATTTGGCATAGTAGCTGGCATATAGGAAGATGTAACTATAATTGCCATAATTACCAAGAATTCCCCCTTTTCACAGACAAGCTGCTTTCATGCTCCTTACTTCTCCCTCGGTCCACTCCATCTGGCATTTGTAACTACCATTCTGCAGAAACAAACACACCATGGTCAGGAATGACCTTCTTTGGACCAATGAAAGAATACTTCTACTCCTTATGTAACTTAACCACGACTTCTGCACCATTCTCCACCATAACCCGCTTTCTCCTTTAAAATAACTCTTTTCCCTGGATACAGAAGAACCGTCTCCCTCAGAACTACCTGTCCCCTCCAGAACTGCATTCATCTTTCAGTCTCACTTGGGACCAGGGTCTCTCAACCTCAGCATCACTGACCTTGGGGGCCAGGTTTTGTTGTTGGAGGGCTGTCCTGGGCACTGAAGGATGCCTGGCATCACCCCTGGTCTGCACCCAATAGATTCCAGTAGCATCTCCCTCCCTTGCCCCACTCACCCCCAGTACTGACAACCAAAGTGTTTCTGCTGGTCTCACTGGAGACACTTGGGGGAAATCATCCCCAGTGAGAACCACTCTCTCCAGAGAGCCCCGTCCAGCACTGCAGGGCTGAGCTGAGACCCCTCCTAGGTGTTCCTAACCCTCCCAAGCATTTCCCACACAGCACTGTCTGCCTACTTGCCTATCTCCTCACACTGCAGTGTAAATTCCTTGGGAGCCGGGACTGTTTGGTTCAACCTCAGCCCGTGCCAGTTTCCGGAACCCACGTACTCTTCTTCCTCCCGCTGAAAACAAATTTATTATAAGACATACTCTAATAGGCTTCCCTGGTGGCTCAGTGGTAAAGAATCTGCCTATCAACACAGAAGACATGGGTTTGAACCCTGGGTTGGAAAGATCCCCTGGAGAAGGAAATGGCAACCCACTCCAGTGTTTTTGCCTGGAGAATTCCATGGACAGAGGAGCCTGGCAGGCTACAGTCCATGGGGTCGCAAAAGAACTGGACGTGATTTAGTGACTAAACAACACCCCAACACTATAATATAGTTTTCAAGGTTAGAAAACCCCATGCACAAAATGTAAGCTTGGATTATAACATGCATCCTTTTTGTACAAAATGTGGCGGCTAGTGTCTCAGTAGCTAGAAAAATAAGGAATCAGGCTGGACTGAAGAACGGCATGTGTCTGGCGGGGGCAGGGGGAATGTTAATGCATGAGCTGAGCATCAGAATGAGAGATGGGCTTTAGCCTCAGTCCTCCATGGACAGGAATTAGGGGCCTGTTCTACCAGGAGATCAGCAGGACCCTTCTGCTGGTTTCCCTCTGGATTCTCAAGTTTAAGTCATCTCCTTCCTAATCTTAATGCTGTCCTTGTCTTAAGACTTCCTGGCTGATTTGGAAATTCTGAAACTTAATGATATGTTTCTACCTTCATCCTCCTCCCTTCACATCCTTGTGCGCATTACGTTCCTTAAACTGTCCCTGCCTCTGGCAATGAAATTTCAGACAAAGAAGAGTGTCCTTACAAAATACCATTTTCACTTATAAAACACTGCTGTATCCCAGGAAGCTGATGTATCGGAGGGATGGGAAATTTCAGGATTGAAAAGAACGAACTGGTCTCCAAACAGTTTATTTCTATGGAATTTCTGGGAAAAAAAAAAAAAAGTCTTTGAAGACCCACATATTAAACAGAAATGAGGTCATTGATGGTCAAGGTTCAGTACAGCTAGGCAAAGCTCTCTTGTCTCCAAAGCTAAGCACCCCAGGCATCCAGCTCCTTGGCCTCCATTACAAAGCCTGTGCTTCTCCTTAAGGAATTCTTAGGGGAAAATTCTAAGGAATTTTCACAGGTATAAATCAGTGAAAAAATTAGCTGCACAACATAACGCATTGTCTCCTGCTAGTTAAATAATAACGGTAATAACAATGATGTTAGTATATAAACACAGGAAAACAATGAGAAAATATATTCCCCAAACACTCCACAGTGAAGTTCTCTCTGGGAGTGGAGTTAAAAAGGACTTTCACTTTCCCTGAATTCCAGCTTCTAGAATGTTTGTATATTTGTTATTAGTATGTCGGTTTTACAAGCTGCAGATGATTTTTAAAAGTTTGAGTGTTTTCAGAGAAATAAACAAGCAAAACGGTCCCCCTTTAAAAAAAAAAAAATCCCCAGGTCCAACAAGTCAGCCCACATATTAGGGAACATGTGGGTGTGTGATCACTTTGGTGTGTAAATACTTAATATGTGTCCACATAATAATGTGGACACAAAAGCAGCAGAGCCAAGACTGACCACAGAACACTAACTGCCTATTAGCAAATAGGCCCAATGGCAATGCTTTGCTAGCTCTCTACAGGAACTTCATACGGGAGCAGGTGCATCCCAACTACTTGAGAAAGTAAGGTTCAGCTGGAACACAAACTTCAATCAGTCAATCAGCGAACCCAGTTAACAAACCGTTCCATCTAATGTTCAGTTTTGTTCCATGAGGCCCAAGAAAGACAAAGACTGTTCACCAGGGACTGCACCCTTTACCTTATACCTCAAAACAGGTACATCTTAAATATCCCTCCAGGAAATACTAGAGGCAACATAATCCATTAGCCCCCTGGAGACACATGGGACACCAGTCATGACCACTTCATCCCACAACTGAGATAAGGTGAGAAATCTGAGACTCAATGAGGTAAAGTCTGGCTTCGAAGTATCTTCTCATTGCCAAAACCATTACATCACACATCTAGGCGGGTGAAAATGGAATCGTTGACCTGGAGCTCTCTGCCCTCATTTAAAAGAAAAATCATTTTCAACTGAGTCCAAAACACATTTATTGACCAGCGACCATGTGCCAACACCAAGCATTTATTGAACACTTGAGTGCCTACTAGATAGCTAGTATGGTTCTAGACCTAGGGGGAAAAAAAGAAAGAAACATGGGCAGGGGGTGTACAAAAGGTGGTATATGGGGAGTCAAAAGGTAGGTGTAAGCAATGCTCCTCATGGAAGTTAAAATATAGTTGGGACAAGACTAACAGAAAAGAAATTAGACAATAAAGAATTCTAAACACTTGATAATGAAGTGTGGACTGTTAAGGTACAGTTTCCAAGTACAAAGATGATGAGAACAGCTGGGAAAGCAAAGGACACAGTGGGTCCACGGGTTTGATAATGAATGTTCTTGAAAGCTAAGCAGCCAGCTGGGTCAGTAGAACTCACCCAGGTATGAGCAAAGAGAGATAAAAGGATCTCACCCTAGAAGTTGGGATCTAGCTTTATCGCCTACCACCTGACCTCAAGCAAGATAGTCAACTGCTTCCTCGCCTGTATAAATGGGACTAAAAATATCCATCTCACAGGGATGAAATAAGATAATATCGATGGAGTCTCAAATGTCAGGCCCCTTCCTCCCTCCCTCCCTTCAATGAGAGAGCATCAGGGAACTCTTACTATCCTTAATCAGGGGAGTGTGATATAATGAAAGCTACATCCTCTCAAGATTATTTTGGCAGCACTAGGAAGGACTTCTAGGGGAGGGAGGAGGGGAGGAAGAGAGGATGGTGAGACACACGCTGCTAAGACAGCTTCTGAGATGGTCCAGGGATGAGACAAAGTAGGACTGGCCAGGAAGATGTACTGGAGGTGAGGAGGTGGTCAAACCTACACAGTATTGAGAAGGAAGAGATGACAAAAGCTAACGCTCTGAGGGCTGATCTAACCACCTGGTCAACACTTTCTGACCCAGCTGGAGTAACTATCGAGATGTGGTCCAAGTTTATTTTAATTCAACACTGTCAAGAAGTGTTAGTTCTTCAATGATTGATGAAAAATTGTATTTTTTAATTGCATTTTTAAAAAGAACAGTGCCAATGAAGGTGTAGACTATCACCCAAGAACTTTAAGAAGCAAAAGTCTTTAGGGTGGAATATTTAACTGGATGGTACTCAGAGATACTCCATCAAGCTATAATACTTCCATCAACATATGATAATGGCATTTTCATGTATTTTCCAAGATAGCAAGGAAATTACCTAACTAGCACTGGCAGAAAGAAAGAAATGCAAGCCACGGATATAGAAATTTTAAATTTTTTGGCAGCCAGGAACAGGTGTCATTAGTTTCAGTAATATAGTCTATTTAGCCTAATATATCCAAAAGTATTATTTCAACATATAACAAAAACACATTCATGAGATATTTTACATTTTTTTCCCATTAAGTCTCAAAAATTTAGTCTATTTGAGACTTACAGCAACATCTCCATTCAGACCAGGCACATTTCAAATGCTCAGAATAGCTCAGGGCTACTGTATTGGACAATGTAAACTTAGACAACCTTCAAGGAGGGTCTGAACACAAAGCACTTATTCAATTGAGTTTTCACTGTAACTCACCTTGAGGAAGCCTCTACTGCAGCTGAACATCTGGACTAAAAGATTTTTAAATGCTAATCTAATCACATCACTTCCTTGACTTACAGCTCTACATATCTTTACATTCTCCTTAAGACTAACCAGTTAGGGATCTCTTCCATTCAAGGAGAGTCTGTCACATTAAGTTTTATGGATTACCGAAATAACATCTTGATATCATCTATAAGGATAGAGATACAAAGATATGCCTTAAAGCACACTCTCTCTACCTATATATTGTCAAGCTGGCTTTGTAATGCACCAACCCCAGAGCTAGAATACCTTGGGCCAACAAGGGCTATTTTGAACCTGGCAATTGGTCTGTCTAGCAGCATCCAGCATGGGCTCAGAGACACTTGCCTGAGTTTATACCCACTTACTTATTGTTTGGTCTTAGTAAATTGTATAACCTCTCTATGCCTCCATTTTCTCACCTGCAAAAAGAAATGTTTTAAATAAGATAGTACTGTTTGTAGAATTATAGTATTAAATGAGGATCAGTGAGGTAATACATAAAAACTACTTGGGCACGTGGTCTGTCACCAGTAATTCTTAGCCATTATTTTCAAGGACTTCTTGGTCCTCCAGAAACACCAGAACCGTGTTTTTCAACCATCTCAGAGAAGTCTGTACCAGCACTGCCCAAGGCAAAGAGCAAAGCTGACCTGCGTTCACATCCCTGCATTGACACCTAACACAGATGTGACCACATGACAATTACTTAACCTGTCTGAGCCTCCGTTTTCTCATCTGCTAAATAGGATCCACTGAATAATAACGGTGAAAATTAGACAACAGGGTGGGTCATCTGGCCCTTAGAAACTATAGGGCCTGCCCTCTCTTGAGTACCACATACATTTCCCTTCCCCTTCTCCATCAGAGCCTAACTAACAAAACACAATAGTTCGGGAATGAATTGGTGTGCATCTCTTCTGAGTGAAGGCAAACAGAAACCATTATGACAGGACTGTTTACTATTTCAGTGGGCATCTGCTGTCTTATCAAATCTTTACCGTGTCTTTAATCATCACCAAAATCCATTCCATATAAGCCACAGCAAGCCAACAGGGTCACTGGCTCCAAGATGGACTATTCTATGAAGAGCATGGCAATTTCCTTCCACAATGATACATTCTCACAAGGTTAGAGGATGTCTCCTGAATATCCTCAACTTCCTTTAAAAGCCTACAAAGCATTTGTCATTCATGGGTGAGTCATTCATGGTGTCCTGGAAAGGACTGGTCAGAAGGCAAGGTTTAGGACTTTGTCCTGGCTTTCCACCAACTGTGACTTTGGGGAAGTCACTTGACCTTTGTGGGTAAGAGAGCACATGTGCTTCATAGCATTGTGGTGGAGAACAAATGCTACATAGTGTGTGCTGAAAGCCCTCAGGTCTCACTTATGAAGAGTTCAGCAAATCAACACACAAGGCAACATGAACTTGACTTCCATACTTTACTGCCTTAGTAGCGTATTTTGGAAATTTGTTCTAAGATAAGGAATAGACTATGTCAGCTGTATCACCTTCTGCCTCTTTTCCCAGTTCCAGAGTTAAGAACTGGAGATCCAGACCTCTGACTCTGAAAGCAGGAATAGGACGAGGCAAAGAGGCAAGAACCCTGAGGCCAGGGTGACTCACGGCTGTGGAATTCCTAAGCGGGTGGAATGCTCTGTATTTCTCTTCCCTGTCAAGTCTCTGGGTTAGCAAGGTACAGATGACACAGGGAGGAAACAGGCGTTATTTCTCTGCAGACCAAAATTTTTATACAGGCACACATACATGAATGCATGTGTATGCACCTGCATCCAGCTACGAAGGTCAAGATCTATTAGGTTGTATAAAACCAGAAATCAACACTGTGTTTTAAGAAAAGGGTTGTAGAAAGTATAGCGTCATCTCTTCAGGTGTCTTCTTCACTGCCTTGGAGTTTGGCAAATTAAACGCCATAAATCCTTTGATACAAATTAAATATTCTTAATAAAAAATGTTAGGTAGAAAGAGAACTCCTTTAGCAAGCCATTAAAATTCTTAAATGTTGTGAGCCTCTGAAGTCATGGTTTAGTGTGTGGGACACAGGGATATGTTGCGTGAGAGGCTTAATAATGCCAGAAATTTTTTTAAGTTAAAATTTTAAAAATACAAAGATGGTCCAAAATCCAAAGCAAATAAAGCCTGTATTACATGCTCATGCATAAAGCTACTTAATCTTCTATTGAAGCTGCGCTTTTGTTAAATGGATGCCAGGATCATTCTAGAACAATAGGAAAGGACCTCAAAGGGGACATTCCAAATATCTTGTGCGTGGATTTTCTCACACAGCTGTAGTTATTACAACTCTATTAAACCAGCTGCTAATAATTTTCAAATGGTCCATTTGTTCTACCAGTGACCTTGGGCCACCACCAATTTCAGACCTTATCTTCATGTCTTAATCAACAGCCTCAAATGGAATCCCCTCCTCTTTCAACAGAGAGATGCATTTTGAAGAAAGACTGTTGATCCCATGGCTTCTTTGTCATCAGGGAATTTGTGTAATGTGGAATTTAACCTACAAACCCCAATCTTCCTGAAAGGAAAATGATTCCTCTGAGATTCCCTTCTCTACAGCAAGGTGAAAATGAAACTCTCCCCCCCCCCCCCCCCCCCCGCCTTTTTCTTCCTTGTTTAACAGAACAAAATTCACGGATGGGTCTCTCAGGGCTCTGGAAAACTCTGAATGTGCTTGATCAACAATGGGAACTGATCCAGGGTTTAAAAAAAAAAAAGCCAGGAAAATATATCTTAAGCAACTTCAGATAAATCTAAGAAAACATCACCTTGTCTATAATCAAGGGTGTGGTGAGGAAAAGAACTTACACAAGTGATTTCATTTTCAGATGTGATGTATTAACGGGACCAAAGATGATTCGCAGAGAAATCAACACCATGAAAACAAGAGTGCCAAGACGGAAAGGAATGTCCTTTTCTTAGGCTTGGAACCGAAAATATTTTTCTCTCTCGTGACCATCTTAACTTCAAAAGCAGAAGCAAGGAATGTCAATCCGTATGGAGCTCCGCTGGCGGCTGACTCTGTTTCCATTCTTTCCACAGAGAAGGGGAAAGGCAGCCCATTGTGTGTCTCCGCCAAGAGAGAAGAGAAAGAAAAAAAAAAAAAAAAAATACCACTTGTTTTTAAACTTTCCAAGGACACAGATAACTCAGGGAGAATGAAAACACAGAGATGAAGAAAGATGACTTGGGAATTCAATGTTGGAATTAAAAAATCAAGAAAGTGGAAGAAGTCAAGAAATGTCAGAATTTCCAGTACCAAAAAGGATGGGCTTCATAGTTTGTGTGCTAGAAAAAACATGCTTCCTTTTGCCTCTTTTTGTTACTTCTTCAGTATTCTTATTCCAGCAAGAACTTTTCTTCAATACGATAATTATCTCCATCTCCCATTTCCTAGAAATTCATCATCTCCTTTTCGAGCCAGTTTATTCTCTGTTCCACCTTTTTTACTTTTTAAACTAATTCTCATCAAATTAGCTTTAAAAATATCTGGATTTCCTGCACTAGCCACATTCTTTGTCCCCCCCCCCCCCCCCCAAAAAAAAAAGGCCTCATCCTTTTACTTAACTAGAAAGGTACAGAGGATATTAGGAATGCCATGTAGTCTTCAGGAATAAAGATGAGAAAGTGGCTTGGGGCATCTCTCTGTTCACTTTTGCTGGCAAGTTTCCAAGCAAAAGTACTTGGTAATCTCATGATAATTGGACAACACAGCCCCATTATGCATTCCCTACGACGCAATATTGTTTCATGTCACAGCATGATGCAAGTGACATGAGCTTTGGTGTCGAGGACAAAGGCAGAGTGACCTCTGGAATTCCATAGCAAAGCACATGCCCTCTGACCTGGACACATTGGGCCAGCCTGAGACACTCACCCATACAATGAAGGTAAGCCAAAATGTAGCCCCGTGAGTGGAGACAAGCCTTGACTATTTCTCATCACAAACAGCATTAAGCCTTATCACATAATAAAACAATGTATACCCATTGTGGTTGTGGACACAGACAACTGTGGAATATAGATACGATATTTAACTGAATTGTTTCATGTGCTATATAGTGTGCTAGCTTTTTATATCGGAGAAGGCAATGGCACCCCACTCCAGCACTCTTGCTTGGAAAATCCCATGGACGGAGGAGCCTGGTAGGTTACAGTCCATGGGGTCGTGAAGAGTCGGACAAGACTGAGCGACTTCACTTTCACTTTCACGCGTTGCAGAAGGAAATGGCAACCCACTCCAGTGTTCTTGCCTGGAGAATCCCAGGGACGGGAGCCTGGTGGGCTGGCGTCTATGGGGTCGCAAAGAGTCGAACACGACTGACATGACTTAGCAGCAGCAGCTTTTTACATGCCTGAAAAGGGACTCTAGAAGTAGATGAACATATTTTTCTAAAGATGTTTGGGAAACTCTTCCAAACCAAGAAACCAGAAGATCTCCACTATTCCTGAAAGAGGTACTTCAGGGGTTGCTGGGGTGATGACTGGAATTTCTGAGGTACATATGTGCAAATAAGGGTGGAATACAGACTGACAACAAACTTGAAGTAGGTCATCCACAGCCTACTCAGCGCCAGGGAAGCCTTATATATGGTTTTAATTGCCCAAAGAACTGCATGCCGTCACCAGATTTTTATCAACTTTTAGCAGAATGTCAAGCAATGACACATACATAGATTGCCCTAGCCTAGCCTAAGATTACTGGTGGGCTACAAATCCATGGGTGGCAAAAGATTCAGACACAACTCACCAACTTAACAACAACAAAGAATCCTATAGGCATATTAGAAGGAGGGCAGAAGGAACACAGTCAATGCAGAAACCAGTCTAGAGCATAAAGCATTCAAGGAGAGGGTGATGTCCATTCACTGGTATGAATATACCTCTACATCAATGCCACATGCAGCTTCTTAAGAAAGTGATCCTGCATTCTGATCACCTGGCTATCCTGACATGTCTGAAAGAATAGATCACAAGAAAGACATCCAATCTCTTTATTGAAGGGGCTTATCTTCAGCAAGGAGAGAGAGCACAGAAGTCAAAGAAAATTCATGACAGCACACCCTACGAGGTGTGGCGACGCGTTACACCTGCTGACTATGGGAGATAGAAACACTAGATTATGAGCTTCTGCAAGACAGGAGCTGGTCTTTCTGTCCATCTCCAACATTTAGCACAAACGTTCAGTAAAGGCTTGAAACAATGACAAAATGAATGAGTAACATACAAGTCAGTCTGGTGTCTAGCCTTCAAAGTCGGGTTACCAGGCTTTCTTTCTTGAACGAACCAAGAGTCTGAGCCAGGAAAGACTATGCTAGCACCAAGGGCCAACCCCAAATCAAAGAGCAGGGCAGGGGCTGCACAGCCTGACAAAGAAGAGCTCACCAGCCCTGTTCCCTTTTAACCAGACTGTCCGCTCCATATACCATATCCCATCATGGGCATGACTTTCAAACCCAAAAGACAGCAGCAGAGATGGCAACAACCTGAGCTTGTTAACAATCCGAACAGGGGAGCAAAGAGACAGGCAAGTTTTAAAAGACAAATGGCAGGAAGGCTCAATTTCTGAGCCTTCTCTTTTAAAAGGGGGTGCAGAGGAAGGGTGTGTATGGAGAGAGGGGAAGTACTGACTTCCACCTAGGTGCCCCATTAGGCCAATATTTTGCAAAACCAGGTGTGTGCAATTTGCTTATTAAAGTTCTCACCCTGGGGCAACTGACAAGACTCATCAGTCCTGGAAGACATGTGCTATGACCCCAAGGCAAGTTAAAGCATATCCGGAATATTTTAAGCTAGAAAGGGAATCTTTTTGTTAAAGTGAAAGGGGATCATTTTGCTGAAACAACTGACTGGGAGGGAAAGAAATTAAGAGTGGTTTGTTTCCCGGGTTTGTGCAGAAATTAGACCATTATCTTCCAAAACAAAGGCTCAAGGTTAGATGGCTGTTCCAGAAGAAGCTAAAGAAACGTTTTTTTATTGATGATTCTAAAAGCGGCAATGCTTCTAAAGGAAATGTTCCAGCAGAGGGCAAAAGCACCAAGGTGGGCCACCTCACCTACTTGCCAAGAGGTCTGGGAGTCAACATTCTTTTGAATACCAAGATCTGGATGACTTTCCCTATTCACTGGCTAACACGGTGGGAACAGGGATAGTTGTGAGATGGCCAGTGGGAACAGCCGGCTGCAGCATTGCTTAAGAGGAGCTACCAGCTGCTGAAGATGCTAAAATATAGGAAAGCCTCAATACTGTTTTCCAGACCAGCCAAGAGGGGCCAATGGAGGCACCTGCATGAGAAATCAGAGCCCTTGCTATTCTGTTATCAATAGTGGTGATCTCAAATTACATGTTAACAGATTGCTCTGCCCGCCAAATGCTGACCTGGTTCCGGGCAAAGTATTATCACACTTTGTTCATACACAGGAAAACGATGGTGGTCGATGATCCACACCCTGCAGATAAACAAAGCTGCATCTATACACCACCACTCCCCTGCCTGCCTAGCGTTGTGCTTGATAGCCACAAACTCACAATGCTCTTGAAATTCCTAGGCACATTTATACCTACCACTGGTCCTAATGGCAGCTAATCTTTGGCAGCAGAAAGGGTTCTAAACTTATATTTAAAACCTCGTGAGGGGTCACATCACAAGATTTATGACCAAAGTTTTTCCTTCCAAATTTACTACATCAACTACTAAAGAATAACTTCCAAAAGTCCTCTTTAACCACAGTTTGGTCATTCTAACAGTATGACACCTACAGGTTCCAATATGAGGCAAGGCAATCATACCCCCGGTGGATTCTGTGATAAACAGTTAATTTTTCTCATTAAAATAAAGAGAGAGAAACAAAATGTACACTGTGGGTTTGTCTTTGTTCCTCAAGATCTAGAGGGTTTTTGTGCTTCTTAACAACTTAGTTACATTGGACAAGTGCTCGATCTTGGATTCCATTTCTCTGGGATAAAATGAGATTAAATAAATGATCTCCATGGTTCCATCTACTTTCAAAATCTCATGTAACAGGTAGGAAGACTATCAGGTAATATCTTGGAACCATAATGGTCAGGACCCAGGGATCTTAGCTTGGCTGTCTTCTGCAACTTAACTGTTTGACCCTGGACAAGTTAACAACCTTTCTGAACCATCTACAGAGGGAAGGGATTTAATGTCGATATTCTGGGCAGTCCCTTCCAGCAGGTTGGCAATGAAAGGCAAACTGTGGACAACATGTGAGAAAAAAGAAGAAGACCGCATTGATGCACAGATATATGGAATCTGGGGCTTTTCTGGTGGCGTGATGGTAAAGAATCCACCTGCCAATTCAACAGATACAAGAGACTCAAGTTTCACCCCTGGGTTGGAAGATCCCCTGCAGTAGGAAATGGCAACCCATTCTAATATTCCTGCCTGGAAAATTCCATGGACAGAGGAGCCTGGCGGGCTACAGTTCATGGGGTCACAAAGACTCAGACAAGACTGAACACAAGTACGATATGGAATCTAGAAAAATGGGACTGATGAACCTATTTGCTGGGGCAGGAATAGGGACACAGACACAGAGAAAGGACTTGTGGACACAGTGGGGAAAGGGGAGGGTAGGATGAATTGAGAGAGTAGGCGTTTGGGAGGGAGTGAGTCTGTGACTTTAAAACACATACTTGCAACTATGGGGAAGTGCCCCCACCAAGGAGGTCCCCTCTCTTGCAGGCTTCTCCTTCTCGGCTTCATCTCCACACTCTTTCCCAACAAGCCTAGACAAGGCACAGACTCCTCCAAGTGGGGCTCCAGGCGGTCTCCACCAATCAATCAAAATTGGCACAAGAACTAAAAGCTCTTTGCCAGCACTATGGTAGGGGAATATGCATAGATGATCTAGACAGCAAACTGAAATTCCATCTCAGGCTTCTTAACTAACTCCTTACATCATGGACTTTGGACAAATCACCAGAGCCTTTCCAGAAATGCACAATAAAGGGGTTGGCCACGATGATTTCATAGGCCCCTTCTAGCCTGAGATGTTGTCCCTTTGAATAAAACCAGTAACTTGACATTCAAGGCAGAAAGACAGGAACTCCTTTTCCCTTTTGGACCCTATCTCCTCCTGTTTTTTGTAGTTGACACCTGCTGTGTACCCATGGGTCAAGATTTAGAATGTGCTCATAGACTATGTCTGGATCCGGCAGGCGGCACCCCAGCATTTTATTTATAAAACTGGGATCCAGTGTCACTGCCAACATGCAGTGGCTTGAATCCTGAGAGCTGGAAACCCTTGAGTCATTATCAACTTTCGAAACAGGCACACATTTACTCGGCTCAACAGAAAGATGTTTCAAGCTTCAAAATAATTTCAGATTTACACAAACATACTGGAGTCATGAAAAGGCAGAGAAAGTTTCAAGGGTGGTCTGGTGAGAAAACCAACTCAGCTACCTTCTTGCCACCCCACCCCCCATTCTGTCTTTTGTACAAAATCAAAGACGTTCCATGAGTCATCTCTCCTGAGAAGACCAACACGCCAGCGCCTTGGGTATGAGTTGATTAGTATTTAGTAAAAGCCAAACGGTTCAAGGCTGTTATCTGATTCCAAACAGGCATCGCACATTTGTCAGGCGACCTTGAACATACTTTACCTTCTCCGGGGGCAAACACAAGCCTCCATCTATCTAGATGAGAAGGCATCCAAAAAGCAAAGCACTGTGAGGACTCCTGACTCTATCTGGCATCTCCCCTGTGTCTTCAGGTGTGTCTTCAGAGGGGGCCAGGGATGGGGGAAGGAACTGGAACCACTGATGAATCAGATGGGTCCCAAGCACGAAGCGGTCCTCAACAGCAGTCCCTCGTGCAGAAGAGCCAAATCAGGTTGTCCTGGTTCTAAAGTCCTGATGGGGGCATGAGCTTTGTACCATATGCCTGAAGGGTGACCTCATGCTGAGTTCTGCTGGGGCAGCTGGAATGGGCCAGGATCGCTTGCCACAGTGATCTGAGTCACTGCTCAGCAACATCTCGGGGTTAACAAGATCACATGTTCAGCTGCTACTTAAAGCCTTGGAGGCACTTCAACCTCTTAACTTGGGTAAGCGTTAGAAGCCTGGTAGGTAGTGTCCAACTCCTCAAAATAACTTTGAAGAGACTCTCTTCCATTCTTGGAGCTTCTAAGCATGCCAAGGACATGACCATGAGCTCTGAGGCCATGACCACTGTTCTCGGTTCCTAACAAATGACCGTCAAGAAGAGACATTCAACTTTCTTCATTCTACTCAACTGTTTCTTCTCTGCTGCTTCTAAAACAACCTGCTTCAAGTGTGAAACAGATCGCCAGTCCAGGTTGGATGCATGAGACAAGTGCTCGGGGCTGGTGCCTGACCCAGAAGGATGGGATGGGGAGGGAGGTGGGAGGGGGGTTCAGGATGGGAAAACATGTAAATCCATGGCTGATTCATGTCAATGTATGGCAAAAACCACTACAGTATTGTAAAGTAATTAGCCTCCAACTAATAAAAATAATTGGGGAAGAAATAAAATAAAACAACCTGCTTCTCACTCCCTATGAGAAGACCTTCAAAGTGCAGAGGAAGAATGGAGAAAGAACATCAAACATCTTTAAAATATTTGTTCTGTAGCCACTCTTTTATGTGTGGGGGGCTTTTCTGCCATAGTGGTGATGGTTATTTTGGGGACAAACACCATAAGGAAAAAAAATAATTTTCCTGAACAATAAAGGTCCTACTATTTAGCACAGGGAACTATATTCAATAGCTTGTTCTAAACCATGATGAAAAAGAATATGCGTATATATATAATTTAATCACTTTGCTGTACAGCAGAAATTAACACAACATTGTAAATCAACTACTCTCCAATAAAATTTTGAAAAAGAAAAATAATTGCCTTGCTTTTTCTCAGGAAGCCAAAGTGTCCGATTGGTCAAATTCTGCAACAAGAGCATCTTCCTTTTTGTTGAGATTAATGCAGAAACAGTCTGAAAAGGTTATGTTGACCAAACACATTGCTTTGAAGCAGATTCTTCTCTCCAACCTACCTCTTCTCTGTCTGGGACAATGTTTACTTAACTGGTTCATTCATTCATTCGTCCACCAACCAAGCACTGAAGATCTATCACTTATCAGGCACATTACTAGACCCCAGATCAGGGTGATCCTGTAGTCAAGGTCATTCTGATTCACAAATGGGTCAGTGAGCTGTGGCCCAAGATCAGAGGGAACAGGACAGGCAGACAGTCATATGGAGCAAATCCCTGGCCAACAGGTGCATCTCTTTTTTGCTAACAGAAAACACACACACACAGCTAATTGGACGGCTCAGCAGCAATCTCTTTGTATACAGAAATCAGCACAGTGTAACTTCCGTTTGTTTCTGCCAAAGGCACTGATATGAAAAAAAAACTGCATCCAATTTAATTGATGAATGACAGATATTCTGCTAACATGGCCTCCATGGCGGGAGGGAGGGGAAGGGGGATGGGGGATGATAGTGGTGGTGAAGCACAGTAAGTAGCCTGCCACTAAGATGACATTTCCCCAAACCTAAAGCACTTGGTATACTGTACCCTTAAGATGCCCTGGAGGTACTGAAATCCTGGGGAAGGAAAGACGAAAGCCTATTCCATAGCTCAAATTATCAGCAGCTACAAATACCAAGTTCTGACAGCATCTCTTTTCCTCTTCCTACCTCCTGCATGTGAGACAGTGAAGCACCAGCGGCTGCTTCTCCTCCGTGCCAACCTAATGATACTGAATTTCCGACACCAGTGGTTCCTAAACCTGACTTCAAAGATCACACATTCTGGGGTCCCACCCCGGACCTACTAAATCCCTCTCCGATGGTGGAAACTGAAAACCTATTTTTAATAATCTTCTTTTTTGTTTCCAAGTTCTCCAAACGATTCTGAAGATCAGCCCAGGTTTTAGTAATCACCGCTCTATACAATTAATGGTGATTCAAAAACCAAAAAACAAATTTAAAAGGACCTGTGCACCCCCTCCCACCTGATTCCCCACGTTTGTGGTTCCTCAAACATTTGCTTTCTGAGCAACGAAGAACAGCAGTCGCCTCCACCACCACCCAAATATCCAGCACTCAGCACATGAGACCCACAGATTCTTCACATTCTGAAGCTGTTAAAACAAACACTGTGTCTGGTGCAAAGTTTGCTCAGCAGCCCCCGGGGTTGTGTGGGCTCCCTTATCCATCTAAATGAACCGACTAAGGCTGCTGAGTCCAGGTAAAATGAAAAAAAAAAATCAAAGGAGTCTCAGAGTTAGACTGGATTTCAACCAAATTTCAGACCAAAAGATGGATTAATCCCTTGCTGGCCATACAGAAACAGAAATAAGAATACAAGAATAAAATCAACTGTCCTTAGCCACATCAAATCACATCTTCCCTTGAAGTAACAACTTTTCTCAGGGTACTTCAACATCAAACTTAGCCTCACGTGCATGGGAAATAACTAAGGACACAGATGCAGGGCTTCTGTATGAGGTACCCTGGGAAAATGCAACTCCTGAGAATAGACCGGGATGCAATAGGAGGATTGAAGTCAGAACCAGAAAACAAGACCATGAAGAGAAGTCTTTTCATTTTCTGTTCATACACTCCTCTGCCTTCACTGGGCCAACATTCACATGGTCTCTGCTTCAGAAAGGCTTTGACTTTCCTGCTATTATCCTAGTCTTGCTTTAACACATACTTTATATTAGAATGCGTTCCAGGAAGCATATGGCAATAGAACTAGGTCAACCATTAACCAAATAACAGGAAACTGCTCTGCAGTGCACACCCTTCAAAAGCTTGCTTAATGAGCTGGCTCTTCAGAATATGTCCTTCAGTGAGGTTGGAACTAACAGGATCCATGGGTTTCTCTAATGGTGCAAGGTCACCTCATACCTAGAAGGCTTCTGCACACCCCAGACTTTCAGTGGTTTAAATATTTGGGAACCAAAGACCAAGGTGAGGAAACATGTTTTCTGAAGCTACTTGACCATCTTCAAAGGGCATGACTACTATCCTGGTTCCCCTGCTTCATTCTTCCAATTCTGTTAAACAATAGGGAACACTGCATACTCAGCTTTTCTCTCTATAACTTTTCCATATTCCCTGAGCTTCCATGAAATACATGCCGTGATCCACTTAGGCTTGATAAGCCAAATAAAGTCTTGGGAAAATATGTCTTCTTTTTGCATATAAAACTACAAATGAATTTCCTCTAGAACCATCGGCCTTGAATCGTTGAGTACTCCCAAGTTTGAACGTTTCCTCTCCAATGTGTCAGACTCACTTCTATGAAATCTAACTTTACAATGGCCTGAAGAGTCATTTAGGATCCTACCAGTAAACCGTCATGCTCAAATTAGTAGCCTTCAGAAACTACCAACAATCAAACTCTCTTTTGACCTAGACTGCAGTCTACACATTCTTACTTCCAAAACATATTTAATATAGATCATAGAGTTGGGCAGTTTCCCTTGATTAAGCATTTATATTAATTCTCATTTTTCAATTAAAATGTCAGTGCCAAATCTCCATTTAAAAAAACTCCACTTACTAAAATTGAATGCTGGATGTCTAGGAGGTTTTCAGTAGCCACCACAGTTTAAAAGCAACTAAGAGAAAATGATTATTTTCAGAAAGCTAGATGTGTTTGGAGAATAAGACATTTAGGAGCAATACAACCTTTTGAAAAGTGCTAGACTTGGTTAACAAACTCAACCCATACTTACTGATTACATACATCTGCCCAGGCCCTCTGCAAGGTACTGACATACAGAGATGAAACCCTGCACCTGCCCTTCTGCAGCTTCTAGCTGGTTCCGTTCAGTAACTGACCATGAGACAAACCAGTGGTTGGCCTTCCGAGTTGATACAGCTAAATTTTAACTAAGTAAGGTCTTTTCCCTGGGAAACAGTCAACAAGGCTTCCTTGAGCACCAACCTAAGGAACGACACTCTAGGCTGCAGATCAAAGAAAAGAAGCCCGTAAGAGTCGCCCGTGTTGGGCCATCTTTTGAATTCTGGATACCCAAATCTCTTCCATCAGTGCTCTTCTTAGGAAACACCAGGTTTCTCTTTTCAGGAAGTTAGTCAAAACGAAAACACCAGAACCTCATCGAAGGAATTTAATAAATAATCTATTACATAGAATGCTCAAAATAGTTAGTGCAAACAGAGGTTAAGGTTACTTTTCTTGCCTTTTACCAGATTTTGGAGTCCTGTTTCACTGAGGAGCACACTGGCTCTTAAAAGTCACGATGTCATAAAAGATACTTCTCAGCTCCTAAAGCCAAGAAGCTAAATGTGTATCAGTCCCACCAGGACAAGCTTCAAGGAGCCCCTTCACAGGAATCTCATGTGGATTCAAGTGTGTTCTGACTCCTAATCAAATAGTCACTGTTTAACAGTGCCCTACCTACAACGAGTGTTCTATAAAAACTTAAGGGTAAGAGAAGAGGGAATTCGTATTTTTCATGTGCCCACAATGTATCAGGCTGTGCACCAGAGGCTGACATTTATGATCTTATTTATTCCCCACAAAAAGCTTACAAAGTGAGTTTTTCTTTCTAGATCAGGAAGCTGAGGATCAGAGATTAAATCATTCACTCAAGGTCACAGAGCTACTCACTGGCTCTGTGGCCTAAGTTCTTCCCACTACATATCATGGCCCTCACTGCCAAGGTCTTCAGGGGCCTCCAAACACTGATAGCAAAGGGTTCCCTTCTGCTGGATCTCTGCATTAGAGTCAGATGTTCCTTCCCAGTATGAGGGCACACTGCTCCCAACACAATCTCCAGGACCCTTCAAAGAGGCTCCAGTGTTTCTCAAAGTGCCCAAACACTGATGATGGAGCAAGGTCAGGCCAGTTCCTGAGATATGAAGCAAGATGAACTCAGCAGGTCCTCTTGCCAATTGCCCTCGTCCTTACTCATCTGCCGGAGCATGCCAAGGCCTGCCTGGAATGACGCAGACGAGGGTCACCATGGGTGATCCTATACCCTTCCAGACTGCTACAAAATAAAAGCTCAGTGCTGCAACAGGCTGGCTCCTTGAAAACCCACTAGCATCATTTCACAGCGTTCAAACCTCTGAGAGAGACTCTTTGCATCCGTCAACCTCAGCATTCAACCCGGGGGGTACAGAGTCAAGCAGCAGTCTAAAGGTAAAAGGTCTAGGAATCTATGGACCTAAACCATGCTGGAAGTCCAAATCCTTATACTGCTTGCTGGCTATTCTTCCTTAATTCACAAAGGAGTCGCAATGTACAATTATCCCTTACACTGAAGTTCTAACTATAAACACACTGAAATAGAACACTATAGATGAGTATCATAGTTACGAAAGGCCTAGCTTCTGCCATTAATAAAAATGTGCCCCAACAACCACTCTTTCTACTCTACCAGCCCCACAAAACCGACCCCAGAAAGGCGGGTTTGGTGAAATTTAGAGCTACTTAACATAAATAAACATGAAACCCACACTTGGGTTAGGAGGTGTGGCTAATTTTAGGTGACTGCTCCATGTATCTGATGAAATCTGGAGCCTGAGCTTCTGACTGGTTTAACGCAACCCTCAAGCCTACATCTAAGCAACTCCACCTCAGGATTTTCTCCACAGGGGAAAACAAGTGGTAAGGTGGCTGAAAGAAGGAATTCATTTCTGACTGTGAGGTCTTCCCAGGCAAACTGTCGGGTCTGCTCCAGCCCCCGGGGCTGCCGAGCGCAGTCCCAGGAGTTGACACCTAAGAGGGCCGCAGTATTTAGGAACAGCTGATGAGAGGCAGGTCTCACAGGGCTTCTGCTGATCTGCATCCGGGAGTATTCATTCAAGAGAGGCTGTGAGGTCCTTCCGAGGAGCAGGCAGCAGAAATTGAGAGGGCTCTTGGTGATCAAGCGCAACTGTGCTGGTCCCATTCCTAGGAACGGGAGCTTGGAATACTCTATACTTCAAATGCATACAGAAGGGAGTCCCGGGTATGAGAGGCGAGTTCAGCTGATATAAGAATCCACTTTTCAAAGCGTCAGTGACTTCACCCCCACTCTCTCCCCCTTAACACAGCTGCGAAGTCCACCGAGTGTCCAGCCAAGTGTACTTGTGCATTCCGTGCCCTCTCATGCCCATGAGAGGACCCCGTTCCAGCCTGGTGGCTTGCTGCACTTGCTCATCAGCTTTCAGGTTTCACAAGGCAAAACAATCTCCCCCTCAAACTGTAGAAGCTTTCTTTTCCAGAAGAACTAGACAACCCTGATGGCTCTCTCCAGTTACATAGCAATTATGTAATTGCCGAGCTTCTGCAGAATCATTCTGGAACCATTCTGCAGCCTTCTTCTGACTACAGCTGCTCCGAGATGACTGCAGCCTTTGAATGGATGGCAGGTCTCAAAGCTGAACACAAAGGAATGTACAATGGGATCCCATCTCAAGCGCAAAGATGCTCCGGCCACATGAAGTCCTTTCTCCTTCTCCCGGGCTGTGTGGTGAACTCCTGCGTCTGCCCGCCCTACATGTGTGTGGAATGTGCTTCACTCCGTTTATGCTGACAGATTCCAAAAGAGGCAGAAAATCAGCTGAAGTTGTGCCATGGACCATACACAAGGTAGTCATTTAACACATCATAGGAAAGCTCCAGAAGAGGACAAGATGCAAAGGGGAGGTGGGGGAGCGGGAAGCATCTCTCTAGGCTTCCTGCACTGGCATGAAATGAGTGCTTCCCTTCCTTCTGCCAGCTCCAATCCTTCATGTTGACATTACACATCCTGTACTGTAGATCCACCCCCATGCTGCCGCTTGCCCAGCTGAATTATCTCCTGCGTCACAGCGGTGGTAACAGAACTGCTGGCTCGGCAGACTTGAAAGCACCATTTCAATGCTTTATGCGTTCAGCAACTGGACATATTACCAGTGCGTCGGTCAGGGCTGCTTTGTGGCCCTCTCAGCAGCCATGCAATACTCAACCTAACCCTTCTGCTAACCAGATGGTCTGTTTGCCTCTTGGGACCAAACCATTCAACTTTACTTTATTAAATTCGACCAAAATGTGGGGACAGTTTACAGCAGTGTGTCTGGTTCATCTCCAACAGGGTTGCTAAGATGAAAATGACCTAAAAATAACTGGAAACTCGACTTCACACCAACAGAGAACAAGATATTTTGGAGTAAATATTTAAATGATCTGCCAGATTCCGCACCCCAGCAGCATTAACGACAAGGTTAGCAAATTATATTGTAAATACATACACACAAAGATTCAGAAATACACACATCTAAATAGGAATCCAGCTTCCAGCCAAAGGTTCACCACCCTCTGGCGCAGTTAAATGTGGTTAAGGACAGCCATCTCCACCATAATCACTCCAATTACCAAAACAAAGAAGCTAACACAACTGGTAAAGAGATCCCACCTCCCCTGGGTTTGACCACCTAGGCACTCTTGCAGGCGAGCCAGGTACTCCCAGGGCCCTCAGTAAATGGTTGATGAATGAATAGAGATGAATGGGCACATAGTTCTTAAATATAACAGCATCAATAAAACACATTTTATGAGAGTGAAGACACTAAATTCTTTCCAGCTCTATCATCATCCCACAACTACTAACTAGGAGCGCAAAGCCAGGCAGCGGATAAATGGCAAGAAGCAAGCCATCTGTGCCAGAGGCAGTGGATGGCCAGTAATTGATCACTGCAAATGAACTGCAGAGGTGGCTGGCCGTCAGTTGAGTACCTGGCAGGGTGCTGGGTATTTTACATACATAATACCTCTGAGCTTTCACCAGAGAGGGAATTCCACTCTAAAGATAAACTAGAGGCTGGGAGCAAATGAGGAATCTGACCCAAGTGAAGTCAATCACTTTTCTACAACTTGGTTGTCACAGATGAGTAAGGATCTTACAACCTGGAAAGAACTGGACACAGATGAAGGTGGCAAACTGCAACCCCCCCCCCCCGCCCCCACCACCCCTCCAAACTATCCCTGCCTGAAGTCTCCAGGAAAATGGAAAGATCTTTCCAGTCCCAGAGCTTTTCTGCCAGCCCAGAGGCCTAGTTACAACCCCTCCTGTGTCTCCCCACATTTCTTACCTTCCTGAGAGCATTCCACATTATTACAACCAAAGATTACACCCAGAGAGTCACCGCTACTTCTTTAATTTTGGGGTCCACACTTTTGAGACCAAAAAGCTCTCATTTGAGATCATCCTAAAGATCTGAACACCAGTAAATAAAGTAATGAATGGTTACTTTTTTTCCCTCCTCCTCAAAAGTCTCTGCACACAATTTTAAAGCAGCAACTATAATTTTTTTTTAAAGAATTAAACATTTCTTTATGTCTCTGTAAATGTTCAAAATGTAAAACTAAATACATAAGGCTCCATGGGTAATCCACTTTGAAAGGTGAAGAATCACAACTGACCTACCCAAGAAGCATTCACATGTTCTCCATCTCTGCCACCATCACCACCATGCTGCCACCAAAGAGCCACCAATGAATGTTCTTGTGACTTGGAGCAGACCAGGTTAGGGAACTCTTGTTAGGCCCTACCAACACCCTTCCACATTTTGAAATATCATCTACCCTGAAGGCACTCTAAAATTAGCCTCCTTACCCCTGAGATCTCTAAGCATCTGATATTACAGGACATAAGTAAGTGGACATGGACTATTAAAATAAACATTTGCACAGAGAGGACCAAAGCAATTCAAAGCAAGGCCACAGGACAGCCCTCCAGCTGGCTCAGAGCTACCTACCTTAGTGAAGCCATATAGAAGCAATCAACATTTATAAAAGACGGCACAGCCCAGTATTCTCACCGAACAAATACAGTATTCTCACCGAACAAATACAGTATTCTTATATCATTTTTGCCAGAATGATGCCAAACAAGAGCAACAATAATGACAGCTTTCTCCTAAAAAGCTCGAAGAAGTTCACATTGATTAAAAATTGTTCCCACAACTCTGAAAAGAAGGCACAACCCAGTATTCTCACTGAACAAATATGGTATTCTTAGATCATTTTTGCCAGAATGATGCCAAACAAGAGCAACAATAATGACACCTTTCTCCTAAAAAGCTCGAAGTCCACACTGATTAAAAATTGTTCCCACAACTCTGCAGGGAATATTTCTGTAAGGTGAGATAGTAAGTACACTTTTCCAAGAGGACGTGGCATCATCCTCGGGTGGTTTACAAAATCCCTACTAAGTACACGGGCACATATGGTGTGTGGCGGGGTCCACAGCCAGCCAGACCAGAGGTTCACAATCTGGAAAAGTCTACCTGTGAATGGACCATGACAACGAGGACCACTCATCACATAAGACAGAAATGGTGCAAAATTAATCCAAACATGGAGTCTAAGACCAAGGACAAAACAATTCACACCTGAAAAATCCCTGACAGCAGACCTCTACCTCAGTTTCTCTATCCATGAGGAAGACACTATCATTTTCCTAGGGCCCATTATAAACCCAAATCCTTACACACAGAATACTTTTTAGCCCTTATGTCAGTTCTACAGATTCATAATATTATCCTCATTTTATTGGATAGGCAATCATGGGAACAGAGAGGTTAACTGATTATTCAAGGCCACACAGCTAGGAAGGAACATAGACAAATTTTATCCTGCGATTGTGCAAGATTCAGAGTATGCTCCACCCACTACACACCACTTTTCATAACGAAAGACGCCAGCACAAAGAACTGCATGTTCACACAGAAAACCTGAGAAATTTGCATTCCTGATGCTTCAGCAAAAAATAAGCACTTTATCCCAAAAAGAATATCCTTTCTATCTATGTAAAATATATTTACATACTTACACATATTTATATATTAATACACACACACACACACCCATATACCCATAGACATGGTAGCCAAGTTCCTAGTTGTTCTTCACACAGTTCAATGCAATGAAGTTCAGCCATAGTGTGCAAATTTTAATTGCATGACTTCCCCATAAAACTGCATGTCAGAAAGGGAAGGCTGCCAAGTGACAATCTGGCCCAGTGATTCAGAGTGTCACACTGACATACCCACTTCAGATACAGGTTGTTGTTTGTATTTCCTAGAAATCATTGACTTCATATAAGAGGTAACAGTAAAGAATGTCCCCTAGCAATGACATGTTCTTTTTCTCCTGGAATATACTGGCAGCGAATGGCATGAATTTGCAAAAAAGGAGGCGGAGGATCCTGTAAAGTTAAAAGCCCTTGCTCTATACTCCTCAGACCTTCATGATCATGTGGATAAGGCAGCAACTTAAACACAGATAACTCTCTTTTTCACTTTAAGACTATGCACTATTAAATAAAAGATCTATTCAAATGAATCACTTTAAATCTACTGTAAAGGTATCATGGCCTGAGGGAAAAATCTAGCCAGTTTTTTATTTTTTTTATGCTTCAAGATTCCCATGCACTGATTTATTAATGTTTCTCAGCCATATTTGACTCTTAAAAACTGAACAATTTATTTTTCTGTAGACATCAGTTCAAGCCATATAATATATGCGTGGGCACACAGACAAGATGATGTTGCCACCAACTTCTTTACTAAAGCAGGGGAAAAGATGATGGGAAGTTGGCAAGAAGGCGAAAAGGACCAGGAGGAAAATACTGGAAACATCCGAAATTCACCCTTCAGAGGCTGCTTCAGAGAAGACTGCTAACACTTACCTGAGCTGGGGTCAATTTTGATAATTGTAGTTGACGTCTAGAAACGGGGTTATGAATATAATTATCATGAAGCAGCAATTGGGCAATCACAACCTAATTAAGCCCACTGACTAGATTATCTTGTTTTTCCCCTAATAATCACATAACATTTAACACTTGCTCATTTTAGGACCTATGGGTTATGTTCCTTCACTATTAACAAGCAACAGCCACTGGTCAGAAAGACTGGATGAGGGATTCAAACCTGAGACGCTACCAAGGGGTGGGGACAAAATTCAGGGACAGCTGAAATCTGTTCTTCAATTCCACTTCGCTGCTCAGCACACCCAAAATTACCAATGAGAGGCAAGACCACGGGAGAAGATGGAAAAAATGATGGGAACTTCACACCAGTGGAAGGATACAGGTCTGTTCTCTTAAGCACGTGCTATTTTATGTGATCTATACAACGTGCTTTTTCACATTATAATGCAATCTGTCTTGAGATGAGTGATTCTTGTCTTTTTTTTTTTTTTTTTTTTTCAGGATAATAGAAGATTTCTCCACCAGCCCTAGATACATATACTTTATACATTTACCTCCTCAAACACACTCTAAAGCTCCCTCTCCTCCCTAGCTCTTGGGTATTCTCAAACTCAATGTCCTGTTCCCAAGTGGATGTCACTGCACCCATAAAGAGACCTTGACTCAATTTACCTATACTTTCTGCAATGCTGCTGAGGGTAGCCTAGGGAGATGACTCTTCAAAGAATTAAGAGGAAGATTGAAGAAATATTTGAAGGTCTGGTCCTTGAGACAGGCTGGTGTGAGGGAGCATCTTACATGTCTAGGCACTATGGTGAAGGCTGAAGAGAGTCTTTGTGGTTCTTAACATTAGAAATTCCACCCAAAGAACCCCATGATTTAGTACAGGTCAATTTTACTCTCCTCAACTATGTAATCTGTTGGGTTTTTTTTGGGGTTTTTTGTTGTTGTTGTTTTTGAGCCTTTTTCCCATTACAAGCTTTCATCTAAGAAAACAATGGTACTGATAAGTTTGGTAGATAATGATAGAGATGACAGGTTACAGCCCCAGAGTGGCTCCGTGACTCCTCTAGGACACTTTATAAACAGGACACATACTTATCCTCCTAGCCAGGTTTTGGGTCGGAGTCTGTCTAAGGACAGACGATCACCTGAAAAGATCCATGGCAAAGTTAAAAAGGTTTTAGAAAACCACCACGAGTTGCCTGGAGGTTAAAGAGTCTACTCAGCAATTAACGCCCAACTGTCTGTCCTACAGAAAAGCTACTGTCCTAGATATCTGAGGGATTTTTGGACCTGCTCCATGCCCCTTAGTACAGCTTGTTACTCTATTAAGGGCATTTGTGGTCATCCCTGAACAACAGCTTCCTTACTGTACTGTGATGTTTCAGGGAGAGGCAAATAAAACCAAAACATCCATCATGTCTCCAGGATCTAAATAGAGCACATGGTGATCACTAAAGGCTTGGAGGATACTAGCACCCATGCTTTGAAGAGTATTGGCACTATTTTCAAAAAATCACTCTTAGACAGTGGAACTAATTTTCAAATATGTCTGTGTGGCTTTTGAAAAACATTTCTTGTGCTTCCAGTAACCAGAGCCAACATAGGGCACTGAGACTGTCAAAAGGGGCCCTCACAAGGAAAATAACCATCATCTCTTCTTAAAAAAAAAAAAAAAAAAAAAAGTCACACAGCATTATCTTTCCGCTTATAACAGGGAGGGGTACCTTTTAAATAGCCAGGTGTATAATTACAAAATACTGAGTTATAATACTGAGTTCAATACAGTACAATTTTAAAATATTTATTCTCTAAATTTCCACCCACATGGTCTCTTGGGTTTTTTTTTTCACCATCTCCTCTGTAACTCAGAAGAACAAAGAGAGGGCACTCCAGTTAAACACACTTTGTCAAGCTATTACAATAAGTTATATCTCTCATATCAACTAATATATTACAATTAATTTTCCATTAAGCTCAGATTTCCTTCCAGAACACCAGGATATACTCCTGGCATAAGCAACTGGAAGAGATAAACCATCAGGAACATAAGCTATTAGCATACTAAGTAATAACCAAGGCCAGTTCCCAGCAGCTGAGAGTCAGGAGGTGGTCCCCCTATGTGTGCATCCTGGCTCCCCCATCAAACATCTCCATGAAACTTGCGTAAATTACTTTACTTCCCCAAATCTCAGCCTTCTCTAACATTCAAACAGCCCCTGGTTCATATTCAATGTTACACAAATGTTACCTCGTATTAAATATTAACTGTGAGCACTTTGTTAACGGTGTATGCGATATTCCCACTCTACACAGAAATTGGCAGAAATTTTTGATGAAGCAATCATATTTAATCTCCTTTTGGAAGGTCTTCTTGCCCAACATCAGAAGGAACAATACTCAGTCGACAGCAGAAGGGGAGAAATTTTTTTCCCCCCCAATGGAAGTATAGTATTGTATTAATTTCTGCTTTAGAGCAAAGTGACTCAGTTATACACACATTTGCTTTCTTTTTTTATATTCTTTTCCATTATGGTTTATCCCAAGAGATTGGGTATAGTTCCCCATGCTATACAGTAGGACCTTGTTGTTTATCCATTCTAAATAGAATAGTTTGCATCTGCTAACCCGACTGCCTGTCCACCTCTGCCCACCCCCGCCCTATAAGTTCTTGTAGCTGAACTCTGACATTAATATGAAAATGGTCTCTTCCATCCAGACCCCTTCCCCAGTTATCATTATGAAATACTAATAGTCTTCAAAGAAGACCATTTAAGATAGAAACCATTGAAGAGCAAAATTTCTGGGTGATAAGCACTTTATTATAGAAATCTTTACATAATCTCTAGCTGGTATCTACATTTTGGCTATCTTCAGCCTATAACTCAGTGTTCAATTTTTACCCCACAGGTAGGACCCCCAGATCGGGTACAGTCTGGGTTGGGTGATCTGATGCTTGGCTGCAGACTTACTGGTCATGACACAGAGGATGATGTAATTAAGGATTAGAATAGCTGAACATTCTGGACCATGGTGGCCTTATTTTGGACATTAAAATACCAGGATTGGATTGACAGACCAGCCTGTGATGCCTGGCTCCAGCAAACAGCTTAATCCCAAGCTGGACACAGGTAGTCATCATGCTCTATGCCTTTCCCCTCTGAAATAAGCACTTCTTTGTTCCTCACTTCTTCTAACACCCAGAATGCAGGTAGAGAAGCTCTATGGATAACCTTAGCGAGGACTATCACATGTTCTGCCCATTAATAATGCAGCTACTTTCTGCTGAGCTCTATTCTTTACTTCGCTCCTTTTCCAGGAAAATCTCCACCAAGATCTACTTAATCAGCTCCATCAACCTTCCTTCTGTCCTTAACCAGCAACGCTGTATTTTTAACCCAGAAGTCACATAAATTGTCTCCCAAGACCAATTCTACTTAACAATAAGGACTGACCAAAGAATGTGGATCTGAGCCCTGGTCTTCATATTTCACGTGCAATAGGTACCAAATTACAAGGTCTTTTTCCACTTGCTTTATTGTGTTCTTAAAAGCAATGCCTTTCTTCCTGTAAGCTCTTCCCCGTGGACAGCCCTCTCTCCTCTGACTTGTCAATCATTCTCCCACCCCTCTTCTCCTTCTTCCCCTCCTCTTATCCAAGCAGTCTCTCCTCCCCAGCAAATTTCCACCACGTAATTACGGCAATGCTTTAGCCTACTTTTCTGTTAGCTTAACAACCCTGTCTATTTTCTACTTGTGCTGATGCCACTGTTTGCTTTTCTGACGGGCTAATCCGTGTATCCTTTCAAGGCCTAACTTCCCCTACCATGAAAGCAGCTGGAGTTCTGATTCACAGGTGCTTTCCAAAGCTTTTCATTAGCAAGAGAAATGAGATGGTTTAGAAACCCATTTCTTAATCTGCAGGTGAGTATGGGAACCTTTGTGCAGCAAACATCTTTCAAGTATCCCACATTGTGCCACCGCACAATTATTGTCTGACTAATAAGTACAACGTTAGAGGCACATTTGTCACGTTAAAAAGGGAGAATGTTCCCTCAGAGAAGATCGCCACCACCCCCTCCCCCTCCCAGCCTCTGGTATTTCCCCGTTCAAGAGAAGAGCACTCAGCTGACGGGGAGCAAAACTGAAGACTTTCCCAGTCTTAAATCTGAACGGGGAAGAGAAGAATTCCAAAATACGAAGGTTTTAGCTCGTGTTCTGGTTCAACTGGCCAGACGAGGGCTTAGGGAGCGAGTTTGGCCTTCCCCAGCAGGGCTCTGTGGCAGCTAAGCCTCTCCACAGATCCTGGGCTTAATTACTTCTGACACAGTTGTCTCGCCTGGGCTTCCAGCTCCTTTTGTGTTCAAACCAATCTCAATCCAAAGTTAAGTCTTGGCCTCCTCATCTTAGACAAATGCTTCATTTACCACTAAGTGATCCTACAACATTTTCATCAGGACCCATGGGTTTGCTAGTGGAATGTTCCTCATCTTTCCTTGCACGGTCTTGGTGAAAAACCTACTTAAGAAGCCTTCAAGGATTTTTTTTTTTTTTTTTTGGACAAATAAGTACCCTCCCTCCCCCCATCTTCCTGTTACCCTCTGGAGCAGGCTCTGCTCTCTGAATGAAGTAGGGGGGTTAAGTTGGGGGGTTAAGTTGTGGTCAGACCCGACAGAAGTGCTTTCTTAACATTCAGAAGCAACATGCAGTGAACCACACAAGCAAATACATGAAAGCAAGGAAATCAATACCAAAATACCCATGACCTGGCACAAAAAGAAACCTTCTCTCCAAGAATAACCCAAGAAGAAAAAAAGTGTCTCCAGCTAGGAATTAGGCAAGAATGCTTTGAAGACACCAAGTCATCTGCTCATCAGAATTAAAAAACACAATGCTTTTTGCAGGTGAACCATATGGGGAACCTCTCACCCCAAACTACTCTACCTCTTATCCTTCCAAGCCCTGAAAACTCCAACCTGGCGTTGGAGCCACACATCCCAAGGCTACAAATCCTAGGCGTGGGTCAACTGATAAGGACAGGACCCCTTAGAAAGCAGATACATTTGACAACAGCATTTCAGAGCAGAAAACGTAAATCCAGATTCCCAGTGGGTGCAGTTCTCCTGATACAAAGTTCAAGGGGACAAAAGATTCCAAAGAGCTTCCTAATAAACTGTCAATGCAACCTAAATTCATAAAAATGCCTTTTCCCCTCACTTGGAAACTTCTCATCCTTTTATAAATCCCAGAGACAGTTCCACCTAGAATTATCTACTCTCCAATCCACCCCCTCCCCAACGCAACCCCACACTTTTTTTCTTCCTTCAGTACTGGCATGCAAACCATGCTGTTTTAACTTCTTTCCTGTTCTCCCAGTTCTTCTGGAACATTTTATTTTCGACAGTCAACTCATCTGGAGGAGTGCCACAGTGAGGTCCAACTGTTTATAGCGTTAACTGTGTTTCTGCCAGAAGTCCACATACAGCCCTACCTTCTCCAGACTGCCTCCTGGATTAAGAATTTATGCTTTCGTTTGGAAGAAGCTTAGAAAACGTGGAAACTTCCAAACATCCCTCTTCTTCTTTACAAAGTTACTCTCACTTGTCCAAGTGGAATGGGGAATGGAAACCCAGGGTCACCCTTCAAGTACTATCCCATCCCTCTCTCGTGGTTAAATGTGGCACGTGCCTTTCAAATAGCATTTTAAGGAAGACAGCGTGTCTACTGGGGCACGGGAAATAGCTAGTCACAGTTCTGCAGGAGATAACTGGGTCTCAACAAGATACATGGAGGACACATTTTTAGATGAGCCTGGAACACTGGGAAGCCACCAGTCATCGCTGAAGACCGGATTTCACTCTCTTGGCCATTCATCAGTATTACAAAATGGCATCTCTGCCAGAAGCCAGTTGAAATCTCTACCAGGTTGCAAAACAGATCCTCAGAGTCCAATTGTGGGCACTTCGGGAAGCTGCAATAGACCCAGACAAACTTCCAAAGAAGGGCGTTTGAAAGGACTCCCCATCCCTGGATGACAGAAGTACTGGGGGGGAGGACAATCAGAAGAAAAGCATAGCTTCAAACCCAAGAGCTACAAGTCCCACGAACAAAACGGGCCTCTGGAGCCTATTACTCCTGTGAATGACCACACTTGGCCCCAGGCTCCCCAACATGCTAGACCAACTTAAAAAAAAAATCAATACTCCTGCCCCACTAGCGTATGGTTTCAGGGTTTCTGAGACAGCCTTGCACTCAGGAGAGCTGGTATTTCACAAACTGCTACACTCACAGGCAGTAGAAAGGGCACTGGGGTGGGAGTCAGCAGACCTGAGTTCTAGGCCTGGCTTTGCTACACATGAACTTTCTGACCTGTGCAAGGCCTCTGCGCCAGTTTCCTCCTCCTTACAATGCAGGGGGAGGGGCAGAGGTGAAGGAGAAGATCTCTCTAAGGCACAAAGCAACTCAATGAGACGTTCTGACTTCATATTCATTGTTCAGGGTGTTATCAAGCAGTCAGCTTTGACATGATTTTTAGTGTTAATTTCTACTTGGGAAATAATGCATTTGTCCACCACCCCCAAAATCTCAGTTTAATCCCCATGTTCCCCAGCCTTCTTTTATCTTACAATAAATGCTTCTTTTCCTTTCTTTTTTTAAGCAACCTTCCCCAAACTAAGACTTGTGCTATTAAAAGAGCTTAGAACTTCCCATTTCCTTGCTAGCGCTAAAATTAAACTGTCCGTTCCTTAGGGTCCAACATAACATCTGCCAGATGTCTTGGCATATCACACAAAAAGAGGAATTTTCTTCTAACATTATCTACTTTCCTCTCTGTTTTCTCATAATCAATTAACAGGTCACCAACACCCACCTAATGTTTCTCTCAAAGCCACCAACTTTCTAAGTATGTGCCCTTCACAAGATACTTGCTTTCACACTCACACACTCATGGATAATGACTTTTTTTTTTCAGTTGACTAGATTTTAGTAATAGACACTGGAAATATTTCCCCCCACTTCCTCTGAATTTCCTTAGTTTCCATATACCAACCATCCAATCATCCACCCATGTCAGATCCTTTGCAATCTGAGTTCATTATTATTTCCTAACTTATGAGTATGGCATTGAGAAATAGCTTGTTTCCTAAGCCATCAACTCGAAACACTCAATGCAGTTTTGTCAATGTTCTGTCCCAAGAGGCAGTGAACTATAAGACTGATAAAGGAACATACCAAAGAAGATAAGTAAGGTTACCTTAACCAAGAAATCTCAACACTAGGAAGGAATCCAAGACAGACTAGACCTTATTAAACTCCATCACACAGAAAAGGGGACTCTTTCCCAAGGCAACTTTACCATTCTTTCCTTTCAGGAAAACTAACTCAAGTACTTTCAAGTCCACTAGTAGAGTTGGATTTCTTTTTCCCCTATTGTCTTACAGAAGACTCGCTAGAAAAAAAGAATATATGTACACATATATATGTATATAATGTTTTCATCTAAAAGTTATAAACCAACTTCTGGGAGAATGTGATCAATGAATTAGGTGGACATAAATTGAATATGAGAAAGATTATGGAAACTGAACACCCAGCAAGAAAATTTTTTATGGCAGGGTACATCACAATTCACATAGTCTCCAGAATGATTTCTCTCTGTGATTATATCAGAGCAAATTAGGTAAAAGCTTGCCTACCAAGCCTCATCAACTTGGTGTCTCAAAAACAAAAAGGATCTCTGAGTTTTGACATCAAATGAGAAGGTTCCATTGGACACTTTTTTTATTTCTCTCATGGTGGTTTATCCAAAGTAACTGTCCTATTTCAAATGCACATATCTAGAAAAAAGCAAGAAACCATGTCTTGAATATAATGATGCTTCTCTTGGTGATGAACACCCGAGATGGATGAGTCTCAGGTTGGAACACATTTGCAAACTCCAAAATGCCTGTTAGATACCTAATTTATTTCCCTCCAGAAAAGCTCAGCTCTGAGGCTGTCTACATACAAAAACACCAAAAGTAAAAAATATGAGTCAAACTGCTAGACTGGCAACCAGTTTGTCAGATTCTTCCCCCCACTGAGAGAAGTAATTAACCAGTTGTCCTGGTATCAACAACAACAACAAAGATATCATAGAAGTTTACTTTAAGATCAACAAATAATTTATTTATGTTTACATAAACATATATGGTTAATTAGGTGCAAAATTATCTGGCAATTACTTCCCCAAATAACTCTTTTTATCCCATTGCATTTGAACTTCTGAGTTTGAACATGTAGCATGCATATATATGCACATATACATTAGCAAATTTAAATATAACATTGATGACATTCTACTTAAGAGCAAAAGTTATGATATCAAAAATAACATTCAAAAATGAGTAATTAAAAGTATGATTGCAAGTAAGATTTTTTTTTTAAGTGCTCTTGGAGAGCCCTAGATTATTAATAAAGAAGCAGAGCTCTGAAGAGAAGTATTTTTAAATGAGGATACACATCAACTGAGAATCCTGAAAACCATACATCTATGTCTACAAAAGCAGGGTTTTACTTCATTGACTATGGACAATTATCAGCTAAAGAACCATGTATTTCTCCTCTCCTTTCACACCTCTCAGAAGAACAATAACCCTCAATTAATGACACAACAGTTTGGTTCGAAAAATGTGATGTTGTCATATACAGCACGGTGCATTTACTGAATGACACTGCTCCCAGTTACTCAACAGAATATAATTACATCTGGAATCTAAAACCACCTCGATCTGTACAAAAATACTGTAGACATAAAGAACTTCATACACACACAAATCTGACATATAATGAGAAAGCAAAGCCAGAAAAAAGCTGGTATAAGTCGCTCACCAATGTGTTCCTTATTTCTGTTGAAGCTGGTACCTTTCTATATTCCTCCTTAGTTGAAAACAAAGTCCAATCAGCCTCCTTACAATAAATTAACTGGTTCTGAATCTCCTCCATTCCACTGTGGAGCATTCCTCACCTATCTTCAAGAGTCCATCTAATATTCTTCCAACATCTTCCCTCATCCTCAAGATGGCTACCTTATCTAATGGAAAAGCAACATCTTCATGGTTGGCTTTTATAAATTCCTCAAGCATTTCAGGCTTTAGTTCTTTACTGGGATTGATTACATACATTCTCTAGAACTAATCCGTGAAGAACTCCAATCAGTGTGTGTGTGGACTGGGTAGATTTGGGTCCTTTCTTCAAATCATCCTCACAAAATGTCTTCCTCTAAGACTAATAAATTCCTCCCAATTAGAAAGGTGAAGCTATCTGGACAGAAGGTTTTCTCAACTGACATAATATTTTAAAATTTTGTTTCCATAGTGACATTGTTAAGAAGACATCTGATATTCCTGAAGACTTACAGTACTTGAGAACACAGAAAAGGGGAAAAAAAAAAAAAGCAGCAGAATGGAAGGGAAAAGGGAAAACAAAGGAACTCAAAGAAGGCCTAATACACAAATGAAGCCTCCTGAAAAGAAATGTAGACCTTCCAGAAACTGGTGTCAGCCAGTCTTAAAGAGTTCCTCTGAGGTCTTGCCAGATTTGCTGTTGCTGCTGTTGTTTTGCAGAAATCAACCACAACCAGACAATAAAGTCTTGCAGCGCATCAAAACATGATGATAATCAAGCCCCAGAACTCCAAAAATCTCAGCTCAGGGCCACCACCATCTTCACAAGGAGGAAATCACATTTCCTGGTGACTTGCAGGAGACCTGGAGCAGCTTAAAAGTTCTGTGAAGGACCCTCAGTGGAAAAATGTTTAAGGTTTTGCCTTGCCTTTCCCAAAGGAGGTCAAAACCCTACAGGTCCACTCAAAAGGAGAGAAAAAAATTCCAAAAGTTTACTTTAAAATGGAAACAAATGCCTCCATAACTTGTGAAAGTACTCCCTGGGTGGGAGAAATATCTGAGAAGCCCTCCCAAGCCCCTCATTTCTTTGCATAATGAACAGATAGTGAGGAACCACCACAAGATTCGCCCCCTAGAAAGGGAGAAGGAGAAGGCAGGCAAGCCTCCTCTTCCAGGCATCACCAACAGAGCTTCAAAATGGAGACATCCATAATTTTATAAACACTTCTCAGCTTTGTCTCCTGGAAACCCGCTCTCCTCCATTTTCTGGTGGAGTTACAACATGACATGGGCTTACCTGACTCAGTTCCCAGCTCTCAACCAAACTAGTTACTTCCTCAAAAATCCTCCAGCCACCTCCAGAAACAAAACCAAAGCAAACCAAACAGCCAACACAGAGACTCAGACACAGCCCCCGGGAGCCCTGGGAGAAAGCCCCAACTGGTTGGTCTTTTCCCATCCCAGACGCGTGCTTAAAAATGAAACTTTTTTTTTTTTTTTTTAAAGTAGGGGAGGAATATAAAAGGAACTCCAGGCAGCCTCCCTCCCTCTCTGTAGGTTAGAAGCTACAATGAAAAGAAAATGAGGGTTCCTCCAGGAATGGTGAAAAGCCTGGAGAATGAACGTGAGAAGAAGCTTTGTGTTTTGGAGTCTGGACTGGAACCAAAGCAGACAGCTTGCAAATGGAGGACAGGGAGATAAAGGGAAAGAGAGGGGCTGCTCCAATGGGGGGAAGCTGCGGCTTCCCCTCGCGCCTGGAAGGAGGGCAGACCCCTGGGAACTGCACCAGGACTCAGGCGACCCCCGGGCCTCTGCCTGGGGGTCTTTTCTCCCTTCCTCAGAGGAGAGCCAAGCGTGTGTAATGGCTTCTCCTCTCCTGAAACCGTTGTCTCCTCCACCAGACGCTTCTGAACCCCCAGCCTGGAGACAGCTCCTCAGCGGCTCCTGAACCTGCGCCCGCCCCGCCGCCAACTCCCACCGCCCCGCCACCCGGCCGGCGCCCCCCGCTCCTCGCCTCTCTGCTCACCGCCGCCGCCGCCACCCCCCGACACATCCCGACCCCGCATCCCAACTTCGGGGAGAGCGAGAGAGCGAGAGAGAGAGAGAGAGAGAGAGAGTCAAATACCTGAGGAAGAGGGGGGGTGCCGATCCGCACGGCTTTGCCATCGGGCTGGGGACGGGCAGACAGAGAGGGGGAAAGAAGGAGAGGGACAGAAAGAAAGAGGTCAACCCGCTCAGGTCGGGGCGGCCGGGAGCGCTCCCTCCTCTGCCCCTCGCTTGCTCCCTCCGGCTCTCTCTCGGCTCAGGTCTCCTCGACTCCCGCCCTCCGCCCCCCTCTCTGTCCCTACTCCTGTCCCCACACCCGGAGCATCCGTCCTAAGCCTCCGGCTCTCTTCTCACTCATCTTTCATTTTCTCTTCTCTCCCTAGAACTACACGAAATTAATTAAGCCACAGCGCTCCGCTCCCCCCCGCCCCCCAGCAGAAGGAGCAGCCAGCAGGAAAAGCACAGCCACCTCCACCACCTTCTCCTCCTCTTCCTCCCTCGCTTCTCCTCCTCCTCCTCTTCCTCCTCCCCCTCCAGCTCGCTCTCCCTCCTCCTCCTCCTCCTCCTCCCCCCCTCTTCTCTCGCTTCTTCTCCTCTTCCAACAGCCAGTCCATGCAGGGGACTTCCTCTCCTCCCGGCTCCACCAGCCCTCCTCGGCCGAATGAATGAGCGCGTTTGTGCCTCCACCACCCCGCGCTCTCCTCCCCGCGGCACTCGGACCACCCCGAGGTGCCGGTTAATTGCAGTAACTTACAGAAGAAGCGTCCCGGCGCCGGGAGGTGTTTCGGGTTCTCCAGCCCCAGCGCCTCCTTATCCTCTTTCTCTTTCTCCTCTTCCTGCTCGGGTTATTGTTGTGGAAGTTGTTTGGGAGTCTCATGTGCTTCTGCCGGGTCTCAGCAATGGAGGATCGCCATCTTCCCTGCCTTCCTCGGCTCCTCAGACTCGCTGCAGCTGCAGATGACCTGAGATATCCGTCTGTCTCCCTCCCTCCCTCTCCCTCTCCCTCTCTCCCTCTCTCTCTCCTCTTCTCTCTCCTCTCCCTTTCCCTCGCGCGCTCTCTCTCTCTCTCTCTCCCTCCCTCTGTGTCTCTCTCTGAATAATGAGCAACCAGAGGGAGAGAGAAAGCAAGACAGAAAGAGAGAAGGCAGGCAATCTTCTGCCACACAAAACGCCGTAGCACCAGGGGGTGCGCGAAGCCTTTCTAATAACAACAACAACGTGCGGGAGAGAAGAAGAAAAAAAAAAAGAAAGAAAGAAATGAGGAAAGGGCTGGAGGTGGGGGGGGGGGGGGCGGGAAGAATTATCCAAGAGCTGGAGAAGAGCAGGAGAAGGTGGAGGAGATGCTGAGGCTGCGGTTGCTGTCCCCCCTCCCCCGCGCTGAACCCCAGAAGGAGGCAAGGTGGTTGCAAAGTTAAGGCTGGGACATTGTCTTTGTCACTCCGAGCAACACAGAGCCAGGCCAGTGAGATGTAAGAGGAGGCGGCGGCGGAGGAGGAGGTGGTGGAGGAGGAGGAGGAAGAGGAGGAGAAGGAGGCAGAGGAGGAGGAGAAGGGGAAGAGGCAGACGAGATGAATAAAGACCTGCGGAGAAGGCGGTGCGAGGAGCGCTGCGGCCGGACTGAGGCGTGCGCGCTCGCGTCCCGGAGGCACCCGGCCGCTCCGGCCGGCAGAGGAAGCCCCCAGTGAGGACCCTGCCCGGCCGCTCATAGCGCTCCCACCATCAGCCCTGCCCGAGGCGCCGAGCCTTGGCCCCAGAGAGTCCCTCACACGCATCCATCTAGAGGCCAATCTTTGCAAAAGAACATACATGGGGAACTAGAGGTTGCAAGTCTAAACCCAGATCAACCACGTGGGGCTTTCTAATCCCTTTCCAGCTTGCGGTGTGAGTATCTCCAGTGAAAAGCTCAAATTGTCCATTACTGGCACGTATTTTGAAGTCTTCTCCTCCGAAATAAAGACTCATTGTGCATTTTATTTCTTTTCTGATATGGGAGGGGGGACTGGGGGAGCGAAAGAACCCATCATTCTGAGCCTCGGAACCACCACTTTCTTTTCCTAACTTGTGAAGTGTTTTGACGGCGCACCAAAAGGGGGAAAAAAGCCTACTTAAATAACTTTACACCCTCCAGCCCGGCGTTGTTTGCACTTTCTGGCTGATCATCTAAAGGCTCAGAAAGTAACAATCAGAGCTCCTAATGATAAGGTGTCATGGTGTTGAAGACAAGAGAACCAAGATGAAGCTTTCACACCTTGAATTTTTATTTGGTGTAATTTCCCACAAATCGTTCTGAACTACTTATTTTGCAAAGGAGTGCGTTTACCCTCCTCTCTAAGTCCAATGTCTCCTAAGGCTTTAATTTGATGGGGGGAGGGGGCGGGAGGTGGTGCCTACAGTATAAAAAAATCAATACAGCAAGTCAGAAGCAATTGAAGTTCAAGGGCATGGGCTGCTTGTACCATTTCTATTTCTCTCATCCTCGAGTTGGACATCAACAGTCTCGAGAGAGAGTGAAACACGCAGCGCGCGGGGCAGAGACCTTAATTAAAGTTTCTTTTGTCCGCGTCTGAATTGGGGGATGTTGCTGGATTCCTTTGCATTGGGGCGCGCGCATCCGGTGGAGAAGGCGCGGTGTAGAGGATGCAAGGCAAGATTGTCCTCTAATATTCACTATCTCCCCCCACCCCACCCACCCCCAACAACAGTCCGGGGAGACATCCCCATAAGCCCATACAATAAAGGGGAGGAGGAGACGCGCGCGGAGTTGGTTCCCACCAGATAGCGGGGTTTTATAAACAGATCGGACTCCCTTTTCCCAGCTTTTCCCCAATCGTTTATTCCGGGGCAGAATCTCTCACCCAGAGGTACGACTTCAGCCCCTTCCAGTCAACACTTCCTGCCCTTTTCTCCTCCCACTCACACTGAAAAGCTTGGGAGCCCTAAAAGGGTGTTGATGGCGGGGGTGATAAATAAATAAATAAATGACACTCTACGCGTGCGGTGGAGAAGAAAGGAGGGGGAGGGAGAGGGAAGAGAAAAAGTAGGCAGAGGAAAACCTGGAGGAGAAAGCTCTGAGGCGAAAGGGAAACGGGAATCCGAGAAAGAAGAAAGGAGAGAGGAGGACGGGAAGACTCGGCAGGACTGAAATGACCCTGGCTTTGTACAGACTTGGGAGGACTCCCCCTTCCAGCTGCCTGGAGGGACCTGGGAAAGTCCTTCTGCCCCGAGCTCCTCCCCCACAGGACCCCAGGGATGTCTGAGCGCTGGCCGCCGCTCCCCCATAAATTCCTCGTGGCACCGAGAGGAAGCGCGCCAGGTCTCCATCGTCCCTCCACTGCCCCGGCTGATAATTTACCTCTTTGTCTTTAATAAAAAGCTGACTTTTTCTGTCAAGCTCTGCAACGGGAAAATAACACTCGTATTTCAGGTTGAAAGCTCCTATCACTGTCGGGTTTTGGAGGCTGTGATAAAATCTTCATCGACGTGAAGGTACCTTCTGGGATGGCTTGGGTCGGAAGTCCTAAGATGGGGACCGCCCTTCCCTGGGGGCAGGGGGGCAGGGGCGCGGGGAGCCCGGCGGTGCGGAGAGAGGAGGAAGCGCCGAGGTCAGAGGAAACGCAGGGCTCCTGGGGCACCAAAGGGCTTCCCGCAGTCGGGGAATGAGCCCTGGGGAGGAGCCTTTCGCGAGAACGTGAGCGCGCCCCAACACGCCTCAAACCTCATAAACCCACTTGGCAAAGACCGGGCAAGCGGCTGGCGGACCGACTGCGGTGAACTCAAGAAATTAACCTGCGCTGCAATTAAACGGGCTGCCGCCCTTTCAGACTCACCTCGAGCGACCGAGATAGCTCCCGAACCGGCCGCGGGGGGACCTGGCTCCTCCCTCCCGTCCCAGGAGAAGAGGACAAAAAGGGGAGATGGACTTGGAGATGGCCCCGCCCTTCAAACGCTCCAATCCTTGAAAACTAAACCTCTCCAAGCCTCCACGTCTAGAAGGGACAAAGGCAGCGAGGAGATCCAGAGACCGATGGAGAGATAGGTGGCTTTCGGGCTTCTCAAATGGGCGCTTTGGGCGGAAGGGACAATGGCTCAGTTTCCATTCCAAATACAGGATACTCTTGAGAAGACCATCTTCTGGTTTAGAAGCAAATTGACTTCCCAAAGTTGTGAAGCAAGCTACTGGAAAACTCCCGCTTAGCCCTGGGTTTTGAATGTGAGAAGGCTAAAAATTCAATTCATGACACCATACACAAATTTTTCGACATTTTTTGAAGTCATGAGTGCCTGAACTATCCATCTAAAAATAATCGACAGAAATTAACATGAAAGAAATAAACATGGTGGGGGAATGTTCTTTTTGTTGCTTGCTTGCTTTTATTGGGGGTGGTTTTCTTTCAAATGATAAGAAAGTTATTTGGATAAATAAAAGCTAGGTCACTCAAGTAAAGTGTTGAAGCTGAGGGTTTTAATGAAAACCTTGACAGACTTGGCGCTTAAGTAACTGTAATTATGCTTTGCCATTAGCGGACCATTAAGATAAACAGGAGAAAGTTCACACCTCCTGCTATTTCATTCCCTAAGAAAATTCACAAAGATAATACAAGCCTCATTGGTGGGTTCTCTCCTCCACCAGGAGGGTTAATTTCTAAAATTCTTAATTAAAATGGAAAAGCTTAGATTTTGTACACAGGCAACAATGTGAAGCAAGTCTCCTGAGGACATGTTGACTCCGTGAAATTTGCCTTTTGTTAATGTACCCTATGCCATTATTCCCCTGGAGTCATATGGTATTTCAGGACTCTGTTTATGTTCCAGGAAATAGGAATATGTGGGAAGCCCGGACCTTCTTCTCCCTTATCATGGGTGACTAGCATACACACTCCTCATAAAGGGAAATTGTGGCTCATCAGAAGAGTGCCTTTATGAGCATTAATAGAATAATAAATCTTGCAATTTTAGTTCAAAAAATAGTGGAGTCCTATAATCAGAGTGACCCATGCAAATATGATCCACTTACTTGCCCAACCCTAGCAGGATAGGGATAATCTAGAAATCATTTTGGTTTTTAAAGATTAGAAAAGGAAAGCACCCAAACCTATCAAAGAAAAGTGTTTATGAAGGGAAAGGGGATGTCTATCCCCTGTAGAAGGGAATCATGGAAAGAAGGAAGACTTGGTCCAGAAGCTCCATTAAAAAGATAGAATTTCCACCGAAACAAGAGTGAATAAATGTTTTAATGTCATTGGTTCAATACTGACATTATATCATGTAAAAAAAAAAAAGTCCTGCTTCCTGAAAACTATGCAAAAAAAAAAAAATCCAGTTTATAAATCCCACTTTCTAAATTTCAGATGGAAAACTGTTCAAGCTGATGATTTTAGCAAAACAATATTTCATCTTTAAACGTTTGACCACACACCTCTTGAACTTGGAGGTATTTTCCTTCCTGCCCTATGTAAAACTACTTTTCCATTCAATTCAATGTAGTCATTTTACTATTTGCATTTATTATTTTCAATGGGCTATTTATTTTGAATTTTCAAGATCTTTTACTCTTGTTGAAAATTAGTCTTTAAAAAGTTTTTTTTAAGACTTCAGATTGGATAACTATGGACTTCAGATATCAAATAAGTGAAGTCACAAACACATCTTTCTGATCCCTTACGGAAGAATCAGTATTTTCTCATAAACCCAAATCTAAACACATGTAACTAGTTGACTGGTGTCCATGCCTAGCAAGAAGTGACTGGAAGAAGACAAACACAGATAATTCATGATTCTGAATATCTCTCAAAGGAAGAGAAATTGCAATAACTAATATTAAACTTACCCTACATGAATCTTTGCATATATACCTGTGAATAAAAAAGATGTTTCAATACCAATGTTCTAATTTTTCTTTTTTTTTAAGTCTTATCCCCAAATGGTAGAAGTTAAATTTACGGTTCTACCAAACCAGGTTCTGTAGTATGGAACGTTCAGTGGAATACCCATCAACAATTGAATATTTGTTAAGCGTCTACGATATGCCATACTCAGCTGAATACTAGTGGTACAAAGATGAATAAGAGACAATAAGTCAAAGTCTAAATGCATGATGTTCTTCAGAAACCATTGGCTTTAAAATCCCATTATGTGGACTTATACAGAACTTTAGATTTTTTACTCACTCGAAAACAATACAGGACATCAGCCAATAAGGAAACATTAATTTAAACATTTTTGTTTATACTACAGAGTTATTAGGCAGCAATAGTCTGTTAAAATTTTGGGATTTTATTTTAAAGCCAATGTCTTGCCTTAACTTATAATTTAACATGAAATTCTAACTAGAGAAGATCTTTTTAGGAAGAAGAAGCTGTGTTAGACCATCTATGTTAACTGAAATTCATAAGAAAAAGACACAGCTGAAAGATTGGCCATTTTTTGAGGCATCCCATCCAACAGACACACAGTATTTCCAGATTCCTACCACTCACACTCAAACTGAAGCTCAGAGAAGAGATGTAACCTGTTCCTAAAAGTTATTCTGATTTCTTTCTTTCTTTTGTTTTGACATGCTTCCATACTATTTGTACTGTTATTTACTTAATATATATTATTTTTAAATAAACTTAAAAAAAAATCTTATCTCCATCAAAAATAATAATACTCATGAAATCACAGATATGGTGGGCTATTTATATATAAATTTTCAATACACACCAAAAGAAATTTATTATTAAAACTAGAATAAAGAAAAAAAGATTTTGGATTAAAAAATTAGTCTGAAAGTATACCTGCCGAACTCTTAATGATGAGGAGTGAGAAAGGTGTAAAAGAAAGTGTTTGAATTACTTTTTGGTGTACAAACAAGAATCATTTTTATAATTTAAAAAATAAGAAAAAGGTTGCATGGTCTAGTGGTCGCTAGTATAACCCCAAAGTAAGCCTTTACATTATACATTCTCAGAGGAGTTAAACATTAGCACAAGGCTTTTTAGTGCAATTTAACAATACATATTTAAAGTCTTAAAATGTTCACACTTTTTGTTCCCTTAATTCCACCTCTTAGAACCTACCCTAAGGAAACAGTCAAAAATGTAGAATAGATTTATATTACAAAAATGATAGAGATAAAATAAACAATTGAGAATAACTTGTGATTAAGAGAAGAGGAATCGTTAGTCAATAAATCCTCACTATGACATATTAAGCAGCTTAAAATTACTTATGAAGATTTTGTAATTAAACAGAAAAATGGCCTCATACTATGTTAAAAACCTTGGTATAAAATTAAGATCACTGAACATCTTTTCATAAGGCATACACTCAGAAATCACCTTGAAAGGATGTCAATAGTAAATTATCTTATAAAAATTTTAGGAAATGTAGAACTTCTAAATGATGTCTATAAGTTCTATAAATATACAAACCATATATACATATATATGTGTATATATACATGTACATACTATGGTATTGACTGCTTTGTTCAAACTGAATTGTCAATTATCTGTTCAAGTATTTCAAAACATTTTAAAGTTAAATGGTGGAACCCAGTTTCTTGTATCTAGTAATTATTAATGTGTCTTATTAACACTGCTAATAGAACAGTGTCACCATATCTGGTTTTCACAAAGATAATTTAATATGCTTTTTATAGGGACAATAGGAATATTTGAGTGAGTATTATGAATACATTGTATATATAAAAGGAAATTTAGGACCAGTGATTTAACTTAAGATCTTCCAACCCTAATAATGTAAAGAAGACTAAAATCCAGTTCTCCCAATTTCTACTCTTATATTTTGAAATCTAGACTTCCATATAATCTCAAAAACATTACCAAATATTATCAAAGGAAATTTTCTAACGACCTATATGAAAAAAGGTTATCTTTATCAGTTGTGTGAATGAAAGCTCTGATGCTCCTTTATACCTAAAGTTAGAATATATACTGTATAAATATATATGTGTATATATATATGTATATTTACATTTTCCATTTGTTAAGCATATATATAATTCCCAGTACTTGAAGATATGGAAAAGTAGATCCTCTAGTTCTCTGTTACTGGGAATATGAAAAATTTCAATCTTTCTCAATGTACTAGAGGTCTTTAACCCAGGAATTTAACTTTTAAAAATTGACTTAGGAAAACTCATAGCTATCATCAAAATTTTTTATACAAAGGAGTTAATTATGGCATTAATACCCAACGACAAGTGATTGTTAAATTATGTTCATCTATGTAACAGGAATATTTATTTATTTATTTATTGGCTGTACCCCAAAGCATGTGGGATCTTAGTTCCCTGTTTAGGGATCAAACCTGTGCCCCCTGCATCAGAAGTGCTGAGTCCCAACCACTGGACTGCCAGGGAAGTCCCAGTAAGAAGTTATATATCTATAAATTCTGTAAGAAAAATTAAATGATAGTGAAATAGTTACATGATTTTTGATAAGGAGAAAAATAGATTTTGAAACAATATAATAACACTGTCCCATATTTGTAAATATATGTGTATATCTAGGCATTGAAGAATTATTAGAAAAGTGTAATCAAAATGTTAACTAGTTTTTTCCAGGTGATGTAATTGTTTCTAGGTGATGTAATTTTTTTCCAGGTGATATAATTATGGGTAAATTATATATCATTTTCTGCTGTGGCTTTTTAGATTTTTAAACATTTGTACAATGAATCTCTTTTTCAATTAGAAAGATAAAACTTTAGAACTTCCAAATAAAGTTTGCTAGCACAAGATTTCTCTCCCTCTCTCTCTTTTTTAAAAATATTTATTTATTTGGCTGAGTCAGGTCTTAGTTGCAGCACTTGGTATCTTTAGTTTTCATATGTGAGATCTAATTCCCCAACCAGGGATTATACCTGAGCCCCCTGCACTGGGAGCACAGAATCTGCACTGGGAGCGCAGTCTTAGCTACTGGATCACCAGGGAAGTCCCACAAGATTTCTCTTCTATCATAAAGACTGACAAAACCAAATGTTTGTCTAATTTGTAAATATACATATACATGATTTTATTAATCATTAATTAAAATGCACACACCTAGAAAATTTTGCATCCATTTATTTAGCTTCGCAAACAGCCTTTACCCAGAGTTCCATGCTTCTAGAACAGATTTTAGGTAATAATTGTCAGCACCAAGGTAACTTGACCTTGCATCAACCACCCACCACCTGGTGACTGACCCTTGTAGATTTCATACGTGTTGCTGTTTCAGGATAAAATGGAATCTACACATATTCTCTCCTGTCCACTATGTTGAGGTTTAATTTCCCAGCAAACGCTAAAACAGTATTTCACAAAAGTTAGTCATTGGATACATGTTCTTTTAAGTGTCTGGAATGCAGAACAAGTTTATTTTTTAGTATCTTTCTGATGTTTTTCAAGGTGCAAATTTTAAGTGAGTGTTTATTGATTTAATGTTTATACTATAGACAGATCCAGCTCTAATAATGAATATCTACTCACTAGTTTCCAACTCCTGCTCTTACAAGCAATAACCCTGGGCTCTGTGTGTCAGTTTCCACATCTGTAAAAGAAGTCTAATTAAATACTTATAGAATTGCTATGAGGACTTTTTAAAATTAATTCTCATTGGTGTGTAGTTGATTTACAATGTCGTAGTTATGAGGATTTTTTTTTAATGCATATAAAGAATATGAAGATCTATCTGTAACTGCAAGCTAATATGAACTGTGTTCTCAAAGTTTTAATGTGAGATGGCATAGGTGAAGAGCCTTAAATTTGGAGTCAAGAGTTAGGTATCTAGCCCAGGAAATCAAAAGCAGAATATGCACACATAACGAAAGCAATTCATTACTATGTAAATAAATCTTAAAAATCAATAGCAATCATTTGAAATAAAAAGCTTAACTATGATTAATTGTATCTAAGTTCTTCTATTACTCTTTATTTCTCTTCGTTAGTTTACTTTGTCATTTGCTAAAGCTCAGCCACCAGACATGTGGCAGTAGGACCACAGGTTTTTTGAAAGTGAAAAAGAAAAATCTTAAAATCAAGAAAAATATTTTTTATTGATATCTCAAATCCAAGAAATGGTTGTGTATGCTCAGAAAAGTCCACACAATGCAGGAATTGTTATAATAAATGTAAATAAGTAAACTATAGCAGATAGGGAGTATGCTCTTTTGCTTCATTTTTCTGTGAGTTGTATAGAGATCATCATCGTTCATTAGTCTAGCTTCTGGATCAGCACTGTTCTGTGGGAGCACAATTTGAAAACCACTGATCTATTGCAGATGAGAAAATGGTCTCAAGGAAAAGTGATTTGCCCATGATTACAGACCAAGTTATTAAAGATCCAGACCTACCCAGATCCTCTTTATGGCAATTTCCATCACATCTAATTTATCTCTTCTAGCAAAAGAGACTTCCTTGAGCTGGTATTGAACTTTTCCATCCCTCCTTCCCACCCTCCTCCTTCTCTCTCTTTCTTTCTAAGATTTCCCAGACATGAGAAACTGTACTTTACATAACCAGCAGTAATTAACAGCTTAGTCAACCAGTAAATAATTGTTAAACTTTCTCTAAATTATTTTGATGACTTTCAATTCATTTCATCCTTTTTTTCTAACCTCACAGGATTAGCAGAACAGCTCATTGTGTTCTCCATAGATCCACCTCTGCTGTTGCTTGGGGATGTTTAGGGATTTCCCTTCACCTTTTCTTTTCATCTTTCACTCTAAAAGGGTGCTTATAGGCTTCTGACCAAGAGGGGGGAAAAAAAAGACAAAGGGGGTGTAAGGTTTTTCACCAGGACAATTATAATTCTGCTTTTATTTCTCGTAGAGATATAAATGTAGAAACATAGCACTATTCTGCTTATCGGGGATCATGTGAAAGAAGAAAAGTTGATTGTTCTGGCCGTTTTGTGCTCACTCGATATCACGCAGCATTCACAAAGGAATTATTTCTACCATTGGAAAAGGAGATCGGCCGGTGGTCTCATTTGACTTACAACAGTGCCCTGAATTGGAAATTAGTATGGACTTTTTAAAGGTCATGAACTTGGAATTATAGTATCAGCTTGGTTGTCAGATTAATTCTGTGGAAACTAGAACTGAATGGTAAAGCATATAACATGGAAGAAGAAAAGCAACAGTGATTGTTATTACAGCTTCATTTGACTATAGTGAAGATCTAGGGGATGCTCCTGTCCCATCCACTGAGATGACCACAGAATCCAAGACATCTCAAGTAAACTGTTACCTGAACAACTCAGAAACATAAACCCTCATCCAGCAAAGGGACATGGTGTTTGTGAGAAGATGCACAGAGTTTGCCCAAAGCTGGGAAAAGCCCCAGTGCACTAGATCAGAAATAGAAATCACTGACATCTCTAAACGATCTCACAAAGCATTCCCCACATACATTTTAAAAATCTATTCTTCACAACAATTTATGACATGAAGATTATTTCTTCTATTTTCTGTTTGGAGAAACCAAGGCTCAAATCAGTCCAGTGACTTTGCCCAAGCTCATTCAACAAACACTTGGACTTGAACTCAGGACTTCTGATTCCAAATAGCATCATCTTTCCACACTGTCAAGTGTTAAACTCCCAACTTGACATAGTAATATTTTTTTTTCTATTTATAGATGTATCTTCTGATTATAAAAGTAGCATGTATTTTAGCAAATGTAGGAAACACAGAAAAAATGTTAAAATCTAGTTCCAAAACCTAGAGAGAATTATTATTATTTTCTGATATGAAATATTATAATATTATAATATTTCTCATCTATATTTCTCCCATTGCTATTAGATAGTTTCTGTTCTTGCTCTTTTTTAATGTGTATTTTTTTTGTTTAAATATATTTTGTGTATGTATCTTTCATTGACTTGTGATACTTGTGATGTTCACTTTATAGATTAAGAATGTTAACTTGTTCTAATATGTAGTAAAATATTTTTCTTAGTTTTTATTTACTTTTAACTTTAATAATGCTTTTAGATACCTAAAAGTTTAAAATTGTGTGTTTAAATTTATTGATCACTTTCTTTATGCTGTTTCTTGTTGGTATAGTATAAGAAAGGCTTTCACTCCCCATAATAGGACAACAGTTCATTTACATGATTTGTTGTGTTTTCACTAATTCCAAGATTTTTATTTTCCCATTTAATTCTACAATTGATAAAGAATTTAATTTTTAATATGTTATATGAGGTAGATATTAAAGATGATTGTTTTACAAATCATTAACTAAATTATCTCAGAATTATTTCAAAAAACATTCTTTCTTTACCCAATTAATTGGAAGGTCACCTTTGTTGCACACTATAATTTTGTATATAGTGACATTAGGTTTTAGATTATGCATCTATTTCCATTTATCCATCTACTTTAGGAGATGTGTGTCAGTTTTATTCTTGGCCTTTATTTACTCTTTATTATCAAGATTCATCCCTTAAAACTGAAAAAGATCACAGTATTCTTTAGATATTATTAATTCTTTGAGCAAAATTTCCCTCTGTATAATTCAGTCTGAATTCCCTCAAGAAGAACATAGGTTATTGTTTAGCTCATGCCCCTAAATGGTGGCTTTATCATTTCACAAAATTATAGGCACATTAGTGGATTAAAAATTCTTTCAAACTTTACATCAGTTTTTTTTTTCTTTTTCTTTTTTTTGGCTGTGTCCCAAAGCATGTGGAATCTTAGTTTCCCAACCAGGAATCGAACCTGTGCTTGTTGCAGTTAAAAATCATAGAGTCCCAACTACTGGACCACCAGAGAATTTTCAGCTTTTTTCTTAATATAGTTAGGTTCAGGACTCTGAATCTAATACCTTGCACTGCCCTTCACTGTTCAACTTTATTTCATCTCAATACTAAGTCAGTTAAAGTAATAGAGAATCCAAATTCATAAAGGAAAAAGGAATAAGAAAATTCAATCAAAGCAGTAAAAGAAAAAAATATGTAAACAAGAGGAAATTAAAAGAGAAAACACAACTACAATGTCAGAATAAGAATAAGATGTCAGAAATAAAACTGATTGGTTAATACGCTCATGTCAATTTTCAGAATAAATCTTAATGGATGAAATTTCTATATTAAGATATAGAAACTCTCATACCAATAAATCAAAGTAGCCATGAACTTTAATCAAATTTATTAAATGGATTGTATAATTTTTCTATATCCTTTTTTAAATCTGAAGTTCACATAATCTGTCAATTTCTAGAAGATGTTAAACATGATAGTCCTAGAAATAGAAAGGGTAAACAGCTATTTAAATAGGTCATAAATAAAAGTAAATGACCAGAAATTTTTGAAGATAAAAGGTAGTAATGAGAAACCAGGTAAGTATTACCATAAAGAAAGCAGGAGAAAATATGATAACAGACAAAATTCAAAACCAAAAACATCAGACTAAAAAAACATTTTAGTTGATAAAAGGAATAATTGCCATTTTTTAATCTAATAATATAACTTTAAAATACATGCAGTCTGTTATGTCCACCAAAAAGTTTACAAAACAATAACAATAATTGTGGATCTTTGACATGCCTCAACAAGTGGCCCCGAAATATGAAAAGATATAGAAGAATTGAATAACAAAATCATTAAAATTCATCATAGATATATGTATAGAACAATGTACCTGATACTTTTTCTAATACTCATGGAACCTTTACAAAAATTGGCTATTCATTCAGCCGCAAAAATAAAAGCTCTAAAAACTCAATAAATATTGAAATCAGGAGTTGCCTGGTTTCCCAGTGGTTAGGACTCTACACTTCCAGTGCCAGAGGCCTGGGTTCCATCCTTGGTTGGGGAACTAAAATCTCACAAGCTGAGTGGTGTAGCAAAAAAAAAAAACTATTGAAAGAAGAAAACATCAGAGTGCAATAAAACTAAACAACTGCCAAAGGATGGAAACATAACATACACAAACTATATAGTAGGAAATTTTATAATAACCTTTAGTCAAAGAGAAAACCAAACTGAAACATAAACTATTTAAATATGAAAAATAGAGAGAATACTAAATACTGAAGCTTATGTGATACTACCTGCTGCTGCTGCTAAGTCGCATCAGTCGTGTCCGACTCTGTGCGACCCCATAGACGGCAGCCCACCAGGCTCCCCCGTCCCTGGGATTCTCCAGGCAAGAACACTGGAGTGGGTTGCCGTTTCCTTCTCCAGAGATACTACCTAGATGTAGTCAAATAAAAGTTAATATCATTAACTGTATTAGTTGGAAAGCAAAATATTTAAAATATACCCCTTTCAAGTGAAGGAGTTAAAAATAATTTTAATAAGTAGAAAACTTTGATGTTAAAGCAGAATTCTATGAAAATTAACAAGTAACCCTCAATTAAACTATCAACAAAAATCAGATGAGTCAAAAAAAGAAAACACAAATATATAATATTAAGAGAAGTAAGGAGACATAACTACTGATATAGAGGAGATTTTAAAGCTATAAGAGTATTGTATCAATAAAATTAAAATTCTCAAGTGAAAGGATAATTTCCCAAATACCTACAAAATAATGAAAATTGACTCAAGAGGAAGAAGAAAAATGAACCAATTACTAAAGGAAAAGAGAAAACATAAATAAATCCCCAAACCCCACACCAGAGCTGCTGCTGCTGCTAAGTCACTTCAGTCGTGTCCGACTCTGTGCGAACCCATAGACGGCAGCCCACCAGGCTCCCCCGTCCCTGGGATTCTCCAGGCAAGAACACTGGAGTGGGTTGCCATTTCCTTCTCTAATGTATGAAAGTGAAAAGTGAAAGTGAAGTCACTCAGTCTTGTCCGAATCTTAGCGACCCCATGGACTGCAGCCCACCAGGTTCCTCTGTCCATGGGATTTTCCAGACTAGAGTATGGGAGTGGCGTGCCATTGCTTTCTCCACCACACCAGAAGGTACTAGGTAAATTCTAGTATACATTATAGAAACTGATAATTCCTCTTTATAAATATATGCATATATTTATGTATTTATTTTTATTTTATTTTTTATGTATTTATTTTTAAACTCTTATTATAAAGTAATAGATATTCACAGAAATGTTTTTAAAATAGAGACTTTTAAATATAAGTCCTATACTATTGAAAGAGCTTATGCTCATTCTTTATGTTGTTATTCTGTCATCCCACCATCCAAAAAAGAAAACCAAATACATCAAACTTTATAAGAATGTGACTTATAAATATAGATACAAAAGTCACTATGAAATATTTTATTTAAAAATCCAACAGTGTATGAATGAAAATAAATAAGGTTATTCCCAGAAAGCAAGGATGTTCAAAACCAGGATATCTGTAGTTCATCACATTAACTGAATACAGTAGAATTACTATGTGATAAACTTGATAGACATCAAACAAGTAGTTGATAAAATTTAATGCCCGTTTCTGATTTTAAAAAAGCAAAATTGAATTTTTAGTGCTCCATGACTTGAAGGATATTTTTTAAAATTATTATCAGAATATTTTTCAAAAATAATAGCAATATCTTATTACTGAAGTAGGAGAAACATTCCCATTAAGGTTAGGAACTGAAAAGGAAAATATCTGTTATCCACAGATACAATTCAACATTTCAGTAAGGTCTCAACCTTCGAAATAATTCAAGAAATGTAAGAATAAGTATCAGAAATATTGGGGCCAAACTGTCATTATTTGCAAAAGCAAATTAGAAACTCTCAAACAAACCCCTTAAAAATTAGTAGAACTCAGAATTTTGAAAGGACACTGAAGACGAGGGAAACTCACAAAAATCAGTAATTTTCCCAAGTTCCAGTAATATTTAAATAGGTTTGGATGCATTCAGCTTCATTTAGATGATGCTGAATTACTTGAGGTTTAACCTTTGTTTCCAAAAGAGTCAGACATGACTTAGCAACTAAACAACTACTAGAACTGAAAAGGGAAATGTGGAAGAAGGCGGTTGACTGGTATGTTCAGTGACCCCATAACGTCTTGAAGAGCCTCGGCAGTTTGCATCATTCTGCCCATCATCTCAATTTGTTGCCTTTCTTTCTTCATATTTGTGGCCTCATGGTCACATTATGGCTATCCCAGTCAGGTGTCATGCCTGCTCATTGGCAGTGAGAGTAGGAAGACAGGAGGGCAGGAGCAAAGGGATTTTACTTAGGTCAAGGAGGAATAAGTATCATAATTTGCATAATCCTACGTAATATGGCCAGCCTTGGTAGCAAGTGTGCCGGGAAATGTGAGCAAGTAGCCGAAGTCACAATCATTTGGATTGCCATGACTGGCTTAGACCAAAAATGGATGACTCATCCTCTGGGAATGGGCCCATTGCTGACCTCAAATAAAATTAGGATTTTGTTAGCAATGGACAAGTAATCAGAGAACTACTTGATAGATGACTCCCACAGTATGTCACTATACCAAGTAGAAAATATGATAAGAATAGACGATCCCAATCACTTATATGAAAATCGTAACAGGAGGCAGACTGGGAGTTTAGGATTAGCAAATGAAAACTATTGTATACAGAATGGATAAACAACAAGGTCCTACTGTACAGCACAGGGGAAAATATTCAATATCCTGTGATAAAGCATAATAAAAAAGAGTTTGAGAGAAGAACATATATATATATATATGTATAACTGACTCATTTTGCTGCATAGTAGAAATTAACACAACATTATAAAGCAACAGTAAGTACTTCAATAAAGTTTTAAAATTCATAACATTTGTAGAATAAATAAGCAATGAAATATGCAAAACTTATGTGATGATATAAAGAAATTTTACTGAAATACTTTATAAGACTTGGAAAAAATGGAGACACATCTCATTCTCATACGAAAATCCTCAATATGGTAAAATTTTATTCTCTACATAATAATATACAAGTTAATAGTGGTCCAGATCAAAATGGCCTTTTCTTTTTTAACTGGATAACTGATTCTACAGTTTATTTATAAGAGGAAACTTTTTCAAAATAAGAATAGCATGAAGCCTAACTCCTCATCATATATCAAAACAATTATACAGATACAGTGACAAATACAGTGTGGTCCTGGCACAAGAATAGAATATAAATAGCAGAGTAAGAATGGAGCACAATGAAGAATGCAAACTCAAAACCACCTATGTACACACGAGGATTAGTGTATAATGAATTTAGTATTTCAAATCAGTTGGAAATAATTGATTATTTTAGATTTAATTTTGGAAAAATGTCTCCACTTGGGAAGAAATAATTATATTCCTTTCTCACACCATGTACAAAAATAAATTCCAGATGGATTAAAATTATAAGAACAGAAAAACAAAACTGTAGCATACCTGAGTCATTGAGAAATATTTTTATAATGTTTGGTGTGAAAAGATGTTCTAAAATGACATAGATTGACCAATTAATCTACATAATAAATTTTATAGGTGAAGAAAGTTAAAAGCCAGATGATAGACCTGGAGAAGATATTTACCACACATATAAGAAAGGGTAAATATTATTATTCTTATTCAATAAGAAAAAGACAATCTACAATTTTTAAATGAACATAGGTATCATCAAGCCCAGGAGGCCTTCCTATGCCCAGGAGGGCAAAATATGTATTAGGAAGAAATCTTATCTATAATAATTGTGGAAGTGAAAGTTATAATAAAGGTAAAATATGATGATAAAATAATATAAATAAAATAATGTAATAAAATATAATGAAATAATATAAAGTGAATAAAATCATTCATCAGGTCATCAATATTTTTTGAAAATTGATACTATTTAGTATTGATGTGGATATACAAATTTTAGGTTTGTGGAAATGTAAACCTGTGTAGTGGTTTGGTGGACGATAGGATGGTATCTATCAAAATTAAAAATATTCAGGGACTTCCCTGATGGTCTGGTGGTCGGGACTCCACAGGGTTATGATCTTTGGTTAGGGAACTAGAATCGTGCTTGTTGCATGACTAATAAGCAAGTTAAAAAATGCTTTTAAAAATTTAAAATATTCATTGCTTTCTGACCCAAAAACTATACTTCTAAGAATCCAACTTATAGAAATATTTACATTTGTGCACAAAATTATTTATTGTAGTATTGTTTCTAGTAGAAGAAAATCTGAAGCAACTTAAATACCCAACAATAGTAGAACTATTTCATAAATGATAGCATGTAAATTTATGCTATTAACAAATTTTTATGTTTCCATTACAATTTAGATGGATCTATTTGTATTGACATGGCAAGATCTTCAAGATATATCATGAAATGAAAAAAATTGCCATATATATTTTTAAAGCTACATTTTAATATTATATTATACTATACTTATTATTATATTATAAATTTAATATTAGGTTTATCTTACAAATTTTATGTTTATATATTATATCATATAAGTATTCAAATGCATACAATAGCATCTAATAGGATGCCTTCACAAATGATTTCTTATAGATTGGAGGATATTAATATTAATGCATAGGGTTGGGGAAAATTATCTATAAGGGGGCTTTAATATTGTAGTCTGTGTATTTCTAACTGCTCCAATTTTTCAAAATAAGCATGTATCATGTTGCCTTTGCAATTAAAAATATTTAAAAAGGGACAGCTGATTATTTGGATTAAACAGACTGCGGGTCAAATTCCGTATTTATCACCTCATAGTTGTGTGACTTGAGTATTTTTAAGTTCTCAGAGACTCACCTTCTTTATCTACAGATTAGGTAAAATAATATTCCCTTCATAACTGCATGAACAGATTAAATGAGACTACATATGAAAAACACCTGGTTCGTAGTGGGTGCTCAACAAGTACGTGTTGGTTTCTTAAATGGCTGAGGTTAGAGTTGGAAAAGTCCCTGATGCTGAGAAAGATTGAAGGCAGGAGAAGGGGATGACAGAGGATAAGATGGTTGGATGAAGATGAACAAGAGAGAGCCTTTTCTATTGAGGAGCTTGAGGTTAGCTTTAATTTAGTGCTTTCAGTTTAGTGAGATGAGTGCAATTCTAGAGACATTTGTAAAATGCTAAGGATGTAATAAAGAATAGTGAGAGGGTGGGATGTTTCGAGAGAACAGCATGTATATTATAACAGCATGTATATAGGGAAACAGATCTCCAGCCCAGGTGGGATGCATGAGACAAGTGCTCGGGCCTGGTGCACTGGGAAGACCCAGAGGAATCGGGTGGAGAGGGAGGTGGGAGGGGGGATCGGGATGGGGAACACGTGTAACCCCATGGCTGATTCATGTCAATGTATGACAAAACCCACTGAAATGTTGTGAAGTAATTAGCCTCCAACTAATAAAAATAAATGAAAAATAAAAAATAAAAACAAACAAACAAACAAAAAGAATAGTGGGATTTCCCTGGCAGTTCAGTCGCTAAGACTCTGCGCTCTCAAAGCAGGGGGCTCAAGATCGATCCTTGGTCAGAGAACTAGTTCCCGTATGCCACAGCTAAGTGTTCACATGCTGCAACTAAAAATCCCACATCCTTAGTGCTGTAACTAAGACCTGGAACAGCCAAATAAATAAATATTAAAAGAAGAAGAATGGTGCTGAGAAATCACAGAACTAGAGAATCTCTGAATTGAGCAAGACCAAGACGTTATTTATTCAACTTCCCATCCAGTGCAAGAATCCCTTCCACAACATTCTTGGAAGACTATAAAATAGTTTCTGCCAGCATAATAATTATGATTTATTAAATGTTTACTACTGTTGCTGACACTGCCTGACTTTTCACATAGATTTTCTCAACTTAAGCATCACCACAAAACTGAAAGCTAGTTACCACTATTTATGATTTATGGGCAGAAACCAAGACTCTGAGAGGTTAAGTAATTTGTCTGAGGTCACACAACTAATTCACAGGGCTAAAATTCAAACTCACTTCGGCCTCATCCCAGAGCCTATGTTCTTAACTTGAACTCACCTTTCTGACGATATGAAACTCAATATATTGAAAGACTGTTGCTTCACGTCTTGCACGGGTGTTTCCTATACAGTGCAGGCATCGGTGTTTTTGGAGCGTCAGTTCCATACCTCAGTGAGCATCAGAAAACACCTCCAAGGTAACTGTTCTTACCACGAATACAACAATGTTGAAGACATGGCTTCTACTCTCAAATAGTTTATACTCTTGCTTTTTCTCTTTGGAGGAGTGAAGAATGTCACCTGCTTTTCTACCAGAGAGCTCTCCAATAATCTGAAGAAAAAAAAAAAAAATCTATCCTCCACTCTTTTCAAAACACCCTCCAACTCTGGCTGAAATTTTTGTTGTTTCACATTGGCTATCCTCAGTTCTTTCATCTGGTGCTATATTTCCAGAGGTCCACAACCTCAGTTTTCTTTTTCCAGATGTGTACCTGATACTGTCCTTAAAAGACAGGGTTTTGAACTAAAACAATGAAGTTAATGCTATAGTAGTACAGGAGAGGTTTAACTGACTTTCATTTAAATGTCAGCTTCAATTAATATTTGCACTAGTGGCTCTAGCTTTTGATTGCAGTCATGTTATTTGCTTATAGTAAGTCAACATAATACCACTCAGAGCCGCCTCATTTTTTTTTTCAGCTCCCCAACCAGGAATCCATCCCATATCCCCTGCAGTTGAAGCACGGTGTCCTAACCACTGGGCCACCAGGGAGTCCCCCTCACTTTTTCTTTCTTTTTTTTTTTTTAACAAATATTAGTCTATTTCATATGTCTTGATTTTCTCCTTCACTTTACTTGGGAGACCAAGTTTTTAACTCTTAAATTGAGACTATATTATTATCTTTATTAAATACAATCTTTTAAATTGGCTTAGCATTTCAGACTGCCCATCATTTTATCAGTCTTGATATTGTTTTCCATTTTATTAAGTATCTCTCCCAGCTTTACAGAAGCCTCAATCCACAAAGCCCAATGTTTTTGTGACTCTTCAAAAGACCAAGGCAAAGGAGGAGTTTTGAACTGTGCTATCAGTGACCTCTTCCACATTGGAATAGATTCATTAATCAATCCTCCTTTGTTCCTATTGTTCAATCAGAGATGCAGTCACGTAGCTAAGTTAGTATCTGACCTACATAGTAGGAAAAACAGACGGTTATATATGCTCAGATAGCATACAGACATGCCTGGTATAGGCTCCTACGTCTGGGAAAGGTCCATACTGGTAAGACACATGATTAGTGACATGGTGTTCAGCAGATAAAGGTAAAACAAGCTTTTGTTTGTTTTTATTTTCAAAACACTTAAGTGAACCATTACATCTGTGGATTCATCTGCAGCCTCTGAATAGGCTGGTGGGACAATGCCAAATCTAGGTTAGTTGACAGTAGTTCTAGAAAAGCAAAAGCAATTTCCCCTATGTGGACATGTTTCTCACCATCTGACCTCCTCCAGGACGACCCAGAGAACAGGATATAATGCTTGTGCTTCAGTTAACCCCTTACTAATATCATTGCTTGCCACTATGGGATTTTTTTTTTTTTTTTTTTTGGCTGTGCCTTGCGGTGTGTGGGCTCTTAGTTCCCCAACCAAGGATTGAACCCAGGGCCACAGCACTGAGGACTCCAAGTCCTAATCACTGGACTGGCAGGGAATTCTGCCACCATGCTTTTTGTTTGTCTGGAATAGCTGAGCTCTTGAATGAGAACCTGAACTTTAGATGGTCTGTGTTGCCAACTACAGGAATATCTGTGGGGATCAGCTCCCTGTAGAAAGTAAAGAAACATTACTAAGACTTGTATCTAGCACGTATTTAATAAAGACACATTGGTTGTCAGGGGGAAAAGATAGCTCCTTGAGATAATGGTAGTAGTTCACTGGACAAACATGAATAATTTCACTTTAGTGACACTCACATAGACATGCACACCATAAAAACATTAAAAAGTATTAATATTTTTTAATTGGACCATAGAGAAGGCTGAGCACCGAAGAACTGATGCTTTCAAATTGTGGTGCTGGAGAAGACTCTTGAGAGTCCCTTGGACTGCAAGGAGATCAAACCAGTCCATCCTAAAGGGAATCAGTCCTGAATATTCATTGGAAGGACTGATGCTGAAGCTGAAGCTCCAATGGTTTGGCCACCTCATGCAAAGAGCCGATTCATTGAAAAAGACCCCAATGCTAGGAAAGATTGAAGGCGAAAGGAGAAGGGGACAGCAGAGAATGAGACGGTTAGATAGCATCACCAACTCAATGGACATGAATTTGAGCAAACTCAGGGAGATGGTGAAGCCCAGGGAAGTCTGGCATACTGCAGTCCATGGGGTTGCAAAGAGTTGGACACAACTGAGCGACTGAGCAACAACATTTATTTTAGCTGGATGAAATCTTTTTTGGTACTAGGTGGAATGAAATAATAAATTTTAAAATGAAAAGAAGAAAAGAATGCTATTTATAGTATTTATATTTTAGCAATTTTCTGTCATTTTCTACACAGCAGAAACCTGAAGATTTTCCAGATATTTCTAGATACAAAAATGTGAGCAGAATGTTATACCTTCTTATATTAATCAAGCCATATTTTATTACTCAAAAGATGTGTTACATATTGTTGAATAATAATCTCCTACCCAGTGTATATTTGTGGGATCTTAGTTCAGTGACTAGGGCTAGAATCTCTGCCCCCTGCAGTGAAAGCATGGAGTCCTAACCACAGGACGACCAGAGAAGTCCCTTGAGTGGCTCTTTTAAAACATTGTCAGATCTAGTGACTGATAAGCTAAGGAATCCCAGCTCATACAAAATAAAATCCAAAGTGCATTGGATTATCTTGGACTCTAGGGTCTGACCTGACCTTGTCTCCACTACCCTTTCAGCTGTATTTTTACTGCTTCAGCCACACTGGCCTACTTTCTCTTACTTGATTCTTGGTACTTGCTATCGCCTCTCCCTGGAATTTTCTGCAATCATGTATCCTCAGGGACACTCTCTTCACCACAACCTCTACTAAAATGTCCCCTTGTTGAGATGCTTTCCGTCACCTCACTATCACATCTACGTCACACACAAATACACGCCTGCAATCACACACACACACACACACACACACACACACACACACACTGTCCATCTCCATTAGTGCCGTCTGACCTATTACACATCTCTTTATTTGTACGTTACCCTCCTCTCCCAACTAGAACATGAGTTCTTTGAGATCAGGGATTCCGATTTGCTCCCTGTTGAATCCCCAGCACCCACCACAGTTTTGGAGGCACAAACTAGGCACCCAAACCATGCACTGTGAATGATTTAACAGGCCAGCTAGAAATCAGGGAATTTCGTCTACAAGATCTCCTGTCTCCCTGTCAGTCAAATACTACATGATCTTAGCTGACGATGAAGTATAGAATATGTGCTATAACTTACTTAATCAGTCAAAAGACTTGGTTTTCATTCTCATTATTAATCTCTAAAAGTTGCCTGTTACATTTTCCCATTCATTGGGGAATGTAGAATATTTAAATGAAGTTGATTTTATAAGTTTATATATGTATCTTTTTAAAAAAATATTTATTTATTTGGCTCTTCTCAGTCTTAGTTTTGGCTTATGGGATCTAGTTCACTGACCAGGGATTAAACCTGGGCCCCATGCGTTGGGAACTTGGATTCTTAGCCACTGGACCACCAGGGAAGTCCCAATATATACGTATCTAAAAGGACTTTAGGCCAACACAGTGGGGTTTTTTCCTTCCCACTTTTATTATATTTTCTATAAGCATCCCAATTTCCCCCAGGAGTATTGTATTTCCAATAAGATTTGGATTTCAAAGCAAAAAGGACTAAGAATTCCCCTTCCAATCGTGAACTGGCCCTCTTCCTAAACACTTTCACTCACCCATATACTATGTTTAGAAAATCAAGAGAAAAAGAAGAAAGGACAATAATACCAAATTTTGCATTTATACAATTAGTCCAAGACATGGAATCTTCTTTTCTATCTAAATTGATATGTGTTCATTGCCTTGTATTTTCTCCACTTATTTTAACTAATAATTGCATCATCTCTGAGAAACTGTTTAGAAAATTACAGAACATCTATCTAAAGATTATAGACATGTAGTTGTCTTCTTTTAATTCTTTGCCTAAAGCTGAAATCCAGTTGTTATTTTTTGCATATTTATCAAATCAGTGAAATCTGATATTTCTTTGCAATCTGCCAGGATTAAGACTGGATTTCTGGGAATTCCCTAGCAGTCCAGATTTAGGAGTTTGTGCAGGGGGCACGGGTTTGATCCCTGGTCAGGGAACTAAGATCCTGCATGTTTTGAGGCCAAAAGAAAGGGGGTAGGGGGACTGGATTTAAACCTTCTACAAACCCTAGTTAGTCTTAAGTACAACTGGTGACTGATAAATCTTACTTTTTAGATTCTTCCCTTCCTCAGTGTGATTTTGACCTAGTCATTTCTCTTGCAAATCTTCCTCATCCCTTTTTTGTTAGTTCAGAAATGCTTTAAAATTATTTGCCAAACTAGACTGAAAACTTCATCTTTTTTTTTTTTTTTGGCCATGCTTCGGGGCATGAGGGATCTTAGTTCCCCACCCAGGGGTTGAACCCATGCCCCTGTAGTGGAAACGTGGAATCCTAACCACTGGACCACCAGGGAAATTCATCCTTACATTTTCTAAATATTTCTCTCTCTGTTGACCATTTAAAATGCAGATAGGTGAAAGACAGGTAAGCCTGGCACGTTGCAGTCCATGGGGTCACAGAGAGTTGGACCCTACTGAGCAACTGAACAAAAACAACAATGAAAATTAAATATGTGTTAAAAATGATGAAACGCTGAATAATGATAATGCATGTGCTGGATCTCTTGTGGAAATGGTGGTTTCCTTCGTTTTGTGTGTGTGTGTGTGTGTGTGTGTGTATTTTGAGGATCTTAAGTGATTCCTATTCCCAGTGTAATTTTGGTGTAAAAAGTCACTTTTGGAGCCTTCTTGGTAGGTTTAAGTGGTCTTTGTGTGTGGACTATCAGCAGTGGAAAGGGTGAGAGAATAATAACAATGACAAAAAGGAAGATTAGATTCCTTCATTGATTTGTAAATACCTATTGAGTGGTTGTTCTGGGCTACGCACTGTGTGAGACAGTGGGAATACAATGGTAAGCAAATCCAGACAAGGTCACTGACTTTCTGGAACTTACAGATTCTAGTGAGTAGACTAGGAGAGGCTGGGCCAGTACAAGGAAAAGTGACTTTTACTGGGCCAGTAAAAATGAAAACTGTGATACTTGTTAAATGAGGACAGAACTGCCACAGCTATTCAGGTTGGGCCTCACCTGGAAGCTGCAGACCAATGGGTGGGTGATGCCTGAATGTCAGCCAGAGCTCTCTCTGCTATTTCCAGCTATCATCTGGAAGAGGAACAAATTCTGAATTCCCACAAAGGTGGGACAGCAGGGGCCCTGACAGAAAGGTTAGGACAGCCTGAAATATTTGGAGCTGTCATGGAAGGTTTCTTTAAGGAGAAAACAACAGCGAAGTGAGATTTGAAATGAAAGATTAAAAAAAAATGTGAGGAGGAGGGAGATGATGGTGGGTAGGGAGGACAGTGAGAAGTCCATTCACTGCGCTGGGAGCAGCTTCTGGAAACAGCATGTGCCTCGTGAGCTGGAGGAGCTGAAAAGGGTGCCAGACTGGAGCTAGAGATGGGCAAACTCACAGAGGTGTTGAGCGACCAACCTTGTACACTTGAACATGGAGGCTGTATTAAGGGCTGAGTATTGAAGAGTGCTGAGTGTCTGGTGCTGCACCGAGGAGGGGCAAGGGAAACAGAACAATTAGAAGGCTACTGAAGTGATGGACAAGAGATAAAATAGTACAATCTGGGATCATAGCAATATCTATAGAAACTTCCAACAAAAAACACATTAAAAGGGTGACGAACTTTTTATTGGAAATGTACAAGGAAAGACTGTATATGGTGTGAAGAAATAGAATTCAAAATCAAAGAGCATGATTTGAGGCCTGAGTAAACAGAGCAACACTATTATAACTTGCTTTGTTTTTGATAATGAAGGCTGTTAGTTCTATGGTCATGCCACTCAAGACGACTGTTCTTGGGGACTTCCGTGGTGGTCCAGTGGCTAAGAATCTGCCTTGCAATGCAGCAGATGCAGGTTTCACCCTTCGTTGGGGAACCAAGATCCCACCTGCCACAGAGCAACTAAGCCAGAGCAACACTACGACTGAACGGGAGTGACTGCTCTGGAGCCCCAGAGCCCTGCGCCGCAAGGAAAGAGCTCTCCAATGGCAACTAAGATCCAACGCAGCCAAATAAATAAATATTTAAAACCAACAACAACAAAAAAAGGATGACTGTTCTCTTGCTCTTTGTGCATCCCCTGCCAGACCAGTGTCTGCTCCACCTACATCCTACTGACTTCACAGACCTGTCAATGATTGTCCTTTTCGAGTGGGGCTGTGAGGGGCATGCCCCTCAGCTGGTTTCCCTGGTAACTGAGTCCACCTAATATTAATTACCCTACAACTGGCGACCCCTCCCCCCACACCCCCCAGGGAAGAATAGCCGGCGCCAAATTCTGTCCTGACTGCCACTGACCCTGGAGTGTCGCTTTAGGACATTGCTTCAGACCTGTAAGCACCCCGAAACCCCTGATGTCTCTTTTGCTGACTCTGAGTTCTTTCTGTGGTTTTCAAACTGGGCAAGAACAGGCCTTGTAGGCTTTCGGGGTGCAGCCCAATGACAGTTAAGATGCATAATATTAATTTTTAGCTGTATGAGGATTTCAGCCGTGCCCCTAACTTTGTTCCCTAAAAGTCTTGCCATCAGACTTATTACTTGACCTTTACCTTGTTTGGTTAAATGTGAAATGCTGTATGAAACGTCCAATGCAACATAGCTGTTATTAACAGAAAATTAATAATCTAATTTACTTTAGCAATCTAATACTGTTGAATAATTAGTTTTTTTTCAAAACTCTGGTTATTCTCTTAGGATAAAGTACTGGAGAGAGAATTTCTGAGGGTTTCGATACTCTGCTAATTTCTCCAGAAAATTTTAAGTTCTCACTAACAATGTAGGAATGTTTGTTTCTCTGTACTTGCACCAACATTGGATGTTTTTATTAAGCAATTAAGCTTTGCCAATCTTATAGATAAAAGAAATCTTAGTTTTTAAAATATTTGCCTATCATGACATGTACATTTTTTTTCAAAATTAGTATTTGTTTATATTACTTTATGAAGTTTTCTTACTGATTTTCAAGGATTCTTTACATTGTAAATCTCCTTTAAACTTTTTCTGTTAAGTTAGAATTTAAAAACAATTTATTTGTTTGGTTGCACCTGGTCTTAGTTTGCAGCAGGAGAGGTCTTTGTTGCTGCTCCTGGGATCTTTAGCTGCAGCATGGGAACTCTTAGAGCTGAGTCATGCGAGATCTAGTTTCCTGACAAGAGGTGGAACCCAGGCCCCTGAACTGGGAGTGTGGAGTTTTAGCCATTGGACCACCAGCCAAGTACCACCTTTAATCTTTTCAATAGCATTTAAACATTGTCGTTTCAGCATGTAGAATTGTTTTGCTCACATTTAGTGAGAAAACTTTTTTGTTTTCAAATTTTAGAAAATGGTTATTAATGATAATTAATGGGGCTACCAGGCAGCTCAGTGGTAAAGAATCCGCTTGCCAATGCAGGAAAAAAAGGAGACTCAGGCTCCATCCCTAGGTCAGGAAGATCCCCTGGAGAAGGAAATGGCAACCTACTCCAGTACTGTTGCCTGGAAAATTTCATGGACAGGGGAGCTTGGCAGATTGTTGTCCAGGGGGTCTGCAGAGTCAGACAAGACTGAATGAGCATGCAATGCTAATTAAAATCAAGCTACCTTTTGGCAACTTTCAGCATAAGCAAAACTTGCAGACTTTGGTTATTTATTTAGTCTCTATTTATTCTGTTTTTTTTGCAGCACAGTTGAAGGTATAGATTTTGAATTAGAATTTTATAAGTATTTGGTCATTATATTTGTTACAGTGACCGAGAAGCCCAATGGTACACTACTAAATATTTAACAACTGGGTCTTTCTGTAGAATTTACTGCTTACTGTGATGTAAATACTCCCATCAAGATTGATTTCAGGTTACAAACATAAAGTTACATAATGGGCTCTCAAAAACTGTTTTTGAAGTAATTTAGAATTTGTAAATGCCATCTGAATCATGAGAGTGGTTAAATTCTGTTGTACATAATTTTAATATTAGGTGTATTTCAACATTTTTGAATATTGATACATGGAGAATATTTGATTAATCAAAAAAACCCATTCACAAAATTAGTCCACCAAATTAAATTTATTTGTCATTTCTCCATTTAAACCAACATATCATGGGAAATTCTGGGAGTCTTTGAATTAATTAAGAAGTAATAAAATATTTTAGTTCAAAGTTATTTCCTAACATATCAAGCAAGATAGGCGGGAGGGTGAAGTTATCAGAATTTGGAATAAATCATCTAGAAAAGAAGAAGTTAAGGATTGTATGAATAGTTGTCTTCAAATGCCTGAATGATGATGGCTAAAATAAAACCGACACACACACACACACATACACACACCCCTCTGCAGAAAAGAAGAGGTTAAGGGTTGTATGAATAGTTGTCTTCAAATGCCTGAGTGATGATGGTTAAAATAAAATTGCCACACACACACACACACCTCTGCACATGTGCACACATGTCCTTTCTCTCTCTCTCTTCCCTATTTCCATTGAGTTAAGAACAAGAGAATTTAAACTCCCAAAGAAGAAGGATTTAGCTTCAGGAAAGAAGACTTACTTCGTTGCAAAGATTATCAGGAATGACCTAGTTTTGTATTCTCTTTTTCTATATATCTATTGAAATAATTTTTTTTGTCTCTCAAATCATTTTAGTGTGATTTTAGAAAAGCTCTAATGAGTTTTCTACACTGATTATACTACTTTTGTTTTTTTTCAGTAAGATAAAGGGAAAATATTAAGCAGAAGCAACTTAGAATCTTGAGCAACATGGAGCTCAAGAAATCCAAAAGTTTCCAGTGATTCTGAACCGTGATCACCCTTGTAAGGGGGAGAACTCTGATTCAGGGAAGAAAGCCTCCAGATTGGGGGGTGGGGCAGATAGTAACTGGAAAATTCACTCGGTTGCTTTAAAAGATCAGCTTTACTCTGGCTCAAGATTCACATTTCCCACTTGTGTCTTGTCTTCAAAAATAAAAAAGAGGAAACCACCAATGAGAACATGTGGTGTTATAAATCATCCTGGCTGTTGTTAGAAAAATGAGTAAGGGTTCTCAACAGTTTCAAAAGGTCCTGGCTAGCCCTTTTCACTCACCTTGAGAAGAACCATAAAAGTAAGGAAACAAAAGTAATTCTTTTTCTTTCCATACACCAGTCACCAGCAGTGTTCTCTTTGGGCTCCTGGCATCTGGGTCCAGTTGCCGGGTTACAGGCAAATATAATCAAAACAAACACTAAAAGGTACTCTTTTGGCTCTTCACATGTTGGAAAGGTCTTCTGCCTTCCATCCTCCAGGCTGGCCAGTTCTCAATGCAAAAGTGACTTTCCCCTGTGCTGTTGTCCTTTCCTTTTCTTCCTGTGGGACAATTCCTGATTATAAACTTGTTGTGGACTAGAAGTCCTTAATTAGGAGGCCATTAGACCCTTAGACCTTTTCTCCAACTTCCTGTTCAATAGCCCCAGGAATTCCAGTCCCTACCACCCTTCCCTGCCCTCTGAGAGCGAGTAGGCTGGAGAGACTCTTCCAATGGCAGCGTTAACCCTTTGCTCCCCAATTGGCCAGTTACCAAGGATAGATTTTCAAGGAAACAAATGGTATTTTCCACTCAGGACTACAGTGCCAGATCCAGTGATGGGCTTCCTGCTTCTCAGCACTTGTGATGTGTTATACTATATTTGAACTTGGACAGGAAAGCTACAGGCATGTTTAGAAGTTTGGGAAATAAGATCTATGGCAAAAGTCAACCCGTTAGCCAGTTTGTCCAGAGTGATTTTATTAAGGCTTATGGGGTGCCATGCACTTGAATAGAATCAGGGCATTCCAGCAAGCACTGCAGAGGTTAAAGACACTCAGATGACTCGTCCTGGAGAAGAGTGAGAGGAAGCTATTATAAATTCTCCAATATTTAAAGAGAGATTCTTGAGAAGGTGGCAACCAATTGTACATGAAGTCTGCTAAGGCTTGAACCTTATGAAATACATTTGAGGCATAGACATTTTGTTCATTTTCAAGGAAAATTTTCCCAATAGTGTAAATTGATAAATATCTTAATGGGTTCCCTAGGAAGGAAATAATAGCCACATTTCCTTTCTGAAAACCTAGACCCGAAAGGCTTATCTGTCTGAAATGGTTTCGTTTTGTATACCTGATGATGAATGCGAATGTGTTTCTCTGAACACAAGAGCTGGACTGACTTCTTTTAGAGGAAACTTCTAACCCTGTCTGATCTTTCAAAAGCAAATATTCACTATGTTTCTGGAAAGGTCAGAAGTAAGTGGTTTTATCCTGGTGTTTTGCAAAATCAGCCAAAGAAGACAAGGTGTCTTTTTCATGCTTACCCAAAATATGAGTGTTAGAACCAAACATATATTCACAAGTATTGGTTGTGTTTTATTAAAAGATTGAAACTTCTAGCAAGAATTTTGTTGTAGTGACCTAAAAATTACTACTTTTTTTTTTTTTAATTTTAAAGCTGGTGTATACGGTTGTTTTTTTCTTCATTCTTTTTCATCATCATAGTGACTGTTCCTTGAGCTTCTGGTATGTCAGGCATTGGACTCAGGGCTTTATATACATTTATATCACTTTTAATCCTTACATCCATATGTAAGGTGGGTATTGTTATTTTTATTTGCCAGATGATGAAAATGAGGCCCAGATAAATTCTGCTACAACTTGTCCAACTGCAGTCAGCAAGCTAGTAGGCGGTAGAACCAGAATTAAAATCCTAGCTTCCCTGAATCCAAAGTTCTTCTTTCTCTACAGCACTGGTTACCAGGAAAGTCTGACTCAGCTGTTTTTACATCAAAAGGATTAAGCAAATAGTTAATAAAAACATCATTCATACATATTAACCTTTCTGAAATGGCTAAAACATATATGGCTTAGATCAATTAGCATGCTTCCAAAATGGTTGAAAACTTTTTTCTGCCTAAGAAAATACAAGAGTATTCAAAGCAAAAAAAAAAAAAAAATTAATTCCCTTTCTAGTCTCTTTCTGAAATGATTTTTCTGAGTGATTGTAAAGCTGTAAGGTGGATTTCATTGGGTCTGAATTTCATAACATAACTAGCATCAAATTATGAAGATGTTTTCTAATGGCCTAGATTTTATGTTCAACAATTTTATTCTATCTTTCAATCTGAGTAAGGCATGTCTTTTAATCCTGACTTCTGGAATATTCCAAATTCCTTCTAGAGATGACTTTTGCACTTGGACCTCTTTAGCTGGTACTCCCCCCTCTCTTCTCATGGTCAAATTTACGTACTCACTGTTTAATAAGAGGGGACTGCTGGATAGAACAGGCAGTGGTAAAAAGTGCCAGAACTAAATGTGATTTCAGGCAAGCCTCTTAAAATCTTTGTGTCTAGGCTTTTCATCTACAAATTGCAAGTAATAACCCCTGAATTTCCCAGTTGTTGGGAGCTTTGTAAGTGAACAGATAACAAGAAAACTTGGTTAAGTGTCAAAGTATTGCTGTTTGCATCTGATATGTGCAGTAGGTGATATTTTAGCTTACTCTAAGTCCAGAAATGTGTAATAATAATAAATTGATTTGTTATCTGCCTCCTTCCATAAAAAATTGGGATACTTCAAGAGAGAACATAATACCTTTGTCCCTTTGCTTTGAATTTTCCTTGACATGAAACTCTACCAAAAACAACTTATTACTTTCTCCATAAAGCCTCCACCTCTTCCCATATTTCTATCCTTGTTAATGTTAGAATACACCCAGTTTCCATCCCAGTCTCCCAAACTGAAAACCTTGGAGCTAATCCCTGCCAAGTCTATCCCCTCACCACCACTTTCTCTTCCCTCTCTTCTGTCATTTCCCCTCCCTCGATCCAACTGGCCTTACAATCTAGCCGATTCTTTTACAGAGTTTTGATTTTCCTTCTACTTGCCATTCCCACAAACTCTGTTCCTGGGTAAGGCCTGAATCACCTTTCACTAAGACAGTTGAATCCTCTTTCAGGATAGATGAAAACACAACTTCTATCCATAGTCACTGAATTTGTGTCCAAAGGAAAGTGATACCAACAGCAGCCTACCGACTTGCCGTATTTTTCTGGTGGCTTGGGCTTTTGTTCCAAATTCCTATGTTAGAAATTGGGTTGGATGACAGGCCAGCTGGAAAGATTGCTTGTGTCTGTGTTTGATGCTCATTTGCCAGGCTCCTTTCTTCTGGGCTAAGCTGAGTTTGCTGATGGACTTCTGTGGTTGGAGTAGGTTGGCAGAAGGTGAAGACAAGGACCAAGTCTTCTTAATCTCACTGGCTATAGGGGAAATGATTTATAGACCAGAGCAGCATTTCAAAGAAGAAGGGGAGGCCAAAGAGCAAGATCCCTTTGAGTATTTCTCAACATGGGGTCAAAAACTGTTTCTCCCTTGGCTGTTTCTCTGGAAAGCTCCAGCTCCTGTATCATGGCCCGACAATGGGTTCTTGGTCTTAACCCATGATTGGAGCTTGCTCTGCTCCCCAGGAGTGGAACTGGGGAGAAGGGAGGGGGACTTGGATTTCTCCCAGAGTAGTATTGTCACCTTGTAAGTCATGAAAGCATTTTTGGGTGTTATGACCAGCATTTAAAAAAAAATAAAATGCAGTGGTATAGAGTAGAAAGGAATAATGCACAACAGAAGAGAAAGCAGTAGAATAGACTTCACAAGATAAGGGTATGACTTTTTCATAAAATTTCTGTTTTAGTCATATTTAAGGATAATTGTGTGTGTGTGTGTGTGTGTGTGTGTGTGTGTATGAATGTACTGGTCTCAGGATGAAACATAATGCTTACTGTGTGGGTTATGGTCTAAAAAGTTTGGAAGCCACTGCTAGGTTAGAATAGAAACAATCTCTTTGACTCTAGTTTTCCCCCATTGATCCATCCTGTATCCCCCAATTTATCATTTAAATAACCTCCCTACAAACTAACATGTTTGTAACTTAACTCTGTTTAAGTATCTTCACTACATATAGGCCTAATTCATGAGCACAGCAGTCAAGGTCTTAGTAATCCAATTCCGACTGTTTTTCCAGTGTCACTTTACTGCTGTATTCCTTTTTGGTCTATTTTTAAATAGCATTATTTTTCTGATTAAAACTTTGGATTATTATGGAAGTTATTAAGTATAAAATCAAATCACATAATTTCATAATCCAGAAGTAGAATTATATCTTTGTATATACCTTCTAGTCTTTAGTTAAAAGCATACGTATATTTTTATACATACATATTTATTTAGAACTCTTTCTTTTTTACTTACTGTATATGGAAAAGTTTCTAATGTCATTAAATGTACTTCTAAAATATACTTAATGGATGCATCATATTATACAAATGTTATTGAACATTTAAGTGTTTTCTAATAATTTCTTTTTATAAATAATGCCTTGATACATGTCTTTACATATCTCACTGATTTCTTTTGCCCCTCTGAATATTAGATTTGGATTTACTGGTTTAAATTGTATTTATACATTTAAGGACTTTGATATACATTGCTTGATGTCTCATAGAAATTACACACATCCTATCCCTATTTGTGCCAATACTGAGTATTATCATTTATGAAATGTTTACCAATTTGATAGATGAAAAATAATTTGGCATTATTTTCCTGTGCATTTCTGAACATAAGTGAGATTAATCTTTTTTTTTTTTTATGTTTATTGGTCATTTACATTGCATTTTGGAGAAAATTGCTTGTCCCTGGCCTTTGTCCTTCTTTTTTTTTTTTTTTAAATTAGGGAGGTTATTTTTGTGTTTTTCTTCCTTATTATAAATCCTGCTTATTCTTCAAAACTTAAAACTCACTTTCTCCATGGAACTGTCTTCTAGTTTCTTAGTTTGGATCTTCGTTTTCCCACAGCATGTTATTTGTACCTCTGTTTAGTGATCAGTTTACTCTGCCATGTTGGTTGCTATCTTCCTCCACTTGGTTACAAAATATTTGGGGGTAGAAACCTTTTCTTATTTGTTTTTGTATCTCTCTAGTAAAAGACACAGATCAGATATTCAGCATGCTGCTAATGTTCTTTGCCAGGGTAGAGAGCAGAGCCTTCTCTTTTCGATGTGAAATTTGATAGATTATTTTTCCTGTATGCTTTTAGTCTATCTGAGGCTGTACTCACATGTATTTAGGGACACTCAGTGAGCCCAGAAAGCCTTCTTGGGGTGCTGGGGAGAGGGAGAGCACAGTGCCCTTTCTGAAGTCGGTTTGGCTGTGTTTCCTAATTCCTTTCAAAAGAACTTAATCAGCTTTAGAGCTTCTGCACTCTGGGTGATGTAAATTTTCTCTTTTTGTCTCTTTCCCTCAACACCAGGGTGTTCTGCCTTGATACACTTATAAGCCATTTGAGATCACTTAAATTACTTTTGCAAATTGGTCAGAAGTTAGAATATGTAACTGCAGGATTGAATCTCAAAGCTGACCAGTCCCATGGTACCCTCTACCAGCTTCTGCTCCAAAGACTTCCCCTACCAGAGATGACACTGACCACTGACCACAGGCCTCAGGCTCTGTGTCAGGGGGCAATTCTCCCTTTCCACGCTTCATACTGAAGGACCATCCCTCTGAGCATCTTTCCTGGAGAAGAGTATACATTCGTGGTTATTGTTCAGTCATTCAGTCATGTCTGACTCTGAGATCCCATGGGCTGCAGCATGCCAGGCTTCCCTGTCCTTCACTGTCTCCTGGAGTTTGCTCAGACTCATGTCCATTGAGTAAGCGGCGCCATCCAACCATCTCATCCTCTGTCACCCCCTTCTCCTCCCGCCTTCAGTCTTTCCCAGCATCAGGGTCTTTTCATTTGACTATCACTAAACCAGGGCCTGCAACAGAGTTGCCCAGGCTAACTCTCCTGCCTGCCTCCTTGGTGTTGTTCTCCAGAAGGGGTGTAACCACTACACACCAGTGTTTTCTATCTGCTCCTGGTTGTTCCAGTAGTTTGTATCCTTTTAACGTGTCCTTTGAAGGAATCTGATATTTATTGAGTGTCTCATATGTCATACTGTACTAGGAACTTGGCAGATACTCTTATCACTATTTCCTCTAATTGTTCCCATTTTAGGTTTGAAGAGTTGAGCCTTACATAGTCAAACTAAGAAGGTCACGCAGCTGGTAAAGTAATGGGGTGAGGAGGACTTGAGCCCAGATTGGTCTTACTGGGTGCTTGAGTTACTTTTACTACATCAGATTTCAATACACAGAGGAGTGATTTGAGTTACTGAAAACATATGTGCATCCCTGTGGGGCTCTCTGCTTTTGGGGGATGCAAATGTTGAATTTGGGGGTGGAAGGGAGAAGACTTGTTTTAAGACACATTTGTTTTGAAAGTTAATTATAAGTGCTCTGAATAAAGTCTGAATTAGTGTTTATAGAGGTATGGGATGAAAAAAGTGAGAACCATAGTAGGTAATCAAATCGATTTATCAAATGAAAGAGAATTGTATGCCTATTTCAATCAAGAGTTTGTTTAAATTTCCTTGGAAGGAAAACTCTGACAAACCTAGACAGCATATTAAAAAGCAGAGACATCACTTTGCCAACAAAGGTCCATATAGTCAAGACTATGGTTTTTTCTAGTAGTCATGTATGGATGTGAGAGGTGGACCATAAATAAAGTTGAACATTGAAGAATTGATGCTTCAGAATTGTGGTGCTGGAGAAGACTCTTGAGAGTCCCTTGGACTGTAAGGAGATCAAACCAGTCCATCCTAAAGGAGATCAGTCCTGGGTGTTCACTGGAAGCACTAATGCTGAAGCTCCAATACTTTGGCCAACTGATGCAAAAAGCCAGCTCATTGGAAAAGACCCTGATGCTGGGAAAGATTGAAGGCAAAAGGAGAAGGGGGTGACAGGGGATGAGATGGTTAGATAGCACCACTGACTCGATGGACAAGAATTTGAGCAAACTCCGGGAGATAGTAAGGACAGGAAAACCTGGAGTTTTATAGTCCATAGGGTCACAAAGAGTCGTACAGAACTTAGTGACTGAACAATAACAAAATGTTTAATTCAGTGAAAAAATGAGAATTAGGACCCATAATACCAGGAGACATTCTGCATAGTAGTTATGATCATAGACCTTGGAGTCCCTCAGAAGTGGAGTTAAGAGATTTCCCTGGCAGTCCAGTGGTTAAGACTCTGGGCTTTCAATTCAGGGGGCACGGGTTCAATTCCTGGGCAGGGAACCAAGATCCCACATGCTGCACATCACTGCCAAGACAAAACACCCGAGGAACTGGAGTTAAATTCTAATTTTCCATGCATACTTCATCTCTGTCATGTGTACCTAAGTTTACTCATCTGTAAAGATAGGTAATAATACCTATCGCTCAGGCATTTAATGAAGTAATAGATTCATTCATTCATCTATTCACTCTTTTGACAAAAGTACTTTTTGAATATTTACAATTTGCCTGACAGTGGAGATGTAGCCATGAACAAAACACATATTTCCTGCCCTAAGAGAACTGACTGTCTAGTGGTTAAACGTAAAGTGTTTGTCATGGTGTCAAGCACGTGTGAAGCACTAATAAGTGGTAGATGTTACTTTTATTATCATATTATTCCTATCATTATTATTAGGAGTGTGCATTTCTACAACTACTTGTAATTTTGACATATCTTACATTTGATAATAGGTGCGAGACCTAGTTAACATTTTCCTGTATTGGCATTTCTAATTAAAGGATAGCGTTGTAAGGTAACAAGCAATTATTGTTAACAAAGGAGGTACTGTATAATCAGTGCCTTGCTTCGAGAATGAAGGATTTCTTCTGTGTTCCTTACTTGACTGTTATTCTGTCTTTAGCCACATGAAACACTCAGAACAGTGTCTGGCACAATGAATACCTATTAGCTGAAAAGAGAATATATGAATGAATGAGGGTTGCACAAGCTCTGAACACGGCATCTGACTGGTACCTTACAGAAAAGGATGCTATCTGTTTATAAACTGTACGATGAGAGTCTCCATGTCATAGGACCCTAGGACTTTCTTTTTGTAAATGCAAGAACCTAGGGGGAAGAATCCAAGGTGGGAGACTTTAAGCAAGAAAATTATTTTTTGTGTCCCTAGACTACAAAGGGAGAAGGAAAAAACAAAACAACCAAATAGGCAATACTCATCTTCTGCAACTGAAGGATTCTAAGCTTAATTTGAGTGAAATGCAGAAATAGTCATTCAGGGATTTTTCCATGCACCCATATATTTCATAATGACTGTCTATAAACATAATAGTTTGAGTTAGTATTTTATGATTTATCACCTTTTGAGATTCATATAGTATTTAATGCTTTATTTAATGGAAATAACTTTTACATGCACTTAGAATATATCCTTAAAGGTCTTTAACAATGGAAAGAACATGTGACATGGAACTCTGAAAAGGTTTCTGCCATATCGGATTCACATCCATAAAGATAAGTTTGTTCATGTGGGTCACATTCCATTTCAACAAATACCTGTTTGCAGAAGATAAAGCCTCAGGTAATAATCTATTCATTTTATATCATAAAATCTGTTCATTTAATAGTATATTTAATCTATTCATGTAATAAAAGAAATAGCATAACAAAAAATACACTTTTACTGAATTTAAGATCATGGAATTTGACCCATATGTTATTTAACTTTGATTTAACGGGCATAATTTCTAGACCATCTGGAGAAATCTTCTATTCTTAATAACCTTGCGAGAGTATTAGTGGTTATTTAGTTTCAGTATTTTTACCTTGTCATTCAAACTGATTACCACCATAAGAAAATTAATATGATCAGTATAAGCCTACTTTTACCTTTTAAAGACATAATCATCATAATTTTAATAGGTAGACCAAGTGATGTTGATAATAAAATCTCAAGAAAGTTATGACTTTCTCTTCCTGCTGGCCTCTTTTCCCCAACAGACACTATCCTTTTTGATAAACATTGCACATTACAAGTATAATACTCATTTACTGAAATATTCAGGGAATTAATATTTGACCCATAAATTCTGAACTACATCAGCTACCTTTTTTTTATTTCCGTTCTAAAAGAAATATGCTTTCATTCTGTATATATTGAATGTAAAAACAGAGAAGCAAGGCATCAGGGATGAACATTACCTTTCAAAATCTATCTGTACACAAATGCTCATGTGTCCAAAGCTATAATTGTATGCATGTGTGCATGAGGATTGCACACAGTGTGTGAAAACATGGTTATGGTGGGTGAGCACTTATGAAAATAGCAATCAGTCAGCACTAGTTAAAACCAGACATGGTGTGGGTTGGTAATATAAAAGTTTCTTTCTGCAGACCTGAGTTGGCTATAGCATTCCAATTTTGAGCTAACACCTTCATTGCTATTCTAGTCACTGAATTCAAAGATGGAAAACACCTATTAGGTTACTTAGTTTATCCTCCCAGGGCCAGTGCCGAAGATGACTTTGATTGCATATTTTATTTTTGCTTCTCCTTCTTTAGTGTTTGGTCCATTCTCTTTCTCTAATGTCTGTATTAAGAGACATTCAGTTTGTTTCCTTGGGTAAGTATATTCTCTTGGCTTTCCTTACATTTCTTCAACATTTAGAACACATTTTCTAGTTTGCAAATACTCTTGTGTGCTGATAACCGGATCTAAGCAAATGCTTTTTCCCTTTTCAGAGCATCAATCATCTGCTCACGGATCATAGCCTCCAAAGCCATGTGGGGATAATAATAATAATAGTTGTGATGCATTTTTTACTTCTATGCATATATGTATGTATGTACCTCATTGGTTACCAATTTCTTTCTCAGATTGCTCATCAATAGAGGCTGCAGAAAAGACAAGCAGATCATCTGAGTTATGTAAAACTCTGCAGGCTGAATGAACCACAAAATAGAATCACTCCAAATCTCATTATTGGAGCAAATAGGGTTTGCAAGGAGTCCTTGATTCAGTTCAACTGAAGATATCTGGACCTTGAGAGCTTTCTAAGTTGCTAGTACTTCTCAAACCTAGGAATCCCAATGGAATATACCATGACAATGGTGCAGCATTTAAGTTGTATTAGGGATTTTTCTAAGCACTTTACATATTTAAACTCACTTAATCCTTCTAATTCTTTAGAGATAGTTAGATAGCAGCACTGTCTCAGTGGATGAATTTGAGCAAATGCTGGGAGATAGTAAAGAATGGGGAAGCCTGGCATGCTGCAGTCCATGGGGTCTCAAAGATTTGGGCATGACTTAGCCACTGAACAACAATGACAGAATCCTTTTAACAGCCTTTGGAATAGGTTCTAAATAACTCATTTTACTGAGGAATCTGAAGCACAGGTTCACTTGCCTCCATCAGGGGACCCACCAAGGATGGATGGAGGTGGGTAGGAGTTTAGCAGTTTAGTTTCAGAGTTCATGTCCATTACCACTATGCTGATTCAAGTGAAGGAGGGAAATGAATGAGCATGTCCTTTGAAGTCAGATGGATCCCGATTTGAGTATTGGCTCTCCAAAGCTTTTGGACTTCTTGTGATTTGGTTGTCCTCTCTGAGTCTCAGTTCCTTTGTCTGGATAGTGGGGTTAATAATACCCTCCTCTTAGGATTTTTTGTGATTAAATAAGAAAATGCCTGTCCAGCCCTTGGTCCTTGGTACAGTTCCTGGTATATGATTAACAGCAAACAAAGGTTAGTTTCCTTCTTTTGAAGTTCTCACTAATGTCTTGGAGGAAGCATGGCCATCTTACCTTCTCAGCACTCATCTACTATTCAAAAGTAATTTCTTTTTTTTTTAAGTAAATTCTTTTCTAAGTGATTAGTTTTTGTTCTCCACATAAAGGCAGAGGTTTCTGCTCCAGAGTGTTAAAGATTTTATGGTATGAAGGAATGTCTTTGTTGAATCAAGTTGAAACACAGTCTGACCAATGCCTTCATTTCATATGCCATGCCATTGTATAGAAATGGCCCCCAAATTAAAAATATATTTCCCCAAAACACTGTTGCAATTTGGAACTTGAGCATATTTTCTTTAAAACATTATGTTATAGATGATAAGTAATTAGGTTAGTCCACATAATCTTCTTTAGCCCATAAGATGTCTAAGTTATAGTAAGAGCTGGTAGCAAAGATAGTAATTGATTTGCTTGTCATAGCTAAATTTTTCTTCTGGCTTAACTTATTCCACTCATAGCCATGGAAGAGCCAGAATTGGATATTCCATGTTTTATTGACCTCTGATAATTGGAGGAGAACTTATGAATTGATCAGCTGGCCAGTGGTCAATCAGAGGCTCTCCTTAAAATTTGAAATGAGTCTTCAAAGCTGTATCCTAAGTGTTGGACACTGAGATGCTACACTGATCAGTTAGAGACAGCCCATGCTACGGTCCTGGGGTGAATGGGACAAGAATGACGAAGGTGGTGTGCAGAAAGAGGAGAGTGAAGTTGATGCACAGCAGAGAAAGAAACCATATGTCTCAGAGAGTGAGAAGGAATAAGCAGATGCCTGACGACATTCTAGATCATGTAACACCTGATTATTAAGTTCTACAGTTAGATCCCATAGCATCCTTCTCTATTATTTTAATAAATCCTTCCCTACTTAAACTAGTTTGAACTAGTTTCTGTCATAAGCAACAGAATGGTTCCGACAAAGCTAAAGTCCTCAGAACAGAGCCCTTCTGAACTCTACCTTTTGCCTGTCTAGATGGCTGTCTAGGTATGGCTGGGTTCTTATTTCTAGGTCTGCTAGTATTAAGGGGCTTCCCTGGTGGCTCAGACGGTAAAGAATCTGCCTGCAGTGCGGGAGACTTAGATTCGATCCCTGGATCAGGAAGACACTCCTGGAGGAGGGAATGGTTACCCACTCCAGTATTCTTGCCTGGAGAATCCCATGGACAGAGGAGCCTGGCGGGCTACAGTTCATGGGGTCACAGAGAGTTGGACCTGGCTGAGAGACTAACACACTGGCTTGGGAGAGGAGAGCAAACGGGAGGCCTGGCCTGACAATAGTCTATTTTTGTTTACTCTCAATCCAGAAGGCACCATTGCCGTAGGGTCTTCCCTGCTATACAGAATCCATCCCTCTCTTGGATTACATTGTTCCCATCCTGAATGCCCTTTTGTTCCCGTCTACTTATACAATGTTTATTTCACCTTCATTGTAACTCAAGATGAGTCATGGAGAGTTATAGAGTTTTATGGCAGGAAAAGGACAAAACCATCTAGTTCTAAAGCTCAGCCAGCTTGCCCAAGGTCACTCAACTAGAAAGAAGTGCTGCCAGGACTTGAACTTAGGTTCTGACTTCAGTATGTTTTCCATTGAATGGCTCTGCCTATAGCCCTCAGGGTCTTATCTTCCTCTAGTACATCAATGCAACCACCTCACCACACAGTGTTTAGTTGTATATTCCTCTGACATATATCTGGCTCTTGTGTTATTTATATCTATCTTAACAGGCTGCAAGCTTGTCCAGAGCAGAAAGAAAAAACTTTAAGTTTGTTGTTCCTCCTAGCACTTCACATGAAGCTTGGTGTATATGGGATTGATACATTTCTGCATATTCCTTAAGTAACTGAAAATACCACGCAGGGATAAATGACAATCCTCAGAGATTTCCAAAGCTGACATCACAAAAGATGAACACTATTCCCAACACAAAAAATCCCATGAAAAATAGTTTTTTGATTTTATAACCACTGGTGAGAGAGAAGTTTAGCTGTGAAGTGTAGAGATTGGATCCTTTACTCATTATGAATGGTAACAAGATCCTGGAGCTGAAAGCTTCATTAACTGCAAAAGTGATGCCTAGTGGTAGCGAAAGTACAGAGATGGGGCATGTGTAATAATCCTTTCCATCCAGGCATAATGGGGGGCATTGTATTTCCAGCTGGGGTGGCTGAGATGATTCATGGTTAACTTGTTTATTTCAAGTGGTAATCATGTTCTTTTCAGAACGTTATTTTGGGTGATCCTTGCTTAAGGTTTTGTCTTCTACAGGAAGCACAGATGAGGAGGCAAGTTAGCTTTTCTCTTTTCTGATCCTAAGAATGTTCTTCTGGTTTCTGACTTCCCTACTGGCCACTATCTTAGGGCTGAGAACCAGCTTCACAGTTCTAGAGCTCATTGTTCACGTTCGTATCTTAACATGTTTTGACCCTCTGTTTTTGACAATGTAGGTTAGCATTCAGATTAGGACATGGGGACCAGCAAGTAGTAGCAATGCCTTTTGAGTCTTAGATTCATGAAATAAGTCCATCCTTTCTGGACCCACAGAGCTGTGATTTCCTATTAGAACATATCTCAAAGTGACATCCTTTCTATTCACTCTGGTATGTCCAATTGGGATTTCTGGGTTTGAACAATATAATTATGTTCTCAAGGTTCAGATATCTTCTATTGAACTAGGTCAACACTTTCTTGCTATATTCTTGTATTTGCTCCAATAGTGAGACTTAGAGAAATCCTGGCAATCCTATTTTGGGACTTGTTCAGCATGAAGTGTTTTACATAATTCAGATAGTCTGCTTGTCTTCTCTTCCACCTCTATGGATGAGCAATCTGAGAAATAAACTGGTGGCCCATGAGCAAACATCAATACACAGAAACAAAAAATGCTTCAAAATATTAACAGATGATTTGATTAAAGTGAGATATTCTTCCTCAGATTTTAAAAAATGAATATAAATTACTTTGTAGTCAAGAAAACAATACTCCTAAATATAAAATGAGCAATTTGAAATTTAGAGAAATGTTATCATTTCCATTGAAAGTGTACTCACAATGTTTCTATTTTTTTTTTTTTTTTTTTTTGGAAAAGTGTAATTTTGGAGAATATAAGCTAGAAAAAAGAAAAAATTATATTGTCCCAATTTCTTGATTTACTCAGTAATTGTCTTTTTTTCATTGGCATCAGCATAAACATGCATGTTAATTTCCCCATGATGGTTAGTTTATGAGATGCTCAAGGGGAGATCGGAGAAGGCAATGGCACCCCACTCCAGTACTCTTACCTGGAAAATCGCATGGATGGAGGAACCTGGTAGGCTGCAGTCCATGGGGTCGCTAAGAGTCAGACACGACTGAGCGACTTCACTTTCACTTTTCACTTCCACGCACTGGAGAAGGAAATGGCAACCCACTCCAGTGTTCTTGCCTGGAGAATCCCAGGGACGGGGAGAGTGGTGGGCCCCCGTGTATGGGGTCACGCAGCTGGACACGACTGAAGTGACTTAGCAGCAGCAGCAGCAAGGGGAGATGTTCTGCTTTTGCTAAAGGAGAGATGGAAAGAGCATTTTATGTAAAGTTTAAGCTGAGTATTTGCTGTGTGGTTATCAGCAAGACATCTAACCTTTCTGAAGTATAGAATAAATAATGAGTCATTGTAAATGCCAACTTAGATAATATATGCAAAATTTCTTTTGAAGTATGGCATGTATTATGTATCTCAGGATAATAATTATTATTTCTATCTTAAAGTTCATAGATAATCTTACAAGGCTCTCTTCCCCTTGTTGGGCATGGTCTGGCTGACACTCCGTCTTAGTACAAGCAGTGCTCACGTTCACAGGTCTGTCCCCTCTTCTATGACTGCAAAAGGAAATGTCATGCCACCATGACTGCCCAGTTTATTCCCTTCACTTCTGCTCCACATTCCTCCAAACTTGCCTTCTCAGGTAGGCATAACTCTACTCATCTTTCAAGGTCCAGCTGAAAATTTCACATCTCTGTGAAGCCTTCTCTGGTAACCCCTTAAGAAGACTGAATTGTTCCATCCTCTGCATTGATCTCTCTTTCTGGAATTCCTTAGACTATGTTGTAATTAGTTGTTTACAAATCTGTCTCTTGAAACAGGTCAGTGATTCTTGGCTGTTGTGTTAAGATTGACAGCTAGGTCCTGAATCTTCCCCTGATGTACTACTAACATTGGGTACAAGCGTGAGGCTAATTTTTGCTACAACTGAGTACACATATTTATTATAGTGACTTTTGTCAGAAAGCATGATGAGCTGAGCAAACTGTGCAATGTGGTATAAAACAGGGTGCTGTTTGCTGCAGGGAAAGGTAAGAATTGTCCATGGAAGGCCAGGAATGAATAGAGATCACAAATTTATATGAAGCCAGTCCACGGTTCTACTCCAACCATGAAACAGTGCTTTATGATTGATGAGGGAAAGTTAAACCCTTCAAATTCACACCCAAATTCTAGTATTTAAAAGTGTATTACAGAGAATTTCTTGGTGGGCTAGTGGTTAGGACCCCATGGTTCCAGTGCTGTGGGTTCGGGTTCAATCACTGGCTGGGGAACTAAGATCCCATAGGCCATGCAACGTGGTTTACAAATACAAAAAGACTCGGGCACCATTGAACTCAATATTGAGTTCCTTGTGGATATGAATCTGCGTTTGAATGAAAAAAAATAAGAGTAATAATAAGAAACAGAACCGGAAGTTCTAAAAAAGAACTTGGTCGAGTAATTTATTGATAACTGTTAGGTAAGCCACTTTTCTAATGTGAAGTAAAGAGATTTTTGGTAAAGTGATTGTCAGTGCCCAAGTCACTTGAGCAAATGAGTCCAGTTTGTTTTGTGGTTAAGGTCTTGAGCTTTGACATCAGATGGTTATATGTTCAAACCCCAAGTTTGCTACTTATTATCTGTGTGATTTGATTGCTTAACATCTCCAAGTCCCAGTCTTCTTGCTTTTAAACGAGGCTAATAGATTACATCAGTTGGGATAATTTTGGCTACAAGTAATGGACATTTTAATAGTAAGATAATTGACTATTTCACATTTCCGGAAGTTCAAAGGCACAGTGGATTCCATTGTGAGGTTCAGTGACTCAGTAATGTTCTTCCATCTTTCAGCAGCATCATCTTCAGGTGCGCTGCCTTCCAAGGAGAACTAGAGGCTACATATTCCAATGTCTCTGGCTTAAGAGCAAGGGGAATTTTATCTAAAGATGACTGTGTTAGCAGCTTATTCCCAAAGTAATGACTGGTAGCAAGGATGGAATTATCATGACTGGCACAGACCAATCATCTCAGGACAAATAATACTGCAGAGTCAATTGCAGTCACTACAAAATGGACATTTTTTTTTAAAAAGCAAGCTGTTTGCAAAATTCTTAGCTCATTGTTTGGATTATGGTAATAGGGTAGCACTACTTACCAACCAGCCACAAATTCAGACCTAAAATCATTAACTCAAATTTTAGATTTGTAACAACATTTCTTGCCCCTTTATTCTTCCTATTACTTAAAAGTCTTTTTTTTTTTTTTTTGCCTGAATCTCTCTCCTTAACACTCATCAAAATTTGCCAGGGACGTGTCCCACATACAATGGACTCAACAGTGAGTATCTTAATATCTTGGTGCTTCTTTGCTCACCTGCCAGTTAGATATTGGAGTCTGAAAATTCTCTTTTGGCCTGTTGAGTTTGGATTTTCTTGTGTGTATGTGTTTTCAAGGAAGGCAGGATGCAGTTCCTAAGACCAAGAGTCAGACCTTGGGTTAGGTGCTTTCATATAGGATATGGCTGAAGGAAACCTGGGCTGCCCTTTCTCTTCTACTCACAAGCTGAGTAACCTTGTGCAGACCACCCTCTGTTGTGAATCTCAGTTGTCTCCTCTGCAAAATGAGGATGATCTAGTGATTAAGGTGGAGAAGGCAATGGTACCCCACTCCAGTACTCTTGCCTGGAAAATCCCATGGACAGAGGAGCCTGGTAGGCTGCAGTCCATGGGGTTGCTAACAGTCAGACACAACTGGGTGACTTCACTTTCACTTTTCACTTTCATGCATTGGAGAAGGAAATGGCAACCCACTCCAGTATTCTTGCCTGGAGAATCCCAGGGAAGGGGGAGCCTGGTGGGCTGCCATCTATGGGGTCGCACAGAGTCAGACACGACTGAAGTGACTTAGCAGCAGCAGCAGTGATTAAGGAAATAAAGGTTTAGAAAGCTTTCCTAAATAAATTTACTCTATGAAGATATTAGTTATTTTTCCTCCACTTGGTAACTTTTGTGTAACACATAACTGTAATAGTCAATGGGGATAGCCTCCTCAAGGGGAAAGTAGAAAACAAACAATGCAAATGACTTGATCTGGGAGCAGCTTCCTATGTTTAAAGAAAAAAAGAAAACATGTTTCTTCTTGTTCTTCTGCAGGAACTTCCCCACCCTTGATATTTTTAGTGACCTCTATAGACTCTATGGGGAGACTCTCCCAGTGTTCAGAAAATGTCTGTGACAGAACCGGAACAAGGTGGGCTGGCTTGTTTCCTCTCAGTTTGAATCTATAGTCTAGATGGGGAGTTCCTCACCTCACCAATGAGAAGCAAAGTCATCTACCTTTCTAGATTGATGGACAAAGTGCTACAAACATTTACGTATTTGGTAAATCAGTGAAATACACTCTAGGATAAGTGTCATCTTCTGACGTGTTCTTTTCTAGTATTTAAGATTGAATTCGTCAGAGTTTTCCTTCAGATAATGAAAGCTATCGTTTCTTGGGAAGTAGCATCAAATAAAGTGACTTTTAGGGATATTCCTTGGCCTAATCTAAACTGAAGCAGACACGGCATATGGCTTTATTTAGGAGTCTGGAAGTTGGACATGGAAGAAGATCTTAGCTCAACACTCTTCCAGATTGTAGAAACTAGTTGATATTTCCTGACAAGGCCTTTTGCCAATCTAACCTCTCCTAGCTAAGCTATTTTAACTCTGGTCTTAGGCCGATGTATCTCCTAGCAACACATCTTCTCCTAAATAAAAACAGATCTCCCAGATGGTCTCATTCACTCTTTCTTTCTGTTGACCAACGTTGTTATTCATTCACATCACTTTCTCAACCTTCATCATTATCTTTCTCTTCTTTTTTTCCCACCTCATTCTTTTATTGCTTTCTCTTCATCCTTCTAAGATGATGATCTAGATTAGCACTGTCCAATGTGAGAGCCATTAGTCACATGTATCTATTTTAATTTAAGTTAGTTAGAGTTAAAGAAAATTTTAAAAATTCAGTTTCTCTTCAGTTGCATTAGCCACATTGCAAGTCCATAGTAACCAGGTGTGGCTTGTGGCCACCATATTGATTGGACAGTGCAGATACAGAAGATTTCCATCCTCATGGAAGATCTGTAGATAGTACTGATCTAGGTTTTCAATCTTCTACTTCCTTTAGTGCTCTTCCCCCCTACTTTTGGCTAATTTCTACCAATTTTTACCCTAATTCCTACAAAACAGTCAAAGATACTCATTTGAAGCAAAAGAATACTTTTTTTTTGCCATGAGACATGTGGGATCTTAGTTCCTCCACTCGCTATCAAACTTGCATCCCTTACATTAGAAGACAGATTCTTGATCACTGGACCACCAGGGAAGCCCCTTGCCCTTTGCTTTTTATCAGTCTTTTGATTAGGGTTATCTTTTTCACTGGAGTCAGATTCTGATCTCAGCCTATTCTCTTTCTTTCTTTTTTTTTTTTTTGGCTAATCTTGCTAAGTTTGATGACCCATCTGCACTGTTGCCCATATGTAATCTCCCCGCACCCAGATTTTGCCTTGCCCTTTAAAATTTGAGGGCACACTTGAAGCCTGAGGACACTCTATGTAGTTCTTCATTAACAAGTATGAGTTTTGACTTCTATTTGCCTTGCACTCAGCTTGGAGATACTGAAAAAAAGAGTAAGAATTGTTTAGCTTCAAGGAGTGCACATGCTTGCTGAGAATGAGACAAGGAATTAAGAGCAGATGATTAGCAGAGCTCATGAGTGGTGTAGACCCAAGAGCTGTTAGAATTAAGCTTAGATCATTTTATTAATTAAACTTAGATCATTTTATTAAAGAGGTAGAACCTAGCTGTCCAAGGAAGTCTGGGCAAGATTTGGATTGGCCAAAGGATGACATCACAGTTGGTGGACTAGGGCAGATGACATGGGGTGAGAATCACTAAGGACTTGACTTTCCTCTACCTCATTTGCTTTCCTTCTTCATTTTCTGTTAACATCCACGTCCACATCTGGGCACTTGGTGTCACCATCCTTCATTCTGATGCTTTCTTTTATGTGGCTTCCTCTGACGGCCTGTGGGAGCGGCTATCCCAAGGAGCTTAAAATTCATTTTCTTTTCATTCTTACTTGTGGGCCACGTATTGAGACAGTTTAGATATTTCACAGGGGATAATAGTCACTCATTCTAAGAGCTAAGAGTTAGTCTGTGGTGACTGTGCCTGCATCTTCCACCAAGATGAGAAAAAGAAAAATTGTTTTTTTTTTTTCTTTTCTGAGGGTTTCTGAGATCTTAATTATTTGAAGCCCTTCTACTGAACTCATACTTTCATGCATCTTTTTGGGCATAGGTAGGTAACAAGGGTTTATAAACCTTCTTTTTCAGATGGGAAATCTGAATAACCATGATAGGAAATGATGAACTCAAGGTGTGAGCTCCTCTAGGGGTTCGGGCTGTTCCTTTTGAGTCTCCAGTGCCTGTTGTTGTTTCTGGAACATATCAAGTTCTCAGTAAGTGTTTTCTGGGTGAATATTTAATGAATGTCTCAAAAAAAAAAAAAAATCCAACAACAATAATGCAGGGTGTGAGCAGAGCACAGCTAAGCTGAGTGTGCAGAACTTCATCCTTTTGCAATGATTTCAAGTTCTTTTACTTTTTAAAAATTTTCTCTTGTTTGTGTTTTTCCATTTTATTTATTTATTTTTGGCCGCCCTGGGTCTTTGTTGCTCTGTGTGGGCTTTTTCAAGTTGCGGCGAGTAGGAGCTGCTCTTTGTTGTGGGCCGTGGCCTTCTCGTTGCAGAGCCTTCTCTTGTCGCAGAGCACAGGTTCTAGGTGTGTGGCGCCCAGGCTCAGCAGTTGCGGCTCACAGGTCCTAGAGGGCTTCAGCAGTTGCAGCACACTGGCTCATTAGTTGCAACACGTAGGCCCAAGAGCATGGGTTCAGTAGTTGTGGTTCATGGGCTTAGTTGCTCCTTGGCATGTGAGATCTTCCCAGACCAGGAATTGAACCCATATCTCCTGTGATGGCAGGTGGATTCTTATCCACTGGGTCACCAGGGAGGTCCTCAAGTTCTTCTACTTGTTTGAAATGTTTAAAATTACGTCCTCCCTGAAGTTTTGCAGTGAGATCCCCCTTGGCTGTTAGGCACTGATTATGGTTTCATAGCACTTTTATCCTTGAAAGCCCCAAGCACATGATACTTTGTGACCTCTTCCCCTGCCCATTCCTCTAGCTGTTGAACTTTCTCAGGAGATCACTTCTTCTTTATGTTTCTAAGTCCAGTACCTAGCACGCTGAGGGCACTCAGTGATTGCTTTGAGAATAAATAAATGGTGCCCTTGGATACCATCCTTGAGCTACTGTATGTTTTGCTCCTTCCAGTTCCACACCATCAACCTCCTTGAGCGGGACTAGCCTTGGGCCGTTGGACACTGTGTGCTCTGACCTCCTGAGATCCATAAGTGCTTGGCAGTTTACATTCCTCAGGGACATCCTGGAGCTAATGGTTTACTGGCTCAGGAGTCTGAAATTCCAGTTGCCTTGCCTCAATGTGGAAAAACCTCTGTAGCATTACTTATCCTCCAGAGCTCCCCGTAGGTTCAGATCAACGTTGGAACTTCACTGGAGCCCACACCATGCCTGGCTTCTTTCCCTGTATTGTCCTGATTTCCCTGCCCTTCCCAGTTTCTTCTGAGCTCACGTCTTCAGTAAGCCTCCCCTGCAAGAATCCTCGTCTCAGGTTTTTGCTTTGGAGAACCTCAAACTAAGACCTATGCTGATTTTTGAATGTTGGGATTATGCATGCAAGTTTCTCTGCAACTGATCCCAAAATACTAAACACATTTCAAACACTCCAGTAACTTCAAGGAATATTTGAGATAGACTTCATGTAATAATTTCCAATATAATTTTTATGATGTAAAATACTTTTCACAGGGAAGCAGGGCCATTGATAAACCTATTGCTAAAGAGGATTGACTTTCTTCCTCATAGATAATGCGTTTCTAAGAAGAAAAAATAACCAGGAAGCCGGCACTGATGTTAATTGGACCACTCACGTATTAGAGCTGGAGAGATGAGACCCTATTGTATGAGTCACAGAGAAAACACAGCTGGATTGAAGCAAGGAGTACCAGCACATTCAAGAATGTCACTAATTCATTGCTGAATATTGTGGGGGGAGGGTGGTGAGGGGGCGGTGAGAAATGTAGTCAACTGTGTAACACATACCTTTCTGTTTGCTATTCCCCACTGAACCTCTTCGTGTCTCCTTTTCTACAGCTTTCCAGGTCTGTTTCACTCACTGTGCCCACATAGCTGGTCAATTTTCCTGCCATCATCTGGTGAGTTGTCACCGTAGGACCCCAGGTGCCAATGGAAAGAGTAATGTGGCTGAAAACTCTGGCTTTCTTAATGGTTGTGTGTATATTTCCAAGAAGAGTAGATCACTGGGATTTTAAAGGCATCATAAATATACCATTAATGAAACTGGAAGCCATCACTTCAGCAGGCAGATTAGTGTCAGGAGTTGACACTGTTCCTAGGAGGGGAAAGCACTAGAATGAAATTCCCCGAGTCCAAATGCCTCCGCACTGCATGGGTGTTGGGTGAATGACACTTGGAGAAACATGTGCATCAGTATCTTTTAAGTGCGAACTGCCCCTCCTTAAACCCTTGGGCTGGTGACAAGTTGACATACAGGATGTGTCACTCTGCATAGGCTATTTACCCAAGGAAAGATGACTGTCAGTTTTCTCCAGCCTTCTTTTGTTAATAGTCTATAAACAGGGATGCTCCTATTAGGTACAGCTCCTTTTCTTTATTTGAAATCGCCATTAAATTACTCTCCAAAAATACTGTAGCACAGCCACAGACCTCACTGAACATAAACTTTATAAGCTCGTCCTCTCTCTCTTGAGATTTTCCCTGCTTAGCTGCTCGTCCTCCGGCTCCAATTGTGTCATCAGCCCCGTTTTCCTGCTGAGCATCGTCAGTAAAACGGCAGCTCCCACGGAGAGACAGCAGAACCATCCACAGTCATGGTGCTATTGAAACATTGACAGATATGACAGACATTTCCAAAGCTGTGCGAAGCATTAATTTTAATGTATGCTGTGTGTCCTTACTTAGTAAATATTTATTTGGCTGTGAAAGATAGGAGAGGTAATCACTGCTTTCCTTCAAATGCCATTCCTGGAGGAGTGCCGTCCCCCTTTTCTTGAGGGGGCTCAGAACTCAGTGGTGGAGTCTGGAGACAGAATATTGCTCAAGGAAAGTTCTCCAGAGTCAGGCTTGAACAGTCTTCTGTGTTTTGTCCTGAGTGTTTCTTTTGGCCACATGGACAAAGCCTAACCATGTTGTTTTCCAACCAACCAGAATCTTGTTTAGCTAGAAAATAATTTCTAGGAGGTCTCAGTTGCCAATGAGATCATATCTGAAGACACTCCAAGCTACCTCACACTCTTTCACTCCACTTTCCCCACCTTAATCTCCTACTACAGACTTTTCAGTTAAGCTCTATAGTCATTGGTTGTCATATCTACACAGATGTCTGTCTGGGGTCCATCTCTTCAGAGGCGCAGTGGACCATTTAAGCTAAATGGATGGAGAAGCTGGAAGGCAGTAAATTGGGTTATAATGATAGTCACTGAGCACCTGCAAAGGCATATTTACTTTCACATGTTAATGCAAACAACTTCCCACCATGAGGCATTTCATCGTAGAGGAAACAGACACAGAGACGACAGAAAGCTTCTCCCAATGTCACCTCGTGGCCGAATTGTAGTTTAGACTTGGGGCTTCCAAACCCAAGGTCTGGTGCTCTGTCAGCTCTATTGCCACAGAGAACACTGCATACATAAAAGCATTTTGTAAACCATGAATCTTTATGGAAATGCTAGTTACTGCTACTGTGGATGGTTAGCAAAATGTGCTTGTTAGTTTTGTCTGACTGGTCAGCCATCTAGGGCTTTTCTAATGAGGCAATGAAGGCAACAGGGGTGAGGGGATGAGCTGCCAAGCCTTTCACATCAACTTTGAGTGCTTTAATTAAACATCATGCCTGGATAAATGGCCCAGGATGACAAAGTCCACAGCTTCTCAAAGATAGTTCCAGGAAGTTGCATGGTTGGCTGGAGAGAATTTGGTCATGAATAAGATGCAACTTCAAACCTCCTCCACTGGCCCTGTATGAACAAAAACATAAATCTTCCCTTGTATCAGTAGCAAGCTATGGGGTGAATGGCAGGTGGGTTCCAGAAGTCAATTTCCTGTTGATGAGTATCTGCTAAGTATATGCTGATTTTCATTATAATATATAAGGAGAGTGACAAATACTGGGCTTCGAGATTGAGCTCTAAAATACTAATTCATTATAAGTGCTTTGTTTTCTTTGAGCCCATGTTGTTTATCTTGGCAACTTTCCTTAAATGTCCTTTCACCTTTTACAAGCTGGTTTATTTGTCAAGTTTGCTGTCTTCATTTCTTTGGATTCAGTAGAACTTCTTTGGAATTTTCCTCCAACAAAAATTTACATAGGAGAGGGAAATACAGATAGTCTAATTCCCTAGGGAACAGACACAAATTTACAACTTATGCAAGATACTAGTTATGCATGCCATATTTTAAAACATATTAAGACAACTCTGCTTTGGAGTCTCAGGGGCAGCTAGCTATCTGAAACTTTACTGAATCTGGGGTATGCTCTGCCTTTTCTGTTTCAAGCTCTATAAGCAGAGACAAAAGTTTTTCTTCACTTCAGTAGTTGTGTGACCAGTTGATTATAGCTTTTGTGTGTGTGTGTTGTGGGAAAGATAGGTTTTCTTGTGGAGTACCCGAAAGATCAGTCAGAGAAGCTACTTAAGAGTCTTAAATCTTTTTGTCATAAATTTGATGGGCATAAATTTGCTGATGGTTAATATAAAGATGGGTCATCTACACCCTCCATCTAATGTTATCCAAGATCTGTGACTTCAATAGTTCCACCCCACTGAGTCACTGAAGCAGAGATTCAATGCTTGATAGAAGCAGACCATAATCTTATTTAGACCCCAAGCCTCTTATCTAGATCCAGTATTGATATTTGGGGCAAGTTTGACACCATGCTTTTTTTTTTTTTTTTAAGTATTTATTTATTTTTTGGCTGAATCAGGTCTTAGTTGTGGCATGCAAGCTTAGTTGCTCCATAGCATGTGGGATCTTCAGTTTCCTGACTGGGGATCAAATCTATCATCCCAACATTGAAGGTGGATTCTTAATCACTGGTCCACCACCAGGGAAGTCCCTGATTTTTAAAAAATACTTATTATTATGCTTAAAAAATACTCCAAAGATGGTTCATTTGTTTTCGAAATAGCAACACTGACCTGCTAGAAAATTTAATTGATTTGTTTGAGATGGGAGTTGGGATGTGAATCCATCATTTCTAAATTTTAATTCTATGTTCTTTCATTGGTGATTTGGTATAACAGCCTCTTATTGCTAACAAGATGTGGTCTATTGAGCAATGAGGAAACCACCAAGCCATTCTGGTTGATCTTACCCATCAGTCAGCTTGCAGGCATCCTTGGTAGTCTGCACCCTGTTTTTTGCCCAACATTTAGCTTGAGGGTGATGAGGCATGATGGTTCTCTAATAATTCTCCTGCCTATAAATTCTCTACCCTCAACCAAGGTTAATGGTGAACTATTTTACAAAATGATAGTGTTTGGTCATTGATTTGCTTCAAATAACTGGCCTGGGGCTGTTGCCTGAGGTGGAACTAGGCACCACTCCAGTTTGTAAGCCCTTTAGAGACATCTATAATCAAAATTTCTTGTCTTAGAGTAGTCATACAAAGTCATATGGGACTAGAACACGACAAAGAATTTAGATTTATCCTTAGAGAAGAATCTCCCCCAAAGCCTTTAGAAGAAGACGAAGGTAAAGGGGTGGTAACCTTGATTTCTGTAATAAAAAGATGAGCTTTCTGGTCAATGTGTATTCAGTTAATTTCTGAAGATTAGGTTTTTCTTGCCTTGTAAAAAAAACTGAGCAATTTACTTTTCCTGACATTTTGTAGCTGAGCAAAGTTGAGGTGAATTATTCATGGTAAGCAGCCAGTTTCTGTCCATCATCAAGAGGTAAGAAAGCCTCAAAAATCCAAGATGTGTAATTTTTTGGTTAATTCAGTGCCATCCAACACTTCCTCTGCATTAGAAAGGGAGGTGTTCTTACCATGGTTGCATTTTGGAAATAAAAATGTGGTAGAAGTTGAATAGCTCTAGGATGGCTTGAAGACCTTGCTTTTGGAGACCATGTGGCCTAGATTATGCTTCACTTCATTTCAGAAGAGTGAATACCAAGGAAGGTAACACAATAGGCTAAGAAGATAGCATGTTGAACTCCTCTTCCTGGAATCATTCCCAGAGCTTTCACTGCTTACTATTTTCTGATGATTCCCAAATTTATATCTTTAGCTCAAGTCTCTGCAATGAACTCCAGACCCAGTTTTCAACTGCCTGTTCAGCACTCTACTAGCACATCTTGCATACACATATTAATTTCTCTGACCAACACAATCACTGTGCCTCTGTCTTCTTGTCTTCCTTAATTCTAGCAAGAGTCGTCATAGACTTTTTCTTTTCTCTTGTTCCCCACATTTGATGAATCACTATGTTATGTTAATCCTACATTAATAATAGCCCTCAAATTCAATTCTACTTTATTTACCATTCATTCCCACCATCCTGAATTTTTCTTGCCAGTATTATTGCAGACATTTTCTACCCATATCCCTGCCTCCATCTCTCCTCTTTCCGATCTCTTACATGCTTTGCTGCCAGTTTTCATCCTTAAAAAAAAAAAAAAAATGCCATCGTGTTGCTTCCTTGCTTAAAGCTCTCCATTGTCTTCTCCTTGGCAGCAGGATAAAGTTCAAACTCGTTCATATGGTTTACAAGGTCTTTCACAATCTGGACCCAACTTATCTGTCCAATCTCATCACTTGACACTCCCTTCAATCACACCCGCTCGCTTCATAATCACCAAACTGAACTGTCTTGTTCCCTTAACACATGGTATGCTTTCTTCATTGTGTTTGTTTGCATAAGTTTTTCCTTTGGCTTCAAATCCCCTCTACTTTTTCCCAGAGAGCCCCTAGTCATCTTTAAAAACAGCACAGTCACTGATAACAGGCATATTTATGGACCATATATTCTGATCTAGGGCCTATGTTAAGGACTTTTCATGTATCATCTCAATTAACTTTTAAGAAAAGATCCCAAGATGTGGGGACTATTCACATTTTAAAGAGGAGGTAATGAGACTTAGAGAACTTGGGTAATTGCCAAGTCTGTACATAATATCCAGGCTGAGAGACTTCAAAACCGGCCTTCTAATTTCTGCAGCATAGTGCTTGAAAATTTAAGTGATTAAATATGTGAACAGATGAACTAATAGTAGGGAGATTGCAAACTTTGTTTTGGGAGAAAACATGGCATGAATAATATATTCTTTTATCTTTAGAGTAGGAGTTACAAACCCCACTTTTTGCACTGAGAATTGTAAATTTATCATCAATGAGCCTCTTTTCTGAAGCTCCTATGATATCATAACTCATTCCAGGCAAAGTTCCTAAGGCTTCCCACTACACTCCCATAAATTCATACTGCTGTTTTATTATCAGAAGTGGTAAATGGTCAGTTTTTATCAAAACTGACCAGTTATCAATATCAGCTCAAGTGTCTGTCTCTCACCAGACAATGAGCTCCTAGAGAATCAAGAAAATGTGTCTTTCCTCTGTTAACTGCTTTGGTACCCAACATGATAATTGGTACAGAGTAGGCATATGGTATGTGTTTCAGGAATAAGTGAATGAATGAATATTTTAGGACTTAACACTGAAGACTTATACCTAAGTCTAGGAGTAGATATAACCACTCTGATGCATAGATATTTCTGTTTATATTTCCACTCAGTGATCTTATATCTCAGAATGACTGTGAATTGGAAGCTATAATTCTGGTGTTCCTAAGTGTTTCTCTAAGTTGTCATGTGCTTCTTCTGGTGGAAGCATCTTGCCGCGCTGATTCTATGTCTAGAATTTAAGACATAGTTTATGGTTTTTCTGTAAGCTGGTCTCTAAACACATGCTAACAATTTTCTTTGGTGCTCAACTGAAACATCGGTGATCCATTCTTATCCTAGAACAAAAAGTGAGTATTTTTGGCTTCTAAATTGGCTTCTACAATAAAGCCCATACTAGGAAGAATTATATGAAACAATGGGAAAAAAAAACCTTAACAGATGATTTAAGGAGTTTTCAAGAGTAGTATTTACTTTTTTCTATATTGAATTTTTACCTAAAATGAACATTAGAACCTAACCCTCAAATAAGATGTGACTTTACTCCTATTGAGTGGCAGGTATAATATTAATGTAAAACTTAAGAAGATGATATTGAGGTTCCAACTTGGCTTCTAGATTTCTGCCTCTGATGTGTAATTTGTCAAAATGATATATGACAACTAGAAGTCTTTTCATGAATTTATCTTCCCTTGTTTGTGTGGTTGGTCAGCTATTCTTGCTGTGTAGGCTATTGATAGCTGCCTAGGCCAAGGGAAACTATGGAGTTAAATACTAGCAATCAGGCTAGGGGGGAAATGCCATGGGAATGCGTGTAGGGTAGATAGGATAGTAAAGCTCATACTAAGAAGAAACATGAAAATGGGAGTGAAAGTTGGGAGCTGTGGTCAAGGCTGAAATCAACAGCAGGAGAGTGAAAGAGAGATGATAAGTTTCACAAGTGAAATTCATAACGGGGTTAATGATGGAAAGAGAGAGGTGCATGTTGACAGGAGTAAATCCGCTTATAAAGTATTAACATGTGAACTTTGGTGAAGGCCTAGCTCATACAGAGTGGTTTTCTTGAGAAACAGCCATTTAACTTAAATACAGGTGAGTCACCAGGAGACCTGCTCTTGCCAGGTAACACATAAAAACAGCCCAATAAATTCAACTCACTGCCAACACCTAAGTTCAGTTCAGTTCAGTCACTCAGTCATGTTTGACTCTTTGTGACCCCATGGACTGCAGCACTCCAGGCCTCCTGTCCATCACCAACTCCTGGAGTTTACTCAAACTCTTGTCCATTGAGTCGGTGATGCCATCCAACCATCTCATCCTCTGTCATCCCCTTCTCCCAACTTCAGTCTTTCCAAGCTTCAGGGTCTTTTCAGATAAATCAGTTTTTCACATCAGGTGGCCAAAATATTGGAGTTTCAGCTTCAACATCAGTCCTCCCAATGAACACCCAGGACTGATCTCCTTTAGGATGGACTGGTTGAATCTCCCTGCAGTCCAAGGGACTCTCGAGTCTTCTCCAACACCACAGTTCAAAAGCATCAATTCTTCTGTGCTCAGCTTTCTTTATAGTCCAACTCTAACATCCATGCCTGACTACTGGAAAAACCATAATCTTGACTGGACAGACCTTTGTTGGCAAGGTAATATCTCTGCTTTTTAATATGCTGTCTAGGTTGGTCATAACTTTCCTTCCAAGGAGCAAGCATCTTTTAATTTCATGGCTGCAGTCACCATCTGCAGTGAGTTTGGAGCCCCCCAAAATAAATTCTGTCACTGTTTCCACTGTTTCCCCACCTATTTGCCGTGAAGTAATGGGACCAGTTGCTATGAACTTAGTTTTCTGAATGTTGAGTTTTAAGCCAACTTTTTCACTCTTCTCTTTCACTTTCATCAAAAGACTCTTTAGTTCTTCACTTTCTGCCATAAGGGTGGTGTCATCTGCCAGCAATCTTGATTCTAGTCTATGCTTCATCCAGTCCAGCATTTCTCATGATGTACTACTCCGCATATAAGTTAAATAAGCAGGGTGACAATATACAGCCTTGACGTGCTCCTTTTCCTATTTGGAACCAGTCTGTTGTTCCATGTCCAGTTCTAACTGTTGCTTCCTGACCTGCATACAGGTTTCTCAAGAGGCAGGTCAGGTGGTCTGGTATTCCCATCTCTTTCAGAATTTTCCACAGTTTGTTGTGATCCACACAGTCAAAGGCTTTGGCATAGTCAATAAAGCAGCAGTAGATGTTTTTCTGGAACTCTCTTGCTTTTTCGATGATCCAATGGATGTTGGCAATTTGATCTCTGGTTCCTCTGCCTTTTCTAAATCCAGTTTGAACATCTGGAAGTTCACGGTTCATGTACTGTTGAAGCCTGGCTTGGAGAATTTTGAGCATTACTTTGCTAGTATGTGAGATGAGTGCAATTTGCAGTAGTTTGAGCATTCTTTGGCATTGCCTTTCTTTGGGATTGGAATGAAAACTGACCTTTTCCAGTCCTGTGGCCACTGCTGAGTTTTCCAAATTTGATGGCATATGGAGTGCAGCAGTTTCACAGCATCATCTTTTAGGATTTGGAGCAGCTCAACTGGAATTCTATCACCTCCACTAGCTTTGTTTGTAGTGATGCTTCCTAAGGCCACTTGACTTCGCATTCCAGGGTATGATCACTTATTTCAGGTGAGTGATCACACCATCAGGATTATCTGGGTCGTGAAGATCTTTTTTGTATAGTTCTCCTGTGTATTCTTGCCACCTCTTCTTAATATCTTCTGCTTCTGTTAAGTCCATACCATTTCTGTCCTTTATTGTGCCCATCTTTGCATGAAAAGTTCTGTTATCTCTAATTTTCTTGAAGAGATCTCTAGTCTTTCCCCTTCTGTTGTTTTCCTCTATTTCTTTGCACAGATCACTGAGGAATGCTTTCTTATCTCTTCTTGCTATTCTTTGGAACTCTGCATTCAAATGGGTATATCTTTCCTTTTCTCCTTTGCCTTTCCCGTCTCTTCTTTTCACAGCTATTTGTAAGGCCTCCTCAGACAACCATTTTGCCTTTTTGCATTTCTTTTTCACCACCCCAAACCACTATCAACTTAACTCTAAAGACTGGAAAGTGATGTGGATCTTTAATATCTTTTCTTGAAGGATTACCCCAGGGGTTTACACTATATATCATTTAGCAAAATATGTTATTTTTTTTCTTCATTCATCATCCAGTAATATAAAAAGTTTCCCTTCTTTCCATTTCCAATTCAATCTATGATTCTCAGTCTCTGACCCTCACTCTGTATTCCTTGCCCCTTCATCTTTTCATTCCTGTTTCTGTGTCCTGGGGTTATTCCTCCAACTCCCCAGCCCAGAGCAGGATTCTGGCGAATAAAGTTCTCTATCCTTTCAGAGATCAGTCCTCCTTTTTGAAGACTCACTGAAGCCCTGACTCATTTCTTTTAAGGTATAATTCTTCCAAGATATCCTGACATTGGAAAATTTTATGGGGAAAAGAATTTCCAAAGTGAAGTCTTGTAACCTGAAATGACCTTTCCTGAGTGACAGGCGCTTCATGGAAGATCAGGTGTTGACCCACTTGGACAAGGCAAGGCTTTGCAATGTCCCCACCACCAGCAAGAACATCCAGAACCAGAATGTCAAAAAATGTTATATCTGGGTTTCTGCTTAAGAGTTTGTGGTTATAGGTGCATTCTCCACAGTGCCCAAATATTGGGCAATAATGAAGGGAAGGGTGTGGCCAAAAGGGTAGCACTGCTTTGAGGACACATTATCTGTTGGAAAGTCTTCAGTTTTTTTCTTTGGGGCCATAGATGATTTCTAGTGTAAGAATTAATTGGTACAATGGCTAAATTCATAATGAGTGAGATAAGCTCATAGTTTTGCAGAGAATATATTGGGAAATTTTCTGTCAACCTGTTTAAATTGGGTTATTGCAAGTGGGAAATACATTTAGAGAAATATTTTTTTTTCTCTTTTTTATTTTTTAAATTATAAAAATATGATAATACATTAATGGGAGGCTTGGAAAATACAGAACAAAGTTACATATTGTTCTATTATATATTATACTTATTTTCTAAGTAGATAAATTAAGATTTTTAGTTGGAGTTTCAATATCAAACCCTCGAAAATTAATAGAATAAATACACAGAGAAGTAGAAGGATATAGTAGACTTGAAAAGCTCTATGAACTGATTCAACATAATTAAGATTTATGCAATTTTCACACACCATTAGGATACAAATTCTATTCAAGTTCCCATAAACTATAAACTAGGAAACATATCCATGGACATAAGACCAGGTGTAAACATTTCCTGGCCTAAAGGTACTGAAATCATACAAGGTGTTCATTTAGAGAAATGATTTGACAGTGTGTACTAAGAGTCTTAAAACTGATCGTTAATTCCATTTTTCTGAGTTTGCAATGAAATACGCCTAAATATTGAAAAAATAAAACTCTGTGCATAAAGATGCCCATTGCAATGTCCTCTTTTTATTTTTCAGTTTTAATATTTTTATTGAAGAATAGTTGATTTACAATGTTTTGTTAATTTATACTGAACAGCAAAGTGATTCATTTATACATATATGTACTTATCTACATTCTTTTAAATAATCTTTTCTATTAAGTTTTATCACAGGATATTGAATATAGTTCTCTGTGCTTTACAGTGGGACCTTGTAGTTTGTTCATTCTGTATATAAAAGCTTACATCTGTTAACCTCAGCCTTCCACTTAATGTCCCCCCGCCAAGCTCCTTCCCTTTCGCAGTCGCCAGTCACCTGTCCTCTGAGTTCATGATTTTGTTTCCGTTTCATAGATTCATTTGGGTCACTTTTTAGATTCCACATATAACTTATATATAGTATTTATTTTTTGGACTTACTTCCCTTAGTATGATAATCTCTAGCTGCATCCATTTTGCTGCCAATGGCATTGTTCTGTTCTTTTCTATGGCTGAGTAGAATTTCATTGTATATGTGTACCACATCTTTCTTATCCATTCATCTGTTGATGGACATTTATGTTATTTCCATGTCTTGGTTATTTTGGGTAGTACTGCTAGAACAGAGGGATACATGTATCTTTTTGAATTACATTTTTATCTGGATTAGAGAAGGGAATGGCAATCCACTCCAGTATTTTTGCCTGGAGAATTCCATGGACAAAGAAGCCTGGTGGGCTACAGTCCGTGGGGTCGTAAAAAGTTGGACATGACTGAGCGACTCACACACACACACACACACACACACACACACTCACACACACACACTCACACAGACACACACACACACACACTCATACACACACTCACACACACTCTCTCTCTCACACACACACACACATTTGTCTGGATACATGTCCGGGAGCGGGCTTGCCGTATCATATGGTAATTCTGGTTTTAGTTTTCTGAGGAACCTCCATGTAGCTTTCCACAGTGATTGCACCTACTTAAATTCCCATAAACAGTACAGGAGGGTTCCCTTTTCTCCACACTCGCTACAGCATTTGTTATTTGTAGTTTTTAATGATGGACATTCTGACCAGTGTGAGGTGGTACCTCCGTGTAGTTTTGATTTGCATTTCTCTAAAAATTAGCACTGTTGAGCATCTTTTCATGTTCCTATTGGCCATTTGTATTTCTTCTTTGGAGAAACGTCTACTTAGGTCTTCTGCCCAGTGTTTGACTGAGTGCTTTGTTTTTTGTTGTTGAGTTTGTATAAGCTATTTGTATATTTTGGAGATTAAGCCCTTGTCAGTGGAATTGTTTGCAAAAATTTTCTCCTGTTCTAGAGGTTGTCATTTCATTTTGATTATGGTTTCCTTTGCTGTGCAAAACTTGTAAGTTTGATTAAGCTGTGATATGTTTTAAAATCACTCCAGAGTCATAGCTAATGGCAGCAATAGGAGTTGTCCAAAATGTTCTTTATAACAGAGATCAGTTGGTAAAAGCTGAAGACTGTTCTGTTGAGAAAAATATTACACAAATCATGGTAACCATGCTCAATGGATAATTAAGCACCCATTAACCTGGCATTGTTTATGCCCATGTTATAATGTAAGATGTCAAGTTATAAGTCCAGTATAATCACAAGTTTATAAGATATATAAAACTATATATACATATTAAAAAGAGCATAAAAAAAGGAAACCCAACCCTAAATTGATATTATAGTTGACTTGGGATGCTGGAACTATGAGCTTCTTGCATTTTTTCTACTATTTTATATTTGATATTTGTATAAAGACCACGCACTTTTAAAATAATAATAATAATAATAAAGGTTGGTAAAAATATTTGTTTTTTAAATTTATTTTTATTGATGTACAGCTTATTTATTATAATATAATACAATGCTGTGTTAGTTTAAGGTGTACAGTAAAGTGATTCAGTTATATATATGTGTATCTATCTATTTATATTATCTTTTTCAAATTCTTTTCCCATATAGGTTATTATAAAAGGTAAAAACATTTAAATACAATTCCAAATGGAACAGTGGCCTTGGGTGCTAAAGCTTATTGCTGTAAACTAAATTTTCTTTTTCTTTTTTTTTTTGGTTTCACTCCCCGTGTAATGACACCTCACAATGCAATTTCTAGCATCGTCAGCTGTGAGATTGTTGTAATCTCAAGGAATGCATGCTGGTCTTAACAACCATGGCAACAGACTTTGAAAAAAGTTAAATGGAATGTGTCTGATTAAGGATCTACCACAACTCAGCTCTATTTGAATGTTACTCTCTTGGTTGGTGATGGAGTTTTGATGGTAATTCTAGCACAGGTACACTGTGGTACCATTGGAAGAGAATTGCCACTTACTATCTGTGTGACATTTAGCTGTCCTTCATCTTCTTGAATCTTAGCTTCCCTCTCTTTGAAGCAAAGACATTAGTATTTATATCAGAGAACTGTTGACTGAAGTCAAGGAGGCGATTACTATACAGACAAACACCATGCAAGCATTGGGGAAGCAGTTCAATAGGTAGGAAAGCAAGCACAGTTTGGCATGGAACTCACCTGAGTTTTCCTGGTTCTGCCAGTTGCTATATCTTAGGCCTTCAGAGGATGACCCAATACCCCTAACCTTTACTTGTTCCACTTGGGGATAATAGCACTCACTTTGCAAAGTTATCATGAGGTTGGATATAATATCTGTTTTTAAAAATGCCTGATACAAAGCCTTTAGAATTAGTAACCACTATTTTTAAGTATTTATCGAAAGCAACTTGACCTATATTCCCTGAGTGTCTTCCAACCTCACACATTCACTGTTTCTGATAATCGAGAACTCTTGATGACAGGTTATGGGCACTGGATTCCAGTCTAATGGATTCTGAAAAGCATGTTTGGCTAATAATGTCCTTTCTTTTGGAGAACTTGCACTTCACGTTGTTAGATTTGTGAGCACAGTTTTAATGTGAGTCTCTGCAGTTTGCTTGGGTTTGCTATATCTGAAATTAATTATGGAGATCCTCGTCCCAGTACTTTTCTTGATCTGGTAAGTCAGTTATTTAAAAGTTTTTGTCTGTGCATTGTAGGAAGTACTGCTTGTGAAGGCTATGCCCTTGTTTTCTGGGATACTTAATCATGTAGCCATATTGATGATGTAGAGATTTTTGCCTTGGGCCATCAAAAATGACCCCACTGTTTCCATTCAGTGAGACCTTACAGAAGTTGGTTCACTGCAATCTTTTGCAACAGGAGAATCTTGAAATGTAAACATCATGTGTGTGCTAAGTTGCTTCATTAGTGTCCGACTCTTTGAGACCCTATAGACCTTAGCCTGCCAGGCTCCTCTGTCCATGGCATTCTCCAGGCAAGAATACTGGAGTGGGTTGCCATTCCCTCCTCCAGAGGATCTTCCCGACCCAGGGATCAAACCAATGTCTCTTATGTCTCTTGCATTGACAGGCAGGTTCTTTACCACTAGTGCCACCACAGAAGCCCAAAATATATATATCAGTAAATCCCCAAATCTGCAGTCATGAGGCAAAAGAGATACCTCTGCGGTGCAAATAGCTATGCCCTCAGCAGGGTATTGACTGGATTTGCAATATGTCAGTCTCTAAACAAGGACTCATAATCAGAAGGTAAGTGCTGCTTTAATAATTTGGCCATTTAATTTCATACCCTTGCCTTAGGTAAAAGAGAATCTGTGAGAATTCTTACCATCTGGTTGGTGGAGGATTGACTGAAAGCCTCCTAGCACATGAGTTCTCCGAAGAAGCATGATGGTTAAGGACTTTTAAGTATCATCCAGAGTAATCATTTAAGCACAGAATGTACTCAGTTTCAGAGTGATGTCAGGATTAATTTGCTTACTGAGAGAATCTTTAAATGGAATTGCAATGCATCTTGTTCCATTTTCTCCATTTTAATAAAAACTCATGAGGAGTGACAGGATTCAAAGCCATAGAAAGAAGCTCTGACCATGATTCCAACATTAAAATATATTACTTTGGAGAACTACGTAACTATACAGAATTGCACCCTTGTCTGAAACAAATGCATAAAGGGACCCCAAATAGCAGCAATAGTAGAAAATCTTAAGCATTTTCCTCTAAGGTTTCTCCTCCTTATCTAGCATACACTGGAACAGTCCATGAGTTCTGGATGCCTTGCTGGCTTCAAAACAGGGATTTTCATCCAACTAGAAGCAAATGTTCTATTTTGAAATGTGGATGAAAAGTTGCTGGTATGAAAGTGTACGGAAAGGAAGAATGACATCAGCCTCCTTGATGAGCAATGCAAGGCTTCTAAATGTTTCTAAGGTGGCAGAGAACATGACAGTTATGGAGATTGTTTCAGAACACTATAGAATAATGCTGCCTTTCTTTCCATTATCCGCATTAGGAACAACTCTATAATAAAACAACACCGCCACTAATGATGATGATGATAGTAATTGTTATTGTTGTTTAGCTGCTAATTTGTGTCCAGCTCTTTGCAAACCTATGGACTGTAGTCAGCCAGGTTCTTCTATCCATGGAATTTTTTTTTCAGTTAAGAATACTGGAGTGGGTTGCCATTTCCTGCTCCAGGAGATCTTCGCGACCCAGGGATTGAACCCAAGTCCTCTGCATTGTGGGTGGATTCTTTATCACTGAGTTACCAGGGAGGCCCAATAATAATAATAGCTAACATTTATTAATAAATTAGTTAGTGCCTGACAATGCCTGATGTGGACTTTCCTGGTGGCTCAGTGATAAAGAAACTGCCTGCCAGTGCAGGAGACGTGGATTTGATCCCTGGGTTGGGAGGATCCCCTGGAGAAGAAAATGGCAACCTACTCTTGTATTCCTGCCTGGGAAATCCCGTGGACAGAGGAGTCTGGTGGGCTATCGTCCATGGAGTTGCAAGAGTCGGATGAGATGTAGTGACTAAGCAACAACAACAACAATGCCTGATATATACTGAAAGTAGAAGTGAAGGAAAGCGTTAGTCGCTCAATCGTGTCCAGCTCTTTGACCCCTATGGACTGTAGCCCGCCAGGCTCCTCTGTCAGTGGAATTCTCCAGGCACGAATACTGCAGTGGGTAGCCATTCCGTTCTCACAGGCATCTTCCCAACCAAGGGATTGAACCTGGGTCTCCTGCACTGCAGGCAGATTCTTTTACTGTCTGAGCTACTAGGGAAGCATGTTAGCTATTATTAGTATTAGTATTATTTCATTGTCATAAATGTTCCTGATGGTAGAGCTATTCCTAATACTTCTATAATACATTTATTTGTGTGTGTATATGTATTCATTTAATTCTCAAATCCAACCCCATGAAATCGTGTTATAAGCATCCCAGTTTTACAGGTGGCAAAACTCAGGTACTAAGAGGTTAAATAACTTTCCCAAGGAAGAACACAGTTTATGGGTGGTGAAGCAGAAGTGTGAACCCAAGCAAAATGGCTCCAAAGCCTGAATTCCTACCTCCATGACTACTTGTTCATGAAAGAACAAATGCAAACAAAGAAAAGCTAAGTGCAGACTATTGCTTACTTTCTCTATTAACATTTACCTGCAACTTATAATTTTGTTGTTAATATTTGAGTGGATACTTGAGTAAAAGGGCTAAAATGTAGAGAAGAAAAACTCAAAATGGAAAGAGTTTATTCATTAATATTTTTCCTCAACAATTAGAAAAAGACCAGGCTTTAGATGCAGAACTCATTAGTTCCACTCATGATAGATTATCATTTTGTGGGGTCACCATTTGAGAATTACTGGGGTATGATAAAGACTCTTGAGCTTGAGGTAGAAACATGGGGTCTGATCCATGTTTTCTGAGATTTTCTAGGGTTCTCAGCATGGGGCACTAGAAAGACGCAGGAGAATGAGGTGAAGTGTCACCAGTGTGAAGCAATATTTCTTCCAGCAGCTTGTCTTGACTTAGATGCTCTGTCACTTACATGCTCCCCACTGCCTGATGGAAGCTTCCATCTTGTGTATCTTTCAACCCTTGTACATCCTCAAGTCCCAACTTCAGATCTTGAGACCTTGCTTGACCATATCAGCTCCTCACTGAACTCACCTGACCTTCAGAAACACTGCCTTTCCAGTGACAACATGGGAGGCTTTTAAGATGTTCTGTGTGATAATTACCATAGATCTTCAACTTGAAAGTACACATCTTGAAGTCAGGGGCTGGGTGTTTTTCGTGTCTTACCTTCCCTGGGATAGATCTCAAGACATGTCTGCTGGTGGATGGTGTTGAGTGAGGGAATTGAATAGCATCGCCTTAAAGCTGTTCTACCTTGGTATCTGAAAGGGCTATCCACAACATCAAGAAAGATAGAAAACAAGGACTTTTAAAGTTCGTATAGTAGAAAAAGTACTTTTAAAAATAGCCACAGTAGACTGTTGGAGAGGGGAGTTTCTGTCAGATGGAATCCTGAAAGTCTTGCTGATTTTGACCATCCAAGTTGGGAAATGAAAACAAGGGGAAGCTGACTTGTTCTGAAGGGCAGAGGGAGAGGAAGGTGGGAAGAGGGGGAGAAAAAAGGAGCCAGGAGCAGGTGGGGGCACAGGCCACAAAAGGAACTCTCCTGGAGGTGGGGTGGCCTGAAAGGACTCTTGAAGACCAGAAACATCTAATATGAGATATTCAATTTTCTGATCTGAGTATGCTGTCAGGCCTCTTTACCCGGTCTTTATGTGTGTGTGTGTGTGTGTGTGTGTGTGTGTGTGTGTGTGTGTGTGTGTGTGTGTGCTGTTGGTAGATTTTTTCTTTTCTTAGAAATTGGCAAAGGGGCTTGGTTTCACATTTTGTAAATGTGGAATAAGGAGTCAGGATTGTAGGAAGCTGACCCAGGTTTGGGCTCAGAGTACCTCTGAGAATTTGTAAAACTCTCAGAGAAGGATTTGACTTTCTATAAAGCATTGAAATGGGATTCAAGTCAAGCATCTAGATCTTGAGGTCCAAGCCTCAGGTTGAGTTACACTTGGCAGGAAAACATCTTGCCCTAGAAATAAATAATAGAGGTGATAGTGAAAGTGTTAGTTGTTCAGTTGTGTCCAACTCTTTTCGACCCCAGAGGAGACCACCAGGCTCCTCTGTCCATGGGGTTCTCCAAGCAAGAATACTAGAGTGGGTAGCCATTCCCTTCTCCAGGGGATCTTCCTGACCCCTGGAGTCTTGGGTCCCTTCTCTTGGGATCTTCCTGATCCCTGGTCAATGGGTCTTCTGCATTGCAGACAGGTTCATTACCGTCTGAGCCACCAGGGAAGCCTGAAGTGTAGTGAAAGGGAGGTCAAACTTGGAATAGGAGAACAGAGTTTGTATTGTGACTCTGTGACTTACTGTTTGGAGCCTCAATTTCATCATTTACAAAAGACACCCACCTAGGTTAAAGGTAGACAAGGCTAGATTATACCTAGTAACAAACAATCCCCAATTTTTATTGGTTTTGAACCATGAAGTTTATTTCTCACTTGCTGTGTACATATGTCACAAAGTGGCTCAAGATCTGCTTCTGGATATTCCATTCCAGAACCAGGCTGATGAAACAGTTATGATCATTGGCCATCATGAGAAAGGAAAAAAGGTTTGGAAAATCTACAGTAAGCTCTTTTTCGAAAAAAAAAAAGCATTACATTTTATGTTGGAGAATAGTTGATTCACAATGTTGTGTTAGTTCAGGCGTGCAGCACAGTGATTCAGTTATACTTGTATCTATTGTCTTCAGATTCTTTTCACATTTAGGTTGTTATAGCGTGTTGAGTAGAGTTCTCTGTGCTATACAGTGAGTCTTTGTTGGTTATCTATTTATATGTATATAGTAGTGTATATATGTCAGGCTTCCCCAGTTTCTCAGCAATAATAACACGCTTGCATTGCAGGAGATGCCTCTTGTGTAGGAGACGTGGGTTCGATCCCTGGGTTGGGAAGATCCACTGGAGAAGGAAATGGCAATCGACTCCAGAATTCTTCCCTGGGAAATTCCATGAACAGAGAAGCCTGGCGGGCTTCAGTTCACGGGGTCGAAAGAGAGTCAGACATGACTTAGCTACTAAGCAACAACAACAACACTGTGTGTATGTTAATCCCAAACTCGTGATATATCCTTCTTCCCAACCTCTCTCCTCTGGTAACCTTAAATTCACTCTCTAAGTCTATGAGTCTGTTTCTGTTTTGTAAATCAGTCCATTTGTATCTTTTTTTTTTTTTAATATTCCATGTGTAAACAAAATGTGACATAATATTTGCCTTTCTCTTTCTGATTTACCTCACTAAGTATGATAATCTCTAGTTCTATCCATGATGCTCTAAGTGGTATTATTTCATTCTTTTTTATAGCTGAGTAATATTCCGTTGTCTATACATGTACCATATCTTTTTTTTATCCATTCTTCTGTTCATGGGTATTTAATTTGCTTCCATGTTTTGACTATTGTAAACAATAAACTGTGGAAAATTCTGAAAGAGATGGGAATACCAGACCACCTGACCTGCTTCTGAGAAACCTGTATGCGGGTCAGGAAGCAACAGTTAGAACTGGACATGGAACAATGGACTGGTTCCAAATAGGAAAAGGAGTACGTCAAGGCTGTATACTGTCACCCTGCTTATTTAACTTATATACAGAGTACATCATGAGAAACGCTGGGCTGGAGGAAGCACAAGCTGGAATCAAGATTGCTGGGAGAAATATCAATAACCTTAGATATGCAGATGACACCACCCTTATTGCAGAAAGTGAAGAAGAACTAAAGCGCCTCTTGATGCAAGTGAAAGAGGAGAGTGAAAAAGTTGGCTTAAAGCTTAACATTCAAAAAAAACCTCAACATTCAGAAAACTGAGATCATGGCATCTGGTCCCATTATTTCATGGCAAACAGATGGGAAAACAGTGGAAACAGTGGCTGACTTTATTTTTCTAGACTCCAAAAATCACTGCAGATGGTGATTGCAGCCATGAAATTAAAAGATGCTTACTCCTTGGAAGGAAAGTTATGACCAATCTAGACAGCATATCAAAAAGCAAAGACATTACTTTGTCAGTGAAGGTCTGTCTAGTCAATGCTATGGTTTTTCCAGTGGTCATGTATGGTTGTGAGAGTTGGACTATAAAGAAAGCTGAGCACCGAAGAATTGATGCTTTTGAACTGTGGTGTTGGAGAAGACTCTTGAGAGTCCCTTGGACTGCAGGGAGATTCAACCAGTCCATCCTAAAGGAGATCAGTCCTGGGTGTTCATTGGAAGGACTGATGTTGAAGCTGAAACTCCAATATTTTGGCCACCTCATGCGAAGAGCTGACTCATTTGAAAAGACCCTGATGCTGGGAAAGATTGAAGGCCGGAGGAGAAGGAGATGACAGAGGATGAGATGGTTGGATGGCATCACCGACTCAATGGACATGGGTTTGGGTGAACTCCGGGAGTTGGTGATGGACCGGGAGGCCTGGCGTGCTGTGGTTCATGGGGTCGCAAAGAGTCAGACACGACTGAGCGACTGAACTGAGCTGAAACAGTGCTGCAGTGAACAGAGGAGTACACGTATCTTTTCAAAGTATGGTCCTCTCCAGATGGACGCCCAGGAGTGGGATTGCAGTGTCATAAGGTAGCTCTGTTTTTAGTTTTTTAAGGAATACAGTAAACTCATGAAGAAAATGTAACATTCCCATGCCTGGAAGGTAGAAATTTGCAACTATGTAACAAATAGCACTAAGGCTGACACAACAATATGTTTATGCTTTACTGTTTCTACAATATCTTCATGAAGGCTGGGTCATAGTGCTGTTGGGCAGCAGTTTTCTGAGTGAGTGGCAGGAAGTTTCCTTGCAGAACTGTTCCCTCTCAGAGTCCATTACCCTCTGGCTAACGGCAGAGGATTGCTTTTAATCTATCATAATGATTTTGAAGCAGTAGATTTTAAACATCATTTAGTTGAGTCAAAGATTTTGACAGTGCATGTACAGGATTTCCTGATGTAAGTTCTGATATCCTCAATTTTATGGCATTGGAGGCTAATTCTTCTGTCTCAATAGGTGGTAAAGATACTTTATATTCCAAGTCAAATTTGAATAATTATTGGTAACATCATATCATCCAAATGTTGAGTATGAAGCATCTCAGTACTGTTATATCTCATTATGATATATTTACAGGCTAATATATACTAAGTCACTTCAGTCGTGTCCGACTCTTAGCGACCCCATAGACAGCAGCCCACCAGGCTCCCCCGTCCCTGGGATTCTCCGGGCAAGAACACTGGAGTGGGGTGCCATTGCCTTCTCTGGCTTATATATATACACATATATAAATATAATATATATTGGTATACATGTCTCCTTGCACATATACTCTGAGAATAGAAGCATTTATAGAGGTAGATTTTATGTGTTGTTCTCCAATTGTGCCACTAAAATATGAGGATGTGGGAACGGTTAGAGTTGGGTTTCTAAAATAATCACAGAAATGGAGACAAATCTCTGGCTAATTTGTGTTCTTGATACTTTTTCCCACCTGCCTAAAATCATCGTCAGCTATGCTGATTTTTTGCCCAATTTTCCCTAAGTGCTGTGTACTTTTATGCACCTTGAAAAATAGACCCACCTCAGTTTCTTTACCTAGAAGATTCTTGCTCCTTAATTACTTAGCTCAAATATTTAATTTCTTCTGTGAAGTGGTCTATATTTTACTCTGAGATCAAACTGCTCCCGCCTCTATAATTCCAAAGCACTTTGACGGTGATTCTTTTATAGCACTTAGCACATTGCATTGTAATGGTCTGTCTCTCCCCCCTGGTCATTTCTATATCGTTAGCACCAAGCATAATTCCTGGTACATAGTGGATGTTACCTGAATAAATAAAAGACATGAAGCTAGGGCTCGAAACCAGGTCTTTTAATCATGACTGCAAATCATGTTTGATTTTTTTTTTTTACACTGATCGTGATTGGCTTAGCAGTGGCAATGTTCTCCTTAAGATAAAGGTTAAGAACCTCATCATAGTATAAGTTCCCTACTAGAACGTGTGTGCTTTGAGGACAAGGATCTTTTCTGTCTTATTCTATCTTATAATTCTGGTGCCTAGGGTATTATCTGATCTATGATAGGGAGGCAACAAACATCTGTTGAATGAATCAGTGAAACACAAATAGAAGACATTTTAGCCATTATGACCACTGGGCATTTAAAAAATTATTTCCCCATAGCATACCAGGTAGAGGGAAGTGGATGCCAGACAAATACATTGAGATGTCAGGGGAAAAAAGGAAAGGTTGGGAGCATGGGGTCACCCAGGATGGCTGGGTCTCTTTGTGATTCCATAGCTTATTTGATATTTCTCTGTGTTGAAAGAAATGATGATTTTGGACCACAGGCTGCCCGCTTTGCCACTAGAAATGCCAAACTTAGTGACTCCAGAGTCTAGACTATAATATTTCTTCTTTATTGGAAGTGTGTAGGTGAAATTGTCATCTCGTATTAAAACTCAGACCTAGAACCTCCACGTTTGGCAATGGAAGGTGAAGCCCTGCTGGGGAGAGTGGTCAGAACCTGCTTGCCATGAATTAATCCATTCTCCATAAGATTTCCCTTCTCCTGTAAATTTCTCTGCCACCACCCAGCCTGCTCCCACAGACATATGCTGGCCAAAGTGTCCACACACTAATTAATTAAGTGTCCACACACATTAATTCACTACAGTGGGATTGATGAAGGGGGTAAAGGTGTGTTTCTTTCATTGAATATCTTGGGTTCAGGACTTGGCTTTTTGACTCTGACAGAGCTACTTTCTTCCGGTAAGCCTCAACGTTCTCAAGTGCAAAATAGGGAAAATAATAGTGTGATGAACTGAATTGTGTCTCTCCTAAATTCCTATGTTGAAGTTCTAACCCTAACTGTATTTGGAGAAGCCTTTAGGGATGTTGCTGTTTAGTTGCTAAGTTATGTCTTAGCATAGGACTCTTTTGTGTCCCCATGGACTATAGCCCATCAGGCTCTTCTGTCCATGGGGATTCTACCGGCAAGAATACTGGAGTGGGTTGCCACTTCCTTCACCAGGGGATCTCCCCAACCCAGGGACTGAACCTGTGTCTCCTGCGTTGGCAGGCAGATTCTTTCCCAATGAGCCACCTGGGAAGCCCCACTTTATGGATGTAATTAAGGTTAAATGAAGTTATAAGTACAGGGCCTTAATTTGATAGGATTGGTGTCCTTATAAGAACAGGAAGAGACACCAGACGTCTCTGTCTCTCTCTCTCCCCCTCTGCATAGGCACAGAGGGGAGACCACGTGAGGACATGTGAAAAGGCAGTGGTCTGTAAGTCAGGAAGAGAACCTTCATCAGAAACTGAATCTACCTAAGCCTTGATCATGGACTTCTGGTCTCTAGGAATGTGGACCAATAAGTGTCTGTTGTTGAAGCCACCCAGTCTGTGGTATTTTGTGAAGGTAGCTCAAACAGACTAATACAAACAGTACTTCATAAAGCTCCTGTGGAAAACAGGGGGGGGACTCAACAAATGTAACTTAAATTTGTTGTCGTGGTGATTCAACCAGCTGAGAGGAGGATGATTCACAAATAAGACTTCACTGGAAGTTCGGGATAACCCAGGGAGCACAGTCACATACAAATGGGCACCGGGAACCTTCTGCTGATCTTCTCTTCTTTGCAAGTAGGTAGGACAGAATGGCATAAATGACTCTGGACACAGAATGGGTGGGACATTTGGATGGAAATTATGATGCCACTACTTATAAGCTGAGTGGTTTGGAAAAACAAACCTTTCTGAGGCTTGTTTTCTTGCTAACACAATGGGAGTGATAACAGCTATGAGACAGGGTGATTGTGAGCTTTAAGTTCATGTAAATGGAGTTAGAAGCCTGACCGTCCAGCACCATCCAACAAAGCCCGGGTCCCTTTGTAAAGGTCTGCGTTGTAGCCTTACATGGACCGAATAGTAGAAGGCGGGGTTTTGTTTTTAAGAGAGAAGTTTATAGCAGTTGAATATTTGTTCCCAAGAGTCAAACATAAACGGTGTCAACATTATCCCCTGTCCTCTTGTCTAGGGCTTAGTGGGGGAAGACGTCTGAAGGTCTTGGTTTTGGTGAGAAGTTTTGTCACTGTGGTGGTTTTTTTTAATTTCATGACATAATCATGAGATGCCGTATCATCCATTTTCACCTGGGAAGTGGTGGACTGGGACATCTTGTAGTGAAAAAACCTTTAGCTCCTGTCCTTGGGCCGCCCCGCACCTCCCTGACCGTGCTGACCACTGTTGTATTTGATTGCTCTGCTTAGAACAGCCTCTGCGGGTGTCTGGCCAGGCATCAGTTTGTCTCTGAGGTCCTCTCTGGCCACCTTGTATAAAGTCGTGGCCCTTCCTCTCCTGACACTCCTGTCTCATGTGCTCTGTTAGATATTTACTTCCTTATATTGTCTCCCTGCATTCTTGAGGGTGAGGACTTGGACTACTCTATTTCCTGCTATGTCCTTAACACTCAGAACACTGTCAGGAACATTGTGGAGACTCAAGACAGGAGCATGAAAAGGGGGAGTGAGTATTGTTCTTAGTATTAGCATCGTCAGTATTAGGAAAGTGAATGCATTTCTGGAAAAGGTTGGACTATTTCTACCCCCTTTGAAGCTCACCCTGAACTTGGTCATCTCTGGTTTACCTAACCAACACTGCCCCCATGAAAGACTTGGCCTGGTCACATTTCTCATTTCTCCATGGTCACCACCCCCCCCAAGCCTTCTCCAGTAGGAGTCAGTTTTATAACCCCATGAACTGCTTGTTGACTTCATGTTCCTTGTTGTAAACAGGGGGCAGGAATGCACCGAGAAAGGTGAAGCTCAGAGTTTAAGGCAGTAATTCATTCTTATTTAACACATTTATATAGTGCTCAGTGCAGACCAGGATCTGTTAGCATCTGTTAAGTGGAGCAGATTAGCAGACAGTCTCAATACAGGGTGTGTGACACAGTACGGGGGTAGGGTGAATTCAGGGATCTCAGAGAGTACAGAGGAAATGACCCCACTTCACCTGGGTCCCAGTCTGTTTGTTAGAACTGGGCTTACCGTGCGACATGTGGTTATAGAGGTGAGTCACCCATGCTGCTGAAATAAACAGGCAACACCAGACTGCTGAAGTCAGTTAAATGTAATGGATTTTTCATCAGACGTATTGGAGGTATACCACTGTTGTAGCTTCCAGTGGCTTCCAGAGGTTATTCAAGGTTTCTTCATGTCTTGTAGAAGCAACAGAAGTTGTTTTTTTCTTTTCTTCATGGTCACGTGACCCTTTAAAGCCCACATTGGACATGGGGGTGAGACTTCTCTTTTGCACATTATATCCAGTGTTATATTCAAGAACAGGATGGCCTCCCTGAATCTGGGTGTGATCTTCACACAACCTATATGAGAACACATGCTGTATCTAGAGAGACCAGGTCATGTGAGTGTCTTCAGAAGGCCAAGGACTGAAATACTAACCCTGATTTTAGTGCCAAAGCCTAAAAATAATCCAAGCCCAGAGTACAGCACATCGCAGAGGTCTCCTCCTCAGCTGCAAAATTGACTTCTTTTCCTTCACTCTCCAGTGTTTTTCCACCAGCCTCCTTTATTTCAGCTCCTTGGTTTGTACTTCATGCAGGCAAGATCAGATGCGAAATTTCTTAGTTTTCAAACTGGAGAAATTACTTGACTAAACCGCTCCTCCTCATTCATGTAAGGACAGCATTTGTTCTTGGAGAACTTTAACTTCGGGTGTTACGAAAACTTTGGAAGTTAATTGATAGGTTTTGATGTCATGCCTGAGACAAGTTTGGGGTTGAGCTTGTACCTCATCATATTTCAGAGGCTGTTTGGTAGTGAGAGATTGAAGGTTACAGCCAGGAGTTTCCTTAAAAACATTCAACCCTACATATGGTTCTAACTATAGTCAGGTCTTCTAGGGCCTAGGAGACAGAGCTCTCCAAGAACGCTTCTTACGTCCGGGTTGGAAATTGGCTGTAGCTAGCTTGGCTTGAGGACAAATTCAATACTTTGAAACTTTTCCCCCAAAACCTCCCTGCTTCTCCTCCCTGCTCTCCTGGCTTGTCTTCCAGCCCGGGATTCTGAGCTGGGTGTGAATTCATCTGAGGGAGGTGTCTTGATGCATTATCTCTGCCAGTGGCATTCAAGGGAAAGATGCACGGTGTTATGCGGTGCCTACATGTTGCTCAGTCACTCACTTGTGTCTGACTTTGTGATCCATGAACTGCAGCATGCCATGCTTCCCTGTCCTTCACCATTTGCCAGAGTTTGCTCAAACTCATGTCCGTTGAGTTGGTGATGCTGTCCAACCATCTTATCCTCTGTCGCCTACTTCTCCTCCTGCCCTCAATCTTTCCAAGCATCAGGGTCATTTCCATTGAGTCAGTTTTTCATATCAGATGGCCAGTGTATTGGACCAGCTTCAGCCTCAGTCCTTCCAATGAATATTCAGGACTGATTTTCTTTAGGATTGACTGGTTGGACTTCCTTTCTGTCCAAGGGACTCTTAAGAGTCTTCTCCAGCACTACATTTGGAAAACATCAATTCTTTGATGCTCAGCCTTCGTCATGGTCCAACTCTCACATCCGTATATGACTACTGGAAAAACCATAGCTTTGACTATACAGACTTTTGTTGGAAAAGTGATGTCTCTGCTTTTTAATACACTGCCTAGGTTTGTCATAGCTTTCTTCCAAGGACCAAGTGTCTTTTAATTTTGTGGCTGCAGTCAGCGTCTGTAGTGATTTTGGAGTGCAATAAAATAAAGTCTGTTACTCTTTCCATTTTCCCCCCATCTATTTGTCATGAAGTGACGGCCCTGCCTGTTACCAGATTTATGAACAATCCCAAATATGATAACTCTCTGCCCAGTGCAGGTCCTGAAACTCATGGCTCTGTCTCACTCAGGCACAGAGCCAGCCCTGTGCAGAGTTGGCCCTTTGACAGAGTCTTCTTCCCCTTCAGGAGATGGTCTGATACATGTCTTACTGTCATCATCATCATCTCTTTGAACAGTGGAGCTGGGTCTGGCCTGTGTGTTGGCTCAGACCCTGCCTGCCTTGGTTTCCCAGTGATGCTCCGTTTCCCCTAATACTGGAGTTGGATCCCTGAGTCCAACCCATTGTCTAGAACACTTGTTCAATAGAAAGCTAATGTGAGCCGTGCACGCAAGTCACATTGGAAAAAGTAAAAAGGTGGGAATTTTCTGGTGGTCCAGTGGTCCACACTTCCACAGCAGAGGGCATGGGTTCAATCCCTGGTTGGGGAACTAGGATCCTGCATGCCATGTGGTGTAACCAAAAGGAAAAAAAGCAAAACAAAGGAAAAAAGCCGAACAACAACAAAAAGAAAAAGGTAAGAAAGAAATAGATGAAATTAATCTTAATGATATATTTTATTTAACTCAATATAACCAAAGTATTATCATGTCAACATGAAGGCAATATAATAAAGAGTATTAATGAGCTATTCAACTAATTTTTTTCATACTAAACCTTTCAAATCCCAAGCAAATTGGACACTTATAGCACACCTATGACTTGTACGATCATGACTTATCTTGACAGTCCAGTCACACTTCACTTGTTCAATAGCTGCATGTAGCTGTGGCCACCATGTTAGACAATACACAGTCTGACCCCACACTGGTTAATTTGGACGTTGTTGCAGCCTAGAAAGAGAACCCGGAGTGGGGGAGAGTCCAGTCTCTGGGCATTTCTGATGGGTGGTCACTGTTCACCAGCCCAGTGCCCACCTTCCCCTGGAGACTGGAATCAACCTGCAAAGAGCATTAATTATAGTTTATCCTGGGCCAGACTGCTGTGTGCTAAGAGCTTTGCAAGCATTATCTCATTCTCTCCTCAGGACAATCTGGAGGTTCTTTTTATTACCTCTGGGGAATAAGAGGTTATGTAAGTTGCCTAAGGTCAGAGAGTTGCTAAGTGGCAGTGCCAGGATTCAAAACCAGTTCTGTCTGACTCTGGAGTTTGCGCTCTTACTTGATGTACTGTATCCCCTTTCTTCCTCGGCGCCCCCCACCATCGGCCCCCACCCCGTGGGCCTCAGGACTGGATGGCTTTCCTCCCTCTCTCAGAACCCGTCCAGCAGCCCAGTCCGTGCCTCTCCTCCATGGCCTTTCCTGCTTATTCACCTGGCCCGGCTGACTCAGCATGATTATCCAGGCATGTTCTGTAGACAAGCTTCTCTGGCATGGGGTCCCAGGAAAAACAGACCTATAGGGCAATCCGTGTGACACATTTCTCTCTCTCCTCCGTTTGGAAAGCTGGTGAGCCCTGAGTTCCTGGCAGGCTTGCTTGCAGCTAATGAACTCAGGAATATGGAATTAGAAAACACCCTGAGCGGGTTGCTTGGCTAATGGAGACATATTGCACGTCTCAGGAGCTTGTCTCAGGTCCCCGGGGACCCGGAGCCTCTCGTGTTAAACAGCTGCTTTAGCACATTGTCTGCCCTGGGAGCGGGTGCAGTGAAGAGCTCTTATGAGGAATCCTTGGGGACTGGAGGAATGTTTGCTATGAGATGGATTTTTCTGGGTGCAAACACTCCCTACTGGTCTGGTTTTCTCCTGGGAGGAAAGAGGGATTGGACTGAGTGCACTGAGGATGCAGACAGCAATGAGTGGCTTACTGACCCTCATGACCTCTGTGGGCATTCAGCCTGATGGGACATACAGCTGTGTCCTAAGGGTGTTTTGTCCACACCAGGGGTATAAAATACAATCTCCATTCTGAGCTAGCTCACTCTGTCCTGGGGGAGCAGAAGGGGCCTAGGACTGTACCAAGTCCCTGAATACAGGAAACACATGCATCAAATCATCACGCTTGACCTTTGGGGCCAGACTGACAAGACGCTGTGTGTTCTGAGTCAGCTAATCCACTTCTAACATCAGGATTCCACTTTTGAGGAATTTCTGGGTACGTGAAGGTAACTAGCACATTCCTGGTTCATAGAAGACCCTCGATGTATGCTAGTGTTCATTCTCTTAATAAGGTGAAGCCAGGGAAATGCAGAGAAAGGCATGATTAATCCCAAGCAAGAGAAATCAGAAAAAGTTTCATGGAAGAGGTAGATTTGGGGCTTGACTTTGATGAATGAGGAGTTAGAGATATGGAAAGAGGAATTTTAGGTGGGTGTATTTGGAGAGAAGCATCCAGGTTGTCCCACTAGACGTGAACTCTGGGTTTACACATTCACCATCTCACCATCTTCGTGGTTTCTGATCTTCTCTTGATTTGCTTGAGTCTGAATTAGATCTTAATCCATGTGCTTCCATAACCACAATGTGCTTCTCTATCTGGCACTTGCTGAGTTTTATTGATTGTGGGTGTCCTGGATTGAATAATGTTCCTTCCAAATTTGTGTCCACTCAGATTCTCAGAATATGACTTTATTAGGAAATAGGGTTTGGTAGATCTAATTAAGGTCATACTGGATTAGGATGGGCCTGAAGTCCATTGACTGGTGTCCTTTTAAGAAAGGCATAGGAAGACCCAGAGAGAAGAAGGAAAGAAGCCAGGTGAGGCGAGAGGCAGAGTTTGGAGTGATAGAGCAACAAGGGACACCAAAGATTGCTGGTAGCCACTGAAAGCTAGGAAAAAGCAAGGAAGGAGTCTTTCTTTAGTGCCTTCAGAGATAGCATGACTTGATTTTGGATGTCTAGCACCCAGAACTACAAGAGAATGCATTTCTGTTGTCTTAAGCCATCTAGTATGTGGAAATTTCTTGTGGCAGTTCTCGGAAATTAAGAATACAGTGGCAATAATTCTTTCTCTATTAGGCTGTGAGTTTCCTTTTATGGTTGTGATTTCAGTGTCCAGTACAGTTCCTCTCCTGGAGTAGGTGTTCAATTTCTGCTTGTTGAGTGAATGAATGAATAGCACTTGGCCATTTAAAGCCTGACCACTTTGTGTGGCATAATTTTCACTCTCCCTGACCCCCAGCATATCTTCAGTACTCTGTGTATCTATTATGGGACATTTTAATAGTTTGATTTGTATCTAGGTTCCATTTCTCTCTCTACGATTGCACTTTCTCGAGGGTACGTTTGGATCCTGCCATATGGTCTAATGTGTCCAGCACTGGGTTGGGATAGACCCGGCACAGTCCAGGCTTCCACAGCCTCAGAGAAGAGCTCCAGAGATGATCAGGAATGGACAAGCTTCAGCTGTCACCTTCAAAGTGGACAAAATAATATTCTACTTCCAGGACTATTGTATTAAATGAGGGAACTAGCACAAGTATGTGAAGGTGCTTGTTAAGCGGTGTGTATTGTAATGACAGTTTGAGTCAAATCTGATTCCCCCTAAGATCCAGACATGGCTGGTTTGTTTGGAAGTTTGATGGGATAGACTCATCTTTGTTTTATGAACCAGCATAAGCACCTTCATTCTACAGTTACACATGGTTATTTCTGTACCAAAGCTTTGAATTTATAGATAAAGACGGGTCCACCCACCTTCACCCATGGTGTCTGCCATTCAGAATTCTCCCCTGGTCTAGCCCTTTGTAGATTCCGATTTGAACTCCAGAGAAAGAGGGAGCTACAAATAAGCATAAGTGCATCACTACACTTGTCACAATACCTTTCCTTACAGTGGAACTTGTAAGACTTTCCCTCCACTTCTGCACAAAGATAGGTTGACTTCAGCACATTAGAGACAGAAGGAAACACAGTGATGCTTTGGCATCTTCAGAACTGTAGCACATTAGTTGTATTTTTGGAGGGTCCATGAGAGACTGTTTCAAAGGTGTGCCCTAGCAACTGTGTTGGGATGCCTTTAAACAGCACTGAAGGTGATGGACATTGGGAATGAGTTCTGGACCAGGAAGGGAAGACAAATTAGGTGATGAGAGCAGGCAGAGGGAGGAAGTGAGCACACGTGAGACAGCCATTAGAGGCCTCCTGGGAATCAGTGGGGGAATGATGAGGATGATGCTAGAATCCAAATAAAATCAGACCTGCTGAAATACTGTTTTAACGAGAATCAGTATCTATCTCCCAGGCTAGCTTGTCCTGGAAACACATAGGCTACACTGAAAACAGGAGCCTGGCAATCCCACTGAGCCTGAATTTATTTGTAGGAATGAATGGAATGAAGAAAAGGATACATATGAGGAGGAAGTTTTGAGTAGATGGTTCAAAATAAAGTAAGAGAGATCACATTGGGTCTTGTCATTAGTACATCCATATGCACGGGGTCTGGACTCTATGAGAGAGGCCTGTTCTTCCCGTTTGTGCATAGAATTCAGCAGGGTCTTAATGCATTAAAGACTAAAGGAGAACTTTTGGCACCTCTCAGGATGACAGCTTTGGATGTCATCCCTTGGTGTCACCACCCTGGAATGACCATTATTCACCCAGAGAACAGCAGAAAAGTACTAGAAGGACCTGATGCCCAGTGACAGCTCCAGAGTTTCCATCTTTTATATATAATCTCCAGCGTGGCTTAGTCACGTCAGCATCTTGGTACTGTGACCCAGTGAAATGTCATAGTACTTGGACAATGCTTCTTGAGACAAAAATGGAGGTGGGTACATGCGTTCTCAGTCACCTCCAACTCCTTGCGACCCCATGGACTGCAGCTTGCTAGGCTCCTCTGTCCATGAGATATCCTAGGCAAGACTAGAGTGGGTTGCCCTTTCCTCCTCCAGGAGATCTTGCTGACCCCGGGATCGAACCTGCATCTCCCACATCCCCTGCATTGGAAGTGAATTCTTTACCACTTGAGCCAGTGGGGAAGTCTGAAGCGGGTTCAGGGAGAAGCAATTTCAACATCTTTCATTTAGAGTTAACATTTGACAGATGAGATCGTTTTGTTATCATAGATCAGGAGTGGATTTAAGAGACAGTTGCTTCTAAGAGAAAGAATAACTGCCAATCAATCCTTCCAAAACCAATGTCACTGTTTAGAAAGATAAGTCAATTTTAAATTTATTTATGGTGAATAATCCTATTTAAAAACTGGCGTCAGTCATTAGGTTGTGGACATTTTGCGGTTAGTTTCTCTTGGTGAGTGTGCCAGGAAGTTGTTTAAAACTCTTAATAGATTTCATGTATACCAGTGTATGTGTGTGTGTGTGTATGTGCCTATGTATACATGACTAGTGGGAGCATTCCATGTGCTTTGGATTTTTCCTTGTATGTAGGTCTCATTGTTTTGATGCTCCTCCTCCTGTCCCTGTTAATTTATTTTTATTCAAATTGGTTTTGGGGTGATAAAATTGATCTTCATTGAAGGGCAGAGATTCTACTCATTGCTGACCTGTTACATTTTAAGAATAGTCCTGAGGATACATTTTAAGAGTAGTCCTAATGTAAACTACTCATTATATTATGTAGTTTCTTCTTTATGTAGATTAGAGTGTGAAAGTATTCCCTGGTTTCAGCAGCAGGAATAGATGAGGTTCCTTACTTATTTTGGGGGTGTATCTGATTTGATTCTGCTTTGTGAACAAAGCGAATATTCTAACTTGCTAATCTTGTTTCCTCTTTAGTGTTGGTTGCTAGGAAGCTCAGAGTCAAAATTTGTTTTTATTTCTATTGTGTTATATAGGATTTACTGTCTTGCATTTGATAAACTAGCTTTACCCTTGAGTCTACTATCCTTATTTCTTTGATGTCTTCTCAAATAATTTATCTTTAGTTCAGTTTATCTGACAATCCTATATTCATCTTTATAAGTTACCATAGGAACCTTTTTGGAGTTAGACAGAGCTATAAATAGACACATATTATAATATTGTTTTTTAACTTATGGATGGAGGAAAAGGTAAGGATTTAGAATCTTGACATAACTCACCTCATTTCTCTGATTCTCAGCTTCCTTATCTATAATATAGGGTGAACAGTAAATTCTAGACCAGTGGACTCTTGTGAAAATCAAATGAGACAGTGGGCGCAAAAGTCCTTTGTAATATGACTTGTAATAGCAAAAGTATAAGACTTCTTTTCCTTTCTATTAAAAATTATGGGTGTAGTACACATAGTTTGAACATAAAGTAGTACCAAAAGCTTACGTCAGTCAGTTCAGTCGCTCAGTCGTGTCTGACTCTTTGCAACCCCATGGACTGTAGCACGCCAGGCTTCCCTGTCCAACACAAACTCCCAGAGCTTGCTCAAACTCATGTCCATTGAGTCAGTGATGCCATCCAACCATCTCATCCTCTGTCGTCCCCTTCTCCTCTTGCCTTCAATCTTTCCCAGAATCAGGGTCTTTTCTAATGAGTCAGTTCTTCCCAGCAGGTGGCCAAAGTATTGAAGCTTCAGCTTCAGCATTAGTCCTTCCAGTGAATATTCAGGACTGATTTCCTTTAGAATTGACTGGTTTGATTTCCTTGCAGTCTTCTCCAACAAGAGTCTTCTCTAACACCACAGTTCAAAAGCATCAATTCTTCAGTGCTCAGCTCTCTTTATGGTCCAGCTCTCTTATCCTTACATGACTACTGGAAAAACCATACTTTGATTAGATGGACCTTGGTCAGTCAAGTAATGTCTCTGCTTTTTAATATGCTATCTAGGTTGGTCATAGCTTTTCTTCCAAGGAGCAAGCATCTTTTAATTTCATGGCTGCAGTCACCATCTGTAATGATTTTGGAACCCAAGAAAATAAAGTCTGTCACTATTCCCGTTGTTTCCTCACCTATTTGCCATGAAGTGATGGGGCCAGATGCCATGATCTTCACTTTTTAAATGTTGAATTTTAAGCCAGCTTTTTCACTCTCCTCTTTCATCAAGAGGCTCTTTAGTTCTTCTTTGCTTTCTGCCATAAGGGTGGTGTCACCTGCATATCTAAGGTTATTGATATTTCTCCCAGCTGTCTTGATTCCAGCTTGTGCTTCATCCAGCCCGGCATTTCACATGATGTACTCTGCATGTAAGTTAAATAAGCAGGGTGACAATATATAGCCTTGATGTACTCCTTTCCCAATTTGGAACCAGTCCATTGTTCCATGTCCAGTTCTAACTGTTGCTTCTTGACATACATACAGATTTCTCAGGAGGCAGTCCAGGTGGTCTGGTATTCCCATCTCTTGAAGAATTTTCCACAGTTTGTCGTGATTCACATAGTCAAAGGCTTTGGCATAGTCAATAAAGCAGAAGTAGATGTTTTTCTGGAACTCTCTTGCTTTTTTGATGATCCAGCGGATGTTGGCAATTTGATCTCTGGTTCAATAATTCCTTGTGCCAACTTTTTTTCATCTCTGGTCTATATTTCAGAGGAGGCTACTTTAAACTCTTCTGTTTCTTTGTTATTTATCTTCAAATGTCTAAATAATATAATTTAAATGGTTTTTTTAAATATTATGTATTGGATTCCTATTATGTTTCTTGAGGATTTATCTCCCTTATAAACCCATTTATTCCCTTCCAATTCTCCAGATTCCCAGTGTAATTATATAATATTTTTTTTACCTATTTATAGATAGGGTATTACTGTCACAACTACTTAAATAGTTCACTACCTGGCTAAGTAGTATGGATTCTTTATTATATAATTTTTGGATTTTTGTGTGTTTCATAATCACCTCAATTTTTTTCTTTTTATTTAATTTTCCATTTATGTATGACACTAATTTTCCCCCTAAATATAGCAATAGACATATTGAACACAAAGTGGTAATTTTTCCAAATGCTTAAATACATAAGGTAAAATCTATCAATTCTATGTTTTTTTTTCCTGGGAAATTCTTTCCTGTAGTTTTCAGTACCCCTTATCTGAACTGGGTTGGGTTTTCTTTAGGCTTGACACACATTATAAATTCTGTTAGCTACTTTCCTTTATTCCTAAATCTTTTAACTTCCATTTTCTCAACCCAGCCCTCCTTTGCTGAATTAAATCCTTTAGTAGTTTCTAAGGAAAGGTGTAAGAGGTGAACATTTTTGAGGCTTGGTATACAAAACATTGCTGTAATTTTCCTTCTTACCTGAATGGTAGTTTAGCTTGATATAAAATTCTAAGTTAAAAAATGTCTCACAAACTTAAAGGCGATGTTTCACTGTCTAAAAATCAGTGTTGATACCGAGAAGACTAATACCTTCTTATATGTATTCCATGTCTGTAACTTGCATTTCGCTTCCAGAAGCTTTTTGCATTTTCTATTTATCTCTGGTATCTTAAAATTTCACAATGATTTGCATTTATATGAGTATGTTTGTTTTTGTGTATGTACACATAAGCCCCTTGAATTAAAGATTTGTGTAAAGCAACTATACTCCAATAAAAAAAAATTAAAATGATTTGTATCCTTCATTTTTTGATAATTTCTTTTCATTTTTTCTTCATTCTGGTTTTCTTTAATTTTTATTATTGAGATGTAATTAGTCCTGGTTGATTCTCTTATTCATCTCTGTGTCTTTTTGTTCCTGCTGTATATTAAGATTTTTTCTACTTTAGTATTTCTGATGAATTTTACTTAGATTAACATACTTTAATATCTGAGAGCTCTCTCTTGTTCTCTAATTATTTCCTTTTTATAGTACCCATTTCTTGTTTTATGGATGCAGTAGTATCTCTTATTACTTTAAAGACATGTTTCTTTTTTCAAAAGCTTTCTTATGCTCCCTATGTTGTTTCTATTTCTTCCAAATTTCTTTTTTAAAAATATTTATTTCAACTCTTTAAAAAAATCATGTTGATGATATTTCTTAAATGACAAATTATGCTCCACACTCTGTTCTCCTTTAAAACTTAGTCATTATATGGAAGCTGTGTTTGTGTGTGTGTGTAAGTGAGTATATTTGTGTGTGTTTATTGAATGTTGATGAACTGGTAGGCTTCAGTCTAGGCAGATCATGAACTGAGAATATCTCACCATTGGTAAAGTCCTGGAAGGTCTATGCATGGCCTTTTCTCTCGAACTGTTTGATTTTTCTAGAGACATATCTTCAAAATGTCTGCTTTGAACTTTTTAGATTACTGCAACCTCTCGGGACTGCAGTTCATAGGTCAACTTACTTGTAAAAGTCTTGTTTTAGTTTTGCCCGCGCTCCCCGCCCCGCCCCAGCATTGGACCCAATGCTTTCCACTGGGCCTGGTGCCTCTGAGCCTATCTAGATTCTGTCTGAAATATACCTCTGTCATACCACCATGGAGGCTGAGAAAGGGGTAATGATCTGGCTGCCTACAGTGAAGGAGGAGTTGGGGACGGGCCATTCCTCTCCATACAGACCTTCAGCTAATATCTCTTTTATTTTTATGTTTCAACCCCCTCCCTCTGGTTCTAAGAGTCCCTCTCTTTTTCCTCCAGGGCTCCCGCAGGGAAAATTGCCCATTAAATTCTCATGATTTTATTCATCCATCTGTAGGCACTGAGTTTGTAACTTACTCTGCTCTGCTAAGTTCTGAAATCTGTTGAATTTTCATCTTCTGAAGACAATTTCTCTGTTCTCCATGTCCTTGGATGTCTTGAATCTCTTCCTTTACTATCATTTTAGTGAGGTTATGAGAAGGGGAAAAGTAAAATAAATCTAGTGTATTTGACCTGGAGCCTTATTTGGATTTCATAATGAATATATCATTATTTAAACTTTATTGAAGTATAATTTATATACAATAAAATGTACTCAGTTTGAATATACCAGATAATGACTTTTAACAAATGACTATAGCCATGTAACCACCACAATCAAGATAAAATTTTTTTTAAAAGAAATACTTCCATTTGCAAAATCACAGATGAAACTTGAGGGCACTATACTAAGTGAAATAAGTCAGACAGAGATACATAAATATACTATGATCTTACTTATATGTAGAATCTAAAAATGCCCTCAAATTTGTAGAAAGAGTAGATTGGTGGTTCCAGGGGTGAGAGGGTAGGGGAAACAGATGAAAGTGGTCAAAGGGTGTAAGATGAATAAATTCTGGGGATTTGATGTATAACACATGTGCTATGCTCAGTCATTTTGGTTGTGTCCGACTCTTTGCGACCCCATGGACTGTAGCCCGCCAGGCTCCTCTGTCCATGGGATTTTCCAGGCAAGAATGTTGGAGTGGGTTGCCATTTCTTTCTCCAGGGGCTCTTCCTGCCCAGGGATTAACCCTCATCTCCTGTATCTCCTGCATTGGCAGGCAGATTCTTTACCACTAGCTCCACCTGGAAAGTCCATGTATAACATGGTGACTAAGTCAAAACTTTGTATTGCATACATAAAAGTTCTCACCCCATACACAAAATGGTAACTATGTTAGTGATAGCTATGTCAACTTATTGTAGTAATCATTTCACTATATATATATATATATATACACACACACACGCACACATATCAAAACATCACACTGTATACATCAAACTCACACTATGTTATATGACAATTATATTTCAAAAGAGCTGGGAAAAATATGCTGTTATTACCCTGCAAAATTCCTTATTGCCCCTTACAGTTAGTCCCCCTACTCCTGCCCCCAGACAATTGTTGTCGGTTTCCATCACTGTGGATTATAAATATATTATTTTGTTTAAGAAATGATAAGAGGGGTTATGTAGTTTGTGAGATTGTGAAAAATTTTGAAAAATTTTCTTTGTATTGAAGAACTAATACATTTTAGAAAAACACAAAACACAAATCTAATTTAAGAAAGTGTACTATCAACTGTAAAGTGCTTGCCAAACATTAACATATTTTTAAATCAACATACACCTTACTGGAAGCTGTTGGGAGGAGAGGGATTTTGCTAGGGGAAGGTGGCTCGAGGCTGGGCTGGGGAGTAGGAGCTGAGAGTGACAATGGGACCAGCTGGAATCCCAAGTAGAAATTTACCCCATGTTTCCCTTTGGAGAAACCAGTAATTGGAGAAAAATTATTATTGGATTCTGTGAAGTGAGTGGTCAGTTAAATGTCTGTGAACCCCTTTGTCTTTGGAGCTGAAAAGAAGAATTGTGCTGTCAAAGAATATAGGAGATAGAGTCTGCAGAGTAACTTGTTCAGATGGTGTTTCTCTCATTTGTGAGCATCGAAAGCCCAGGGAACGTAGTCATTCAACAGGAAGACAGAAGGAAGAAAATACAGATCCAAATAAGAACTTAAGAGCCAGTGTTTCTCTCAGATATAAACAGAGTAGAGGGTTGAAATGGCCCTGGAGTCAGGAAGAATTTTCTTCCTTTTTTAAAAAATTTATTGGAATATAGTTGATTTATAATGATGTGTTATTTTCAAGTGATATATATACGTATTGTTGTTGCTCGGTTGTGTCTGACTCTTTATGACCCCACGGACTGCACACGCCAGGCTTCCCTGTCCTTTACCATCTCCTGGAGTTTGCTCAAACTCATGTTGTATGGTGATGCCATCCAGCCATCTCATCCTCTGTCATGCCCTTCTCCTCCTGCCTTCAATCTTTCCCAGAATCAGGGTCTTTTCCAATGAGTCAGCTTTTCGCATCAGGTGGCCAAATTATTGGAGCTTCAGCTTCAGCATCAGTTCTTCCAGTGAATATTCAGGACTAATTTTCTTTAGGATTGACTGGTTGGATCTCCTTGCAGTCCAAGGGACTCTCAAGAGTCTTCTCCAACATCACAGTTCAAAAGCATCAATTCTTCTCCACTCAGCCTTCTTTGTGGTCCAACTCTCACATCCATACATGACTACTGGAAAAACCATAGCTTTGACTAGACGGACCTTTGTTGGCAAAGTAATGTCTCTGCTTTTTAATACACTGTCTATGTTTGTCATAGATTTTCTTCCAAGGGGCAAGCATCTTTTAATTTCATGGCTGTTGTCACCATCTGCAGTGATTTTGGAACCCAAGAAAATAAAGTCTGTCATTGTTTCCATTGTTTCCCCATCTATTTGCCCTGAAGTGATGGGGCCAGATGCCATGATCTTTGTTTTTTGAATGTTGAGTTTTAAGTCGGCGTTTTCATGCTCTTCTTTTACCTTCATCAAGATATTTTCATTCTTTTTCAGATTCTTTTCTCATACAAGTTATTACAGAGTATTGAGTAGAGTTCCTTGTGTTATACAGTAGGTCCTGTTGGTTATCTATCTTATATATAGTAGTGTGTATATGTTAATCAACCAAGATCCTGATTTATCTCCCCCTGCCTCTGATGTTTCTTTTTGGTAGTCGTAAGTTTGTTTTCAATATCTGTAAGTCTGTTTCTGTTTTGTAATTATGTTCATTTGCGGCATTCTAAAAAAATTAGATTCCCTATATGAGTGATACCGGAAGATATCCATCTTTATCTAACTTACTTCATACTTAGTATGATTATCTCTAGGTCAAAGGAGGAATTTTCAAGTCCTTGAACTTCAATGTATTAAAAGGGCAGAAAAGCACACATCTTTAGGATGAAGCTGATTAATAGCTGGTTGGAACTGTATGATATATAGAAGTTTTTTTTTTTCTTTTCAGTTCCAATCAAAAAACCTTGAACTTAAAAAAATCAAGGTGGTTTTTAAAAAAATTTGAACTTCAATACCATAAATGTTCTTCATAGTTAACATGGGTTCTTAATGGACAAAAAGGATTAAAAGACTAAGTGGGAAGGGGAGGGAAGGAACAATTCTGTCACTTGGAACACTTAAACCCAGTTGAAGAAAAATCAATAACCACATTCAAGTTGTTGTGGAAAAATGGCATAATTAAAATTCCCTTTACTCATGAGGCTATGTCTGAGTTCTTCGTTGTTATTGTTTTAGGTTGAAAGGGAAATGTAACTGGGAATTTAATATATAAATTTATTGAAAGTATGTCTGCCAGAGCTGGGATTTCTATTAACTCTGGACATTAATATGGAGACAAATCCATTGTAACAGCAAGGGTTTTGCTGAAAGCACTACTTGATGGCATAGGGCAAAAGAATATATGTTCTTTTAAAATTATCTGATTGGAGTTAGTGATCTAATTTTTCCTGTCATCCTACTCAACAGCCCTTAGCATTTTTCTTGCTCTTTTCTCTTTCCTAACCCTTGAGTAAGAGAAGTAAGTCCTGGCTGAGTGGTCAAAGAGCTGTGACAAATGACATCCAGAAGAGTCTTATTGGCCTTGGAAGGACAGATTCTAGTGTGACATCAACAGTTTCTTCAATTGCCTAAGAAAAGTCAACCTGACAGTAGGGAGAAAAAAAGAAGAGAAGAAAAAGGAGGCCAACTCAGCTTCAGCTCAGAAATTTTAAAGGTTTTCAGGTAGTTTTTTGATCTCCCTGTGTTATACATTTTCATAAAGAGACCTTAAGAGTAAAACCACGATTAACTGGGAGATTAGTGAGTTTCTGATTCACTGAGTTTCTGCAGTGTCCTTTCTTACTAAGCTGAAAATAAAGCCCAAGTGTGTTGAGGAAGGGTCTTGGAATGTTTTCATAGTTAGAGTATAGGATTCAGGGAGTTGGAGTTAAATGCACATTGCCCAGGCCTCAGGGCATGGAGGATTTGTTTGAATCACCATCCCCACCAGTTACATGTTCTCGTTCTCAGTTTCATCTTTTGTTTGGAGAATCTGGGGAAAATAATATGTGAGGAGTTTGGTTCATTTTGTTCAAGTTATTTGATGTTTAACTGTGTTTGCAAATGCTCTGTAATTGTAAGTCCTATTTTTGTTTAAAGCAAAGATAAGAATAGCACAGGACTTCCCTGGTGGTCCAGTGGTTAAGAATCCACCTGCTAATGCAGGGGACCTGGGTTTGATCCTTGGTCCAGGGATCAAGTCCCTGGTCCAGGCATCCACATGCCATGGAGTCACTAAACTCTTGCACCACAACTATGAGCCCCCACTCTGGAGCCTGCAAGCCACAACTACTGAGCTCACATGCTGAGAGCCCGTGCTCTTCAGTAAGAGAAGCCACTGCAATGAGAAACCTTCTCACCACAACTAGAAAGTAGCCCCCACTGGTCACAACTAGAGAAAACCCATGTGTAGCAACCAAGACCCAGTACAGCCAAGAAAAAAGAATAGAGCAACTTGGGCTTTGGGAAACTGGGAATTCTAGTGTATTCTGTGCTCACTGTATGATCTTGGCAAGTCTTCTCATCTTGGTTTCATATTTTTCTATGTGGTAAAATATATACAACATAAAACTGACCAATTTGGCCCTTTTTTGAAGTGTAAATTTCAGTGACACTAAATACATTTCCCGTGTTGTGCCACCATCACCATTATCCATATCCACAACTTTTTCATCCTCCCAAACTAAAACTCTGCATCCTGCAAGCAGTAACTTCCCCTTCTCCTCTCCCCTCTATCCCTGACAATAGCATTATACTTTCTGTCTTTATGAATTTGACTATACTAGGTACCTCATATCAGAGGAGGCAATGGCAACCCACTTCAGTACTCTTGCCTGGAAAATCCCATGGACGGAGGATCCTGGTAGGCTGCAGTCCATGGGGTTGCGAAGAGTCAGACACGACTGAGCGACTTCACTTTCACTTTTGACTTTCATGCATTGGAGAAGGAAATGGCAACCCACTCCAGTGTTCTTGCCTGGAAAATCCCAGGGACAGCGGAGCCTGGTGGGCTGCCATTCATGGGGTCACACAGAGTTGGACATAACTGAGGTGACTTAGCAGCAGCAGCAGCAGCAGCAGGTACCTCAAATAAGTAAAATCATACGAGATTTATCTTTTGTGTCTGGGGTATTTCATTTAGTATACTGTCTTCAAGTTTCATCCATATTGTAGTATGTATCAGAATTCCATGGCATTTGAAATCTGAATAATCTTCCATTGTAGATATTCTACATATTGTTTATCCATTCATCTGCTGATGGACATTTGGGTTGTTTCCACCTTTTAACTATTGAAATAATGCTGCTATGAACATAGGTATACAAATATCTGTTTGAGTCCCTGCCTTCCGTTCTTTGGGGTTTATATCAAGAAGTGGAATTGCTGGATCATATGATAATTCTGGATTGAGTGTTTGACTAACCACCATATTGTTTTTCATGGCTACTGTGCCCGTCTAGAGTCTTTCACCATTGAGTGTAATGTTAGCTGTGGGCTCTTCATATGTGGCCTTTAGTATGTTGAGATAGTTGCTTTATATGCCTAGTTTCTTGAGTGTTTTTATTGGTTTCAGTTTTTTAGTTATAAAAGTAGCAGGTTGAATGAGGTGACTCACTCAGCATGATAAACATGGAAGTGTATCATTAGGTGACCTTTGATACTCGACTCAAACTTTTTGAATCTTGATTTTCATTCATAAAATAGAGATAATAGTTTTATCAGAAAGATTACATGAAATGATGTATGTCAATGGCATAGAACACATAGCCGTTGCTTAACAATTGTTCATTTACCTGTCCATTCCGTTTTGTCATTCAACAAGCATTCATTTAACACCTACCTCTGGGCAAGTTTCTGGGAATATACAACTGACCAACATACAGAACTAGTTCTCAATATACTTACAGTTTATGGGCCTCTGTACTCTTTTTCCAGTTCCAATAATCTTTTCTCATTCACTGACAGTAAATACTTTGTATGTCTACCATAGACCAGATGCAGAGCTAAGCACAAAGCTAGGTGCTAGTCAGTGGTGATCCCCTCCTCTTTCCCCAACAAATACACACAAAACAGAGGGGGTCTTTTGTCTTCACAAGCTTACAACCTTGTGGGGGACGATAGAGCATAAATAAAAAAGGAAATACATAATTTTGAATTGTGCCTGGTAAGAGCTATGGAAGTAATAAAATTCTATGAGAGAGAGTGAGCAATGGAAAATGAAGTTGACGGAAAGATCAGAGGAAAAAACCTTGGTCAGGAGGTGATATAAAGTTGAGGCCAGAAGAAGGAAGAAGGAATCAGGAATGGGAGGAGCTGGGGGAGGAGAACCCAGCCAGAGAAGATTGTAGGTACAAGGTCCTAGGCAGGGGAGGACATAGTTTGTTAGACACTAAGTAGTGAGGAAGTGGTTCAAAATGGTGGTAGTGGAAAGAAGAGGCCAAAGTGAGAAGTTCGTATTTCACTCAAATTTCAATGGGGAGCCAGGGAAGTTTTTCCAGTAGGGCCTATGGCATGATCTGATTTCTAGTTCAGGAGGCATGCCCTCATTGTTGGATGAAGGATGTGTTATAGAAGTCAAAATTAGAAGCAAGGAGTTAAGATGGGAAGAACTGGTATTGTTTCAGGGGAGAGATGATGGTGACTTGGTTAAGGTGTGGGAATAGGGTTTCAGGTTTTGGTTTGACCAACTGGAAAGATGGTAGCCCATTGAGTTCTGTTCTTGTAAATAAACATTTAGGTCAGATGGACACGTCTGTGGTACTTATGATTGGAAAAGCTACTTCTTATTACTTTGGATTAGTTGTTGCCTGCTATTGGATTTGTTCTTAGAAGTGTCATAAATCTCTCCCCCTGAAAACTACTCAAGCTTCCTAACATGTTTCCTTCACAACCTAAAGTAAATTCAGCTGTTCATTCATTCAATAAATATCTACCAAGATTGTTCTAGGTTTTGGGGATACAGGAGAAGATGAAAAGCCAAAAATCCCTATTCACAGGGACTTGATGTTCTACAGATGTGTGGCAAAGATGTTGTTACATGTGACTTTCTCTAGGGCACCGAAAAGATTTCAGATACTAACATATCACTTTCTTTTTCTCCCTTTTTCTTCCTTTCTTTTCTTTTTTTGCTTTAAGAGAAAAGGACAATCAACAAGCACTTGTACTTAGGAACCAGAACAACTTCGGCTTACACTTAAGTGTCGTTGACCTTGGTCAAGTCACTTCATTTCTCTGAGCCTCAGTTTTCCTTTTAGATTCATAGGGGAAATGAAGAAAAATCTGACTTACAGGGGTTTGTGAGGATTAAACTCATGTCTAAGGGAGGGGTTCTCAAATGCAAGTGCTCAGTAAATGGTAACTGTTAATAATAATCTTATTGTTATTGACTCATTTGTTATTGGCACTCTGAGCTAGAGCCCCACTGAGAAAGCATAGCCCAGATCACGATGAAGGATCAGGCTGCCGTAAAAAGTGGGTTAATCTACTCACATTTCTTATCCTCGAGACCTTGAACATATTACTTCATAACTCTCAGCTACAGCTGGCCCATGTGAAAATTGGGGACAATAATGTCCAATTCATAGCATTTCCATATGGATCAGGATAAAAGTGTGTTGTGACAAATCCAGCACAGTGAGGCAATTATTACCATAGGTTGTGATGAAGATCAGGGACCCTGCAGCTAGACTTGCCAGGCTTAAACCTTGACTCTTACACTTACCCACTGGTGAATTCAGGCAAGTTGCTTATCTCCAATGTACTTCAATTTCTCCATCTGTATAGAGGAGATTATAGTACTGTCTACCTTGCAGTGTTGTTTGAGAATTAAATGGTATAAGGGCTCAGGGCTGGCATATAGAAGTATTACCCAATGGCCATTGTTATGATCATTATAACGACTATAATCATCTTGGCTGCCCTCTTTCAGAGTCTATAGAATGCCTTATAAAACATTTATAATCTCTCTCCCCATCCTGTCCTCACATCAAGTGAATGAGGTCTTAAAGAAAAAAAACAGCCTCCACCCACAAACTGAAATTCCCCTGTTGGGAGTGCGTCCCTATCTCCTACTTGCCGCGACGCCACCTGGAGGGGACCCCTTCCCACCCCCGTGGATTCAGCAGTAGGCCTGCCGGAGATCTGAGCAGATGTTTCTGCTTTCCAGACCCAGGCATTTCCTCTCTTTTAGGAGCACATGCCAGCACAGTCAATATCTGGAAACCCGCTGCTTCACAGTAGGGCTGAGAACTAAACTGGTACTTTACTAGAAAATGGTAATAAAGCAATTTAAATTGCTTTTCATCCTCCTTGCTCTTAACGGCTTTTAGGTTCATACGAGACCAATCAATTAATCCTGCTTCAGAGCGGCAGGAATGGGGTGTTTTCCAGCCCCTGAATAAAAGATGGGCCCATAACAGAGATTTCCTAGAGCTGTCCCATGGATCCTGAGACTGGTGTCTGGAGCAGTGGGTGGGTGAAGGTGCCCAACTGGGTGATGCCATGTTCCTACAACCTGGGCAGCTCTCTAGGTCCTCATGAATCGCCTCTGCCCCAAAGGCAGACCATGACTGTGATTCTGCTTTGCACACTCTGCTCCTCACCCCGCTCACCTCCTTCAATCCCCAGTTTCTGTCTGGGAGGATGAAGAAGATAGGATGATTGATCTGGATGGAAAGGGATGCACAAATATAAAAAGGAGTTGTCTTTTCTTTCCTAACCAAGTACGAGATAGTTTGTTTGAAAGCTTCTTTCCTTACCTTGAGGAAATTCTCATGATTCCCAGCATCCCCAGGGCTGTGCCTGGCATACCGTAACTCTCCAAAAATAATGGATGACGTGAGTTAAAACAGAAACGAAGTGAAAATTTTGAAAGAAGGGAGGTTAGGGCAGGAATTTTTCCCTTCTCTTCATGACCAAGTATTGAACAGTCTACTTTTAGGAATTTAATTTCTTTAAAAAAATCCTTAGGCCCAAAAGATAAATGATTAATCCGTAAGTGGAAGGTAATAGATTGAAAGTGATCAGTGCAAGGAGACCATCTCATTGGTTCTCCTGCAGACAAATTGGTGACGGGATGAATTGATGTTTTTCCCTTGATGAGGAATCAGTGTGGGGTATTGCTCCATCGCAGCACAGATTTTGCCAGAAGTTATCTTAAGACCTCAAGCACAACTTGTTTAGACACTTTCCAGTGGTAATTTTTTTCTAGGCTGTTAAAAATATTGACTTTGACAGCTTTAAAATGATGGCCTCAAAATTGGAATAATTTACATTCTGGAATTAAGATAATTCAGGCATTTCTGCTGGCAATGACAGAGGGTAGGTAGGAGCCAGTTATATAAATCCCAGATTGGAGGGAGACTGAGCCATTAGCATAGATTGGTCTGCCTTGGGTATTCAGAGCAGTCACCTTCCCATGTAAATGGATCTTTCTGTCTCTCCCAGGCAGGCCCAGATTCTGAGCTATTTTCGGAGCTCCTTTTGGATCAGGTGATGTAGACAAGGGTGGGAGAAGGCTGCCGACTCAGGCCGCATGCCTGTTGCTGGCCTCTTGGTGTTCTGCAAGAGACTCGGAAAGCCTGAGGAAAAATTCTAGCCACTGTCTGGCCGTTGCGTGTTTACCCTAGACGTTCTCCCCTTTAAACCCTGGGTCTCAGTCCCAGGGAGTCAACATAGAAAGCATTCAGAGCAGCTCAGTGGTCCTGGCCCAGGCCCAGAGCTCTCTGCCAGATTCCAGACACACCTGCTAAACAGATTCCTCTCTCCCAGCACTCTGCTGACATTTTCAGCGGGAACCGAAGTCCCTCTCCTGGTCCATAGCATTCTTCTGACTGCTGGCTGGATCATCCGCCTGCTCCTTCCCCCAGAAGCTGCTCCTCCATTCTGGCTGAAAACACCTACATCAAAAGTAAACTTGGTTCCAACCCCGAGGCTATGGCTGGGAAATGGTCAAGTGGTGATTAGTTTCTGTAGGAAAAAATGAAAGCAAAGTTTTCCCATTTGGAGTTCTTCCTTCTCTTTTGTACCAGATACATCTGCTCCAAATTGCTCTGAGATGTCATCCACATTTGACATATGAAAAAAAAAAAGAAAAGCTAAATTGGCCCAGGGACACTTGACTAGTGACTGGGTCAGATGGACCCCAAGCCTGTGGTTGGGATATTGTAGCTGCCATCTCTAGCAAAGATGCTGGGAACTGAATCAGTCTTCTCCACAGCATTCACCTGGTGAAAGAGACATTAGAGATGACAAGGACGTCTTTCAAATATGTGGTTTGTAGGAGGGTTTAAGTTCAAACCAGTCACAGCATCATTGGCCTGTGGAATTTTATGATTGGAAGGGATATTCAAAGGCACTTTAACATTCGATGCCTGAAACCCCTAAGTATACAGTAAGGAGTTCTCAATCAGACAGGATGATTTTGACCTTCAGGGGGTGTTCGGCAATGTCTAAAGATATTTATAGTTCTCCCAACTTGGGTGGGGGTGCCCCCTGGTAGCAGAGGCCAAGGGAACCTCTAAACATCCGCCAGTGCTCAGGCCAGTCACCCCTCCTCAGCAAAACAAAAAATTACCTGGCTCAAAGTATCAGTAGTGCCATGGTTGACAGATCCTGATGTATGAGAAGGCAAGATGATAGAATCATAGCTATTGGAGATAATCTGGACTAAGGTCCTTATTGTCACAAATAGGAAAAAGAGGCCCAGAATGGTGAAGTCACTTACCCTTGTTGTTATTTTTCAGCCGTTCAGGCGTATCTGACTCTGTGACCGCATGGACTGCAGCATGCCAGGCTTCCTTGTCCACCTCCCGGAGCTTGCTCAAACTCATGTCCATTGAGTTGGTGATGCCATCGAACCATCTTGTCCTCTTTCGTCCATTTCTCCTCCTGCCTTAGATTTTTTCCAGCATCAGGGTCTTTTCTAATGAGTCGGCTCTTTGCATCAGGTGGCCAAAGTATTGGAGCTTCAGCTTCAGCATCAGTCCTTCCAATGAATATTCAGGGTTGATTTCCTCTAGAATGGACTGGTTTGATCTCCTTTCAGTCCAAGGAACTCTCAAGAGTCTTCACCAACAGCGCAGCTCAAAAGCATCAATTCTTCAGCACTCAGCTTTCTTTATGGTCCAGTTCTCACATCCGTACATGACTACTGATTTCACAACAAATTTCGGTAGATCTGGGTCTACACTCCATTTGATACTGGCACACACAATATCCAAATTAAAAAAGTGAAAAATTTGGCACACACAATATCTATATAATATTAAAGTGAAAAATTATTTGTAAATATGAGTCACTTATAGAAAAAAGTACAAAAAATTATCACTATTATCACCAGGCATATTACTCTGCATATGAAATTACAACAAATATGAGTGAAATATACTACTTAGGTATAATTTCTATTAAAAAAAAAATGTTGAAAAGCTAAGGCACCGAAAAGGAAATAAACTAGTTTAAAATCTCACAGCCAGTCAGTGGCAGAGGTTGGAATTTAGCCCATTTTCTCTAACTCTTAAATCAAAGGCCTTTGGGATGATCAGTCTGGGCCTTGGTTATTCCCATGGTTATAAAGGATCGAAAAAAGAGAAAGTTTATGTCCTTATATGTGAGAACTGAAGGATGTTCAGACATCTTTTATTGTATCACAGTCATCTGCATTTGATATATCTTTTGAGTCCACTGCTATGAAGGATGCTGCATTTACTTCTGTTGGGTGTATAAATTACCCTGAAACTTCTGGAAGATAATTAAGCACTATGCATGAAGAGCCACCCTTTGATATAGTGATTTTACTCATTGGAACCAGTCCTAAGAAAACAATCAGAGTGCAGATAGATTTATGCACCAAGATATTATGATAATAATAATGGCTGGGATTTATCCAGCTCACGCCATATGCCAGACTCCGTGTTAAGTGCTTTACATGCTTCATCTTATTTACTCCGTGTAACAATGTAGTGAGGTGAGTATTATTCTCATCCCCATTTAAACACAGGAAGCTGAGGCTTAGAGGACTTCAGTCATTTGGCCAAAGTTACTTGGCTATGACGTGATAAAAGGGATTCAAAGCCAGGCATCCTGATACACAGGTTTCTTTATTTTCGTGACACTGTGATACTGATAGCAGTAAATCACAACTTTATTGGGAAAAATTGGAAAGAACCTGAACGTCTAACATTGGAGCTCTTGGTTAGGTGAATTATGATCTGTTTACCTCTTTTTGTACCTTGGCCTGAAGTAACCTTTACTGTGTCTTCCTTGGTAACAAAGACACCAGGTGTAGACACCCGTTACACTTGGGTGTAATGTTATTTAGAGCTGAACTCTGGCCACAGGAAGGAGAACGGAGTTGACTGGAAATCAGACCAACCTCAGGTTGAATCCCAGTTTGGCATCTCCTAGAAATTCAGTCTGTGATGAGTCACCTTTCCTTTCCCAAACCTCACATGAAAATAGGGTTGTTGGGTCCACCTTGTGGGGTTGTTGCGTGGAGTCCTTGACTTGGGGAAGTGCATGGGGGCAATATAAAAAGCGCTCCTTGAGACTCAGGCAGCTGGCACTAGGCAGAGGTGGCGCCCTCTACTGGTTTGGGCGCTGAGAAGCCGTGTCTGCTCTTGTCCAGAGAAGTGGATTCCTGACTGTGCTGCTGGAACAGGAAGTGAGGAAGGCCACCTGAGAACCCCCGCATTCTTGTGGCAAAGTGCTGGGAGCAGATTTAGAACAATGTAAACAGGATAATTGGCTGTGGGAACTGACCCAAGCAGAAAAAACCGATTAGGAGAAATCCAGACACCTGAAACAGAGGGCTCTTTCTTCTGCGGAAGCCCTAGCAGGTTTCTTGGATCATTGGAAGGGGAGAAGCTGGGACAGGCTTGGGTGATTAGGGAGTTGCCTCTGACATGTGCCTTGGACCTGACCTGCTGGGCCTCGACTTCTAAGAATTGACCGTGAGGAGTTACTGCAGTGACTGAACCCACATTTCCTGGTTAAGCCCAGAACAGTCTTTGTCTTAGAGATGACTCAACTTGGAAAGGCCAGGACTGGGGTGGCCCTTATCACAAGGGTTTGACTCACAGAGTGTGACGGCAAGAGAAGGCCTGGGAGAGAAATCATCGCAGTAACCTCCTTCATTTGGGACATAAGAGTGGCTCGGAGAGACAAAGGCACTTGTCTACCATCTAGCCAGTGACAGGGCCAGAATACCATCCCAAGCACTACCAACTCAGACCACAGAGAAGCTGTTTTCCTCTAGCACCTTTATCTTTTTTTAGAAAATGAGACATTGTTTTTGTAATTTTTATTTGCTTATTTTTGGCTGTGCTGGGTCTTCATTGCCATGCAGACTTTTCTCTAGCTAAGGTGTGCGGGGGCTCTAGGGCATACAGGCTTCGGTAGTTGCGGCCTGTGAATACAGCAGTTGCAGTCCCCAGACTCCAGACCACAGGCTCAATTACTCCATGGCGTGTGGGAACTTCCAGGATCAGGTATCAAACCTGTTATCTCTTGCGTTGGGAGGTAGCTCCTTTACCACTGAGCCACCAGGGAAGCCCTCCCCTAGCACCTTAAGTTTGTTTTGTGATCTTAGAGGGTCTATTTATTGGATTTGTGATCTTAGAGGGTCTATTTATTGGATTATGGATCTTCCCTCAAGCATTTAAGGAACTCACATTCTTTTGTAAACTCAAAATGTATATGGTGAACATAAAGAAGTAAATATCTCTCCTGTCCACAAGTGCTTGCAATTTTAATCCAAAAATCTCTCTTGACTCTCTTTCCATCTCTCTAATGCAGACCTCTTTTCCAAATTTTTGTAAGTATCTAACTTGTCCTATTTTATTAACTGCTTCTCTCCTTGAGCCTTTTTATCAATCCAGCCACCAGAATCATTTTGCAAGGAAGTCTTTCCATGGTTTTGTTGTTTACTGGACAAACTAAACATCTTTTGGAGGGCATATTCAAGGCCTTTTGTAATCTGAGCACAACCTCCATCATCAGGTTCTTGCCTAACACTGCTGCCCACCCAGACATAATATACTCCTGCCACACTGAACAATTCGCAGTAGCTGCTTCATGTCTTCCTGGCTTCTTCTTCCTGGCTGCTTCATGTATTCGCTCCACCTAGAAGGCCCATCTTCTGTGCCCTAGCTCAGAAAGCTTTTTCTCTTCCTTTTAGCAGAGACCAGACATCATCATATTCATAAAGCCCCCCCATCTTAGTTCTCCAGGCCAAACCCATTGCCCCTGCTCTCTTTTTCCAGGGCTCTGCACACACTTGCATCACAGCTCTTGTATCATATTGAGAGGGCTTAATTATTTGCCTGATTCTTCAAGGAGGCTGTGAGTGAGCATTTTCATTCAACCTCATCCACTTCCAGGTTGTAGTATGTAAGGCCTAACAGAATATGTTCAATAGTGTTTTCTGATTTAATGAATAAATTATTGAATTCACTTAAATAATTGTTTGTTGCTGATTTGTTATCTTGTTAGGCAAAATATCTAGATAGATGGCCACCAAACTTGAGGGTCAGTTTGAGATGGTTCAAATTAAATTATAGCCTATGTAGGACAGAGAGATTTACTGGGATAGAGAAAACAACATTGATTTTAAATGTACACCCCAAATAAAAATGACAAGGAAAGATGCTTTGAAATGTAGATGTGGAAGAGAATTGGAGGTGCTTCATCTCTGGGCAACTCTATGCTGCATACATGGGGTGCTGACGTGTGTTTACGTAGATAATGAAGATGTGATGTTTCCTAAATGCAGTACCAGGGAGGCCAGCTGAAATGCAGTGAAGTGTTTGAGTCTGATGAATGCCAAAGTCCTGGTTGCAACATTAAGTGCTTTAGGCAGTCACCATGGGAGAGTTTGTCCCATATTAAGGACAGCTCCTTGGAGGAGATAAGCCTTGAGAAAGGCTCCTCTTCACCCCTACCCCCACCAAACATGGACGTACTATTTTAATCCCTCGTGGCTTCAGATACAATCTTCTGAGTTATGTGTGGTGGATCTGACTGCCTGTGTTCTGAGCTTTTATGTTTAAGACAGTACCTTATAGAGGGATTTGAAGTTCTCGAGTCAGACTATATTCAGAGAAGAATTGAAAAGCTAGAAACTTTCAACCAGCATTTTCTTAGACCTTAACTGACCCTCAGGTGACTTAATTGATAATGAAGTCTTTCAACTTTTTATCCTTGTCATCTACTAATATTTTATATTTACCCATAAGATATGTAGAAATGGGTTTAGAAGACACAGATGAGAAATGACTCCTTCAAATTAAAAAATCTATAATTAAAAAAATTATGATACTGTGTTGTGAGAGTGACATCCTTTGCTAAAAAGATTTGGATTAATCATGATTTTTATCTGACCAGTTAACTTATTTGTCATTTGCATGCATAAGCAAAAGCTTATTGTTGTGTTGAAAGATACTTCCTCATAGTAATAGGATATTTCTGCATTTGCCATCTTCCTGTACTTTCCCAGCAGTCTGGGATGGGGGCCTTAATATACCTATTTTACAAATGAGGACTCTGAACTGCTGAGATGTTCAGCAGTTTTCTAACAGAAGCAAGTGGCCCGAATGAAACTTAAACCTAGATTTTGTGACTCCTATTTTAATGCCCTTGAGTGGCATCAGTTCAGCTCAGTTATTCAGTTGTGTCCAACTCTGAGATACCATGGACTGCAGTACACCATGCTTCCCTGTCCATCACCAACTCCCAGAGCATGCTCAAACGCATATCCATAGCTCCTGGATTTTCATCCAGCCTCCATCATATGTACGTACAAATATGATTGGGAGTAGTAAGTTGCTACCCTCTGAGCTTCAGGTTTTTTTTTTTAGCAGTAAGATGGGCATGATGGTATCTCTCTCTCTGGATGCTCTTAACTTCATTCAGGAAACACAGAATGTAAGGAAGTAAGTAAAACTAGCAAATATAAATAAATGTAATCAATTCCCTTTATGCGGCTGGAATGTAGGGTGGGGAGCTGGAATGCTGGAACTTGACAAACGTACTTGAGATCTCATGGAATTTTCATTTAATCCCGAGGGCAACGGAGACCACTGAAGATTTAAGATTATTTAAGAAAATGAAAAGTTGTGTATTTCTATTTTCTTTTATATTTTCTTGATCTTACCACACAGCATGTGGGATCCTAGTTCCCCTACCAGGATTTGAACCTGTGCCCCTTGCATTGGAAGCATGGAGTCTTAACCATTGGACTGCCAGGGAAGTCCCAAGAGATATGTATTTTCTAGCAATGTCTCTTTGGCATGGGCTCCTACAGGAGTGTCATAACTAGTCTACTCCCTATACTCTTTCCCTCTCCAGTCCACTTCCCAATGATACTTCTGTACCACATCCCAGCATCTCAATTGCCTACAAACCATCACCAGCTCTGCATATCTTGTTGGATGAAAGTACACAGCGTGTATGCTGGCATTCAAGGCTCTTCACCTTTTGCCTCTGCCAACCCTTCCGACTGCGTGTTGCTCCTTCTGCTCCCAGCAGTAGCTCATCTTCATGGAAACCCACCAGCTGTCACAGCTGTTTCTTGCTTTTGTACACAACACTCCTGGAGGTGCGATGCTACATTCTGGTATCCAGCACGGGATACAATCCTAATCAGTATCAAAACCCAGCTCAGCTAGCACTGTCCTGCCTTGCTGGAATTAGGTGTCTGCCTCTACCATCAGACTGTGACCTCTTCAAGAGCAGAGTCCTCAGTCAGTGGCTTAGTCATCTCAGAGGCTTCGACATGCAGCACAGCGCTCAGCCCAGCCTGGGCACAGCAGATGTGCAATGAGTCAGCATGGGCTCTGCAGTCAGACTGCCTGAGTCCTAATTTGAGCTTTGCTATTCTCTAGCTGTTCAGGCAACACAACCTCACTGTGCCTTGCTTTTCTCATTTGGAAAGTGTATAACCTCATAAGACTGACTGATTATATGTATATATTGGATTGACCAAAAAGTTTGTTGAGGTTTTCCCAAACAATCTTCTGGAAAAACCCAAGTGGATATTTGACCAACCCAATACATACGTGCATGTGTGATGAGTCGCTCAGTCGTGTCCAACTCTGTAACCCCGTGGACTGTAGTCTACCAGGCTCCTCTGTCCATGAGATTTCCCAGGCAAGAATACTGTAGTGAGTTGTCACTTCCTACTCCAGGGCATCTTCCTGACTCAGGTATGGAACCTGTCTCTCTTGCTTCTCTTCCATTGGCAGGTGGGTTCTTTACCACCATGCCACCTGGGAAGTCCCCATAGCATATATAGTGATAATAAAAGGGCTAGACACATAGTAAGTCCTCATCAAACATCATTGTTGGTGTTGTCAGCATCTTGATTTCAGCCTATGCGTTGGTAGTCATAAAATCTTCAATGATTTTCCTCTCCTTTGGATTTACTGTTAGTAACGGAGATACAATGGTATTTAAGATAGGGCAATCTGTGAAGTCAGAGGTTAAGTTTGCCATAAATTCCTACTTTGACTGGACAAATACCAGTATTTCTCCAGTCTACAAAAAAGGAATCCCATCTAGACAGGTCAGTGGAAGCTGAAACAGAACTTTGGAATGGGACATGGGCTCTATTTCCCCTGAGTTACTATTGATGAAGGCCCTCAAGGTGGGGCATGCTGATGGCACATGGGAGTAGAATCCCAGACAGAGTGGGCCCAATAGTGAAGAGGTGGAAGTTTGTCTTTGCAAACCCTTTCTCTTATCCTTTGCTTACTTACAGGTCTCAGAGCTCTAGCTTCAGATGATGCTTGGCCCTGCTTACTTGTCTCAGTCAAAGCTGACTGTATACTCAATCTTTCAAGATCCTGCTTAATTTCTGCAGTGGTGTGATTGTTTGTGGCAAATGGCTTTTCAGATACTACTAATTCAGAGTCTTCCCAGGTGAAAATAACCCTTTAGAAAGACATAGCAGACAGTTGGGACCATAAAATGTTTAAACATTTAGCCTCTCAGCTGCAGGTAGTTTATGGGGATAACTGTGTCCAGCCCTATGTTGATTGATTTTTTCAGTTTTAAAATTTTTACTTATTTTTAATTGAAGGATAAGTGGTTTACAATATTGTGTTGGTTTGTGCCATACATCACCATGCATCAGCCATAGGTATACGTATGTCCCCTCCCTCTTGAACCTTCCTCCCACCACCCACCCCTGATGTTTTTGATGATACAGAGATTGGTCCTTTTGCAGTGATACCACATCCCGTAAATGACCACTCAGTTCAGGAATATGTGAGAATATCTATTCCTAGGACTAGACTTATTCCATATTTCTGAAAGTCCAGATAATCAACATATATTATAGGTGGGCTCAAGAGTGTGGGAGAAAAGCTCATTCATGATGACAGTCGTAGTGGGTAGCAGTGAAGAATAGGCAAAAATAAGAAAGGAAACCTAGAAGAATCTTCTAGAAAGATGCTTATACTCCACTTGGCTGACTTCCATTTCAGAAAGAGCTCTAGATAGGAAATACGGGAGAGAATGTATTATATTGTGAAACTAATGGTCCGGTCTTTAATAAAATGAATGATTGCCTTATATAAAGGCAAAAATGCTTGTTCTTTACATTTGTTTATTCAGCTGCTAAGATATCTATCCTGGGCCACTTTCTCTTTTTCCCATTAAAAAATCTATTTCATTGAAAAAACACAACATCCTTCTGACATAAGTTCTGATACAATTTTTCAGAAATATGAAATGATGAAAATAGCACCCTTCTCTTCCAAGGCCTTGCAAACCAGCTGTTTAATATTTATCTGAAGGAACAAACGAGGATGCATTGCGAGATTGTGTATATTTGGGGTGGGATGGAATCAGCAGGTGTGGATTCCAGCTCTCCATCTTTCACAAACTGGCTGTTGGTGCCTTGGGTAAGTTACCACCAAACTCCTCTGACCTAGACTCACCCCATTTGAAAACTGTGCTGACTTCAAGGATCATTGATTTCCCTTCTTGATCTCTGGTGAAAACATGTAGTAGTGCCCAAGGGCTGTAACCTCTTCAGAATTCATCTTTTATGACTGCTTGTCCAAAATGACCATCAAATGCCCACTGTGCTGCCTAGAGCTTTCCTTGGTGCTTTTCTTAAATGATTGCCAAGGAAAGAGATTCTACAAGGTGCCTTCATAACTCAGTCCACTGTTTAGCAAACCCTCTCATCTATCGGAGTTCTTCCTTTTATATTGAATGTTGTAGAATGCTTTAAAGAACACACACACACACACACACACACACACACACACACTCTCACACACACACACACACTCACACACTCCTGACTGCAGAGGACTATTCAGATGCAACAGGTGCAGTGCGTTATAGATCTTACAAAGGACACAAAGAAGCACCCAGTCGGCAGGAACAGCGGTTGCCAAGAATTTAATTCATCAGTACAAATCCAAAATTACAAAGGACTAATCCCACATAATGGATAAAGGGCAAAAAAGAAGGATTAATGGGGAAAAGGGAGTTTCTGAAAATTCACATCTCAAGTCTGCTAAACTCCTAATTTGGCCTGCTTCATTTTCCTTCTTTTCCCAGCAGACCTTAATTTATTTTTCTTAAGGAAAATGAAGCTGACTGCTGAATAGTGGTACCCTAAGAACATGGATGCGCCCAGTTGCTCTGATGTTGGTTTGAATGTGTCTGGGTGTGGAAGGGCGCCTGTGTTGGGAACGTGGGAAGATCGCAGTGGGAAATAATGAATCCCTTCGTCTGAACTGGAGTGGCTCTTTCAGAATCAGAGCAAAAAGCTATTTCTTCTCAAATGAAAAGAAACATTCTTTCTTCCAGCTGTGGAAAAAATATTCTCCTGGTGACAATCCAAGATGAGATGTTGGCTACCCAACAGTATTCTTCGCAAGAGTCACTATCAGCTCTTTCCTGGGGAACAATTCCTGCCCAGGTTGGATATTACCTCTGTCCTGTTGGTTTAGATTTCATAGTCACCGTGCCCCCCTGCTTTTTTTTCAAGCATGTACCTTGGGGAAGATCTAATTTGAGAGGAATGAAAAGAAAATGACTTCTCCACCAGTGCCCCTGCCTTAGCCTTGGACTTAGGTTTTTCTTTCCTTTCCCAATGTTCATTTTTAATTTGTTTTTATTTGTTTGGCTGCACTGGGTATTAGCTGCAGCACGCACACTCTGAGTTGCAGAATGTGAAATCTAGTTCCCTGATTAGGGATCAAACCTGGGCCCCTTGCATTGGGAACATGGAGTCTTAGCCACAGGACCCCCAGGGAAGTCCTTGCTCCTAATACTCTTTTTTGTTCCTTTTGCTGGATTTTCTTATTCTCCACCTGTTCCTAAATGCTTCTCTCCCAGGATATGAGCCCTGTTCTGTACTCTTGATCTCATTCACATGCTTGACTTAAAAAAAAATATATATATATATATATATATTTTAATTGGAGGAAAATTGTTTTACAATATTGTGCTAGTTTCTGCTATACATCAACTTGAATCAGCCATAGGTATACATATGTCTCCTCGCTCTTGAACCCCCTTCCCACCTCCCACCCTATCCCACCCCTTTAGGATGTCACAGAGCACTGGATTTGAGATCCCTGTGTCATGCAGCAAATTCCCTCTGGCTATCTATTTTACATACAGTAATGTATACACCTTACACATGCATGATTTTAAACAATATGCCTCTGTAGTTGACCCCCAAGCCCTCATCTCTCATTTTTACCTTTGTTTTAAATTTCCACCTCTGTATATGAAATTGGGTAATTCAACATTGTTTTCTAGATGTTTCATGGTCACATCAAGGGAAACTTATTCCAAACTGAGCACATTATATTTCTCCTGAGTCAAAAACTGCTCTCCTGTCCATCTACCCAAGGGAAGGGACTTAGGTCTGTGTTCACTCCTACTGGAAGGTCATCTTACTTCTTCTTGTTTTTCTTTCTCGAACCCCTTACTAAATTTTCCCTATCTTCCCTAAATACTGACTGCATGTTTTTACATTAATTCCTTCTCTTTCTGTGCCACCAGACACCTTTCATTTATTTTTGAGCAAAAAACTGAAATTTGCTCCATGTGCATTGTTGCACTTTTCTGTTAAAATACCTGTCACATCCATTAAAGGGTGGAGTTTCTCAAGTTCATGTTTATCTTGTCATACCAAGCATCTAGTATACTAGATAATACTGGGTCTCAAAATGATATCCAAAGGCAAACTCCAATTCTTGGATACATTTGGTTGGGCCTGCTCTGTGATTTTTTGTTTTGCACTGTGTTTTTTGTTTTTTTGTAAAAGGAATTATTGATAAACTTAATAAAAGAAGACATTTTATCAAAATTAGTTTTTCAAATTTCCCTTGAATAATTAGAACGGCTAATAATGCTGAATCCCCATTCCTACTCAGCCACAATGGGCGGGGGCTGAGTAGTGAGTCCCAGCTTTAAACAGAGCATGTCTGCTCTCCAGAATCTTTAACTCCAGAATCTCTGACTGATACAGGATCTCAAAGACTTCCCAGTACCACATGCCTGATAGGTCTTAAAGTTTTTCTAGCAAGATTGGGGATTCATCTCAATTCCTGACAATGACTGCAATCACATTCAAACTTTAGTGAGAACCAGTTCCTGTCTTCACAGACAGCTCACCTCTTCACATGCAGTCCAAGAGCCCTAATTGTTGAAAAGATCCTCCTCGTATTCAGTTGAATTGATTAAAGATCACTATTGGATACTTACATAAGTGCTGTGTAGAACAGTGCAGACTTTTGGTTGGAGGAGCTAGAGATCACATCACTTTGGAAAGGTCAAGGGATCACAAATGGTTCTTTAAAATCAGAGACACTTATAATGAGCACTGAAAAAATGTGAGGATTTTGCCAGGGGTTGGGGGAGGGGAGATACAAAGAACACTATTCTCAAAGAAGTCAATGTTAAGAAAAAACACGTAGGTGTGGTAAGTCTGGGATGCACTGGTAACACCTTGGTGGTCCAGTTGGGCTGATGCATGGTTAGGAATAGGGGACAGAAGAGGGAATAGAGCCTAGAGGGCAATAGGTTGGACAGTTCTAAGGAGGGGTTCAGCTTCATCAGGCCCTTCTTCCAACTCCTGTTAACTGCTCGTTTCTGTTTCTGACATTTCTCCTAACTCAGCTTTCCACTGCTCATTTCTAGTTTCAGGTGCCTCCCGTGTAAGATACCAGTGCAGCTGCTGTGGTTCATCCTGATTGCATATTGTATTGGCCAAAATCTTACAGAAAAACCCAAGTGAACTTTCTGGCCAACCCAGTATTTTCTTTTTCCCAAATAAAGCATCTAGCCCATAAAGACCAATTGTTGTTGTTCAGTTGCTAAATAGTGTCCAACTCTTTGCGCCCCCACGGGCTATAGCATGCCAACATTCTCTGTCCTCCACTATCTCCCAGAGTTTGCTCAGATTCATGTCTATTGAGTCAGTGATGCTATCTAACCAGTTCATCCTCTGCCATCCCCTTCTCCTTTTGCCTTCAATCTTTCTCAGCATCAGGGTCTTTTCCAATAAGTCAGCTCTTCATATCAGGTGGCTAAAGTATTGGAGCTTCAGCATCAGTGCTTCCAGGGAATATTTAGGATTGATTTCCTTTAGGATTGACTGGTTTCGTCTCTTTGTAGTCCAAGTGACTCTCAAGAGTCTTCTCCAGCACCACAATTCGAAAGACTGGTACAATCTTCCTAAGATAAAATTCGGATTAGGTATTAGGTAATTCTACTGTTGAAGGCACCTACTTTTTTGTTTTGTCTAATTTTCAACCCCTTTCCCTGAGTTTCAGTGATGGGAACCTGTGGTATCTGCATAAACTTATTTTCTGCTGGTCCCTAAACCTGCCTGACTGTCACTAAGTCGGAATCCTGGCTATTGGATACATGTACACACACAGTGAAGCTCAGGCATTCCAGTCAGAAGACCTGAGTGTAAAATTTGCTCTCATCTCTTATTAGCTGAATGGCCCTTTGTAAGTTCCTTAACTGAGCCTCAGTTTTCCAATATTTTTTAAAAATGAACTTAATGCAGCCAGTCAGATTTTTGAGACAGTTGAGGCCAATTGGTTTCTATTCTTCTGATCTCCCAACACCTGAGCATTCCTCCTCTCCACCTCTGCCCTGTCCAGAACTTCTCCCTATCTCTGATCAGACTGTGTCCCAATTATTTGATAATAACAACTGACCTTTCTGAACATTAATTTTCATGTGTCTGCCATGGTGATAAACACTTTATGTATATCTTTTCCCGTATAAAAAGTGAAACTATTACTTGCTCAGTTGTGTCCAACTCTTTGTGACCCCATGGACTGTTGCCTGCCAGGCTCCTCTGGTCATGGAATTCTCCAGGCAAGAATACTGGAGTGGGTAGTCATTTCCTTCTCCAGGAGATCTTCCTAAACCAGGGATCGAACCCTGTTCTTCCACATTGCCAGCGGATTCTTTACCATCTGAGTCACCAGGGAAGCCCCTTTTCCCAAATAATCCTATCTGTCTAGCCCTATGAGGTAGGGATGATTAGCATCCAATTTAAAACTCTTTGAAGGTAAAGAACACATCAGATTCTCTTTTGTATCCCTTTTGAAAAGCAAATGAGAGGATGCTCGTGGTAGGCAGAATTCTACGATGGACCCCCAAGAACCCTGCCCCCTGGTGTCCATGCCTATATAATCTCCTCCCCTTGAGTGTTGGGTAGGAACTGCTAATATGATGGATGTCACTTCTATGATTAGGTTACATTATAGGGTAAAAGTGAAGGGATTTGAATGGTCTTAAGACTCCCTAGCTTGCAGGGTAGATTTGTGAACCATTTGTCTACAGTTGATAGTGGAAATAATGGTGGAGCTGAGCTTGACAAGAGGAATAGAGACAGAGCACTGACCGTCACATTTACCCTGGTACAGAAGAGGAAGGATTCCTGGATAAAAAGAAATAGAGAAACAGCCTGGAATAATGCATTAACCAAAAATTAATAAAGTAGCATTTTATAAGTGGCAAATTACCTATCACCCAGTTGGCCCTAAGTTCATATTAGTTTTCTATCCTCTTTCTCTACTGTCATTCTGGTAATGAGAGTATTTTTTTAAGAATGTCATATTTCGCAAAGCATTTTCATGTGATCTTATCACAAGTTATGAAGACAGGTATTATTATTATTACCATTTTATAAATGTGTACGCCAAGGGGTGGTGATATGAAGTGGTAATAATAATACCTATCTCCTACATTTTCTAAAAAAGAAAAAAAACAAACTCTTTCCTAACATAATCAAGTAGGATTGTAGATGTCTGGATAAAACACTGCACACACCAGTGGAAATGAGATAAGGTGATTAAATGTCCCAAGGCTGGTAAAAGAGAATTTAGAGGAGAATATGCTATGTCTACCCCAATTCTTCAACTTGCCCATCAGTGAACTTCTCCCCAGAAGGCTGGAGATGCCATTCTTGCCCCTTGGGGCTTCTATGTCCTATAGAAGATAGGACCGAGCTAACATTTACTCATCTATTATTGTAGAAAATCGGGTAAAAGCTTTTCCATTTCCAAATCAAGCATGGGTTATCAGCAAATTGCCTTCTCTGCTGTTGACGATTCTGTGTTTAACCTGAGAGGCTTTTGCTTTTCTTGTTAGGGACATATAATAATAGTAATAGCAATGCTCAAGATGATGGTGGTAGTGATTGAATGCTAAGTGCCAGGCTTCGTGCTGTGTGGTTTACAGATTCGATTTCATTAAATCATCACAGTAGTCCTGAGAGATTTTAAATTTTTCAATCTCCGTTTTGCAAAGGAGGAAACTGAGGCTTGGGAAGGTTCAGTGATAGTCTACAGGACACATGACTCGAGAGAGTAAAGCAGAGTTTTGGGTAAAGACCTGACCCCACGGCCCTCTGACTCTTATCCACTGAGTTATACGACTCCTGAGCTGTATGCCAACATGCTGCTCCACGCACGTAGTTTGGGGTATAAGAGTAAACAGATTCCTAACCTAGCTGTTTCACTTTGCATCTTTTTTTCTTTCCTTCTGCGAGCTGCCAGTCACGGTAGGTAAAAAAAATAAACAAAAAAACCCCACCACTATTAGGGCTTTCAAAGAACGTGTGATGCAGAGTCTGACATCTTGTTGCTGTGTCCTACTAGCTGTGGGAACATGATCAGTTTTATTTGAGTGATGGTTATCGAGCTCACACTGTGTGCCAGAGATGGTCCTAGGTCCCTGCTTCCATGAAGCTTAGAGGGGAAGACAGGTGTTGAGTAATCAGGCATGTTGTTTTTGTTTTAGTCGCTAAGTCATGTCTGACTCTTTGCGGCCCCTTGGATTGTAGCCCACCAAGCTCCTCTGTCCATGGGATTTTCCAGGCAAGAATGCTGGAGTGGGTTGCCATTTTCTTCTCCAGTCAGACATGAGTGGATCTTAAAGATTGGTACTCTGGAAACATCCAGCAAGGAGACTGCCTTTCATCACTTAACGGTTTGAACAACTTCAGTTTACTTATCTAAAAAATGGAGATGGTAGTAATAACCATTCTCCTTGTTTCATAAGAAACATGTAAGTATTGTGTGACTGTATCATGTAAAATGTAAATGTTAGTTATCCTATTATCTGGAATTGTTATCATGAGCTTGATAATGTCCCATGTCAGTTATTAATGTCCACATTTCATATTACTCGTCTGTAGGTAACATACTTCCTCCTTGTGGTTTTGCCAAGTAGGTTCTTAGAAGGTGTGTATTCAATGCTACCCCATTAGCCAGAATGTGGACATTAGGCAGCCTAAGGGCTCTGAAACTTCCTTGTGCTTGAAATGCAACTTATTTGTGCTTGAAATACATGAACAACAGAAATAATTAGCATTTGATACCTTGAATTCAGTAAGTGCTGAATAATTGGTAGGGTGGGAAAGACAGGGATTCAGACCAAGACACAGAGTCAACTAAAAGATTACCAAAAAAATGTAGCTATGACCTGGTATTGATACATTTGGTGGGAGATTTTACTTTTTTCTCTCCTCTTCTATTTTCTTCTGTCCTTTTAAGTGTTTGCCTCAAGGAAAGGAAGTAGTTTCATTTACTCAAACTCATGTGCATTTCCCATAAATGTAGTCAAAATCTGCAGTCATGATCTTGAAGTGAAATTTCAAAGCTGAATTTCAAAGAGGATCAGTTGGAACCTGATGCTTGATGTAGAGATGGAAAGGCTTTTACTCAATTATCTACAATAACAGCAGGGGAAATGCTGAAAATTACTGACACAGTAAATGGATTTTTTGCATAAATGCTCTCTATTTTCAAGTTTACCTTAGTGTGAAAGACCTTTATTATGAAGGGGTCCTTCTAGCTTATCTGTTATTTTTCAAAGAATAGAAGATCAATTTTTTGGGGGGGTCAGGGATAATGAATAGATCACCCTGGTAGATTGTTTAGTCTTAAACATCTGAAAGCTCCCAAGATTTGAATTTTCACAGATATGTAGACAATATTTGGGGGTCACAGGATAATGTGATCTTAAATGTAGTGGTTGTCTCTATTTTTTCCTTTTTAAAAAAGCAGCTCTATTGAGATATAATTTATATACCACAAAGTTCAGTTGTTGAAAGTGTTGTGCAGCCATTGTCATAGTCTAAATTTAGGACATTTTCATCAGCTCAAAATAATAGTAGTAGTCAATCCATTTCCTCCAACTCTGCCAGCCCCTTTAAACCACTGAACTTCTTTCTGTCTCTATAGATTTGCCCATAGTGGCCAAAACATATGAATTGTATCATACAATATATATGGTCTTTTGTGATTGGTTTCTTTTACTTAGCCTACTGTTTTTGAGGTTCATCTATGTTGAAACATGTATCAATACTTGACTCTTTTCCATTGTCGAATAATGTTTGATTGTATAGATGTGGCACATTTTGTTTATCTAAGTCCTACTTTTTAAAAACTTGAAGTGTAGTTGATTTACAGTGTTGTTAGTTTCAGGTGTAGGGCAAAGTGCTTGAGTTATATATGTTCTTTCAGAATATATATTCAAAAATATTTCACAATTTCATACTTTTTCATTATAGGTTATTGCAAGACATTGAATATACTTCCTTGTGCTGTACAGTAGGTTCTTTTTGGTTATTTATTTTGTATATAGTAAGTGTATATATGTTAATTGCAAATTCCTAATTTATCCCTTCCCCCGCCTCATTTCCTCTTTGGTAACCATACATTTGTTTTCTGTGTCTGTGAGTCTATTTCTGTTTTGTAAAGAAGTTCATCTGTATCACATTTTTTAAGATTCCACATAGAAGTGATACCACGATATTAGTGTTTTTCTGTCAAGTCCTATAGTTTTCCCCCCTCACTTCTTTGCAACCCTGTCTGTGTTCCCAGTTCCTTGGAAATCCTTTTTCCCTCGATTTCTGCAATAGCACTTATTTTTTTAATTGGAGAGTAAGTGCTTTACAAAACAATTCTTTTTTTTTTTTTAACAATTCTTAAATAAATGCAATACATTCTTAAATGTTGGTTTCTGCCATACATCAACATGAATCAGCCACAGGTATATATATGTCCCCTTGCTCCTACAATACCGCTTTTGATTTTCTTCTTATTCTTCTGGCCATCTCACCTCAAACTCCTTCATGGGATTCTCTCTTACACTTTTCAGCTCTTGATTCTCCTCAGACGCTTCCTCCCTTCAAACTCAACAGTAGCGAGCCCTGGCCTGGACAGCACTCTTTAGAAGGTCCCACATATCACAGCCTCCCAGTACATTTAGTGAGGGATACAAGAACCCCTCTGTGGTTCAGTATCCACCGCTCAGCAGGGCATGATGTGCCTCATGTGGAAGTGAAAGTGGTACTTGCTCAGTCGTGTCCTACGCTTTGCAACTCCATGGACTGTAGCCCACCAGGCTCCTCTGTCCATGGGATTCTCCAGGCAAGAATACTGGAGTGGGTAGCCATGCCTTTCTCTCGGGGATCTTCCCGACCCAGGGATTGAACCTGGGTCTCCCACATTGCAGGCAGATTCTTTACCATCTGGGCCACCAGGGAAGCCCCAGTGTGCCTCATAACCTTAACCAATTACTTTCATCACTAACATTGTTCAAGCCCCAGGGAACTCCTCTACGTCTTTCACCCGGGACTTCTAAGCAAAAGACCTTTAAGTTCAAGTCCCATAAGGGTATGTAGGTCATGCTGCTGAGGAAGCTAGAGGTGGACACTGCTTTGGAGTACAAGGAGGATTTCAATGGCAAAAGTGCTTAGATAAGAGAAAACTCAAATTAATGAATGTGCCAAATCTTTCCTCTTAGATCACATAAATGCAATACATTCTTAAAGAATGAAGTATTATTTCTCCTGAGTGCCAAGTGTCCATTTTCTTGCTTCTCTTCACTTTCTGATTCAGAGTTCTAGAAATATTCTTGAATTAATGTGAAATTTACAGTAGTGTCACATAGAAGCAGAGAAACATTTTGTATTGTTAGCTCATATTTCTCTTAAGCTTGTATGCATGCAAGTGTAGATGTAATGAGTGTAAAGTATGACACTGAATTTTTATATTGCTCTATAGATCTAAACACTAAGAGATAATAAAGTTAAAATATTCTGTAATATTTTTATATATTCTATATATTATACTGTTTGAACATAATATGTAAAATTAATGATTCATTTCTGAACTGAAACATTACTTTAACAATATTTTGGACATTCCCAATTGCTACTTTTCTATTTTGGCACTACTGGGAAAAGAACCTGAATTATTTGAGACTCTTGGTCATAACAAGGTAATCAATGATTTTGTTGAAATGAAGACAAGAAAATAAATTTCAAGGAATAAATTGATAATTCATGAAGTGTATATGACTTTTTTATCCCTAATTTGCACATTTTTGGCCTACCAACAGAACGTGCAGACCTTTTAAATAATAGCTAAACTCAGTCATCTTATTAGTATTTTGTCAAATTTTAGCCACCTAAAATAATTATTTTACACTTTTAAAATTGTATTGTTTCAAAGATATAATTTTAAAAGTAAGAGGATTAAACATTTTTACAGCCTGTTAATTTGATGTTTCACTTTCAAATATTTAACCATATGCATGAGGACTTCTATTGGTACACTTTCCCAAGGCCTCACAAATACAGACTGTCTTCACAAGTATAGATGGTTCTTGGGGATCCTTTCTCTGATATTTATTTCCACTTTTTGGTAACACCTATTTGCTATGGAACTCAGTTTTCTTTTTCCCATGGTATTTTCCCCTTGATCCTCAGACTTGTATATCTTGATGTCTACCTTGGATCCTCCTCCTTGGACACAATATATCCCTAGCAAAAAATGCACTCTAATTCCGCTCCTACTCAAATTGACTCCCCCTGAAACCTGGGAATCACCTCTGCCTCCTCATTCTTCTTCTGAACCTCTTCCTCTAATAGCATTGGGCTGTTACCTTCTGTGACCCCATGTCTTTGTTCTCCATTCCCATTGCCTTGACCTTTGTTAAGTCATCCCTCACTCTATGTTTGTTTTTCTGCTGGTCTTCCTAATTCCAAGTTTCGCCCTTTCAGCAAAAGTCTGGTCAGTTTATTATTCTGCTTAAAGATTTCCAGTGTCATATCTGGACCTTTAGGAAAAGGTCCAAACTCCTTAATATGGTATAAAGGGCACTTTGTGACCTAGCCTTTTCTCCTGCCTCTCCAGTCACATCCTTTTCTCCCCCAGTTTTTAAGTTATTTTAGTTTAATGTTTATTTTAGATTGGAGTATAGTTGATTTACAGTGTTGCATCAATTTCAGGTATATAGTAAAGTGATTCAGTTACACACATAGGCACTCCTATCCTTTTTCAGATTCTTTGCCCATGTAGTTTGTTACAGTGTAATGAGTAGAATTCCCTGTACTATATAGTAGGTCCTTGTTGATTATCTGTATTGTATGTAGTAGTGTGATAGGTTAATCGCAACATCCTAATTTATCCCTCTGCCCCAACCTTTCCCCTTTAGAAGCAATACGTTTGAAGTCTGTGAGCCTGTTCCTGTTTTGTAAGTTTATTGGTATCATTTTTTTAGATTCTATGTATAAGTGATATCATTTGATATTCCATCTCCATCTAACTTACTTCACCTAGTATAATAATCTCTAGGTCCATCCATGTTGCTGCCAAGACATTATTTCATTGCTTTTTTAAGGCTGAGTAATGTGTTGTTGTGACCAACCTAGATAGCATATTAAAAAGCAGAGACATTACTTTGCCAACAAAGGTCCATCTGGTCAAGGCTATGGTTTTTCCAGTGGTCATGTATGGATGTGAGAGTTGGACTATGAAGAAACCTGAGCACTGAAAAATTGATGCTTTTGAACTGTGGTGTTGGATAAGACTCTTGAGAGTCCCTTGGACTGCAAGGAGATCCAATCAGTCCATCCTAAAGGAAATCAGTCCTGGGTGTTCATTGGAAGGATTGATGCTGAAGCTGAAACTCTAATACTTTGGCCACCTCATGAGAAGAGTTGACTCGTTGGAAAAGACCCTGATGCTGGGAGGGATTGGGGGCAGGAGGAGAAGGAGATGACAGAGGATGAGATGGCTGGATGGCATCACCGACTCGATGGACATGAGTTTGGGTAAACTCCTGGAGTTGGTGATGGGCAGGGAGGCTTGGCGTGCTGCAATTCATGGGGTCACAGAGTTAGACACGACTGAGCGACTGAACTGAACTGAATGTGTTGTTGTACATATATGTACTGTATCATCTTCATTCATTCTTCTGTTGGTGGACATTTAGGTTGCTCCCATGTCTTGACTGTTGTAAAGTGTCTGGCCACATGGTGAAACAGTTTGCCCCTTGCTCACTCTGCCCCAGTGACATTGGCTTTGATTTTCCAAATTACCCCTTCAGCATCAGTGTCTTTGTGCCTGCCATTCCCTTTGCCTAGAATATTCTCTATTGCCATTTCCTTCCTCTTTGCCCAGTATTTGAGTGAATATATGATAAAAGTCTATCTCTACCATAGACAATCCTTTTGGAAAAATGTCACATATTCTTTTCATCACAATATTATTGTGATGGTTGGCTGTTACAAAGTAAACACTCATTTGTTGAATGAATCAAAGACTCATTAATGTATCCCCAGGGCCTAGCATACACTAGGTTAACTGCTCATGAAATGTTGAATAAATGAAATAGATAAATGGATGCATTCTATAGGAACACCTAGGTAATTGTCTGAAAAATAACTATTCAGAACTTTAAGTCACCTGGAGGCCAGGTAACTTTGTCCCTTTAATTCATTAAGAGCTTAACCAAGTGTTGACTGTGTCCAGGAACTTAATAAATGGAATAGATGGACATGGAAATGATCCTGTATTTATTCTGCCTCTACCTGCGTATGGTCTAGATTCCCTTTTCTCTAAGAGATGTCAGAAGGCTGGTTTAGCAAGAGAGTGTTCTGTAAATCTAAGGGAGAAGGGAAGGAGTGGTGTGCAATTTGGGCATAGAGTTAAGGGGCATATAGACTCAATATGGGGCTTCCTAGGTAGGGCTAGTGGTAAAGAATCCACCTGCCAAGGCAGGAGACATAAGAAACATGGGTTTGATTCCTGGGTCAGGAAGATCCCCTGGAAGAGGGCATGGCAACCCACTCCAGTATTCATGCCTAGAGAACCCCATGGATAGAGGAGCCTGGCGGGCTACAGTCCATGGGGTCACAAGGAGTCAGACATGGCTGAAGTGACAGCATACATAGACTCAGTAGTTGAGTGTAGGCCATTTAATCAATGGGTCACCTAGCTGAGTATGCGGGCCAGCAACACTGCCCACAGCAGGGCTATGGAACCAGGGATATGAGGGGGAATTTGCCGAAGCAGGTATAAGGCTCACCTGTTAGTTATGATGAAGCATGTACAAGAGCTATGCTTTAAAAACAATCTTCAAAAGTTTCAACTAATTCAATAAACCAAAGGTATTCAAGTGTTTTGGCTTCAAGTAACAAAGAAAACTAATTCTGAGTGGCTTACCCTATGAAGAAATTTATTATGTCATATTATAAGAAAGTTAGTTGTATGGCAGAAAGCAACACAACATGGTAAGGCACTTTTCTCCAATTAAAAAATAAATTAAAAAAAAGAAAGTTAGAGATAAGGCTGCACCAGTGTTGGTTTAGTCAGCAGCACAGTATCAGGAAATTTGGGGTCTTGTTTCTTTCCCCTCTGTTGTCTTTGTTAGCTTCTCTCTTGGTTGAAAGACAGCTGCTGCAGTTGTAGATATCATAGCTAGGAATGGCAAAACCCAGAGGGAAAAGAGATACTAGGTTTTCCTCTGTATCTTTTTTTTTTTTTAAAAGAAAGTTTTTCCCAAAAACCCTCCTACAGATTTTCTCTCACACTTCATTGGCTTGAATTACATCTATGCCATCACCTAAACCTGTTGCTGTCAAGGGGGAATAGGTTCATGACCCATCCCTGGGGCTGGAACTAAGGGCATACATAGGCAACCAACAGTATCTGCTTTCCTCAGGCAGACTCCTGAACTCCTGACTCCAAAGTTTTGCCAAAGAAAATACATCCTCTTCCCTCCAAGCTCCTACTCCATTGGAGAAGAAGGGCTGAATTTAAAAAGAATGAATGAATTTGTGTGTGTAGTCTCCATTCCACATTGGACGCTTAGTCAACGGGCCCATCTCTGTGGGTTGGGTGTAAGTTACAGAGTCTGGAGAACAGTCCTGGGCTGCTGGGGATTAATTGTACAGTGCAGAAGAGTGATTAAGTTTAATCACTGCATTTTTCTCCCCCTTCTTACAGAGAGAAGCCTAGGTGGGGTTTGCCAATCGTATCAATCTGTTCCAACGTCGAGGCCAGTAGTATTTGCAGTTATGTGGCCCTAGAGTCACATTTTCTGTCACCATTAACCAAAGGAGCCACATGAGCCTAGTAGAATATTCTAATACAGAAAGGAAAGGTCTTGCAGGTTGCAGCAGGACCCACACTCGGTCTATTAGCTTTTGCCTGAGACTGGATTTCCTCAGACAAACTTCCAAGCTTGGCTTTGTATCCAGAGGGAAAGAAACTGGTCAAAGCAGTTTAATTTTAATCCTTTGTTTTCCCTCCACCTTCTTTTCACTTTGAAAACATTTTTAGATTACCATGCGGACAAACTTAAATCAAAAAATAAAAAAAAATTCAATCAAGCTGAATGTTCCAAAGATACTTAATTCAATTCCAAGTATACTTTTGGAACACCTACTATGAACAAAACACAGCACCAGATATTGTGGGGAAGACACAAGCTAGCAAACATGTCATCAGAGGCACATTTTTTTAGCTTTCTCAAATGATGTACCTTTGGTCAAGTACTTGGATAAATTTGGGGGTGTAAGATGAATGAGAGATTTCTCTATTTTTCAAGGTATACATGTGTTTGGAGGGAGACAAAATTAAAAACCTACTGATGTAGACTGAATGTTTGTGTCCCCTTCAAATTCACATACTGAAACCTAATCCCCAATGTGTAACTACCCCTCAAACGCATTCAGATTTTTGGTATTTGGAGGTGAGGCCTTTGGAAGATGGTTAGGTCATAAGGGTGAAGCCCTTATGGCCAAGATTCATGGCCAAGGTTGATGCTGCTACTGCTAAGTCACTTCAGTCATGTCTGACTCCGTGCGACCCCATAGACTTCAGCCCACAAGGCTACCCCGTCTCTGGGATTCTCCAGGCAAGAACACTGGAGTGGGTTGCCATTTCCTTCTCCAATGAGTTAAAGTGAAAAGTGAAAGAAGTCGCTTAGTCGTGTCCGACTCTTAGCGACCCCATGGACTGCAGCCTACCAGGCTCCTCCATCCACATTTTCCAGGCAAGAGTATTGGAGTGGGGTGCCATTGCCTTCTCTGTGGCCAAGGTTAGTGCCCTTATAAAAGAGACCTGCAGAGAGCTTGCTTACCCCTACCAGGCGGACACACAGCAAGAAGATAACTATTAATATCTATGAACCAGGTAAGAGAGCTCCCACCAGACCCTGAAGTTTCCAGAGCCTTGGTATTGGACTTCCCAGACTCTAGAACTGTGAAAAATAGCTTTCTGTTGCGTATAAGCTCTCTAGACCATAGTAATGTGTTATAGCAGCCTGAATAGATGAAGATAATCCACTGACATCCATTGTGATTTGTCAAGTTATTACTGGTTTCTGTGGCATCAAAGAACGGGTCAGGGTTTTCCCTGGTGGTCCAGTGGTTAAGAATCCGCCTTCTAAAGCAGGGGATGCAGATTCGATCCCTGGTCAGGGAACTAAGATCCCATGTGTCACAGGGCACCTAAGGCTGCACACCACAACTAGAGACCCTGTGTACACCAACCATTGAGCTTGCATGCTGTAGAGCCCACTCTCCATGAGAAGAGTAGCCTGCCCACTGCAACTAGAGAAAGTCTGATTCACAACAAAGAGCCTGAGTGCTGCAAGAAAGACCCGGCACAGCCAAAACAAAAACAAAATGAAGCAAAACCCCCCAACCAACCAAACACAGAGATGGTCAAACCAAGGATGGAAAGAAAGTGAGGAAACTCATCTCCCAGGAAGTGATACTTAGGTAGGTACTGAAAGGCAAATAGTCACAGTTTTCAAAAGCAGAAACAAGCTATTTACACCAAAAGCTAACAGTCAGAACATTGTGTGCAAAGTTCTCTAAGAAGACATCATCAAATCTTCAAGGAGGAAGGACCTTTTGTTCTAGAGTGTGGGGGTTGAGTTGGGTAGTAACAACGAGAAATGGGCGTAGAGCATTCCGGGCAGAGTGTCATTGTCAGTGTGACAGAAAGAAGACAAAGCATAAGAAAAAAAATTTCAGTCTTTTCTTCTTACCCTGTCTTCTAACGAGGAAGAATCCATGCATGTTGGATTAGCTCTGGGGCTTTCACTGGAAATTTCAAAGAAGCCAGGGAGGCTGACATGCTATGAATATGAAGAGCTTAGTCAAGCCAGGAGACAAAGGAACCTGAGGTGGCTTGAAGGCAGCCTTAGAGTAGGAGCTGAGTGCTGGGGAGGAGAGAGAATTTGAGTCAGCCTTGGAGCATGAGGGTGAAAATGAGAGAAAGGAAAAGGGAAAGATAGGTTTTAGGACGTTTTTCTATGTGTTCTGAGCATGTTCTTCCTTTTGGTGTGTTCATGAAAGACTGCCATAGAGACTTAAATAATTGTACATTTTTGTGTCTGGGTTTAGGCTGTTTCAACACAGCGCTATATCAAGATGATATGATGTGGCATCTGGGCTTTCTGTGGAGTGAATAAGCTAAGGTATAAAGCTGGAAGAGCCCAAGCAGACTTGGGTAGGGAAGGTCACACTGGATGATGAAAGACATCATCCCGTGTGATGAAAGGCTATGGGAAATAGAACCAGGGGACAGAACTGGTTATTGCAGACAGTGAAGAGCTTACACCCGAAGGCTAGGAAGTTAGTGTTGCTCCTGGGCAAGGCAGAGCTTCTGAGCTTTCTAATAGGGTGGCTCAGTATCAGAGACAGGTCTTAGAACCATTACACTGATGGTAGAACCAGTGCAAAAAGGACAATGGAGTGAGAGATACCAATTAAAGAGTGATTAGTGATGCCAAACTATGAAATAATAGATTCAGAAGTTTTTTCCTGGAATTGATTTGTTTCTTTGACTCAGCCAAGGGTTTGGGTTCATCCACACACGGCCTTCACCAGGGCCATGAGACAAAAACGTTGCCCACCAAACTCACTACTATTTTTTATTTCTATCATTCAGGAGTGACGGAAGGCTTACAGATGCTCAGGGTGTCTCTAGAGCACATACAATAGAGCAAGGTTTTTATTGATCCCCCACCAGGTGGCTGGCACAAGGGCCTTGAGCACCAGGCTTACCATATAATTAGAGTTACCAGATCAACACACAAACCAGCCCCCCCATGCAGAGGGAGACTGGGGGCTGTAATCTAATGAGAGGCAGATGTCAACAGGGAGCAGATGTTTGCAGCTCTTCAGTTATATCAAATTAATCATCTCCTGACTTCAAGGTGCTTCTTGGAGTCCAGGAAATTTCCCTGTAATAAATTGCTCCTGGGATTGATTTTTAAAGTGAGAATGTATATGCCGCTGTCTTGAATGCTTTCGAAGAGTTCTACCCAGAAGCAGAGCAGGCTTTTTTTTTTTTTTTTTTTTTAAATATGGACAAGTTTCGGTGGAGGTCAAAAGACCAAATCCAAACTCCCAGATCTATTTCCAAAAGACAAAGAGGTTAACTTTTTCTTAATAAAATTAGCTGTCACCCAACCAGTCTGCCCAGCATCCCATTTGTTTAGCAAATAATTTTTATAGACACACTGTGTACTCAAACCACAATAGTGTATGAAAACACAGATGCTGACCTCACGGAGCCTGCAACATTGTAGTAAATAATCCTGCAAATATATCTAAAATTACCAAAGTGGTGAGTGCTATGAAAGAGTTATGTGATTCTTAAAAAGTGTTAACTCAGGGGTTGGGTCTTAAATCTGCAAGATCAGAGCAATCTTTTGTGAGCAAGGAGCAAGAGCACTTCCTTCCCGTCTCTCTTTACTTTTTCTTTCTTTTCTCCTTCTCTCCATCCACTCCCATCTCCTCCTTTCCCCTTCCGAGCTTTCCTCCCGCCTTAATGTCCTTTTTTCCCCTCCCTTCTCTTGCCCTCCTTCCTTCCCTCCCTGTTACCTTCCTTCCATCCTCCGCTCTTCTTTCTTTTCTTCTCTTTGTCACCTTTCTTCTCTACTTGCCCTCTATTCTTTTCCCAAATAGTTCTTGCAAGCTTGTTAGGGACCCAAGCCCTGCCCTGGGTCTGAGAGGCAGTTGAGGGGTTGAAAAGGAAACTGTGTTCAAAGTGCTCAGAGACAATGCGAAACTAGTTGAAATTCAGGATGAGAGGGGCAGATGTTATACTGGCAGTGGGTACAGGGGCTTCTCCGAGTCCACAAGAGGGGCACCAGACTCAGGCTGAGGGCTGCACAAAGGGTGAGAAAGTGGTGGATGTTTGAGATGAGTCCTGGAGAATGCTGGGGGTTCAATGAGAAGTGTGGTGGAGGAACTTGCAGGCAGAAGAAAGCTCCTGTTAAATACATGAGAGGAAACACGAGAAGAGAGTTATATCCCGGGGAAGACAAAAATGCAGTTCAACTGGGGTAAAATCCAGGAGAGGATACGATTGGAGAGATGGGTAGGAGGCAGGTCGAGGACAACGGCACAGTATCTTTTTCTCCCCAAACTTCTTTATTTTTAATTGAAGGAAAATTGCCGTACAATATCGTGTTGGCCTATAGAAACATGAGTCAGCATAGACATACATGTGTCCCCTTCCTCTTTAATCTCCCTCCCCCTCCCACCTGCTCCACCTTCCCACCCCTCTAGGCTGTTACAGAGCCCTCTTCTGAGTTCCCTGAGTGATTCAGCAAATTCCCATTGGTTACCTATTTTTACACATGGTAGTGTATATGCTTCCATGTTCCTCTCTCCATTCATCCTACCCTCTCCTTCCTCCCCTTTGCCTGTGTTCATAAGTTTATTCTCTATGTCTGCGTTCTCTATTGTTGCCCTGCAAATAGGTCCCTCGGTACCATCTTTCTAGATTCCGTATATGTGTTCATATATAATATTTGTTTTTCTCTTTCTTATTTACTTCACTCTGTATAATGGGGTCTAGGTTCGTCCATCTCATTGGAACTGACTCAAATGCATTCCTTTTTATGGCTAAGTAATATTCTATTGTGTATATGTACCACAGGTTCTTTATCCATTCATCAGATGTTGGACATCTAGGTTGCTTCCATGTTCTAGCTATTGTCAATAGTGCTGCAATGAACATTAGGGTCCGTGTGGCACAGGATTTTGTCCTGTGTGCAGTGGGGAGCTGTTGAAGGTTGCAAGAAGAGAATCACATAACCCCATCTACCGAGATCTTTTCAGGCCATAGTGTGGCCCTGCCTACTGCCAGCAAACAGGATATTACACATCCTTACATGTGGCTTTTCCAAAGCATTTTTTTCAGGCTATGAAGCCTTGGAAATATCTGGTAAGTCCTTGGGTGGCCTCAAATTCAGGAACAAAATGAAATCTCAAACTACTTGACTTTGACTGTGTTGTAGTAGCGCCTTCTGCACCCCCAAGCTCTCCATTCTTTAAGGCCTCTTAATTCTTTAAGGCCCCTTAATTGCTGGAACTTTTTCATTACTGTAATGATGATAAGGTAAACCATTTCCTTTTGTTTTAAATGGGTGTTGCCTTTTAAGGTATAAACATAAAAGAAATTAGATAAAATAAGTCTATAAAGGATGAAAGATCAGAAAACATCCATTATTCAAAATTGGGACTATTGATATTTGTGCTAAATAATTCTTCTTTTGTGTCTTGCATTATGGCATGTTGAGCAGCCTCCCTCTGCCCATTGGAAGCAGCCCTGACAAGCAAAAATGTGTCCAGACAAGAAAATCAAGAGCCCAGAAATAAACCTGTGCATATATGGACAGTTTTGTTACCACAAAGGAGCAAAGAACATACAGTGGAGAAAGGACAGTTTCTTAAATAAATGGTATTGGGAAAACTTGATAGCTACATGCCAAAAAATGTTTCACACCTTCACAAAAATTAACTGAAAATGGATTAAAGACTTGAGTATAAGACCTTAAGCCATAAAACTTCTAGAAGAAAACACAGGCAATATTTTATGTGACATTCTCGGTAATATCTTACTAGCTATGTCTCTTCAAGCTAGGGAAACAAAAACGACAATAAATGAATGGGACTACAATAAGCTCTAAATCTTCTGCACAGCAAAGGAAGTCATCATTAAAACAAAAAGACAACCTATAAATGGGAGAAGACATTTACAAATGATCCATCCAATAAGAGGTTAATATCCAAAATATATAAAGAACTCGTACAACTTAACAACAATGACAAAATCCAAACAACCATATTCAAAAAAGGGCAGAGAAGCTGAATAGACATTTTTCCAAGGAAGACATACAGGCACATGAAAATATGTTCAATATCACTAATTATTAGGAAAATGCAAATCAAAACCACAATGAGATATCACCTCACACTTGTCAGAATGGCTATTATCAAAATGACAAGAAATAAGTGTTGGCCAGAATGTGGAGAAAATTCTTATACACTGTTGCTAGAAATGTAAATTGGTGCAGCCACCATGGAAATTAGCATGAAGATTCCTCAGGAAATTAAGAATAGAATTAGCATATGATCCAGCAATCCCATGTTTGGGTATTTATCCCAAGAACATGAAAACAGTAAGTTGAAAAGATATTTGCACCCCACTCCAGTGCTCTTGCCTGGAAAATCCCATGGACGGAGGAGCCTGGTATGCTGCAGTCCATGGGGTCTCGAAGAGTCGGACATGATTGAGCAACTTCACTTTCACTTTTCACTTTTATGCATTGGAGAAGGAAATGGCGACCCACCCCAGTGTTCCTGCCTGGAGAATCCCAGGGATGGGGTCGCACAGAATCGGACACGACTGAAGTGACTTAGCAGTAGCAGCAGCGGTATGTTCATTGCAGCATTGTTTACAATAGCCACGATGCGAAAACAACCCAGGTGCCATGGATGGATGAATGGTTACAGAAGATGTGGTATACACATATATACACACGCATATAATGGCATACAACTTAGCCATAAAAAAGATGAAAACTTGTCGTTTGTGATCTGGATAGACCATGAAGGTATTATGCTAAGTGCAATAAATCAGATGAAGAAAGACAAATTCTGTATGGTTTCACTCATATGTGGAGTATAAAAATTAATAAAAATAAATAAAACAAATGACAAAACCAAACCAAACACCTAGACACAGAGAACAGCGTAGTCATTGCCAGAGGGATAGAGGTGACAAGGAAGGTAAAATGGGTGAAGAGGACCTACGGTATGGTGACAGGGAGAAACTAAATTTTTGGCAGTGAACATGCTCTAGGGGATAGAGAAGTAGAAATAGGATATTGTACACATGAAACTTACTTTCTATAAATCAACGTTATCTCAATTAAAAACTCCACTGGATGCCTTATCACTTTTTTTGTTCATTTATTTTTATTAGTTGGAGGCTAATTACTTTACAATATTGTAGTGGTTTTTGCCATACATTGACATGAATTAGCCATGGATTTACATGTGTTCCCCATCCCGAACCCCCCTCCCACTTCCCTCTCTACTCGATCCCTCTGGGTCTTCCCAGTGCACCAGGCCCGAGCACTTGTCTTATGCATCCAACCTGGGCTGGTGATCTGTTTCACCCTTGAAAATATACATGTTTCGATGCTGTTCTCTCAAAACATCCCACTCTCACCTTCTCCCACAGAGTCCAAAAGTCTGTTCTGTACATCTGTGGCCTTATCACTTTTTCATTGTCCATTCATCCATCGATGGACTCTTAAATAAAAAAGAATGTCTCTAGACATTGCCAAATGTCCCCTGGGGGCAAAAGTGCACCCTGCTGAGAATCATTCTTCTAAACAGTACAGTAGGGAATTTTGTAGCTATGATGAAATTCAGATGAAATTTAGCCAAGGCATGTTTGGCGAATTCTTCCTATGTTTAGAGTCACATGAGGAAAGACCTTGGTGGCATCTGATGCTAAATGAATTCCGGCATTGCCTCCCGAAGCACATCTCCCCGCTCCCAGGCCCCTGCTAATTATTAGACCACCTCTTCCTTTCATCTCCAAATGCCTCTAATGTGTTATCATGGCACGGATCCTACTTTCTCTCCAATTACATGATCAGATGGACCTTTTTCAATTTGGCTTTCAAAGCTGGTTACTCCTAGGAGACAGCTTTGCTAAAAGCATTTAATGATACGAGAGGTAGCCAAGCCATAGAGGTGCATATCTGTGGGGATGGGCAGAGTGGGGACTGTCTGGGGTTCTGCCCACCTTTGAGGGCGGCCACAACTTCCATGCCTCTGTCCTCCCTGATGGGGGTCTGCTGGCTTTCTTTAGGTTTTGCATTTCAGATTCCTGTTTGATATGATGCCAGTAGTGACATTTCAGATGTTCGCTGGCACTGTGCGAGGCTGCGTTTCTCCAGCTAGGTTCTGCATGCTGCAGTCTGGCCTCACATATAAAAATGATGATGTTTCGGAGCCACCACGGGGCTGATGACTCTGTCCTTTTTCTCTTTGTTTTCCCAGTGCTTCTATCTGTTCTCACACCTTAAGGATGCTAAGAGGCACCCTGCTGGGTGCTTAACATGGATGTCTTCCAGAACACGCATGAGCCTTGAACTCCTTTGAACATATTTGGCAGCCGTGTGGGGCGTCTCAGTATTTTGAGCCTACATTATGGATGTGAACCCATATTTTACCTAGAATCTTCAGCTGGGAGATTGTATGCTATTTTTAACACTGTCCTTTTTTTTTTTTTCCCCCAACATGGTTCTTTAACAAGGTCGTGTCATTATCAGTTATTTAATATTTCTAAAATTAGAAGCAGTTTCACCGCTGTGGCAGCTCAAGCTTTAGGCCAGAGTCTTTGAGCCTCCTCACACTGGGGCTATTGATACAAGCTCATGGTGAGGCTTCCTGTGCCTTCTTTTTCTAGCATACAGTGGGTTCGAAATTCAGCCAGGCTAAACTTTTTGCTCTCCTTTGGACAGGCTTCTCACTTGTCTAAGGAACTGCAATCACCACACTTAAGCCAGAGGATTGGGGTTTGGCTGTCGGGTGGGTAGTCAACGCTCTGTATTTAGTGGTCTCATCTGAATAGCTCAAGATAGCCTGCTGACCGGCCCAGAGAAAAGGCAAGGCAGAGAAAGAGGTAGAATAATGACTCCTTTGCAAGCAGCTTCTGCCTAATAAAGCACCTGAGAGTTATGGGGGTCATCTAGGGGAGATGGAGTGACAAGCAAGTAGAAGAAAGAGAAGGGGACATGCAGGCTATTGTTTTTACAAAAACCTATTCATCACCTGCCCAGGTGGTGCTAGTGGTATAGAATCATCCTCCTGCCAGTGCAGGAGATACAGGAGACGTGGGTTCCATCCCTGGGTTGGGAAGATCCCCTGGAGTAGGAAATGGCAACCCACTCCAGTATTCTTGCTTGGGAAATCCCGTGGACAGAGGAGCCTGGCAGGCTACAGTCCACAGAGTTGGACATGACTGAGCGTAGTACACAGCGTGTTCATCACGTGCAGTGTGCTAGGCCCTGTGTTAAAGACTAGAGAGACCCTTATAAAGGATGTGGGCCTGCCCTCACCAAATCCCTGGTCTATGTGCAAGGGGGAGATGGGGCATGAAAGCTGGAGTGTTATTTACACCTATCTGAGATATTTCCCAAAGCACTTCCTGGAATATAAAGAATTTTGACTATCTTATGTAATCTCTACATTGCATGGGTACCTTTAGCATCCCCATTATATAGAGGAGAAAACTGAGGCTTTGACAGGCTAAGTAACTTGTCAAAGGTTACTTTACTGACAAAGCCAGGGCTGGAATGCAGATCTTCCAAGTTCAAGGAAAAGTTCCGTATTTCCTCCTGTGCCCAGCTTCTGTCTTCCACCCAACAAGTCCTTGGTGAAATCTCACTATTGATTGTCTGGCAGAGTCTATGGGTTGCTGTGCCATATTGAAAGACAATAATGACTCCTCTTTCTGCAAGGCTCTGTGTAGCCTGAATAATCATAAATTAGATGTGCTGGAAGTCCACAGTCCACCTTCAAGGGCAGCCTTAAAGTAGAGTCCTCAGGACAGTTATTGATTAGCCTGTTTCCATTTTCCATTGTGGAGTACCATTCTCAATACACCTACAACCTGGACTAATAATTTAACCTGACTTACAGAGGTAAAAGAAAACCTGTCCACCATCAACTGGGATACAAATGTGAGCTGTGATTCATGTAATTAGTATCATGCCTGTAACAGTGTAGATGGTTAGAAAAATAGTGGTTTTATATGGGATAAATAAATAGAAGGCTTACTGCCAGGATATCAACTCAAAGTGGAAAGCCTCAGTGGCTCAACTAGGTATATTGTTCACATCATACCAAAAGCACATCCTCACTGATTTTTTTTTTCCCCCCAGTGGAACTGGACCAGTGTTGAGTGCATATTTGGGACAACTAGAGATTATGTAGGATTTTAGATTTGGTGCATGTGCCAATTTATGCACATGACCTTTAATTACTCAGTGGGATAGTGAGAAAAAAAATCCAAGGGTTATAGACCAGAAGATTTGGGTTAAATCCTAGTTCTGCTTCCGACTTGAGCCAATAATGAGCCAAGAATTTAATTTCTTGAAGCTCCAGTTTCCTCTTCAGTAAGTGGAGGTAACATCACAGAGAACCTGGGTGTCTGTTGGCTGTGCTGGCAATGATGGTGGAAATGCTCTGTCCACTATCACCTGGTATGCAAGTGTGGGTTGTGATTTGTGTCATTAATCACCAGTGTCCTCATCAGTGTTGAATGAGTGCAGTGACAACCAGCTTTCTGTTAATGGTGTTAATAATCATGAATACAATTAATTGGAAGTGGCCTGGGTCCTTGTTCAGATATGTCACCCACCGAAACCAGAGAAAAACCTCCCCTGAGGGCTGATGGATAAGGCCATGTGGATTCCGCTCCAACTTTGGGGTCCCCATGGTTATGTCGGAATCATCTGAAAGCATCTCAGTGAAGAGCTTTGATATTCTCCCTGACAATGTGCTCAATCAGAGGATATGGGACTTCACTGAAGCCAAACCAGAGCTGTGTGCTGAGTTGCAGTTTGCCCATGTATGCAGATTCCTTTCTATGATCACCTCCAAATGGGAGATGAAATAGAGACTTCTGACCCTTAACAGAACCCTACTTGTCAAATGGTAGCCAGGAAATGAGGAGGAGCTCTCATCCTCCCAGGGTTTGTTCTAACATCCTTTTCTCCCAGCAGAATATGGATGAAGAACTCTGTCCCAAAGACTACCACAGGGCAAGGTTAGAAAGTAGAGACTGGGTTTGACCAAATCCCTCCATCTCCACCCATTTCTCATTTTTAAAACACTGGGCATTGGAATGGATAAGAACAGAAGCAGCATATTTCAAGATGTAAGCCCTTCCCTAATTTCTATTTAAAAAGTTAACCTTTAGTCTTCTTTGTGCCTTGAATTTTCTTTTCCACAGAAACTTTGTCTTTGCTATCGTTTCAATGATTTTTATCCCTGCTAGCTGCTCACTCTGTCCACTTGATCAAACTAACCTGGATAATGCGTGAGCTATTAAGAGAACACACTGTTTCCTTGGGGAGTCATTTATTCCCATGATCACTGATAATAGAAAGTCCTTTTCTGGGCTTGATGCTAATGACATCTCAATCCAGACTGAGTGCATTTTCTCCAGTTGGTGGTTATTCTGGAGCTGTGACCCACAGCTTGTGGGAGCAAGGGTGGAATATGCTTGTGGACCTATTCTGTGCCCTGTTCTGATTATTTCCGACAATGTGGACAAGGCAGTAGAAGTGAATGGGTGTTGGATAATTCATGATTAGACAGAGAAAACATGAAGTGCTTCTGTTTTCCTTCTAGTTTGGAATTTGACATGTATTTATAAACAAACAAACAATGAGAAGATGTCACTAGGCTTTGCCACTTCCCAGCTCAAATCTAAGTTTGAAAAGTAAGATTTCTCATAGGCACAGTGAGAAATATTTTTAACTCCTTAAACATTAAAAAAAATTTTTTTTTAACTTTTAATTTTCTATTGGAGTAGAGTTAATGTAAATCCATGGCTGATTCATGTCAATGTATGGCAAAAACCACTACAATATTGTAAAGTAATTAGCCTCCAACTAATAAAAATAAACAGAAAAAAAAAAAACAATGTTGTGATAGTCTCAGGTGTTTAGCAAAATGATTCACTGATACATTGAATGCCTAAAGTTGAGTTAATATTATCACTCGTATACTGTTCATCCCTTGGGGAGCCATATTGTTTCTGTCATCCCAGTTTAGAATTCTAGAATTTTCCAGAACTCTCTCATTCTGCATGGTGGTGGTTTAGTCGCTAAGTTGTGTCCAATTCTTTGTGATCCCGTGGACTGTAGCCCATCAGGCTCCTCTCTCCATGGAATTCTCCAGGCAAGAATGCTAGAGTGGGTAGCCATTCCCTTCGCCATGGAATCTTCCTGACCCAGGGATTGAACCTGGGTCTCCCACATTGTAGGTAGATTCTTTACTGTGTGAGCCACGAGGGAATCCCTTTCTGCATATATAGTGTCTAATTCTTCCATCCACGTTCTTGTAGTTCTTAATTATTACCCACCTAGGTGTGGTCATTATTAGCTTGCATTGAGTCAAGTGAAAGTCCTGTAACTGATCACCAAGGCCCCAACCTCACTGACATCAGTCCTGCATCCGATTTTGAGATCAGTGTTCAGAAAGCAACATAGCATTCCCTGTTCCAAACCACCACTGACTGCTTGTTTCTAGTAAATAAAGGCCAGACTTGTCAGTGTGAGATTTAAGTCATTCATAACCTGCCCCAACATACTCAGACCTTTCCAAGTTTTTCCCTGCTATTCCTCTACATCCAGCCACACTGATCCAGTCATCCCCTAAAATAGCTTTGTACTTTTTTTCTCCACCTGTTCCCATGCTATTCCTTCATCCTGGGATTTTACTCCTTTACATCTTAATGTGTACTTTTGAATGACTCGTCTTTAATGAATTCTTTAATAGTGAATGCAGAATGATGTCTAATAGTCATATGCATATCATTTTGTCTCCCCACTGGACAATGAGATCATAAAGTGCAGAGCTAGGCCTTATATGTCTTTACACTCTCCAAATGTTTAACGTAATGCCTTATACAGAATACAGTCAATAAATACACTTACTGAATGAATGAATGTGTAAATAGAGACAGAATCAACATATTGTTTAGACTTTGGATTAAATCAGATCCTGGAATATGGTGAACGGAAACTTTTGGAAAATGAATCAGTGCTTTAAATACACCATAGAATTGAGAATTTTAAATCTTTTTAGTCTTGTCAAGGCCAGATCTTCTTACTCTTCTGAATCCTTTCTTTGTTTCCATTTTCTTTGACCCCTACCCCTTCACTGTCTCGTAAATATGGCATGTTATATGGAAAAAATTGTAAAAGCTGTTATCATTTAAAGATTTGAAGCAATCAAATCCCTTCTCCCTAACTCTACCAAAACTGTCTCATTTATTTAGTATAGCCTGTAAGTAAAGATGACTCTTTGTGATCAGATCATGGGCAAAACCATGCAGTGGGTCACTCTAGCCAAAGCCATCGCTGAAACAAGTCAGTAATCTCCTGGTGACCTTATCCTTTTAGCTACTTCTACACTGACATCCTCACATTCTAGTAAACTGGCCTCCTCTTGATGTTTTGGAAGAGTTCATTGTTCTACAATGCAATTCCAGTGGTCACTGGGACATGTATGGTATCAGTACAAGGGTATATTATACATGAGGGGATGGCTCTTTTCATGTATGGGTTAGTTTTACCCCCAAAGTTTTCGAGGCATTTTGAGACAGAAAGAAAATGTAATTCTCAATTTATTCCTGCTTACAAAAAGGGATCAAGTCCAAGGACTCCGAGGTTTGGCTTGGATGAACACCCAGAAGTTGGGATAGCTATCTGAAGCTCTTACATCTGCAAATTTGGGCTGGATCAACTGAGGACAGGCGTTGTCATGACATTTCCATACTCCCCAGTGCCGTTTAGGCTGGAAAGGAGCTTCTCCTTCACCATAATACTTTCATATTTGGGAAACTTGAAGGACAGACAGGAAAAGTGGGGAGGGAAGAAAGAAAAGTTTGTTCAATTTCTTTAAGTCCTGACAGTCTTTCCTTGCCTCCAAAGTTGTGATTATACTGTTATTAGCTGGGTCAGGCTCTGACACACAAATGTTATAGTTTAATAATGGGAAACTTTACAATAGATATGTAGTTCCACAGAACTTGGGAGCTAAAGAGAACCTTGGGGACAGTCTAGTCAAACTATCTTTTTATACAGATTATAAATTTGAGGCTGGGAGAAAAGAAATGGCTTGCCAAGGACACAGAGAATAGAAGTACAATTCATTCTAGAGTCCTGACATTTAGTCAACACGGTTATTTTATTTTATTTTATTTTTTTCCATTTATTTTTATTAGTTGGAGGCTAATTACAATATTGTAGTGGGTTTTGCCATACACTGACATGAATCAGCCATGGATTTACATGTATTCCCCATCCCGATCCCCCCTTCCACCTCCCAACACGGTTATTTTAAATCATCATCCAGTCGTAGTGTATCACATCTAGATGGATTCAGTGCGCTGTGATCAGACAGGCTGAGTTTTATTGAAATTCTCATTTTTATTTAAACTGACTTGATTTTTGTCAATTCAGTTGTTGAATGAGGGCTTAAAAAGTGGGATGGATTGATAAGCATGGGGGGCTTCAGTAGGGAACTGTAGGACATTGCTGACATTCATTTGCTGAGAAGGAGCATCCTTGATAGTTCTGAGCCTGGAGAGGACATGCTTTCCTTCATGGTGGAAAGGTGAGTGAGTGAAAGTTGCTCAGTTGTGTCCAACTCTTTGTGACCCCATGGACTATATAGTCCATGGAATTCTCCAGGCCAGAATACTGGAGTGGGTAGCCTTTCCCTTCTGCAGGGGATCTTCCTGACCCAGGAATCAAATCAGGGTCTCCTGCATGGCAGGCGGATTCTTTACCAACTGAGCTATGAGGGAAGCCCAAAGACAGGAGGAGAAAAGCTAACTTCATGAGAATCCAATTTAGGAACACACATGTCGCCAATCAGAGAACCAAGCAACCAACCAAGAAATGAAGGAAATGGCACAGGGTGCTAAGAATCTCTAACCCAGCAAGAGCAGGAAGGATGGGAAGTCTTGAGTTCAGGAAGAGAGTTGCAGGCAAAAGAGTTGGCTAGCGGGTCCCCAGAGGCAAGTTGATTCTGCACATTAGCCTGCAGTGATAGCCATATTTTAAAGCCCCTTCCTGCACTTCATTTTTGGTTTCTAATAATTTCAGAATCTTCCTGATGGAAGAAATTTTATGTGTTTGTGAAACTCAGTTTTCTAATTTACTGACGCAGTAAATCTTTCAAATCTTACTAGCCAGAAAAATTAGATTTACACACAGGATTATTAGTGATGTTTAAGTCTATCATGATCAAATCACAGAGCAGAAGGAGCAAACTTAAACACATCTAGACAAGTGCTTTGAAGCCCACTTGAGATGAAGACTCTTTAACTATAGACCTTGGACAAGAAGGGAATCAGGATCAATTAGTTTTGTTATTTGCTTTCAGGTAAGTAAGGCATCTTTGCCTCTTTCCCTCAAGAAGTCTCAAGTCTGAAGCTATGAACAGAGATGTTAGTTAACCCAAAGATGTGAAGCAGTATGTCCTCTCATCGTATGTCCATTTAATCAAGGTTATAATACACTGCATGATTTAATTGTGGAAAGTCAAACTATACACAAGTTAATCCACCTATGACTTGATTAGAAAATAGACATGTATTTATGGAAAAGAAGGCAAATGTTAGTAATCACAGACTTTAAAGTATGTTCCTAGCCAAAAGTCTCTGATAGTTCATGAACGAATTAGATTGTAAAACTTAGGGGCCAGAATGGGTCCATCGAGACCTAATCAAGCTGGACTAACTTCTTTTTCAAAACAAGTTAACAAAGGGAAATGCTATAGACATAATATGTCTGGATTTCAGTTTTTCTGAATTATTCGTACTTCACTAAAGAGTACAGAGTCCTGTAGATGGAAGAAATCAACCACAGGCATGATGAAATATTCCAAACTTTTCTGTTCTTAGGAAGATAATGGCAGCTGATGTGATAGTTAAACTAGATAATAGTTAACCAATGACTCAGTTCAGTTCAGTCATTCAGTTGGGTCTGACTCTTTGTGACCCCATGAATCACAGCACACCAGGCCTCCCTGTCCATCACCAACTCCCAGAGTTTACTCAAACTCATGTCCATTGAGTTGGTGATGCCATCCAACCATCTCACCCTCCATCGTCTCCTTCTCCTCCTGCCCCCAATCCCTCCCAGCATCAGGGTCTTTTCCAATGAGTCAACTCTTCACAGGAGGTAGCCAAAGTATTGGAGTTTCAGCTTCAGCATCAGCCCTTCCAATGAACACCCAGGACTGATCTCCTTTAGGATGGACTGGCTGGATCTCCTTGCAGTCCAAGGGACCTTCAAGAGTCTTCTCCAACACCACATTTCAAAAGCATCAATTCTTCAGCACTCAGCTTTCTTCACCGTCCAAATTTCACCTCCATACATGACCACTGGAAAAACCATAGCCTTGACTAGACAGGCCTTTGTTGGCAAAGTAATGTCTCTGCTTTTTAATACACTATCTAGGTTGGTCATAACTTTCCTTCCAAGGAGTAAGCATCTTTTAATTTCATGGCTGCAATCACCATCTGCAGTGATTTTGGAGCCCAAAAAAATAAAGTCTGACACTGCTTCCACTGTTTCCCCATCTATTTCCCATGAAGTGATGGGACCAGATGCCATGATCTTAGTTTTCTGAAGGCTGAGCTTTAAGCCAACTTTTTCACTCTCTTCTTTCACTTTCATCAAGAGGCTTTTTAGTTCCTCTTCACTTTCTGCCATAAGGGTGGTGTCATCTGCATATCTGAGGTTATTGATATTTCTCCCAGCAATCTTGATTCTAGCTTGTGCTTCTTCCAGCCCAGCGTTTCTCATGATGTACTCTGCATATAAGTTAAATAAGCAGGGTGACAATATACATCCTTGACATACTCCTTTTCCTATTTGGAACCAGTCTGTTGTTCCATGTCCAGTTCTAAAGAACCAATGACTACTCTCAGCAAAACTGCTTAATGCATGGATGGAAACCTGGCACTCTATATGATGGTTTTCTTGGTATTTTCCAGTTTAACATTTTGTATTAGAAGAAGATTTGTTGAACAATATACATGGCATTTTGGGGGTGATATCCAATATGATGATATCATGCATGCTCTGTCATGTCTGACTCTGCAACCCCATGGACTCTAGCCTACCAGGCTCCTCTGTCCATGGATTTTCCAGGCAAGAATTCTGGAGTGAGTTGCCATTTCCTCCTCCAGGGGATCTTCCCTACCCAGGGATTGAACTCAAGTCTCATATGTTTCGTACATTGGTAGGCAAAATTTTTTTAACCACTGAGCCACCTAAGAAGTCCCATAAGATGATAAAGGAATCAGTATCTGAGATTTCACAAATCTGAAACTATGGGGAAAATACCGAAAGGAATGTAATAGGGATAGATATAAAGTTCAGGGAGAAATGTGAAGGTAGAAGTTGAGAAAGAAAAGACTGACAGCAAACTGTGATGGTTCATTTTATGTGTCAACTTGACTGAGCAGTGGGATGACCACATATTTGGTTAAATATTATTTCTAGGTATGTCTCTGAAGGGAATTCTGATTAAGATTAACATTTGAATCAATAGACTGAATAAAGCAGATTACTTTCCCCAATTGGTAAAGAATCTGCCTGCAATTCAGGAGACCCTGGTTCGATTCCTGGGTTGGGAAGATCCACTGGAGAAGGGATAGGCAACCCACTCCAGTATTCTTAGGCTTCCCTTGTAGCTCAGCTGGTAAAGAATCTGCCTGCAATGTGGGAGACCTGGTTTGATCCCTGGGTTGGGAAGATCCCCTGGAGAAGCGAAAGGTTACCCACTCCAGTATTCTGGCCGAGAGAATTCCATGGGTCCATGGGGTCACAGATGGTTGCAAAATTACTGCAGACAGTGACTGCAGCCATGAAATTAAAAGATGCTTGCTCCTTGGGAAAAAAAAAAAAACAAACTATGACCAACCTAGACAGCATATTAAAAAGCAGAGACATTACTTTGCCAACAAAGGTCCATCTAGTCAAAGCTATGTAATTTTTTCCCATTAGTCATGTATGGCTGTGAGTTGAACCGTAAAGAAGGCTGAGCACCGAAGAATTGGTGATTTTGAAATGTGGTGTTGGAGAAGACTCTTGAGAGTCCATTGGACAACAGGGAGATCCAACCAGTCCATCCTAGAAGTTGTCAGTCCTTAATATGCATTGGAAGGACTGATGCTGAAGCTAAAACTCCAATACTTTGGCCACCTGAGGTGAGGAACTGACTCATTTGAAAAGACCATGATGCTGGGAAAAATTGAGGGCAGGAGGACAAGGGGATGACAGAGGATGAGATGGTTGGATGGCATCACCGACTTGATGGACATGAGTTTGAGTAAGCTTCAAGAGTTGGTGGTGGACAGGGAAGCCTGGTGTGCTGCAGTCCATGGGGTCACAAAGAGTTGGACGTGACTGAGCGATTTTCACTTCACTAATCCAACTCATTAAAGGTGTGAACAGAATAAAAAACTGAGTAAAAAGTATTTACTCCCTCTGCTTGTCTATCTTTGAGCTGGGACATCAGTCTTCTACTGGATTTAGAATGGAACTTAGACCAGTGGCTCTCCTGTTTCTGAGGCCTTAGAGCTTGCACTAGAACTATGCCATCATTGCTCTTGGGTCTGTTTATCTCAGGCTCCATAATCAAAGAAATTCTTTTGGTAAATCAGTCTCTCTCTCTCCCCAACTAATACAGCTTCCTCCCTCCCTCCAAAGAAAAAAGAAAGAAAGGAAGAGGTGGAGTGTGCTAAACTTGGTGTAAGTCAGGAGAGTCAGTGACTAGAGCACATCTTGGGTCTAGAGCAGGCAAGGCAGTACCTTACTTATTACTCTGCTCTGATCAGATAATACTTAGAGTATCTTGTTCAGTCCTGGTAATCCCAATATAGTAGTAGGAAAAATGTCAAGTGGAGGAAGTCTAGAAGGAAACAACCAAAGAGGATGATGCACCTAAAGCCATGCCAGTGAAAAATAGTCCAAAGAACTGAGGATGTTCTTTCAGGGAAAACATTTCAGGGAAGGATAGTGCAGCTGTCTACGAATTCTCAAACTGCAATAAAACAACAAAAGGAATGAGGCTCCTTTAGTGTGACTCCAGGGAGCAGTGCCATAGAATGAACATTTTAAGGAGAAAGAATTTAACCCAATCTAAGGACTCACTTTCTAAAGATGGACTGGACAGAAATGAGAGTATAAGCTTTCTTCAAGGAATCCATGTGACCTTAAATGCCGAGTAGTTTGGGTTTCCTGGTAAGAGTAAGATATGCATCAGTTATCTTGATGATTTTTCATTGCTTTCTTAATCTATGAAATTGCTTTTTGAAGGGAAAATGATGGTTAGTCAAGCAAATACTGTGATGTAATGAAATACTTATACTATTTAATGGAAGATACTTTTCAAAGGACTTAATTCATTTATAAGCAAACTGTTAACATCTATTTTCTGGAGAAGGTCCCCTATGAAATGTCCTCTATTAAAGCTTTTTAGTTACTTTAGTTTAAATGCCTGTATCTTTTTGAAAGTAACATAAAGGATTTATTAAAAAAATGTGTAACATGTATTTTTGACTAATTCAAGCATTTTAAAAATTAGCCTGAATGACTCACATTGTTCTAAACATATGAATGACATGTACTAAAGAAAAAGAAATGATAAAAACAGCAGCCTACCTTGGTTGAAACTGCTTACCATGTGCTGGATATGGTTTTAAGCATGGATTCACTCATCTACGTGAATTTAATCTCTTAATCTTCACAGCAGCGACATGAAGTAGCTACAATTATTATTATTTCCATTTCTACAGATAAAGAAACTAAACCATATAGCAAGCTTAAGCAGTTTGTCCCAGGATATACTGGTTTTCTTTAAAAAAAAATTATTTCATTGCAGTATTGTTGATTTACAATGTTGCATTAGTTTCTGGTGTGCGGCAATGTGGCCCAGTTTTTGAATACATACATATGTATATATATATATATATATGCTTTTTAATATTCTCTTCCAATATGGTTTATTATAGGATAATGAATATCATTCACTATGCCGTATAGTAGGAACTTATTGTTTATCCATTCTATGTGTAATAATCTGCTAATCCAAAACTCCCAGTCCATCCCTCCCCATGGAACCACCAGTCTCTTCTCAATGCCTGTGAGTCTGTTTCTGTTTTGTTAGATATGTTCACTTGTGCCGTGTTTTAGATGCTACATCTAAGTAACATATTTTCCTTTCTGATTTACTTCACTTAGTGTGATAATCTCAAGGTGCATTCATGTTGCTACACATGGCATTATCTCATTTTGTATGGCTGAGTAGTATTCCATTTTATATATCAGGGTATATTGTTAATCAGAAACAAAACTAGAAGTCTGACTCCAGAGTTTACATTCTTATTACCACAATACTTCATTTTAGGAAAATTTTGATATTATAGCATTCCCTGTAGAAATAAAAGTAAACCTTGGAGTCTCTACATGTGGTCCTTGGACACCTTACTCTTGGGCAGTCTCATAAAAAGAATCTAACCTGAGATGGCAGATAAATAGTTTCATTGCTTGAGCTCACACTTCCATTGAAACAGATTTGCAGGCCAAACACATCTATGATCTAGTAATCCTTCCAAGTAATCCCCAAAGGATGTTGCCCTTGCAGGCTAGAACTTGAATGTTTTGGTTGTTTTTCTTCTAATATTGCACCAATGAGAACTGCATGAGCAGCATCTGTCTTGTGAAAATTGACCTCATTAGACCTGAACTCAGATCCAGACTCTGCCTCTTACAGGAAGTAGGCGCTGGGCCAATGACTACCAGGTGACAGCTTCCAGCTTTTGAAATGAATTCCCACTTTGTAGAGTTTTGGTGAACAATCAATGAGATATTATGTATAAATTTCTTTGTAAAGATGTGACACATAAAGTATTTGAGAAATGGAACTTCTTTTTTATTTGATAAATGCTATATATTCTACTTAAATTTTTTTTTGATACTGCCGGTTGAGGGAAAAGTTTCTCCTTGTAATCTGAGCTTCTGTTTGAGATAAAAAAGAATCACATTGAGAATGGCTTCCAAATAGTCCACCAAGTTGAAATAGCCTCCTATGTGCCTCCAGTGGGGAGTTGCATTCCAATGCCATGTGTAACTGGGGATTTTTCATGCTTTGCACAAATATTGCAGTGTATCTTAAATTTCCCCATATTGGTATCAATGATATGATTATATTTTAGACACGGCCATGTGAAATACACTTTCTTTGAGGTGCCCAGTCTTTCCGTAAACACATTTGGCACTTATTATGTTCTTGCCTCAAGTAATATGACAGTGCTTATGGGGTAAGTGGAAGCTCTAGAAAACAATGTAAAAAAAGATTACATTATAGAGTGCTTTGCTAACATGGAGAATAAATAAGGGCAGAAGAAGGGAAATCCTTCTACCTACCACCAACTCAAGTATTTAGACTCAGAAAATACCTGCACAAATGTTTTATGAGTTGTGGGTAGATCTTATCAAAAAAGTTCTTTTCTTTTTCAGATTACCGCAGATAGATTTTTTTTTTCCTTCTCTGGGCAATTGGGATTGTGATTAATTCTTTGTATTTCTTGACCTTTTTATACATACAGTGTTTTGATAAGGTTGTCTATTGACACTTCTTTTTCCTTTAAAAATAAATAAATTTATATTGTCTTAAGGTAAGACATCCATGTGCAGCAAATTAGAAAAATGCAGAAAAATACAAATAGAAAACAGTGAAAAGTATCTGCAATTCATTATGGTGGCTCACATGGTAAAAATCTGCCTCCAATGTGGGAGATCTGGGTTTGATCCCTGAGTAAGGAAGATTCCCTGGAGAAGGAAATGGCTACCCACTCTAGTCTTCTTGCCTGGAGAATTCCATGGACAGAGGAGCCTGGCAGTCTACAGTCCATAGGGTTGTGAAGAGTGGCACATTACTGAATGACTAATACTTTCATTTTCACATGCAGAGGTTATTTCTATTAACATTTGAAAGGATTGCTGTCCATTTTTCCCCTACAGACATATATGATACATGACTGGGTTGTACTCTAGATACAGTTTTATATACTGCTCGTTTTTTTTTTTTTTTTTTTGTATAATTGAATAGTATGCTGTGAACATTTTCCTGTGTTGTTATAAAAGAGAGAGTGGCTACAACCACTTTGGAGAAAGATCTGGCAGTTACTTATTAACCTCTATATATACCTGCCCTATGAATCAGCAGTTCTGTCCTTAAGTGTAATATCCAAGAGGAAGTAAACCATTTGTTTACAAGAATGTTCATAATAGTGTTATTCATAATAGTAAAAAATAAATCTAGAAACATCTCAAATATCCATGAATAAGAGAATGGATAAACTAGTCAACAATAGAAGGGAACATATTACTGATACATGCAATGATGTGAGTGAATCTCCAATACCTTATGCTAAGTGAAAAAAAATCAGACTTTAAAAAAAGCATATATTGAATCATTCCACTTATTTGAAGTTCTGGAAGCAACAAAATTTATCTAGGATCTAGGATAAAAAAAATCCCGCAGAGTGGGGGATGTTGATAATTTTGTTTGCTACAGTCCATGAGCCTACAGTGACACATGGTTATCATCCTAAGTCCATAGTTTAATACATTAGAGTTCATTCTTGATATTTTACATCCCATAGGTTTGGACAAATCATCACAGCATGATTTACAATAACCAAGATAGAGAAATAATCTAAGTGTTCATCAATAGATGAATGCATAAAGAAGATGTGAAATATATATATATATATGTATATATATATATATATAAATAATACTGCTCAGCAGTTTTTAAAAGAAGATGAAATATTGCCATTTGTAACAACTTGGATGGACCTTGAGTGCATTCCATTCAGTTCAGTTCAGTTGCTCAGTTGTATCCGACTCTTTGCTACCTCATGGACTACAGCACACCAGGCTTCCCTGTCCATCACCAACTCCTGGAGCTTACTCAAACTCATGTTCATCGAGTCAGTGATGCCATCCAACCATCTCATCCTCCATCATCCCCTTCTCCTCCTGCCTTCAATCTTTCCCAGCATCAGGGTCTTTTCCAACGAGTCGGTTCTTCGCATCAGGTGGCCAAAGTACTGGAGCTTCAGCTTCAGCATCAGTCCTTCCAATGAATATTCAGGACTTATTTCCTTTAGGATGGACTGGTTGGATCTCCTTGAAGTCCAAGGGACTCTAATAATGACTGCATTATGCTAAATGAAATAAGTCAGACAGAGGAGGCAAGCAGTATGATTTCACTCATGTGGAATATAAAAAAGAAGCAAACAAAATCAATGACCAAACCAATACAAAAAAAGAAAAAACACACAGCTACAGAGAACAGAGTAGTGGTTACCAGAAGAGGAGGGGCTGGAGGAGGGTTGAAATGAGTGAAAGGAGTCAACTGCATGGTGATGGATGGAAACTAAACTTTTAGTGGTGAGCCTGTTATAATGTGTACAGAATTAGAAATCTAATGTTGTGCACATGCAATGTTATAAATCAATGTTACTTAAAAAATTAATTAATAAAATTTTACCTTTAAAACAAAAGAGAGAAAACACTGAATTTTAAGCTTCTCTTTCTTCATCAGTGAAACCAAAACAGGGAGTCATATTTGTAAAGCGTAATGCTGGTGTATAGCATTGTTCTGTTAGGGACAGCAATCCTTCAAAACAGGAACATTGCTTCAAAACAAAGAGTTAATATGTTTAATACTAATATATAAAAAGCTCATGCAACTCACTTGTAAGAAACCACTCAAACGTCAATAGAGAAATGGGGAAAAATAAATGAATCTAAAAATTTAAGATATACATATAGCCTGTAACCATGAAATAATTTTCAAACTTATTTCTTTTTTTTTTTCATTTATTTTTATTAGTTGAGGTTAATTACTTTACAATATTGTAGTGGTTTTGGCCATGCATTGACATGAATCAGCCATGGATTTACATGTGTTCCCCATCCCGATTCCCCCTCCCGCCTCCCTCCCCGTCAAACTCATTTCTAAAAAACTGATAAAATAATCTCTCTTTTGTGCATTTCTGAGGGATAGAAATGTCTTACAAGGAGAAAGGCCAATGATTAGTAGGTAGCCACGTTTTCATGTATCTTGTTCAGGAAACCGTTTCTCTTTTTTCCTTTTCTGTCATCCTTCCCATTGTCACTTCCTCTCCCATCTTTCTCCTTTCCAGGCTCTTAGGGCCCTCAATGAATCCTAGGGCTCTGAAGAAGGCGCTTGGTCCATGTTTGCATGAGGAAAGCATATGGGTTATTGCAAATGCTGTTACAGCCTCTTCTCTGGGCTCCTCCCCGCGCCCCCCAATACATAGTTACCTCATCTATTTGTTATTGTACTACCTGCTTCTTGTTGTTCAGTGGCTCAGTTATGTCTGGCTCTTTGTGACCCCATGGGTTGCTGCATGCTGAGCTTCCCTGTCCTTCACCATTTCTCGGAGCTTGCTCAGACTCACGTCCAGAGCCAAGGGGATGGAGTCAAGGGATTTGGCTTTAAGCTGGGCTCTGCCACTTAGTAGCTGTGTGACTTCAGACAACTCATCTAATTGCTTTGATCCTCTGTGTTCTCCTTTGTAAGATAAGGTTAATAACCCCTACCTCCTAGAGCAGTCATTTTGTTATTATTGTTTTGTATTTTTGTGTGCACAGTCTTTATGTCAAATATTTGTTAAAATACCATTGGTTTATTCCTCAGCACAAGTGCAGTGTCCATGACCTGAAGAAACTTAGGAAATATTATAGAACTTTATATCATGTGAAATGCTGGATTGGATGAATCACAACCTGGACTCAAGATTGCTGGGAGAAATATCAACAACCTCAGGTACTGAGATGATATCACTCTAATGGCAGAAAGTGAAGAGAAACTAGATAGCCTCTTGATGACAGTGAAAGAGGAGACTGATGTTTAAACTCAACATTCAAACAACTAAGATCATGGCATCTGGTCTCATCACTTCATGGCACATAGAAGGGGAAAAATTGGACACAGTGACATATCTTATTTTCTTGAGCTCCAAAATCATTGTGGATGGTGACTTTAAATAAAGATATTAAAAACCACAAAATTAAAAGATGCTTGCTCCTTGGAAGGAAAGCCATGACAAACCTAGACAGCATATCAAAAAGCAGAGACATCACTTTGCTGACAAAGGTCCATATAGTCAAAACTATGTTTTTTTCCATTAGTCATGTATGGATGTGAGAATTGGACCATAAAGAAGTCTGCACACTGAAGAATTGATGCTTTTGAACTGTGGTGTTGGAGAAGACTCTTGAGAGTCCCTTGGACAGCAAGGAGATCCAACCAGTCAATCCTAAAGGAAATCAGTCCTGGATATTCATTGGAAGGACTATTGTTGAAGCTGAAGCTTCAATACTTTGGCCACTTGATGCAAAGAGCCGACTTACTGGAAAAGATCCTGATGCTGGGAAAGATGGAGGACAGGAGGAGAAGGGGGCAACAGAGGATGAGATGGTTGGATGACATTTTTGAGCCAATGGACATGAGTTTGAATAAACTCTGGGAGATAGTGAAGGGCAGAGATGCCTGGCATGCTGCAGTCTATGGGGTCCCAAAGAATCGGACTCAACTTGGCAACTGAACAACAGTAATAGAAAAGAGGACAACGCTTTAGCTAAAGCCTGACTGTTGCCCAGAGAACTAAATGTGATCAGGTAGGTAGATCACTTTCTGTAGTGTATTATAGATACTTTTATTTCGGACTAGTTTATGTTGGTTCACAGGCTCAGTGGTGAGGTTCCTGAAATGTAGTTTTCTCTCTGGTTAACAGTGAAAGTTGGTGGCCATGAAGCTCTCAGGGGTGATACATAACTAAGAACAGGGAGGTTACTCAAATTAGGTCAGTTATTGAATATTAACATGGAAAGAAAATTTGTTACCTATGGACTTAATGGAAAGTATGCTTTATGTCAAGCTGATCCATGAAACTGCTCCTGAGACTCTGTCTGGAATAATCTGTGTGATGCATTATATCAAAGATTGTATTCTGGTTATATTTCTTTAATTCAATCAGAGGGGTTGCCTTAGGCTGACCTATAGTAGACTGTGACATCAAATCGTTATATGGAGCTAATGTGCAGAATACAAAGGGGGGTTTTGTCTGTTGACTTGAGAAGCGAAATACTGAGACTATCAGAAAGTAGGTTGTTATCTAGAATTGTTTGGCAATTTGGAGTGTCCAGGGTTGTGTAGACAGGATTTCAGGATTTCAGTCTGCAGTTTTGGCTTTCATCAAACAGTTCTTTGAGCACTCACTGTGTTCCAGGCACTGTGCAAGGTGCTAGGGACTCAAAAGTGAATGATATACAGTTGGATACTGGCTTGAAGAAACTCACTCTCATGGAGGAGACAAATGTAGTTTTTAAAAATATAGTTTATATCCATGTTCTAGCACTTATCCATGTGGGGAAAGTGCTATGAGGGCATGAAGTGCAAGCAATTAATTCATCCTGGGAGCATCACAGAGAAGGCGGGACTTTGGGTGGGACTTGAAGGGCAAAAGTGGGGGTTCCCCAGAGAAATAAGAGAGGGATAGTCATTTCTGAGAAAAAGACTGGCTGAAGTTGCATGGATTGGAGACAGTCACCATGTGGGTGGCAAGGGCCCAGAACACATGGTGGAACAGTGAGAAGTTGGTGAGGTCACATTATTGAAGACCTGAGCAGGTGACTTTCTGCAGAATGAAGAGATATGACTCCAAAATGACATAAGTAATCAAAGTCATGCTTACAGCAAAATCTTAGAAACACTACCAAATTGCTTGAAGTGAAATGGTAAAGTTTTGGTTCTCTTCCCCCTCCAGGCTCCAAATTCTACTCTAGAAAGACCCATGACTGACAGTATTTTTTATGAATTTATCCATAGATTTTCCATGCATCTATAACACATATGTGTGCATGTCTGTGTGCATTCAAAAATGCATGTTTATACAAATTGAATCAATGTTTTAGGTACGACTTATTGTATTGTCCATGAAAAATTAGATTTTAGACATCATTCCAAACCAGTCCATATATTTCTATCTTATTATTTGGAATGCCTGTGTGGTATTCCATCATCTAGATGGGCCACAATTTGACTAAGGTACTTCTCAACTTTTTACTTTGGAAATGTCCACTGACTTTCTCAGATCTCAAGTTAAGATAGCAGTAAGATAATACTGATAATCATTCAAAATATACTTTTGGGTTAAAAGCATCCTGCTAGCAGAAGGGGATAACTGTCCTTCTAGGTCTCCTTGAGTTATTTGTATCCACAGAAGTACCATGCTAGTTAGTTTGATCAGAAGTTCTCAGCACTTTTCTGCTCCTGGGGCTGTTGCAGAGGAGTTGGCACCAAGGGCTAGCTGCTGAAGCATCAACAGAGGTTCAGGGGTCAGGAACGCTTAAATCTGCCCTGAGTAGAATGCTGCTGGGCTGGATTCACGTGGTGGGTGACTGTTTTCTCATTTTAATCGGTCAGTCAACAAACAATATTTGAATACATGTGCCCAGTATCAAGCAGTAGGGCAAACATGATTCCTGCCTTTGTGTAATTTATAATCTGATTAGAGAAATGAGATTTGTGAAGCAGTTATTAAGCAGTATGTAAGTGGTCTTGAACTATGTCCTATAGAAAAGCACGGTAGCCACTGCTAAGAAGGATGAGGTAAGTGTGGGCTAGGGTAATCAGGAAGGTCTCTCTGGGTAGAGTGAGATGTGAATAGGTTTTAGGAAGATGAGTAGGATTCCAATAAATAGGACACTGAAGAGGGACTTTCCAGCTAAACCCAGGGTACAGTCATAACCGTTCAGTTGATTGATAGGAATATTCAATCCAGCTGTTTGGTTAAATAAAAGAAAAGATCTAAATTTTCTGTCTGTAGTCTCAGACACCAAAGCATCCTACAATTCTCCTTTGCTCATGAGTCACAAATTCTTCCTGGCAAATAATGAAAGTAATGGTTACTTCCAATCATGAAAATAAGTTGTAGGGCTTTGATACTGTTGAGGTTTATGCCCCAACCCTCCTACTTTCAGCCATGTCATCACTCTTATTTCCCAGCTGTCTGGAGAAGTTTGATTGGCTACTGCTTCTAAAACCAGGGCAAGACATTATGTTTGACTTTCAGATATATTGACCATAATCAGAAGATAGCCCAAGATTTATGAAAGAAGAACTAAAATCAATAGGCTGCTGTCATGAACTCTGTTCCATTGAAAAACCATGGTGTTGGTGACTTGGGGAAAGCCTTTGAGTCTAACTTTAAGTAGTTTCTTAGTGTATATTCCCAGGGGATACCTCAGTCTCCCACATGGTTTCCCTAGATGTGTGTTAGGAAGAGTTCTCTTTTAACCTGGGTTAGGGGAAACCAAGGGAGGTTTTTAAACCTAAGTGAACAAAGGATCCAAGAGCGTGAAGCCTATCCTGGGAATTTGAAGACCTGATCTATATCCTGGATCTGCCATTTAATTTACCTTGTCTTGGTTGAGTTACTTCACTCATTTGGAAGGACTAACTTTGTGAAAATAAGAAACATTGTTCAAGTAGGCAGAATGTTGCATCATGCTCTAAAACCCTCTCAGAAGCACAGAGTTGAAGTAGGTCAGGTGTTGTGTGTTGTTGTTCGGTCACTAAGTTGTGTATAACTCTTTGCTACCCCATGGACTACAGCACGCCAGGTTTCCCTGTCCTTCGCTATCTCCTGGGGTTTGTTCAGATTCATATCCACCAAGTCAGTGATACCATCTGATCATCTCATCCTCTATTGCCCCCTTCTCCTCTTGCCCTCAATCTTTCCAATGAGAGTCTTTTCCAATGGCTCTTCACATCAGGTGGCCTAAGTATTGCAGCTTCAGCATCAGTCCTTCCAGTGAATATTCAGGGTTGATTTCCTTTAGGATTGACTGGTTTGATTTCCTTGCAGGTGTTCTGGTTGTAGGGAATTATGGATGCATGTGAGGGCAGTCCTAAACTTCTTAAACCGTATGCAAAATTTGGGGTATATGTGTATGTTTCTGGGGAAAGACTCCATAGCTTTCATTTGATTTCCAAAGAAGTTCACGACTTCCCCACAGTTAATCATCTCTGGATGATAGAAACTAAAGACATTTTAACTTTGAAAATGTTATCATCCTTTGATTTGCTATCTTTGTAGTAAGACTTACAGAGTAAATATTTTTACAAGCAGAAGGACTGGCAGAAATCCTTTAAAATCATACTTTCTTCACTTTGATCTGAGGCTAATTTCATATATGGAGGAATATATTTTACTAGAGAATTCTTTGCAGATCAAAGTCTTATAATTTTTGTTCTATTAAACTTGGAGTTGTTTATATGCCAGCTATGTTTATTGCAGTATTAATGCTGGCTTCTCTAAAATGACCTTGGGAAGAAAACATTGCTCTTTAGATACAGGAGTGTTCCCCAAGGTTTTCTATGATCTAGCCTTGAATTATGAGGTTGGGTATTCCAGGAGAAACATTTGTTCACTGTCTTACTTCCCTGAAATAAGAAGTCTTTTCTGAGTTATTTTCTCTTATTTCCTCAGTGTTTACTTTTTTAGATGGTCACTATAAGGCTGTACATTTGAACAGAGTTTCTGTGTCTTCCATAGAAGCAGAATGAAGACACTGCTCCATGTTACCCAATGTCTACTGTATAAAATAGTCATTAAGATCCTCTCCTATATAAATATAGTCAATAAGATCCTTGGGGGGAAGGTCTTTGCAAAATGAATTGCAATCTTTCTATTAAAAAATGACCTATGCAATTTATTTCCCCTTTTGCTTTATCTGACAGTACTCTCAGAGCCAGTTCATGCTAAAGGATAATTTGCAAGTGGTTATTCATTATAGATATTTGCAAGCCTCTATTTCTTTTTTTACTGTATTTACTCCACTATTACAATTTCTCATTTTGTTTGGATTATAAAAGAATACATTTTCATTGAAAAAGAATGTACAGAAGAAAGTAAGAATCATGAGAACTCTCAGCATTAGGAGAAACACTTGTTAACTTTCTGGCTTCTAGGGTTTCTTTTATGCATAGATACTCTTTTCAAGAATCACGGCCATGTCATGGCAAAGGGGCTTGCATAACTCAATGAAGCTATGAGCCATGCTGTGTAGAGTCCCAAGACAGACGGGTCATAGTGGAGAGTTCTGACAAAACGTGATCCACTGGAGGAGGGAATGGCAAACCATCCCAGTATACTTGCCAAGAAGGCACTGGTCATAGCAAACACCCTTTTCCAACAACACAAGAGACGACTTTACACATGGACATTACCAAATGGTGAATACTGAAATTAAATTGATTACATTCTTCGTAGCCTAAGATGGAGAATCTGTAAACAGTCAGCAAAAACAAGACCTGGAGCTGACTGTAGTTTGGATCATCAGCTTCTTATAGCAAAATTTAGGCTTAAACTAAAGAAAGCAGGGGAAACCACTAGACCAGTCAGGTATGACTTAAATCAAATCCCCTATGAATATACAGTGGAGGTGATAAATGGATTCAAGGGATTAGAACTAGTAAACAGTATGCCTGAAAAACTATGGACAGAGGTTCATAATATTGTACAGGAGGCAGCAAACAATACCATCCCAAAGAAAAAGAAAAGCAAGAAGGCGAAGTGGTTATCTGAGGAGGTTTTACAAATAGATGAAGAAAGAAAAGAAGCGAAAAGCAAGGGAGAAAGGGAAAAATACACCCAACTAAATGCAGAGTTCCAAAGAATAGCAAGGAGACACAAGAAGCTCTTCTTCAATTAACACTGCATAAAAATAGAGGAAAACAGCAGAAGGGGAAAGACTAGAGATCTCTTCAGGAAAATTGGAGATATCAAGGGAATGTTTCACCCAAAGATGGGCACAATGAAAAACAGAAATGGTAGACACCTAGAAGAAGCAGAAGAGAGCAAGAAGAAATGGAGAGAATATGTGGAAAAACTGTATAAAAAAGATCTTAATGAACCAGATAACCACAAGAGTGTGGTCAGTCACCCAGAGCCAGACACTCTGGAGTGTAAAGTCAAGAGGGCCTTAGGAAGCACTGCTGTTAATAAAGCTAGCGGATGCAATGGAATTCCAGTAGAGCTCTTCAAAACCCTAAAAGAGGATGCTGTGAAAGTGTTGCACTCAATATGTCAGCAAATTTGGAAGAACCAGCAGTGGCCTCAGGGCTGGAAAATATCAATCCCCATCCAAATTCCAAAGAGGGGTAGTATTAAAGAATGTTCCAACCATCGGACAGTTGCATTCAACTCCTGTGCTAATAAGGTCATGCTTAAAATCTTGCATGCTAGGCTTCAGCATTACATGAACCAAGAACTTCCAGATGTCCAAGCTGGGTTTAGAAAAGGCAGAGGAACCAGATCAAATTGCCAACATTCTCTGAATCATAGAGAAAGCAAGGGAATTCCAGAAAAACATCTACCACTGTTTCATTGATTACGCTAAAGCCTTTGTGGATCATAACAAACTATGGAAAGCTGGCTTTTAAAGAGATGGGAATACCAGACCATCTTACCTGTCTCCTGAGAAACCTGTATGCACCTCAAGAGGCAACAGTTAGAACCTTGTATGGAACAACTGATTGGTTCAATATGGAGAAACCAGTATAAGAGGGCTGTCTGTTGTCACCCTGTTTATTTAACTTATATGCTGAGCACATCATGCGAAATGCCAGGCTGGATGAGTTACAGGCTGGAATCAGGAAAGGTGGGAGAAACATCAACAACCTCAGATATGCAGATGATACCATGCTAATGGCACAAAGCAAAGAGGGACTAAAAAACCTCTCGATCAAGGTAAAGGAGGAGAGTGAAAAAGCCAGCTTAAAACTAAATATTAAAAAGACCAGGATCATGGCATCTGGTCCCATTACTTCATGAAAAATAGAAAGGGAAAAGGTGGAAGTAGTGACAGATTTCCTCTTCTTGGACTCTAAAATCACTGCAGATGGTGACTGCAGCCATGAAATCGGAACTCAGTTGCTTCTTTGAAGGAAAGTTATGACAAATCTAGACAGTGTGTTGAAAAGCGGAGACATTACTCTGCCAACAAAGGTCCGTATCATCAAGGCTATGTTCTTCCCAGTGGTCACATAAGGTTGTGAGAGCTGGATCATAAAGAGGGCAGAGCGCCAAAGAATTGATGCCTTTGAACTGTGATGCTGGAAAAGACTCTTGAGAGTCCCTTGGACAGCAAAGAGATCAAACCAGTCAATCTTGAGGGAAATCAACCCCAAATACTCATTGGGAGGACTAATGTTGAAGCTGAATCACGAGTATTTTGGTCACTGATGTCGAAAAAGCAAGAGAGTTCCAGAAAAACATCTATTTCTGCTTTATTGACTATGCTAAAGCCTTTGACTGTGTGGATCACAATAAACTGTGGAAAATTCTGAAAGAGATGGGAATACCAGACCACCTGACCTGCCTCTTGAGAAACCTGTATGCAGGTCAGGAAGCAACAGTTAGAAGAGGACATGGAACAACAGACTGGTTCCAAGTAGGAAAAGGAGTACATCAAGGCTGTATATGGTCACCCTGCTTATTTAACTTATATGCACAGTACATCATGAGAAATGCTGGGCTGGAAGAAGCACAAGCTGACATCAAGATTGCTGGGAGAAATATCAATAACCTCAGATATGCAGATGACACCACCCTTAGGGCAGAAAGTGAAGAGGAACTAAAGAGCCTCTTGATGAAAGTGAAAGAGGAGAGTGAAAAAGTTGGCTTAAGACTCAACATTCAGAAAACTAAGATCATGGCATCTGGTCCCATCACTTCATGGGAAATAGATGGGGAAAGAGTGGAAGCAGTGTCAGACTTTATTTTTTTGGGCTCCAAAATCACTGCAGATGGTGATTGCAGCCATGAAATTAAAAGATGCTTACTCCTTGGAAGGAAAGTTATGACCAACCTAGATAGCATATTAAAAAGCAGAGACATTACTTTGCCAACAAAGGTCCATCTAGTTAAGGCTATGGTTTTTCCAGTGGTCATGTATGAATGTGAGAGTTGGACTGTGAAGAAAGATGAGCACTGAAGAATTGATGCTTTTGAACTGTGGTGTTGGAGAAGACTCTTGAGAGTCCCTTGGACTGCAAAGAGACCCAGCCAGTCCATCCTAAAGGAGATCAGTCCTGGGTGTTCATTGGAAGGACTGATGCTGAAGCTGAAACTCCAATACTTTGGCCACCTCATGTGAAGAGTTGACTCATTGGAAAAGACCCTGATGCTGGGAGGGATTGGGGGCAGTAGGAGAAGGGGATGACAGAGGATGAGATGGTTAGATGGCATCACCGACTCAATGAACATGAGTTTGAGTAAACTCTGGGAGTTGGTGATGGACAGGGAGGCCTGGCGTGCTGCAATTCATGGGGTCACAAAGAGTCGGACATGACTGAGTGACTGAAGTGAACTGAACTGATGTAAACATTTGGCACGTTAGAAAAGTCCCTGATACTGGGAAAGATTGAGGGCAGAAGGAGAAGAGGGCATTAGAGGATGAGATGGCTGAATGTCATCACTGATGTAATGGGCATGACCCTTGGGCAAACTCCGGGAGATAGAGAGGGATAGGGAGGCCTGGCATACTGTAGTCCATGGGTCACAACAAGTCGGACATGACTGGGCAACTGAACAATAACAACTCTTTTTGTAAGGTTTTTGTACAGGCTATTATATAAACTCACTTTTATTTTACTATTATTTATAATAATATGAGCATTTCCCATTTATATTAATTTTCTTTATGAGCATGAGTTTTGATGATAGTATGGTATTCTGTAATAAAGATCTACCATTGTTTTGAAGAGTTCTAAGGTTGATATCTTTATGCATAAATGTTTGTTTTCCTTCTTATTTACTTAGAATATATACCCAGAAGTGAAATTATTAAACTTATTTTAAAGATTTTCATTACTATTGAAAATTTTCTTTCCATAAATGTAACAATTTACATTTCACAACAGCAGTGTTTGAGGGTAGCTATTTCCTCACACCATTGTTGACACTAAGCAGCATTTTTTTTCTTAACTCATCCAATAAAAAAAGATATAGACTGTTTGAGTTTGCATGTCTTTGATTTTAAAATGACTTAGTATCTTAAACATTTTATTAACTATTTGGAAGTTTCTATATGTGTGAACTGTCTGTTGTTGTCCTTTGCCTATTTTTCCATTGGGGCATTAACTTCTTTCCTTATTGTTTTACAAAAGTTCTTTATGTATTAAGAAGCATATCCTTTTGCCATCTATCTTGCATATGTTTCTCCCATTTATCAGTTGGTCATCTATTGCTGTGACAGCCATATAATATGGGGAGTACAAATAAAGACACCAGAGCTGGATTTTCTGGATTCATAGCACAACTCTGAAATTATTTAATATCTCTGGTCATCTCTTTCCTTATTTCTCAATTCAGATAACAGTGCCATCTTCCTGATATGTCATTACTTGGAGTGGTGCCTGGCATATAATGTGTACTCAATTAATACTAACTAGTGTTTTTGCCTGGAGAATCCCATGGACGGGGTAGCCTGGTGGGCTGCCATCTATGGGGTCGCACAGAGTCAGACACAACTGAAGTGACTTAGCAGCAGCAGCAGTTTTATCAATTATGAATTTATTTTCAAATACTGTGTTTTATATTGTACTGATTTCATAGCTGTCTTTTATCTTTTTTTGTGGGGGTGTGGACAAGGATGCTGGGAGACTCAAAAGAAGGATAAAGTGTATGAGTCAATTCTATTAGCACTTTGTGTCAACTTTGTAAAGAACAAATAATACTTCTCCAATTCCAGGTTTGATTTCCACCCAAAATAAATGTAGGTGCATAGAAAAAAGGTAAGTTGATAGACTTGGAATGTGCTGATCATCCAACACATGGGCTCTTGCATCTATTTAATTGTTCTGTTTTAAATGACAGATGATGTTCCACTGACCTTTTCCTATGAGGATCTCAGGACATCCCATAGGTCTTTAATTTAAGCTTCATCCTTTCCATCCAGGAAGTAATCCAAGTAGGGCTCTCTTGTTTAAAGGGGAAGAAAACGACAGGCATACTGGGAAGTTTATTCATGAAGGAGCTGCCAGTTAGCCATCCACCCTAGAAGGACATAGAATAATTTGGCTTGAGACCGGAGACCCCACCAGCTGAAAATAAAACAAATTATGTTCCAAATCTGATCTGGAAATGAGAAGTTAAGAGCCTCCAATTTGAAAATAATCGCATCCGCTGTATCTTCATCCTCCAAATGAGGACTCTCTTCCATTTTAGTTAGTGTGAAATGTTCCTTTTATTTCTGTTCTCCAAGTCTTGACATCACTAAAAATAAGTGACTCAATTACACTTGTGCATAAGCAGCTGGAAAACTACCAAAAATCTTCCCAGTTCTAAATGGTGTAAACAGAGACACCAGAGGAGGGACAGAGAAAAAAAGGAAACAGAAGTGAAGCGCACAAGAGAATTTTAAAAATAAAAAGTTACACAAAAGAAGGTCCCAGGGAAGAGCTGTGGAGTGTTAATTTCATGTTTTGGTTCCCGGTAGCATGCCGCAGTCCATAAACCTCTGGGTCCACGAAGCAAACCAGGTGGAAAAAAGGATCAGGAAACTTTATAAACACCTTGCAAATCAATGTGCCCAGCCAAGACACATTCCAACGCTCATCCTGGGAAAATGTTGGCAGACGCCTCCGGTCCGATGCCCCGAGGATCTTGGGGGCCTCATCTACAACTTGAGGACTAATGGGAAAAATGGAAACAGAATCCCGGCTGGCCAGCCAGCCCCAAAATACAACCACAAACCCCCATCAGTTTCCAAAGACTGGTCTTTTGTGGTAGCTCTTAGCTCAGAAGGCACAATTACAAAAATGAAATGTTCCAAACGTCCTATACACCCACAGCATTCTTTCATTTACTGTCTTGGGTGGAAGAATATACTTTGTCTCCTAGTGTTCTCTTGCCAGGAAAGAAAAGCAGGTTTGGCCAGCAGAAAACCTGATTGTCTTTATTCCTTCCTCTCTGTTACTCGGGAGAGGAAAGAGAAAGGCCAGATCAGCTGCGCGGCTCGGCCATATCACCCTGTGTTGAGCTGTGTGTTATCTATACGCTTTCAGGGGAGAACCTCACTGGAGATTAAAGTAGGTCACCAGGCGGTGAAAGGGGCAGGAGACTTGATAGAGAATAATGAGACGCGAGAGCTGGGTTAAACCTGGGGCCTGGAGCCCTCAGTGCTTCCTCTACAAAGTTGGCCAGAGAGGAAAAGGCGAGGGTTTCTGTGGGTGACCTCTCTCTCCTTCTCCCGCTGTCTCTGCCCCTGCTCTGCTCTCGTTTCAATCAGTAAATGAAGTGTCTGTGGGAGCCCAGGAATCTGTGAAGGGACCCGCGAGGGCAGTGGCAGAGAGCTTTCCTCTCTTTCCACACAAAGACAGGCCAAAGGGGAATGGTTTAAATTGCTTCCAGCAGGATTTAGGTTCGCAGGAAGAAAATCTCTCTGAATACGATGAGCCTCTGGAATGCATTACTAAGGGAGGCAATGGAATCCACTTCAGAGATCTCTGAGGACGCCTTGGAATGCTAATCTTTCCTTAATGGCTAATATTTTGGTGTAATCAGAGGCGGAGGCATGGATGAGCTTTTAAGTCCCTTTCACTCCTGAGATTTGAGTCTGTGCTGGCAGGAAGATGAAATATCAATTGTCCTGTGACATCTTTAGTATCCAAACCCGGCTTCATGTAGATTGCCTGAGGCTCCATGGGCATCTGCTCCCCGACTGGTGATCAGGTTTGGGACTTGAGTGTGTAGATCTGGTGGGGGGGGGGGGGGGGGAGGAGGGACTGGGAAGAAAAGAATCACATTGAAAACAAGAGGAGTAAAAGGACCAGCAAGGGTATTGGAGCCAAAATTTTTAGGAAGTGCCGAAATTCGAGTGAGGGGAATGACAATAATCTATCAAATATTCTAAGGGGTAGGGACCCTGCCAGAACCGGAAAGCAGAACCAAGGCTCCCAGGCTGGGTAGAAGGAAGATGAAAAGGGAGAATATTAAGAGCAGGATTCTTAACTTATGGGACCCCTGAGATGCCCAAGCTCACCACAGGTGGGTCAGAGGAGTTGAGGAGGGAGTAAATGAATGAATGAAAAAAAATGTATTAAAAATGCAATATTAGCCATAGTTAACATTCAGAAATTTACAAGTGAATCGAAGAATGGCTTCAAAGAGATCTTTATAATAATGTATCACTAGTTCAGTTCACTTCAGTTGCTCAGTCGTGTCCAACTCTTTGCGACCCCATGGACTGCAGCACGCCATGCCTCCCTGTCCATCACCAACTCCCGGAGTCCACCCAAACTCATGTCCATTGAGTCAGTGATGCCATCCAACCATCTCATCCTCTGTCATCCCCTTCTCCTCCCGCCTTCAATCTTTCCCAGCACCAGGGTCTTTTCAAATGAGTCAGTAGCCCCTTTCAATTTCTTAGGCGAAAACTAGTGGATACAGATTTGGGGGTAAACTTGTGTTTGCTCCTGGAGGGTCTTCACATGGGTAAATGAGGGCCATGTGTTTGAGAGTTAAGGCCTGGCTCTCAGTGAAGATCTCATAGATGGATCTAACTGGCAAGACAAGCAGGTGAGTCCATCTGATCCCTTGGAGGTCCACAGCTGAGTACTAAGAGATGCTCATTGGTGCACCTGCATTGCGAGAATACTTATCTGTGCAGACAGTCAGCACCATGCTTCCTCCAAAGCAATTTTGTTGTATAAGTGTGCTCATTTCTACTGATTACTTTGGTAGAAACAACCTGTATATTTACACGATGGGAGTTTGGGCTAGCCAACATATTGCTTTCCAGGTTTTGTTTTTTTTTTAACACTTTGCCCTTCCTTTATTATTTTTTAATTTATTTTTTTATGGAAGGATAATTGCTTTACAGAATTTTGTTTTCTGCCAAACCTCAACAGGAATCAGCCGTAGATATACATATACCCCCTCCCTTTTGAACCTCCCTCCCACCTCCCTCTCCATCCCACCCCTCTAGGTTGATACAGAGCCCCTATTTAAGTTTCCTGAGCCATACAGCAAATTCCTCTTGGCTGTCTATTTCATATGTAGTAAGGTAAGTTTCCATGTTACTCTTTCCATACATCTCACCCTCTCTTCCCCTCTCTCCATGTCCATAAGCCTATTCTTATGTCTGTTTCTCCATTGCTGCCCTGTAAATAAATTCTTCAGTACCATTTTTCTATATTCTGTATATGTGCATTAGAATATGATATTTGTATTTCTCTTTCTGACTGACTTCACTTGTATAATAGGTTCTAGGTTTATCCACCTCAACAGAACTGACTCAAATGTGTTCCTTTTTATGGCTGAGTAATATTCCATTGAGTATATGGAATATACACAATTGTGTATTCTTTATCCATTCATCTGTTGATGGACATCTAGGTTGCTTCCATGTTCTAGCTATTGTAAATAGTGCTGCGATGAACAATGGGATACATGTGTCTTTTTCAACCCTGGTTTCCTCAGATATATGCCTAGGAGTGGGATTGCTTGGTCATATGTGCTTTTGTTCTGAGTTTTTAAAGGAATCTCCATACCATCTTCCATAGTGGCTGTATCAATTTACATTCCTACCAACAGTGCCAGAGAGTTCCCTTTTCTCCAGACCCTCTCCAACATTTATTGTTTGTAGACTTTTTGATGATAGTCATTCTGATTGGTGTGAGGTGATATCTCATTGTGGTTTTGATTTGCATTTCTCTAGTAATGAGCAATGTTGAGCATCTTCTCATGTGTTTGTTAGCCATCTATATGTCTTCTTTGGAGAAATATTTGTTTAGGTCTTTTTCCCACTTTTTGATTGTGTTGCTTGTTTTTCTAGCATTGAATTATATGAACTACTTGTACATTTTGGAAATTAATCCTTTGTCAGTTGTTTCATTTGCTATTATATTTTCCTATTCTGAGGGTTGTCTTTTCACCTTGATTATAGTTTCCTTTGCTGTGCAAAAGCTTTTAAGTTTGATCAGGTCCTACTTGTTTACTTTTGTTTTTTTTCATTACTCTAGGAGGTGGGTCATAGAGGATCTTGCTTTGATTTATGTCATCTAGTGTTCTGCCTATGTTTTCCTCTAAGAGTTTTATAGTTTCTGGTCTTACATTTAGGTCTTTAATCCATTTTGAGTTTATCTTTGTGTATGGTGTTAGGAAGTGTTCTAATTTCACTCTTTTACATGTAGCTGTATTTATTGAATACAGCACCATTTATTGAAGAGGCTGTCTTTGCCCCATTGTATATTCTTGCCTCCTTTGTCAAAAATAAGCTACCCATAGGTGTATGGGTTTATTTCTGGGCTTTCCATCTTGTTCCACTGGTCTATATTTCTGTTTTTGTGCCAGTACCATACTATTTTGATGACTGTAACTTCATAGTATAATCTGAAGTCAGGAGGCTTGATTCCTCCTGCTCCATTCTTCTTTCTCAAGACTGCTTTGGCTATTCAGGGCCTTTTGTGTTTCCATATGAATTGTGAAATTTTTTGTTCTAGTTCTGTGAAAAATGCTATTGGTAATTTGATGGGGATCGCATTGAATCTGTAGATTGCATTTGGCAGTATAGTCATTTTCACAATATTGATTCTTCTTACCCAGGAACATGGACTCTCTCTCCATCTGTTTATGTCATCTTTGATTTCTTTCTTCAGTGTCTTATAATTTTCTGGGTATAGTTCTTTTTTTCTCCTTAGGTAAGTTTATTCCTAGATATTTAATTCTTTTTGTTGCAATGGTGATTGGAATTGGTTCCTTAATTTCTCTTTCTGATTTTTCATTGTTAATATATAGAAATGTGAGTGATTTCTGTGTACTGATTTTGTATCCTGAAACCTTGCTAAATTTACTGACTAGCTCTAGTAATTTTCTGATACTATTTAGGGTTTTCTATGTACAGTATCATGTCATCTGCAAACAGTGAGAGCTTTACTTTTTTTCTGATCTGGATTCTTTTTATATCTTTTTCTTCTCTGATTTCTATAGCTAGGACTTCCAGAAATATGTTGAATAATAGTGGCAAAAGTGACAAAAGGCAAAAAAGACACCCTTCTCTTGTCCCTGATCTTAGGGGGAATGTTTTTAGTTTTTCACTTTGAGAATAATGTTTGCTGTAGGCTTATCATATATGGCCTGTACTATGTTGAGGTAGGTTCCTTCTGTGCCCATTTTTTGAAGAGTTTTAATCATAAATGGATGCTGAATTTTGTCAGAGGCTTTTTTGGCATCCATTGAGATTATCATACGGTTTTTATCTTTCAATTTGTAGAATGAATTTGGAAGTGTTCCTTCCTCTGCAATTTTTTGAAAGAGTTTTAGAAGGATAGGCATTCAGTTCAGTCCAGATGCTCAGTTGTGTCTGACTATTTGCGACCCCATGGACTGCAGTATGCCAAGCTTCCCTGTCCATCACCAACCCCTGGAGTCTACTCAAACTCATGTCCATTTTGTTGGTGGTGCTATCCAACCATCTCATCCTCTGTCATCCCCTTCTCCTCCTGCCTTCAATCTTTTCCAGCATCAGGGTCTTTTCAAATGACTCAGTTCTTTGCATCAGGTGGCCAAAGTATTGGAGTTTCAGCTTCAGCATCAGTCCTTCCAATGAATATTAAGGACTGATTTTCTTTAGAATGGACTGGTTGGATCTTCTTGCAGCCCAAGGGACTCTCAAGAGTCTTCTCCAACACCACAGTTCAAAAGCATCAATTCTTCGGCACTCAGCTTTCTTTATAGTCCAACTCTCATATCCATACATGACTACTGGAAAAACCATAGCTTTGACTAGATGGACCTTTGTTGGTAAAGTAATGTCTCTGCTTTTTAATATGCTGTCTAGGTTGGTCATAGCTTTTCTTCCAAGGAGCAAGCGTCTTTTAATTTCATGGCTGCAGTCAGCATATGCAGTGATTTAGGCTTTAGCTCTTCCCTAAATGTTTGATAGAATTCTCCTGTGAATCCATCTGGTCGTGGGCTTCTGTTTTGGGGAGACTTTTGATCACAGCTTCAATTTCATTGCTTGTAATTGGGTTGTTCATAATTTCTATTTCTTCCTGGTTCAGGCTTGGAAGATTGAACTTTTCTGAGAACCTGTCCATTTCTTCTAGGTTATCCATTTTATTGCCATATTCAGTTCAGTTCAGTTCAGTCACTTAGTTGTGTCTGACTCTTTGCAACCCCATGAACCGCAGTGCACCAGTCCTCCCTGTCTATCACCAACTCCCGGAGTCCACCCAAACCCATGTCCACTGAGTTGGTGATGCCATCCAACCATCTCATCCTCTGACGTCCCCTTCTCCTGCCCTCAATCTTTCCCAGCATCAGGGTCTTTTCCAATGAGTCAGCTCTTTTTGAAAGAGTTTTAGAAGGATAGGTATTCAGTTCAGTTCAGATGCTCAGTTGTGTCCGACTGTTTGAGATCCCATGGACTGCAGTACACCAGGCTTCCCTGTCCACCACCAAGTTCTGGAGCTTACTCAAACTCATGTCCATTAAATTGGTGAATGCCATCCAACCATCTCATCCTCTGTCATCCACTTCTCCCACCTTCAATCTTTCCCAGTATCAGGGTCTTTTCCAATGAGTCAGTTCTTCACATCAGGTCGCCAAAGTATTGGAGTTTCAGCTTCAGCATCAGTCCTTCCCATGAATATTCAGGATTGATTTCCTTTAGGATGGACTGGTTGGATCTCCTTGCAGTCCAAGGGATTCTTAAGAGTCTTCTCCAACACCACAGTTCAAAAGCATCAATTCTTCGGTGCTCAGCTTTCTTTATCATCCAACTCTCACATCTATACATGACCACTGGAAAAACCATGGCCTTGACAAGACAGACCTTTGTTGACAAAGTAATGTCTCTGCTTTTCAATATGCTTTCTAGGTTGGTCATAACTTTTCTTCCAAGGAGTAAGTGTCTTTTAATTTTATGGCTGCAATCACCATCTGCAGTGATTTTGGAGCCTGAAAAATAAAGTCAGCCATTGTTTCCCCATCTATTTCCCATGAAGTGATGGGACCAGATGCCATGATCTTAGTTTTCTGAAGGCTGAGCTTTAAGCCAACTTTTTCACTCTTCTCTTTCACTTTCATCAAGAGGCTTTTTAGTTCCTCTTCACTTTCTGCCATAAGGGTGGTGTCATCTGCATATCTGAGGTTATTGATATTTCTCCCGGCAATCTTGATTCCAGCTTGTACTTCCTCCAGTCCAGCGTTTCTCATGATGTACTCTGCATATAAGTTAAATAAGCAGGGTGATAATATACAGCCATGTAGCTCAGTCAGTAAAGAATCTGCCTGCAGTGCAGGAGACCTGGGTTCGATCCCTGGGTTGGGAAGATCCCCTGGAGAAGGAAATGGCAACCCACTCCATTATCTTTGCCTGGAAAATCTCATGGACAGAGGAGCCTGGTGGGCTGCAGTCCATGGGGTCGCAAAGAGTCAGGCATGACTGAGCAACCAGTTGTTCATAATAGCCTTTATAATCCTTTGTATTTCTGCATTGTCTATTGTAACCTCTCCTTTTTCATTCCTAATTTTGTTGATTTGATTCTCTTGTTTTTTCTTGATGAGTCTGGCTAAAGGTTTGTTGATTTTATCTTCTCAAAGAACCATCTTTTAGTTTTATTAATGTTTACTATTGTTTCTTTCATTCTTTTTCATTTATTTCTGTTTGGATCTTTATGATTTCTTTCCTTCTACTAATTTTGGGATTTTTTTTTTTTTTCTGTTTTTCTTTTTCCAGTTGTTTTAGGTGTTAAGTTAGGTTGTCTATTTGATGCTTTTTTTGTTTGTTTGTTTCTTGAGGTAGGATTGTATTGCTATAAACTTCCCTCTTAGGACTGCTTTTGCTGCATCCCATAGGTTTTGAGTTGTCATGTTTTCATTGTCATTTGTTTCTAGAAATTTTTTGATTTCCCTTTTTATTTCTTCACTAACCTGTTGGTTATTTAGAAACGTGTTGTTTAATCTCCATGTGTTTGTGTTTCTTACAGTATTTTCTTGTAACTGATATCTAGTCTCATAGCCTTGTGGTCAGAGAAGATGCTTGATATGATTTCAGTTTTCTTAAACTTACTGAAGTTTGATTTGTAACCCAAGATGTGGTCTATCCTGGAGAATGTTTCATGTGCACTTGAGAAGAAGGTGTGTTCTTCTGCATTTGGATGGAATGCCCTGAAGATATCAATGAGATCCATCTCAACTAATGTATCATTTAAGACTTATCTTTCCTTATTAATTTTCTGTTTTGATGATCTGTCCATAGGTATTAGTGGGGTGTTAAAGTCTCCTACTATTATTGTGTTACTGTCAATTTCTCCTTTTATGTCTGTTCCTTTTGCCATTTTCTTAATTGTATGCGGTTGATTTTGTAGATCTTTTTTCTTCTCTTGTATTTCTTGACTATATAAGTCCGTTTAACATTTGTTGTAAAGCCAGTTTGGTGGTACTTATTTCTCCATCAATTTTGAGTGAGATCCTTGCTGGGTACAGTAATCTTGGTTGTAGATTTTCCCCTTTCAGTCCTTTAAATATATCCTGCCATTCCCTTCTGGCCTGCAGAGTTCCTGCTAAAAGATCAGCTGTTAAGCATATGGGGTTTCCCTTGTATGTTACTTGTTGCTTCTTCCTTGCTGCTTTTAATATTCTTTCTTTGTGTTTTGTCTTTGTTAGTTTGATTAGTTTGTCTTGGCATGTTTCTCCTTGGGTTTATCCTGTATGGGACTCTTTGTGCCTCTTGGACTTGATTAACTATTTCCTTTCCCATGTTGGGGAAATTTCCAACTATAATCTCTTCAAAAATTTTCTCACACCCTTTCTTTTTCTCTTCTTCTTCTGGGACCCCTATAATTTGAATGTTGTTGCATTTGATATTGTCCCAGAGGTCTCTGAGACTATTCTCAGTTCCTTTCTTTCTTTTTACTTTATTCTGCTCTTCAGAAATTATTTCTACCATTTTATTTTTCAGTTCACTGATTCATTCTTCTGCTTCAGATATTCTGCTATTGATTCCTTCTAGAGTGTTTTTAATTTCAGTGATTGTGTTGTTTGTCTCTGCATGTTTATTCTTTAATTCTTCTAGGCCTTTGTTAATTGATTCTTGCATTTTCTCCATTTTGCTTTCAAGGTTTTTGATCATTGTTACTATCATTAATCTGTATTCTTTTTCAGGGAATTTGCCTATTTCCTCTTCATTTATTTGGACTTCTGTGTTTCTAGCTTGTTCCTTCATTTGTGTAGTATTTCTCTGCCTTTTCATTATTTTTTTTTTTTTTAACTTATTTTGAGGTCTTAAGTTTGAGATCTTTAACTCATTTGAGTTCTCCTTTTCCCAGGCTTCAAGGTTGAATTCTTTCTTCCTCTTGGTTTCTTCCTTTCCTACGGTTGGTCCAGCAGTTAGTGTAAATGTCTTATCAGGTGAGACTTGTGCTGAGGTTTTGTTTGTTTGTTTATTTTTCCTCTGATGGGCAAGGCTGAGTGAGGTGATAATCCTGTCTGCTGATGATTGAGTTTGTATTTTTGTTTTGTTTGTTGTTCAGATGAGGCGTCCTGCACAGGGTGCTACTGGTGGTTGGGTGATGCCAGGTCTTGTATTCTAGTGGTTTCCTTTGTATGAGTTCTCACTATTTGATACCCTCTAGGGCCAGAAAAACATCTATTTCTGCTTTATTGACTATGCCAAAGCCTTTGACTGTGTGGATCTCAATAAACTGTGGAAAATTCTGAAAGAGATGGGCATACCAGACCACCTGACCTGCCTCTTGAGAAACCTATATGCAGGTCTGGAAGCAACAGTTAGAACTGGACATGAACCAACAGACTGTTTCCAAATAGGAAAAGGAGTATGTCAAGGCTGTATATTGTCACCCTGCTTATTTAACTTATATGCAGACTACCTCATGAGAAATGCTGGGCTGGAAGAAGCACAAGCTGGAATCAAGATTGCTGGGAGAAATATCAATAACCTCAGATATGCAGATGACACCACCCTTAGGGCAGAAAGTGAAGAGGAACTAAAGAGCCTCTTGATGAAAGTGAAAGAGGAGAGTGAAAAAGTTGGCTTAAAGCTCAACATTCAGAAAACTAAGATCATGGCATCTGGTCCCATCACTTCATAGGAAATAGATGGGGAAACAGTGGAAGCAGTGTCAGACTTTATTTTTTGGGGGGCTCCAAAATCACTGCAGATGGTGATTGCAGCCATGAAATTAAAAGACACTCCTTGGAAGGAAAGTTATGACCAACCTAGATAGCATATTAAAAAGCAGAGACATTACTTTGCCAACAAAGGTCCATCTAGTTAAGGCTCTGGTTTTTCCAGTGGTCATGTATGGATGTGAGAGTTGGACTGTGAAGAAAGCTGAGTGCTGAAAAATTGATGCTTTTGAACTGTGGTGCTGGAGAAGATTCTTGAGAGTCCCTTGGACTGCAAGGAGATCCAGCCAGTCCATCCTAAAGGAGATCAGTCCTGGGTGTTCATTGGAAGGACTGATGCTGAAGCTGAAACTCCAATACTTTGGCCACCTCATGTGAAGAGTTGACTCATTGGAAAAGACCCTGATTCTGGGAGGGATTGGGGGCAGGAGGAGAAAGGGACAACAGAGGGTGAGATGGCTGGATGGCATCACTGACTCGATGGAGATGAGTTTGAGTAAACTCCGGGAGCTGTGATGGACAGGGAGGTCTGGCATGCTGCGATTCATGGGGTCGCAGAGTTGGACATGACTGAGCGACTGAACTGAACTGAACTGAGGGTTAGTTCTCTGGTAGTTTAGGGTCTTGGAGTCAGTGCTCCCACTCCAAAGGCTCGGGGCTTGATTTCTATGCAGACTGGATGCAAGCACACTCTACACATGATCTCCTCTATTGCAGTGTGGTTTCCAAACATAATTTGCTCATGTGTTCACTAGATGGGTCATTTCAGAAGCTCCTGGTCATTGGAAAATCCCTTGGGCAGAGGAACCTGGTGGGCTATAGTCCATGGGGTCACAAAAGAGTTCGACATGCCTTAGTTGGACTGAGCACAGTAGATGGAACAAGTTAAGTCAGTGTCATATTGGATTACGATGGGTCCTAAATCCCATGACTGGTGTTTGAAAAATTCAGAAGAGTTCCAGCTCAGTGACTTTCAAGCTATTTTGGCCACATCTTCTAGTAAAAAATATAATTTGCATTATGACTACAGTAGGCTGAATAATGCCACTCCCTCCAAAGACATTTGAATCCTAACTTCTAGAACCTGTGACTGTCACTCTGGCCCCTTAGGTGTGGGTCACGTGGGTCTCCTCCTCTTGCAGGGGGCACTCAAAAACTCACAGTCTGCAGAATACTCGGGACAGCAAGGGGCAAGGGAGAAGGCCACCTTAGTTTTTCTGAACTCGGGAACCCTGAGGGACTGGTTCTGTGCACACTCCGAGGCTGGGAGGCACGCCCTCTATTATTATCTTTAAATTGAGTTGTTTTAATTGAAGCATAGTTGATTTACAATATCCTGTTCATTTCAGATGTACAACATAGTGATTCAACATTGTTATAGCATATACTCCGTATAACATTATTATGTGATATTGGCTATTTTCCCTATGTTGTATATTACTTCTTTGTATAATTTATTTTATAACTCTTAATTCCCTCCCCCTATTGTGTCTTTGCCCCATCCCTTTCCCCACTTCCGGTTTGTGAATTTTTGAGTTAACAAGAAAAGAGAGGTGGTTAGCCACATTTTCCCTGTATTTCACAGTGACATTCATGCAAAATTGTCCTTGTTCCATGAACTAGGCTGAGGAAAGGGGAGTTGAGGATGAATAAGACAGGGTTCCTTCCGTCAAAGCAATCTACTCAGGAATAGCCATTCACTTGCTTCAGGCTTCAGTGTGGTGGAACCCAGGCAGAGAGGACAGAGGGAATGAAGCCACTGGTGATGAGCAACATGACTCCTGGCATCCCACTTTGTTTGACTAAGACACTGATGTAATGAGAGAATGTAGTTGATGGAGGTTAGCAGAAGTCAAAACCCTTGGACAGAGTTAGTTAATATTAATACACCATACCATTTGCTTTCTTTCCCCACAGGCAGACTTTTAACTGGAATATTTGAAACCCCATCATTCTCTAAGATGAAGAACTAGCTGTGTAAAACCAGTTTGAGACCACAGCCAAGGAGCTCTAAGACACTACGTAAGTATTTAAACTTGGGCTTTTTCCCTTGGTGCCTCTCATCAGAAAGACTTTAAAATTTTTTTAGCTGTGTTGGGTCTTAGTTGCAACATGCAGGATTTTTAGTTCTGGTATGTGAACTCTTAGTTGCGGCATGTGGGATCTAGTTCCCTTACCAGGGATCTTACCCAGGCCTCTGGCATTGGGAGCATGGGGTCTTAGCCTCTGGACCGCCAGGTCTCTAGAAAGGCTTTAAAGCAGGAGGCTCTGTGATTTTTCTGCTCCTTGGGAATGGGTGGAGTGACATTATGGTTGAACGGCAGGGATGATGTTAATGACCCAGGGCTGGGAGTTGTTGAACTAGTGGTAATTGTCTGAATCCCACCACTGACATTTCTAGGAAGGAATTTTGGCCCTAATGATTTTGGCTGCAAAAAGTTGGTAAGATAACCTTCTCTTCCCCCTTCCCATTTTCAGCTCCTCTGGGGAAGAGGAAAACCCCAGACACCAGCTTTCTGGTAACAGAAGAAGCTTCCCATAACAGTGTACTATAAATTATAATGAGCACGACCCTTCTCTTTCTCTTCCTCTTTGTTTCGCTCCCTGAGCAATATTGTAAGAGTCTACACAATCTCATAAGGGACTTGGCTGGCAATCAGTGGAAGAGACTGTTCCTTTGGCAGCAGCTCCAAGTGACTAGACTAGACTAATGTATTCCTTTTTGCTTAGTTTCTACAAAATCATATTGTGGTTCTATGCAACTGAGGGGCTGGAGGAAGAAACCCAGGCGTAGAGAATGTTAAGGCACAAACTGTCAAAGCCACTCAGCTAGTATTGTTTCACCCATGTTAAGTCACGGGGCCAGACTCAAGAAGCAGAGTTGCTGTCCCCTTGGGACGTGGTCTCTGGGCAGAAGGTGATATCCAGGGTCTCTGGTTGACCCAGAGGCAGCTGGGGCTGTGATGAGTGTCTCCAGAGATAAAATATTCTGTGTGGCACATCCCTCGTTAATGCCACCTTTTGTCTCTCAAAATCTGACTGTTGGGACTGGAGGATACACTTTGCACAAACACTCTTGGAAACAAAGACCACCCGGCAATTTGCTCAAGTGAACTTCTTTGTGAAAGCCACTTTTGCCTATCTTGGAGTCATAGAAGTGAATTTTCTTAATTCCAATACTCGCTACCCATGTGATTTAGGGCACATTGTTAGCTTTTCTGCTCCCCAGTCTCTTATTTTTAATAGGATGGGGGGATATGAATGATCTCCAAGTTCCCTTCTTGCTCCCTTAGAAAGAGCCAATGAAAGCAAGTCTTATTTTCTGAAAGATGCATTATTAGCAGATGGAAATATTTCCCCCACCTCCTGAAAACCAAATAAATACACAGACTTTTATCAGAACTTAATTGAGGTTTCTAATCATAATCTTAAATTTTGTTCTGTAGAAAGTGAAACAAATTCAAGCCAAATGTATTCTCACATGAAAGAAGTCAAGCTTAGTAAATTGTAGTGAGAGGGGTCAGCTTGGGTGGGTCCCCCTCAGAGGCTGGACCACATCTACAGATACTGCAAGACAGTTCAGTCCAGCATAAAAGCAAGGCTCACAGCATGTGCATGTCTGGCTCTCATGGCCTCTTGAAAGCTTTTTTTGCCTGCTCCATGTACTAGGTAGTTCATTAAGAGGATAGCTTCCACCCATATCCACAGTTTTAGCTCTCAATTGCCTACTCTGAATTGTTCATTGATGCCATTGTGTTGTGGCTCGATCCTGCTACTAACCTTGGTATTTATTCTTTTGCTTCTCTACTTGCTTTGTCCTTTGGACTTTATGGTAGGTGTTGTGGTCCTGACTGAGTTTCCTTCCAACAGACTTTATTTCATCCAGATATTCTGCTTTAGGCCTCCTTGATTGAACCTGGCCTTGATCTCTCCCCATGTGAACTCTGCCACCATGGACATGACTCCAGTTTTAGTTGACTTCCTTGAGCAGCTTCTGAGCATGGTTATACACAGTAGGTAAATGAAGTGCAAATAGCTAGAATTAAGAGTCTAAGAAGATTTTAACAAAGTTTATGATGGATGAGCAGAGAACATAGAGCAGGTGATACTCCAAGAACCAAGGCATATACTGGGAATCAAGGATGGACAGTAGGGACCCAGCTACTGAACTGGAGTTCAGGGTTTGGGCTCTAGTTCATTATGGTGGTGATGGTGAGGGTTCAAACAGAATCAACTTTCTAATGGCTCCAGAGATCTTGCAGGTCTATAATAGTGATACCTGTTAGAAAACCTTAACACATAAGCATTTTTACTTATAGATCCATAATAATTACATTTCAAGTAAGGAATTCTAGCAACGGTGAGGTATTCTGCAGATAGTCTGCAATCTCTGAAGACATACAATCATGATAGTCAGTCTGGGTTGGTACCTTCTGGGGCTCTGCTCCTTTTACCTTGCTTTTCACTGCAGATGGCAAGTCTAACTCACCTGGTCCAAATGCAAGTCTAAGCCGGTTGGTCCATATTAAACTAGGTCCTAGAAATTGTGATGCTTCCAGGCTTTCTGGACCAGATCATCAACATGCAGCCAAGGTTTCCTCTTGTGAAACAGCCAATAGAAGGGTTGTCATTGAGGGAAGTGAGTTGGATTACAGGTTAGAGAGTTGGACTGCATGGTGGCATGGGGCAGTGGGGAAGGAGTCTACTGCATGATCCAGGAATGAGTTAGGGGAGATGGCACTTGCTGGGGACTCACAAAGTATTTGGGAATTAATACATGAATAAACTATTGTTTCCAATTTCTCCCAGACTTAGCATGTAGGATTAAGGCTAATGATTGAAACTGACGTATCCAGTTATGACTGAACCGTCCACAGAGGTGATTCACCATTGAGTCCTATGAATCCTACTTTTATCTCTAACTCCAGTTCTGGTTGATCTTTGGGGGCAGGTTGAGTTGTGGGGAGGGAGAGGTGTGAGGAGGCAGCATTACACCCAGGGTAGGGCTTTGCAGGGTGATGTTTTTCAGAGCCAGCATATTTCTGGCAAAAAGTATTACTTTCTAGAAAAGCGTCTATTTGCAATGTTGATCTAATACAACATTAACTTCTGAAACATTTGCACTCATTTTCCAAACTTAAGAATGGAGTTAATAAAATAATGAAGACATTTTAGATGGGGAAGTTCTACTTAAACAATGGCCACATGTGTATAATTTTCCACTTGCTTCCTAAATTTCTATGCCTGGAAAGAGCCTTAGAAATCACAACCTCTGGTTTACGGACAAGAAAACTTAGGTCGTGAGAAGGAGAGAATTTGTTCAAGGTCATATGGGTATCAAGGGAAAAGGCAGGATCAGGATCCAAGGCCTCAGACTTCCAGAAAGTGCCATTTTAACCCTATTCCAATCTTGTAATTCATGAGTGGATGCCACTGAGGGATTTTGAGAAACTGCTTTAGCATCAAAGACCAATCAGCTTTGCTCCAGCTCATACCATGACTTTGCCTCAGTGGGCAAGTGCAGCCATGTAGAATCATGGTCTTTTTTCTTTCTTAGGGGAATTTCAAAATGTTGGATGAAGCAGTGCATGCATGCTAAGTCGCTTTAGTCATGTCCAACTTTTTGCGACCTATGGACTGTAGCCCATCAGGCTCCTCTGTCCATGGGATTCTCCAGCCAAGAATATTGCAGTGGGTTGCCATTCCCTCCTCTTTGCATGCATGACTGAGCACGCACGCAATTCCATATAATATGTATCTTATAAGCTGGTATTTCATCTTATATCAACTATTTTGTGCTATGCTGTCATTTATGATAATAAGCTGATTCATTCACAAGTGCATTCCGCAAATACTTGTGAACGTTGTCAATCAGCACCATTTTAGGGACCAAAGGGTTTAATGGTGATGAACAAGGCACCCTCAATCTTTGTTCTTATGGAGCCTGCAGCCTAGTAAAGGATTTGGAAAGCTATTTTTAAAGTCCCACTTCATTGTTCCTATCCAAAATCCCCTGTAGACTATATCCTTGTCCAGCTCCCTGCTGTGACATTCTATTAGATAAAACACACTTCAGCAGAGTGAAAACATACTTCAGAAGAGTGAAACACTTTCCCCCAATTTAACCCTTGGTCAAATATTTCTTGGAGAAGCAGCTCTACAAACTCAGAAATCAAAGCGAGAGGAGGTGGAAAAGCCTTAAGTATCAGGAAAGTATGGAAACGGCCCAGAGCAAAAGAGTGACTTGGTTAAGACCTCAAATATTGGTAAAGTCAGGAAGGGAACCAGATCCCTCGGCTTTTACTTTATTTCTCTTTTACAAGAATGGAATCTTCTAAAATTCAGAAACATCCCTAAAGATTTGAGCCCTGCCTTTACACAAAAGGAAAACCTACTGATGGTACCCCATCACTCACCCCCAGCCTTGAGTCTGCTTGTTTCCTGCTATCATCCTGTGGTGGTGGTTTAGTTGCTAAGTAGTGTCCAACTCTTGTGATCCCATGGACTGCAGACCACCAGGCTCCTCTGTCCATGGGATTTCCCGGGCAGGAATGGTGGAATGGGTTGCCATTTCCTTCTCCAGGGGATCTTCCCAACCGAGGGATCTAACCTTCATCTCTGGCACCTCCTGCATTGCAGGCAGTTTATGTACTACTGAGCCACCATCTTATATCATCTATTTTGTCCTGTGCTATTATTTATCATAATAAACTGGTTCACTCACAAGTATATTCCACAAATACTTGTGAATGTCAATCAGCACCATTTTAGGGACCAGAGTGTTTAATGGTGATGAATAAGGCAGCCTCAACCCTTGTTCTTATGGATCCTTCAGCCTAGTAAAGGGTTTGGAAAGCTGTTTTTGCTAAGTCACCCTAGGACTTGGCAAACTGCTTTGTACGAAGTAGACATCCAATACACTTGTTACAACTGAACAAATGAATGAGTGTTGTGGACATTAATATAAAGTATGAACTTAAGTTGTTCATTCACAGACACATATGAAGCACAATTTGGAAATTCACCCAGGATGCTCCTAGATGAGCTTTGGGTAGGTTTCTTGAAAATTCTGTTAAAACCACAGGAAAGGAAAATGAAAGCTATTTCTATATAGTCTCTCTCTCCATAGGTGAAACTGAAAATGGGTTTTTGATGTAGAGTGTCAGGCTGGTCTCCAAGATATAAGATCACCTTCAAACTGACTATCAGTTTCTGAAAAGAGGGTAGATATGACTGATTAATACCTTCTTTTAAACACTGGTCAGTCTGGGAGAAACAGAAAGACATTTGAAGGGAATGGGGAGATATAGAATAAAGAAATATATCGGTATATTACTGTTTACAAAACATTTTAATACCCATTGTCTCATATGAGACTTACAAACAATTCTGTAGATGCTATTATTATTCCCATTTTACAGATGAAGACACTGAAGCATAAGAGTATAAGCTAGGAAATGTCAGGGCCTGCACTCAAAGAGAGTTCTCCTGACTTTAGAGTTGGTGATTTTTTAAGCATCTCACCCTTCTTTGTACACATGGCAATATCACAGCCACCTGCAGCATACAACCTTTCATCCATGAATCACGACGTGGGAGATTTTGTGGTGAATCTGTCTTAAAAATGATGGATGCTGTACATCGGTGCACATTCCCTATTTTAGTTGACAGCATCACCTTGTGGATGAAAATACATCTGGTGTGTGTTTTTATTTGTAAATATATGTATACTCTGTCGATTAGGGATAATGAGCCAAGCTATTATGCTGTCAATCAGAAGTGTTTTGGGGTCGAACTTCTTTACCAGCATTTATTTTTTAGTAATCAACTAATAAAGAAGGGTCAAATAATAATAGTTAACTGATGAGAGGACAGAATGAAAGCTGGTTTGCTTTTGGCCACTTTGGTTAAAACTTACTGCCGTTTTGCTCGCTTAATTAAGATTTTTTTTTGAAAAGTGGGGATTAGAATTATAGTGTTTGTGGCTTTGTGGTAAGAATTAAAAAGGCAAAATAAAATAACAGCAGCTTAGCAGAATTTCACTGTTTAAAACAAAAGAATGATAGGGCCTCAAGTCCAAAAATATTGAAATTCTGCATTTCAACTCTAAGTGATTTTAAAACTCTCTTAGCCTTTAAAACTCTCTTTTTATATCTAACATAGAGAAAACAATGCCAAGCTTGTGGAATGGTCATCAAATACTGGGTGAGATTATAAGAGAAAGAGCCCCCCGGTATAGAAAGACACAGAGTAAAAACTCCAGGACATCCATCCAGTGTGGACAGAGTCCTCAGCACTTAAGCAAAAATATAGATACATTTTAGCAGGCATCTTAAGTGGTTTGGGTTCTTTCGCTACTGCAGGTTTTGGTAGACAAATGTGCTTACAGAAAATATTTTTATTATCCACAGTGAGAAATGACAAATACCCTATTTTTTCCTAGAAGGCTTTACAAATGAGAACAGAAAACTAACATCCCAACTTCTCAGTAGCAAAGTGAGGGCAGTTTATTCCGATGGATAGATTATTAACAATTATAATAGATTATAACTAATTCCTAAATTTAATAATTTGGCAATTACTAACTTCAATGCTTATTTGATAGAGGGTTTGGCAATCTGAATTCCATTACACGTGCTGTCCTGATTAAATATTTCCGGCAGAAGTTTCCTTGGAACAAAGTTTTGCTTTTTTTTTTTTTAAATTAGCCTTGTCTTGTAAGAGAAAGCCTTATTGGGCAATCCATGCACAGTGGGATTGGAGTGCAAGTAATAGCTCATGGTCATAGAGTAAAAAGAGCCGGCCTCCTTAGCTGTACCACACTAGCGTCTCCACAGACTGCCGGCCTCCATCCCTGCATCACTGCATCATCCCCCATCCCCTCCTGTATCCCCCATCCACCCGCAGCCCAGCCCTCGGAGCTGAGGGTCTTCAGGGCAAACTTTCATTTTGAATTTCCCGGCTTTTTTGTCAGTTTCTGTCAGAGCCCTAGCCACCTTCTCCCACTGCCTGCGGTGGCTTTGTTTTCCTGTCCCCTGCATTTGCTCCTCGTTAGCCCGCGTCCCGTGTCGACGCGTTTACCGTCGGCAGAGCGAGGCTGACAGATGGTCGGGGGGCTGGGAGTGGGGCTGCCGTGGCTCCGGGCCAAAGGATGTGCCTCCCGCCGGAATGCACGGCCCAGAAGCTCCTCCCTGAAGCCTCGTCCCTCCGGTTTGGTCCTGTGGGCGTGTTTGTGTGTGCCGGGGCCCACGTGGCACGTTTTGTTGTGGCGGTGGCGGTGGCGGTGGCTGTTTTTGTTGTTATTTGGGCCAATGACAACAGAGGCCTCGCTGGCTGGCGGCTGCTTTCCACTCTTGGCAGTTTCCAGACTCCCAGACAGGAAATTCTCCTAACGATTGCAGCTGTGAATTGGCCCATTTTTCTGGAAAGGGGATAAAGGAAAGAGTTCTGTGGGATCTTTTGCTCCTCTCGCGCAAGCAGGGACACGTTGAACACAAACAGGGACCTGCAAGGAGATGGGGTTTGAACTGGAGTGGGGCTGGGGGAAGAGACCGTGCCCTTGGAGCATGCGCAGTGGAGCTCCCCGCATCCTGATGTCAGACTGCCTTCCAAGCGACACTGCCCTGGGTCCCGCTGGGGATTCGGCCGTTTGAACCCATTTGACAGCCAAGAGAGACTCACTTCCCTTCATTTTTTTTCTCAGCGAAAATTCCAGAGCTCGCTCTGTGGCTGGTGGTTTACTGGGGAGTGAGGACGCACCAGAAAACAAAACTGGCAAGGTTTTGTTCATGGAACTAACAGCTGGGTAGACAAAGTACAAGTAAGCAAACACACATCACAGTCACACCCTCTTGGCAGGGTTTTCCATACAACTTAACAGGCTGTCATGATAGAGACTGATGGTGATGGTGATGATGGTTCACGATTTCTAATGTGTTCTTCTTACGTGCCAAGCACTTTATGAAGGCATTCCTCACTTCATAATATCTCTTTGGGATGAACACTATGCAAAAGGACATTTGAAGTGATCAGGAAAGCCCTCTCTAGGGAGATGAAATCTGAATTGAGATATGGAGGACAAAAGAACCAGCCATTTAATGAGCCAAGGGAAGGGGACTGCAAGGACAAAGGTCCTGAAGTGGAGCAGAAATTAAGTGTATTCAGGTCACTGAGAAAGACCTATAGGACAGGGTTGACCTGACCTATGGGACAGGGTGTAGAGGTAAGATGGGGACAAGAGTGGGAATTGGGGAGATTAGAATGGTATGGGATGAACTTCTGAAGTAGTCAGGGCCCTTGTGAGGACCAGGTCCTAGAAAGGGATATGAGAATGGGAAGCTATCGTTGGATTGAGAGCTGAGAAGAGACATGATTGGAATTACATTTTTAAAAGATTTGTTCATCTGTATTGGGGAACATGAAATGAATTGGATCATACAATGTGGAAGTGGAAGTATGGAAGGCTATCACTGACAAGAAGTGATGGTGACATGACCGAGGATGGTAGCTATAGACACGGAGAAGTGGAGGATTAGGTCTCCATGTTGGAGGTGGACACCAGAAGAAAGGTTGTTCAGCTAAGCTGATGAGGTCTTGAGACTGAGTAGTCATAGGAGCACCCCACTTTCTGACTCTGGACATTTGATGGTGGCAGATGTGACATTCACTGGGATGGAAAGGACTGATGATGGACCAAGGGTTCCTCCACAGACAAACAGTGTACCTGCTTTGCACACTGGAAAGGTCAGTGTCCAGCGAGGAAATCTGAGGTCCTGGGATAAAGAAGAAATACCTTCCACTGAGGGGGAGAAAAGAACCACTGTACAATAGCAGGAGAATAATCAGCTTGCCTTTGTGAGATGAGGTTGTATACTTTAATATCTGTATCTTGTCTTATTTGTTCTTTACTCTAATATTGTGCTAGCATTGATTATTTCAATTTAAGAGAAGGAGAAAATGAGACTTACAGGAGTGAACTGACTTTTCATGGTCACGCAGTTGGTAATACTAGTTATTGTCAACATGCATTGAAAACTAACTTTGTACCGAGCACTGGTTCTACATATGCTGGGTCTTCATAATCAACTAAGGTAGATATTATTTTTACCCCATTTTGCAGAGGGGAAACTGAGGCATAGAATGCTTAAATAATTTGTTCAAGGTTATATAACTATCAGAATGTAACTATTTCTTTTATTATTATTACTACTTTATTTTTTGGCTATGCTGGGTCTTTGTTGTAGCATGCGGTCTTTCCCTAGTTGTGGTGTGAGAGGGCTTCTCAGTGCGGTGCACAGACGTCTCTAGTTGTGTTGTGTGGGCTTAGTAGTTGTGTTCAAGGGCTTAGTTGCCCCATGACATGTGGAATCTTCCCAGACCAGAGATAAAACCTGTGTTCCCTGCATTGGAAGGTGGGTTCTCAGCTACTAGACCACTAGGGAAACCTCAGAATATTATTTATCTCTAAATAACAAAAGTAAGTTTCAAGTCTGGCTCCCTATTTGCATTGTAAACCACCATGCTCTACTAGGTATGATTGAATTAGGGCTCTGAATCTCACAACCTCTTTACTATTCTGAGATGTTTCCTTGGTACTACTTTTGATGATTACTCTTCTTCTCCTGTGAATTTGTGTATCTGGGCCATCTGCAGGTTTGCTTTAGATAGCTAGATGACTGTTCCTCAAATATTTTCCTGCAAAGACTATATAGCATCATGATGTAATATCTAAAAAGAACTCTTTTGTTGAAGGGACATACCTGTTAATCCTATCAAAATTAAAAACAGAAAAGAAAACCTATGAACTAATTTGGTCTATATTTTTTGATTGACCAGAAACCCTTTGTTGTTGTTGTTGTTCTGACTTTAAAATTAACATATGCATCTTGGAATAGGACTTTTCATTTTCTCGAAAGTCCTAGGGCTAAGTAGGAGGGAGGCAGGTAGACATTATATTAGTTTCATTTTCCTGTCTCTTAAAAGATGGTCCATGCACATAACAAAGATGAAAGAATTAGGCCACAGACAGTCCCCACGTATTTCTTGATAAGGTTCTGTGGGTGATCATCTTGGCAGCATATTGAATGTACTTCCTATCACATTTCTTCATTGAAGGCAGATAGGAGAGCGATGACTCCAACCTTCTTTGTGCATATGTATCTGATCAAGCTCTGTGACTGCAAGTGTGACTGTGATGATGAACACGCGTTCTGGCACTTCACAGCCTTCCAGAAAGTGGTTCTGTTCCTGAGTAGGGGTGAAATAACCACAGGCAAATTTTTTTTTTTTTTTTTTTTTGCTGTTGGTTAGTTGAGTAAGCATGGCGTTAGGTCCTCATTCTGCTCATTCTGAAAATGTTCTATTGGTTTCTCGTACCTAGTTGGTGGTGAACAGCTGCCTCACCAGGGTGTTTGTTCTGAAGTTGAAGTCAGATGATTTCTCCATCTTGGCCCCCATTCAATCAGGTAGCCAGGACAAGAGAGGCAAAATGCTTACCTCATAAAAAGTACTGCACGAAGCTGCTTCATGTTTTACCCAAAATATGCTCCTCCATTCGGTTTGGGAAACATTACATTCTGTTCCTGCTGTGTATTGTCATACGAAAAGCTCTGATGAGGCCTCCAGTAAAGAAACATGTTTGGTTTTGCTGAACATGGTCCTTCTCAAACTATCTACTGTCATCTGTGCTGACAATCGTTTGTGTGAATCATGCCCCAGCCAGATCATTCTTTAGCCCATTCAAAGTGTGTTGAGGGACTTGCTTCCCTGGTGGTCCAGTGGTTAAGAATCCACCCAGCATTGCAGGGGACATGGGCTTGATCCTGGGTCAGGGAACTAAAATCCCACATGCCACTGAGCAACTGAGCCAGTACATTACAGCTGGAGAGTCTGTGCACCCCAACAGTGATCCTGCATGCTGCAACTATGACCCAGCTACAGTAAGACTACAGCCAAATAAATAAATAAACATTTTTAAAAGAAACAATGTGTTGGAATCAAACTCCTTAAAATAAAGCACTGAAAGAAAAAAATAATCACTAGGGTAGATTGTTTCCAGTCAGATAGCCTAAAGCTCATGAACTGACTTCAGTTCAGTTCAGTCGCTCAGTCGTGTCCGACTCTTTGCGACCCCATGAATCGCAGCACACCAGGCCTCCCTGTCCATCACCAACTCCCAGAGTTTACTCAAACTCATGTCCGTCTAGTCAGTGATGCCATCCAGCCATCTCATCCTCTGTCTTCCCCTTCTCCTCCTGCCCCCAATCCCTCCTAGCATCAGGGTCTTTTCCGATGAGTCAACTCTTAAGCACTTAGTCTATTAGAAATTCTGTAATTTGGGGCAAACATACTTAAATTCCTTCAGTTCTTTCATTTGTAAAACGGGAAAATGAATATTTTCTCAATAGTTGATTGTGACTTGTTTATTTATTAGTGAATGTATTCATTAAATATTTACTGAATATCTTCTCCATGCCAAGTATTGTACTAGGGGCTGGGGATTCAGGAGCTAGCCACCTATATTAGTCAGAGTTCTCTAGAGAAATAGAACTGGTAGGATAGATAGACAGATATAGAATAAATCATAGATATGTATTATAAGTAATTGTCTCATGTATTAATAGTTATGGAGGTTGAAATATGCCAAGTGCAAGCTGGAGACCCAGGAAAGCTGTGGTATAACTCAACCCAAGTTCAAAGACCTGAAAATATGAAATTATGAGGCAGGGGAAGATCATGTCCCCCCTCAGGCATGAAGGGCCAAATTCTTCCCTTTTCTGCCTTTTTGGGCCCTCAAGGGATTGGATGATGCCCACCACATTGAGGAGGGCAAATTGCTTTACTGAATCCATGGATTTGAATGCTAATTTCATCTGGAAACACCCTCACAGACACATGTAGAGATAATATTTGCCAAATATATGAGCACCCCTTGAATTAGCCAAGCTGACATGTAAAGTTAACCATCGCACCAAACCACTTGGAGTTGAATTGTTTACTCACAAGAAATCCCTGATCAACCTTTGCCCTCATACCTCCCGAGGCATCAGTTTCCGGTCCTATTTTTTGGTATTACATAGCAAGAGAGATTCACCAGCAAGGCTGGTCTGTGGCAGACCAGGACGGATGTTCTTCTGAACCTCCAAGCAAAGAGGAGTGTCACTCACAGCCTGGATGGGTAATGTAATATGTGCCAAGATGAAGACAAGCTATTTGTCAAGGCTTCTCCTACAAATGTTTTAAAAACACTATTCTGACTTCTATCCTTTGTACTGTTTTTTTTTTTAATCTTGTAGTATTCAATCTTTGTTCTTTCATTTGAGAAATTTATTTTTAAAAATTGACATATGAAAGAGTTTCCTATGCAGATGAATATATCACTAAGGGTAAGAAGTGGAAACGGCAGGTTCACTTGTGTCCTGTGTTATTACTGGTCCCAAGATGGAGAAGATGCGTGGTCTCCTCACCTCTTCCTTCCCTCCTGATGCCCTTCTAGACTTAAAGGGAGCCCTTTTAAAAGAGATCACCCTTGAGGAAAGCACTAAATTAACCATACAGTCAATATAAGGCCTTGGTAGCTAGACAGAGGGCTTATCGATCATCATGCTTCTGCTTGTGGTTCACTGACTCCTTGCTTACCTTTTTAAGAGGTTGGTCCAATAAACTCGTCAATACTCATGACATGAACTGTTCAGAACTTCTGGCTCACAGATCCAGGGCAACTTGTAATGCTTGGAGATGGGGTGGGTACAAGAATTAAAAACAAAAACAGACCTACATCTTCATCTGCGTGATTACTCAAATGGAGAGCAAGAGGATTAAAACAGTAAACGGGAATTCAGTGAGAATGGAAAATCTAACAACTTGTTGGCCTTTTGTTGTGTATTGCTCCCAAATAGGGTTTCTCAAACTCCATACAACTGACATTTGGGGCAAATTCTTGGTGTGTGGGTGTTGTTCTGTAGATTGTACAATGTTTAGCATAATCCCTGTTCTCTGCCCACTCAAGACCAGTAGCAACTGTTTCCAGGCATTGTCAAATGTTCCCAGGGGACAGGGACAAAATCATCCACTTTCTATTAGGGGTTACAAGCAGATGTAATGCAGAAGCTGGCACAATTTTTGCTATTTTCTTAATATTAATAACTTTTAAAAACATTTTGGTGTGCTGGGTCTTCACTGCAGTGCACAGGCTCTTCATTGCGGTGGACGGTGTTTTCTCTACATGTGGACTTCTCCTTGTGGTGCATGGGCCTCTCTAACTGTAGGACACAGGCTTTTCTTGTTGCGGAACGCTGGCTTTAGCACACAGGTTCAATCGTTGCAGTGTACAGGCTTTGTTGCCCCAGGGCATGTTGGATCTTAGTTCTCCAACCAGGAATCAAACCAGTGTCCCCTGCAATGGCAGGTGGATTCTTGACTACTGGACCACCAAGGGAATCCTAAATATTAATACCTTTCCGAAAGAATTAAAAACTGTGAATATTAAAGGATATAGCAGTTAAAAATTTAGTATGTAAAGATCTACTTATAGATCCTTATAGTAGCTGTATAGTATTCTTTATAATAGCTGTATGGTATTCCATTGTTACATCTGTTTATGTACCTGTCTTACTCAGGCTGTTGCACTGAATCCCCATACACTGGTAGCTTAAACAACATTTATTTCTCGCAGTTCTAGAGGCTAGAAAGTCCTAGAACAGGGTGGCAGACCAAGGTCAGTTTCTTGGGGAAGGCCCTTTTCCTGGCTTACAGAGGATGCTGTCTCTTTCTTGTATCCTTTTGTGGCAGAAAGCAGAGATAGAAGGAAGCAAGCTTTCGTTTGTTTCTTTTTATAAGGGCTCTAGTCCTGAAGATGAGGCCCTGTTTATTTGACTTATATGCAGAGTACATCATGTGAAATGCTGGGCTGGCTGAAGCATAAGCTGGAATCAAGGTTGCTGGGAGAAATATCAATAACCTCAGATATGCAGATGATACCACCCATATGACAGAAGGAACTAAAGAACCTCTTGATAAAGGTGAAAGAGGAGAGTGAAAAAACTGGCTTAAAACTCAACATTCAAAAATCAAAGATCATGGCATCCAGTCCCATTACTTGATGGCAAAGAGATGGAGAAATGATGGAAACAGTGACGGACTTTATTTTCTTGGGTTCCAAAATCACTGCAGGTGGGGGCTGCAGCTATGAAATTAAAAGACACTTGCTCTTTGGAAGAAAAGCCATGACAAACCTAGACAGCATATTAAAAAGCAAAGACATCACTTTGCTAAGGGTCCATATAGTCAAAGCTATGGTTTTTCCAGTAGTCGTGTATGGATGTGAGAGTTGGACCATAAAGAAAGCTGAGTGTTGAAGGATTGATGCTTTTGAACTATGGTGTTGGAGAAGACTCTTGAGTGTCCCTTGGATAGCAAGGAGATCCAACCAGTCTGTCCTAAAGGAAATCAGTCCTGAATATTTATTGGAAGGACTGATGCTGAAGCTGAAGCTCCAGTACTTTGGCCACCTGATGCAAAGAGCGGACTCTTTGGAAAAGACCCTCATGCTGGGAAAGATTGAAGGGATGAGGAGAAGGGGATGACAGAGTACGAGATGGTTGGATGGCATCCCTGACTCGATGGACATGAGTTTGAGCAAGCTCCAGGATTTGGTGATGGACAGGGAAGCCTGGTGTGCTGCAGTCCATGGGGTTTCACAGAGTCGGACACGATCAAATGAATAAACAACAACAACAACAACTCCTTTGCTATTTCAGAATGTTTCAGTGCATGTCCTTGCATGTGTCCCTGTATACAAGCTCATGATAAAATTTCTATTATTGCTTTATTATAGATTTTGAGCATTTACATTGCTCTTTAAAGAAACTATACGCTTTGTACTGGATAGAATATTTTGAGAGAGTACCTACACGCTTTTACCAACATTCTGTACTATAAAGTTTTGATTTTTGCCCATGCAGAGGTGAAAATATTCTCTTTATTTGCATACTTGCTTTTAATAAAGTTGAACAGATATTCAAATCTTTTCTAGACATTTGTGTGTGCTATGAAGAAGCCTGCTCATGATCTTTATCCATTTTCTATTGGGTTTTTAGTTTTCTTTCTTATTGAATTATACGAGCTCTATGTATATTAAGGAAACTTGTATGTCATATATGTTGTAGGGTTTTTTTTTTTTTTTGCTGTTTGTCATTTGTCATGATATCCTCTAGATAAGTCTTTTTAATGGTCTGTTTTTTAGAGGTTTAAAAATCAAGATGGTTCTTGGAGGTTACTCTGATTATGTGGATGATGATGCTGGAAGTTGGATTTCAGAAGAAGCTTCTGCTTGTTTACAAGGGGATGGTGTAATACTTCTTGAGGACCTGGTTTTTGCCACTGTGAGTCATTCACATTACTGGAAAAACTGAATGACCACTGGACATCATTGGCACATTTCCCATAATTCTCCAAGGAATTGAGGGCATTCAAGAGAGAATGTTTCTCATTCCCTCTGTAACCAGTCATTACCCTGATTGACTTCAAGGTTTTGTCTCTGTGTGAAAAATTAAGGAAAAACCCAAAGCAAGAAAGGTTGCCTAAGTTATTTTGAGTTTATGGAAAATAGTGCTCATCACTGGAAACAGGAATGTTGGAAGGAAGATCCAGAAGACTTACTGGGGAGGTCAATGCCTTCAGCCATCATGATTTGGTTTGCAAGCCACATAGTGAAGTGCTTAAAGTATCTGAGCCCAAGATGACAGGACTTCCATTCATCAGGCAGAAATACTGATAGAAGAACTTGACTTCAGCCTGTACCAGTAGAGAAAAAGTTCATACGTAGTCACCGAGCTAAGAGGGTTGCATGGTTTTATTCTGATCCAAATTTTATAAGACAAGGCATGAAAACAAGCCCCTCACTATGGATTTTGAGGATGGACTGTTCATTTGCTGACAGATTCACCATTAGGAATAACATCAGAGATACAGGGAAGGGAAGACTACATTTCTTCCAAGGCCACTACCAAAATAGAAAGTCCTAGCAGAGTGCATCTATGCCATCAGGGGTCCTAGCCAATTGACCAAAAGACCATTTTTTTCTTAAGGGGAAAGGTGGTAGTGTGTTTACTGGTCTAAAAGGGACATTTGCCTCTCTTTGCTATGATTCCTGTCTGGCTGTTTGTACTAAGAAATAGAATTCAGTGTATTGTACCATTGTTGGCTTTTGTGGCTTAACCAGAGATTAAAAATTCTGCATTAGTTCAGGCAGAGTGACTAGCACACCCTGTTTGCCCAGGACTGTCCTTGCTTTAGTACCTCCAGGGTCCTCAGACACCCCTGGATGCCAGGCAAGCTAGGCGAATTGGTCACGCTCTGCCTTGGTCTTACCCAGCTTGTTACTTTTCTGCACTGTGCTAAGGTGCTTCAGTCAGGTCTGACTCTTTGCGACCCCATGAACTGTAGCCGGCCAGACGCCTCTGTCCCTGGGATTCTCCAGGCAAGAATACTGGAGTGGGTGGCCATGCCCTCCTCCAGGGGATTTTCCTGACCCAGGGATCAAATCCATGTCTCCAACATCTCCTGCATTGGCAGGCGGATTCTTTACCACTAGCACCGCCTGGAAAAGCAAATTATTATTTCTCTAGTTCTCATTCTACAGAGAAATTTAAAAAGACAAAATGTGTTTATTTCAGAGGAAACTATGGTCATAGTTCTTGATATGAGAGATACTGGAATTAGATGTGCCAGACCATACTCTTAGGAAGAGAGAAACTCTTTGTGGTCACTTCTAGTTCTGTAATTCCCTGACTCTTTAACACAGCTTCTATCTTCTTGGGAAAGTTAGGTGAGTCATAAGGAAAATAATCTTCAATGGCATTTACTGATGCTATTACCAGGCACCATGGTAAATTCTTTCAATTTAGTCTCATGACAGCCTTAGATATAAAAAGCTACTGTAGTTATAATTTATAAGTATTAAAAGTCTAGAGAGGTTATGTCACGTCTTAAGTTATGCAGGTGGAAATGGTGATGACAAGATTTGAATTCAGGTCTGTGTGTCTCACACTCATTCTGTCTTCCATTATTCGCAAATAGTTCTGAGCAATCATTTCTGCTCTCTCTGATGTGTGGTTATCAGTACTGCCTATAATATGATCCCTGGAGACCAGAGAAATAGTAACACTAACACATGCACTTGCAGAACTTATTTTACATTTCAACACACTTTTATTTTCTAGTGTCATCATCCTGAGCATGCTGGGAAGTTGTTCATGTTCATCTTCATCTCTATGTGGATGAGTATGGTCCACAGTCGCTGAACACACAAAGAATTAGTAGCAAAATTGGACTCACAGCTACAACTCATGATCCTAAATCCTTCTGTGCACCAAGTCCATTCTGCAGAGATGAAGGGATTCTGTGACTTTCCTGGTTGCTATCAAAGGCCTTCCACAATGCTGTGGAAATCAGTCCAACTATATTTCCCTCACTTCTTGTCTCCTCCACTAGATTATAAGATCTGAGAAGGCTGGTTCAAGTGTCTTAACTCATTTGTTTATCTCCAGAATCTGACAGATAGATTCTCAAATAACACTTGATAGATAAAAGAATATTCTTCTCTTCATGCAGGCGGTAGTTCCCATTCCCAATTCCCCTGCCATGTTTACTTGGCACCATGTATTTTTTCACACTATTTCCTCTGCCTGGAATTCATATTTTCTTCCCTCATTTCTATATGATCTTAAAAGTATGGCTCAAATTCCACCGCCTTCAGGGAGCCATCCTAGGCATCTCAGCTGCACATGTTATCTCCTTTATACCCAACATCTGCCTCTGGCACCCCTGTTTTGTTGAGCTTATATCTGTCTCTCTTTTCTTATGGTGATTTATAACTTGTGTGAGCAAAAGGAAGCAGTGAGGACTGTGGCTAACTACGGGATAGCTGTTCCACCTAAAAGTGCACAACTGCTCCATTTTAGCCCATTAGATTTTCCAGATTTGTTTTAAATGAAAACTGAATTTGAGTCTTAAATCTTGGTGATTCTTTCAGACTTTTAATGACACGTGCATGCTAGGTTGTGTCAGACTATAGCCCACCAGCCTTCTCTGTCCAATGGATTCCCCAGGCAAAAATACCAGAGCGGGTTGCCACGGTCTCCTCCAAGGGATCTTCCCAATCCGATCGACCCGCGTCTCCTGTGGCTTCTGCATTGCATGTGGATTCTTTACCGCTGTGTCACAGGGGAAGCCCCTTTTATTGACAAAGTGCAGGCCGAATTTGAGGCCAAGATGGCCAGTGTTCTGATAGCAACCATTCAGTGAATACAGTAGATATGTTATTGTCTGTGAAATCATATTTTAGTTATTATTTTATGTGCTTTAATGGTTACAAGCCACTTTCATGATTTTCTATGAGTCCTGTGAAAACCAGGCAGGACCCTGCTATTCCTATTTTACAGAGAAGGAAACTGAAGCTCAGGATTGTTGAGCAATTTACTTAAGGTCACACAGCGAGAAAGTGGCAGAACCTGGAAGCATTCTCTAGTCTTGACACCCCCAACCCTTTCTGTCAGTGCTGCTGCCTTATGCCTCTCCTCTTGGACATATAAGGGTAAACACCTGTCTCTTCATTGTCATCCTCCAAGCAGTGTCTTATATATAAGAATTGCCCAATGCATGTTTGTTTGTATGAAAGGAAGAAAAATATATAGCCTGGTGGCTCAGTGGTAAAGAATTAGCGTGCAAATGCAGGAGACATGGGTTTGATCCCTGGGTCAGGATTATCCCCTGGAGGAGGAAATGGCAACCCAATCCAGTACTCTTGCCTGGAAAATCCCATGGACAGAGGAGCCTCATGGGCTATCCATGAGGTCCACGGGGTCACAAAAAAGAGTTGCACATGACTTAGTGACTAAACCATAACAACAATACTTGGAGGTAGAAAAACAGCCAACGTGGATTATATTTCCTTTTTTATTTCAATGAACCAGTTGCATTATAATTTTCATGACGGCTTTCTGGGATGTAGTGATTCACAATCAGAAACTCAAACTACTCCATTTCTTGGTGAAAATTCTTTTAACTCTCATTATTTCCATGGAAGTATTCTGTATTCAAAAGTGTTTCTATAAATATGTATCAATTAACTGTGCCAAGCCTTCCTTATAAAACATTTGAACACGTAGATGTGTGTATGTGTGTGTGTGTATGCTTGTGCAAGAGAGGGAGCAGTCTGGATTCCAGTGTATGTTTAGTGTTACGGAGTTAGGGAATCAAAAGAGATGAATAAGTTAGTGTTCTCTATATTCTAGAAGTTCATATTTCATCAAAGTTTCTAATAGGTAGCAGGGAGAAAATAGTACCATTTTAAAGAAAGACTGGGAGAGAAGTAGATCTTAATGAATCAAGAAGAATCTATTTGATTTCAACTCAGCCCAGATATAACAGCCTCTGTCTTCAAAAGATTTACTACCTAGTTGGGAGACTAAATTTTATACACATTCACATGGATACACACACTCATATTCAAACTCTCCAATTTTTACACTCAACCAGAAGTATCTTTACTTACTTTTATCTCTAAGTAATTTAGGGCTAAATCATTAATTTTTGTCCTGTATTATTTTTTAGACACAACTGAATATTTTCAAGCTATGTAATTTTTGACACCTAGGTAGTTTTTCTTCTTTTCAGCCAGTCATTCTCTAACCTTGTTGTTGTTCAGTTGCTCAGTTATATCTGACTCTTCACAACCCCATGGACTGCAGCAACGCCAGGCTTCCCTGTCCTTCATGATCTCCCGGAGTTGCTCAAACTCATGTCCATTGAGTCAGTGATGCTATCCAACCATCTCATCCTCTGTCACCCCCTTCTCCTCCTCCCTCAATCTTTCCCAGCATTAGAGACTTTTCCAATGAGTTGGCTCTTCATATCAGGTGGTCAAAATATTGGAGCTTCAGCTTCAGCATCAGTCCAGAATACTCATGGTTGATTTCCTTTCAGATTGACTGGTTTGATCTTCTTGTTGTCCAGGGGACTCTCAAGAGTCTTCTCCAGCAGCATAGTTCAAAAGCATCAATTCTTTAGCACTCAGCCTTCTTTATGGTCCAACTCTCACATCCGTCCATAACTACTGGAAAAACCATAGCTTTGATGATATGGACCTTTGTCAGCAAAGTGATGTCTCTGCTTTTTAAATGCTGTCTAGGTTGCTTATAGCTTTTCTTCCAAGGAGCAAGCGTCTTTTAATTTCATGGTTGTCACCATCTGCAGTGATTTTGGAGCCCAAGAAAATAAAGTCCGAAGTTGTTTCCATTGTTTCTCCATCCATTTGCCATGAAGTGATGGGACCACATACCATGATCTTAGGTTTTTAAATGTTGAGTTTTAAGCCAGCTTTCACTTTCTCTAACCTAATTTGTGTTTTTTCCTATTTAGCTACTCTGAAACGAACACAAGTTGCCATATTTTCATGTAAGAAAATCTGCTTGGTACTTTGATTTGCATGATGCCAGGAGCTGTTGTTTCTAGTCTCAATTGAATTAAAATTAGTCTGCTTTCAGGAGATGTTCCTATAGTGTATTGTGAGCCCCTTGCTCCCCAAACACAGTTTCTTTTCCCCTCCCTGGGGGCCAGGAGAACTTCATTTTTTATAGTTTTTGGGCTCTCTAAAGGAGCTTCAGATGAACTAAACGTCTCTTCATTTTGTACAGCCCCAGCAAGTAAGCTCTTGAATCATGAGTCCATGTCATGGTCTACCAAGTTCTGGGCTTCCTGAAAGAGCCCATAGTCTCTACTTTCTTGGGCATCAGCCCATACGTCAGGAAGAGTCCAGCAATGATCTTTGCAGGCTCTTCCAGTTATAGAAAGGAGTGAGATGCGGATCTGATGGTCCAAATGTGATGCCTTCATTTGGAATCAGAAGAGGAGGGCTTGCAATGTGTCACAAGGGCTTGTAGTCTCATAGCTGTTGTTCTCTAAGAAGAGGTAGCCCTGCTGCATGAGGGTTTCCCTGATAGCTTGGTTGGTAAAGAATCAATCTGCAATGCAGGAGACCCGGTTCAATTCTTGGGTTGGAAAGATCCACTGGAGAAGGGATAGGCTACCCACTCCAATATTCTTAGGCTTCCCTTGTGGCTCAGCTGATAAAAAAATCCACCTGCAATGTGGGAGACCTGGGTTCACTCCCTGGGTTGGGAAGATGCCCTGGAGAAGGGAAAGTCTACCCACTCCAGTATTCTGGCCTGGAGAATTCCATGGACTGTATAGTCCATGGGGTCACAAAGAGTCACACAGCTGAGCGACTTTCACTTTCTGCTGCATGCCTTGCATGCACCCTGCCCATAGCCTCCTGTGGGGCCAACTCAATGGGATTGTCTCTGTGAGATTTTGAAAAGATTTTTGTTATTATTTTATCCAATGAAGAGTTGAAGGAAAATGTTAAAAAACTGTGGATCCAAGATAACATCGGCCTTTGAGATTTACCTCTCTGCTATAGTTATTTCAAAAGTCACATAAAAATCCACAAAACAGTTTTCAAAATTGTAGACATCAAGAGAGTGTTTGAGGTCACAGGCTTTCAGGCCAGGTACTGACTTTCAGCACAATAGTATTTGACCAGGGAACAAGGGCAAGATAATAGATTTCACATGACATTCGCTGGGGCAACCAGAAGCATTTAGTAATTTATATGTGCTGTGCTCCGTCACTTAAGTCATGTCCAACTCTTTGAGACCCTATGGACTACAGCCCACCAGGCTCCTCTTTCCATGGAATTCTCCAGGCGAGAATACCGGAGTGGGTTGCCATTCCCTTCTCCAGGGGAACTTCCTGACCCAAGGATCAAACCCTCCTCTTCTGCATCTCCTGCATTGAAGGCTGATTCTTTACCAGTGAGCCACAGGGGAAGTCCCAGGAATTGATCTATTCAGGCAAAATAAAAATAATTTGTTACTTTAATGTGTTTTGTTAGAGCAGTGTTTGGTGTGGTAGGCTTTCTTATCACAAGGAATAGGTATATGATTTTGGTAAAATATGTGATACTTTTGGTTTTCATTCCAAGAAGACAGAAAGCAAACAAGGAAAAAAAGCAGAATAATCTTTGTTGTTGTTGTTTAGTCACTGAGTTGTGTCTGACTCTTTTGCAACCCCACAGGCTATAGCCCACCAGGCTCCTCTGTCCATGGGATTTTCCAGGCAAGAACACTGGGTTTTCATTTCCTTCTCCAGGGGATCTTCCCAACTGAGGGATTGAACCTGTGTCTCCTTCATTGGCAGGTGGACTGTTTACCACTGAGCCACCAGGAAGCCCAAAGCAATCTTTACTTCCCAACAAAACCCTAAAAACAATGCCCATCGGAGTAATGATTCTCCTTCAATTGTCTGCTTTCTCATTCATTGATGAGGGGCACAGATGCCTCTTCCCTTTCCTTTTCCAAGTCCCCTTGCCAAGCTTCTCCCATCATTATAGGAGCAAAGAGGAAGGGGGTAATATGCAAAGGGTCCATGCATACTTCTCTACTTCTCTATGGTGTGACTCTGGGCAATTTTATTTTTTGTCTTCTCTGAGACTTTCTCACTAATCAAATGAGATTAACAATACCTACTGCCCAGATTGTGATGACTGAAAAAAATAAAAATTCCTTTTTCTCCTGCCCCACCTGGGGTAGACCCATGGCTTCATTTTAGGTTTCCTCCACCTTCCCTTGCCACCACCTGCATTTCTTGGCATCCTCTTCCCAGAGCCCCTTCCTGTTATCTTACCTCACAGAACTTCTCTGGACGACCTCTCTTTGCCAATGAGGACCACAGCTTCCATAAACATGGTACAGAGGGGACCGTCCCATCTAGAAATTCTTACCTGGAGAAAACTTGAATTGCAAAGCGTCTTGGTTATTCTCTACTTGAAGTCAAGGTGGAAGGTTAAGTCAGTGACCAACCTCTGAAAAGAGGTGTGAGATAATGAGTGAAAATATAGACTCTAAAGTTGATGCTAGGGTTTGGACTCACCTCCCTTGGGGCTCTAACAAATAATTCTAGTTGAGATTCTTACCTTTTCCTGTCCCCGGCCTTTGCCTGTACATTTTCATCTCTTGGAGAGTCTTCCCCATCCCATTTGTATATATCCTTAAAGTTCTAGTTCAGTCTCACCTCCTTCATGAAGTCTTCCTTGATTTATTTTTATTTACATGCTTTATTGTTCATTCCATGAATATGGTAAAGAACACCCGGCATTTTGTATTATGTTATGTGTGTGCTCCAGCCTCCACAATCGTGAGAAACAAATGTCTGTTGTCTAGAATTATTAACAGCATCCTCTTCACTCTCAGAAGTATTGAAATACCTTGGTGAGGGTGGTAAGTTATATGTTCACCTGAGACTGGAGGCAGCCCTCTTCATAGTTTTTTGTTCATTTTGTTTCATTTTTTTTCCCATTATAAAGCATCTCCTATAATTATTTCTTGGTTTTAGTTTGATTTAAGGTAAAATTATATTTCTTATGAATGTAAGCATAAACATTGGATATTTATGTACTGTATTAATTTTTTTAAAATCCCACTCCATTCTTGCCTCAATTTCTTCCCCCTTGGCAACCACAAATATGTTCTCTGTGAGCCAGCTTTTGTTGTGTTGTTGCGGTTGTTTACTTGCTAAGTAGTATCCTACTCTTTGTGACCCCATAGACTGTAGGCTTCCCTGTCCTTCACTATCTCCCAGAGTTTGCTCAGACTCATGTCCACTGAGTCTGTGATGCTATCCAACCATCTCATCCTCTGTCACCTCCTTCTCCTCTTGCCTTCCATCTTTCCCAACACTGGAGTCTTGTCCAATGTGTTGGCTTTTTGTATTAGGTAGCCAATTTCTGTTTTGTGGATAGGTTCATTGTGTCATATTTTATATTCCATATATAAGTGACATCAAATGATATTCATCTCTTTCTGACTTACTTTGCTTAGTATGATGATCTCTAGTTGCAGGCATGATGCTGTATATGACATTACTGCATTCTTTTTTATGATTAAATAGTACTCCACTGTACATAGTACCATATCTTCTGTGTCATTGATATCTAGCTTTATTAGACTAACAGCTCCTTAAAAACAATAGATTGCTTTATTTTTCCTCTCACTTTATTCCCAGCCTCTAGCTCAGTGCCTGACATATAGTGGGTGCCCAATAAGCAGCTATTAAATGAAACTTCTTTGCTGAAAAGAGCCCCCTGTGGCTATTTAAATGTAAATTAGTTAAAATTTAAACTTTTATTAATCACACTAGTGACATTTCATGTTTTGGACAGCTACATGTGGCTATTCCATAGTGGACAGTACAATTATAGAAGTTCCTTATTCACAGAAAGCTATATTGATCAGTTCCACCTTGAATGTTTGCAGAAGCAAGAAATACAATGTCTGTATCCTGTTCATATCCAATAAGGGCAATGGTTAGAGTTTTCTTAAAAGAGAATTTCAGGAGATGCTATCGAGCTTGACCTGAGGATCCCTGGAGAAGCTTTTATGTGAACAAAAGAAATCTGAACAAGAATCAGCAAAGAATTCTAGATGGATTTTTCACTCACTTGTTTTCATTCAATAGATAGCTGTTATATATTACACTGGCTACATGTAAGGGAAGAATCTGTATTAATTAAAATTTTTTTAATTGAACTATAGTTGATTAACAATGTTGTAAGAAATGCAAAAAGGCAAAATGGTTGTCTGAGGAGGCCTTACAAATAGCTGAGAAAAGAAGAGAAGTGAAAAGCAAAGGAGAAAAGGAAAGATATTCCCATTTGAATGCAGAGTTCCAAAGAACAGCAAGGAGAGGTAAGAAAGCCTTCCTCAGCAATCAATGCAAAGAAATAGAGGAAAACAACAGAAGGGGAAAGACTACAGATCTCTTCAAGAAAATTAGAGATACCAAGGGAAATTTTCATGCAAAGATTGGTTCGATAAAGGACAGAAATGGTATGGACCTAACAGGAGCAGAAGATATTAAGAAGAGGTGGCAAGAATACACAGAAGAACTGTACAAAAAAGATCTCCATGACCCAGATAATCACAATGGTGTGATCACTCACCTAGAGCCAGACATACTGGAATGTGAAGTCAGGTGGGCCTTAGAAAGCATCACTACGAACAAAGCTAGTGGAGGTGATGGAATTCCAGTTGAGCTATTTCAAATCCTGAAAGACGATGCTGTGAAAGTGCTGCACTCAGTATGCCAGCAAATTTGGAAAACTCAGCAGTGGCCACAGGACTGGAAAAGGTCAGTTTTCATTCCAACCCCTAAGAAAGGGAATCCCCAAAATGCTCAAACTACCACACAATTGTACTCATCTCACACACTAGTAAAGTAATGCTCAAAATTCTCCAAGCCAGGCATCATCAGTATGTCAACAGAGAACTTCCAGATGTTCAAGCTGGTTTTAGAAAAGGCAGAGGAACCAGAGATCAAATTGCCAATATCTGCTGGATCATCGAAAAAGCAAGAGAGTTCCAGAAAAACATCTATTTCTGCTTTGTTGAGTATGCCAAAGCCTTTGACTGTGTGGATCACAATAAACTGTGGAAAATTCTGAAAGAGATGGGCATATCAGACCACCTGACCTGCCTCTTGAGAAACCTATATGCAGGTCAGGAAGCAACAGTTAGAACCGGACATAAAACAACAGACTGGTTCCAAATAGGAAAAGGAGTACGTCAAGGATGTATATTGTCACCCTGCTTATTTAACTTATATGCAGAGTACATCATGAGGAATGCTGGGCTGGAAGAAGCACAAGCTAGAATCAAGATTGCTGGGAGAAATATCAATAACCTCAGATATGCAGATGACACCACCCTTATGGCAGAAAGTGAAGAGGGACTAAAGAGTCTCTTGATGCAAGTGAAAGAGGACAGTGAAAAAGTTGGCTTAAAGCTCAACCTTCAGAAAACTAAGATCATGGCATCTGGTCCCATCACTTCATGGGAAATAGATGAGGACAGTGGAAGCAGTGTCAGACTTTATTTTTTTGGGCTCCAAAATCACTGCAGATGGTGATTGCAGCCATGAAATTAAAAGATGCTTACTCCTTGGAAGGAAAGTTATGACCAACCTAGATAGTGTATTAAAAAGCAGAGACATTACTTTGCCAACAAAGGCCCGTCTAGTCAAGGCTATGGTTTTTCCAGTGGTCATGTATGGATGTGAGAGTTGGACTGTGAAGAAAGCTGAGTGTTTAAGAATTGATGCTTTTGAACTGTGGTTTTGGAGAAGACTCTTGAGAGTCCCTTGGGCTGCAAGGAGATCCAACCAGTCCATCCTAAAGGAGATCAGCCCTGGATGTTCGCTGGAGGGACTAATGCTAAAGCTGAAACTCGAATACTTTGGCCACCTCATGTGAAAAGTTGACTCATTGGAAAAGACCCTGATGGTGGGAGGGATTGGGGGCAGGAGGAGAAGGGGACGACAGAGGATGAGATGGCTGGATGGTATCACCGACTCGATGAACATGAGTTTGAGTAAACTCTGGAGCTGGTGATGGACAGGGAGGCCTGGCGTGCTGCGATTCATGGGGTCGCAAAGAGTTGGACACGACTGAGTGACTGAACTGAACGGTATATTGCAAAGTATGTGTGTGTATATATATATATACATATATATATATACACACACACACACATGTATATATATTGCAAAGTATGTATACACACACACATTCTTTTTAATGTTCTTTCCCATTATGGTTTATCACAGAATATTGAATATATAAAAATTTGAAGTGGCAATGCAGGTCTATGATACAAAATACAGACTGTGAAGTCAGGAAGACCTGTGTTCAAATGTTGATTGTGCTGCTCATTCATGTGTATGGCACTGGGCAAGATTCTGAGCATCTCTGAACATTAATTTCTCCCTATGACAAATGGAGATTGAAGTACTACTTAACTGATAGGATTATTGTGAGGATTAAATGAGATAAATGTGAGATGATTTTATTAATAGTAACTTTATTATGACTCTCTTAATATTTATACTTGTTTGGGATTGGTATTAGCATTCTGTATTTTATTTGTCTATTCTTCCTAAATGCTGATAAAAATATACAAAAATTTTCTCTTTCAAAATAAATCAGGTTGCCAAGTTCTTGTAGTCCCATTAAATTCCAGTTGATAACATTTGAAGACAGACTTGCTCAAGACTCTAAGCATTTTTGTTTTCTGTTGTTGTTGTTTTGCCACCAACCTTCTTGCCTCGATTATCCCACCTGCAAAGTGAAACAGAGCTATTGAGAGTTTTCAGAAGGTTGAAGGAGCTTTGCTTGGCTGATAGCTTCTAACCAATGCGGGATCTAATTATATACCCAGGAGACTCCAGGTGGACTCAAGGAGTTATTTTTTCATGAAGACTCTGAGCAAGATGGTAGGCTGCTATTAAGGCTGCCTTTAAAACTATAGTACATTGAAATCAAGCTTGTCATTCAGCCTTTGAACTTTTACTGTGAATCAATCATGTGCAAGGAACTTCTGCTAGGAATTGTAGATTCCAACATAATGAAGACATGAGCTCTGTCTTTAAGGAGGTCACAGTCTAATCAGGATGGAGAGTGATCCTAGAAGTCTCATTGGAGGCTATACCACCAGGTCAGTGCTGGATAAACAGAAGGAAGTAGGTAGAGAAGGAGACAGTTGCAGAAGCAAGAGTGCCATGCATATATACATGGAGGAGAGAGTGAGTGAGAGGGTGACAGTAGGCAGGCGGTGATGGAAGATGGAGCTATATACATATGAAAGGGTCAGATTATGGAAGACTTTTTAAGCCAAGCAATGGAATTTGGACTGAGAGCCATGGAGAGCCAGTGATGGATTTTTGCGGTGAGTGACACAGTCAGACAAAATCTCATTTCAGAAAGATCACTCTTACTTGCAATAGAATCCATTGGAAGAAGAGAAGAACTGAGTCAGAGAGAATTGATGGGAGGCTGATACAGTGATCCAGATTAAGACATGATACAGGCTTGGGCTAAGGTGATGGTGCGTGCGTGCTAGGTCGCTTTGTGTCTGACTCTTTGTGACCCCATGGACTGTAGCCCCCCAGGCTTCTCTGTCCATGGGATTCTCCAGGCAGGAATACTGGAGTGGGTTGCCATTTCCTTCTCCAAGGTGACAGTAGGAAAAAGATATAGAATTAAGAGATATTTACAGTCATGGCAAGTAAGTTTTATTAAGCCATTGTGCTTCCCAAGTGTGCTAGTGGTAAAGAATCCTCCTGCCAATGCAGGAGACATAAGAGGTGTGAGATCGATCCCTGGGTTGGGAAGATCCCCTGGAGCAGGGCATGGCAACCCACTCCCGTATTCTTGCCTGGAGAGTCCCATGCACAGAGGAACTTGGGGGGCTATAGTCCATAGGGTTGCAAAGAGACAGACATGGCTGAAGTGACTTACCACGCATGGTTAAGTTGAGTGAGGGAGCTGGGAGTCAATCATTACTTCCAGCTTTCTGGCCTGGGCAAAGTGTGTGGATAGCATTCCATCTGTTAGAAGTTCAGGGAAGAGGAGGCAGGAAGAGGATGAGTTAAGCTTTAGACTTGGGGTGCTTGTAGGACAACCAGGTAGGGATGTGTACCCAGCAGATAGTAAGTAATACATGTTGGGAGATCAGAATAAGGGGCGGGACTGCCACTAGCATCATGGAGGCTGAAACCATGAGAATACTGTTGTTGTTCAGTCTCTAAGTTGTGTCTGACTCTTTGCAACCCCATGGACTGCAGCACACTAGGCTTCCCTGTCCTTCATTATCTCCTTGAGTTTACTCAAACTCATTTCCAGTGAGTCAGTGATGCCATCCAACCATCTCATCCACTGTTGCCCCCTTCTCCTCCTGCCCTCAGTCTTTCCCAGCATCAGGATATTTTTCCAACACCCTGGACTGAATGGAAATATTGGACTGAATTTATTTCTTAAAATGAAATTTGAAACAATGGAATAAATAAATAATGGAAAGAAGTTATCCTTGTGACAAGCAGATGGAAGAGAGAACCAGCCATGGGATGGGCCTTGTTTTCTTTCTCTGTGACCACATAGGTATTTCACCTAGTGAGGACTCTCTGATCTAGTTGGGTTAAAATGAAGATGGGAAAATACTCTGGGAAGCCATAGACATTATGCAGTTCAAGATCAGTAGATTTTAAAAGATATTGTATTTTGCTTTCTTTGTAGCCAAGCTAATTTGTAGCATGTATAGTCTCAGTTCAGTTCAGTTCAGTTGCTCAGTCGTGGCCGACTCTTTTCAACCTCGTGGACTGCAGCACACCAGGCTTCCCTGTATACCACCAACTCCCAGAGTTTACTCAAACTCATGTGCATTGAGTCGGTGATGCCATCTAACCATCTCATCCTCTGTTGTCCCCTTCTCCTCCTGCCTTCAACCTTTCCCAGCATCAGGGTCTTTCCAAATGAGTCAGTTCTTCGCATCAGGTGGCCAGAGTACTGGAGTTTCAGCTTCAGCATCAGTCCTTCCAATGAATATTAAGGACTGATTTTCCTTAGGATGGACTGGTTGGATCTCCTCGCAGCCCAAGGGACTCTCAAGAGTCTTCTCCAGCACCACAGTTCAAAAGCATCAATTCTTCAGCACTCAGCTTTCTTTATAGTCCAACTCTCACATCCATACATGACTACTGGAAAAACCATAGCCTTGACTAGATGGACCTTTGTTGGCAAAGTAATGTCTCTGCTTTCTAATATGCTATCTAGGTTGATCATAACTTTTCTTCCAAGGAGCAAGTGTCTTTTAATTTAATCACTGCAGTCACCATCTGTAGTGATTTTGGAGCCCCCCAAAATAAAGTCTGTCACTGTTTTCATTGTTTCCCCATCTATTTGGTATGAAGTGATGGGACCAGATGCCATGATCTTAGTTTTCTGAAGGTTGAGCTTTAAGCCAACTTTTTCACTCTCCTCTTTCACTTGCATCAAGAGGCTCTTTAGTTCTTCATGTTCTGCCATAAGGGTGGTGTCATCTGCTTATCTGAGGTTATTGATATTTCTCCCAGCAATCTTGATCCCAGCTGTGCTTCTTCCAGCCCAGCATTTCTCATGATGTACTCTGCATATAAGTTAAATAAGCAGGGTGACAATATACATCCTTGACGTACTCCTTTTCCTATTTGGAACCAGTCTGTTGTTTCATGTCCAGTTCTAACTTTTGCTGCCTGACCTGCATACAGATTTCTCAGGAGGCAGGTAAGGTTGTCTGGTATTCCCATCTCTTTAAGAATTTTCCAGTTTGTTGTGATCCACACAGTCAAAGGTTTTGGCACAGTCAATAAAGCAGTAGATGTACAGTAGATGTAGAGTCTCAGTGAGTGTATAATCTGAAGGCCAAGTAACCAAAACTAGTTTTAAAGAGAGAGAAAGAAGGTTGGTTTCCTGCCTCAGTGAAGACATCAACATTAACATGGCCACAAAAAGTGAAAATAATTTTCTCAGAATTGCTGACCTAATCCATGACTGGGCCCATTGTTCTCAGTTTTTGAGACCCTTAATCCCAATACAGTCAACTGTCTTTGAATAGCTCCTGGCAAGATACTCAAAAGCAGTAGTATATTTTTGAGATTAATCCTTTGTCTGTTTCTTCATTTGCTATTATTTTCTCCCAATCTGAGGGCTGTCTTTTCACCTTACTTATAGTTTCCTTTGTAGTGCAAAAGCTTTTACGTTTCATTAGGTCCCATTTGTTTAGTTTTGCTTTTATTTCCAATATTCTGGGAGGTGGGTCATAGAGGATCTTGCTGTGATTTATGTCGGAGAGTGTTTTGCCTATGTTCTCCTATAGGAGTTTTATAGTTTCTGGTCTTACATTTAGATCTTTAATCCATTTTGAGTTTTTTGTGTATGGTGTTAGTGAAGCTCAATTCCAGAAAAATAAATGACCCAATCAAAAAATGGGCCAAAGAACTAAACAGACATTTCTCCAAAGAAGACATACAGATGGCTAACAAACACATGAAAAGATGCTCAACATCACTCATTATTAGAGAAATGCAAATCAAAACCACATTGAGGTACCATTACACGCCAGTCAGGATGGCTGCTATCCAAAAGTCTACAAGCAATAAATGCTGGAGAGGGTGTGGAGAAAAGGGAACCCTCTTACACTGTTGGTGGGAATGCAAACTAGTACAGCCGCTATGGAAAACAGTGTGGAGATTTCTTAAAAAACTGGAAATAGAACTGCCATATGACCCAGCAATCCCACTTCTGGGCATACACACTGAGGAAACCAGATCTGAAAGAGACACGTGCACCCCAATGTTCATCGCAGCACTGTTTATAATAGCCAGGACATGGAAGCAACCTAGATGCCCATCAGCAGATGAATGGATAAGGAAGCTGTGGTACATATACACCATGGAATATTACTCAGCCATTAAAAAGAATTCATTTGAATCAGTCCTAATGAGATGGATGAAACTGGAGCCCCTTATACAGAGTGAAGTAAGCCAGAAAGATAAAGAACATTACAGCATACTAACACATATATATGGAATTTAGAAAGATGGTAACGATAACCCTATATGCAAAACAGAAAAAGAGACACAGAAATACAGAACAGACTTTTGAACTCTGCGGGAGAAGGTGAGGGTGGGATGTTTCAAAAGAACAGCATGTATATTATCTATGGTGAAACAGATCACCAGCCCAGGTGGGATGCATGAGACAAGTGCTCGGGCCTGGTGCACTGGGAAGACCCAGAGGAATCGGGTGGAGAGGGAGGTGGGAGCGGGGATCGGGATGGGGAATCTGTGTAAATCTATGGCTGATTCATAAAAAGAAAAAGAAAAAAAAAAAAAGCAGTAGTAAATTTTAGTGTAAAATATGATCCATTTCTCAATCTTGTATCTAGGAAGTACTGTTACACATCTCTGCTCACCCAGTGTAGTCCTAATTGCCATAGTCCTCCCACCTCACAAATGCCAGGCTGGTGTCAGAATGGATAGAGCACTCACAGGAAGATTCTCTCCATCAACCCTGTTCTGACAGCACCACAGAACCTATTGCATATTCTACCTTTGCTGTAAGCTGAGCTACTCTTCACATGAATAGGACGTAAGTGCATGCCAGGCATCTACATTATGCAATGGAGACCACCACTGCGTTTCAGAGAGAAGAATTCAGACTTAAATGATGGGGCCAGAAGTCACACTTGGAGTTTCCAATTGTTCTTTCAGTCCCCCCAAAGCTTGCAGCTTTCATGAGAAGCTTTTTCCAAAAGCAAGCTATGCTAACATTTTTTTTTTAACTTAGCAAAAATGTCCTTTGGCAACTCAAAGGCACATTGAAAGCAGGAATGTGAAAAAGTAACGATCCTTCAGTGGGTGTTCCAGGCTTGATTTCTGACACTATGAATTTAATGCCTATCCAGGTGTGTGCACAAACCAGAGTGGCCAATATGGTTTAAGCTCAAACTTTTCTGCAGTAGTCAGTGGCTCAGAGAAAGAAACAAGGCTGTGCATCTCCTATATATTCAGCTACTGCTGGGCAGGTGCTCAGAGTTCTACTTGAGAAGTTGAGAGAGTCTGGGATTGTCCTTGGAAGAATCAGTAGTTTAAGAACTGAGTTGCTGTTTGGTTCCCAGGCTGAGTCTCCTTCTTAGCATCACAGGTGGTGAAGAGGGAACTATTATTAAAGTCAAAGTGTACCTCTTGGTCCAGAAGTAACAACAATGATGAAAAATTAAGAGTCTCCTTCTATAATAAGCCCTGCGCTGGTGCTTTATAACCTGTGATGCAGGTGTTATTATTCTTCCTATTTCACAGATGGGGAAGATGAGGCACAGGGAGAGTACTTGCTCAGGTTCACACATTTGATCAGTGGACTTGAACCCAGGTCCACCTGACTCCACAGCCTGTTGTCCTACCCTCATGTTATGCTAGAAAAGAGAAGGGTGACACAGAGCAGAGCATGGTTTTACCCTGATACAAGTATCATTACTCTAGGTTTCTTTCTATTACCGTTTGCATGGAATACCATTTTCCATCCCCTCCCTTTCAGTCTGTTTGTGTCTCTAGATCTGAGGTGAGTCTCTTGTAGGCAGCATATACACAGAACTTGATTTTATATCCATTCAGCTAGTCTGTGTCTTTTGATTGGAGCATTTATTCTGTTTATGGATAAGGTAATTATCAGTACGCGTGCTCTTATTACCATTTTGTTAATTGTTTTGGATTTGTTTTTTGTAAGTCTCTTTTTTCCCCTTTCTTTTTCTTTTGTTCTCGTGTGATATGATGCCTATCTTTAATGTTATGTTTGGATTCCATTTTTTGTATATGTGTGTGTATCAATATGGCCTTCCTTGATGGCTCAGTGGAAGAATCTGCCTGCTAACGCAGGAGACATGGGTTCAATCCGTGGTCCAGGAAGATCCCCTGGAGAAGGGAATGGCAACCCACTCCAGTATTCTTGCCTGGGAAGCCCCATGGACAGAGGAACCTGGTGAGCTATAGTCCATGGGGTCGCAAAGAGTTCAACATGACTTCGAGACTGAGCAACAACAACAGCAACTTCTCTATTAGAGATTTGTTTGTGTTTGTGTATTATAGATTTTTGTATAGCAGTATATAGAAATACATGATTAAGTTTCTGATATCCTAATTTCCAATTCATTTTAAAAACCCTGAATTTGTACTGTCCTCTTAACTAGTGTTTTTTTCTCTTTTGTTGAAATATAGTTAATTTACAATGTTGTGTTAATTTCAAGTATAAAAGTGATTTAGTTAAGCACACACACATGCACACACATACTCTTTTTCAGATTCTTTTCCATTGTAGGTTATTACATGATATTGAGTAAAAGGATACATGAACCCCAGTGTTCATTGCAGCACTGTTTACAATTGTCAGGACACGGAAGCGATGTAAATGGCCATCAAAAGAGCACTGGATAAAGAAGATGTAGTACATATATACAATGGAATATTACTCAGCCATAAAAAGAATGAAATAATGCCATTTGTAGCAAGAAGGGTAGACCTAGAGATTGTCATACTGAGTGACATAAATCAGAGAAAGACAAATGTTGTGATATCACTTATATATGGAACCTAAAAAATAATGATACAAATGAGCTTATTTGAACAAAGCAGAAATAGACTCACAGAATTAGAAAACAAATATGGTTTCCAAACTTATGGTTTCTGACATAGTTGGGTGTGGTGTCTGGGTGTCCTAAAGCTTGCATTTGTCTACTAGTGGGCAAGGCCAGGGACCAACTGGTCCCAGGGTAGGGTCTGCTTGCTATAAGTGGGCTGGTTCCACAGCTGTGGGATTGTGGTTTTCTTGCCTTTGATGTCTGCTTCCTGGTGAGTGAGGCTGGCCTAGAGGTTAGTGCAGGCTTCCTGGAGGGCATGGCTGTTGCTTGCCCACTGATGGGTGAGAGTCTTGGCGCTCTAGTGGGCAGGACCATATCTAGGGGCATGTCTTGAGATGACTGTGGGCTCAAAAAGTCTTTAGGCAGCCTCTTCACTCATGGGTGGGGCTGTGTCCCCACCCAGTTTTTTGTTTGGCCTGAGGCATCCCAGCACAGGCTTTTGAGTGGGACCTGGTCTTGGCTCTAGTGAGCCAATGGTACCTCCGGCACCGGCCTTTTTAAATGGCCTCAGCTCCAGGCTTGGTGAGAGAGCTGTAGGTGTTGTTCCCAAGGTAGCCTGATTGAACTGAAGACATCAACAGATAGATAGGCAGGCAGGGGAGATGACCACCAAGTCAGCTCTCTAGGCTGACAGTTGAGGGCAACACAAAGAGAAGGGAATATTTCTGCCACCCAGACAAGCATTCCTGTTCTTGCTTTTTATGTTGGTGACTATGGATGAGACAGGGCAGTAGCTGGAAGTCTACCAGCACAGGTGATATCATACAGTGTAGCAGGAGCTGTAGGAACAATAAGGCTGGCTTCACTCTTGGCTTGACTCTGGAGAGAGTCACTGTTAAAGAGACAGATGTGAGTCATGACTGTTCTGAGTCATTTCAGGGAACCCAAAATATGAGGTACTGACTTGAGTGGGGGCTGGGGCACTGGAGATTTTGCTCCAGGAAACCCCTTTATCTTGTTTAGCACAGACTATCCAGATTGGCTTTTGTGTTCCTTAAACCTACCAGCCTGTTCCCATCTCATGGCTGTGCCACAACTCTGCCCAGAACTCCACCTAGAGAACAGAACTTCTTCTTGGTCTTCCTGTCTTAGTTTTGAGGCCACCGCTTTAGGAAGGCACCTTCTCATCAAGTCAGCAGCCTTTTCTCAGTGCCCATGCCCAAGTCACCTCAGCCACATAACCCTGCTTTCTCTACCCACAGCACTGAAATTATTAATACTCTTCCATTTGTTTGTTTACCTATGTTTAGTATCTCTCCTCCTTCCTTGGAATGTAGGTTCCATTTCTTCAGGGACTTTGTCTACTTCACTCAAGGCTGTCCTCTAGCACACAGAACCATGCCTCATTTAGTAAATGCTCAAGACGTTCTACTTGAATTAATGGATGAATGAATCAATGAATAGAATATAGAGGTGTTGTTTTCAAGCTTACAACCTTTTAGTGCTACCAAGCCACCAGGGCTTCCCTGGTGGCTCAGTCAGTAAAGAATCTGCCTGCAATGTGGGAGACCCGGGTTCGATCCCTGGGTTGGGAAGATCCCCTGGAGGAGGGCATGGCAACCCACTTCAGTATTCTTACCTGGAAAATTGAGAATTCCATGGACAGAGAAGCCTGGTGGGCTACAGTCCATGGGATTGCAGTCGGACATGACTGAGTGACTAAGCAGAAGCCTTCAATGGCTGGAGGAAATCTGTGTTCCCAAATGTCTAAGGGCAGAACTATCAGAAACCGAATGAGAGGAAGAAGGGAATAATCAGGTATGGCACCTTTCATGAGCTAAGGTAATTGCATATGTCACCTAGCTGCTGTGGGTGAAGGAATGTAGGTATAGGTTATATAGGCAGTAAGTGTAGCGAGCAGAGGTGTGCACTCAGGTGCTAGTGATTTTCATTTTTTTAAAAAAATATTTATTTATTTACTTATTTGGCTGTGCTGGGTCTTAGTTGTGGCATGTGAACTCTTAGTTGCAGCATGTGGCATCTAGTTCCCTGACCAGGGATCAAACCTGGGCCCCCTGCATTGGGAGTGCAGAATCTTATCCACTGCACCACCAGGGAAATCCCTCCACTGCTTTTTCCATGCAAACCGAGGGTTAGGGACAGAGGGCCAAGTAGAATTCTAAGTATTCTGTTATTGATCCTACTTTGCAAATTGAACAGAGAAAGTTTTGGTAATTGGCGTAAAGTCACAGCTAAAAAAGCAGGAATAAGCTCCAAAATCCATGTTCCTAATCACTGGAATATAATGGCATCTTTCATAACATGTTAAGGGGCTTCCAAGGAGGTGTGACAGTCAATCTAGGACTATCAAGATGTGAGGGGGGCATGGGAAGGGCCTTCTAACCAAGCAGATCTGTCTGAGCTATAGCCTGCCATGGCCTTCCTTCCTGTCTCCTGACATTCTTACTGATCTGCCTGAAATCTATATAGTCTTGGAATTGTTGCTGCTTCTGATTTCTGGGCAAATGACAGAGTGGTGGCTGGAGTAAACAGGTTTCATGCAGGCCATGCCTTCTCTTTGAATCATTCTCTTTGCTGTCTCTGAGATAGGTTCATGGGGGTCCTAAGTGTAGTCTGAAACATGCAGAGCCAGGAGGTCTAGCTTGGAGGTTCTGCCCTACAAAGGGTGGAGACAGTGCCCACCGTGTGGGTGCTGTGTCATAGGACCCTATTTGCATGTGTAACAATTAAATAGCCTCCCAGCAGCCAGGCTGCCAGCGGGCTCACACCCCATTGCAATATAATCACATCTAATCTCATTGAGCTCTGCTCAAAATAGCCATAATTGGTGGTTTTATCCAAATCAATAAAGACAGCTTCTACATATTGATTATCATCCAGGGTATAAAATCATCATCAGTTACCTGGAAAAGAGAAGCAGGCTGCCAAGGGAAAAGGTCAGATATTCCATTTGAACAGGGGAGGGAAGGAGGGAGGGAGGAGGCGGAACCAGCGAATTTTAAGGCAATAGTATCAAATTACCTGAAAATGCACACAGTGTATTCTTGTAATTTGCAACAACAGAGATCCCAGAAATAGGTCAGTCATTTAAGTGAGTCTTCAAGTCTTTTCTCTGGATGATGCACTGAGTGAGCTTGCTCGTGTTAGCTTAAAGGGGCTGAGGCCAACCAAGGCAGGGAGAGCCACAGGGCTCCTTCCTTCTTGCATTTTACATTTTCAGTCAAACAGATGGCTCCACCCATTTTCTTGTATCCTATTAACAACCAACAGAGATTCTTGGTCACTGTCATCAGTGACAATGTGAAAAGTCATGAGGGGAAATGTGACTAGACCAGTCCATCTGAACCCCAGGGGCAGAGGGTGGAGATGCTCTCTGCCAAAATGAGTTGGAAGGCGTTTTTTGCAATGGTCAAAGAAGAAGGAGCCTGCCCACTTCTAGAGGTTATATTTCTAACCACAGTGTTTAAAATGAACTGGTTCTGTTATTTATTGTAAGACGGAGCTCATTATTCTATTCTTCTTTCTAGAAAATATTAAAACAAAATTTGCTTTAAATGATTCAATATCATTCATGAAAAACACAGTGCAAAGAAGATAATCCATTCATAATCATTTTATTGCAACATATAAAAACTGGTCTTGAGTAATTCTTGAGTCCAGTGTCCTCTTCTGTTAAATGAAGACAGCAGTGATGTCATCTTCCACATAGGGCTTTTATACAGAATTTAAATATATATATATATAAGAAGAAATAGATGGAAGTCAACAAATAACTACAAAATTTCCTTTTAAAAATTATGTCAGTTCTCTTAAAGTTTTTAATCCATATAACTATCATTTTTATACAGCTATACTTATTATAGAAATATTATCGGTATCTCCTTTAATTCTCCTCACCTAGCTCTTTGTTCATAAATATGCCTGTTGTAAGAGCTGTATAAAATTCTGGTAAATGGATATTTATTTCATTCATCTCCATTTGTGAGATAGTATCTTTCTATGATAGATATTATCTCAGTGAATGTCTCGGGCACACAAAGCATTCTTCCTTTTGGATTATTTTCTCAATATAATGTGAAGTGGGATTTGGGGGTCAAAGGTATTGATTGTGTTACTGTAGGAACTACCAGTAGAAAGTTTAACCTGCAAGGAAACCATACCAATAATCTTATTCTGAGAATGATAGTCAAAGTCAAAGTTGGTTTAATATTAGTTAGAAAATCAGTACAGTTTCCATCTTGTAGGTGACTTGGAGAGGATATTTAAGAACAGACACATAAAGCAGTCAAACACTAAACTAATCATCTTCACCTACTTTGATGTTATTGAGGAAAAATAGGCTAGTCAACAATATTCATGCGTGTTCTAGGCTGGATGGTTGTACCCTACCAGTGGAGGCTGTACTACTAGAGGGACCAAGGTGTGAGAGAGGAGGTGTGTAGTTTGTTGGAACAGAATCTGGAACTGGCTGACTCTTAATGAAGATTAATTGTGTCATGTCCACTAATGACTCCCAGGTTTTTTTTTTTTTATCTCTGAAAGTAGAGGATCCCAGCACTCAATTTGATGTGATGGTTACATGGGATTTCTGCCAGGTAAAGATTTGACTTCCCTTCTTCCTTTCAAGGAGGCAGGGAGAGGGGGCAGATTTTAACCTTTACCTGTTGCATTTTTATTTAACTTAATTATAACAATTATAATTGTGCATGAACTCCTAGGGGATTTTTGGTTTATGAATAATGACTAAATTTTTAGCATTTTGGAATGTCAAATAATAAAACAAAATTAGCAGAATAAAACAAGAGAATAAAATAGGATCACCAAAGGCTTTTTTTTTTTTTTTTTGCCTTAGATTGTAAACTAAAGTGCTCCTAGATGGCCATATTTAATACAAGCCTAGAAAGTGAGTAGTCTTCCAAGTATATGGTTACGAAGAAATAGAACAGAGCAACAGCTGCTGAACTGCTGGTACGGGGGCCAGGCGTTCAACCTTAGTTCCTGTCTCTCCTCTCTCTGTACATTTTCCCTGGATTATGAGATCTACTGCCATGACTTCAGTTCTCCTCTCTATGTAAGTGACTCTAGAGTCCCCATCTCCATCTAAGACCTCTCTCAGGTTCCAGACTGGTAGGGACATGACTTAGCGACTGAACAACAACAACAATAAAGGAACGTCCATCTCCCTGGTTATGCAATTGGATATCCCTTGAGTGCCTGATGCTGGGAGGGATTGGGAGCAGGAGGAGAAGGGGACGACAGAGGATGAGATGGCTGGATGGCATCACCGACTCGATGGACATGAGTTTGAGTAAACTCTGGGAGTTGGTGATGGACAACGAGGCCTGGCGTACTGCAGTCCATGGGGTTGCAAAGAGTCGGACGCGACTGAGCGACTGAACTGAACTGAACTGAGTGCCTGTAATTCAACTAAACTTTTTGACCTCCTCCATATCTTATCTGCTAAAAACATCATACCCATAACTTCCTTCCAAGTGCTTCTCTTATGTCTTTGAAGTTTTTACAAATGGCTCCACCATCCACCCAGTCACCCAGTCAGACCAGGGATTTATCCTTCTCTCCTTCTTCCCTCTTATGTTCAAGCCATCACCAATTTACCCAGTTTTATCTGCTCAGTGTCACTGTGATTCACCCTCTCCTCTCAATCTCTGTAATCTCTGCTCTGAGTTGCTTTCTGTCTCTGGCCTGGGCCAGGCTAATGACTTCAATGGCCTCCCTGTTTCCAGCCTTGACTCTGTTTGGTCTGTCTTTGTTTTGCTGTTAAAATTAATATTGAATAAACAAAGATTACCATGTACCTTCCTTGCTTAAACCTTCTCAATGATTTAACATGAAATGTAAGGAGGTCAGTCCATAACATGCTCATGTGTGTGTAAAGGACTGAATGAGTATAAAAAACTGATAGAACTCCTTCACTCACAGGACCCTTCATGAACTGCTTCTGCCTCCCTTTGTAGCCATATTTCCTGTCATCTCTAACCCACTGCTTTATATACTAGTTGTTTCACAAATATACCTTATTGCATCACTTCTCTGGGCAGGCCTGGAAAGCTTTTCCTCATTTGGATAATTTTTAGACTTCCTTTGGGATTCAGGTTATGTGTCCCTTCCTCTGGCTCATCATAAATTTTCCTCAAACACTTTAATTATCCTACTATGTGCCAGGAACTGTGATAAGTGCTGGGAACAAAATGGCGAGTTAGATCATGTCTGTCCTTGAGAAGAGAGAACAAACAGATAAGGAGATGGACATGAAAACAAATAAATATCATCCATTCATCGAAAGAAGTACTCTTTACGGAGGTGATAAATGGAGATTATTAGGGTGGACCTTAATCCATATTGCTTGGAGTCCTTCTAAAAAGAGGACATTTGGGCACAGACACAAAGAGAGGGATAACAGTGTGAAGACACAGAGAGAAGACCACCATCTATAAGCCAAGGAGAGTAGCCTGGAACAGATTCGTCTCTCATGACCCTCAGAAAGAATCGGCACCATCAAAAGAAGGAAATGGTGAACAAGAAGGAGGAGAAACACAAAATTGAGTTTATCCACTCTACCTGTAGAAATTGAGGCATTGGTGGTTAAAAAAAAATGCCTAAGGAAATGGACCAACATGTGTAAAAACTTGGAAGTAGGAAACAAATTGGTGGGGTGATGTTATGGGTTGAATTGTGTCCCCCTAAATTCATATATTGAGGTCATAGTCCCCAGCACACAGGATGTGACCAGATTTGGAAACAGGGTCTTTACAGAGGTGATAAATGGAGATTATTAGGGTGGACCTTAATCCATATTGCCTGAAGTCCTTCTAAAAAGAGAACATTGGGCACAGACACAAAGAGAGGGATAACAGTGTGAAGACACAGGGAGAAGACCACCATCTATAAGCCAAGGAGAGTAGCCTGGAACAGATTCATCCCTCATGACCCTCAGAAGGAATCAGCACCTTGATCTTGAAATTCTAGCCTCTGGAATTTGTAGGACAATACATTTCTGTTGCTTAGGCATCTAGTCTGTAGTCCTTTGTCACAGAGGCTTTAATAAACTAATACACGTGGTACTGTATTGGGGTTTGAAGATGGTAAGAATGGTCACCGCTGAGAACAAATTATGAGAAGTCTTATAATGATACACTAAAGTTTCCTTTTCCAATTAAAGTTTGGAAATCTACTTTGTCAGTGATGAGAGCAACAAGGACTATTAAGCAACTTAAGACTGAGTTTGAGAGAACGCATTCTGTTGGGCAGGCAGAGGAGGGGTCGGGGTGGTGAAGCATGGGGAATGGTTGACTACAAAGGAATTGTGGTAATAGTTCAGATGGGAGGGCTGAGAGCTTAGCGCAAGCCAGTGGCTGGGGGTTGCAGAAGATTAAACAGTATTAAAAAAAAAAAAATTATGAGGGAACATGGGCAGGACTCAGGAATTTGACCTGATGTGTGAGTGAATGGCACTGCCGAATGGCTTTGATTGCATTTGTCTTTATATTATATAGGGCAAACTGAACTATGCCTGAAAGTACAAGTAAAAAAGACCAGTCAAAGAACTCCACTTCCTCCAAAAGAGTCTCCAACCCTGATTTAGACATCATGGCTTGATCCTGACACTTTGGAGTCATAATCCTAATCCTTCAGTATTGAAAACAATTGGAATTTATTATAATTGATGATGTATAAAGCCTACAAACAAACGAAACTATTAAAAAAGGCTCCCAAGAGAATAATAAAACCTCATTGGACTTACTTCATTCCGAAGACAGCAAAGAACATTCTTTCTTCTTCCCTTTCTGCCTTCATTCATCTTTTCCTTCTTTTCCTCTTTTCTCCTTTCAACAAATAATTCCTGAGCTCCAACTTCTTGTGAGGTGCTACATTAAATGCTGGGCTACATAGAAAACAAACAAAGCTTTGTGTAACGAGTTTATGATTTACTGGAGAGACATGTATAAACCCAGAATCACGGTCTAGTGGGTTAAGAGATGTAGGCATCCTGAACTGCTGGGAAATGCCTGCTCTGACTGAGGGTTTGGGAAAGACTTCCCACAGGTGGTGACTCTTGACCTAGATCTTGAAGGCGGTAGGGAAGGACTCAAAGTTCTGGAGAGTGGGAGAGTGTGGCTATCTTGGGGGAAATGCACACAGTTGTGTGACTGCTGAGTCAGAGTAGACAGAAGCCAAGGGAAGAGGTTGGAAGGACAGCATAGAGGTCTGAGCTTGCAAGCCTAACATTTTGTCCCCAAAATCACCAGTATAGACCATGTACCAGAAAACTTTTTGGCCACACTGCTTGGCATGTGGGATATTGGTTCCCCAACCAGGGATCGAATCTGTGCTCCCTGCAGTAGATGAGCAGAGTCTTAACCACTAGACAGCCAGGGAAGTCCCAAACTTGTTTTTAAATTGAAATATAGTTGATTTACAATGTTGTGTTAGTTTCTGGTATACAGCAAAATGATTCAGATATATATTCATTCCCATTATAATTTAAGATATTGAGTATAATTCCTGTGTTATGTAGTAGGTCCTTGTTGTTTATCTATTTTATATACAGTAGTTTGTATCTGCTAAACCTAAACCCCTAATTTATCCCTCCTAACCCTTTCCCTTTGGTAACAAGAAATTGGTTTTCTATGTCTGTGGGCCTGTTTCTGTTTGGTAAATAAGTTCATTTGTATCATATTTTAGATCGCACATAATATCCTATGGTTCCACATAAGTAATATCCTATGATATTTGTCTTTCTCTGTCTGACTTACTTCACTTAGTGTGATAGCTTTAGGTCCACCCATGTTGCTGCACATGGCATTATTTCATTCATTTTTATGGCCAAGTAATATTCCATTGTATATATGTACCACATATCCTGTATCCATTCATCTGTCAATTGACATGTAGGTTGCTTCCATGTCTAGGCTATTGTGAATAGTGTTGATGTGAACATTGGGGTGCATGTATCTTTTTGAATTAGAGTTTTTTTCTGGATATATGCCCAGGAGTAGGATTGCTGAATCAGAAAATTTTTGATTCCAGAAAGGAGAGAGGATTTTCCAGACACTCTTCTCAATCATTCAGCCTTCAAAATAATCCCAATAAGATTGTAGGCAAAGAAATGAATCTAAACTCAGAGAGCTTTGCTAGAGCAACAAATTCTAACCACAGTCCTGAAAAATTCTTAGGTCTCTCTGTGGAAAACTGACCAACCTCCTTGGAGGCTCTGTTAGCTTTTTTGTGAGGCAGCATTATATGGTGGGAAAGCTATAGAATTTGGATAGGAGTTGTTGCCCAGTGACTCACCCCCTTGCCACCAGGATAAGTTTCTTTGTTCCCCTGAGCCTTCTGTGCTTCCTCAGAAGTCCTCATACCCTGGCCTTCAGTTCACCTCTCCTCAGGGAACCTGCAGCCACTGCGGGACTCAGGGTTCTCAGGAAATGCCCACACACAGCGAGAGAGAAAGAGAAGTGGACTCCAGTCTCTTCAGGGGTGGGTGCCAGGGCCACCAGCTGGAGTTACAATGAAAGCTTTGGGGGAAGCAGAGCATGGCTTCGGCCAGCTTCCTGGGTGAAGTAAAGAATTCAGCAAATCAAAGTGTCCGGTCTGTAGCCTTTGGCTCCAACAGGGCCGTTCTAGTCAAAAGACACCATCCAGGCCTGGAAAATCACAGCCTGGAGCAGTCACAGGGCACCAGTGCAAGGAGGAAGCTTGCAGATCGTTGAGTCAAATGCTTGCTTTGCCTAGAGAGGAAACCAGGCCTGGGAGAGTCTGGGGACTCAGCTCATCAAGCATCAGTACCTTGTTAATTCCCATCCTTAGGAGCTTCATTAGTGGAAACCTAGTGTTGGGAAAAAATAAATCCTACTCAACCTGAGCAATTGGTGTGTTCCTTATACTTTGGTCATGCAAAACATAATTACAGTTAGTATTGTCAGGTAGACATTAGTATCGTCAGGTAGTATTTCGCAAGAGTCGGACACGACTTAGCGACAAAACCACCTAAACCACCATCATTGTCAGGTAAGATACAGGGAACCCAGACAAAGCTGAATTTCTGGTGAACGAGAAATTTTTTTTGTGTGTAAATAGGTCCAAGATATCATATGGGACATCCTACACTAAAGGTACTCAGTTTTTAAAAACAGAAATTCAAATTTAACTTGGCATCTTATTATTTTTATTTTTGCAGTGTCTAGCAGCCCTAATCATAGGGTTATTTCAACATCCATCCTAACTCTGACTGCCAGCAAGCTTTAAGACATATGTCTTTTATTGCCTCCTGACAGGACTTTATGCTGTGCACTTTGCTTTATCTTTCCTTCCCATTTGTTTATATTCCCTTCACTGTCTTTGGGCTTCCCTTGTGGCTCAGCTGGTAAAGAATCCACCTGTAATGTGGGAGACCTGGGTTCGAACCCTGGATTGGGAAGAGCCCTGGAGAAGGGAATGTCTACCCACTCCAGTATTCTTGCCTGGAGAATTCCATGAACTGTATAGTCCATGTGGTAGCAAAGAGTTGGACATGACTGAGTGACTTTAACTTTTCACTTTCTATATTTTAAAAAAAAACCTAATTGTCATAAGTATCGCAGTAAGCCACATCAAAAACTTTGCTTGTATACGATTTAAAAAAATAGCAGAACACAAGATCAGGTAATTATTAAGGGCCAGACTTTGTACTGGATCCTGCAGATGTTAATATGAATAATAACTACTATTTGAACTCAAAAACCTTAGTCAAGTAGAGGAAATAGTCATTTATGTAAGCAACCAGAACATAGAGACATGAATGATGAATGTGGCCCAAGGTCACACAGCTAGTTGGTAGCAGAACCAAGATGTATTTCATGAAGTTATATTTCAGGAAGGTGGATAGCCGGCGACTCTTTTATATATATCTACCTAAATGCCTGCAGGACAGTGCATTGGACTCTGATTGTTTGGCTTTCCCAGCACTCATCCTTTTTCTGGAAGTAACCCCACCCCCACTTGGGGGCAAAATTTCTTGCCCCCTTACTTAAACTTTGTTATAGGAATAGGAGTTGACACTTAGAGAAAGTGTTTCTCCACCCAGACTGTTGTTTCTCCACAGTCTGGGTGATTGACTCAGAGTATGGACACATGATCCAAGTCAGGCCAGAGGTCTTCCCCAGAATTTCCAAATTGGAACAAGAAAAAGGCAGTCCCTTTCTGGTGGCAATGATGCAAAAATAAGTATCATCCACATTGTGTGGAGGAAGCGTGGCTGAACGCATCCAGGTAAGATGCAGTGCAGAACCACAGAGGCAAATGATGAGAAAGCTCTTGCAACAAGTGAGTTTTTAATTTCAGCTATTTTTTAAAATTTTTATTTATTTATTTGGCTGGGTTGATGTTGCTGTTCAGGCTTTTCTCTAGTTGGGGTGAGCAGGGGGCTACTCTCTCGTTGCGGCGCACAGGCTTCCCATTGTGGTGCCTTCCCTTGTTATGGAGCATGGGCTCAAGCATTCAGGATTCAGGAGTGTTGACTCGCGGGCTCAGTAGTTATAGCTCCTGGGCTCTAGAGCACTTGCTTAGTTGCTGTGGCACACGGGCACAGTTGTCCCTCTGCGTGTGGGATCTTTCCAGCCCAGGGATTGAACTCTTGTCTCCTGCACTGGCAGGCAGATTCTTTACCACTGAGCTACCAGGAAAGCCCAATTTCAGCTATTCTTAAAGCTTAGCGGAAAGTCTGCTTCATCTATTCAGCCTAGAATAATTGTGTTTCTATTCTGTTGTGTTTCTCTTCTAGCCTAGAGTTGTGTTTCTGTCACTTGTAACCAAAAGGGCTTAAGCTAGTAGAGATGGTTTGAGTTGAATTTTGTTTTTATTTGTCAGTTGCTAGGTTATGTCTGACTCTGTGACCCTATGGACTGCAGCACACCAGGCTTCCCTGTCCTTCACTATCTCCTCAAGTTTTCTCAAATTCACGTCCATTGAGTCAGTGATGCTATCCAACCATCTCATCCTCTACCATCCTCTTCTCCTCTTGCCTTCTATCTTTCCCAGCATCAGGGTCTGGGTCAGCTCTTCATATTAGATGGCCAAAGTATTGGAGCTTCAGCATCAGCATCAGTCCTTTCAATGAATATTCAGGGTTGATTTCCTTTAGGATTGACTGGCTTGATCTCCTTGCAGTCCAACGGACACTCAAAAGTCTTCTCCAACACCACAGTTTAAAAGCATCATTTCTTGAGTTGAATACAGTTAGCATTTCCCTGACCTCTAAACCATAAAGGGGCACCAGGGTGGGCTTTTTGGAATTCTGCGGCTTGGAGCACAGTTTATATACAAAGCTGTTGATTCTGCCTCCAAACAGTGAAGAAAAGCCCTTGCCCTTCTAAAGAGTCTGGAAAACCAGCGTTTTCTCAACTTACTTCCATAATGCCCTTAAAATACTTTCGCTTATAACAGGGCTATACCAGCAAAATCAAACAGCACTGCGATGGGATGAATCTGAATAGCCACGCTGACCTCAAGATCTCCAAACTAGCTTCATGCTGCTGTTATAACTGCTTGAATTTTTAAAGTGGGGAAATTAAAACTCAGAGAGGAAAAGTAAGTTATTCAAATTTCATACATATTTGCCTATGTGTGTTCTCGAACCTACATCTTTTGCCAATTAGAGTATTGCATCTTTCCAGTGTGCTTCCTCTTAATGGCTGGTATCATTCATTGAGGATCCTCAGTGTGCAAAGAAAATATTGATTGTGATGAACATAAAAAGCAAAAAACCTTTCAGGCTGTATGGTTGTGTATTTAAATAGTCATTTGAGGGAGAAAAATTGGGAACATTGTTACAGTATAATATACATTTGAGCATCTCCATTTTGGTTGCACATCACAATCATTTGTGAAACTTCAAAAAGAACAATTTTGGGTGTTTTCTCCACTCCAAACAAGATCTACTGAGTCACAATGTTTTGGAGGAGGGCATCAGGTTTTTTATATCTAAAAGATCTCCAAAGATAACTTGAAATGAACTGATCTAAGGACCAACATTTGGCATTACTAATGTATATTTTTGGTCTACATCATCAGTTGTTTTATTAAAAACACTTAGGAAAAAATCTCTCTTGGGTGTATTGATATGAAACCAATGCAACTATTTATAAAACCAAGTAGATCTGCTATATAAGCAATGTTATAGGTCATTCATTCAAAAAATATTTACTACTTCCCTGCAAGTTGCTGGGTTCTGTGCTAGGTTCTTGGTATAAAGATCAGTCGGGTGGAAGCCCTGCCCTCCAGGAGCCTGGAGAAGGAGATAATACATATTCAAATGAGGTTGACATTTCAGAGGACCATGGGTGAACGTTCCAAGGAAGAGTTTGGAGGGAATTAGGCAGGGCTTTGCGGAAGAGCATTTGAACCGGGCCCTGAAAGCCAGGTTGGATTTGAATCAACAGATGAGAGGAAGCTCAAGTCAAGCAGAAGAAAGAGTATAAACCAGGGAGCAGCAAGACAGTGGCAATAATGATGATGGTAGCTACAATAATAAAAACAGTCAGCAAATTTTGAGAGCTTGCCTTATGTGCCAATTACTTCTGTAAGTGCTTTACATAGTCGTCTCTTAATCTTCACAACAAAGCAATGAAGTAGGTAATTCTGTTATTCCCACTATACAGTTGAGAAAACTGAGTTCGTGGTAGATGTGATAACTTATCTAAGGTCACGCATGTGTGTGCTTAGTCATTCATTTGTGTCTGACTCTTTGCGACCCTATGGACTGTAGTGCACCAGGCTCCTCTGTCCATGGGATCCTCCAAGCAAGAATACTGGAGTGCATTATGTTGCCATTACCTTCTTCAGGGGATCTTCCCAACCCAGAGATTGAATCTACCTCTTCTGATTTGCAGGTGGATTCTTTACGATCTGAGCCACCAGGAAAGCCCATCTGAAGTCATGGCTAAGGTCAAATAAACTCGGTGAGAGGAAGAGGGCGTTTCTATTTTGTTCTATATTTGCTTGTGGAATGAATGGATATTTTAACTCAGTACCTTCATTTCACAGATAAGGAAACTGAGGTTCAGAGAGGTCAGTGGACCTGCCCAGTGTCACCCAGCTGTTGGCGGCCGAGCCAGGATGGAAGTCATTTCAGTGTGTTTTGCACTATGCCACAGGCATGGGTGCACTAGGCGTGCAGTGTGAGACTGAACGAGAGGAAAGGGCTAGGATAGCATTTCCTTTTATCATAAAAATTTGGAGGAAATGTGATATCTGAAAAGGTAGCTAAATCCAGAGCTGACCCTTAACCAAGATTTAGCTTTTAAATGCAGGAGAACCAATACAAGGAAGAATGAGTGAAGCATAGTAGAATAGAACCCCTTTTAGACAAATCTCTTTACCTTTGTGTTCTCATTTATAAAATGAGGGAATTAGATGGTTCTTCCATTTTGGCTATTCTGTGTGATCCCAGGAAGGGCCAGACATAGAGATCATGTCTATATATGTCTGTAGGTTTAATGGCCTGAAATATAGCTAGCAATGGATAATCGTGGTCTATGAAACCTAGATTTGGGGGCCACGGGGCAACTGTTAGATGAACAAAGACCATAGCATTCTTTGGTTGAGGCCTGATTCTACGTGTATCACCTTGTGTGAAGCTGAGAAAGTCGCTCAGTCCATTTCATGGAAACCTCTTGGGCCTAATCAATTTCCTACTTCCAAAAGAAGGGACTTAGCAAGAGAGAATGTCCCTTTCTGGGTTGTTAGAGTTGAAGCAAAGGCAGAGCAGATCTTGGATCAAGGCCACCCGGACTTTCTGCTTGTTGTCTGCCTCAGCCCAGACAGCATGCCCCACTTGACCCCGGGATTGAAAGCTTTGTGCCTGTTAAGTGACAACACAGGTTCACTTGCATTCCTTGTGGTGTACAGTATTTTTTTAAGTAAAATAAATAAAAGAAAAAAAATATGGGAGCTGAGGGTTGTTTGTAATTCATTTTGACTTATGTCATTGCACCTAATGCCATCGGTAGCTGCTTCACCTCTTTAGCAGCCTGAGAAGAGCAGAGATTCTGGAAAACATTTTTTCCACACAGCAACAATGATTACTCTTTGTATATAAACAGCATCCATCTCTGGAGAGCCACAGAGAGATCTTGAAAATATTTTTTCATTTCTCATTTTAAGAAGCCTATGAGACCGATTAAAGAGGGTCTATTGCCAGGTAGAGAGTTTAGATAGCAAAGCAGACAATTAGCCTCCTGATTTCCTGAAAAGTTTTCCAGTCAGTAGTTCCACTGCCAAAGCCAGGTTTTACATGACTCAGGCACCAAAGGACAGCACTGATCTATTTAGTCCTTGTATCTTGAACACATTCTCAGCTCTCTAGGGAAATGCAAAGTCAAGAATTTCTTGCTTTCAAGTTCTTTTTTTTTTAAATATTAGAGTCAATATTGAGCATAATCATAGAAAACATTTATGAATATGGGAAAGGAAGCAAGAAAGAAATCTCAGGTGTCAGCTTGGAATTGGAGATAGAGTAAACTCATAGCTTTGTTTTGAAATCTCTACCTACCTAACCTATCAATAGATATAGAAATAGACATAGATGTATATAAATGTATGTATATACATGTGTGTTAACGTATGTGTATATGTGCACGTTTCTTACCTCTGTCTGCTAAAAGGGCTTAGAAACAACGCCATTCCGGTAGCAATGGGCACACCAGGCTCTCATATCTTGCTTTTCAAATAGAGTTTTCCACTAGAAGGAATCAAGGCCCCTTGGAAAAAAGGTTGACTCCAGAGCTGGGGCAAGACAAATGTAACATGAGCTCCCAAATTTTTGGCAACTGAAAGTAGGAAAGTGCTCAAAGAATATGGGGACAAGTCAAAAGGAAATTGGAATCAGGGGCTCCTGCTGACAAAATCTAGGACACTTTAAGAATTAAATGATTATAACAGGTTGCCTTCTGTTGTAGAAAATAGGAATCATTGCCTCTATAGTGACGAGAGAGAGAAAAAGAGGGAGAGAAAAGAAAGTTCTTCCTTGTAGTAAAATGCTATTGTGTCACGTTAGTTGTTCAGTCATGTCTGACTCTTTGTGACCCCGTGGACTGGAGCCCACCAGGCTGCTCTTGTCCATGGGATTCTCCAGGCAAGAATACTGGAGTGGGTAGCCATGCCCTTCTCCAGGGGATCTCGCCAACCCAGGGATTGAACCCAGGTCTCCTGCATTGCAGGCAGATTCTTTACTGTTCCAGCTACCCAGGAAGCCCCTTGTAGTAAAATGTCAACTAAATTGTCAAATAAATTTTAACTGTAGTGGGGGTGAGGCATATAGAAAGTCCTTACCAGGGTGGTGACTGTTTCAAGTAGGAATTATTAATAAATTCTGAAACAGGCAAGTGGAGGCTTATGGAAGTACAGGATATTGGTTACTTTGGACTACCTTACTATAAAATATTTATCAGTCACAAAGATAAATATGGCGACTCTAGAGTGAAAAAAACTGGCAGAAAGTGATCTGACCAGGTGACCAAGGTTTGGCATCATCTGGGGTTGGCCAGAGTGACATTACGTACCTCTCCATGGAATGCAGTAAGAGGAACAGAACAGCAAGTCTGTGCTATTTCTGCAAAAATACATGCTCTGGGTCTGGTCATGAGGAGACGCTGGATGAACCCAGATTGAGCGACATCCTGTGGAATGAAAGCCTTGTCATCCTGTCGAGTTCAAGAAAGACTGGAAAGGATGGAGGAACTCAAGAGACATAACAACTAAGTGCAGTGGCTGATACTGAATTGGATTCTAAATCACAAAGTAAAAAATGGACATTGTTTAGAGCAACAGCTGAATGTGGCCTGTCTATGGTGTTGCCATAATGATGGAAAAGGTTTATGTCTGTTTTGGAGATACATACACTGATCTCAAGAGACAGAAAAAAGAACAAGAATAGTTAGCGTGCATGTGTGTGGTTTGTGTGTGTGTGTTTACGTGTGTGTGGTGGGGACCAAAGATATAGCCCAAGGTTGAAACTGAGAAATCTGGGTGCAGAAGATATAAGCTCTCTTTCTACTGCTCTTGCAACACTTCTTTTTTATGTTTTTAGTTTTAAGTTTATTACCATACCTATTTTAATTTTTTAATTGAAGTATAGTATTATGTAAGTTACAGGTGCACAATATAATGATTCACAATTTTTAAAGGTTATACTCTATTTATAGTTATTATAAAATATATCCTTGTATCCTTTTAAAAAATCTTTTGACTACACTGCATAGCATGAGGTATCTTATTTCTCTGACCAGGAATCGAAACTGCACCCCCTGCATTGGAAGCAGTGTCTTAACCACTGTACCATCACTTTATTTTATACCTAATAGTTTGTACCTCTTACTTCCCTCCCCCTATACTGCCCCTCCCCACTTTGCTCCCCCCATTGGTAATTACTACTATTAATAGAGTGTCTCTAGTTTTGTTTTCTGCTGCTTCTTTTATTTATATTCACTAGTGTTGTATTTTTTAGATTTCACATATATATGATATCATACAGAATTTTTCTTTCTCTAACCTCGTTCACTTAGTGTTAATGCCTTCCAAGTCCATCCACATTGCTACAAATGGCAAAGTTTCATTTTTTTTATGACTGAGTAGTATTCCATTGTATGTAGATACCACATCTTCTTTATACATTCATCTGTTAATAAGCACTTCGTTTTCATATCTTGGCAATTATGAAAAGCTGCTATGAACATCAGGATTCATGTATCTTTTCAAATTACTGTTTTTGGTTTTTTTGGATACACACTCAGGAGTAGAATGGCTGGATCATATGGTCGTTCAATTTTTAGTTTTTTAAGAAACCTCCATACTGCTTCCCACGGTGTGCTTCTGCACCATTTCTAAACATTTAATGCTACTGAACAGTCAGAGCTAGTTTTGTGATTTCAAGTGAAAGTCAGTTTCAATCTGAGGCATTTCTCATGCCCCCACACGCTAATCTCAAATCTAATCTTTAAGAGAATCATTCTCTCCACACCAGGAATTTGTTTGTTTATTTATTCAACAAACATTTTCATGTACTTAGTACAAGGCACAAAGTATGGGTCTCGATGACAAGAAAGGTAGAATTAAGCTATGGAGCTCAAAAGTAGGAGACCGTATTTCATTAAGACAAGCAAGGTTTCATAAAAATGAGGTTTGAGAGAGGATAAAATACAATCAGGGAGAACCAGGAAGAAGGCATTCAAAGCTGAGGGAGGAGACAGAGCAATGTCATATAGTTAAGGAAACAGGACGAGTGTTTGCAGCAGTATTGTTTGGATTCTAAGGGGCAGAAACCTATGAAACCTTCTCAAGAACAAAAAGAGACCTTCTCATTTCCTACACACAGGAAGTATATAAGTAGTCTTGCTTCAGGTATAGTTCAAACCAGATACCTACAATATGCCATTGGGATCAGATTCTTCATCTAGAGTGGCTCTACTTCCCTCTGTTCTGACTTAATTCTCAAGTCATCTCTCCCTAGTACTAGTACTAGTTACTAGTAACCTAGTACTGGTTCCAGTTGATAGGCTCAAGCACCTCAGTGGTAAAAAGAGTCTTTCTTTCTCAATAGTTTGGGAAATAATTAAACACAAATTATGCCCCATTGGTGTAGCTTCAGTCACATGACCATTTCGGAATCAATCATGATACAAAGAATGGAATACTCTAATTGCCCGTTCTTGTCATTATTCTTTGCTAGGGTGAGAGATAGGGTTAGCCTCCAAGAACCACAAAGACTGAGAGTTGAAGGGGAGCAATCTTCCAAAGCAAAACTCAAGTGCTATAACCGGAAGAAGAGGCAATGGACTGGAGCAATCTTCACTCTGCTATTGAGTGTTTGGGGAGCACTGACTGGTCCAAAATGATTCTAACATGGGCCATGTTATTAATAAAAGAAGAATAGTAATTACAGTGGGAAGTCGTGTCCTACTCTTTGAGACCCCATGAACTGCAGCACACCAGGCTTCCCTGCCCTTCACTATCTCCCTGAGTTTGCTCAAACTCATATCCATTGAGTCAGTGATGCCATCCAACCATCTCATCCTCTGTTGCCCCCTTCTTCTCTTGCCCTCAATCTTTCCCAGCATGAAGGTCTTTTCCAATGAGTCAAGTGATTGTTTGGAAGGTCTTAAATGCTAGACTGAGACTGTGGTTCCTTACTTAACGCATTAGAGCATTAGAGCAAGGATTGGGAAGCTCTTTTCATAAAAAAGCAGATTGAAATGTTTCAGGCTATAAAGGTGATATAGTCTCTACTCATCTCTGCCATTGTAACATGAAAACAGCCATAGAAAATATATAGACAAAAGAGCATGTCTGTGTTCCAATAAAACTTTATTTATAAGAATAGGTGGTGAGAAAAAATAAAAAAAAAAAGAATAGGTGGTGGTCTGGATCTGGCCTATGGGCTGTAGTTTGTAGATACTTGGATAAAGGAAGTCATTGAAAGTTTTCAGCTTACAAATGATATCATCAGAATTATGTCTTGGGAAGATGCATCCACATCCCAGATGGAAAATGGATTGGAGGGAATAGACTGAAAGTAGGAATAAAAATTAGGAGACTGTTGTGATGGTCCAGATGTTTGTACTGTGAAGAAACCACAGCCTTTATAAGCCAAATGTACCTGGGAATTCGGCCTCACAAATTTCAGCTGGCTCACAGCTGGGTCTGTCTGTCCTTAGCTGACCTAGTTTCTCAACATGTTGCCAGTTCAGCCACCCCTGAAATCCTAGCCACCTCTGAAATCCTGTGTTGGAGTTTGTAAATCACCTTGGGAGCTTGATTATTCCTTTCTTTGCTCTACAGTATTTTTGATTTTGAGGGCTAAGTCTGTACTGTTTGTATGAAAGGGCAAAATCAATAGCAAGAGAAAGTTTAATAAAAAATACATTCTCCATTGACTTTAATTAACTTGGCTTTAAGTTTACAACTCTGACAAGGATGGAAAATAGGAAAAAAAAAAAAAAAAACCAAACTTATATCTTACCCTATACACCATGTTTTTTAAGAATAAACTCTCAAATTAAAATTCATGTGTATCAGCAATTTATTTGCCAGCAACAAGTGGAAGAAAGAGAATAAGAAAGATAAAAGCAATTCTCTAGTAGGATCTGACAGAACAGGCTGGCACTTCTGATGCTCATGGTAAATGACTGAGTGCCAGAATCGGGTCAATAATTTATTGATGTCAGAAAACCTTGCATTTTTCTCAGCTGCTCATGGCTTTGCTGTCTTCTCCAGTCTCATGACTCAAGACTCACAGTCTTTTAAGACCTGTCTCCTCATCCATTCAGCATGGCTGCTTTCTGCCTGAAGGCGGGGTTCTCTAGTGAGGAGCAATGACGTGGCTTGCTGCCTTCTGCCAGATGCCTGCAGAAAAAGCCCATGAATTTGCAGACAGTTCATATAAGTGTGAGATTTTCGTAACATTTACAGTGATGCATAACTATCTGTAGACATGTGTGCCAGTGTAGTACATAAGCGCGCGCGCACACACACGCACACACACACACACACACACACGTATATGGGGTACCACTTTAGTCCATAAACTCACGTGTACATTCAATTGCAGGCTTACCAGGTGGCTCAGTGGTACAGAATCTCCCTGCCAAGCAGGAGATGTGGGTTCAATCCCTGGGTCAGGAAGATCCCCTGGAGAAGGAAATGGCAACCCACTCCAGTACTCTTGCCTAGAAAATTCCTTGGATAGATGAGCCTGGTGGGCTACAGTCCATGGGGTCACAAAGAGTTGGACACGATTTAGTAACTGAACAACAGCAGCAACATTCAGGTGCACAATAAGTATGTGAATGGACATGCATTATATGGGTACAGCATATCTAGACATAATAAAAAGAATATCACACAAATATATATTTATATATATGCAAGTTATAATTTTCTATATGTGTATAGCATACTTAAACAGTAAAAATACACATAAGGCTAAGTGCATTTTAGACTAAAAATACAAACATGCTTGTACATGTACTCCATATACATGTGCAACACTTTGTATATTACCTGTATGCTTTATATGATCTGGTCTCCAGCATTTCTCTGACCATATTCCTTATAACATATTCTCCATCCATCTTTACATTCTAAGATATTCCTTGCTGTTCCATAGAGTCTGATACATTGTCACCTCAAGCTCTTTGCAGGGGCTATAACTGGAAAATTCTACCCCACAGCTGTCACATAGACTATTATCTCACTTCCTATGTCTTTGTTCAAACATCAGCTTCTCAATGAAATCTACATAGCACTCTATTATCCTGTTTAAAATTGCAAACCACCCACTCCAGCCACATTCTGATCTCAGTCTATTGTATTACCTTCTAAGATAGCATTTAATTTATTTACTATGTTTACTCTTTAACATTGTCCCCCCTAGCCTGGAATGTAATTTCTAGAAGGGGAAAGGATATTTGTCTTGTGTGTCCACAGATATATTCCAAGCCTCTAGAACAGAGCCTGAGTCATAGGAGACATTTGGTTTATTTGTTGAATGAAAGAGTGAATATATAAATTCATATATGAATATGTTATGTAAATATTCATAAATCAACACGTATATATGTGCTTGTTGAACCATATCCATCTATAAAGAGTGGCAACATCCATCCCTTTGGAAATATGCATTGTGGTGTAATCTGAATACAGATGTGTGTGTGTGTGTGTAAATGTGTGTTTGTTTATATACACAAAGAACCACAGACATTGGTTATGGGTGTGTGTATGCATGTGCACTGAAAGTATTTGTTACTGTTGAGTGTGCTCAGCAAAATTCATACTAGGGTATGGAAAGAGTTGGATCTCAGTCACTCTCTGGGACTCCAGCTACAGGAACCTATCATTACAATCCATAGAAAGGTAAGTTCAGGGTGATAAGAACTTTTGGAAAAGAAACTTATTGCACACTGGAACACAGATTTTGGACTCCAAGAACTACGTTAGTTCATAGGACGTAAAGGTTATGCATTGACTCTGTCTTCTGTTACACTTGACAACTAACACAGAATTTCAACTTTGAAAACTTTGCCATAAGGAGAGCTAGAGGAACAAGGCAGAATAACTTTTACTGCTTTAGATCTGGGCTCAAACATATCTCTCTCTTTTAAGACTTCCATCAGTTTCAACCTGGGGAATATGAATGAGATGAGAAGTTTGAAGTCGGAAGCCTTGAGTTTTGGAGATTTGAGAAAATAGAAAAAGTCACATACCTCTCTGCTTCCATCTTCACTCTGTGTGTGTGTGTGTGTGTGTGTGCATGTGCGTGCATGTGTGTAATGGGGCAGGGAAATGATAGAAGATATTTTGATTTTTCCACTAATGTAACAGGCCAGTTCCCAATCTGAACCTCCCATAAGCAGTTAGATAGAAGCAGCCCATTGGAGACTGAGGACACCCCTGAGGCTCCTTGAGAATCTTCTAGAACTACCAGAATGTGAATTATCCTTATCTGGCTTTCTGACTGCCTTGTGACTCCTCTAGAGACATGGCAACTTTCCAAGACCTAATCTCTCTCATCCTTTGTTCTTTGACCTAAAAATATCTATGACACATTGTGAGACACAGCTATGGTGACCATATGATTTATTGGCCAAATTGAGACCCTTTTAAGGGTGTGTGCATGCTCAGTTGCTCTGTTGTGTCCAATTCTTTTGTGACCCCATGGACTGTAGTCCTCAAGGCTCCTCTGTCCATGGGATTCTCCAGGCAAGAGTACTGGAGTGGGCTTCCATTTCCTCCTTCAGGGGATCTTCCTGACCCAGGGATTGAACCCATGTCTCCTGCATTGGTATGTGGATTCTTTACCACTGAGCCACCTGGCAAGCCCTGATAAAGGGGATTATATTGCTAATTTTGTCTCTTCTGTCTGTTCTTCTTCCCCTTCATCCTATTTTCCTTCCTTATTTATTCACACGACTGGGTTTTTTAAAGTTAAACATATTTTGTGCTTTATTCTGCATCAAATATAAATATATCATACCAAACCCTAGAGTAGATGTAAGATGTTAGAAATCTGTGATTCTCAGAGAAAGATAAGCAATTGGAAAAAGTTTCTCTTCTTTCTTTATTTTTCTGGTCCTGGACTTTTGTTTGTTGGAAGTTTTAATTTTTTATTTATTTTTAAATAAACTTTTTATTTTATATTGGTGTATAGTCGATTAAAGATGTGATAATTTCAGGTGGACAGCAAAGAGACTCAGCCATACACAAACAAGTTCCATTTTCCCCCAAACTCCACTTCCATCCAGGCTCCCACATAACATTAAGCAGAGTTCCCTATGCTATACAGTTAAGACCTTGTTGGTTATCCATTTTAAATATAGCAGTGTCTACATGGCAGTCCCAAACTCCCTAAATATCCCTTCCCTCCACCCTTCCCCTTTTTCATATGATTATTGAGTATGTATTTTGCACCAGCTACTGTGCAAGTCCTTAGGCACACTGTGATCTGCAAAAATCATGGTCTATGTCCTCATGGAGCTTTTGAGTTTAGAAAGAGAGATGCTGACTTCTTCTACCAACAAATAGTTCTTGTGTACCTACTATGAATTTGGTTGCTATTTTAGATACTGTGACATAGAAATGATCAAAATAAATAAAGTCCTTATCCTGCCCTTAGGAAACTTAGAAACAGAGATAAATGAATATGTCGTTATAAACCATCATTCCTTCTCTGTAGGAAAGAGGTGCAATGCTAGGAAAATCAAATAACACCCAATTCTAGTCTGGGGTCAGGAATGACTCCTCTGAGGAAATGATGCTTGGGTGCAGATGAGGGAAGGGGTTGAAAGAACCTTTGGAGCAGAGGAAGGAGCATGTGCCAGGGTCTTGAGACAAGAAGAATCATGGCATCTTTAAGGAACAAGGAGATCGGAGTCCAGATGCATGGTGGAGGTGGGTGGTAAATGACATGAAGTGAGTCTGGGGGAAGCAGGAACAGACCCCATGGAAAATATTAGCCTGAGGTAAGACTGTGCTTCCCACCTGGTTGCCGAGGGAGGTGGTATGTCCTGAGACAGTTCCTGGGGTGTTTCAGCAGCTTCACAGAGTACTTAGGAAGATGAGCCTGAGTTTAGCCCCGCAGACAGAGTCTACGTCTCTGATAAGACCCAGAGAACAGTCAGACGCCTTCCTGTGTGGTCGCACACAGGACAGGAAGTGGCAGTGAGAACTGGTGGGACAGAGGAAGCCCGCGGTCATGATAAAAAGAGGCAGTCTTGATGAACTGGGTGAGACTACGCCTGGGGGGTACTGTTTATATTCATGCACTTACTTAGTTCTATTTATTGAGCCCCTATAATGAGCCAGGAACTTTGTTAGGCAGTGATACCATGATAGATGTCATTTCCACCACCAAGGGAATTACATTCTACTTGACAGAATAGGTCTAAGCACCATATTTTAAGATGGGCAGTGAAAGCTAGAGTCTGGGCCTGATAAAAATGATAAAGGATCTAGACAGCAGAGCCCATGAAGAGTGCTGAAGATTAAAGGTCAACATGGTGATTGCCTTTCTAATCTCCATAGGAGAGGGCACAGGGGTATTCTGTTTTATTTTAGGAGGTGAGAATTGAGCAGGGGTTAAGAGTTCTGAAAAGGTCTGGTCTGGTTAAAGGAAAAAAAAAGAAGAATGAAGTCTGTTTTCATGGTTAGAAAGGCTTGGGGATATAGTAAATTTCCCTTTTACAGGAAAGGCTTTGATCTGGTGACCATCCAATACAGACAGATACTGTAGCAGGAACTACTCCCAGGGACCAAAGATGAGCTGAGATTCTGCAGTCTCCTAAGGGAAACAGACATACACATATAATGTAAAGAAGTAAACCCAAGAGTGGGGTGATGAAGTGAGGTGGTGATGAGGAATGGTTAGTTGTGCAATACAGGAGGCTCAGGCTTCCTGGTTGTATCACTGGTGGTAGGTACTTCATTAAAACATGCCATCTCATGGGCTTCCGTGGTGGTCCAGTGGTTAAACTGCCTTCCAAGGTGGTCCAGTGGTTAAACTGCCTTCCAATGCAGGGGGTGAGGGTTCGATCCCCGGTCAGGGAGCTGAGACCCCACATGTCTCATGGCTAAAAAATTAAAAGATAAAAGTAGAAGCAATAATGTAACAAATTCAACATGCCATCTCAGAACTCTGGCAGATAAAAGGATATCCTCTCAGGTTTGGGAACAGAAATAGTCTGGTGGAACACTGCTGCCCTATCAGCTCGTAGCCAGTTGATCAATAGGATGCAAATCTCTTGGATCTGGAATCTTTCAACTATCAGATTTTTTGGTTTGAAGACTTAGATTTTATTAGGCAGTGTTTAAGCAATGGATTCTGATCCTTAATGAAAGCCTGGTGATAAAGTGCATTGAAGGCTTTTATTATCCTTGAGACTGCTCTTCATAATCCAAAGCCAAACCTTGAAAGAAATATATTCTGAAGTCAGTTTGAGAAGGGAAAATTCCTCCATCCTTATAATGGATAATCTGACAGGGATGTTACTTGCCAACGTTAAAAGGATTTACAGTTTACATGCTAATTTTAGATCCTTGGAAGAGTTGATGAGAGTAGCTATTATTATAGTTATCTCCATTTTGGAGATGAGAAACCTGATGCTCAAAGAAGCAAAAATTTTGTTCAGTGGTCTACAGAAAGACTTGCATCAGTCCATAGACTGGATTACATGGCAAGCAGACAACCCCCAAATCTGTGAGACATCAAATAATAAAAGTTTAATCCCCTCTCATGAGAAGTGTGGAGTTGAGGGTCCATCAGGAATCCTCCTCTAAATCATCATGGTCCTCACTCTGGATTGCATACTGACAGGGCAGCTATAACTGGTGCATTGGCCGTCACCATGGTGATGAGAAAAGAGACTCCATCAACTTTTAAATCTGCCATTCAGAAGTGATTCACCTGACTGTGCTCATGTTTCATTGACCAGACTTAGACCACAGCTAACTTTAAGTGGGTGGAAAATTCAATCCCACCATGTGCCCGGGACTATTTGTAAACAAGCTAGTGACTGCCAAAATGCTAGGGGGTGGGATTCCAACTCATTTCCTTCATCCCAGCAAATCCATTTCCTTTCCTCTGAGCTCATTGTCTCTTCATGCTAAGTGTGGAATCAAGATTGAGGCTGACATAAACAGTCCAACTAGCTAGAAAAGTCCATTACTTCCTTGCTTCTCAGTTTTGTCTCTTGGTTTCTTTTTTTCTTTTTCTTTCCTTAGACCACAGCCTTTTGGATATTAACGTAGGTCAGTTTCCTCCTTGCATGTGACAGTGTAGTCTGCCTGGGTAATGTGGAATTTTCCTCTGAGAAAATTTAAGTATTATAAAGCTTGCTATGTTTTCCTCAGTGAATTGTTCAAACAATTGAACACAAGTACAAAGAAATGATAGCTATTCTCTCCATAGAGGAAATACATTTCATCTATCATTAAAACATGCTATCAACCCCACATCCAGCCTTCTCAATAACATCACTTCGGTTGCTCAGTCATGTCCTACATTTTGTGACCCCATGGACTGCAGCACACATAAACATACTTTAACATACATGCATCAAATGCATCAGTTCAGTTCAGTCGCCCAGTCGTGTCTGACTGCGACCCCATGAATCGCAGCACGCCAGGCCTTCCTGTCCATCACCAACTCCTGGAGCTTACTCAAACTCATGTGGATCGAGTTGGTGATGCCATCCAACCATCTCATCCTCTGTCTTCCCCTTCTCCTCCTGCCCCCAATCCCTCCCAGCATCAGGGTCTTCTCCAATGAGTCAACTCTTCGCATGAGGTGGCCAAAGTATTGGAGTTTCAGCTTCAGCATCAGTCCTTCCAATGAACACCCAGGACTGATCTCCTTTAGGATGGACTGGTTGGATCTCCTCGCAGTCCAAGGGACTCTCAAGAGTCTTCTTCAACACCACAGTTCAAAAGCATCAATTCTTCAGTGCTCAGCTTTCTTTACAGTCCAACTCTCACATCCATACATGCATAAATACATAAAATTATGGGAGGTAGAATGTGGAGGAAGTAATTTCAGAAACACTGTTACCTATTGTTTCCAAATGCCATCTTTGACCCTGTAGACATTATGTATTCAAGAATCTCTAGCCTGGGTTACTGTGTATTGAGTTTTTTCAAATAACTTGAACTATTGTAGACAAGAGAATCCTAGAGTCCCTCACTTCTCCAATAAATCAATCCCAACATTCATAGCAACATCAGCAGTGAGAGAAACAATATCAGCTAAAAGAGAAATGAGATATTTGTTGAGAATTCACACAATAAAAAATAGTAAACAATCAAGTAAGCAGTAGTAAGAAGAAATCCAGCAATACCAAAAAATATAAGTGGCAATGATTTTGACTGAAGTTTCTCTTCTCTGAACTCAGGTATGTAACTTGAGGGTTTCTGACTAATATCCATTTTATTTTTTTGAGCCCTGGATGTTATAGATGCTTAGATGAAATGGACACTTAGACAGAAAGATTGAGTCAGTAGGCAATGTGTATCCTTGGTACACATTGATTTATGATCACTTGTGCCACAGAGGCTGATAGTTTGATGGGAAGAAGGAAAAAACATAAACTGATCAGGATCAGTGCTTGGTGGTCTACATATCTTAACTTATATATTACTATGCAGTCCCTGTAAGTTAAGTGTTAATATCCAATGAAGAAGGGGAATGAGGATCAAAGAGATCTAAGAGGTTTCGGAGGACTACACAATTGGCAGAGCAAAAATTCAAATCCAAATCTGGCTGATTCTCAAATGCAAGGTTTTTTTCTTTTTTTAAACATGCATATCACTTCTTGCTGCCCATAGGGCAGACACCTGAGAGGACTAGCTATTAGCTAATGATCTAACCAAAATGTAATTCCCTAGAGAAATGCCAGTATAGGCTAAAACTGGGCAACCCCACCAAGTCAATCCATTGACTGTGGTTGGAGCATATGGTAGCATTTGGGATTCAGCTGATCATTTGCCAGGGAGGAGAGATTGGAACATATTTCTATTGTGAATGTACGTAGTGCACAACTTGCCTAGCTGTATGTGAGAGTGTTTCTTGGACAAATGACTTAGAAATGTGGGCAGCACTTAGCTTTCCATAGATATGTGTAGACAAGAGTTAGCATGGAATCTAGTGCCCAGCCAGGCTTGTTGGGCTGAGAGCTAGACTCCTTTACCAACAAATGGCAAAGTGCTAATTAGGAAAGAGAGTTAAAATATCTTTATACATATTAAGTAAACACATGTACTGTAAGGACCCAACATTTTAAAGTTGATCAATCATCCCTAAAGATAGGCAGAACATTTAATTACTTGGGACTGCAAATCTGTAGATGGGATTGTGGCCAAAATAAATGACCTGCTAAGCTTCTTGGATATGGTGACGTCTGAGCTTAGTCTTGAAGGACATATGCGAGTTAGCTGAGAAAGGTCAGGAAGCACACTTCAGTAAAAGTGAGTGGTATGTGCAAAAGCATAGAAACAAAAAGAAGGCACTCTGCATTCCAAGAATATGTATTTTTGTGTGATTAAGAGAAGTAGCTCTGATATATAACACAGAAAAGGAGACAGGAACCAGATCACAAAGGACCTTTAATGTAAGCTAAAGACTTCCAACCTTATCCAAGGGAAAGAAGAAGTCCAGGAAATGTTTTATGTAGAGGAATCCCATATGCAGATTTGTAATTTAGGGAGACTCCCTGGACACATAGAAAACAAATAGTTGCAAGAGGGGGAGGGGACAGAGATTGAGACAGAAACATCAGTTAGGAAACTTGCAGAAATCCAGCCCCCAAATGGAGTAAGGCAGGAGGTTATTGGTAAGAAAAGAAGGAAAAGGACAAAAGAGTATTTAAGTAATAGTCCCACAGGACTTGGTGATTTACAGGATGTGGGGTAGGTCGGGAGATTCAAGGATGAGGTCCTCATTTCTAGCTTTGGGGTTATGAGAGGGTACTACATTCAAGCAGATAAGGAATAAAGGAGGAGAAGCACGTTGGGGGATAGAAGAAGGGATGTGCTAAGTTTAGATTGGGGTACATCCCCCAGTCTGAGATTCCTTGGGGATATCCAGTGAAGATATACTATAGGATGTCATGCAAATGGGTCTGTTGCCCAGGAGAGAGGTATCGGATTTGTATTCCCTGGAAACAGTTGGGACTCATCCAAACACAAGCCATGGTTGAAGCCACAGGGGTGGTGAAATCACTGAGAATGAGCAAGCAAATCGAGGAGACAGCCAAGGACATCACCGTGGGGAATACCAATGTGTGCAGTATGGGCCGAGAATGAGAATTCTGGCAAAAGAGATACAGAGGAAGGATCAGAGAGACAGCAGAAACAGGGGCGTGGAGTGTCATGTAATACAAGGGAAGAGGGAGAGAGCCAAGGAAAGAACGTGCAACATGATGAGATGCTACAGAGAAAGCGAGTTGTGTAAGGACTAAGCAGTTTTAAGTGAAGTTGATGATGGTGGAAGCCAGACTGTAGGGAATTAAGTATGAGGTGCAGACAGGGAGTGTAGACAATTCTGGTATTTTCCAATCTGAGTCTAAAGACATTTATTAAATTCAAAATAAGTATATAGATTCTCACATGATAGCAATTATCTCCTTTTCAGCCAACAGTCACCCTTTGTGAGTTCTCTGTCTTTTATCCTGGGTGTTCTCCCAGGACCCCACACTCCCAGCTCAGAGGCACTGCTCTTTAGGGGAGAGTCCATGTGAAGGGCAAGTGTAAGAAAGATGGTCTCTGAAAGGCTGGATGTTTTCCTTCCCCTCAAGATGGAAGAGGATGGAGCATAAGAGTAGCAATGAAACAAATAATTTTATTGTCATGAAAACCTGAGGTAGATTTACCTGTCGTTTCCCACAGGTTTCATAGCTGTGAGGGAAAAGATTTTCTCACCCATGTTCCTGTATCTTTGTCCACCGAATTCAAGTGGGAAGATATGTTTCCAAAATTACAATTTAATGCTAATATCTATGTAAAATAAAAAGTTGAGTTCTATTAAGAACAGTCATATTTATGTTTGTTTAAGAAATGGAGGACTATTTGTAAGAGTTTTTTAATAAGTAAAACACTTAAAGCTACTTTGAAAGATTATTTAGTGATAAAGCTTCAACTATTGATTTTTAAACTTGATGTAAGATATTTATTAAAATTAAAATAGTCTTATGATTACCTAGTGTGTTATACAGGTTACTCAAGATATTATAAAATCAGTTTTCCTCAAACAAGAGGGTCTATGGGTTTTCAATAAGAATCAATTTGTAGTTTTACTTTGTTTTCAAGAAGAATCAATTTGTAGTTTTACTTTGTTTTCAAGATAATCTGAATGTTCAGTAAGAACATCATATGGACAACTTTGAAGAGTCAAAATGTGAATGACAAGCTTTGTCTCACATTTTAGGAACTAAATTTGCATCAACCACTGATTTTGGAAAAATATTGTTATTCTTTTTATCTACCAAAGAAATAGATTAAGAACCAGAAGCCCCTCCCTATCTTTATACACACATCAGTGTTGTAGGGGATATGGCTTCAGAAGAGATTCTCTTGTTGGGCAAAGTGTCAGCCTTCCAGAGTTTTGGTTTCTTTGTCTTTAGATGGAGAGCATTATCTTTACCATACAAGATTGTTTTAAGAGATAGAAATTTAACACAGTGCCCAGAACCTAGGCATTTCACAGATGATAGCCCTACTAAAGGTTCATGTTGAGATTAATTGCTCCCAGTAAAGTAAAAATCTCATCCTTTATAATGGAGTGATGGAATTTAGTATCACTCTTCCCAGAGCAGCCTGACATAATGTGCTTTCTGAAGGAGTATGGAATACTCGGCATCATCATTGACGTATTTTTGAAAAAAAAAAAAACAAAACTGTTTATAACTTGAACTTAATCAAGTGTCTAGCCTTAGTTCTGGGGCAGAATAAACAAATATAGTTGAGGAAGCTGTTAAATGATACCACGAAGAAACCATGAGACAGCTTCAAAACATGGATATTTTGATGACAACTGACATGGTACCTCCAAGAAGTGTGTCATGAAATAAAGTTTCTGTGGGGACTTTTGTAGAGGAAAATAAATAAAAGTGACCTAACAATCAAACAAAATGTAGAAGCCCTCATGGATCCTAGTTTGAAAAAAGAAAAAAAATCCATGTAATATGATTTAGGATCAGTTTGGAAAATTTAGAATATAGACTAGTTATTAGATAATGATTATTAATTTTCTGAATGAAATAATGGTATCGGGGTAAAGTTGACTAATGCTTTTAATTTTAGGGGATGTGGAGTGAAATATTGAGGGGTAAAGAGTCATAATGTCTATAAATTACTTTTAGCAAAAAATAAATACCTATATGTATGTAGATAGAGATATAAAATAAATATAGCAAGATGTTAATAATTATTGAGTCTATATGGTGTGTATAATAGTGTTCATACAGTTCTTCAACTTTTCTGTGTGCTTGAAAATTTGATAATAAATGTTTGGAATAAAAATAGAAAAGAAATTACTTAGTAAGATGATGACAGCCAAACTGACTTAATCAAAAGTAGCAAATTTAGCAACAGAATTTCAGAATACTATCCATATCATGAAATAAAAGTTTTTGTATATTTTTATATGAATATGGAATGCTAAAAATAAAATATATATAAAATAAAAACAGTTTATTTTATAAGTAATTTCATAAATTATTTAGATAAAAATATATTCAGCAAGCCAAGGATTTATCTGGCACTAACTTGAATTTCCTAAGTTTGCTGATACTGAGAGCTATCCAGGTGATATTAACTATTGCTCCCTCTTTTGGAGAGGATTATAAATCTGTCTCCTTTTATTTTTTACTCTTTTTTGGTTCTGACCATTGTGGCAAGAGTGGGCAGAAAATTTTTCATCCACCCTTCCATCCATCTATCCATCATTCATTTGTTCTAGCCACTGACCTCTGGGGATGCGGAGATGGAGGAGCCCACAGCATAGTGCGAAAAACAAGCATTTGCATGAATGACCACATGCAGTGCACAATGCAGCATTATAGAGGGATTAGGAAAGACTATAAAATGTGCTTTAGGACATTAAAGAAGGGACTATCTGACACTGGCCAGGAAAGTTTGAGAGAGATGAATCTGAAAGTTAGCTAAAGGATAAAGCAAGAGACAAATCAAATGCACTTTTTTTTTCTTAGAACTCCATTTGAATTTATCTACAGACTTAATTTACGCTTATAAAATTCTTTTTTGTTCTTATACCATTTCACAGACAATGTAGGACTTTGTGAAATTTTCTAGAGGTCCTTGTCTTTTTTTCTAGAGGTCCTTGTCCTTTTAAGTTCATGGCTGCAATCACCATCTGCAGTGATTTTGGAGCCCCAAAAAATAAAATCTGACACTGTTTCCACTGTCTCTCCATCTATTTCCCATGAGGTGATGGGACCAGATGCCATGAGCTTAGTTTTCTAAATGTTAAGCTTTAAGCCAACTTTTTCACTCTCCTCTTTCACTTTCATCAAGAGGCTCTTTAGTCCCTCTTCACTTTCTGCCATAAGGGTGGTGTTATCTGCATATCTGAGGTTATTGATATTTCTCCCAGCAATCTTGATTCCAGCTTGTGCTTCTTCCAACCCAGCTTTTTTCATGATGTACTCTGCATATAAGTTAAATGCAGGGTGACAATATACAGCCTTGATATACTCCTTTTCCTATTTGGAAACAGTCTGTTGTTTTATGTCCAGTTCTAACTGTTGCTTCCTGACCTGCATATAGGTTTCTCAAGAGGCAGCTCAGGTGGTCTGGTATTCCCATCTCTTTCAGAATTTTCCACAATATATTGCGATCCACACAGTTAAAGGCTTTGGCATAGTCAACAAAGCAGAAATAGAGGTTTTTCTGGAACTCTCTTGCTTTTTCGATGATCCAGCGGATGCTGGCGATTTAATCTCTGGTTCCTCTGCCTTTTCTAAAACCAGCTTGAACATCTGGAAGTTCACGGTTCACATGTTGCTGAAGCCTGGCTTGGAGAATTTTGAGCATTACTTTACTAGCGTGTGAGATGAGTGCAATTGTGTGGTAGTTTGAGCATTTTGGGGATTGCCTTTCTTTGGGATTGGAATGAAAACTGACCTTTTCCAGTCCTGTGGCCACTGCTGAGTTTTCCAAGTTTGCTGGCATATTGAGTGCAGCACTTTCACAGCATCGTCTTTCAGGATTTGAAATAGATCAACTGGAATTCCATCACCTCCACTAGCTTTGTTTGTAGTGATGCTTCCTAAGGCCCACTTGACTTCACATTCCAGGATGTCTGGCTCTAGGTGAGTAATCACACCATCATGATTATCTGGGTCATGGAGATCTTTTTTGTACAGTTCTTCTCTGTATTCTCGCCACCTTTTCTTAATATCTTCTGCTTCTGTTAGGTCCATACCATTTCTGTCCTTTACCGAACCCATCTTTGCATAAAATGTTCCCTTGGTATCTCTAATTTTCTTGAAGAGATCTCTAGTCTTTCCCATTCTGTTGTTTTCCTCTATTTCTTTGCATTGATCGCTGAGGACGGCTTTCTTATCTCTCCTTCCTATTCTTTGGAACTCTGCATTCAAATGGGAATATCTTTCCTTTTCTCCTTTGCTTTTCGCTTCTCTTCTTTTCTCAGCTATTTGTAAGGCCTCCTCAGACAGCCATTTTGCTTTTTTGCATTTCTTTTCCGTGGGGATGGTCTTAATCCCTGTCTCCTGTACAATGTCATGAACTTCTGTCCATAGTTCATCAGGCACTCTGTCTATCAGATCTAGTCCCTTAAATCTATTTCTCACTTTCACTGTATAATCATAAGGGATTTGATTTAGGTCATACCTGAATGGCCTAGTGGTTTTCCTTACTTTCTTTAATTTTAGTCTGAATTTGGCAATAAGGAGTTCATGATCTGAGCCACAGTCAGCTCCCGGTCTTGTTTTTGCTGACTGTATAGAGCTTCTCCGTCTTTGGCTGCAAAGAATATAATCAATCTGATTTCGGCGTTGACCATCTGGTAATGTCCATGTGTAGAGTCTTCTCTTGTGTTGTTGGAAGAGGGTGTTTGCTATGACCAGTGCATTCTCTTGGCAAAACTCTATTAGCCTTTGCCCTGCTTCATTCCGTACTCCAAGGCCAAATTTGCCTGTTACTCCAGGTGTTTCTTGACTTCCTACTTTTGCATTCCAGTCCCCTATAATGAAAAGGACATCTTTTGTGGGTGTTAGTTCTAAAACATCTTGTACATCTTCACAGAACCGTTCAACCAGCATTACTGGTTGGGGCATAGGCTTGGATTACCGTGATATTGAATGGTTTGCCTTGGAAACAAACAGAGGTCATTCTGTCGTTTTTGAGATTGCATCCAAGTACTGCATTTCGGACTCTTCTGTTGACCATGATGGCTACTCCATTTCTTCTAAGGGACTCCTGCCCACAGTAGTACATATAATGGTAATCTGAGTTAAATTCACCCATTGCAGTCCATTTTAGTTTGCTGATTCCTAGAATGTCGACATTCACTCTTGCCATCTCCTGTTTGACCACTTCCAATTTGCCTTGATTCATGGACCTAACATTCCAGGTTCCTATGCAATATTGCTCTTTACAGCATTGGACCTTGCTTCTATCACCAGTCACACCCACAACTGGGTACTGTTTTTGTTTTGGCTCCATCCCTTCTTTCTTTCTGGAGTTATTTCTCCACTGATCTCCAGTAGCATATTGGGCACCTACTGACCTGGGGAGTTCCTCTTTCAGTATCCTATCATTTTGCCTTTTCGTACTGTTCATGGGGTTCTCAAGGCAAGAATACTGAAGTGGTTTGCCATTCCCTTCTCCAGTGGACCACATTCTGTCAGACCTCTCCACTGTGACCCGACCGTCTTGGGTGGCCCCACACGGCATGGTTTAGTTTCATTGAGTTAGACAAGGCTGTGGTCCTGTGATCACATCGGCTAGTTTTCTGTGATTATGGTTTCAGTGTGTCTGCCCTCTGATGCCCTCTTGCAACATCTACTGTCTTACTTGGGTTTCAGTTCAGTTCAGTCGCTCAGTTGTGTCTGACTCTTTGCGACCCCATGAATCGCAGCACGCCAGGCCTCCCTGGTCCATCACAAAATCCTGGAGTTTACTCAAACTCATGTCCATCGAGTCGGTGATGCCATCCACCTATCTCATCCTCTGTCGTCCCCTTCTCCTCCTGCCCCCAATCCCTCCCAGCAGTCAACTCTTCGCATGAGGTGACCAAAGTATTGGAGTTTCAGCTTCAGCATCACCCAGGACTGATCTCCTTTAGGATGGACTGGTTGGCTCTCCTTGCAGTCCAAGGGACTCTCAAGAGTCTTCTCCAACACCACAGTTCAAAAGCATCAATTTTTTGGCACTCAGCTTTCTTCACAGTCCAACTCTCACATCCATACATGACCCCTGGAAAAACCATAGCCGTGACCAGATGGACCTTCATTAGCAAAGTAATGTCTCTGCTTTTTAATATGCAGTCTAGGTTGGTCATAACTTTCTTTCCTAGGAGTAAGAGTTTTTTAATTTCATGGCTGCAATCATCATCCACAGTGATTTTGGAGCCCAAAAAAATTAAGTCTGACACTGTTTCTACTGTCTCCCCATCTATTTCCCATGAGGTGATGGGACCAGATGCCATGATCTTAGTTTTCTGAATGTTAAGCTTTAAGCCAACTTTTTCACTCTCCTCTTTCACTTTCATCAAGAGGCTTTTCAGTTCCTCTTCACTCTCTGCCATATGGGTGATGTAATTCTGATCTATGTTACCCATTGCTAGGGAGACTGATGCTTTCCTGTTTGGCTCCACTTCTGTGGGAAGAAGTTTAAAAAATACTCCCATGCAGAAACCTAGGATGAATGTGGAGCTCACCTTACATGTTTCCCTGCTCTTAAAATTAGAGCTTTGAACTCTTTGCTGTGCAACATCTAGATATTCAATTTTAGAGTTGTTTACAGTGGGACAGTAGAAACAATACCCATTAAATCATCAAGGTTGAACTCTGTGACTATTTAAAAGGTCACAGGAGAGTACTGTCAAGCCCATGTTATAAGGCACATGTATAAATCTAAAATACATATACAAATTGGTATAGTTGATCTTATTTACAAAGCAAAAATAGAGACACAGAAGTGGAAAACGAATGCGTATATACCAAGGTGGAAAGGGGGGGTGGGATGAATTGCAAGATTGATATTGACCTGTATAAACTAGTAATACAATGTGTAAAGTAGATAACTAATGAGAACGTGCTGTATAGCACAGGGAACTCTGCTAAGTGCTCTGTGATGATCTAAATGGAAAGGAAATCCACAGAAGAGTGGATATACGTATATGCATAGCTGATTCACATTGCCGTGTAGTAGAAACTAACACATTATAAAATACTCTATTCCAATAAAAATTTAAAGCAATCAAATAAAATATACATACCTATTATATGCATATGACTGTATCACATGCATATATATTGCAAAATATATACAAAAATATGTATAGGCCATGTGTTATTTTACATTCCCCTCAATGTGTTCTGGGACTTCCTAGGGGCTCAGTGGTAAAGAATCTTCCGACCAATGAAAGGAGACACGGGTTTGATCCCTTGTCGGGAAGATCCCCTGGAGAAGAAAATGGCAACTCACTCCAGTATTCTTGCCTGGAAAAGCCTATGGACAGAGGAGCCTGGTGGGCTACAGTCCATGGGGTCATAAAGAGTCGGACACGAGTGAGTGACTGAGCACTCATGCAATGTATTCTTCCAGAAAGATGTTTTTAAAGGGTCCTATTTTATTTTTCACTCAATTTAAACCAGTTTTTAGACATAAAAGACCAACTTTAACTTGGGAGAGTTTGTCAGTGATGCCTCCAGGACTATGGGGTAATATCTAAACCCTCAGTGTCATTGAAGTTAAGCCTTCCTCACCCTCTGGCTTCGTTTCCTATTATTTCATATTCCATCCCAACCCTTGTACCATTTAAGGCCCCTTGAAATCTACTTGTGATTTCCCAAATATATCATCCTCTTTCACATCTTCCTGCCTTGCGTATGCTGTTCTCTCTGCTAGTATGTCCTTCATTTCTCCTTTTCCATTTTTTAAATAAAATGGTTTCACCTTTTCTGCCAAGGCTATTTATTCTCCACCAGAAAAACTAATTATCCTTCCTTATTGCTGCCATAGCATTGCATTCTTTCCTCTAATATGTCATTTATCTCACTGTCTTGAGATTATATTTTTATGTATCAATCTCCCTACATCCCATCCCTGTTAGACCATAAAATTAGAATAGGATCATGCCTTATTAATTGGTGTACATTCCCATCACATTCACAGTATCTGGAACATAGTAGATTCTCCATGAATGTTTGCTAATTAGATGAATTAATAAATATACACATGGTGAAATGAAAATAGATGTTGCTACTTTCTAATGATAATATTCCAACCCCTGGACAGTAGAATCTAAAGACCAAGTTATACACTTCCTAGGCTGTCCAACATTCATTCTTTTGTCTCCAGGTTGCAGATCCGAATTGTATAATTTCTCAAAGGCCATTAAGAAGCCTTCAGAGAAAGCACAAGAAATTACCTCCAGCGCTGGTTTACAGTAATGTCCTATTGTTCTCAGATAGTCTCCAGTTGACAGCTATCAAGGTTGTTCTCATTTGTGTCAAACGGGCCATCTACAGGGAACATTTTGGAATAGGGAAGGTTCAAGAGACAGAAAAAAAAAAGTAATGAATATAAAGTGTAAATGCCATAGTAAAGTAATAGAGACATATAATAACAGCAAGGGAAATTTGACCTTCTGGCCGGAAACTCGATCGTGAACCAATTGGAGAACTTTAGAAAATTGGATCAGCCTCAATAGTCACAGAGTAAACATGGGAAGTGCAATCCAGTCTTATTAAACATAATGCACACTTAATGCATAATTTTATTGCAACCAATTTCATGCTACTGCTTTAAGTGAAGCTGGGTTTACTTCCATTGCACCAGTCCACTACCATTAGTGCCTCTTAAGAGAACAGCAAGGCCACTAAACTGTTAGCGAGCTGATCTCTTCCTCAGCCCATACTTTCTGCTCCATAAATTCACCCTGCTCCCAGAGCTTGTCCTGAGATCTTGTCTCTGTTTGGAACATGGCTTTTGAAACACAACACTGTTTTGGCAAGTTGTTTGCATATGGGAATGTTAGAGCATTTCCATTTTATGCCGGTATGGAAAGCAGTGAACCTTTGTCATGGTAGGATGTTTGTTGAATCCTAGACCCAAAACCTGGGGTTCCCGTTATGTGTACATTCACTCTGAGGCAGAGGAAATCTCTGCTCTGTGATCAGAAGGGAAATGTGATTATGAACCAAACAGAGAGAGACTGAAACCCGCCATATGCCTCCTCTTCACATTTTCAGGATATTTTTTCCCTGTCAATTTTGGAAAATATGTCCTCAAATTGTTATGCTTTTCTCCCCCAGGGATCCGGCCTTCAAACATCTAAGTATAATAGGATAATGTGGGAGGTTAAATAAAAATTATACAGTCCAAAGCCTGGTTACTGGTTTTGGTGAACTGGTCTGTTGTCACCTGTGTGTGAGCTCAGGAGGTCACAACACCATTCTCAGCCTCTTTCTTTGTCCCTGAAATGAAGTTCATAGTCATCTGGTGAGCAGTAATTGAGGGCAGCCTGAAAAAACACTTTGTGAGTCTACAAGTGGTTGGAACATATTATTGAAATGAAAGAAAAAAAAAATCCAATGTGATAAGTTGTGAGCAAACGAAATCTTGGAGAAATCACACTTCCTGTAACCTAATAGACATTAGATTTCTAAAGATATCTTAAAGTGTATTGGATGCATTTTAATTCTTCCACAGAATTCTGAATTCCCCTCTCCAAAAGTAAAATCTAAATACCATTTTTGTGTGGAAACAAAAAATTTTTGAAAATATTTTCAGCCTGCTATGGGATGAGAAAGCAGATAGTACCAAAGTCTATGAACATAGGCAACAGCAGCAGAAGAGCTTCACAGATTTCCGGGGCTCTTTAAATCCTGTACAAAGCTTAGCTTTCCCCTTGAACAACTCACACCCCACAGGACTCCCTTGAACGTGCTTCTCTGTGGGAGGAAGCCATGGAGAGCTCTGACACTGGGGTTTGTAGTGGCCTCGTAAGAAGTACTCTCGAGGAGGCCATGGGAGATCCAGAAAGAAAATGACTCATCTACATCCTGAATTCTGGATTCATCTGTGTTTCAAAGAGCGTCTATAGAGGAAGTCAACTGCTTCCGGGTGGTTAAACATTAAGACCTGTCAGAGTTTTCAACAATTTCCAAAATCTACCTGGTGTTGTAAAGGGAACAGAGTCCAATTGTGCCCCATGCCACAGCTGCTCAAAAACAGTATCAGAAGCTGCTCCAGCATAGGAGAGGACTGTGGCTGTGTCTCTGGGAAACAGGCTGGGGAAATAGGAAGGGCAGAAGCTACAAATTCCCTTTGCTTCTGAGATCAGTAACATGCTTATATATATTTTTTTTTCTTTCAGTTCTTTATATGTGTCCTCTGTCCAGTTCCAAATGGAATTGGCGGTTCATTGATTTGTCCACCCATAAACAGCCCAAGGTACTGTTGGCAGGTCCTGGGCTAGGCCCCCCAGCATACAGTGATGATTCTTCACTGAAGGACTTCTAGTCTATCAGTAGAACAATCCAGACCTTAAAGTAGCATAATAGAAGAGAGGGTGCAGTTAAGACCACAGAGAGAGTTGAAATTCAAGCTTAGAGAAGTTCAGAAGAAAAATAGGTCATCCTGGCTGAATATGTATTTTGTACTATTTCAAAATTAGTTATTACTTCATGATTATTATTATTATTGTGTGAGTGCATGCTCTAATTGTTGAAAATTCTTTCCAGATTTAAATCATAATTTTAGAAAAAGTCTGGGGAGCACACACCACCTGGTCTAGGGCACATCAAATTATCTACCCAAACCTATAGCCCTCACAGCATCGGGGGTGTTATGTTATGAATGGACTGGTAGTTGGTGAGTACAGTTTAAGACAGTCCCTGCCATCAGGGTGATAAGTTGAAAGGACCATGTGAGTCTGGAGTTTCAGTGAATCCAATCTTTATTGAAGAGATGGTCAGCTTACCTTCCAGTCATTTTCCTGAATTCTTGGAACTCATGGTCCTTCTTTACTACTGTCTGGTAATTCTACATTTAACATTTGCTGCTTTCCTTCTCTCTCTCCTTCTCTGTCCCTTCCTCTTTATTCTCTTTCTTCTTCTTCTCTTCTTCCTTTTCCTTCTCTTTTACACTTTTTAACTGAGGTATAATTAAAATATCATCATTCACCATTTAAAGTGTACGAATCAGTGGTTTTTAGTATATTCTTAAAGTTGTACAACCATCATCACTATCTAAAGCCTTCACCCCTGCCAAACCCCCATAACTCTCAGCCATAACTTTCCTGCCTCCCACAAACTCCTCACTGTGTTCCTCCCTCCATGCCCCCCATTCCTAGGCAACCATTTGGTTGCTTGGTCTCTATGGATTTGCCTATTCCAGATGCTGCTGCTACTGCTGCTAAGTTGCTTCAGTCATGTCCAACTCTGTGCGACCCCATAGACGGCAGCCCACCAGGCTCTGCCATCCCTGGGATTCTCCAGGCAAGAACACTGGAGTGGGTTGCTATGTCCTTCTCCAATGCATGAAAGTGAAAAGTGAAAGTGAAGTTGCTCAGTTGTGTCTGACTCTTTGCGACCCCATGGACTGCAGCCCACCAGGCTCCTCCATCCATGGGATTTTCCAGGCAAGAGTACTGGAGTGGGGTGCCATTGCCTTCTCCACCTATTCCAGATAGTTCATGTAAATCGAATCATACAATACATGAACTTTTGTGCTGCCCTCATTTCATTTAGCATAATGTTTCCATTTATGGAAACACCTGAATGGACTTTTGGCCAACTTAATATATAGGTTTTGCTGTAGACATACATTTTTATTTCTCTTTGTTATATACATAGGAGTGAAATTATTAGGTCATATAGTAACTCTGTTTAACATTTTGAGGAAAACTATCAGACTGTATTCCAAACAGCTATACCATTTTCCATTCCCACCAGTGTTACATGTAAGATATAATTTCTCCTCATCTTGGTCAACACTTGTTCTTGTCTGTTATTTAGATTATAGCCACCCTAGTGGGTATGAAGTGGTCTCTCATTGTGGGTTTTATTTTCATTTCCCTAATGGCTAGTAATATTGATAATCTGTCATGAACTTATTGGCCATTTGTATGCCTTATCTGAAAAAAAGTCCTTTGCCTCTTTTTAGATTGGGCAATTTTTTTTTATTATTGAGTAAAAAGGATTCTCTATGTATTCTAGATAAATGTTTCTTATCAAATATATCATTTCTAAATATTTTCTCCCATTCTTTGTGTTGTTTTTTCACTTTCTTGATGTCCTTTGAAGCACAAACAGTTTTACTTTAATGAAGTCCAATGTTTTAATCTTTGCTTTAGTCACTGAGCTTTTGGTGACTTAGCCCAAGGTCACTGAAGTTTACTTCCATGTTCTCTCCTACTGATCTTATAGTGTCAGCTTGTACATTTAGGTCTTTGATCCATATTGATAATTTTTTTAAATTATTGTTTTATCATTATTACTATTTATGTATTTATTTTTGAGTCTGGTCCCATCATTTCATGACAAATAGATGGGGGAAAAGTGGAAACAGTGACAGACTTTATTTTGAGGAGCTCCAAAATCACTGCAGGTGGTGACTGCAGCCATGAAATTAAAAGATCCTTGCTCCTTGGAAGAAAAGTTACGACCAACCTAGATAGCATATTAAAAAGCAGAGACATTACTTTGCCAACAAAGGCCCGTCTAGTCAAGGCTATAGTTTTTCCAGTAGCCATGTATGGATGTGAGAGTTGGACTATAAAGAAAGCTGAGTGCCAAAGAATTGATGCTTTTGAACTGTGATGCTGGAGAAGACTCTTGAGAGTCCCTTGGACTGCAAGGAGATCCAACCAGTCCATCCTGAAGGAAATCAATCCTGAACATTCATTGGAAGGACTGATGCTGAAGCTGAAACTCCAATACTTTGGCCACCTGATGTGAAGAACTGACTCATTGGAAAAGACCCTGATGCTGGGAAAGATTGAAGGTAGGAGGAGAAGGGGATGACAGAGGATGAGATGGTTGGATGGCATCACTGACTCGATGGACATGAGTTTGAGTAAGCTTCGGGAGTTGGTGGTGGACAGGGAAGCCTGGTGTGCTGCAGTCCATGGGTTTGTAAACAGTCGAACACGACTGAGTGACTGAATTGAACTGAACTGATGCCCCATGGCATGTGGGATCTTAGTTCCCCAACCAGGGATTAAACCTGCAACCCCTGTGCTGGAAGCACGGAGTGGTTACACTGGGCCACCAGGCACGTCCCTGAGTTAAGTTTTGCATATGGTCTGAGGTAGAGGCCCGACTTTAGTATTTTTCTGTCTGTGGATATCCAATTGTCCCAACATCATTGTTGAAAAGACTACTCTCTCCCTATTGAATGGTCTTTGCACCTTCATCAAAAATTTGTTTTACTTCTTGATTAATACAAGACAGCCACAGTGGAGACTTGAGAGAAAGTTACCGCATTATTGTAGATGAGGGAGTAAAAGGTGCCAAGAGAAAGTGAAACGACTCTTAAACAGGCAATTCTGACTGTAAGTCTATGGAGCAACACAAGTGGGAGAGAATGTAGGAGCAAAGAGGGCGACAAGAAAGGAAGAAAGAAAGAAAGAGGGAGGGAAGAGAGTATGTAACAAAAGACAATAGGAGAAATCTTGTTAGAGAAAATTCAGGCTGTATCCAAACTGTTGGAAAGTAGGAGGGGACTAGATAAGTGAAAGAAACATGGTCAGAGGGAATCAAAGCTCCAGCCATGGTTTCCCTCATGTTCCGTATCATGTACCTGCTTTTCCATCTCTACCTCCCACTTATGCATCATCCATCCACAATATGGTTCTAGTCCTTCTATCTCCTCTAAAATTACTCTATCCAAGATCACCAGGGGCCACTTATTTCCTAAATCTTATAGGCATCTTTTAGTGTGCACCATCTTCTGCTCATCTTCTCTAGTGGACTGAAGAGCTCACTCAATTCTTCCTTTTTGATACTGTCTCCTCTCTTGGCCCTTTGCTCACCTCTTCCATTCCTGATCTCTCTTTTATGTCAACCTTTTGAATTCAGGATTTCAGCATGCCCTGCAGTTCACTCCCAATCTTAAGAGTTTTGTATAATTTGTCTAATGATGAACTCATTTTTATCAAAAATTATCATCATCCACCAGCATAGACTGTTGCTATAAATGTCAAGTTAGTCTCTTACATTCAGCTTCTCCCTTCCGCATTCACTAGGTACATTTTTAGCGACATCTTTTTCCATCACAGATATGACTATCACTCTCTAATACCTTCAATGACTCCCCATCATTCAGAAGTTCAAGCCAGACTAATGCTTTGTTTCTGTTTTTGAGTCTTTAGACCAAGTTTCTTGGTTCCCAGGGCTCTGGGCCTCATTGTAGATGATAGTTTTGTGATTTTTTAAAATGATCTTCCTACTCTAGTCCTGGTTTCCTGACCCTACTTCTATTGACCCTTCACTCCATCTTTGCGTATGAAATATTCCCCAATGTTCTCAAATCACACTGCTGTCTTTTGACACAAGTGACAGTCAATATCATATTTATCTTTACACACACACAGTATACCCTTCAGTTGACCTGAACACTTATTATTTACCCAACTACATGCCTTTATTCATGTTAAACATGTCCACAAGTGCTTAAATTCAGGCACATATACAGCTTAGTATGGCTACTGTTTACATAACTACTCTAAGAGCTCACAGCTCATAACCTGAAGAGCCAGAATTGATATTCACGCTGTCTGACATAGAATTAAAGTTGATAACCCTGAGTTCTCCTTGGACAATCCACTTCATGGCAGTTATAGACGAACTTGAAAGATAGAAGTTGAAGACCTTGTAAGGTATTTGTATTATGTGTGTGGGACATTCCTGATTTCTTTCCCCTTTCTCTTCCATACTTTGCTTCCCTGACAATGGCCTTCCTTCCTTTCCTCGATCTCTCTGGGTCCTTTGTCTTTAGGGCCTTCATAAGAAAGAGCTGGTTCCTTGGCCTGGGACTCTCTTCCTCACATTCATCTAATTTCATTGGTCCAAAGTCTACTCATCCTCTAGGTCTTAGACCATTACCATAGCCTTGGGGAAATCTTTCCTGACCAGCAGCCTGTGTTCAATTCCCTGTTGTACTCATTCATGTACATTTCTTGTAAATCCCTTATTACAGCTTTAATGACATAACTAACTAGGTGATGACTTTGTTGGATGGTCATGAATACATTGACCAGAAGTAGCCCTACCCTGATAGGCTATGTCTCAGCCACAAGGGAGAGAGAGTGGAGAGAGGCTTAGAGTAGGTACAAACCCTACTCAGGAAAAGAATATATGTTTGAAAAGTGGGTCAGGGTGGCATAGATGGGCACTGAGTATACCATCATCAGAGCTCTGTGGAGAGGATAGTTGATACCTGGCCTGAATTTGGGGAAGGGGAATCTACATAGCAGATCTGATTATAGAGCCATTGTAAATTTGCCCCAGGTGTCCTCAAGTGACCTCTCTGATGCTCTATGAACACAGGTGACTTTCTGTCACCCAGAGGACAGGTATTTGGTCCTCATAAAGAAGGCAGCCCAGTGTGGTGAAACATGTAGAGACAGAACATTGAGCATTTTCTCTGGATTGGCTTTGGTCTTTTCTCTTGCCCTGCTGAAATCCACGGCTTTCTTCCCCATACCACCCGCCCTTTTTCTTACCTGACAAATGAGGAGATACCCTAGCTAATCCCCAGGGTTCTTTAATTCTGAGAATTATAGGCTATTTCTCAGTATGAGCATTCCCTCTTTCAGAGTCCAACCCTCTTTAAGGTCATAGATCCTTTGCCTGCCTTATCAGTGATCAACACAAGGGGAAAAAATAACCCTTGCCTAATATAGCATTATAAAATGAATTACAATGAAAACGTTATTTTCTATAAGACTTAGAATTTCCTAAAGCTCTTACATAAAAATTGTTTATCTAAGATCTCTCAGGAAATGATGTGACACTGATGGTATTATTTCCATTTTACAAATGATGAAACTAAGGTTAAGGAGGACTGTAATACGCCCATGGTCTCACTGCTGAAAGCATTTCTGAGACTCGAACCAGCTTTGAAGCCCAGCAATGTTGTCATTCTTGCACGTCATCAAGTAGGGTCAAGGAACAAATTTTAAGTGGTATTGGTACACAGTGAATGTACATGCAAACGTGGTCACTGACTTTCTATATGTAATCATAACAGAGAACTGAAAACAGATTATTTCATCCAGTGAATTATTTCACTAAAAATCAATTCATTAAAGAAATATTTGTGGAAGTATTTAGCTAGTGAAAAATCCATATATTCTTGCTATGAGTGTACTTAATAAAGGAAAAAACCCAAGGACACCTTTTTTAGTCTTTTTTTTTTTTTTTTTTAGGCTAAGCATTCCAAGTATCTCAGATTTTCCAAGTAGTAACCAAATATACCTAAGTAATGGGGAAGGGAAAGAAATTTTCAGAAAAAGTTATTTTGATATCAGTCTTTCAAAGAGCTATTTTTTGCAGACAAATTTCTTTAAAAAATCTGAAAACGTTACCTTTGTTTTTTTTTCTCTCTTGTTGACTGAATGGGCTTTGTGTTGTTGTGAGTTGGGTGGGGAATGTTTTCTCCAGAAAGACAACATGATGGGGGGATACAAGCTGGGTGGCAGTGGACTGGGTTTTCATCCCACATCACTGATGTCCAGGAGATTTTGGATGAACCAGTGTTCCTAGTCTGGGCCTTGCATTCCCTAACTGGGAGGAACTTATCAAATGTTTAGACATAATGGCCAACATAGACATATTAATAATTACATTAATCCTTGTGTGTCTGACTTCAGACACCTTAGGTGCTTCCTTATTCATTATTTTATTTTCTCCCCAATTCCTGTAAGCAGGTTAAAAAGAGAAGTGTATGTCTCTTTGGTAGACAAGGAAACTATTGTCCAAGGGAGGGAAATGGACTTGAGCAAAGTTTGCAGTGCTGGGATGGTGGGGAGCCCGGGCTTGCCCTCAGGTCTGACAGTTCAAAACCAGGATGGTTTCCATTCTGCTGTGAGGTGCTCAGTTGCACAGGCAAGCTAGCCAAATGAAAGTTCTGTGTTTCCTTTCTAACACAGAGCTATGGAGAAGGATGTGTAAGGTGACTGAGGCTGGTGAGAAAGGCATTTATGTGGAAGAGGCGTCTGTGCATTAATGCGGTGAGTGAGAAGTCAAACCAACATCTAATTTTAGTATGCAGCTAGTGCCGTGTGCCTGCTAATCGTATTCAGTCAGGCTGACTGAGGAGGAGAAAGGAATAAAATAAACATTTCACTTAACCTTTACAATTTGTGTATTTTGATGGTCCCACCAGCTTTACAATACCATTCCCCTGTAATTGCCAGCCGTTTTCTATGCTCTCCACATACTCAGCTGCTTCTTTGCCCTCAGTTCTGTCTGTTTTCCTCCTGTTTTATCCTTAAGATGTTTTCTTCCCTTGCTTCCTACCTCCTCGCACTCCCCAAGCTCACCATATTCAGTCCTAGGCCCCTGTCTGTCCTCTCTTCTCCTCTTCTACTTGTAGACGTGAAGTTGGCTTAAGTGGAGTTGGGATGGAGGTCACTCAGAGGTGACCTATTACGTGGTCAGCACGCGAGCATCTCTGGGAACAGGAGGAGGCATGAAACCCCATAAACCACAGAAGCAGGAATTCGACATCCTGGCCAATGCACCGGAAACAAAGGAGGAGAGAAAGAAAATGAGCAAGTGAAAGAGTAAAATAAAACAATCTTTTTATCTCAACATTCTCATCCTACCTAGGAAACCACATACCTTCCCCCACCACCACCACCAAGAAAAAAACATTATGAAGTGAAGGCTATGGAATGGAAATGCTTTTTGTGTTATTGTGTTCAGTGTGGTAACTACAAATGCAAAGATTCATCAATAATAACACAAGAGGTTGGAGTAGATGAGGCCGTGGAGTTTAATACACAGGGACTATCATGATATACCTCCTTGGTGGGGGTGTAGGAAGTTATTTTTAGGTTGATCTATATCTCACCAAAATGTGAGCAGGATGCAACTCTCTGTTACCATACTCAGTCAGACAGAACTCAAAGCCCCTAAATTAGACTTGGCTGTGCTGTCCAATATGGTAGCCACTAGCCACTAGCATGTGCCGTTTGAACACATGCAATTTGATGAATCCAGATCCAGATGTTCTGTAAGGCTGAAACACACACTAGATTTTGAAAAGATAGTGTAACAGAAAAAAGTAACAAAGCATGTGAAAGAACTCATTAATGATCTTTGAAACTTAATCACAGGCTGGAATAATGTTTTTGATTTTTATGTGTATTTCAAATTATTTTTTTACTCTTTTTAATGTAGCTACTAAATTTTGAGCATACACACCTACATGGTTCATATTGGTAGGTCTCATTCTATTTCTATAAGACAGCACTGGTTTAGAGTTCCAAAGATGCAATTAGGAGCAAACAGAAAGAGAAATCCTTTCCAGGATAATCAATCAATATTCCCAGTCTGCACCATAAAGAAGGCTGAGCGTCAAAGAATCAATGCTTTCAAATTGTGGTGCTGGAGAAGACTCTTGAGAGTCCCTTTGACTGCAAGGAGATCAAACCAATCAATCCTAAAGGAAATCAACCCTGAATATTCATTGGGAGGACTGATGCTAAAGCTGTAGCTCCAATACTTTGGCCACCTGATGCGAAGAGCTGATTCACTGGAAAAGCCCCTGATGCTGGGAAAGATTAAAGGCACAGGGGGAGCGGGTGGCAGGGGATGAGATGGTTAAGTAGCATCACCAACTGAATGGACATGAGTTTGAGCAAACTCTGGGAGAGTGAAGGACAGGGATGCCTGGAGTGCTATAGTCCATGGGGTCACAAAGAGTTGGACACAATTTAGTGGCTGAACACAACAACAACAACAACAAATGCCCAGTCCAGGCAACACTGGTGAATATTTGAGGCAGAAAATTGTCTTAAGATTGTCATTGATAAAATTCAGCTTCTCCAAAACATTATTTGAAAGGATCTGTGCACCCCAGTATTCATTGCAGCACCGTTTACAATAGCCAAGACATGGAAGCAACCTAAATGTCCATCAACAGAGAAACGGATATAGAAGATGTGGTACCTATATACAATGGAATGTTACTCAGACATTAAAAAGAATGAAATAATGTCATTTGCACCAGCAACATGGACCTAGTGTGTGTCATACTGAGTGAAGTAAGTCAGATAGAGAAATATTGTATGACATCCCTTGTATTGGAATCTAAAAGGAAATAATACAAATGAGCTTACTTACAAAACAGAAGGAGACTCAAAGAAAACGAACTTATGGTTCCCAGGGGGAAAGGGCAGGTAGAGAGTTGGGGATGCTCATGTACACACTACTATATTTAAAATGGATAACCACCAAGGACCTATTAAATAGCTTATGGAACGCTACTCAATTGTAATGTGGCAGCCTAGATGGGAAGGGGGTTTGGGAGAGAAGGGATACATGTATATATACAGCTGAGTTTTTTTGTTGTTCACCTGAAACTATCACAACATTGTTAATTGGCTATACTCCGATATAAAATAAAAAGTTCAAAAAAAAAAAATCTAGGCTCTCCAAGTGAACTCTGAACAACTGTGGATGGAACTAGAGAAAATAGACCAATGTCAACAGTGTGTGGTAACAGAAACACCTTCTTGGAGAAGGCAGTGCACAGAGCCCACTGGAGTTAGGACCTGAAGAGGGGCAAGCCAGGCCAGATCAGACAGAGACTTTTCATTTGCAACCATATTTCTCCAAAGTTGTTTTTGATTTTAGTGAGGAAGAACTGAAAGTTCTTAGGAGGACCATGTTGTTACCTACATACTACTATATAAGACACTGCATATATTTGATGCAACTGGTGACAAATTGCAATTAGTTCAGCACAGAACGTGTGTTTTATAAAGCCCAATGAATCCTTTTGCAGACTTTGTTAAGGTCCATTTTGGGAACAGCTTTAGATATTCTCATGGCTCTCCACCTCAATTTGGAACTACCTCAGACAAAACTCCAGTGATCAGTGTCAAAAAAAGCAAGCCGCCCTTCTTATGGAGTGTGACTTCAACCAGGCCCATCTTAGCTGGAGATGCTTCAAGTCCTGTTCTTAACATTCCTGTTCACTGAAATCCGTTTTTCAAAACCCACTGTAAAAAAGAATCCTAACTTAAGATCTTTGTAAACCCAGCTTTCCAAAGGGAAAGGCACCCATCAAACCATCAGTATAACTGTGCCCGTGTGGGTAACTTCCACAGGAGAACTTTAATGAAGATTTCAATTGTTCCTTCTGTGTCTTAGGGCCGCTCTTTCCACTGTCATGGCTGTGGACCAAGCTGGGTCCCTCCGGGTTTCCTGTTAAAAATATGGTATTTTTTTTTAAGCCAATCAAGAAATCTAATACCAGAAACAATTTTTTCCCCTTTGTCTTTAGTCTTCTTTGGCTCTAAATTGCAACATAACAATAGAAGAGGTGGCTATTTTTAAACCTGAAAGATACTAGAAAATAGAGAGTCTTTGCTTGCCTAACATAAACAAATGCAAAGGAAGACGATTTTGAAACCCAAAAGCCATATTTTAACCCTCAAGTAGGTGATATAACATAAGAGACTCAAGTTTTCTGAATTCTCTTTAGAGACACCCCCATCAAGAGGTCTTCTCTATTCCTTCTAGGTTTAAAAATACTCAAGAGAGAGGCTAGAGCTCATCTTTAAACACTTGTCATAAGCACATATATTGAATATTATGCCTGTTTATCATCAGCCTTGCCTTCTGGGTTGACCATTGAGGACATCTGCAACTTACTGTTTCTCTTTGTTCTATATTTCAACAGTACAGGCACCAATATATAGTTTCTTAGTTGCTTTCATCTACATAGGTTGCCAAGCTTTATAAACTTCTCCATTTGGTACTTTTTCACAGAATCAATATCATGTTCTCACCTTAGCATTCAAGCTTCTCATTGTGTCTTAAACAGTCAAGCTTCTGTCTTGTTCCTAAAAAGTTGTAAGATCTTAGGTGGGTTATATAATCTGTCTGAGACTTAGTTTTCCTCATCTGTAAAATGGGAATGATGATACTGTCCTCATCTAGAGATGAGTGAGACGTGACTTACAACAGCCATGCTCACACATGGCATAATTTTCTGTGTCTATAACCACCCAGCACGTAGTAGGGATGCAAATCATGGTTGCTGAATAGCTGCTTCTTACACTTGGTTCTAAAAGACTATTTTAAGAAACAGCTGCAAGCAACCTCAATTTTCTCCCACAGTTATGTGAGGTAATCAACAGTACAATTCTGTTACTGCCAATCATTCCAGCAGGAAGAGATAGAAACACTTGGGGCATGGAAAACAATGCTGAAGGCTCTGAGCTCTTCCATCTAAGTTAATAATCAAGGAATAATTGTTGAAAATTTCCCAGTTCTCAGTGGGCGTGCCCTTACCCCTAGAGCCTCATTTCACAAAATGTTGGCTGCCATCAGGACCCGGGTTAAACGCAGATCATGTTACCATGTCTTGATATTGCTTAATTCATTCCTCATCCACTCATCAGAAAATGTATTATGCTCCTAATGAGTGACAAATACTGTTCTAGTTATTAGAAATGTACATATGAACAAGGTAGGTAGCATCCTGGCCCTCAGGGAGCATTCTCTCTGGAAGGATTCTGGCATTAAAAAAAAAATCACCAAAAATAAATTCACAGACAGAATCTATGTCAAGGACAACACAAACAAAGTGTGTTGCCTTTGGAACCTCATAACAATAACCCATCATGGCAAGTGGAAATGAGCCTGTGAGGTCCTAGAGCGCCAGGAGCAGAGGTGAGGCCAGGCTTCTCTAGCTTCACCACCGCTTCACCACCCAGGGAATGTGCTGGGGCCAAGGATGCAAAAGAAATAAATCTTCAGTTTCCTCCTTATAAAAAGGGGAGGAGTCCTCCCTCTTAGGCCAGGGGGTGGGTGTGGGTGATGATTAACCAGTTACAGAAGAAAAGTGCTTAGAACAATACCTGAAACTCAGCGTTCATTAAAAACACATGATAGCAGCTGCCAAAAAGTATAACCGTACAACGGTATGCTAAAATTCCTAGGAAAAGGTGCTAGAGGCTTCCAGAAGAGTCTGTAGCGGAGTGAGAAGGAGCCTAGATGGGTTTTGAACGTGACCTACGAGTGTGAGATGGGGCCAGGGTGTTATGGCAGAAGGAAATAACATGCACCATGCATGAAAGAGCATGGCTTATGGCGGGGGGTGGACTGTAATTGCTTCTTATGGTCGGAACACGAGTGCCCTGGGGGAGGGGCAAGGAATGGGCTGGCTGAGCCCAGAGAGTAATCCCCTTTTCCATGGCTGTCAGGAGCTCCGGGAGGTGATGAGAGAACAGAGGAGCCAGAGAAAACCTCTGAGGCCCAGGCCCAGACACAGTGGGCCTTTTGGACCTCCATCGTTCGAGAGGTGAAACCCCGATCGTGTGCCAAATTGCCTCTTCATTCTCCGGCCTCTCCCCACTGTGGACTGTTTGCCTGTCTGGAATGAGATAATTTGTCAGACACCAGCTGCTGATCATTCTTTCCTCATGGGCACATTTATTATGATGTTACAATGCGCATGAAGAATCTTTACCATCACTCGAGTGAAAATGATTAAAATGTTGGTTTTTGTTGTTTTTTTTTTCTCAGAAATTCTCAAACCATCCCTCTGACAGAGGTAGCATTGGTTATAGACCGCGCCGGGGGAGCAGATTGAGGAGAGGGCATGGGATCCTTGTAATTAACAAAACAGCAAGCAGAGAACCCCAGGGTGTGGGCTCGGGATGGAGGGCCCTTCAGAGCTTTGTGAAGAGCCTAGGAGTTTGGGAGGCAGGGAGTTTGGGCTGTGAGTCTCTCTCAGAGAGTGCGGAGGATGGGCTGGCTGGCTGACTGGCTTCTAGAGCCGCACCATGTCTAATTATGTACCAGGAGGCAAGAAAAGGTGTAGGTCTGTCTTTCCAGTTCAGAGGGAGAGAGAGAGGGAAAAAAAGATGCGGTGTCTCGCGTCTAAGAAACGAACAGGCTGACCTTTTCAGAGCGTCTGAAAGGAAAAACCAGATGTATTCCTCAAGAGTCACAGTGACTGAAGGCTCGCATTGTGCACTCACATAAAGGGACAGCTAACCAGAAAACAGCAGCTGATGATCTGAAGCCAGGCTGTGCTATTGTCCGGCGCACAAATGTTCTACAAGGACCCAGACCACCATGCGGTTCTCTGTCCACAGACTATGGAGGTTGGAGGGGGGGCTGGGCGGTGAGGGCTTTTTTCCCTCCTTTTCTTTCTTCCCCTCCTGAAACCTTTTCCTTCCAATCTCTCTCCAGCCGCTCACATTCAACTGCTAGCAATTATTCCTGTTGACCCTCCTCGCTCTCCAAACGGGGTGTGGATCTCTGAAGGTTTTTCTCTTTGTACCTGACAAGCCCATCTTGCAGGCAGGCTCCAAGGGAGGAGGTGAGGTCTCAGCTCTCTGGGGACAGCGACTCGGAATGGAGTGGCTGTGATTTATTTTCCATCAAGCAAAGTCAAAGCCAGGCAAATGTGGGCTGGGAGGCAGACAGGAGAATCCCCCCAGCCTCATCGAGGGCTGCTTCTCTATTGTCCTGGGGGAGGCTCGGGTGAATGCGGGTGGTGTTGGGTGGGGAGGGCAGGGAGGAGGAGCCAGAGGATGAAAAAGAGGAGGCAGTGAGGGAGGTGATGTGAGAGCCCATCTCAATTCCAGCTCAGTTCACTTAGATTTGCTCCAACAGTCTTCCCCATCCTCAGCTTGAGGAGAAGCATGGCAGCTTCCCTACAAACTGTAAAGTCCTTGAAGGCAGACAACTTGTCCTGCCCTCCTTCTTGCCTCTCCATTGCCTTCACTGTTATATTGGTTCCAAGCAGGTTCTCAGTGAATGTCTACTAAATGGAATCAACTCTGCCCCTAGATCTTTGGATTGCATCCATCCTTGTCATTCACAGAATATCTCCTTCCAGCAGCAGCTTCATTGGCTGACCAATGTGAAGAGGCCCCTGACCTAGAAATTCTTTATCACTTTGTTCTCATGGCTGTAGACGTTTACTAAACATTTATTGGCCAGCAGGCAAAAAGAAGTTCCTCTAATAAGCTGAAATCATAGCTGTCTGTCCTTTTAAGTGGTCTGACCACATTTTTCATAACCCACTTGAGGCATTCTCAACAATATTCCAGAAACAGGGTTTTATTACCTTATTGAGATCAGAAAAGCTACTACCTAATGGACACTAGACCACTTTGGGGTGGAGCCTCAGTTGAGGTCCCTAAAGTTATAGGCTATACCCTGTTTTATAGTTGTCATTGCACTGAAAATAATCCTGAGCATACAGATGTTTAATGGTTTCTTGTCTTTCTCCCACTGGACTCTGAGTTCCAATACAAAAACAGCAACAACTAGTATTAATGGCGTGTTTAGTGTATCGGGTAGTACCTTAAAAGCTTCCCATGTATTATCTTATTCAGCTTTTCGTTTTGTGAAACTATATTCCCAGTGTCAAGAAGAGTGATCAGCACATCTAGGGTTTAATAAGGACTTCTCAAACCAATAGAAGGAATGAATGCTAGACCTTTCTGAGATTGCAACAATTAAAGCAAAGTCCTAGAAAAAAGATGTTGTAAGAATATGAACAGGTCCAAGGAATACCCTAATGCATCCTTGAAAATGCAAGTAAACCTTGCTTTGTGTGATAAATTGCATGGCCCCTGGATTTGTCAGGATATAATCTCATTTAAAAAGCATTAAGGAGTTAGTTGTTTTAAGAGAATTCTGTTGTGGATTCTTCTGTTAAGCAGACTTATTTTGTGATGAAAATAAATCATCCCCCTCCCCAACAGTAATCATTGGTAAGAAAATCACAGAGTAGCATCGTTCAAAGCTCCATATACATACACAGGCTTTTAGCATCACCAGAGAACTCAGATTGTATTGGGTACCTATTTGAGTGACCATTCATTTAAATACTAAGGAGCAAATACTATACTCTACTCAAAAGATAAGGAAGCTGAGGTTCAAGGAGGTGACATAATTAGATCAGAGAAAGTCCTTTTGACAACTTCTGCATCTAAACAGTCTTCTCAGTCATGTTGCCATTTTGAATCTTGGCCTGGGATAATTCAAATTTAGAATCAGCCTCACATGTTAGGTTGTTTCCTGATCAGAAAATCTGGCCTGCTCCATACCCAGATTTATTAATTTATTTTAAAAGTACTTATGAAAGGCCTTTTATGTGACTGGCATTGCTCTGGGAACCGGAAACCTGAAAGGAAACAAAATAGAAAAAAAAGAAATCCCTGCTCTCGAAGACTTTTCTGGAACCTCACTCTCCAAAATGGTAGCCACTAGCTACATGTGGCTATTTGAATTAAATTAATACATTAAAAAATGAAAAATTCAGCTCATCCACTTTGCTGGCAAATTTCATGTGCTCAAATAATCGAGTTTCACATCCTTTAGTTGCTATAGCCAACTAGTGGCTCAAGTCTAGGAGGGCGCAGATATAGAATGCTGCAGAAAGTTCTATTAGATAGTATCACTAGCTGATGGATAATAGACAGTAAACAAATACGTAATGTGTCTGGTGGGGGTGAGGGCTGTGGAGACGATTAAAGCAGGATCAAAGGATGAACAGAGATGGGCAGGGAAGTGCTCGTTTGTACTGGCTGGGGAGGGAAGAGCTCTGAATGAGGGCCTGGATGGAGTTGAAGGAGGCCCCGTGGGCAGCTGGAGATAGAACATTCCGGGTAGGGGGGAGCCCAGGAGTGTTTAGTACTGGCTTATGTGTTTGAGGAATAGTGGGGAGGCTTCTCTGACTAGACTAGGTGCATGAGGAACGATTGGAGATGAAATTAGAAAGGAAAGCTAAACCAGATCATGCAAGGCCTTGCAGGTCATGATAGACTGTGGCTCTACTGTAAGGTCCGAGTACTCCCTATCTGGAGATTTGTCTTTACCTTCTCCTTCCTCTTTTCCTCTCAAACTATCTCTCATTCATTCTCTCACCCTGTCCATCTCTCCTTCCTCCCTCCCTCCTTCTTTCTCTCCCTCTCTCTGGCCACACACCGCTGCCTTATAACAACAGGTGCCTTTGTGAGAATGACAAGTGGGAGAGTCAGACTTACTGAACACTTCCAGCTTCTCAGAGAGAGAGTGGACACTAATCGCCAAGGTAATCCACATGAATCCTAGAGGACTATTCACCAAGGTGCATCTGACCCCTTTATTGAGCACATACTGTGTACCCAGTGACTTGCCCAGAAATGTAGGTATTCCCAGGACACCAACTTTTCATGCTAAAACCAGCAAAGTCCCAGGCCAATTGCTATGAACCGGCTTGTGGAGGATATTGTGATGACAGAGATAGTGCCTGCCTTTAAGATGTCACAGCCTGGGAGAGAAAACCTGCAGTACAGATCTCTGAGTGATTTGGTCAAGGGGAACACAGCAGATCTGGCAGGTCACACACTTGCAAGGCCTCAGTGCAGTAAGGGCAACAAAGGAGGGCTTCCTGGCAGAGGAGGACATTAGCTTTAACTCTTTTCTCTCTCTCTTTTTAAAATAGAAATATAGCTGATTTATTATGTTGTGTTGATTTCTGCTGTACCGCAAGCAAAGTGATTCAGTTAAATATATATATATATATATATATACACATATGTATGTATATATATATATGTGTGTGTGTATACATTCTTTTTTTCATTCTTTCCCATTATGGTTTATCACAGGATATTGAATATAGTTCTCTGTGCTTTACACTGGGATCTTGTTGTTTATCCATTCTATATATAAAAGCTTACATCTGCTAACCCCAACTTCCCATTCCACGCCTCCCCCAAGCCCCCTCCCCCTTGGCAATCACCAGTCTTCTCTGTGTCCATGATTCTGTTTCATAGATTCATTGTGTCCTATCTTAGATTCCACATACACATGATACCATATAATATTTGTCTGTTGCTGACTTACCGCACTTAGTATGATAATTGCTAGTTGCATGCATGTTGCTGCAGATGGCATTGGTTCATTCTTCTTATGGCTGAGTAGTACTCCATTGTATGTAGGGACCACATCTTCATCCATTCATCTATTGATGGATATTTAGGTTGTTTCTGTGTCTTGGCTATTGTGAATAGTGTCGGTAGGACCATAGGGGTACACATATCTTTTTGAATTACAGTTTTGTCTGTATATATTTGGCTTTACTTCTCAAAGTTGACTAAAGATGCCTACCTTGCTGCCTTGGCTCCAGTGCCTTCTCTGGGCTCTCTGTGGAGACTTCATTAATAGACAGACTGATGTTCACCCCTATGTGGCTGACTTCTTTCCACTGCGCCTTCCCCATCAGGGGACCAGATCACCACCTGATCTCAGAGATGCCACTGGCTCCCAGATGTTCCACGCTGATTGCTTTGTTTGATTAGGAAGTCCTAGAAGGGGAGGGAGTGACTACATATTTGGCCATGGGGTATCAATATTTGGGCAAAAAAAGGCTGCTGATCACACCTGTCATTCTTTCCTGGCATCAAGAGAACTCGAGGGCATCTATAAGAATGACATTCATCTAAATTCGTGGGACAGAGGAGTCAGGCAGAAAGGATTTTCTGAGGCATGCTGTATCTTGCTCAGTGAGTGCATATTTCTCAGTTCTTTCTCCAAAGCAGACATTAAAACCTGCAGCACAGTCATTTAGAATTTCAAAGGTTTCTTCTTCAGGGGGTGGGCCACAAAAGACACCATCGTTATTCACAGAATACTGGGATGGTGGGGAATAGCTGCACACCATTAACAAAGTCTGTGCAGCAAACCTTTATGGAGAAAGGCAACAGCTATTCTGCCAGGATAAAGAAGATGCCTCATTACAGTTGCTTTAAGAAAGAAAGATTATTATCATTTATTGCTTTTTAAAATGCACTCCTGCATCCTAGCTAGGTTGGGAGAGCTTAAGAGGAGAAAGTCAATTTTTAGAAGTAGTTCATAGATCACCAAAGAATCACAAAACACTCCACATTCAGTACACATTTCCCTCTGTCTGTCTCATTCTGTCTCTTGGAGTTGAGGGTGTCAATCTGCTTTTAGAAAAAAGTCCAATCCAACACCCCCATCAAGGCACCCTTCCTTTTTCTTCAGACAGACATCTCTCAGCAGTGCTCTGCCTCTGGTTTTAAAGGATGCCAGAATCCTAGCCAGTGGTTCAAAGGACCAAATAAGATGGAGCTTCTCACACATAAAGCTGCTGGTCCTTCAACATCATCTTGCAAGGCTTCGCCTGTCTTCTCACATTCCTTTGTTTTGGAATCACAGGAAGCGAACAAATGCCACAAATCTGAGTTGGAAAACCAGGAGCCCAGGCTGCAGAACAGCCAGCAGACAACATTGTCTCTGAACTGCTATTGTTTCTATTTTAGGAGCACATTGAGTGATTAGCTTGGGTAACAGTAACATTGCATTACCTTGCACAGGCTGGAAATGTCTTTCAATAAGGAGGCAACACGGAGGCCATGTGATACAATCCCGTAGACAGAGCCAAGTGGAATACATCAAAGAGAGCCTTGATGCAGATGTTTCATGCAGAAGAAAATTAGGTCAGAGACCACTTCAATTTCAGCTTCTGCCAGCCTCGTTTGAGAGCTTCCAGTGAATTCGTAATGAATAGCTTCTAGGGCACTTTTCTCTTATTCAGTCACAGGCTGCCTCAGCCAGATGAGCGTTCCATGTGGAATCTTCTCTCATTATTTAAAACTGCTACTTTGTGTTCTGAAATTCCAGAACCCTTCCAATGCACCACCACTCTGGCCTGAAACACAAAGACTCGGAAAAGACAGCAAGACATTAATCTGTATCATATTCTCTCTCTCCCTCTCTCTCCTATCCATCATCTACATACATGTTTTTTAATACATCCCAAGCTTCCTTTTCATCTGTCTATGCAGGTATGTAAACCAGTTGCTGAGGGATATTGGAGATGTCAGGCTTTTTTAATCTTACGCAACTTTGAAGAAGCTGAGTGGCCTGTAGATGACCAAAATGCTTTGTCGGCTTCTTGCAGGGAGCATGTATGCGTGAGTGAGTGCAGTGTGCATGTATAAAAAAGAAAAAAAAAAAAAAAGCTTTTCTCTGAAAAGAGCAGAGAAGGGCAGTGTGACCTCCATGAAAGTGAATGATGCATCTTTTCCCTGCCCACCCTCAGCCCCATCACACATGTTATTTATTATATTGGAGGGTGAGACTCTGGCGCACCCTGGGATCTTCCCGTTTCAGATTCTTTTTTCTGCCTACCCTTTGCAAGGTTCACACTGACAAATCCTTGCTGATTGGAGTTGGGGGTGTGAGGAGGGTGGACTTCAGTTCATGGCAGGAGAAGAATCATTAGATTCTAAATGCATTTGGAAGAGAGGGGCAGAGAGTCAGACACGGAGGATCACAGAGGCTCCTCCAAGCTGTTGGTGCTCCCATTTCCCATGGGAAAGGAGAGGAAGCGGTGGCCCCAGCTCCAGCTCCTCAGGACACAAATGCTTTGTGTTTGCAGCCTCCAAAGCACCAGGGCATTCATTCAGGGTTTTCCTTAATTCTAAGGTTTGCAAAGTGGTGGCAGAAGACCTTGGAAAAGCCCTCCTAGGCCAGCTTCTGCTCCAGTCAAGGATGGAAAGCCTCCATTAAGATGGTGCCTCTCTGGTCCCTTGAAAATGCTTTCTCTGGCTTAAAAAAGACACTGGTCTTCCTGCCATGCTTCCCCAGCTTGGCCTCCTCCCTGCCAGCACTCTCCTGTGATCTCTTTCTTTCGATATCATACACACACCCACTCTCTCTCTCTCTCACACGGATACATGCTTACACTCACACTTAATTAAAATTTCTGAGGAGGACAGAAGTGCCGGGAATAAACAGTGACAGTGTAATAAAAAGATGACCTGCTAGAAAAAAAAAAAAAAGAACTAGTTTTTTCTACGTGAACCATCTATGACTCCATCTCTATGTGAACTTGGACCAGCAGTTCTCTCCTCTGGACTCAGTGTCCATACCTAGAAAATTCTGTGTGCTGATCCCTACATCCCCTCATGGCTTTGATGCTAACTCAATAAATAATCTTTCTCCTGGTTTATAGGCAATAGACATCATCCGGAAATGCCTGGCTGTGGTCATAGTCCCAGATCTACTTACTAAGATGCTAACCAAGACCTATGATGCTCATAGACTAGCATCAGGGCATAGGGACTTGGTCATGCAGCAGTGAGACAGACTGATTCCTTTCAGACACACTGCAATGGGGCCACTCAACATAGCAGAAATAACATTGGCTTTGGAGTCCGCTAGACTTGAGTTGGCGTTTCAGCTTTGTCACTTCCAGGCTGTGTGACTGCAGGTGAGTCACTTGGGTTCTCTGATCCTGAGTTTCTTCCACAGTGACACTGGGATGATACTCATATAAAAGGTTGTTACCTGATTAACTGAACTATATGAAATAAATGTGCCTGATATATATGGTAGGTACTCAGCAAATATTAGTGTTATTTTTATTACCAGTACTAAAATTAGTAATGGAGGCTTGCATGCCTATATGCAGAAATATGTATGACTCAAGGCAGTCAAAAATTAACACCTTATTTGAATTTATTTTTCTCTCTCCATGTGGAGAATATAGACATATATACACACACACAACACACCCCGTGTGCTTGGCATGAATGCCCACACATATGAAATTCAATTTCTAAAGGCAGTAGCAACCAATACTTAGTTCAAATGCTTATTAGAGATTTTGGTACATAAGTGTCCATTCAGTGCTAATACATTGACTTTTATCTACAACAATATCTTTTGGTGTGAGTTCCTGAGTCATCATGTACCCGTCCCCCATTCTCCTCTCTGAAATGACCTCTGTTTAAGAGGCAACGTTGGGCAGAAAAAAATCTGCATAAGTAGGAGTCACAAGCTGTCAAGATGATGCTGAGCTCTTGACCATAAAATTGTAGCGCTTCAGAGCCTGGCAGGTGAGAAACAGAAACACACAGAGGTTACATGACTTGACCAAGGTCGTGGAGGGACCCTAGGTCTCATGGAGTTCTTCACCCTCACAGGGTGAAGGAGGGTGTCCTTCACCCTCATAAGCATCAACGGAGGTCCTGAGCATGAACATGCTTGGCAGAGAACAGGCTCTTCCTACCTCCCAGTGCCCGCCCCCGCCCCCAGCACCTGCCAGCTCCCCTACTGCAGCCCTGGCAGAGGGCCACCACCACTGCGGGGACGGCAGGCTGCCTGCCACCGAGGGCTCCACTATCCGACAGAGCATTTCCTGCCCAGAACTGGATTTTGTTCCTATCGAGTTATGGGGCATGGAAGACAGCGCAGCCTTGGGAAGGAGCCCCGTGGCCCAGCACGCTAAGCAGGCTGGGCCAGTACCAAGACCGAGAGTCAAATATCAGTCTGCCAGGCTCTGGCTCTGTGTGCTGGTATGTGACCGTGGGCATTTCCAAAAGCTAGAGAGGCCAAACCAGGGGGAGAGAAACATCCATTTGTTCTGCTCTGCATCTACTCATTTGCTCATTTTCTTATTCATTCACTTAATTATTCTTTATTGAAACAAGGCTTCTACAGTTTCATTATTTAGTAAAAGAGACTACACGGATAGAGACAGAAGCCAATTACAAAACAATATGGCAAGTGCTATGATAGCAAAAGACTGTGTACAACAGGAGAGGGAGGCATTCCATTTTCCTGCTTTACAAGTACTACAGGGAGTAGAGATTGTGTAATAATCATGGTGGGACTGTAGAAATAAAACAACCAATAAATAAATGCCGGTTTACAACATTTGTACAGATGTACACACATGTGCATTATATCTGTGCATATATATTTAGAAATTCAACCTTACATCATTGTGGGAGTTGATTTAACAGTCTATGCACGGCTATTGTCTTTACCAGGGTTTGAGAAACTTTTTCTGCCAGATAGTAAATATTTCAGCCTTTGCAGGATATTTGGTCTTTGTAGCAACTACTCAGTTCTGTCAATATAGCACAGAAGCAGCCTTTAATAATTCATGAACAAATGGGAGTGGCTATGTTCCAATAAAACTTTATATGCAAAAACAAGAGAGGGGCTGGATCTGTCCTGCAGGCCATAGTTTGCCAACCCCTGGTCTTTGAGATTGGATGTGGAGGCCAGAGTCAATAGGATGGACACTGGTAAAGGAAGGTAGATGTGACGGGGAGGAGAGCAGGGCAGACTGGAGCCCGTGACCCGGGACGTATGTCCGTCTCTCGTTGGCTGCAAGTCTTCAGCTTCAGAGATGCATGAATCCTGCAAGAGAAGTGGTGCCTTTTATCCTTGAGCTAAACCGACATGTGACCCAGGAACTGGAAGAACTGAGAGAAGATTCTTGGGAACCAGAGCTGCTGCTGGTGTGGCTGCTGCCCCCTGACCATGAGGCAAGTCAACTACCACTGTGTCTGGTGCTCTGAAGTTGGTTGACCTTCTGAGTGTAAAATGCATATGGCTTCTGCTTCTGATCAGCCATCCAAAACTCATGCAAAATGATTAGGACCTAGTCTCACGTGGAACAACACACGGAAGGAAATTCTGACAGATCCTTCTTGTCTGGCTAAGTGATTCAGTCAGGTTCACACAGATGAGAACATTTCAGAAGAGTTCACACTGAAACTGGGCGTTGAGCATGGGTGAGGACTTTCCAGTTGGCGTACATCCATAGAATCCTCAGACAGCATGATTTGTGAGTGATGTTTTCAAGTGACCCAAATACGGAGTTCCAAAGGAAAAAGAAACAACCTGTTCTTCTGTGTGCTAAACATTGGGAAAATTTATTTTCTTAAATTTTTTGCTAATTATTTCCATCAGAATCCAGATGTGAGCAGTGAGACTCAACTCACCACCTCCCCCATCCCTTGCCAGATGAGGATCAGCCTTCTTGTCTATCCCTGGCAGGGAAACCCACCCCTTGGACAAGGTGGCTGATCTATCCATGCTGCTCTGGGCATCTAATGAGAATATTCACATTTAACAATGTTTTAGCAGACAGTTCCCATAAAACTTTATTTTGAGTCACAGCACTGAATGTTTCCCCCTTTTTAGTAACTTGTTCTTTCTTCCTGTGTTTTGTCTTCATTAATGCTGTCAGATTTTACTAGATGTTCTGGAGCCAGAAGTTATATTTAATACCTTATTCTTTCCAGTCCCTTCACTGTATTGACATTACCTCCACAATACTTCTGGCCAACATCCACCCATCCATTCATTCTCTATCCATATATCTAGCCTTTCATCCACCTTTGCATTTATTTGTCCATCCATTCATCTCCTTTTCTTTTTTTGTTTGACTACAACCTCCTTTTCAGTCTTCTGTCATTTTTGCTTACATGACTGCAAGATCCAGTATATTTATTTTCCTGAAAGGCTGAGTGAATGAATAAGGATGTAGAGCAACATAGGGTTAGATTTGAATTTGTCCTTTACTAACTATACAACTTTAGGCACATGACTGAAATTGTCTAAGTCCATTATGATTCATATCTCAGGATTGTTGAGAGCATTAATTGAGATAAGATTTATATAGTAGGGGACAGAATACTTGGCACATAAGAGGTCCTCAGTAAGTGTTTTTACCCGTCTTTCCTATTTCTCCCACTACCCTCTAATTTTTTTCAGTTATCTTTATAAATGCAAGCAATTCTTACCTAACATCCTGGCCTTTGCTGAAGCCATCTTTCTTTCTAAAATTGTATCCTCCTCAATTCCTAACTTCCTGTTGAGACTCGCAACTATTTGACTCTGGGTCTTTGATCATGGAAACTCTTCTCCCCAAATTATCCATACTCTTTATTTTTTTTCTTTGTAAGAAATTTATTTAATTTCTTAGGTCTACCCATTCCCCAGATAAAATGCTACCTCTTTTCATAACCCTTCCAGAATCCCCCAGATTTAAATTTTTTCTTCCCTTGCATTTTGTAAGACTTTATTTGTTGGGAAGGGGAAAGGGAACTGAGTTTTTGAGCACTCTATTGAGTGATGACCCACATCATATTTTTTCACAATGACCTTATAAAGCAGTTATGATCTTCATTTTTCAGCAGAGTTTTTCCAAGGTCACTCAGCTAATGCGGCCCAGGACATAAATTTGAACACAGGTCCATCTGATTCCAAATGTCCTTTCCATTTCACTCTCCCTTGCTTTCCATCTTCTACATGATAATAGTGATAATTACATTTTGACAGTGAAACATTTAAAAAAAAGTCATTATTGATCCCATTAATTAATTATATTAAAGGATAGGGGTAGTATTTTATTTTTTCTTCTATCACCTTAAATGTTCTGATGTAACAATTTAAACATACCGTTAAGGATTTGATAGGTGGCTTGGTGGTAAAGAATCCACCTACAATGCAGGAGATGTGGTTTTTGATCCCTGGCTTGGAAAGATTCCCTGGAGGATGAAATGGCAACCCACTCCACTGTTCTTGCCTCGGAAATCCCATGAACAGAGGAGCCTGGTGGGCTTGCAAACAGTCCATGAGGTTGCAGAGTCAGACATGACTTAGCAACTAAACCACCACCAAATGTTCCGTTAAATAACCTTTAGTGCACAAATAGAACTTTCACCAGCATTCTATCCTCAGGAGATCTTTCCCCCAATTTCAAATGTGGTAAATGACCATAAATCCTTCAATCATCATAGTCTCAGTGTATAATCAATTTCAGCTTTATTTTTAGTAAGGAAGTCTAAGACAAAGAGGGAATTATTATTGTTTTTTATTTGGTTAAGTTCATATCACAATAAAAGACTCTTCATACATTAAAGAGCCCTGGGCTATTTTCTGAAAATCCTTGGGCCGATCCCTGCAGCCAGCAGGCAGCCAGCTCATGTGTTTATCTCTCCATGGCATTAGTAACCCTGTAAAAGTTAAATTTGTTTTATTTATAGGTTGGAAGAGCCTTCACCCATGAGGAGTACTGAATAAATAGACTTTCACGATCATTCTCCAAAGAGGTTGGGAAGGAACCACTCATGAGGAAAGCCTGGAGGGGACAAATTGTCAGAATGAAGTATGGTCCTTTGTTCAGAATCAGAAGAGTTACCCACTCAAATCATAAAATACCAGATGAAGCTCACTTGACTAAACAGGGGTGAGCAAATGGAAAGAAGGAAGACATGGTGACACTGAAAAGGCCCAAGATGTAATCTTTCCAGGTTAAAAGAAGGCAAGTTCATTTGGGATCTCAGAGGTCATACTTTTGCTAAAGCTTGCTTTGTATTAGCACAGAAAAGAGTTAAAGCCTCTTTCTTTCTTTTTCTCTTTCTCTCTCTCTCTCTCCCCCTCTCGCCCTCCTTTCTTTTTCTCTCTCTCTCCTTCCTTCCTTCAATAGAATGAGATTGATTGAGCAATGCAGAATAAACTGCCTGTGCTTATCTCTAGTTATTTGGACCTGAGTGTAAGTAGAGCAAATCAAAGTAATTTAATTAGGGGAGTGCAAAGACCAACCCAATATCATTAAATATATTATGAGTTGCATAAAGATGAATGAATAATCATGGTATATCTTAAGTCTGCTCTCCCTTTGGAGAGGAATGAAATAGTTATGATCTTTGATAAGCCCCCAAAGGCTGTGCTGTCCTCATAAAAGGAGCCTGCCACCGATTCACCGTGAGCTTTGAGATCTTTTCCAAGAGAAAGAATGAGTTTTTGTTGCACAGTCCACATGAACTTGCCTGGTGCCCCTGCTGATTAATGGCATTTATTCCCCCAGAGAGCTGCCTGAGGCTGAAAGCAGAGATACGACATTGAGACAGCACTAACCTAACTGGCTCTCATGGGGATTGATCGCATGCCTGACCTTTCACTACAGTGTTCTAAGCATTTGCGTTAACTGGGTGTGCCTTCCTTACAAATAAGTCTCAGCCATTCCATAACGGGGAAGGAAGATGACATTCTCAGATATCAGGTTTCGGGGACTGTACCTTTAAGATGAGTTGAGATTTCCTTTCAAAGCTGGGCGTGAGACTTTCTAAAGAGAAGCCCTGTGTGGTCATAAACTATTCATGTAAGTTATCATGTTCTTAGTACTAGCTACTTTCTAGTTCCCTCCCCTTGTCTCATCACGACCTGTCTCTTCTTGACAGCTCTGATCTCAGGATCTACCTTCAATTTATTTTTATTACACTCACTCTCTCATCCTAGATCTATTGATCTGATCCCGGACCTTGATTTATCCTGACTCCACGTTCCCTACTTGTACCAGAGGTGGGTGTTGGCAGCAGACACATTTGTCAGCATCTCTTCTTGATTCCATCCCTCAACCTACTTTTGGCTTTGCTCTTTTTGTGAAAATATTAGTAACTCCCAGAGGTCTCACTCATGGGCGCAAAGCCAAAGGCAGGACAGGGGACGGAAATGGCTCCCACAGGTGAAGTCTGAGGTGTTCTAAGCCTGAGGGAACAGATTCCATTATCCTGGGCACCCAAGTCACAGAAGAGTAATGCAGTCTCCTACGTCCCAGAGAACTCTTAGTTGAAGAGGTAGCTGCACCCATTTCAGACTGTACCTCAACTGTCTGTCTTGACAGAAACCAGCTATGTCACCCAGTGTGATATGATAAAGTTTCAAGTGTTTTGGAGTCAGGCAGACTTGGGTTTGACTCTTGATTCTATCCCTTGCTAACTGTGTCATCTCAATTAAGCATCTTAACTTCTCTAAGCCTCGGTTTTTTCATCTATAAAACGGGAATACCTAGTTCATACTGTCATTGTAAGAAATAAAAAGAGGTAATATACATGAAATACAGAACATTGTCTATGGTGTTTTAATAAGTAAGGTTTAACATTTCTTACTATTATTATTGCCATGATAAAATCTTAAGGCTTAAATTCTGGCCAGCATGGGGTAACTTTCAAATTTTCAGGCAGCTCATTTCTTGAGAGATGGGCCACAGGTTTCTTCCTGCACTAGGCTGGTTGATCAGTGTTGTAAGTCACCACTTGGCTTCCTGCCTGAACTTTTAATCTTGTCCCCATCTCAGTTTAAAGAGGGTGAGAAAGCAGAGACATCAATCGTTTCCTTGTCAAGGACAACAGCCCCTTCCTTCATCCTTAGTTCTCTCCTGGGGCCCCATCCTCCGGGTGCCAAGGGAGGGGGCTGCGGCTGAATACAAATCACCACGTGGTGGGGAGCCTTTGTGCTTCCATGGGAGCCTGGAGCAGTTTCACTGTCTGTGTGTAAAGCTGTGATGAGTCCAGTCCAGTCCTCCCACTCCTCCCGGGGTTCAGCACTCCACCGTGTTCCACAGTCTCCCTGGGTGGTGATGTAACCATGAGCATGGCAGTTACCCAAGGTACTGGGACACAGACTTTATTGATTTGTTCTTCTAATGCATTAGGAGGAAACAGGAAACCTCAGGAAGGTCACAAACGACAATTGTGCATTGACTGGCACAGACATTGACTTCATTCAGGAAAGCACAACTCAAGTGGCCTAGCTATCAGAGAGGAAAGGAGACCATAGATGCACAACTCAGAAATGAAGACGATATGCATGGGCTTGATCCAAAGGAATCAGAAAGTACTGAGCACCGAATACTCAAGCTCAAACTTGAGGGAGAGTCTTTTGTTCAGTTATTGGCAAGGCCGAATGCTCAGTCAGTGTTGCTAAACAATGGGATGAAGAAATAAAACCAGGCAAGAGTGAGCCTCTTTGATCTGTGCTCTGTTGAGTCTTGAGGCAGCTCTCTAGCAGTCTCCTGCTTGATCCTTTGGTTCCATGTCCTTCCATCCTACCTTCATGATCTTTAAAGCTGAGCCCTTCTGACATCTTCCCATGCACCCTCACTCTTCTCCATAGCTTCATCCCTTTCATGATCTGCCTTGGAATTATTGATCATTACAAACTCACAACGTGTTTAAATTTGCCCTAGGCTTCCCATAACCTCTTTCTTTCCAGACCTATGTTCTGAATGTTTGAGGTCTGCCTTGTCTTCCCTGACAAGAAATGACGGAGGATGTCATTTCACAGGATGTCATTTCGACAGAGGATGAGATGGTTGGAGGGCATTACCAACTTGACGGACATGAGTCTGAGTAAGATCCAGGAGCTGGTGATGGACAGGGAAGCCTGGCGTGCTGCAGTCCATGGGGTCACAAAGAGTCGGACACGACTGAGCGACTGAACTGAACTGTCTTCCCTGATGGTTTGCTGTTGTTCAGTCACCAAGTTGTGTCTGACTCTTTGCAACTCCATGGACTGCAGTACTCCAGCCTCCCTGTCCTTCACTATGTCCCGGAGGTTGCCCAAACTCATATCCATTGAGCCAGTGATGCTATCCAAACATATCAACCTCTGTTGCCCGCTTCTTCTCCTGCCATCAATCTTTGCCAGCATCAGGGTCTTTTCCAATGAGTCAGCTCTTTGCATCAGGAGGACAAAGTATTGGAGTTTCAGCTTCAGCATCAGTTCTTCCAGAGACTGTACAGGATTGATTTTCTTTAGGATTGACTGGTTTGATGTCCTTGCTGTCCAAGGGACTCTCAAGAGTCTTCTCCAGCACCTCAGTTCAAAAGTATCAATTCTTCGGTGCTCAGCCTTATGGTCCAGTTCTCACACCCATACATGACTACTAGAAAAAACATAGCTTTGACTACATGGACTTTTGTCAGCAAAGCCATGTCTCTGCTTTTTAATACACTGTCTACATTTGTCATAGCTTTTCTTCCAAGGAGCAAGTGTCTTTTAATTTCATGGCTACAGTCACCATGTGAAGTGATTTTGGAGATCAAGAAAATAAAGTCTGTCATTGATGTCTAACCCTGATGTTATAAGAGAGAAAATCATCCTTTGAGAGTTCTGATAATCTCAACTTTATCAACCAATTCTTGTTTTCTTGTGAGAAATTTTTCCACAGCATCATCTCCTTGTGTTAGTCCGTTATCTTCAAAGAGATGAAAGCTTCTATCAAATGAAGCCTTTCCAAGTATTTGGCCTTTAATCATTTCAGGGTATTCTGGATAGAATGCTAAGGTCCTATATAACCCCATAAGTTTATTTAATTAAAGCTAAATCTTTAGTCTGGGACTCAATGGAATATTTACTATTTTTCTAGAAACATTTCCATATTGATTATTTGAAACTGAAAAGTTACATAGTACCAAAGAGAGATGGGCCTTCGTAATGTACTTTTGCTTAGGCTTTTGTGGGCTATATAAGCACATCTGGAGAAGGGATGGCAACCCACTCCAGTATTCTTGCCTGGAGAATCCCATGGAAAGAAGAGCATGGTGGGCTACAGTCCATGGGGTCACACAGAGTCGAACATGACTGAAGCGGCTTAGCATGGCACATTGGCACATTTAGTCTCCAATCCTGGTTTGAGCAGCCATTTGAAATAGCACCTTGGCAGTGGGGGAAGCAACAGAGAAGTGGTATTTGTTACAGAAGACCTCATGCTAGAGTTTACTCCTAAGCAGTGTGGAGAATGAGCAAGGACAGCCCACTGCCTCTGTGGAGCTCAGATTCCAGCACAGGGACATTGCTTGTCCCAGCACTCTCTCTGAAACTTAGGTACAAGACGTAAATCCCATGGGCCTCAGGAGAGTTGAGTTTCAAAGGGATTACTAATAAACTAATTTGGAGTTGCTCTGAAGATTAAATGAGACAGTGGGTTGTAAATAGCTCAGCACACAGTAAATGCTCAACGAACATGTGTTTTCTCCCTAAGGGTTCACAAGATGTCTAGTCATTGGAATCCAGTTTGACTCTGAGGATAAAAGAGCTAACATTTATCAAGCACAAACCAAGGCCTGTCTAGTCAAGGCTATGGTTTTTCCAGTAGTCAGGTATGGATGTGAGAGTTGGACTATAAAGGAATCTGAGCACCGAAGAATTGATGCTTTTGAACTGTGGTGCTGGAGAAGACTCTTGAGAGTCCCTTGGACTGCAAGGAGATCCAACCAGTCCATCCTAAAGAAAATCAGTCCTTAATATTCATTGAAAGGACTGATGCTGAAGCTGAAACTCCAATACTTGGCCACCTGATGTGAAGAACTGACTCATTGGAAAAGACCCTGATACTGGGAAAGATTGAAGGTGGGAGGAGAAGGGGATGACAGAGGATGAGATGGTTGGATGGCATCACCGACTCAATGGACATGGGTTTGGGTAGACTCTGGGAGTTGGTAATGGACAGGGAGGCCTGGCATGCTGCGGTTCATGGGGTTGCAAAGAGTTGGACATGACTGAGTGACTGAACTGAACTGAACCATGGGCCAGATAATATGACAAGCCACTTAAAAGTAATATTTTATTTATCTAGATACAAATTATATATATATATATATATTTTAGCTGAGGACAGTCAGGCTCATAGGGATTAAGTAACTTTCCTTACATTATACAACTAATCACTAATCACTAACAAAACCAAGATTCCCATCTTGGACTTTCTCACTTACTTTGTTGTAGGGCATTTTAGAACGAGAAATCAGTGATGTGACTTTAATAAGCTAGAAGAGAAAGAAAAAAAACAAACAGTGAGCTACAGAGTCCTTGGGAGGGTAGGAACTGGAGAACAGAGGCGGAAATGCACCAAAATAATAGATTCCAATATCGATCCAGTGAGCCAGGCTGAGAAGGAGATTAGTAGGATTTGTAAAGTTGTTATTAGTATTTGCCAAAGATGTTTGCCGTCTCCCATGTTCTTCTTGGGAATGTTGCCTTCTGAATATATTTTTGGAAAACAAGATCACAAAAGAAATCCATTCTTCTTATTAAATATTTTCAGCATCGGGTGCCACCTTGTTGCTTTCAGAGGCTAAGTCGTGTCTGACTCTCTGTGACTCTGGGACTGCAGCATGCCACACTTCCCCGTCCTTCACTCTCTCCTAGAGTTTGCTCAAACCCATGTCCATTGTGTTGATGATGCCATCCAACCATCTCATCCTCTGTTGCCCACTTGTCTTCTTGCCCTCAGTCTTTCCCATTATCAGGGTCTTTTCCAATGAGTCATTTTTTTTGCATCAGGTGGCCAAAGTATTGGAGCTTCAGTATCATCCTTCCAATGAATATTCAGGATTAATTTCCTTCAGTGTTGACTGATTTGATCTCCTTGCTCCAAGAGACTCCAGGACCACAATTCAGAAGTGTTAATTCTTTGGTGCTCAGCCTTCTTTATGGTCCAGCTCTCACATCTATACATGACTACTGGGTGCCATCTTAGGCACCAAGAATACAGAAATATGGAAAATGGGGCAAGATTTTATATTTGGTATGTTTGAATTATAGGTGCAGTTGGATAGGGCAAGAAAATTGGGGGCAAGATTTGAATGAGGAGTTTTGACTTGGGCAACATCCTCACATGTGGAGTTATTTAGGAGGGGAATGCTGTGCGTGTTGCAATTTCTAAAACTCAGTTTGGGCCAGTGATCATGCTAAAGTTTGTCACTTGGTGACAGGAAGAGGTTCATAGATGTGATGAGATGAGTACCCTAGACTTTGAACTGAAAGTTGTGTCTTAGGTGCATAAGAATTTGTTTTCTAAAGAGAGTGTCCATAGCTTTATTCTCAAAGGGTCAGTGACACAAAATGATTAAGACCAAATACCATTTTAGTTGTCTCAGAAGGAAGAGAAATTGGAGGAAAATACGTGAAAGTTGATGAATAAGACAGTCAAGAGACGAGGAGGAGCTGAAGTAGTGGCCATGGGGATGGACTTGGCAGGAATAATGGCTGTTTAGGAGCTAGAAATGGTAACTGGAATTGATGATCAATAAGGTGGAAGATGAGAGAGAGGAAAGATGAAACTTCAATGTCTCTTGATTTTCTAGCCTAGGAGCTGAGTTGAGTGAGGCTATAAGCTTCCAGGGAGGGGTGGGATTTGGGGAGTAATACAGTTAGTATCGACAGAGGATGAGATGGTTGGATGGCATCATCGACTCAATGCACTTGAGTTTAAGTAAACTCTGGGAGTTGGTGATGGACAGGGAAGCCTGGTGTGCTGCAGTCCATGGGGTTGCAAAGAATCCGACATGACTAAGCCAGTGAACTGAACTGAACTGATATTTAGTATCAGCATTGGTACTGATTGCTCTTTGATTTGCCTTATTGTATTGCTATTTTCTCTACCAAGCTTAGAACTTGTATCAGGAAGTGTAGTTTAACTCATTGACATCCCAGGCAACTCAGGGAGAGCATGCTGATTTGAGATTTAGATTTCAAACACAAAAAGGATTGTTTTCCGTAAAGCTTGGATATATACCTAAAATTGAGGGGGCATGACTTCATCACCTATTTCCAGCCCTTCCACCCCTCCACAGTCTCAGAGACAAAGACAGGAATGCATAACAATCTAGGGTATGTTTACACAATGCTAGATGTATTGATAAGTTTATAAGTGTTGGCATAATCCAGATCTCTTCTGAAATGAGTATGGGAACCCTCTAGTTATAGCCTGAATTTCCCCTTTTCATAAAGATATTTGGCATTGTATAGGTACAGTTAAAGTAATAAAAGTGAATATATATCACCAATAAAACTTGGCTATAGAAAGGGTGAAACCTTAAAAGATTTTGAGCAAATGATCATGTACCAGAGTTATATCTCATTGAAAACAAGAACTATTTAACAGCATATCTTTACAGCATCAACCCTATGAGATATTACCTCATTTGTTTCACAAATGAGGAAAATGACAATGAGAAACTAAGAAACTTCCCCATATTTGTCAAAGCAGGAAGTGGTGGACCCCCACCCCCAGTCCCTACTCCAAATATTATCTGATCACATGTGGATCCTGTACCCCCATTCTCTTCCAGTGTCCCCATCTCCTGTATGCTTTCCTTTGATTCTGCACTCAGCTTAGATTCCAGAATCTGCAACTCTAACCATTTTCTTGCAAACTTAACCTTCCTAGACCCTCATGCCTTCCATAATCCCCAACCAGCACAACACAGCCCTCAAGTCCCACCCTGCCCACTTTGTTCTTACACCGGGGTCACTGACGGTGGGCTGGACGAAGACCCTCACCTGTGCTGACTGTTCTTACCTCCCATCTGTCACCTTGCCTGGCAGTCTCGCCAGGTTTGTTTAGTCCATCGCTCTTTCATTTATCAGGACAACTCTGGTCTCAAGTCCCCTCATTCCTCAATTCTACTCTTGCCTCCTCCTCCTCACTTTCTGCTGAAGACTTTGCTTCTTATTTCACTGAAGAAGTAGTCACAGTCTGAAGGTGAATATACTCATTCTTGTGACCAAGTTTACCAACCCATTTGCATGTTAACTTAAGAGACTCTGCTTTCCTCCTGTTTATGTATTTACTTATAAGAATTGTTCACACTCCTACTAAGAGCATTGCCTCTACTTGTACACTGGTCTTCACTGCTTTCCTTTTCTAGGACCTTGTTCCTGCAGTGGTCTTCCCTCTGTCCCCATGACCGTTTTCCCCTCTCACCACTGATCATTGCCATCAGCAGGCAGACATGCGTCACTATCACCCATCTTAGGAAAACAAAACTCGCCCTTGACCAACATTCCCTCGTAGCTCTCACCACATGATTCCCACTCTCTTTTAAAGTGAAATTCCTGAGAAGAACTGTCTGTCCACACTTGCTCTCTCTACTTCCTCACCTCTCATTCTCTTTTTAATCTGTGCTAATCAGGCTGTGGTCCCCAGTCCTTCGAAAGCTATTTTGAAGAACCACATGTCAATGTCACCAAAAAGCGACATGTTGTCAAATTCAGTGATGGATTCTCAGCACTACTTTTAAATGCTTAGTAGCTCTGACAAAGTCGTTTACTTCTTCCTTCTTCAAACACTCTGTTCTCTTGGTTTCTGGGGTAGTGTCTTCTGGATTTTCTTTTCCTTCACTGGTCAACCCTTCTTAGTACTTTTTGTTGGTCTTTGCTCTAATCTCTAACCCAGAGATTTGGTCTGCTGCTCTGCTTCCTCTTCTCCACCTGCATTTACTTCAGAAAGATCTCTTACAATCTTATAAATCCCAAATTTCGATCTCTTGTCCTAACCTTCCCTGTGAGGTCTGAGATATCAAATTATCCACTGAATATCTAGAGTGTCTAAGACAATCTTGTCTTATATACCAAGACCAAAACAAAACTCTTAATTCTTTCTTTCCCCCTTGAAATACTCTGATCCGTCTGTTATTTATCAAAACTTAGAAATCCTCCTTGTTTCCTCTTTTCTTCTCACAGCCTACATCCAAAACATCAGCAGATTTTGCTGACTTTACCTTAATATTATCACTTCCCTTCAATGCCGCCTACATGTCTAGCCTAAGCTACTATTATCTTTTGCTTGGACTTCAAAAGCTTACAAATTGATCTCATTGAGTCTCTTCTTCTCTCCACCCTCTGCCCAGGTCTGTTCTCTCCCCAGCAGTCAATGTTCTTGTATAAAATCAATTGTGTTCTGTCCTCCTAAAACTACTTCAATTACTTTTCATTTTACTGAGAATAAATTCAGACTACTTAATGACCTTCTCGCCTTTACTTGATCTAGCCACTGCTTACCTTTCTGAACTTATTTTTCACCACTGTTTCCATTGATCAGTAGTCTGTATCTACACTGGCTTTCTTTCAACACAATAAACTCATTACTGACCCAGGTCCTTTGCACTTCTTTATCCCTGAAATCAGAAGGCTCTTAGTCCAGATATTTGTAGAATTCCTGCCATTGAGAAGTATAGAGTATCTTAAAACCACAGAACATCAGAGTTAGGAGAGTCTTAGGAATCTTCAGAACCCATCACTGCATTTTATAGCTGAGAAAAATGAAGCCTAGAAAGACTGAAAGCTGCTCAAATCCACACAGTAAGTGACCAAGCTGACTGACTCCTTTGACCAATTCTTTTCTTCAAGTTTTGTTAGATGAGCTAATTATTCTGTGCATGGCGTTCCCATTTTTTTGGCTCCAAATCAGTTGTGATTAGTTTTAAACCACAACGCAGTTTGTCCATCTGAGTTACACGCTTCTGAATTCTTTTGCCGTGTTCTTTCCCGGGGCAGTTGTCTCCAGTGGGTGAGCTGGGGTAGAGAGAAGAGAATGGGACTGCAGGGGTGATGATACTTTATTTACGTGGAAGGGTTTGGCCTTTCTCTTGTGAGATCAAAGTACCTCACCCAGGTGTTAATTCAATTTTCCTACTAGTCTTCTGAAGTAACTTATGGAAACCAGTGCACAGATGAGAAAACTGCGTGTGTATCTCCTGTGTATGTTACTCACACCTGAGTGACTTTTCTAAAATATAAAACTGGCTGTTTCATCCATCTGCTTAAAATCCTTGCAGGGCCCCCTTTCCCCTCAGGGCAAATTCCAGTCTCTGTAACCTGCTCCCCAGCCCTTCACAGCCCAGGCTTTCATCATTCACTTCCTCCCCTTCCTCTGCCTTTCACAGACTCACTGTTGTCATTGGTCGCTTTGCATGCTTCAGCCACGTGAGTCATATTCACTGTGTTTCACCTCCCTGCGCCTCTGCTCACGCCATTTCTGCACTGAGCATCCTTACATACCTGCTCTTTGTAAGAGGAAGCAGGAGTTGCCTCTTCTGAATATCCTGTGTGGCCTTTCTTAGGTAGTCATTTCCTTCTTCAGGTTCTCGAGCATCATATGCTTGACCCTGCCATTTATCAGTGTGGAGAGAGGTTTCATTTGTGTTTTGTTCCTCTCACTAACCTGCTAGATTGTGAGCTCTTAACAGGGAAGAACTCAGTCTATTGTTTTTGGTCTTCACAGAATCTAGCTCAGGAGCGGACAAGGATAGTAACTGAGAATGTGTTGGATGAATGAGTGAACGAGTGAAAGTGACTAGCAAGCTGGCAGCAAGTGAGAACAGCCTCCCCAAAGAATATTTTAATGGATTCTCATCTGCCGCCTTCTTGACCACGCCTCTTTCAATCCCACTTATATTTCACAGACTTTACAATAATCTCTCCCTAGGGTTAGAGAGACCAATTACTCTTTCAAGGCTCCTCCTGGCAGGCACTGCCCCTGGCTCTCAAAAGGGCCTCTTGAGCTGTCTGTGATGTCCCAAACATGAATACATGCTATGGGATTTCACATTCATTTGTTGATTGCAGGGCACTCACCACTACTGGTCTGCAAGATGATTTCTAGGTGGTCTATGGACTCTGTGAATTTATTTACATATGACTTAGGAGGAACTCCTTTTACATTTCTGATAGCAAGCTATACTTTCTGTTTAAAAAGAATTTATTAAGTTTACAAAGTGAATCAATTTAAAGAGAACTATTGAATGTATATAACACAGATGTATGGCAAAAATAATGAAATGGTGTGTGAATGACTAATGTATTTTATTCATTTCAGCCTTCTTCCAGGCATTCAGACCTCAGATGTTAATGGCACATCATATGCCAGGCCCTGTCCTGTGTGAGGGGGTATGTAGATGGTAGGTAGTTTCAGTCTTGCTCCCTGTGTCCTTTAAATGTTAGACACTTCCTGGGCCCTCTGTCCATTCTTCTCTGGGATGCTGAGAACAATTTATTAATATCCACATTGATGTGGGGTGACTGGGTTGGGCAGAAATGGGAAAAGGAAAAGAAAAACACATATACCTATGAATATACATAAATGTGTGTGAGTGTGGGCTAGACTTATTGTTTTGTTTCTAATCAGTAGGATATGACTGGGGTCTGTGAACACACACACTCACCATACATAACCCCTCCAATACTAAAACCAGAAAGCTCTACTGCATGGGAAAATAACTTGCCAGAGGGGAGTTGAATAGTGGAGAGTGAGCGATGGGAAGAGAATAGGCATTGACATCAGATCATAATTAAAAATTCACCTCTCTGAGCTTCTGTTTTCCTTTGTAAAATGAGAGGATTGGACTGGATCGGTGACAGAAAGTACATTTTCCTGACAGAGCATATGTTACTGGAAGGCTGTAGTGAGAAGGCTTCTGAGGGCAGATCCTGCTTGAGTGGGAATGTGTGCTTGAGCAATGAGTGATGTCTACCATGAAAATGTGGCAGGAATAGGGTGACTAGTTATGCTGATGTGAGTGTGAGAGGGCAGAATGGAGACAGCGGACCACACAGCCCTGAGTTTTTGAGCTGGATTACTTTGAAGAGAACTTCAAGGTCTGACTTTCTAGGGTTCTGCAAAGTGAGTGGGTAGCCATTCCCATTCTCCAGGGGATCTTCCCCACCCAAGGGCTGGACCTGGGTCTCCTGTATCACAGGTGGATTCTTTACCATCTGTGCCACCAAGGTTCTGCAAAAGCCAACTCCATATTTTTCCTAACAGTAAGTAGTGAGTGTGCATGGCAAAAATGATGGTGATGCTGGTAATAGTGTGGTATCACTTCAATTTGTCTCTGTGGTAGGCAGCCGCCAAGAGGGCACCCAGCCTCCAAGATGGCATCCAATGATCCCCACGTCCTGGTGGGTCATTCCCTCTCCTTGGCTGTGGATTAGACTTGTTTTACTTCTAACAAATAGCATAGAAGTAGTATGATACCTTTTCTGAGGTTAAATTATAAGAAGACTGTTCTCCCTTGGGCCATTCTCTCTTCCAGAAACCAGCTGCCATGTTGTGAGCCTCTCAAAAGAGAGGACCAAGTGTCAGGGAACTAACATCTCCAGCCAACAGCCAAGAAGGACCTCAATCTGCCAACTTCCATACAAGTGAGCTTGGAAATGGATCCTTCCTGAGAGGAGTCATGAGATGATGGCAGCTTCAGCAGACACCCTGACTCTAACATTTTGGGAGATCATGAGGCAAAGACATGATAAGCTGAACCTGGATTCCTCACCCACAGAAAATTGTGAGATAATAGCTGTTGCTTTAAGCTGCAAAGTTTTGGGACAATATATTATGTCACAATAGATAACTAATGTGCTAAGTCACTTCAGTTGTGTCTGACTCTTTGCGACCCATGGATGGTAGCCCGCCAGACTCCTCTCTCCATGGGATTCTCTAGGCAAGAATACTAGACTGGGTTGCCATTTCCTCTTCTGGGAGATAACTAATATAGAGCTCCAACATTGGCAATAACAAAGGTCTGCCTTGACAAGTTGTGTAGAGGTCCAAGTTCCTTATACTATACACTAAGAACCACCATAGACTCAAATCTCAATATGGCCACAAAAACATCCTCCACCCATACGGTGTAGGCCCTTGGGGAACAGGATCCGGTGTTATCCTAGCTCCAAACTTGTATCCCAGCTTTCTACTGGATATTGTACCACTGGCACCTCTCACATAACATCTCTGAAGTTCTCCTCTACTGTTCCCTATTTGATGTTCAAGTCCTAAATTTTAGCGTCATCACTGATAACCCCTTTGCCCTGACTCTCTGTGTTTTATCTCTAGATTTCCCCAACTGTGTGGTCAAAGTTCACCACTAGGATCTCATATCTGATTGGCAAAAGCCTATTATTAACACCTACAGATACTCATTGCTTTACAGAACTTTACACCACTTCACTTTTACTGATGACTTACATTAGTACCTGTTTTCATTAACCAAAAGAAATCCAAAGATTTTTGCTTTTGTGAAAAAAGGTCAAAGTTGGAAGTTGCATGCAGTGTTTATTTTGCAGTGAGCCTCTGTAGAGGCAGCACACAAGTGAGCAGTAAGTGTGGTCCTGCCGAGTGCTTTTCCTGGGAACTACACTCAACTTCTCAGCATCCATCCTCCGTAGCTTTGAACTGTGTGAACATCTGTGCTTCGTCGGGACTTATTTAGCGCATCCATGAGCAAGATACGTCCCAAGGTAATTGTTTCTTTGCATTACACCATTTCAGCTTACGAACGGTTTCATAGGAACACCTTAATTTCAGATAGCGGCGAAAGCCTGTATCTTCTGCCTGTATCAGACTCCCTTTTGTGCTGCTACCATTATAAAGCCTTGTCTTTTTATTGCTGAATGATTAATCTTTAGTGTAGAAAAGAGCATGTGAAAATAAAACTATCCCTTATCCCCTCATAAAACCTGACGGTTTTTGTATGCCCGTCCAGCCTCTGTCCATGTGCAAGAATGTGTTTCACTTGAGGGTAATGATAATTTATATATAATTTTTGTGTTTGATTTTCAGCACTTCATTAAATGGTAAGTATTTTCCTAATTTACTACATTATCTTTGACATTATCTCTTCTATTGGTGCATATTATTCCATGGAGGAGATATAACTTAAGATACTTAACTATTTCTCTCATGGATATTAGAGTTGTTTCTAATATTTGTCATTATACATAACACTGGATTAATCTTTCTTGGTAAAACTGTTTGCTTTTATTCAATTAATTCACTGTAGGGAATTTTCAGGAAGAGAATTCCTTGGTCAACTATTCTGAAGAATTTTTTTTTTTTAACAGGATAAATGTCTCTGATGTCTTTCTAGAAGGTTGAATCTAGGTGACAAGAGGGTAAAATGACATCATTTTAGTTTAAAAAAAATTTTTTTTAATGTACTAACACAAGTTTTAAAAAGTCTACGTGGTAGGTAACATCTGAGAACACCAGAAATTTTACCTTCCCTCTATTTATTGACTTCTAGGAATATAAGGGCCTACTAATTTAAAAGTATATATATATTTTTGGCTCTGCTGCATCTTTGTTGCTGCACTCAGGGTTTCTCTAGCTGTGGCAAGCAGGGGCTACTCTTTGTCGTGATGCCTGGGCTCCAGGCACGTGGGTTTCAGTAGCTGCAGCATGTGGCTCTTGGGCTTAGTTGCTCTGTGACTTGTAGGATCTTCCTGGATTAGGGATCGAGCCTGTGTCCCTTGCAATGTCAGGTGGATCCTTAACCACTCAACACCAGGAAAGTCCCCCTATTAATTTCCCTACCAACTTCGCAAACTTGTTCCACTGGCTGTTGCTGTTGTTTAGTTGCTCATTTGTGTCTGACTCTTTGCGATCCCATGGACTGTAGCCCACCAGGCTCCTCCGTCTATGGGATTCTCCAGGCAAAAATACAGGAGTGGATTGCCATTTCCTTCTCGCAGGGATCTTTCCCACCCAGGGATCGAACCCGCCTCTCATGCATATGCCTCTGGCATTGCAGGCGGATTCTTTACTGCTGATTTGCCCCACGATAGTACTGTGCTTTTCCCTAGAAGATAGGGAATCTGCTGACCCTGGAGCCCACAGACCTCTCCTGGATCATGCTTGAAGCACCTGGGCTGCCAGAATCCCTGCCAGAATGACCGTGGGCCTGATAGTCACTATCATAAAGGACAATGCACTTTTTTTTTTTTTTTTTAAAGCTTCTTCTGCCTTCATGTTTTCCTTTTCCATGTATTTCTCTTCTTCCTCCTCTTTCTTCTTCCTCTTTCATTAACAAGCTTTTCACACTGAGGAGGCATTAGTATTTCTTAAAAAACTGGACATAGAACTGCCATATGACCCAGCAATCCCACTTCTGGGCATACACACTGAGGAAACCACATCTGAAAGAGACACGTGCACCCCAATGTTCATCGCAGCACTGTTTATAATAGCCAGGACATGGAAGCAACCTAGATGCCCATCAGCAGATGAATGGATAAGGAAGCTGTGGTACATATACACCATGGAATATTACTCAGCCATTAAAAAGAATTCATTTGAACCAGTCCTAATGAGATGGATGAAGCTGGAGCCCATTATACAGAGTGAAGTAAGCCAGAAAGATAAAGAACATTACAGCATACTGACACATGTATATGGAATTTAGAAAGGTGATAACGATAACCCTATATTCAGAACAGAAAAAGAGACACAGAAATACAGAACAGACTTTTGAACTTTGGGGGAGAATGTGAGGGTGGGATATTTCAAAAGAACAGCATGTATACTATCTATGGTGAAACAGATCACCAGCCCAGGAGGGATGCATGAGACAAGTGCTCCGGCCTGGTGCACTGGGAAGACCCAGAGGAATCGGGTGGAGAGGGAGGTGGGAGGGGGGATCGGGATTGGGAATACATGTAAATCCATGGCTGATTCATATCAATGTATGACAAAACCCACTGGAAAAAAATAATAATAATAATAAAAAAAAAAATTAAAAAAAAAAAAAAAAGAAGTCAGGCGTAGGGTGTGTGTAATTACACTGCCTGGGCTTATAGCTCAGCTTTTACACACTTGAAAGTAACAATGTTAGTCGCTCAGTCCTGTCTGACTCTTTGAGACCCCCTGGGCTGTAGCCTGCCAGGCTCCTCTGTCCATGGAATTCTCTAGGCAAGAATACTGGAGTGGGTAGCCAGTCCCTTCTCCAGGGCATCTTATTGGCCCAATGTGACTGAACCCAGGTTTCCTACATTGCAGGCAGATTCTTTACCATCTGAGCTACCAGGGAAGCCCTTACACACTCGAGCATGTACATAAACACAATTACCTCTCAGTTCCTTGATTTCCTCATCTGCAAAATGACGATATTATTAATCTGTCCTCATGGAGTTCTGATGGTGGTTAAATAAGTCAATATACAGGCAACAACTAGAACAGCACTGGCACATAGTGAATCCTGGATAAACCACCAGCCTCCATGACCAAATTCTTCCAGATTATTTCCTTAGGATAAATTGTCAGAAATAGAATTCCAGAGACACAGGAAAGAGCACCCCTTATTCTCTTTCTGCATATAACAGCCCCCAAATAGTTGCACTGGTTTCCACTGGATGGAGGTGATAATTCCAAGGCCTCTGCCTCACTGAGGGCTGATGATGAAGGCATGGAGGATAAATGATTCACTGTGGTCCTGATCCTGCCTCGGCCCTGGGCAGCCAGGCTTGCATCTGAGGAAAATGCAGCCAGCCTCACCAGCGTTATGAAATTGGCTACGCAGGGGTGTCGGGCAACAAGCTGATACTGGAAAGGAGTCAAGGAGAAATATGATTGCCTCAGGACAGGGACTGCTCTTGTCAGGAAAATTCCTAGGAACATGAAGAGAGACGTGCTTAAATGCCTCTGTGAGTCATATCCAGGAATTTGTAGAACAAAAGGGCGATCACGCCATGGCCAAGCAGAGCTCCTGACAGAGCGCTTTTATGGAAGAACCAAGGAGGGCCGGAGAACACAGAACAGACCAAGTCATTACCACCCCGGTGATTCCTGACCCACATTCACAGGAGCTGGTTCCCCTTTCTTCTTCTTCTTCTTCTAAGAGGGACATTAATAGTTCAGTTCTTTTCAGCAGACAGAGTGGTTCTGGGTATCTGAGGGGCTTGAGAATGACTGACAGAGAGGTCTACAAGAAGCTCGGCACATGCTGACAAGACCTGACTTCCCAAAATAACTTACTCACCAAGTTCCTTGTTGCCAGTAATTGAGCAGCAGTTGGGGTGTTTTTATGGTTGCCTTGAAAGTCAGGGCCCTGGTGGATGCTATTGTTAGTGACAACGATGAAAAAAAGGTGAGGGTGTGATGATCATGATAATAATGAAAGGAAAGAGGAACGAATATTGACTGAGTGCACTCTTGCTGGCTGCTTTCCCATGCTTTCTTTAACCTATTCTCATGGCTCTCCCCCACCCCACCCCTCACCTCAAGAGCTTGAGATATTATTCCTATTGCACAGGTATGCCTCACGGGGGTTAAGTTCCTTGCCCATGGTCGCAGAGCTGCTCAGCAGCCACCAGGGGGTTATATTCCTGTCCTCACTTCAAGTCCTGGACTCTTTTCTCTACATTTCATGGGCGCGTGCATGCTAAGTTGCTCCAGTCGTGTCCAACTCTGTGTGACCTTATGGCCTGTAGCCTGCCAGGTTCCTCTGTCCGTAGGATTCTCCAGGCAAGAATACTGGGGTGGGTTGCCATGCCCTCCTCCAGGGGATCTTCCTGACCCAGGGATCAAAACTGTGTTTCTTATGTCTTCTGCATTGACAGGCAGGTCTTTACCACTAGTACCACTTGGGAAGCCAGTAGATGAAAATACCACCCACCCATACACACAACTTACCTTGGAAAAAGACCCCTATGTAACCATTCCAAAAGGCACTGGAATTTTTGTAACTGTAACACTTAACTTTGTTAACCATCCCGTACTGTGTCTTCTGTTATAACAAATCCCATCAGACATGTTATTATTGCCAGGGCTTTTGAATAGAAACCAGTTCTAGGTTTGAGATTCAGGGACTCAGGCAGACTGATCACAGTGGGTTAGACCATTGGACCAGCCGGCAGCCTGCAGCCAGTGATCCTAGTGGCTTAGATCCCCAAGTGGGGCAGCCGCTGCATTTCTCAACAGACCAGTTTTCCCAGCTGATTATCTTTTCTGAGCAGCCAGAGAGCCCTTTTGGTTTCACCCACTGGGAGCAAACCCGAGGCTGCCCAGCTTGTCAGAGTGCCCAGGAAGTTTATTGACCTGATTAACCTATGATAATTATCTTCTGAAGCTACATGGTGGGCAGAAGGGACTAGACAGACAGCCCTCTTGGCTTGGCTTTCATGGTTCATCTCTACAGGGATTTCCCCTTTGGGTCTCTGGACATGAACTAAGTTCATCTCCACATTTTTCTTTCCTTTTTCATCTTGTCCTCTCCCCTGCCCTCTGTCACACATGTGCCAGGGTCACCTATTTCCTAGTATAAAAAGGTGCAGAGTGGGGAAGGGAAAGAAAGGTGGATTGCTCAGCTCCAGAACCAACTAAGCAAGGTAATGCGTATTTCATATGAATGTCTCTTAAGTATCAAGGAGTTTTTCAGGGAAAATAGAGAAGGGAATTTCCCAAAATGCTGTTCAATGTCAGCTTTTCTCTGAACCGGCACAGCCTGGAGGAATGTTGGTGTGGGCTTGGTTTGTATAGTTTCTAACCGGGTTTGAATCTTGGTCTTGCACTTTCTTTGTCCTCTGAACTTGAGCTGACTTATAAACTTTTCTGAGCTTCAGTTTCCTCATCTTTCAAGTGGTAATAACAGTACCTAGTTCTAGGGTTGTTATAAGGGTGAAATGAGGAAATGTGGATAAGAAGCTTAACGTGGTGTCTGGCACAGAGAAACACCCAGTAACTAAGCTAGGGCAGTGTTGCATGTTGTTACCCGGGGTGTCAAAGCCAAGGGAAAGTTCAAGAAATATACAGGCTTACAGGCCTGGTACCCTGAAACAAGAGGCAGCTGGAGCCCAGGAGGTATGGCAGGAAGGGATTTCTGAGGGGAGCCTCTTAAGAAGGCTGGTGATGCCTCTTCTGCCCCAAAGGAAATAGAGTGGGTCTTGCATTCAGGAGATGGTGTACGGCAGGGTGGTTTGCAATAGCTCTAAGAGACTGGGAACCCTCTGACCTCATTCTTTTCTAACGACTCAGAGAGCAGCTATCAAATGATACCCATCCACTTGATGACCCTGATCTGCCTCAGCAGGTTGCAGGCAGGGGAAGGTCACATCACTTTCTAGACCAGTGTTATTGGTCTTTTCATAATAGTTTTCTCTTTTGCTCCTGCAAGGTTACTTAGTGCCACACCCTGAAAATTACCCGTTACATTTTTTAAAAGGGATAAATATAATGACACTAAGTAAGATTTGGAAAAAGAAAACAAATCATGATCATTATGGACTTTTAAAATGTTTGCTACTTCCACCTACAATTATATCATGTTTTTTCTGTACCTTCTTGCAACCTTCATGGCCATCGCTGTAGACTGTTTCGTAGTATTCCTGCCTCCTTCTTTTGAACTGTTAGGATGTTTCACACTTTTTTCTCATTCAGGCCAATGCTGTGAAGAGTAGTATCCTCTATCCGTGTATTTTATTCTTTAAATGACTTTTGGGAGATAACTTCCTACATAGTTTAGAGTGATTCATAATTCTTTTTTTTTTTTTAATTTTTTTATTAGTTGGAGGCTAATTACTTCACAACATTTCAGTGGGTTTTGTCATACATTGATATGAATCAGCCATGGATTTACACGTCTTCCCCATCCCAATCCCCGCTCCCACCTCCCTCTCCACCCGATTCCTCTCGAAACATCCCACCCTCGCCTTCTCCCAGAGAGTTCAAAAGTCTGTTCTGTATTTCTGTGTCTCTTTTTCTGTTTTGCATATAGGGTTATCGTTACCATCTTTCTAAATTCCATATATATGTGTTAGTATGCTGTAATGTTCTTTATCTTTCTGGCTTACTTCAATAATTTTTAAATTGAGGTATAGTTGGTATGCAATATTATATAAGTTTCCACATATACTGCATACTGATTCACAACTTTTAGGTTATTAATAAATTCTATGTATAGATATTATAACATGTTGGCTACATTCTCTACGTTGTGCAATATAGCCTTGTAGCTTGTTTATTTTATACATAGTAATTTATATTTCTTAATCCCTACTTGCCCCTCCTTCTTTCCCTCTCCCCACTGGAAACCACTAGCTTGTTCTCTAGATCTGTGAGTTTGTTTCTTTTCTTTTGGTTATATTTACTAGTTTGTTTTATTTTTTTAGATTGCCCATCTAA